>NC_073259.2:81035000-82285000 GCF_029289425.2 Pan paniscus
GTATTGACTAAGAAGGGGATGGACTTACCCTCCACTGTGAGAGTTACCCAGAGCATCTGTGATGGTCCTGTAGGCTTCCGAGGTGATTGGGCAGTGTCAGTCTTCAGCTGCTAAGCCAAGAAGATCTGGGAAGGAGTCAGAGAGCCTTGGGCCAGAGTTCCAGGGGCTCTGGGAGTGGCTGCCAGGTAAGTTGAACAGTCTGATTTTCAGTGGGGTCCTGCACAGATGGGACGTGGCTGACGAGGAATCCTGGGCTGTGGGCATTCCTTGGCCCAGTGGCCAGATTTCCGGCACTTGTAGCAGGCTCCTGGGGGAGGAGGTTCTGGAGGAACCCCTGGCAGCTGTGGTTCAGGCATTTGGAGTTCTTATGTGCTGGAGATGTGGCTGGGGTTTGTCTCACAGTGGAGGCAAGGAATTGCAACTCAGAAATACATTGCTACTTGGCTGCCTCTCCTCTATTATTGTACACCTTGAAGGTGAGGTTAAGTCTTGTTGTGGGGTTTGAGGGCTGGAATTTAATTTTTGGAGTTTTATTTAATGTCAGGAGTGGATTGGTTGATAAAATGTATATTGAGAATAAGACTGTCTTTTGACCTTTTAGGGTCTAGGGCCATAAAGCGTCTCAGGGTTGCTGCTGAACGAGCCATGAACTGGGCTAGGTTTTTCATATTTGATGAAAGAGCCTAAATGCTAACTGATTTGGGAGAGGTCAGATAAAGAAAAAGGAGCATTAACCTTGACTATGCCTTTAGCTTCAGCCACCTTTTTAAGAGGAAATTGCTGGGCAGGTGGGGGAGGGCTAGTCACGGAACGAAACTGTAAGCTGGACCGGGTGTGAGGAGGGGAGGTGATAAAAGGATTATAGGGTTGGGGAGTAGAGGCTGAGGAAGAATTGGGACCTAGCTCCGCCTGGTGAGGAGCAGCCTGGGGAGGAGGGGAGAGGTCAGATGGGTCTGTAGAAAAGGAAGATTAGAAAGACTCAGCGACACTTGGGGTTGGGACTGAGAGAACATGTGGAAGGGGAAAAAGGATAATTTGGGATGAGTCACATTGGGAACAGAGAGTAGGGAGGGACCGATGTGTAAAAGAATGACTGGATGTCAGGCACCTCAGACCGTTTGCCCGTTTTAAGACAAGAATTATCTAGATCTTGTAGGATGGAAGAATCAAAAGTGCCATTTTCTGGCCATTTAGAGCCATTGTCAAGTTTGTATTGGGGTCAAGCAGCATTGTAGAAGAAAATAAGGCATTTAGGTTTTAGGTCAGGTGTGAGTTGAAGAGGTTTTAAGTTCTTGAGAACACAGGCTAAGGGAGAAGAGGGAGGAATGGAGGGTGGAAGGTTACCCATAGTGAAGGAGGCAAGCCCAGAAAAAAGAGAGTAGAGACACAGAGAGAAGGGGTTGGGTGGGGGGTTCTTGCCCTCCAGAGAAGCGGAAAAGGGGTAGACACATGGAGAGAAGGGGTTGGGGGGTTCTTGTCCCCTAGAAAAGCAGTATTTGCTGCTAAGGTTGAAGGAGAAGGGGTTAGGGGGTTCTTGCCCCACAGAAAAGTGGAAAAGGGGTAGAGACATGGAGAGAAGGGTTCGGGGGGTTCTTGCCCCCTAGAAAAGCGGTACTTGCCACTAAGGGTGAAGAAGGGGTTGGGGGGTTCTTGCCCCCCAGAAAAGCAGAGAAGGGGTACAGACATGGAGATAAGGGGTTGGGTTCTTGCCCCCCAGAAAAGTGGTACTTGCCCCTAAGGGTGAAGGACCAAGGCAGGCATCCCTGTGTGGTCAGGCACCTCTGAAATGTGGGTGAATAATCAGGCAGGCATCCCTGCATGATTAAACACCAAGGGAAGACTGTCTTCCCAAGTCCGTGACTGGCGCCAAAGTTTTGGGTCCACGGATAAAACACATCTCCTTCGTCTCTACCAGAAAAGGAAAGGAACTGAAATTAAGAGAAGGGAGAGATTGAAGTGTGGCGCCAAGATTGAAAGGAGAAAGAGGTTGAGAGATAGTGAGAGAGGTCAGAGAAGAGAGTAAAAAGAGGCCACTTACTGGGTTTAAAATTGGTGAGATGTTCCTTGGGCTGGTTGGTCTGAGGACCAGAGGTTGTAGGTGGATCTTTCTCATGGAACAAACAGCAGGAGGACAGGGGATTGATCTCACAAGGGAGGTCCCCCAGTCCAAGTCACGGCACCAAATTTCACTCGTGTCTATGTGAAGAGACCACCAAACAGTCTTTGTGTGAGCAACAAGGCTATTTATTTCAATTGGGTGCAGGCGGGCTGAGTCCGAAAAGAGAGTCAGCAAAGGGAGATGGGGTGGGGCCATTTTATAGGATTTGGGTAGGTAAACGAAAATTACAGTCAAAGGGGAGTTGTTCTCTGGCGGGCAGGAATGGGGGTCACAAGGTGCTCAGTAGGGGAGCTTTTGAGCCAGGATGAGCCAGGAGAAGGAATTTCACAAGATAATGTCATCAGTTAAGGCAGGAACAGGCCGTTTTCATTTCTTTTGTGGTGGAATGTCATCAGTTAAGGCAGGAACTGGCCATCTGGATGTGTATGTGCAGGTCACAGGGGATATGATGGCTTAGTTTGGGCTCAGAGGCCTGACACTGATTATTTCTTTTGCTGTGCAGAAACTTTTTAGTCATGTTCCTTTTATTTATTTTTCTTATTGTTGCATTTGCTTTTGGATTCTTGGTCATGAAATCTTTGCCTGAGCCAATGTCTAGAAGAGTTTTTTCAATGTTCTTATAGTATTTTTATGGCTTCAGGTATTAGATTTAAGTCCTTCATTTATCTTCAGTCAATTTTTGTGTAAGGTAAGAGATGAGTATCCAGTTTCATTCTTCTACATGTGGCTTGCCAATTATCCCAGCACCATTTGTTGAGTAGGGTGTCCTTTACCCATTTTATGTTTTTGTATGCTTTGTCAAATGTCAGTTGGCTGTAAGTATTTGGCTTTATTTCTGGGTTCTCTATTTTGTTCCACTGGTCTACAAGCATATTTTTATACTAGTACAATTTGTTAGTATCATCTGTAATTTCTTTCAGCAGTGTTTTGTAGTTTTTCTTGTAGAGATCTTTCACCTCCTTGGTTAAGTATATTCCTTAATATTTTTTTTTCAGCTGTTGCAAAAAAGACTGAGTTCTTTTCTTTTATTATTTTATTTGAGATGGAATTTTGCTCTGTCACCCAGGCTGGAGTGTAGTGGCACGATCCCAGCTCACTGCTCTGGGATTCAAGCGATTCTCCTGCTTGAGCTGCCAAGTAGCTGGGATTACAGGCTCACACCAACACACCCTGCTAATTTTTGTATTTTAGTAGAGACAGGGTTTCAGCATGTTGGCCAGGCTGGTCTCAAACTCCTGACCTCAAGTGATCCACCTGCCTCAGCCTTCCAAAGTGCTGGGATTACAGGCATAAGCCACTGTGCCTGGCCAGAACTGAGTTCTTGATTTGATTCCCAGCTTGGTCATTGTTAGTATACAGCAGTTGCTCCTGATTTGCGTGCATTGATTTTTGTATCCAGAAACTTTACTGAATTCATTTATCAGATTTAGGAGGTTTTTGCATGGGTCTTTAGTGCTTTCTGGTATATAATTCTGAAGGGGTGGCCTGCCCCTCCACACTTGTGGGCGTTTCTCATCGGATGGGATGAGAGACTTAAGAAAAGAAAGAGACACAGAGACAAAGTATAGAGAAAGAAAAGTGGGCCCAGGGAACTGGCGCTCAGCATATGGAGGACCCGCGCCGGCACCAGTCTCTGAGTTCCTTTAGTATTTATTGATCATTATCGGGCATTTCTTGGAGAGGCGGATGTGGCAGGACAATAGGGTAATAGTGGGGAGAAGGTCATCAGGAAAACATGTGAACAAATGTCTCTGCATCATAAACAAGGTAAAGAAAAAAGTGCTGTGCTTTTGATGTGCATATACATAAACATCTCAATGCCTTAAAGAGCAGTATTGCTGCCAGCATGTCCCACCTCCAGCCCTAAGGCAGTTTTCCCCATCCCAGTAGATGGAATATACAATGGGGTTTTACACTAAGGCATTCCATTGCTCAGGGACGAGCAGGAGACAGATGCCTTCCTCTTATCTCAACTGCAAAGAGGCCTTCCTTCCTCTTTTACTAATCCTCCTCAGCACAGACCATTTACGGTTGTCAGGCTGGGGGATGGTCAGGTCTTTCCCTTCCCAGGAGGCCATATTCAGACTGTCACATGGGGAGAAACCTTGGACAATACCTGGCTTTCCTAGACAGAGGTCCCTGCGGACTTCCTCAGTGTATTGTGTTTCTGGGTACTTGAGATTAGGGAGTGGTGATGACTCTTAACAAGCATGCTGCTTTCAAGCATTTGTTTAACAAAGCATATCCTGCACAGCCCTTAATCCATTTAACCCTGAGTTGACACAGCACATGTTTCAGCGAGCACAGGGTTGGGGGTAGGGTTACAGATTAACAGCATCTCAAGGCAGAAGAATTTTTCTTAGTACAGAATAAAATGGAGTCTCTTATGTCTACTTCTTTCTACATAGACACAGTAACAGTCTGATTTCTCTTTCTTTTCCCCACACAATTCTATCATCAGTGAAGTGTTACAGTTTGATTTCCTCTTTTCCAATTTGGATGCTCTTATTTCTTTTTCTTGTCTGATTGCTCTGGCCAGGACTTCCAGTACTGTGTTGAATAGAAGGGGTGAGAGTGGGCATCTTTGTCTTCTTTCAGCTCTCAAGAGGAATTCTGTCAACTCTTCCCCATTTAGTATGATATTGGCAGTGGGTTTGTCATATATGGCTTGTATTACTTTGAGGTATGTTCCTTCTATGTCAGTTTTGCTGAGGGTTTTATTATAAAGAGATGCTGGATTTTGTCAAATGCATTTTTCTGTTTCTATTGAGATGATCATGTGATTTTTGTTTTTAATTCTCTTTACGTGATGTATCACATTTATTGACCTCTGTATGTTAACCCCTTATTGAGTTTATTTGTATCTTCTCTCTCCTTTTCTTGGTCAGTCTCAGTAATGATCTATCCATTTTGTTTAGCATCTCAAAGAACTAGCTTTCTGTTTCATTTATTTATTTTGTTGTTGTTTTAATTACATTTAGCTCTGTTCTGATATTTGTTATTTATCTTCTTCTGCTGGGTTAAGTTTGGTTTGTTTTTGTTTCTCTAGTTCCTTGAGGTGTGACGTTAGGTTGTCTATTTGTGCTTTTTCAGGTTTTTTAATGTAGACATTTAATGGTATGAACTTTCCTCCTAGCACTGCTTTTGCTATGTCACAGAGGTTTGATAAGTTTTGTCATTATTTTCATTCAGTTCAAAGAATTTTTAAATTTCCATCTTGATTTCATTGTTAACCCAAAGATCAATCAAGGGTAGGTTGTTTAATTTCCATGTATTTGTATAATTTTGAGGGTTCGTTTGGAATTAATTTCCAGTTTTATTTCACTGTGGTCTGAAATGATACCTAATATGATTTTGATTTTCTTAAATTTATTGAGACTTGTTTTGTAGTCTTTCATATGGCCTATCTTGGAGAATGTTCCAGATGGTGGTGAAGAGTGTATATTTCTGCAGTTGTTGAGCAGAATGTTCTATAAATATCTGTTAAGTCCATCTGTTTTAGGGTATAGTTTCCTTTTTTCCTTTCTTTTCTTTTCTTTTTTTTTTTGGAAACAGAGTCTCACTTTGTCACCCAGGCTAGAGTGTACTGGCATGGGCTTGGCTCACCGCAACCTCTGCCTCCCAGATTCAAGCCATTGTCATGCCTCAGCCTCTCAAGTAGCTGGGACTATAGGTGTGTGCCATCATGCTTGGTTAATTTTTGTATTTTTATTATAGTAGATATGAGGTTTCACCATGTTGGTCAGGCTGGTCTTGAACTCCTGAACTCACGTGATCCATCTGCCTCAGGCTCCCAAAGTGCTAGGATTACAGGCATGAGCCACAGTGCTCTGCCATTAAGTCCATTGTTTCTTTGTTGACTTTCTTTCTTGATGTCCTGACTAGTGCTGTCAGTGGAGTTCTGAAGTCTCCCACTATTGCTGTGTTGCTGTCTACCTCATTTCTTAGGTCTAGCAGTAATTGTTTTATGAATTTGGGAGCTCCAGTGTTACGTGCATAAATATTTAGGATTGTGTTATTTTCCTGTTCAACTAATAATTTTTATCATTATATAATGCCCTTTTTTGTCTTTTTTTTTTTAACTGTTGTCTCTTTAAAGTCTATTTTGTCTGATATAAGAATATCTACTCCTGCTGGCTTTTAGTTTCCATTTGTGTGGGATATCTTTTTCTACCCCTTTACCTTAAGTTTATGTAAGTCCTTATATGTTAGGTAAGACAGCAGATGGTTGGTCGACTTTCTACCCATTCTGCCAATCTGTGTTTTTTAAGTGGAGCATTTAGACTATTTACATTCAACTTTAGTATTGAGATGTGATGTCCTATTCTATTAATCATGTTAATTGTTGCCTAAGTGCCTTGTATTTTTCATTGTGTTATTGTTTTATAGGCCCTGTGAACAGAACCTTTAAGGAGATTCTATTTTGATGTATTTCGAGGTTTTGTTTCAAGATTTAGAACCCCTTTTGCATTTCTTGTAGTACTTGTTTGGTAGTAGTAAATTCTCTCAGCATTCATGTGTCTGAAAAAGACTTTATCTCTCCTTCATTTGTGAATCTTTGTTTTGCTGGATACAAAATCCTTGGCTGACAATTATTTCGTTTATGGAGGCTAAAGATAGGATCCCAGTCTCTTCTGACTTGTAAGGTTTCTGCTGATAAATCAGCTGTTCATCTGACAGATGTTCCTTTATAGGTTATCTAATGCTTTTTCTCAGAGCTCTTAAGATTCTATCCTTTGTCTTGACTTCAGATAATCTGAAGACTATGTGATGAGGCAATGATATTTTTGTAATGAATTTCCAAGGAATTCATTGAGCTTCTTGTATTTGGATGTCTGGGTCTCTAGAAAGGCCAGGGGAGTTTCCCTCAATTTTTCTCTCAAATAAATTTTCCAAACTTTTAAATTTATCTTCTTCTCCAGGAACACCAATTATTCTTAGGTTTGTCCATTTAACATAATCCCAAATTTCTTAGAGGCTTTTTTCATTTAAATGTTTTTTTCTTTGTCTGATTTAGTTCAAAAGCCTTGTCTTTGAGCTCTGAAGTTCTTTCTTCTACTTGTTCTAGTCTATTGTTCAAACTTTCAACTGCATTTTGTATTTCCCTAAGTTTGTCTTTGAGTTCTAGAAATTGTGACTGTATTTTTTTAATTACATCTATTTCTCTGGTAAATTTTTCATCCATATTTTTAATTGTTTTTTAGAATTTCTTTAAATTAGTTTTCATCTTTCTCTAGGATGTCCTTGAGTACCTTAATAGTTAAGCTTAACAATCCATTCAACCTTCTGAATTCTTTATCTGGCAATTCAGAGATTTCTTCTTGGTATGAATTCACTGCTGGAAGCTAGTGTGATCATTTGGGGATGTTATAAAACCCTATTTTGTCATACAACCAGAATTACTTTTCTGATTCCTTCTCATTTCAGTAGATTATTTCTTCAAATTGTTCTTGAATTTATTTTTGGTGGGATTGTTTTTTCTTTTTTAATTTAATTTTTTTCCCTCATAGGAACCAGACTTTAATGTTTATATTAGCCTAATTTGATTCTTCATGCTTGTAGGGGTGAAGACTCTGTTACTTAGTTATAGAGAGTCTTTGTGTGTTGGCTTTCTCTGATGCTGGTTGTAGCTGTTATATTCTTGATGTGTAGGTGAGTTCACTGACTGTTATGGAGTTGGAATGGCAGGGATCTCTTGAAGCTCCTCTCATTCTCTCATGGTATTTATTTATTTATTTCCCCAGTCTTTTATTTAGTGAGTTGGTGATTCAGGCCTCAGGTCAATAAAGGAAGTATCCCTGGGTAGGCATCAGTTGTGGCTAAGGCAGGTAGGTAGATGTAATACCCAAAGGTGGGCCAAGGTCTTAGCCTTGGTGAATGTGGCTGGTGGAGCTCTCAATTACATATGGTGATGTTTTATCAGGATGAAGAATGAGAACTACCTCAACTCCCCTACCAGGTCAGTAGGAAAGCTATTCATCTTACAGCCTCATGTCTGTCCTAATGTTTCAGCTATTCAGATTAGACAGGCACCTCTTTTCCTGTAGGAATGTTGATGTTCCAAGTAGGGAGAAATTGTGATTCTGCCTCTTGTGCAGGCCTGAATCTGGGGAGTGGTCCTCTTGTGGGGCTGCACTTACCCTGGGTTGTTCCAGAAAGGCTATCTATAGGTGCCTCTATGTCACTTTCCTGTGGAGAAAGCCCCAGCTGTGTCTGCAGTGCAGTACCAGGGAGAAAAATGACCCCTTCTCCAAAGCCCGCCACAATCACAGAAGCTGTCTGCCTGTTAGAGTATAGACGCAGAATTTCCCTACTGCATCCAGCATTGCAATGATGTCTCTGCTCCTGCAAAGAGATCCGGAACTCAAGACCTGCTGTTCAGATTCTTTTGTTCCACAGGTGATCCCTTAATGTGATACTCTCCCCCTTCCTTTAGGGATGGGGCTTTCTGAAAGTCTGATTGCAGTGGTTGTTATTGTCTTTTGGTTCTAGCCATCCAGAGGGGCTAGCAGGCATGGGCTGGTGCTGGGGAATGTGTGCACAGTCCAGTGATATGACCATTCTTTAGGTCTCCCAGCCATCGATACCAGCACCTGCTCTGGTGGAGATGTAAAGGGAGGGATGTAGACTCTGTGGGTATCCTTAGTTGTAGATAGGTTTAGTGTGCTGGCTTTCTTGAATGCTGGTTGTGTTAGCAGTGAAGTTTTTACTTGGACAGACTCAGGACCTCTGATTAGCCAGGATGTTGCAGGCAGCAATACTAACTGTTGTTTTCTCCTTCCTGGGAGCAGGGTTATTCTGACATGAGTTGCTGTAATGGCCTGAGTTGGTTAGCCTCCAGCCAGGAGGTGGTGCTTTTAAGAAAGTACTAGCTGTAGTATTAGCAGTGGGATTTGAGCTTGCCCTAAGTTGGTCAGGGGAAGTATTCTGGTTTCCCAGGTGATGGGTGGAGCCATAAAACTCCCAATAGTTTTTGTCTTTTGTGTTGGGAGTTTTTCGCCTGTCTCACTGAGTTTTCAGGGCATGCTGTTTTCCTTCAAAGGATCCGTGAATTCCTTCAGTTTTCCTGGTACAGTCCTGCAGTAGTTCTTGGAACAAAAGTTTGCAGTGTGAATCTCTACAAACTGCTCTATCCATCCAAATGGGAGACACATGTTAACCCTGCTTCTTATCTGCCATCTTCTCCAGGAAGTCTACTGTAATTTATATTCTTGGTCTTTTAGAGGGAAGTTTTATATTTTTTCCTTTCTCTTGTTTCTGTCAAGACTTTTGCTTTGTCTTTGATAATTTTCAGTTTAAATGTGATATGTCTAAGTGTAGATGTTTTGGAATTTATCATGTTTGCTCTTCTCTGCTTCTTGAATCTGTGGTTTGATATCATTTATTAATTTTGGAAAATCATAGCCATTACTATCTCAAATATTTCTTCTACTCCACTCATATTCTCTTTCTCTCATTGTCTTACTGATGTTCCAATTAGTGCATGTATATTTTCAATTAAACACACATTAAAATTTTTGTAATTGTCCCACCGTTTTTACATAGTCTGTTCCCTTGTTTTTATTATTTTTTCTATTTGTATTTAAATTTGGAATGTTTTTATCAAACTATCTTAATGCTCATTGGTTCTCTATTGAGTCATATCCAGTCTTCAGATAAACCTACTAAAAGCATTCTTAATTTCTGTTACCTTTTTTTTAATTTATAGCGTTTAGTTTTGATTATTTCCTTAGACTCTTCAATTAACTGTTTACAATACCAATATGTTATTTTTTAAGTTTTTTAATTTCATTTTTTATTATATTTTAAGTTCTGGGTTACATATGCAGAACATGCAGGTTTGTTACATAGGTATACACATGCCATGCATACACGTGTGTTTGCTGCACCTATCAACCTGTCATCTACATTGGGTGTTTATCCTAATGCTATCCCTCCCCCAGGACCCCAATCCCCAATAGGCCCCGATGTGTGATGTTCCCCTCCCTGTGTCCATGAGTTCTCATGGTTCAACTCCTACGTGTGAATGAGAACATGCAGTGTTTGATTTTCTGTTCCTGTGTTAGTTTGCTGAGAATGATGGTATCCAGCTTCATCCATGTCCCTGCAAAGGACATGAACTCATCCTTTTTCATGGCTGCATAGCATTCTATGGTGTATGTGTGCCACATTTTCTTTATACAGTCTATCATCATTTGGGTTGGTTCCAAATCTTTGTTATTGTGGATAGTGCTGCAACAAACATATGTGTGCATGTGTCTTTATAGTAGAATGATTTATAATCCTTTGAGTATATACCCAGTGATGAGATTGCTGAGTCAAATATTATTTCTGTTTCTAGATCCTTAAGGAATCACCCCACTGTCTTACACAATGGTTGAATGAATTTACACTCCCACCAACAGTGTAAAAACATTCCTATTTCTCCAAATCCTCTCCAACATCTGTTGTTTCCTGACATTTTAATGATTGCCATTTAAACTGACATAAGATGGTATCTGATTGTGGTTTTGATTTGCATTTCTCTAATGACCAGTGATGATGAGCTTTTTTTTATGTTTTTTGGCCACATGCGTGTCTTCTTTTGAGAAGTGTCTGATCATATCCTTCACCCACTTTTTGATGTTTTTCTTTTTTTATTTTTGTAAATTTGTTTAAGTTCCTTGTAGATTCTGGATATTAGCCCTTTGTAAGATGGACAGACTGTGAAAATTTTCTGCCATTCTGTAGGTTGCCCGTTCACTCTGATGATAGTTTCTTTTTCTGTGCAGAAGCTCTTTAGTTTAATTAGATCCCATTTGTCAATTTTGGCTTTTGTTGCCATTGCATTTGGAGTTTTAGTCATGAAGTCTTTGCCCATGCCTATGTCCTGAATAGTATGGTCTGGGGTTTTTATGATTTTAGGTCTTACATTTAAGTCTAATCCATATTGAGTTAATTTTTGTATAAGGTGTAAGTAAGGAAGGAGTCCAGTTTCAGTTTTCTGCATATGGCTAGCCAGTTTTCCCAACGCCATTTATTAAATAGAGAATCCTTTCCCCATTGCTTGGTTTTGTCAGGTTTGTCAAAGACCAGATGGTTGTAGATGTGTGGTTTTATTTCTGTTGTGTTACCAATATATTCTTACACTGTCTGCTTTTTTTATTAGAACCCTTAATATATTCATCACGTTATTTTGATTACTCTGATAATTCCAAAATCTGTGTCATTTTTTGAACCTGGTTCGTATGTTTCCTTAGCTCTTCAGGTGTGCTTTTACTTGCCTTTGATGTAACTTGTAACCTTTGCCTAATATATTAGATAATAGGAACTGAGGTAAATATGTCTTTAGTGTGAGGTTATGTGTTAATCTGGCAAGAATTAGAACTGTGTTTAATATTTTGTAAAGCTGTAGGTGTCAGAGGCTTCAAATCTTAATACTGCTTTCTTTTTCCTTCTCTTTTTTTTTTTTCTGATGTCTTTGAACTTTCCTAAGTCCTTATGTAGAGTCTTTTTCTTTCAGCTCCTTCATCTATTATCCATTGTTACTATACTAGAGTCCTGCTGGTGCAGGGCTAACATGTGGAGAAGAGTGATTGTTTTATAATCTGACTAAAACTCAGATTTGTAGTGAGCCTATATCCCTGAAACTTGGCCTTCACAAATGTGAAGCTTTTTTCCCTTTCTTTAGGTGAGACCGGAAGGCTAGAGAAGGATGAAGTCTGAGAATACCCTTCTCTCAGGTGGGATAAGACTGTGGTAAATTATTTTCCTCTGGGGAGTAGGCTTGTGTTATGGGGAATGCTCTGGTCATATTTCACAATGATTATTTTTTCCTTTCCCCTCTTAGATCCCTGAGGGATTTCTCTTGGTTCTTCCTCTTGAGAACCTAGTGGGATTCCTTAAGATAAAAACCATAAAAGTGTGTGGCTTCTCCCCACTGCAAGGTTGTATTCCCCAAAGTTCTCACTCTCATCATAGCCCACAATCAGCCTGCAGCACTTTGTCAATTTTGCCATTTGTGTGTTTCTACAGTTTATGTTTTTATTTGTTTCTGATTCCAGCAAGTAAATATTAGCTGTGACTCTCTGTGTTTGCCTGTATTTCCAGATTTTGGGGTGACAGTTCACCCTGTGACTTCAATTCTATCACGAATTCAAAAAAAAATATTGCTTTTTAGTCTCTTCAGCTTTTTTTCTTGTAAGGATGGGAATAATTACTTTTAGCTCTTTATGCGTTGGAGCTGAAACTGGAAATCAGTATATGTGTTTTTGAGGTATAAGAATAGCACATAACTTTTGCAGTTTTCTCTGCAATGAAGTGGAGTTTTAAGCAGATAGTCTAAATTTGGGAAAGAGTGAAAGGATTGGAAAGAGTTGTATGCGTGGCAAAACAACAACAACAACAACAAAAAAATACGTGGTCTGAAGCAAGGATCCTTGTATTATTTTACTAGAAATTCCTGGCTACTGACTCTCTCTCAATAGTTCTGTGTCTACATTGAATTTCTATGTAATCTAACTGTGTTACTAAAAAAATTCTCAGTAAATATAAATTCCAGAATTAAATCAACAGTAATTAAGAATTGTATTGTTTTGTTACTTTTCTTGGTTTAAACACATAGCTGATATTTCTAAAGCATCTACCTTACAAAGATAAACAGTCTGCAATATGTTTTCCTTAGTTATTTTAATTTCATGACTTTGAGTTGCTAAATCAAGGAATAAAGGCTTATTACTGAAAGTGGTACATCAGTGAACATAAAGGGAATAATAAACTGGCTGGTTCTAAACTTGGCCTAGTTTTTCTTTGTCCTAAGCAGTCTCTACTCCAATAACATCAGATACTAGAAAGGAACTCATAAGAATAAAAGGCTTGCACTATCTTCATAGTCCATTTTTTGTTGATGACACTCTTCATTTTCACAGATGCAAAAGCAGATTGGGGATTTCCATGGTAGTGTTATAAAGATATTCAAAATCTGCATGTATAGTTAAAATGCTTTGTGGGTCTCTCCAGGACAACAGTAGAGTGATGTTATGCCTAAATTCAAATCTTCTTTAGCAAAGGGTGTGTGGATGTTAAACTGTTTACAAAAGACATGTGCATGTTAAAAACTGAGTGAAGAAATATATAAACCAAAAGATAATCAAGAAGGCACTTAATGAATTTATGCTAAATTTTAGAGTTTATTTTGGAGATACCAATTTAGTTTTATGTGGAATGTGAAGACTAGTGTAGATCAAATCTGGAAAATTTGTCCATATAGAATTTCAGTTTAGATATTAGAAAATAAAAGTGTAACCCCATTTAAAGGAATATTCTAAAGATAAATTAAAATATATTAAACACTCAGATATATAGTGTAAGAATAAACTGACTATATTATTGATTATATTGTCTACTTTGGTACATATGATTTGTTTAGCAGCGATTGGGTAATTGAAATTTTTATTCTCATCCTGCTGGCTCCTATTAGACAGAAAAACCTAAGCATGCTTGATATATAGCATTCTGCTATTTAAAGAGTGAGAAGAAATAATAAGCATAAGTAAGTGGGTTTTTATATTTTCAACAATAGTGAAAATATCTGCAATATAGGAGAGTTATCAATTTATGCCCTACTTTGTTATCTCTTGAATTTATTTCAGTTGATCTAGGAGCATCAGTTAAAATAAAATAAAATAGTATATTTTTTTTTTTTTTTTGAGACGGAGTCTCACTTTGTCGCCAGGCTAGAGTGCAGTGGTGCGATCTCAGCTCATTGCAATCTCAGCCTCCCGGGTTCAAACGATTCTCCTCCCTCAGCCCCCTGAGTAGCTGGGACTACAGGTGCGCACCACCACGCCCAGCTAATTTTTGTATTTTTAGTAGATATGGAGTTTCACCACATTGGTCAGGATGGTCTCGATCTCTTGACCTCAAGATCCACCTACCTTGGCCTCTCAAAGTGCTGGAGTTACAGAGGTGAGCCACAGCACCCGGCCTTAAAACAGTAGTTTAAATGGTAAAATAAAAAGAAATGGGTCAAGATTTTAGAGGATACATAATTAAAAGTCTAGAAGCATCAAAAAGGGGCTAAGGTCTGTATGAAGGCTGAGGTGGTAGTTTTTTAAAGTACTGATAGTTTTTTATTCCATGAAAGGATACATGGAATAAAAATAGGAAGCAAAGATATTTTTAACATTTAAATATGTGAAAGAACTCTACAATGAAAGAAAAAAATTTTATGATCCAGTGATGCTCTTGAGAATCTTAAAAAGATTGTATAAGTAGGAAGAAAAGCCTTGTGATATAGTTTGGATGTTTTTGTCCCCTCCAAATCTCATGTTGAAATGTGATCTCCAAGGTTAGAGGTGAGCCTAGTAGGAGGTGTTTGGGTAACAAGGGTGCCTTGGTGCTGTCCTCATGGTAATGAGTGAGTTTTCACTCTCTGAGTTCATGTGAGATCTGGTTGTTTAAAAGAGCCTGTCACCTCCCCACTCTCTTGCTCCTTCTTGCCATGTGATATGCCAGCTTCCCTTTTGCCTTCTGCCATAATTGCGGGCTCCCTGAGGCCTCACCAGGAGAAGATACAGGTACCATGCTTGTACAGCTTGCAGAACCATAAGCCAAATAAATGTATTTTCTTTAAAAATTACCCGGGTCATGTATTTCTTTATAGCAACACAGACTAATACACTTTTCCTTCCTGTGTTGAGTATTAATCCCAGGTCACTATAAATATTTTTGTTGGAGAAGTATATTTTAAACAAATGTTCACCTATATGTCATATTTTCTAGTACAGTTTTCTAAAATTGCATATTTAAACACAGCTTCAATTGCTGTCTTCCCACCCCCATTTTTACAGTTTTGTTAAAGCCTGATCTTAGCAGGGGGTTAATATACAGTCTACATAGCTGCTAAAAGATAGAGTTGCTCAATAAAAGTAACAACAGCAGCTTACTAAAATAAAAACAAAATATCAAAGGAAACTATTTCGTAAGATGTAAAGCTATATTTTCATTTTGCACGAGAGTGTATTTTCTAATTTTCCGTTGGTGCTGAGGAACATGACTTATTTTTTATCTAATATTCATTTACTGATTGTAATGATAGGTGGGGGTCATGTTGAGAGACGGTGGTACTGAGGGGAGATGAGACACTTTACAAAGAACGATGAGGAATTTTGTGAAACTTGGCAAAATAAAAATTCATGGTTCTACACAAATTGTCACTGCATATTTTATACCTTTATTTTCCTACCATGAATGAATGGAACACTCTGATTAATTTCACATTACTTTACATGTTGTAACATTAAGAGGAGAATCACAGGAAATTTGCCTATTGAAAGCACAAGAATAAAATTTTTATCTTGATTATTTTTTAGAGTCTTAAAAGTGGAAGAAGACAGAGATGATAGGTATTGAAGCCAGTGCTGCTGATTGGTTCTAACCTTTTCCCAACCTTCTCACACAATGAAGGGTTCTTTGAGAGACAGACTAGAGAGGATTCTTTATAAAGTGTACAAAATGGACTTGTATAAATAGTTCTTTCAAAGCAACAAAAAGGAAAAGTTACAAATTGATGATACCTAATCTTTCAAGCCCTTTAAAATCCTCAGGAGTTTATTTACTGACAACAAAAAGGTTTGACATTACATATTTTTGTGGATTCTTGTGTCCTCTAAAAATGAAATAGTACATTTTTATGCAGCTAAAATGATGAATTTAACTTTAAAAGTATTTGAATTTTGATGATTTGTATTGATATATTTTCTATGATATTATTTGTAAGTAAAAGATTTCTTCATACTTGTTTGTTGAACAATGTTCAACGGCAGCCTGGTTATGAATGGTATAAAGTTGTTCATCAGTTATTTTATTTCTAAGGCTGTGATGATGATTTGATATCTGGGCTGGATCCTTTACTCATCTATCTGGTTTAAGATATAGTTTCCAAAATTGCAAAAAACTTGTGTAGACCATATGTATTCCATCAGAGAGTTTAAGCGTTTTTGTTCAGCAGCTTCATCAAGGCTTTTAGCATTTTTATGGGTTTTATGTTAACAAACATTTATTGAGTTTCTGTTTTCTGCAATTATTTTTTTCTAGAGCTTAGTGCATTAATAAAGAGAGATATAACCTATTTCTTGCCCACACAGATTTTAGAGTCTTGTTAGCAAAACTAAACTACAGTTTATTACACAGTGAATACTATCTACATTTGTGTCCAGATTAGATTTCTGAATAT
This sequence comes from Pan paniscus, assembly GCF_029289425.2. Classification (NCBI taxonomy): domain Eukaryota; kingdom Metazoa; phylum Chordata; class Mammalia; order Primates; family Hominidae; genus Pan; species Pan paniscus. Next base: position 81,051,335 of record NC_073259.2, read on the forward strand.
GGATAGTAGCATAAGAATGGTTTATTTATGTATGTGCTATTTATATTTTTATTTAGAGTCTTAGAAAATTGTATAAATCTCAAAAAATTAAAAAATTATAATATAAAAACTTATCTTACCTAGATGTACCAAATGTAAGATTTTGCTCCTTTTGTTTATTTTATTCTTCTCTCTCTGTCAACCCATTAGTCCCTTCTGAAGCATGTATGAATAAATTACAGTAAAACAAAATAAGTCATATAAATAGTTCTGAATCTGGCTCCTAAAAACACAAGAATTCTTTTAATAACCACAGTAATAATTATAACACCAGGGAAATGTAACATTGATACAATATTTTTATCTATTACATAGTTCAAATTATGTAATATTCAAATATCCCTAATTGTCTGAATGCTTTCCTTTTTAACCATTTTTTAATCCCAAGATCTAATAGCAAGTATGCATTGTTTCATTGTCACCTCTATTTTATCTCTTTCAGTCCAGAACAGATCAGCCTTCTATTTGTCTGTATAACATTGACATTTTTATAGAGACCAAAGCAATTGTTCTGCTGTATGAATCTCAATTCGGATTTTTATGATTATTTCCTCAAGAAAATAAAACATTTTTTAAAAGAATATTTCTTAGATGATGTTGTTATCTTCTCAGTGTGTCACTTTAGAAATGCTATGCACTATTGAAATGCCATATCAGGTGCGAAGTATACAGTGGAGCTGTAAGTTCCTGAGCACTGGAAAACTGGAGAGTAGATATATTGAAGGGACATGTTTAATTCAAACCTCAGTATGATCCACATTACTGAATTATTTGGGTATATGCATATTTGGACATATAAGTGATCACTTAATGGAGATCAACAGTGAAAACAACATTGAAATCGCTAAATAGTTGAAATAAACACAAAAGAAAGTGACAGGCACAATGTCACTTTTATAATCTTTTGATTTGGCCTTTATTTTCTCTAATTAAACACATTGAAATGAGGTGGGCTCCAGGCACCACTGACATCTTAATTCTAATATTTTTATAATTACAAATACAAGAGTAAGTCAAGATAGTGAAATAGTGAACACACATGCTTGCTTCCTCTTCCCGGCCTCAACTTCTGGAAATTATAGAAAACATTTAAGTATTTAAAAGGCTCAAACTCATTAACAACCTGGAAAATAGAAAGTTAGAAGTGTGTGGATAGGTGAAATGTGTTGTTATGTGTCTTTGCTGACCAAAAATTACAAATAATTTTAGAAAATAAAGGCTGATGCTCTAATAATATTTTCCATATTAAAAACAATAATAATCAGCACAACCAAAATCAAACCAAACCAAAACAAAACAAAACAAAGTACCAAAATCTCTTTGATCCTACAATCTTCTCCACTTAGTCCATTTTTCAGAGTATAACTTCTCAGAATAGTTGTCTATAATTGCTGTTTCACTTCATAGTCTACCATTCTGTCTCCTTGCCCTACCCAGTCTTTTATCTACAGAATTTCTCTAAAACTATTTTGTTCAAGGTTTTCAGTGACCATCATCAAGTAATGAACTGTCACTTGGCTGTCTTCATTTTATCCAATTTCTCAGCAACGTTTGACAGTAGAACTTTTTCTACTTCTTGAAATACATTCTTCTTATGTGTATGGGGACACCATGTTTTACAGTGTTCTTCTTTCTTCACTCACAACTCCTTCTCCATTTTGGCACCTTTTCTTTCTGCTCTGGAATCTACCTAATTTCCTCCATCACACAGCTGTGATTCTGCTCCAAGCCATTATCATGACGACTAAGTACTACGACATCCTCTTATGCCCAGCACATCATTTCACTTTTCAATTAAATTCCTCTGAAGACAACCCATGAAACCCAGAATGAATCCAGGCTCCATCAAGAGCCCACAAGGTGTAGCACCCTCCCACTCAAACACTTGATCACCATGCTTCAGATACAAATGGCCTTCCTTTTTTTTCCTAAAAACTCAAACTTCGTTTCTAAATAAGAGCCTTTTTATGAGCTATTTCTTCTGCCCTAAATGTTCTGCTCAAACCTTTTAAAAACCATCTACTTTTTCTTATTCAAGTCTTACCCTATTACTTTGTTGGAAAAGTCTGCACTGACTACTTAATCTAAAGTATGTTTCAAGCTCTGTTCTAAATATGTTGTATATAACATTGCATGTAATAGTCTCAATAGCCCTTTGAAATAGTTAACATTCTTGTTTCTAATTTATATGTAGGGAAACTGAGAATCAGAGGACTGAAATTAATTCCCCAATATAGTCAGGTTACCACATGGAAATTGGGGCTCTCTTCGAGGCAGATTTCTAAACACTAACTCTTAACTACTCTTAAACTGCCAGTCGTAATTGCTTTCATGCCACCTTGTCTTATTTTCATTGATATCTGCTTGTTTATTTGTTTCTACTGCTTGTTATGTATTGAGCATAATTTCCGTGACAAATTTCTAGTTTTTTTCAATGTCCTATCTTATCACCTAAAATAATGTCTGGAACAAAAAAAAAAATCCTAAGAAAGGGATTTATAATGGATTAGCAAATTCCATTAGTAGGAGGAAATCCCAATATAAAACATATAAAAGATGACATATAAATTTGGAGAGTTTCAAGTGTGCTGACTGAAAAACAAGGAGTAGTTCTTGGAAAATCTCTGGGCCTATGGTTAAGGAAAGGTGTATAATTGGAGTGCTCACCCCGGCTGGCTCCTCCTTACCTCTCACCTACTTTTTTGGCACAAACATAGTCTAGCTAATACATTACAATGCTTCTCATTACAATTACTGTGAGTATTTGGTCTGGCCACCTATGCAATCTGGTTAAACCAGTTTAATCTGAAATAGAAAAATGACTTTTAACAATTATAACTTTGAATATAGTATTCTGTATAGGTTGAATGTCTCCTCCAAAACTCATTTTCAGACATAATTCCCAATATGATACTATGGATAGGTGGGATCTTTAACAGGTGACTGGATCACGAGGGCTCTGCACTCATGAATGAACTAATCCATTAATGGATTAATGGTTTAAAGGGTTAATGGATAGATGGGTTATCATAGGAGAGGAACTGGTGACTTTATAAGAAGAGAGAGACCTGAGCATAGCATATTAGCACACTCAACCCCATTGCCATGTGATACCCAGTGCCCCAGATACTTCAGAATACCCAAAAGAATGAAGGCTCTCACCAGATATGCCCCTTCAAGTTTGGTCTTCTTAGCCTCTGTAGCTGTAAGAAATATTTTTTTTCTTTATAAATTACCCAGTTTTAGGTATTGTTATAAGCATCAGAAAAGGGATTAAGACACATTCTTCAGTTGACCCTTAAACCATATGGGTTTGAATTGCCTGGGTCCACTTATGCGTGTATGTTTTGTAATGAAAATTACAGCAAATGTGCCTTCCTGTCCTGCTTCTCCTTCCATATCCTCTGCATGAGAATTCAGCATCCCTAACCTCTGCATTGCTTAAGGGTCAACTATATATCTTAAATTGTTTTCATATGCAATTTTATTTAATACTGATAATAACTATAGGAAATAAACATTATTATCCTTGTTTTAAAGATATGAAAATGGAGAATTCCAGAAATTAAATTACTTGATAAGCTTGTTGGTAAATGGTACATCTGGGACTTAGACTTGCTGTCAAATCCTGTGCTTTCAATTCTTAATTACAATGCAGCGGTCCCTCTCATGACTAATTTCTTATTTACTGTTTTCATCTTGGATGTCTCTTTATGATTCCTTGTTGATAGTTCATAGTCAGCTTTTTATTTGATTTTCTATTTCATTAATAAATTTTGGCTAACTCTTCAGCCACAATGTCTTGTGAAATGAAATTGATCATATAATGAAATAAATGTAATTGACTTACATTAATGTAGCATTATTTTAGAGAGTAAATTTGTAAGAATATTGAATAATATTGAATAATATAAGAATATTGAATATACAAAAACATTGAATGATATGAGAAAATAAGAAAATACAGATCAGGTCTTTGTTTTTAAACAGTTACATGATGTAATACTAGGCAATACATTGTCTCAAATTATGCATACTTGGGGAATAAAATAATGAATATTAATTTTCAACATTCCATTTCAACATTCATTTTATTTCCCCAATATGCATATTGCGGAATATTTGCAGAGTAGGTATAAGATTATATCTTTTCATAAAACAGCTATAATTAACAGAATTTTATTCAACGCTAAGGAATTAGACAGACTTTTAAAGTAGAGCTATACATATTACAATTTTGTAGTACAAAAAAATTGGTGATTTTTATTTCCCAGTTTAAATTACAGATTCCCTTTTCTTGAACCACAGATATTGTAGCAGTAAGTGGAATCTACATATTTTTCTACATGTTATACCTAATGTGAATGTGTCTGTACTACACAGCACTCAGTACCATGTTACAAGCAACATGGTGATAATAGGTGTAGAGGGAAAGTATGGACTTTTAGTTCAGACACACATGAGTTAATTTGAGAACTACTTCTGTCTTTCAAGCTCTCTGACTCTGAGCTAGCATCTTAACCTTGCTGAGCCTGTTTCCGTTTGTAAAATGGGGATCGTAATACCATTGCAAATGATTCCTGTGAGAAATAAATGGTAAAAGTAACATGCACTGTGCTTAGAACAGTAATTGTTCTACAAAAGAAAATCAAGTTAGTCCTCTTTTTCCACCATGAGCAGCATATTGCCATAAACTAGTGTGAATTTGCGTGTCAGGAAAGCACTTAATTTATGGGTTAAAACAGGTATTTTCATTTATCTACCTACTTCTTTATCTCTTTCTCACTGTATCATCTATATATTTTTGTAGGAATTAATGTTACCTTTGTATTAAATTTTAATTGAAATGCTATTATGTAAACCAATACAAATGCTCCTATTGTCAAGTGGGTTTCCTAGAAACAGATTTGGATCTCAATGTGGGGTGCAGTCTGAAAATCACTGGGCTAAATAAGCTTTTTGGGTCATGTGTCCACCCCAGTGCAACAAAGTTTTACAAGCTAGTTTCTTAGATTTCATCTGCTTGTAGGCACAGCTGACATCACATTTGCAATAATGACTCAAATTGTATTGGCTCAGGCATCCAACTTTTTAATGAACAATTATGGCAACCTTTCCAAATGAATCTTCAGGTATAAATTACATTTGATGATGATGTGAATAATCTATTTTTAAAAGAAGAAACCAATTCAGTTTTATTTCAAATAATATACTAACATTTCCTAGCTACTTTATACATTTCATCTGTTTAAGCAGAAGCATTTAGGACTTCAAGGGGAGAGGAAGATAATGTCTAGAAAAAGATGTCACCGCTTTGGCAAAACCTGAGTTTTTAAGGCTCATGAAGTGAATATAAAAATGTGGAAACACTCAGGTTATGTTTAGTGCCTCATTTCTGTAGTTGTGTCCTCGGGAGACTACAAACCTTCCAGAGAAATGTTGTATTTGTCATGGCTCTGTGTCTCCTATGGCATGGAAGCAATATGGGATCAACTTCTGTGGGTGCGTCTACGTAGGTGCCTCTGGGCAAACTCATACAGTGTCTTAAACTCCTTATCATGGTGCAGTGAAGACAGTCCAAACCCCTGTGTTGTCTTGATGTTTAGGAAGTATAAGAAGTCTAGTTAGGCTGTACACGGTGGCTCATGCCTGTAATCCTAGCACTTTGGGAGGCCAAGGCAGGCAGATCACCTGAGGTTAGGAGTTCAAGACCAGCCTGGCCAACATGGCAAAATTCCGTCTCTACTAAAAATACAAAAAAATTACCTGGGGGTGGTGGTGGGCACCTATAATCCCAGCTACTTAGGAGGCTGAGGTAGGAGAATCACTAGAACCCTGGGGGAGGTTGCAGTGAGCCGTGATCATGCCATTGCATCCAGCCTGGGTGACAGAGTGAGACTCTATCTCAAAAAAAAACAAAAAACAAAAAAAAGAAGTCCAATCAATAAGAAATTTTGACTTTATGCTAGCAGGTCATAGAGTGAGGGTAGCTCCAACTACGCAGAATGGAAAGATCCATGGTTATGAAAACAAGTGGCAGCATATATACAGAACATCAGGTGAACCAAGTTATATACCAGACAATAAAGTACAGAGAGTCAGTGCAGTTCATGGGCCAAGGGAAAGAAAGTTCCTTGCCAGGAGGCCATCGATGAATTCCATATCTCTCCCCTGATTTTGAAATTCACAAAATCCTAAAGGGAAAGATGTTAGCAAGGGGTGAATGTACATGGTTGAAAAGTCTTGCAATACTGTTTTCCTTCACAGTTCCTGAACTTTGGAGGGGAGAGGGACTTGAATTTTTCTGGAAAACCCTTTGACTGTACTGAGTATCTTTGAATAGGATAGAGTAACTTATATGGTGAAAGCAACCAAAGAGCCAAGTTGTGTTTTATTTTAGGAAGTAGAAATAGTTACATTTATTACAAATATCTCAGACAAAGTATAAGTTTTGGTCACATTGTACTCATGAAGACACTTTCTCAGCCTATTGCTTTGCTCATACCGTGGTCTTCCACTAGACATTGCCACCACACAGCAGGAAATCAGTCTCCTACCAGTCACCAATATAGAGCCAACAGTCACTGCACTCACTCACTGATATGGTTTGTGTCTGTGTCCCACCCAAATCTCATGTTGAATTGTATCCCCAATTTTGGGGGAGGGATGTGGTGGGAGGTGATTGGATCATGGGGGCGGATATCCTCCTTGCTGTTCTCATGATAATGAGTGAGTTCTCACAAGATATGCTTGTTTAAAAGTGTGTAGCACTTCCCTCTTCACCCTCTTCCTCCTGCTCCTGTCATGTAAGATATGTTGGCTTCCCCTTCACCTTCTGCCATGATTATAAGTTTTCTGAGGCCTCCTCTGCCATGCCTCCTGTAGAGTCTGCAGAGCTATGAGTCAATTAAACCTCTTTCCTTTATAAGTTACCCAACCTCAGGTAGTTCTTTATAGTAGTGTGAGAATGAACTAATACATTCATTAAGTGAGAATCAACACTAGTATAAAGCTGTTGATCTTTGGTACTGTGGGGAGAGGAAGAATACCTATCCCTCCTTTAGTTTACTTTCAGAAAAAGGGATCTTATAGCAACGTTGTGTTGTTACTGTGCAAAATTTACAGAATGTATTGAAATATTGTGGCTCACACCTGTAATCCCAGCACTTTGGGAGGCCGAAGCGGGTGGATCACCTGATATCAGGAGTTCAAGACCAGGCTGGCCAACATGGCAAAACCCTGTCTCTACTAAAAACACAAAAATTAGCTGGGCTTGAGGGCGGGCACCTGTGATCCCAGCTACTCGGGAGGCTGAGGCAGGAGAATCACTTGAACTTGGGAGGCAGAGGTTGCAGTGAGCCAAGATAGTGGCATTGCACTCCAGCCTGGGCAACAAGAGTGAAACTCTGTCTCAAAAAAAAAAATTGTTCTTTTAAATTTTCTAAACCACAGCCCTCTCATTCTCTCCCCAGGACCAGGAATGAATCCATGCATACACAAGGCTAACCTTAAGATGGCTTTAAGTGATGGCTACCATATTCAAAATTATTATTGGTATTTAATAAGTAAAATTTTCTTGTTGAATATACTTTAGCATTCCTGCCTCTGTCTCCCAGCATGAGTTTCCCCTAGGAGGTCCTTTAGACTTCTAAACCATTTTACAATTTGCTACACTTGGAATCTAGTTTCATTTAAATAAGGACCACAGGTACATCTCCATTGCTGTTGGTGTTTGGAGTTATGTGATGAAAAAGTTATAATGTATGGAGAAAAGTCCTAGATGTGTAATAAGAAAACCCACATATTTCCCATGGTCTTCCATATATGAACAGTATGACATTTGATAAGTCATCTATCTCTCTGAGCTTCAGTGTTTTCATATAAAACGAAGCAATTGTAATGCTCTGTATTCCTTACAGGTTTGATGAGAATAACATGATAAAAATTATATGAACACACTTTGCAAAGTGACATACACGTGAATTTTTTTCTTTTTAATTACTGACCTTAGTTCACAGCATTCCTCATATGTGGTCGCAGTTATCTACCAATGCAAGTAGTTGTTCTTCCAAAGGATTGAAGGAATCTACCACATTTGATTGGGTCCAAAAAAATGTGTATACCTTTAGTGTATAGTTGTCTATAATTGCTGTTTCACTTCGTAGTCTACCATTCACTTTCATAACACAGGTGATGTTTTAATTCTACTTTCTAAATTTTGATATTTCCACTTGTACATATTTCCATAGTTAACTAGGAAAAAAGAAAATATCTTTGTTGTAGCTTAAAACAGATAATTATTCTGAATATGTTTTCACAGCAATTTGAACACTCATGAGCAATAAGACTGCTGAAATCCAGCTATGCATTATGATAGCTTTTTAGAAGTAATATTACTAGGCAGTATTGTAGTGACTCTTAGTTCTGCTTGGAATATTACATTTGCATGGGGCTTTTCTATTGAAATGGAAGGTGTGCACATTACAATTTTTCCTACATTAAAGAACAGAACATTCTGCCTCGTTTTCATCTCCTTCAAATACCGTCTATGTACTGAGACCCCACTGACTTAAAAAATATAATAATCCATAGGGTACTACATCACATGAACTCCATCAAAATAGGCCTAAATTTGAAAGACATTGCTCAAATTTTTCTCTGTTACTGTGTCTCTCCTGTCATGTTTATTAGTACAGAAAGGATTTTCGCATAAATCATGAAATTTTCAACCCTTTCCACAAAAAGGGCAATCTCCCATATTATATCTGTAATCTTGTCAGTCTTATCAACTTCACAGTGGGTTATCTAATTGCTAAACAGGATCAATCTACACCTACCACATATTGACAACATAGTTGTAAATACACAGGCTCATTTTGCTTACACTCAAAATGTCAAAGTTGTCACTAACAGAGGTGTGGTTGATTGCAGAAAGGGCCACAGTCATTTCTTCCTATATATGCCTTTTTGCTGACTTTGTTGCTTCTCTCACCAAGAGATGGAGTCTCTTTCCCCTCTTCCTATATCTGGACTGGTCTTGGGACTTGGTTTGGCCAATAAAATGCAGCAGATGTTACATGCCATTTCCAAGCCTAGCCCTCAAGAGCCTTGAACATTTCTGTTCACTATCTTGGAACACTACCCAATGCAATGTGAATAAGCTGCGTTGGCATGCTAGAGAGTAAGAGGCTATGTGAAGTAGAGCTGTATTGCCTTAGCCTAGACCTTGCTAGACCAGCCAATTCCAAGTTGACCCATGAGCTGACTGCAGATGCATGAATGAGCCAAATTAAGATTAGTAGAGCTGTCAAATTAACCTGCTGATTCATGAGCCATATAAATAGTTATTACAAGCCACTGAAATTTGAGGTGTTGTATTATATAGCAATAGACAACTAATATAGAAGGACTCATACTTTATCTATGAAAATATATTTTGATTGTTCAGACACCATGACTGAAATTTAATTTTCTACAATAAATGTGTTAAGAAAACTGTTATTAACCTTAATAAAGGTATTAAGAAAACCAAATATCAAGGTATTTGACAAATTCAAGTATGAAGAAATAATAAAAATGGTAATTTACATATTCATTTGAAACTAGTCAAAATCAAAACAGCAATTGAACTAATTTATTTCTGTTTATGAAATAATCATAAGAACATAAGAGGAAGAAGAACACTATGAAAAAGTTAACTAAAAAAATACCTAAAAAGTTGACTTTTTAAAGAAAGCTTACTGTTCTCTGCGCAGTAAACTGTTAGGAAACAAGGATACTTTGTACAGGACTTTTCTACCTATACTGTAAAATGTCCACTTGGAACTTTGAGCTTCTTCATTCTGATTAGAATATAAAGTGTCACATCTTACTTCTAACACATGAAACTGCTTTCCACAGTCTAATGTTTATGACATCTTAGTAGGTGACTCAGATGTCCAATGGAAAATTACCCATGATCTATTTAATAAGCATTTCCTCCCACAGTTTGCTGAACACAAAGCTTTGGTTCACAAACCTAGGAGTTTATAAAAGGGCCTGTGAATGAGAATAATTATTAGAGAAAATTGTCTCATTCTCCATGGAATCTGCACTTACACCTGTCACTCATCCTCGTGTGACCATATGTGCACAGATGATGATGTGGTTGATTATAATAGTGTTAGTTGATTGTGATAATAATGTGATACATTCTTACAAGAGAAAGAATGAAAATGGCTGCAAGTGTACACTAACGTAGACACAGCCATCATGGTTCTCAAATCATGGTGATTTGAGGGAAACAAAAGTTACTAACAATATCTTACATTGTCTTGGAACTTTCTTAACATAGTTCATATCCTGTATAAAGCTAGCTATCTGATAAGCTGATGAAGAGCAATTACATTTACTTACATTCTCATGTGTAAGACCAGAAATTCACTTAAAAAAACCATTATTACCTGAGAGCTACTCCTTAAGAACTTGCACATAATGGCTCATTTGCAATAGCTTCAGGAGAAGGGGGGCTTCTTGAAACATCTTTTTCCATGGATTATTATGGCTCATTGTGGTCTTTTATTTTTTGTCAGTTGATGGATATCATGAAAGATTGAATTAAGGGACTGACAGAAAAGAACTTCTAAAAATAGCTTTCACCCCTAAAAAGACATCCTGATGTGAAAACAAGATAGGGAGTTTCCAGAATAAAAGGTTCTCAATTTGAGCTATATCTTGATGAAGCAAAATCAACTAACAATACCTAATATGAAGCTGCATCAAAGACTAATGACAATCTCAATACATTCTCATTTAAATTGGGAAAAAATATGACAAGTTCTTAACAGTGATTTTTTTCCTCCCAGGACATACTTGGAAATATCTGGAGACATTTTTGACTGTCATAGGTTGGGGGTGTTACTGGAATCTACTGGGTAAAAGCCTTAAAATGCACTAAGCACCTTAAAATGCACAGAACAGCTCCCCTACAATAAGGTTTAGTCTAAAATATCAATAGTACTAATAATGAGAAATCTCAACTCAGAGTATACATTCTTGTTCAGTGCAAATTCTATGCCTTGATTTTAGCATTTGATAAGCTTTCACGTTTTAAAGAGAGAATATTGTGAAGATTTTCTCCCACAGTGTGGGTTGTCTGTTAACTCTGTTAATTATTTCTTTTGTTGTGTAGAAGCTTTTTAGTTTAATTAAGTCTCATGTATTTATCTTTGTTTTTGCTGCATTTGCTTTTGGGTTCTTGGTCATGAAGTCTTTGCCTAAGCCAATGTCTGTAAAGGTTTTTCCAAAGATATCGTTTAGAATTTTTATCATTTCATGTCTTAGAGTTAGGTCTTTGATCTATCTTGAGTTGATTTTTGTATAAGGTTAGGGATGGGGATCCAGTTTCATTCTTCTACAGGTGGCTTGCCATTAGCCTAGCACTATTTGTTGAATAGGGTGTCTTTTTTCCCTACTTTATGTTTTTGTTCACTTTGTTAAAGATCAGTTGGCTTTAAGTATTTGGCTTTATTTTGGAGTTCTGTTCCATTGGTCTATGTGCCTATTTTTATACCAGTACCATGCTGTTTTGATAACTATGGCCTTATAGTATAGTTTGATGTTGGGTAATGTGAAGTCTCCAGTTTTTTTTTTTTTTCTTAGTTCTGCTTTGGCTATGTGAGTTCTTTTTTTGGTTCCATATGAATTTTAGGATTGTTTTTTCTAGTTCTGTGAAGAATGATGCTGGTATTTTGATGGGAATTGCATTGATTTGTAGATCACTTTTGGCAATTTGGTCATTTTCATAATACTTATTCTACCCATCTATGAGCATGGGATCTGTTTCCATTTGTCTGTGTTGTCTATGATTTCATTCAGCAGTGTTTTGTAGTTTTCCTTGTAGACGTCTCACTTCCTTGGTTAAGTGTGTTCCTAAGTTTAATTTTTTTATTTTTTTTTTCAGCTTTGTAAAAGGGATTGAATTCTTGATTTGTTTCTCAGTTTGGGCATTGTTGATGTGTGGCAGAACTATTGATTTCTGTACATTAATTTTGTATCCTGAAACTTTGCTGAATTCAAATATCAGTTCTAGGAGCTTTTTGATTGAGTAATTAGGGTTTTCTAGGCATATGTTCATATCATCAGTAACCAGTGACAGTTTGACATCCTCTTTACCAATTTGCATCCCCTTGATTTCTTTCTTTTGTTTAATTGCTCTGGCTAGGACTTCCAGTACCATGTTGAATCAAAGTGGTGAAAGTGGGCATCCTTGCCTTGTTTCAGTTCTCAGGGAAATGCTTTCAACTTTTCCCCATTCAGTATAATGTTGGCTATGGTTTTAAACAACTCAAACAAATCAGCAAGAAAAAAGCAAACAATTCCATCAAAAAGTGGGCTAAGAACATGAATAGAAAATTCTCAAAAGCAGATACACAAATGCCCAACAAATATATGAGAAAATGCTCAACATCACTAATTATCAAGGAAATGCAAATAAAACTACAATGTGATACCACCTCACTCTTGCAAGAATGACCATAATAAAAAAAAATCAGAAAATAATAGATGTTGGTGAGGATGTGGTGAAAGGGAACCCTTTTATACTGTTGGTGGGAATGTTAGCTAGTACAATCACTATGGAAAACTGTGGAGATTCCTTAAAGAACTAAAAATAGATCTACCATTTGATGAAGAAATCCCACTACTAGGAAATCCCACTACCCAAAGGAAAAAATTCATTATTCAAAAAAGTATATATATATATTCAAAAAAGTATATATACACATGCATATATACCTATATAAATACATATGTATATATCTACATATACATATATATATACTTATATACGTGTGTGTGTGTGTGTGTGTGTGTGTGTATGTATACATACCCCATGGAATACTACTCAGCCATAAAAAGAAATTAAATAAAAACATTCACAGCAACTTGGATGAGATTGGAGATTGTTATTCTAAGTGAAGTAACTCAGGAATGGAAACCAAATATCATATGTTCTCATTCATAATTGGGAGCTAAGCTATGAGGATGTAAAGGCATAAGAATGATACAATGGACTTTGGGGACTCAGGGGAAAGAGTGGGAGAGGGTGAGGGATAAAAGACCATAATTTGGGTATAGTGTACACTGCTTGGTTGATGGGTGCACCAGAATCTCAGAAATAACCACTAAATAACTTATTCTCGTAACAAAATACTACTGGTTCCCCAAAAACCTATTGAAATAAAACACAAATTTAAATAAATAAAATTATAAAAATATAAATTAAAAAATATAAAATAGAGGTAGTATTATTGTATTAGTCCATTTACATGCCGCTGATAAAGATATAAGCAAGACTGGGAAGAAAAAGAGGTTTAATGGACTTACAGTTACACATGGGCTAGGTACACCTCACAATCATGACAGAAGGCAAGGAGGAACAAGTCACAACTTACATGGATGGCAGCAGGCAAAAAGAGAAAGCTTGTGCAGGGAAACTCCTATTTTTAAAACCATTTGATCTCCTGAGACTTATTCACTATCATGAGAACTGCACGGGAAAGCCCCACCCCCATGATTCAATTACCTCCCACCAGGTTCCTCCCATGACACATGGGAATTGTGGGAGTTACAACTCAAGATGAGATTTCGGTGGGGACACAGCCAAAGTGTATCAATTATATAGTGTTTAAGAATAAGTAGGCTCAGGAATCAACTTTCTGTTATCAAATTGTTTCTACTAATTGTAAAATATATGACTTTGGACAACTTTTTTTTTTGTCTTCTTTATCTCTTAGTTTTCTAATCGTCAACATCTGCATAATATTAATGACCACCTCATAGAAGTTATTAAGATAACAAAATAATTTTAAGTTAAATGCATAAATGTACCAGCACATATAGGCACTTGTTAAATAATAGTTGTTATTATTGTATCAGAATAATAAAAGTTGGTGAAAAGTATAGATAATCCTCTAGTGAATGTATTATATTTGAACTTGCTTCTGTATGAAGGTTCATCATGAACATAATAACTTACCATTATAACAAACAACTGTCCATTTATTTTAAATATCCAATGGTAAATACCACTTGAGTTCATTTTTTTCTAAATAGACTTTCCTTTTTAGAGCAGTTTTAGGTTCATAGCAAAAACCGAGCAGAAGATACAGAGATTAAGCATATATTCTGCTCCCACAATACATGACCTCCCCCAGTATCAACATCCTCCACTAGAGTGGTACATTTGTTACAATTCATGAACCTACATTGTTACATCATTATCACCCAAAGTCCATAGTTTACACGAGGATATACTCTTGGTTTCATACATTCTCTGGGTTTAGATAAATGTATAACGACATGTATCCATCATTATATTATCATACAGAATAGTTTCACTTCCCTAAAAATACTCTGTGCTTCATCTGTTAATTTTTTCCTCCCCTCCACTAATTCCTGGCAACCACTAACATTTTTACTATCTCCATAGTTTTGCCTCTTGCAGAATGCCATATTGTTAGAATCATATAGTATATTGCCTTTCTTTCACTTAGTAACATGTGTTTATGTTGCCTCCATTTTTGTGGCTTGATAGGTCATTTCTTTTTAGTGTTGAATAATATGCTATTATCTGGATATATTAGTTTATCCATTCAGCTATCAATGGACATCTTAGTTGCTTCAAATTTTTGGCAAGTATGAATAAAGCTGCTATAAGCATCCATGTGAAGGATTTTTTGTGTGGACCTAAGTTTTCAACATCTTTGGGTAAACACCAAGGGGCCCAATTGCTGGGTTATATGGTAAGAGTAAGCACTGCTGTAATTGCATTTCATAAATGTTGATGAATTGTGTTTTTATTTTCATTTAGTTTAAAATATACTTTTAAAATTGTTTTTAAGAGTTCTTTGACTCATATTTTTTAAAAAGTGTTTGATATCTCCAATTAGGTTTAATATTTTCCAGATATTGTGTTATTAATTTCTAATTTAATGCTATTGCTGTCTGAGAGCAGATATTGTATGATTTATATTCTTTGAAATTTGTTAAGGTACGTATGTTTTATTGCCCATAATGTAGTCTATCTTGTGGATGTTCCATTCGAGCTTGAAAAGAATGTGTAATCTGCCTTTGTTGGATGAAGTAGTTTATATACTTTGTTGGATGGAGTAGTTGATATACATCCATTATATCCAGTTAATTGATGTGTTGTTGAGTTCGATTTTGTCCTTACGAATTTTCTGTCTACTAGATTTGTTCATCTCTGACAGAGGGATAATGAAGTCTCTAACTGTAATAGTGGCTTTATTACTTTCTTATTGCAATTCTTCCAGTTTTTGCCTCACATATTTTGACATTCTATTAGTAGGTACATGCACGTTGAGAATTGTTATGTCTTTTTGGAGGTTTAACCCTTTTATCATCATGTGATATCCCTCTGCATTCTTAATAATTTTTGTTGATCTGATGTCTAACTCTGAAAATAAATACCTATTCCCACTTTCTTTTGATTAGTCTTTACATGGTATATCTTTCTTCATTTATTTACTTTTTTTCTACATATGCCTTTATATTTAAATAGCTTTCTTGTAGACTACATAGAGTTGGGTCTTGCTTTTAGATAAAATCTGACAATGTTTGTCTTTTAGTTTGTATATAGACCATTGATATTTACAGTGATTATTGATATAGTTGGATTAGTATCTACCATATTTGTTTTGGTTTTCTATTTATTGCCCTTGTCTTCATTCCCATTTTTTTCTTTCACACTTTTTTGCTTTTTGTGGATTTAACTGGGGATTTTATGAGATTCTACTCTCTCTCCTTTCTTAGTATGTTCATTGTATTTATATATTTTATGTATTATGTGTATGTGTGTGTGTGTATGTAATATTTATTATGCAGAACATGAGAGGTCACTCCAATTTGGGGGTAGTGGTTTGCCCTGTAACCTCACTTATCTTGCAGATATAAAAACAGTTGTTAATTTTTCAGTTTGTTGAGCTTTTTACTTATTCTTAGGATGAACTGTCAACTTCATGCTGAGCCAGAACTGGAAATCCAAGTTCGGTTTTTAAAATAGTGAAAGTAAAATAACAAATGAAGAGTGGTATAATCACACCCCCACATAAACCCACACACACATACACATGTGCACACATATGCACACACACACAAAGCTGTTAAACGTATCCTGTTTGGAGCTAAGAGTATAATAATGAAATATGCAATAACGAGTATATTGGCTTGCTTCAACAAAAATATATTGAGTATCTTCTACTTATAATGCTGGATGCTTTATGGAATAAAGGGAGAATTACTCAGAAACTATCCTCTTGCCATTGCTTGGAAGAGCTCTTGCAAAGGCAGGCTAACTCTCAGCAACTGCGTTTGTGGAACAGAGAGGAATCTGAGCAATCCCAGGGTTGGGAACCTTGATAAGCTGAATGGATGGCCTCTGTAGAAAAATAGGCAGCAGAACTGACAGTTGCATTAATAAAACATGTGCCATATGTGGTATTGGCTTTGAATTCTGGCAGTGGGCGACAAACAATTACAAGGGTCTGGAAGATATGGTGATCCACACATGACAAAGAATTTGATAAAACTATTTTCTATAAAAATGTAGAAGACCTGTGATGTAGCTAGTAAACTTGTAACTTTAAGTGAAATAGTTGTGAAACAAGTTTTACTATCTAGATTGTCTTGGTTGCAATTCACTACATTTCAAAGAATCTCGATAAATACCTGTTGAATGAATGAATAGATGTCTACCATTACTCTCTAGTTCAAATTTCTAATCTTCTTAATTCGAATTTTTATAACAACCTCCTATCTAGTCTTCTTAATATTAACTTTACTTCCACTGCACAATTCCTTTTTGAATCACTGGAAAAATAATCTACCATAAAAGGCAATTATTGCCTTGCATCTAACACTTTTGAATATATTATATATCATCATTTTTTCAGTTGAATAATTAGGCCTCTGATTACCTTTTCCACTTTCTACTGTTTTCCCATCTATAATTCACCCTTCAGATAGTTCAAACTATTTGCATTTTTACAACTCCTCATCTATAAATGAGAGCTTTTCATCTTTTAAAATTTGATTTGCAAATAACACAAGGTGAAAGGTGTGGATTGTTGTTATGTTAGGTCAACTCCCCAAGTTCCCTTTATTCACCAACCTACTTGGCTTAGGAAAATTCTACTGAGAATATTTCCTGATGGAAATACACATATTGAGTCCCAGACACCACTGGAATTTCCTTGCTCATCTACAGCCACGAGATAAGCTCTCAAAAGTTAACCAGTCTCAGTTTAAACACTAGCTCTCCTCAGTTTTGCCTGAAACATAGTAGCAGCTTAATAAATACTTATAGACTTAAAAATGATGACTTAATTTCTGAATATGAAGATCAAAAGAGGAAATTATTACATCAGTCAGATGTCACAGAAAAAGTATTATTTGAAATGGCTCAAACCTTAATGTACATATGCCATACCTAAGATCTTATTAACATGAATATTTTGATTCAATCGATCTGGAGTGGGCATGAGATAAGTTTCCAATCAGCCTTCAGGTGATGCCAAAGCCCTTAGTCCATGGACCACATTTGGCTTAACAAAGCCTTAACAACTGAATTTCCCAATATAAGAACAGTATTAACCAAGCCACAGGAATAGAAGGTTATTGGTTACTTTTAGCCAATTACAGTAAATTATTTCAATTGGTTACAATTGGTTACAACTGGTTACAGTAAATTATTTCAATTTAGTGGCAACAGGATTTCTAGAGGAGAAATTTATGTTGCAATGTTGTAAAGGTAGATTAAGACCATTTCTGTGGTTTAGATATGGTTTGCCCTCAACAAAACTCGTGTTAAAATTTGATCCCCATTGTGGCAGTATTGGGGGGTGAGGCCTAGTAAGACATGTTTAGGTCACAGGTCTGGATCTCTTATGAATAGATTAAAGCCCTTCCTCAGGCGTGAGTGGGTTCCCACTCTTGTGGAAACGGATTTGTTGCTGTAAGAGCAAGAGAGTTGTTAAAGAGAGTCTGGCTTCTTTGGTTTCTCTTTCTTACTACCTCTTTCACCACGTGATCTTTTTGCACACACCACCCCAGACTTCTACATTTGCCAAGAATGGAAGCAGCATGAAGCCCTCATCAGTTGCAGCTGCCCAATCTTTGACTTTCCAGCCACCAGAATCATGAATCAAATAAAAAACCTCTTTTATTTATAAATTACCCAGTCTTAGATATTCTGTTATAGCAACACAAAATAGACCAAGAGAGCTATATTATAGAAGATCTTGAAAGTGACAGTGAGAAATGCATACCTAGTAAAACTCACAGTAACTTTTAAGTTTTGTTTTTTCTTAAACAATGCGATTGGAGCTATCATGTGTGCATGTGTGTGTGTGTGTGAGAGAGAGAGAGAGAGAGAGGAACAGAGAGAAGAGAGAGGGAGAGAGAGAGAGAAGAGAGAATTCATTTTGGTTTTCTGAACTGTGAAAAAAATTCAAGTGAAAAGCATTTTAGCAAAATATCAAGAGGTAGTCAGACATAACCGTGCCTGAGGTATGAGTTGCTGAAATTCATTGTTGATGTTTAGTATCACAAGAGTATCTTCAAGTCACTGCAATGCCATATGTGAAGCCAATGCAATACTTCTCCTCACACCTATCTCTCACAAATTTGAATTCAATTAATTACCAGTTTGGCTTAAGTTTGGTTTAGAAAAATATTTTATGCTGTTTTTGTACCTGTTTGGTTGAGACATATTTAGATTTTTTTTCTTTCTTAACCTAGTTGGCTGAATTATGAAAGAAACCCCAAACATATTAAAAAAAGCCCAGCACAAAACCTAATTCAGTTAGTGGCTCAATAAACAGTTTTATATTTGCTTTGGTTAGGGTTAAAGAGCTCAACAAATATAACTTTTGGATTTGCTTTTTGGTTAGACACTTGAATGAAAATGCTGGTTGGAACATCCAGAATGTATTTAAAAGTATCCAAGTACACAATGCTAAAGTCTAAAATCTCTAGACTGAGACTAGTTAACTTTGGGAGTTTATCTAGTGGCTATAGTTCAGCGGGGGAAATCTCAGTGGTGTCTGTGACTCAATATTATGCCCATCAAGAGACATTCTTAGTAGAATTTGCCTAAGCCATGTAGGTTGGTGAATGAAGGGTTGGCATCATGTAACAAAAATCTACTCCCTCCACACTGTGTGGTTTAGTTGCAAAATAAATCAAATCATTTTTTAATTTTTATTTTATTTTATTTTTTATTATACTTTAAGTTTTAGGGTACGTGTGCACAATGTGCAGGTTAGTTACATATGTATACATGTGCCATGTTGGTGTGCTGCACCCATTAACTCATCATTTAACATTAGGTATATCTCCTAATGCTATCCCTCCCCCCTTCCCCCACCCCACAACAGGCCCCGGTGTGTGATGTTCCCCTTCCTGTGTCCACGTGTTCTCATTGTTCAATTCCCACCTATGAGTGAGAACATGCGGTGTTTGGTTTTTTTGTCCTTGCGATAGTTTCAGCTGAAGCTAAACTCATCTATTTAATGATCCTCTGAAAATTTCTTCAATGGGAAAACAGAATGTGGAAATCACCTTAGCAAGGTTGTTTGCTATGTTACAGGAAGAAAAAGATTAACAATCTTCATTTTATTGGTTTTATCTGATTCTGAAAGCAGAATCAGGATGTATATAATTGACAAATGCATCAAAACTAGGATGGAATTGGCACAGATAGATTACACTCCTTTACTTAGTTTCTATACTATAAGCATATCGAACATACAATGTCATCTTAAAGATTTTTGAATACTGCATGCAATCAGCATAACATGATGTTCATAAAATACCCACTTATTAGATGTTGTGAAATTGCATGAAAACAAATTACCTATCAAATATGCTTTTCTTGGTATTAAGCCCCAAATAATTTTTCCTAACACTTTCTAGGTTCCTAGAAAAAGTCATGTGGGAGGGGAAAGAGTGCAGATTTTAGAAGACAGCCTAACTCAGTTCAAAGTCCAGTTTTTCATTCATTTTGTGTATGATCTTGAAAAAATTATTTAAATTCTCTGCACCCTGATTTATTTATCTTTAAAAGAGAAATAATAAAAACATTTTGCAAAGGTTGGCATGGGGGTGGGAAATAAAGTGCATATGGTACCTATCACAGTTTCTGATGCCTAACAGTTTTCAGTAGATATTAACCGTTATTGGGATATAGTCTTCACCCCTTTAGCTTTCACTATGATGAAGTCATCAATTCATCCCGGTAGGACATTACTTAAAAAAATGAAAAGTCATTCCAACCTCCCCTTTCTTCTCGGTTTATTCAAAGACACATGGAACTGACTTTGGGTGGGAAGGTTAAATGCTAAAAAGGGCAATAAGCATTTAAGCATTTGAATCAGGGAGTGTTGTGAAAACTCAGTAGATAAAATAAATCTTGAAGATGATGAATAAAAATGTTTCCTTCTTGCTGGAGATGGGTAAAATATAGCACCTCATGTTTTAAATGCTTTTCAATGGGTAAAACAAAACCAGAAGCAGTAAATATACTACTTAAATTCTACTTCCAAGGTCAGAATAATGATTTTTTTTTTAAGTTTCTGCCACTGAGAAATTTATTTCGGGGGAAAAAATAAAAGTATGGTTCAGAGACCCTTATAAACCTTTCTAAAGATACCAGGATCATCATCTCCCACATATCCTAAATTTTAAGAACATAAAGAAAAATGTCTCCTAAGTAAATGCTTGATGCCTCTTCTAGCTAAGCTACTAGTTTTAGATAAAATTTAAAGTAGAATAGTCATATCTAACATTGCTATAGGATTTCCCCCCATAATCAATAAGCACATGACATTTATGTTTATTTTACATTATCAGAGCATTTTTTATTATTTAAATAATTACAGATTTGTATTTTTTATGTTTTTGCCTTTATGCTATTTTATTTCAGGCTAAGATTTATTCAAGGCTGAATTTTTGGTCGGGAACACAACATGCAATTATAACACTACTATTTTATAACTTGTTTTCTAGGAGCACATTGTGACAAGAAACATGAAATGGGATTTCCTAAAACACAACAACATAAAGGCAAGCAAACAAATGAAAAGTTTATAAGAAACAAATGCTATGCAGCTTCTATAGAAAATGACAATTTCATATGCAAGGTTATTAAGAGATACACATGCAAATTTGGGCTAGTTTTTGATGCTGTGCCTTTATTTATACTTAGAATTTGATATAATTTTTGATTCAATTTGTTACAATACTGTCATTAAACCTGAATACTAATTTCCCCACATAAGCAAACTCTAAACATTCAATATTAACATCATGTAACTGAAGTACCTTTATTTTAAATTGTTGACCATACTCTTTCTGATATATAAGTTAGAAGTAAAAAATAAACAAATCAAAACAAAACCAAAAAGGAAACCTGGAAATCTTTAACTTGACAATTGTTGAAACACATGAGAATTTGGAAATATATAACAAAAATAAAGTTTGATTTATTTTTTGTCTGCTAGAGTAATTTCACATTGAACAGAATCAAGATACATTTAGAAAACATCACTCTACTTAACAATCATTTAACTGAAAAAATGCCTGATTTACAGACTGTAATGATGAAATTAACTTGGAAAACATTTCGGTCATGTGAACCTGAAGAGAAGTAGTAGTCACTTTTTTTAGTTTTTTTATTAAATTAACATGACTTAAAAATCACTGATTTATAAATTTTGCATACTAGAGTGAAAGATAATTTATAATCTAGTCAAATACCAAATAATATGTTGTTCTATATTAAATTACAAAGTAATTATTTAGCTTTTCTAAAACATTTTCAGTGGAAGGTTTACTGCCTCCATTTTTAAACCAATTTTTTGAATGTTTGTCCTAGTATTGAATTGACATTAAACTCTATTACTTATATCTGTTCATCTCATAGAAAACAGAATACTATAAGCATTGTGTACATGAACCTCAAGCTTTTTTTTTTTAATTTGTGAATTCTAATTCTGTTTTTGAAGATCACAAAATAAATATTTTGTTTACCATATGACAGGTCTTCACTGGCTCTAATGTGTCCACAATTTTTTTTTCAGGATATACATCCTCGGAAAAGCAAAATATGAATAATTTTATAAGTTTTCATTTTTGGTAGTATAGAATTATTTATGTCACTCTATCTCTATCCCTGAAAACAACTAAAAAAACCAAGGTTAATACGATATTTATAGCAACTTTATTCATAATTACCAAAACTTGGTAGCAACCAAAATGTCTTTCAGTGGGTGAGTGGAAAAATAAATTGTGGTATGTCTAGACAATGGAACGTTATGCAGTGCTGAAAGAAATGAGCTATCAAGCACGAAAACACACAGAGGAAACTTACATGCACATGATTAAGTGAAAGAAGTCAATCTCTAAAGGCAACATACTTTACCATTTTAACTATATGATATTCTGGAAGAGGCAAAATTTTGAAGACAGTAAAAAGATCAGTGGTTTCCAGGAGTTCATGGGGAAGGAGGGATAGATTGGCAGAGAACAGAGGATTTTTAGGGCAATACTCTATATAATACTATTAATATAATGATGGATATATGTCATTATATATTTAATCAAACCCATAGAATATATAACACCCAAAGTAAACCTTAATGTAAAGTATGGACTTTGGGTGATTATCATATGTCAATATAGGCTCATCAATTATAATAAATGTACTAGTTCGGGGATGTTGATAGGGATCTGTCCATGTTTGGAGACAGAGGATATATGGAAAATGTCTGTACTTTCTGAACAATTTTGCTGGGAACCTTAAACTCCTATAAGAAAATAAGTCTTTTAAAAAGTCACCAGACTGAGAGGAAAGTAAGAAAACTATGGAGATCTAAAACAATGTAAAAATGGGGATTTTAATGCTATTCATAAGCTTCAATTTTGCAGTTGTGGAATCATGATGAGATAGGCTGGAGATAAAGTATATAGGAGCCTCTTTTGGAGAGAAGACCCCAGAAAGTGATTTCATTTACTTATTTGTGTATGGGTAAATGAAAAATAAATTTGCCCATCCTTCTTTCCCATGTCCATGCTAGGTGGATAAAAATGAAATTCTTGCAAAGGAGTAACTACAAATCTGCCCCCACAAATCTGTGGCTCATATTATAAAACATGTATAAACAGAAACTCCTTAAGTAGAGAATTTAACTTGAAACTGTTCAAAATGCCTCTAGGTTCTGAAGAATTTAATAAAGACTCTCTAAAAGAATGCAGTTTCAAACTAGTCCTCAAAGAATTCGTGCAGTTGAATTTCCAAAACAAGAGTGCCAAACAAGAGTGCTGTGTTTACAAAACACAGAAGAAAACAATGCACTGTGAGTAAGAGTCAGAAAAAAAAAATATAGCCCTAGTAGACTCAAACCAGTGAAGACCTTTGATTTTGGGGGATAGTCAAACCCAGAATATAAAATAATAATGTTTAATGTGTTTAAAAAATAGAAAATTCACTTGAAAATATAAACAGATAACAGAAGCTTATAAAGATAAAAATCATTATGCAAAGACATTTACTTTTAAATATAAAATATAACAATTAAAAATAAAATATAACAAAAATAAAATACCAATAAATTTGAAACTCCTACAGGAAGAATTAGAGAGGAGAGAGACTTATAACCTTAGCAATCCACTGTAAAAGAAAAGATATCATAGGGGAAAAATATTCTTCGTTATTGAAGATAATATTTTTCACCAAAGGACATGGTGAGAAGGTGTTAGAAGAAGAGGTTTAATGCAGGTTGGGTGAGTGGAGGATATATAGAGCATTGAAAATTGATAGCATTATTGATATAGTCATCAATGACAGATGCTTGGAAAAGCTTTGGGTAGGGCATGATACAGTTTAAAAAAAATAATGTGAACCATGGTAAATTTAGTCTTTGGGAAATTCATTAAATGGACCTAATAAGATTCACCTGGTTCCTGGAACGATGGCCCAACAAAGAGAAGGCAATCTCTGATCATTTATCTTAGTGACTCTCAATCCTGGCAATGAAGTAGGAAAACCTGGGGAGCTTTCGAAAACAGAAATGCCTGGGTCCCCTTCCACATGAACTGAATGAATAGCTTTAGGGAAGGTTTCAGGGCTGCCACGTTTTAAAGGCTTTTCCACGTTTTAAACCTTAGAGAAGGTTTCAGGGCTTCCACGTTTTAAACATTAAAGTTTAATGTGCAGCCTGTTTGAGAACCATTGCTTTATGTTATAGTCAGCTGGTGTTGGTAGCTACAGTTAACACAGCAAGTGTTGACAGAATTTATAATGCATGAGCCATGTGCTATTTTACTTGAGTTGGAGGTAAGAATGTGGAGGTGTTCTTTAGTAATTCTAACTCACCTTCCCATGGAAGAGTTTGGGATCTCTTTGGAAATGATATCTTCTCTGGGCTTAGAATTAGTCCCAGAGATACAGTCAGGGACCTTTTCTCAATCCTTTGTACAATAAATTAGGTGCTTAAAAAATCTACTTTGTGATAAATAGTCCAATGTGGGGGAGTTAAAAATGAAAAAGATTTTTGAAATTTTACTTACTGCCTTAGATTTATAGGATAGACATTTCAGCAAAAGATTTAAGACGACAAGGACAGAATTTTCAGTAAATATGGCATCTCCAGTCTTTTATAGCTCCTCTCCAGGAGAGAATCTCAAGGGTGGCAAGTGGTCAGCTTGTCTAATGTAGATCATATCAGATTGTGGGAAAGCCTGAGTTAGGATTTTCTCAGACTCTTGGAGCCACAGCCATATCACCAGGAAAATCCTGCATAGTTACCTCATAGCTTTTATGGTGAGAGGTAGTTTTCAGACTAATATTTGGGAATTGGTAAAATGTCACTCATGCCAACATTACAATATTACTGTACTAATCTCAGGACATAAGATAATGACCAGGTATTACATGTATGGAATTACACTTTATCTCTGTAAAAATAACTTCTCAGTGGGTGAAACTGTAATTTATTTACTGAACCACGGCCTGGGTAGGGGGGTACTAAGCATGTCATTAAGGGCATGGTCTAACAAATGTTAAGGACTCCAATGAAATTGGATTTTATATCACACAATTTTTATGCTATTCGCTAAACTTTTCTCAAAGGGATGTGTTGTGAACATTGTGTTGTACAGATTTTACGGATTATTAAAAAAATTACTAAGGCAACATTGGGAACCAGCGTGGTTGCAGTCTAGAAACCGAATAAAGAAGTTTCACATACCTATTTTATTTTTAAATCTTAGTTTTAATTCATCTGTCACCTGCATGCATACTTATTTGGCCAATAGCGTTTAATATAGCTCATCATCTATGTATTTATTTGACTTTCTAGCAGTAGCATAGTAAAAGGCTGATCAGATTGCATGAATTCAAATATTGACCCTACCAGTTATTGTCTGTTTACCTTTGGCAAGTAACATATTCTGTACACTTCAATTTCCTCATCTGTAAAATGTAGAAACTAAATTTGTATATTTCATTGTGTAATTCTGAAAACCGGATGAGATGCAAATGTGTCTTTAAAACTTTCAGTAAATAATAACTCATTTTATTGTAACCGAAATATTTAATACCCCATGTTCAAGGTTAGTATCTTTCTCATACATCAGCTTTTTCCTAGGTTGACATCAAAATAAAAATGTGGCTTTGATTATTCAACCACCTAAACTCAATTGATTGTACTTCCCACCCTGCCACAATCTGCCAGATGAATAACTTTGTAAAACCCAAGCATATAATTTCTACAATATCCCTATTAGTGCCATCTACGGCTTCTAGATATCCTTAAACTTCCCTAGTTTCCCCTTGTTGGGGAAGACATAAGCCAAATGAGAATTAGCATTTCACCCTTCAACATCAACATGTGTATTATTTAAAATTATAATAAAATGTTCAAAATTTATTTTTGTGTCAACGATTGCTGTTTTTTTTATAAAATTTTCATATATATTTAAACAAATCCACTTCTTTAAAACATAACTATAATAGCTTTATTAAGATTCTTGTTTAAAACTCTCACAGTATGCTTGGGTTGATATGCAAGAAATGATAGTCTAAACTCATGTATGAAATACAATAAATTTCAGATTGACTAGTGCTCTGTCTCATGGACATGATTTTCACATTTGATAAATGAAAATTACCATTTTGACCTTCCATCAATAAATAGGAGAAGTATTAGCAATTTTAGGATTTTTTTTTCAATGAATGATGATGGATTTCTCATGATTCATTCATTCCTTTCAGCTGGAAATTATGTAAAAAAAAAATGCTTTCATAGTAAATTGTGGTGGTCCATGGTAAAACCAAATTGCCTTCAGTGGGATGAAATTTTGGTTGATTTAGCTCATACTATAAACATTTTGGTTTTCAAGTATAATTAAAGAAAGTGAACTGGTTTTCTCGAAGGTCATTTCAATACTTTTTTACTGGAATATAGAAACTGGAGATGCACAATTTACTATTCTCAGTCCCTGGGTAGCTACAGTTACAGATTAGTTTTGGAAAATCAAATACACTCATATAATACTTTGGTTTATACTTGAGTAATGAGAGGAGAAGGAATATTTTTGGGACATGTAAATTTTTGGCAAAGATCATAATGTTGACCCCCTTCAGGCTCTGAACCACTGTGGTATTACAAAAAGTCATTTTTGGAATCCTAGCCAAGACAGTTTTTCTTCAGCATTCCTAGCAATTCTACGAACTGTGTTTATACTCATTACTAAACTTTTCCACTTTTCCAAGAGTGGAATCTCTTGTTCGCAACTCCCTACATCCAAGAATATATCAAAATCCAGGGATATATAAAGATACTGATATTTAGAAAATCTATAAATTAACGAGAACACTAAATACAGTAAGACTTCATTTAAGGTCAAAATAAGTTTCATTACTAATGATCTAGACAGTTCTATTTATTTACATAGAATGGCTAATACTTCATTAATCAAATAAGCTACTTTATTATAAAACATATGTGGAAATCAATTACAGGAATGTTTTCCATACTTACCTTACTTGAGAAAAGTAGGTGAACGTTAGTTGTATTAGTCTTAATACCAATTATAACAAATGACAATACTTTTAATGTGTTATTGGACCTTGGAAATTTCTCATTGTGAAATGATTATTTTTGCTTATGGATATTATTGGCAAATAAAGTGTATTGATTTATGTTTCCTATCGTAACAATGCTACTTTAAGAATACTCTACTTGAGAAAGTTTAACTCTTAGTTACTGGTCTCCTTTCTTTTTCTCTGAAAAGCTTGATGATTGTTCTCATTAGCTGAGTGACAATGATATTAAGAAGACCGGAAAATCTAATGTTGATAGACATTCATAACACTTATATTCTGACATGTGTATAATCACCTTGCTAATCATTACAAGTTTTCTTTCCTATTTCTGTATAAGTTGCATATGTGTGTATATTTATTTTCTTCTGAGTCACCCCAGGGTCAATTGCCTGTTTTTACTTTCCTACAGGGAAGTGTATGTTCACAGCAGAAGTATTATTACAGTTGGACTAAAAAACCTATTGTTAGTGATGTAAAGAAATGGAAGAGAAGGTAAATTTAGCTTAACAGAAAGATGACCATTTCTCTGTGATCAGCATGTTCTTGTTTCTCATTGTGAAATTCAAACAAGTGCATGATGTCCAGAAATTTGTACTAATGTCTGAGGAAATGTGAAGCTCAGAATGTCAAGTACTGCATTTGATTAGCATCCATAATTCAGTTTATTTGATTGGTATTTGTGTATTGTATTCATTTGAACAATTAGAATATTGGCATATACAAACACAAGATCAAAAAGCCACACAAGACCTATTTTGTAAGTAAAAAGTCTAAGAATATTTGTAACCATCCTCTGTATTTCCAGAAATGCCATTACAAACCAATGTCGGTGTTTAGATGTTGGTCCTTTCAGGAAGAAAGGGAGAAAATATAAAGGAAAATCACTTAACAATCTATTTTAGAAATAACAAAAGCTTAGGGTTTGAATGTGTCTTTAAAAGTGGGCCAGGATCAGCAAGGGTTCTCATTTTATCTAAAATAGATTCCTTAAAACTTGAATATTTCAAATGCATCAGAGATTCCATCCTTTTCAAAGTGTCTTCTTATTTAATCAATGTCTAAAAGCCAAGAGATGCTAGAGGAGAGCTCTACAAAGTGCATTCTTAATGACTTTAATTATATTCTCGTCCTATGATTTATATTGATGAATGCTTATAAATTCTCCCTTTGTGAAGAAACATTGAACTCAGAAAAATCTTCTGAGTTTTTGTTGTTTTTTCCCTTTGGGCAGATATTAGCAGGTAGACTATAAAAGACTAAAACAGACCTAGTTTAATATAGTCCCATATAGGCTGTTTACATGGGAGGACAAAAAACAGTGTTTTCTTTCAAATGATAAGAATTTTTAACAAGAGAACTAATAAATTTACCTGTTTTAAAAAACTATGTTCCTAGGTAAAAATGAATTTCTTCAGTTATATGTTAAAATGAAATCGATAAATGATAGTAGCAAGATGTAATAAAGACACTGATATCAATGAATAGGAATTCTCTGATGGATTAAAAATGGTGAATAACACTAGAGCCAAAAAGGAGTTATTACTATCAGTAAATTTTGTTTCACCTGTACTCTGGCCAGGGGTTAATACCCATCTTTTCAGATGAAGCTAACTCAATTCAACATTGCTTCCCTGTTTCCTAGGGAATAGGACAGTGTTAAGTAACCCTGTTAGCTGTGAGTGCCGTCAGTGGGAATAAAAAAATGGTCACTGGGTCATTTTTTTAAATTTTATTTTATAGGAAGGCATAGTTAGAAAATAAAGAATAAAAGAAAAGGAAGCAAAGATGTGAAATGAGAAGTGGTAGAAAGGAAGGAGTGGAAGGTAAAAATATACTAACAGTTAAATACAGTTAAATTTGGGGAATACTAACAGTTAAATTTGGGCCACTTCGATTTTCTAGAGCCAATACTTAAAATCACAAGAATTATTTCTGTCAAATAATTACTATCTTTGATCTTCTAATATGCAGATGGAAGAATGCTATAACACCAGAAGGAAAAAAAAAAAACAGAATGTAGGATTACATTCTTGCCTTCTAGCAGTTATGTTTTAATTAAGAATGTAGCTATTGTTTGAATGTGTCACCTTCAAAATTCAGGTGTTGAAATTTAATGGTCAATGTGATAGATAATGGCCAAAGTGAGGCCTTAAGAGATGACTGGGTTATGAGGGCTCCTCCCTTATGTGGGATTAAGGCTTCACGCAACATTTGGCAATCTTGCACTTCTGCCTTCTGCTGGGTGAAAACATAGCATTCCTTCCCTCAGAGGATGCAACAACAAGATGCCATCTTGGAAACAGACAGCAGCCCTTACCAGACAACCAAACCTGTCAGCACCTTGGTCTTTTACTTCCAAGCCTCCAGACTGAGAGAAAGTACATTTCTGTTTTTCTTTTTTTCTTTTTTTTTTAAATTATACTTTAAGTTTTAGGGTACATGTGCACAATGTGCAGGTTAGTTACATATGTATGCATGTGCCATGTTGGTGTGCTGCACTCATTAACTCGTCATTTAACATTAGGTATATCTCCTAATGCTATCCCTCCCCGCTCCCCCCACCCCACAGCAGGCCCCAGTGTATGATGTTCCCCTTCCAGTGTCCATGTGTTCCCATTGTTCAATTCCCACCTATGAGTGAGAACATGCGGTGTTTGGTTTTTTGTCCTTGAGATAGCTTGCTGAGAATGATGGTTTCCAGCTTCATCCATGTCCCTACAAAGGACATGAACTCATCATTTTTTATGGCTGCACAGTATTCCATGGTGTATATGTGCCTCATTTTCTTAATCCAGTCTATCATTGTTGGACATTTGGGTTGGTTCCAAGTCTTTGCTATTGTGAATAGTGCTGCAGTGAACATAGGTGTGCATGTGTCTTTATAGTCGCATGATTTATAATCCTTTGGGTATATACCCAGTAATGGGATGGCTGGGTCTAGAACTAGAAATGGTATTTCTAGTTCTAGATCCCTGAGGAATCACCACACTGACTTCCACAATGGTTGAACTAGTTTACAGTCCCACCAACAGTGTAAAAGTGTTCCTATTTCTCTACATCCTCTCCAGCACCTGTTGTTTCCTGACTTTTTAATGATCACCATTCTAACTGGTGTGAGATGGTATCTCATTGTGGTTTTGATTTGCATTTCTCTGATGGCCAGTGATGATAAGCATTTTTTCATGTGTCTTTTGGCTGCATAAATGTCTTCTTTTGAGAAGTGTCTGATCATATCCTTTGCCCACTTGTTGATGGGGTTGTTTGTTTTTATCTTGTAAATTTGTTTGAGTTCTTTGTAGATTCTGGATATTAGCCCTTTGTCAGATGAGTGGATTGCAACAATTTTCTCCCGTTCTGTAGGTTGCCTGTTCACTCTGATGGTAGTTTCTTTTGCTGTGCAGAAGCTGTTTAGTTTAATTAGATCCCATTTGTCAATTTTGGCTTTTGTTGCCATTGCTTTTGGTGTTTTAGACATGAAGTCCTTCCCCATGCCTATGTCCTGAATGGTATTGCCTAGGTTTTCTTCTATGGTTTTTATGGTTTTAGGTCTAACATTTAAGTCGTTAATCCATCTTGAATTAACTTTTGTACAAGGTGTAAGGAAGGGATCCAGTTTCAGCTTTCTACATATGGCTAGCCAGTTTTCCCAGCACTGTTTATTAAATAGGGAATCCTTTCCCCATTTCTTGTTTTTGTCAGGTTTGTCAAAGATCAGATGGTTGTAGATATGCGGCATTATTTCTGAGGGCTCTGTTCTGTTCCATTGGTCTATATCTCTGTTTTGGTACCAGTACCATGCTGTTTTGGTTACTGTAGCCTTGTAGTATAGTTTGAAGTTAGGTAGCGTGATGCCTCCAGCTTTGTTCTTTTGGCTTAGGATTGACTTGGCAATGTGGGCTCTTTTTTGGTTCCATGTGAACTTTAAAGTAGTTTTTTCCAATTTTGTGAAGAAAGTCATTGGTAGCTTGATGGGGATGGCATTGAATCTATAAATTACCTTGGGCAGTGTGGCCATTTTCACGATATTGATTCTTCCTACCCATGAGCATGGAATGTTCTTCCATTTGTTTGTATCCTCTTTTATTTCCTTGAGCAGTGGTTTGTAGTTCTCCCTGAAGAGGTCCTTCACGTCCCTTGTAAGTTGGATTCCTAGGTATTTTATTCTCTTTGAAGCAATTGTGAATGGGAGTTCACTCATGATTTTGCTCTCTTTTTGTCTGTTGTTGGTGTGTAAGAATGCTCGTGATTTTTGTACATTGATTTTGTATCCTGAGACTGCTGAAGTTGCCCATCTGCTTAAGGAGATTTGGGGCTGAGAAGATGGGGTTTTGTAGATATACAATCATGTCATCTGCAAACAGGGACAATTTGACTTCCTCTTTTCCTAATTGAATACCCTTTATTTCCTTCTCCTGCCTGATTGCCCTGGCCAGAACCTCCAACACTATGTTGAATAGGAGTGGTGAGAGAGGGCATCCCTGTCTTGTGCCAGTTTTCAAAGGGAATGCTTCCAGTTTTTGCCCATTCAGTATGATATTGGCTATGGGTTTGTCACAGATAGCTCTTATTATTTTGAGATACGTCCCATCAATACCTGTTTTTCTATAATTCACTCAGTTGGTGGTATATCTGTTATAGCAGCAAAAATGAAGTAAGAAAAAGTTATTCTAGCTTCTGAAATAATAGCAGGTTTTGAAACAATATCTATTCAAGTTATGACAAATTTGGTTAGATTGAAGATTCTACTTGGAAAATTTTTCAAGTGTATAACTCACATATTTGTATATTACAGCCGTTTTTCCCCAGAAGCAATTCTGATACACCTAAGCATGGCACCATTTGAAGAAAATGATATCTATGTCATTGGAGATTTCTTTGCTAGTTTATTTCAAATCAAAATTAGAAATAAACGACAAAGTAGTCATACTTTTCTCACATTTTTGACCCCATGTTAATTCCCATTCTCTGACTTACATTAAGAGGCATAATTTGAACATTTTTAAAGGGAAATTAAGATACTGCCTTTTTAATATGAATATTATAAATGAATAAGTAGAGAATTATAGATCACTTGGAATGGAGACATTCAACATTTGTAAAATGATTTTATATTTTATGCATTATTTTATATAATTACATTATTTTATATTTTTACATTTTACATTTATATTTTTACATGAAAATATTTTATATTTGTACAAATATTTACATTATTTGAAAATAATCTGTAGTTGCTTATTGGTTTTTTGGGGGGATTATTTTGTAATGAGAATCTAAATGTGACAGTTACGGAACATCTTAGTTATCAGCACATTTTGGCAGTCTTTTTGGTCATGTTGATTCTGGTCTTAGCTGTGTTTATATTTTAAAGAACAATGGGAAATAGGATGATTGCTCTTATCACAAACAGCAGAAGGACACAGACAGCTGAGCTGTGTGTACAATGACATGTTGTATTAGAGATGTGTCATATTGATTTAATTCAGCTGATCATAAACTAGGTCCTGATAGTTCACATTTGCTATGTGCCTTCTTTTCAGTCTGATAATCTTTTGCTATTTGTGTTTTGCAATTTGAGTCTTTTCCTTTCTTTGTTCTAAATACTCCCAGTCTATTTTCTAAGGTAGAAAATCATACTCATTCTGAATTTTTATCTACTTTAGCTACTTTTTTGTTTCTTAAGATTCTGTATCCATTAATTGTTCCATATCCATATCCTTTTTAGAGAATTATAAGTTCCCTATACGTTCTTAATAGGGACTTTCTATATTCCTATAAATTATTCTCTCATGTTGGAGATTACCTCCACGTGTACTTATTTGCAATGAGGAAGTGCAAAAATTTTACTTTGAAATTCAGTTACCTTCAGGACTTTCAAATTTCTCACCTGGGAAGCTATAAATACAAGGGTCTGGCAATAATTCTCTCCCGTGGCATGCAAATGAGTCCAAGAACTAATTATTATCAACCAAAGCCCCACAGTTTCTATAACTGGAAATTCCCTAATGCACCTTAACAGTTCCTGTGGGAGGAATCTTTTCAGTGTAAAATGTCTGTTGGACACCATTTTGTTGGCAGAGCTGTTCCAAAAGATGGTCTGCACTGTGTCCCTGTCTCATCAGACTGAATGAATGCATAAGGAACATAACACCTGCTATGTCCTCTGTGCCCACGTAATCCGCTCACAGTGATTAGATTAGAGGATGCCACCAAGTGATCCTCTGTTGTTTTCCATCTTATTATAAGCCACGATTTCCCAGTCTGGTGTATTCTACTTGGTCTTTATATTTGTACCCCCAAATTTCCAGGAGGTGTTTAGAAAATTTTCTCCTAATTCAATGAGAGAATAAAACTGTTTATTACTATGTGCAGAGGTACAGATAAATGAGATTTTTAGATCAGAGATGTTAGCTGATCATAACTCTGATCATAACTGTCTTTATGTATAGTTCAGTCATCTTGGCATTAACCCACACCTGGAAAATTTGTGTCTTTGCATGCTGTAACAATTCACCTTATTTTGAGCTTAAACAAAGCAATAATCAGATATTTCTTGAAACCAATGGGAAAAGTGAAAATGAACTAATGTTAATTGAGCACCAATTTGTATTGTGTGTTTTTACATATATTACTACATTTAATTTCCAAAACAACATAATGAGGTGGGCATTACTATCCTTGGGTTCACACATATTGAGAAGTGATGGGATCAGACTTAAGAATCTCTATCTGACTTACAAATCTCATAATCTTTTCATTAAAATTTGCTTTCTCTGTGTCAACACAGTAACAGAAATGTTCCTTCGGCCTGGGTTTGAGGAGAAGAATGAGTAGATATCCTTTGATTAGGAGACAATTGCCTTCTGACCTCCTCATTACTGGACATATTGTCCTGGTCAGAAAGGCCACTCATCCTAAACTGTCCAAACATGTATCCAGAGGAGTTATCATCCCCTATTTTTACTCCAGTTTTATTCCAACAATGTTTAGTTCTTAGCAATGAGTGATCAATTTTCATGTTTGTTCTAAAAAGCATTAGACAATTGTATTCCAGTTAATTGGGTTATATATAATTGTAAGTCAAACAAATTGTGGGCCATCTATTTTGTGTTAAAATCAATATAAATAATATTTTTTGAGCATATTGAAGCTGTATTATTTAAAAATTATCATAATTCATATGCTATTCTATATAATTATAATTTATATTTATCTTGCATTCATATATGCTTGTAGGATTAGTTTAAAATAATCATCCATAAGATGAACAGATATTCCTCGGATTTGGTAAATATTCAAAATATCTTTGGAATAGCTCCAAGAGG
Organism: Pan paniscus; assembly: GCF_029289425.2. NCBI lineage: Eukaryota > Metazoa > Chordata > Mammalia > Primates > Hominidae > Pan > Pan paniscus. The sequence goes on from NC_073259.2 coordinate 81,085,865, forward strand.
GATTGCCTTCAGTATTTAAAACTATGGCTTATTTTTGGGTGTCTGTTTATATACCTGTCCTGAAAAATAAGCACCTTTATCTTTTTTTTTTTTTTTTGGAAATGGAGTCTCACTCTGTCACCCAGGCTAGAGTGCAGTGGCCCAATCTCAGCTCACTGCAACCTCCGCCTCCTGGGTTCAAGCAATTCTCCTGCCTCAGCCTCCCAAGTAGCTGGGATTATAGGCACCCACCACCAAGCCTGGCTAACTTTTGTATTTTTAGTAGAGCCAAGCTTTCACCATGTTGGCCAGGCTGTTCTCGAACTCCTGACTTCAGGTGATCCACCAGCCTCGGCCTCCCAATGTGCTGGGATTACAGGCGTGAGCCACCGCACCCGGTCAAGCACCTTATTTCTAATCCTCATAAAACCCCACAGGGAGATGTAAATACCCTCTTTTTCTAAATATGAAAACTTTGAGGCTTAGACTGTTTAAATATTTTATGTGAGGTCACAAACTAGCAAGTGGCAGAATCTGAAATCAAAAGTAGTGTTGGTTATGAAATTCCATGCAGTAAGCTATCCAAACAGTTCTTATTCATTGGTTCCATCTTTTGTCCTGTGCTTCAGTTGGCGTCAGGGACACTGGAGTTCTGAGGCCTAGAGTCAGGGATAGAGATACGAGGCTCTGTTGAAATGGATGTCTTAGTTTTATCTATTACAAAACTAGTGATACCTTTTGATTCTTATTTGGTCCCCAGTGTTTGTCTGTAACATGATTGCTTCTAGTGAATGATTAGCATCCATAAAAATCCAAATTGAAAAACCAAGTTTTCTAATTCCAAGCTTCAGCCTTTATTCACTATAATGTGTTGCCTTTGTGAAATTTAATCTCTGTTTTTTACTTTAGGTGACAAATTAATTACTTTTCTTATCAGGACATAATCTAATAGTACCAGAATATGTTGGATAATATAACAGAAACTTATATTCCCACCATTTAGCTTTATCAAATTATAGTTTTTTGCAGGTCACATTTAAAAAAAAAAACTAATAGCCAGGCATTGTGGTGCTCACATATGGTCCCTGCTACTTGAAAGGCTGAGGCGAGAGGATCACTTGAGCTCAGGAATTGAAGACAAGCCTGGGCAACACAGCAAGAACCCGATCTCTAAAACAAACAAACAAAAAATAACAAAAACATTACAGCTCCCTGGGCCCACACCTCCCTTGGATGCTCCCAAGCCCATTCTTCTTATTCTTTCTCAAGAATTTCCCACCGTTCTGAACTTCTGGCTTATCTTTCCCATTCATGTTGATGCACTATTACCACACATGTGTAATAAATCTATATATAGTATCATTTTGAATCCTACTGAAAAACATATACACATTTCAATTGTTCAGTTATTTATTTCTGTATAATAAACTACCCCTAAAACTGTGACTTCGAGCCCAACAATACCATTTATTTTGCTAATGAATTTGTGATTTGGGCATATTTGGGTGGGATTAGTTCACCTCTGATCTACTCCTCATCATTTGGGACAGCTCAAGGGCAGGATCACATAAAACAAGGGTCGATAAACCGCAGGCATTAGACCGGCACCAGTCTGTGGCCTGGTAGGACCTGGGCTGCCCAGCAGGGTGAGCAGCGGGCTAGCCAGCATAACCGCCTGAGCTCCGCCTCCTGTCAGATCAGCAGTGCATTAGAGTCTCATAGGAGTGAGAACCCTGTTGTGAAGGGCACATGGGAGGGATCTAAGTTGCACACTCCTTATGAGAATGCAACTAATGCCTGATCATCTGAGGTGGAACAGATTCATCTTGAAACCCCCGCTCCCCTACCACCTTCTGTCTGTAGAAAAATTGTCTTCCATGAAACTGGTCCCTGGTGCCAAAAATATTGGGGACCCCTGTCTGTCTAATGCGAGTTTGTTTAAATGGCCCTTCACATGGGTTTCCTTACAGCATAGTAGTTGGGTTTCAAGAGTGAGCATTCTGAGAAAGAGCCAGCTGGACAATCCGGTGCCTTTTCTAAACTACCTTTAATGTCACACAGTGTCATTTCTGCTACATTCTATTATTTTATTTATTAGAAGCCAGTCTCTAAATCCAGCCTATATTCTAGGGGAGATAGATATGTGTATCAAGAAATTTGTGGATGGTGTTTTGAAATTATGTTTTACAGTAAATATATCCTACTGTGCTTTTTTGTCTATGCTTTTAATTTATGCGTGTTGGTTCCCTTTATAGGGTTATATTATTCCATTATAAATATATCTGACAATATCAGCATAAATTTATGTTTATTATAATATAGGCATACATAGAAAAACAAATATAAATGTGTGTGCATATATACGTGTTAATGTTTATACATATATTTCCCAGCTGTTGGTGGAGAGGGCCCAGAGGTAATGACACTTTAGTAGCAATAGGCATACTAACTGCCCAGATATTAGCATCCAAATAACATTCTCTGTTATAATGAACCAAGGTTTGTGTTTGTAATTTTTTTAGGAAGAAACATAATTTTAGAGTTGGTGCAGGGAAAATATAAGCTGAACCTGGAGAATCTTCCATGCTGGAATGTAAAGAAGTACTTAAAAACAAAATGCTGGTAGGCATGTAAGAGAGACAGGAGCCAATCTGAAAGAGCTTCTAATGGCCAAAGTGGGAAAAATTTGAGCAAGAATATATAGCATTTATTAGATTATAATCTAAAGTAATGATAAATATAACTGTGTCCATACTGATAAGAATAAAGGAATGAATACATAAATAAATGGAGAAGAGACAAATCTTCCTTTCAGTAAATTTCCAAATAATTCATGTAGATACTACTTCCTCCAAGAGGGGCAGCTTAACGCCCCCATCACACACTTGAATGTGGGCTGGACTTAGTGACTGGTTTCCAAAGGATAGATTTAAAAAGTTCAAGTAACGGCCAGCGCGGTGGCTCACGCGTGTAATCCCAGCACTTTGGGAGGCCGAGGCAGGCGGATCACAAGGTCAGGAGACTGAGACCATCCTGGCTAACACAGTGAAACCCCCGTCTCTACTAAAAAAAAAAAAAAAAAAAAATTAGCCGGGCGTTATGGCAGGAGCCCGTAGTCCCCCCAGCTACTCGGGAGGCTGAGGCAGGAGAATGGCGTGAACCTGGGAGGCGGAGCTTGCAGTGAGCGGAGATCGCGCCGCTGCACTCCAGCCTGGGCGACAGAGCGAGACTCCGTCTCAAAAAAAGAAAAAAAAAAAAAAAGTTCAAGTAACTGACAATAAAGAAACCTGTCAGACATTACCTTAACCAAGTGATCAAGATCAACAACAAAAGTGATAAGTCACATTGATATGATATGATGTGCTGAGAAGAGCACTTCGCCACTGTGATGTTCTTTCATAAAATCCATTACCCAAGTCTCAACATGAGAAAAAAAAATCAGTAAAACTGAAAGTGAGGAACATTCTACAAACTATGTGACCAAATCTCTTCAGAACTTCAGTGCGCATGCACACACACACACACACACACCCCAAAAGAAAATACTCTAAGACACTGTTCCAGATCAGAGGAGACTATGATGACTAGATGCAATAAGGGATCCTGGATTGGATCTTGTAACTACAACAAAAAGGCAATGGTGAGAGATTTGGAAAGGTCTTTAAAAAAATCTTTAGTTTTCTTTTGCACAAATACGAAATTCTGCAATGATTATGCAAGATTTGAGTATTGTTGTAAGCTTAGTGAAGGGTATAAAGAAACTCCTTGTACTATTTTTGCAACTTTTTATAAATCTAAAATTATTCCAAATAGACTTATCCCATTCCCACTTTTGCATTCAATACTAGAATAGGGACAGAGAATTTGTCACTTGATTCATAAGTTAATGTACTATGAGTTGCTAGAACAAGCTGACATGATAGAAAGAATAACACATCCCCCAGAGTTTCTAACATTGAACTGCATCTGGTAACTGGATGGGACATTGAGATTGCATTCTCTGAGGAGATAATAAGTGTGTTGTATCTGTGGGAAAAAAAGTAAAGTGTGAAAGGTATTTAGTTGACCAAAATGTTGTATTGTGACAGAATTATCTGAGCAAAGAATATAAAAAGATATGTCCTATGGCAGCTTCTAGGAACTTTCCTCAAGAGACAGTAAATGCAAGACATTTATATTTATTACTGTTTCCTTTCTTCTGTCATCCTTTCTCCTTACTTTTTCCATTTTCTGCTGCCTAAAATGGGAATAGGACAGCTGCTAAGCTATAGAGAAAATGATCACCCCCTAGGAATTGGGGAATGATTATCTGGATCTGGAAGGGACACAGATTTGAATACTTTCTAGGACAGAACTGCCATTCACTGTGGACTGCAAATATCCGTGTCTATATGTGAGAGATATATGAACATTAAAAAAATTATTAAGCCATTGTTCTTTTGGGCTTTCTTATATTTGTAGCCAAACTTAGTGAACAAGATGGCCTTAATACTCCCCTCAGCTTGACTAAAAACTTTAGTTGGATTTCTTCCTGACTATAGCCCCCAACCTCCTTTTTCTTCAAGCATTTCTCCTTCAAGATATGATTCTTTTCCCAGATTCTGGCAAGTTTTTCACCTAGGAATGTCTTTCTCAAGGATCTGGGAGCCATGCCTTTGAAATGTAATCATTAAGAAAAACAATTCCTGAGTAGTATGATCATCTTTAATAATAGTATGTCTTCCAATCCAGCAACATTGGATGTCTTTCTATTTATTTATGCCTTTAATTTCTTTCATCTATGGCTTGTAGTTTTAAGTGTACAAGTCTTCCATCTCTTTGGTTTTGCCTACCTCTAAGTAGTTTATTCCTTTAGATGCTATTGTAAAAGGGATTGATTTCTTAATTTATTTTTCAGACGGTTCATTGTTAGTATGTAATTACACAATTTTTATATGTTATGTGTTGATTTTGTATGCTGTACTCATTAATTGGTAATAAAGTTTTTTTGTAGAGCCTTTAGAATTTTCTGCATGTTAGATCATGTTATCTGAAAACAGTTTTACTTCTAACTTCTTAATTTGGATGGCTTTTATTTCTTTTTCTTGTCTTATTGCTCTAACTAGAACTGCCAGTACTATTTAGGATAGAAGTGGCAAGACTGGGTATCCTTGCTTTGTTCCTAATCTTAGAGGGAAAACTGCTTTCAGTTTTTCATCATTAAGTATGATTTTAAGTGTGGGATTTGCTAATCTGGGCTTTACCACATTCAGGTAAACTTCTTTTGTACCTAGTTTGTTGAGAGTTAAATCATGAAAGGGTGTTAAATTTTGTCAAATATCTTCTCTGGATCTACTGAAATAACATGATTTTTATCGTTCAGTTTATTAATATGGTACATCATGTTAATTGCTTTGTGTGTGTTGAACCATAACCATCGTTATGTCCCAGAGGTAAATGCCACATGGTCATAGTACATTAAATGAAATATAAATATATAGATATATAAATATATAAATAAATATATATATATATTTCTTTTAGTGTACTGTTTGATTTGGTTTGCCAATATTTGGGTGGTGCTCATTGTATCTATATTTATTAGAGATTTTTTTTCTTGTAGTCTCTCTGGCCTTGGAATCAGGGTAATGCTGTCTTCATAAAATGAGTTTAAATCCCCATCAAAATTCCAATAGCATTTAATATAGAAATAGAAATATATTATCCTAATATTCATATGGAATCACAAAAGACTCTGAATAGACAAAGCTGAGGAAGAGACCTGGGCAAGAGGAACAGACCTGGAGGATTGTGCTTCCTGATTTCAAAATATATTTTAAAGCTATAATAATTAAAGCAGTGTGCTGCTGGCATAAAAATAGACATATAAACTAATGGGACAGAATAGAGAGCCCAGAAATAAATCCACACATTTATGATCAACTAATATTTTGCAAGGCTTCTAAGAATACACAATAGAGAAAGGACAGTCTCTTCAACAAATGTTGTTGGGAAAATTAAATATTTACAAGTAAAAGAATGAGTATAGTGTATATCTTACACTGTACAAAAACCAACAGAAAGTAGGTTAAGATTTGAAATTAAGGCCTGAAACTGTAAAACTTCTAGAAGAAAACATACCAAAAAAGGGGAAAACCTTTATTACATTGAGCTTGGAAACAATTTTTTGGATATGACAACAAAAGCACAAGAAATAAAAGCAAGAGTAGATATGTGGGACTACATCAAACTGAACAGCTTGTGCACAGCAAAGGAAACAATCAACAGAGTGAAACACCAACCTATAGAATTGGAGAAACTATTTGCAAACCATATTTCTATCTGATAAAGTTTTGATATCCAAAGTAACAAAGAATTCCGACAACTCAATAGCAAAAATAAATAAATAAAAGAAACACTAACTGCATTAAAAATGGATGAGGGGATATGAATAGATATTTCTCCAAAGAAAACATGCAAATAGCCTACAAGTATATGAAAAGATGCTCAGCATCACTAATCATCAGAGAAATGTAAGTCATAATCACAATGAGATATCACCTTCAGTATGTTAATATAACTATTATTTTTAAAAAATAAAAAGATGTGTTAGTGAGGAAATGGACCAGTGGGAAAACTTGTGCATGGTTGGGAATGTAAACTGGTGCTGCTACTATTGAAAGCAGTATGATTATTCCTCAAAAAATTGCCTTAGGATTACACCATATGATCCATGAATACCACTTCTGGATGTATATCCAAAAGAATTGAAATCAGGATCTTGAAGAGGTAATCTGCACTCTTACTATCATTGCAGCATAATTTACAATAGCCATGTTATGACAACCTAAATGTCAATCAACAGGTGAATGAAAGAAGGAATATAGTGTATACATAAAACGGAAACTGATTTAGTCTTAAAAGAGAAATCTTGCTATATGTGATGATAAGGATGATCCTGGAGGACATCTTCCTAAATGAAATTATCAGTCACATAATGATCATATCATATCATCATCATAATATCATATATTATATCATCATAATTATCATGATAATAATTATCATTATTATCTCATATAATTCCCCTTATATGAGATATTTAAAATAGCCAATCTTATAGAAATAGAGAGTAGAATGATGGTTGCCAGAGGTGGGAGGAGGTGGTGTCAGGGAGTTGCTTTTCAATGGGTATAAAATGTCAGTTATGGAGCGGAATAAGTTCTAGAAATCTGCTGTACAACATTGTGCCTACAATTAACAATATTGCACACTTAAAAATTCATTAACACCATAGATCTCATGTTAAATATTCTTACCGCAGTAAAAAACAATTTTAAAAAGAAAAGAAAATTCGCTCATCTCCCTTCCTATTTTTATGGAGGTTAGAAGCATAATTTTGGTATCACCAAGTAGCAAGTGTAGATGGCCTAATTACAATGACCACCCTTTCCCTCATGTACTGCAGTCCTTTTCCAGTAGTGTACCCCATCTTTTTATTTCAATAGGGTTTAATTTAATCTCTCTCCACTTATTGCAATAGTCTTCAATAAGACTTGCTTATTTAACCTTGCTTATTTAACTCTGTCCAGTGCAATTTTTTCTTTGACACTAATCCCAATTAATACATCCTCTATGTAAAGAAATATTACTCTCACTGCATGTCACACTCTTCATTCATTATTTGCACAGTAGCATATCAAATAAGAGACTGAATCATTCTGGAATGAAAAAAAACAGACTAAAAGTGTTGGAGTGAAAGACCATTTAATAAAAATAATAAAGATTAAAGACAAGAAATAAAATTGATCCAAAAAGATGAATCAACTGTGAGAATTAAAAAAGAAACATATTACAATGACACAGTGAGAATAAATAATTGGTAATTTAATCCCTTCACTTGTTTCTAACTATTGGTCACAAGTGGAAAATTTGTTAATACATTCCTGGTTAACAGATCATCAGAATACTTTATATTATTCTCAAAATTAAAAAGTAATATATTTCTACAGCTGCGTGCTGAAGTTCAACACAAATATTACAAGAGATTAGTGGAATACATATATTTCCAGTAATATAAAACAATAAAATAAATATGGATATTACTTAAAGCTCCTGTGTCTGCCAAGCTTATTTCAGTGGATGCTATTTACGATGGTTGTTTTTATAACCATTACTATAATGCTACTTAATTATAATGGTTATTATGTAAATTTTATGTAAATCAGAATGATTACTATGGAAATTGAAGGTAAATTTTATGTGTATTCTATTAACAATGCTTTGAATGAGGATGTAGGTTAGTCATGAGAGAATTATTTGAGATTAGCTTTAAAGAATGAAAAAGGAGAGTTTCTAGTGAAGTCTCCAAAAATGTGTATGTACCCAGATAGTAATAAATATAAAGACTTAGGTCATTATATTTCATTTTTTGATAAAAAAATGGGCTGAGTATATTGTTGTACTTCCTGTGACTGGATGTTAACTTATAAGTCTAGAAATTTTGAATTCAGGAAATGGAAATTTTACTGTCTTATTTTTATGGGATTGTAATTTCCTATTATTCATGAAAATGCCATGAATTGATTTTGAGTTTGAATTTAAAAATACATACAAATGCCTATGTATGCATATATTCATTTTAGTATATAAATAATTGATAAATGGTATATTATACATGTATTATGCTATATATAAGTTAGTGCTAAGTTATATATTACCCCACAAAACATAAACAATTTTATACCTTCTTTTGACAAAATTCTGCAATTTAATATTTTTCTACAGTAAACTTTTATTTGCATAATCAAAACTATAACATCATATGGTAGAACAGATGGTTAGTAATAATAACTTATTTATAGATAGTATAACAGTTTAGAATAACTATAATTTATATAATTTCAATAAAAAATTCAATGAGATGATCAATGGTGATTTTTGTTTTTAGCAATCTCTTCAATCTTAAAGCAGAATAGAGACCAAAATTAATGTTCACTCTGTAAGTTTTAATAGATTTTTTTAAATAAGTGTGAGCTACAATCATTTCATTTTAATACCAAATTTTTAAAAAAATCTTCACTTTGAGCCTGATGCCTCCTTCATAGAATTAATTAGTTTATGTAGAGCCCAACATTAATTGAATAATCGCTTTTCTCCAGAGACATGACTAGGAAATTCAATGGTTTAAATAAAATTTTTAACTATCTAAAATATTACGTTATATCACATGGAGAGGGAGCTCTCAGCTCTGTTGTGAGAAGGGGAAAAAGGGATGATAAAGAAAAGCTACTAATATTTAAACTAAATTGAAAAATTAATCTGGCTGATCAGAGGAGGAAGGACAGAAAAAAGCATTTGCATTGGATGTAATATATAGTGATCTCTGGGCATTTAAATTAATACAAATTATACTGTTCCCAGGTGTTTTGCAACAGATAAAATAGAACATTTATAAATACATTATTGCTTTCCAGATTATTACACAAATCTAAGAACTATCAGGAGATGCTTTGGGTCCATTCTGAAAGTGCTATTTGGTTCCTACAAGATTGTCTAGCTCAGGGTATAAAACTCCATTGTAAATCTTGGGAAATGGAGAAATGCCTTAGTAAAGAGGAACCAATGATAAAACTCAAATTGACCTTCAAAGTGTAATTTCACTCTTTTCATTTAAAAAATTGTTTTATTTTACAGTTGTCAGCAATAATTATAAATATTTCTTTTTATTTCTATTTCTTTTCTTTTATAACACTGTTACTAGCAGAAATTATATCAGTAATAATGCATACATTTTCTAAACACTTACTATGTGCCAGGAATGGCTATGTGCCCCTTAAGATTCTACCCCATTGAGGTAAATACTATCTTAATCTCAATTTTATAGACAATAAAACCAAATTTAACCAAAGGTTAAATAACTGCCCACAGTTTCACATCTTGTGATAGGGAAAGCTAGGATATGAAATCACAGCTGGTTTGACTACACAGCCTTTCTTCATAGGCAGTAAGTTTTTCTGTCACTCAGCTCATTTTGAAAGACAGATTGTCAAGTGAAGTGTTGGTATATAAGCTGCCTTGGGAATAAGGTTTCATCTCAGTGACTAGGCTACTGAACACATTTTGGCTATACAATTTTGGCTATACAATAGGTTACTGAACACATTTTGTTGCAAGGGTGGCATAGTGACCATTGGACTATTTTGGCTATTATTATCTGAACACATTTTCTGTTATTTTTTGGGAGAACAGCATTCTGAGAATCTAAGAAAGAGGTGGTAATCCAGCTCCTACAATTAGACTGCAAAGCATCATATGATTTAGACTAAATCAATCAGATTCTCCAATCTGAACTTGACTGTTTAGAGAGTAATGCAAAATCACAGATATAACAGGAATAGCTAAGACGTTACTCTTCAGTGTTATCAGAAGTATCTTAGGTCAATGAACTGTGGCACCAAGCATCCAATGACATGTCCAGGATGGCAATCCTTGGTAGACTGCTCCCATTGTGAGAACTTGATAAGGTTACTCCTGGCCAGTGCCTCTTGGTTTCCAGACTGGTTTTGAGTCTATTTCAGCTTTTGCTGGTAGTTCTTAAACTCTGAGCCTCTTATTTTATCTCATGGAACTATAGGACTACTCGGTTTGTTTCTTGAAACTCTTGTCAAAGAAAAGAGATGACCTCAATTCCTTGGTGCCTGAAAAAAGGTTGTCTTATCATGTTTTCTACAAAGGCTGAAGGAAGAAAAAAAGATCCTCACCTATTGCTAAGGGGAAAAAAAATCACCATTAGACAGAGGCTTGAAAAAAAAATAAAGCAAAAGTTTTAGTATGTTTTGCAATAGTAGCTTAAGACCCTGAGACAATTCTAAAAAGAATAGATTCTAGAGTTTTCCAGGCAAACCTGCTAGGAACTAATTCTGAGGAATCTTGATTTGGTCTCAGAATCCCCACATTGGCTCCCTGACTGGTAAGGGTGAGGGCTACTGTGGTAGGAAAAACCAAATGGAAGCCATTAGAGCTGCCTCAACCTAAAAAAATAGTAAATCAAAAACAATATCGTGTATCTGGAGGGACTGTGGTGATTAGTGCCACCATCAAGGACTTGAAAGGTGCAGGCTTGCTGATGCAGGTCTGGGTGCCTTTTCTATGCCCTACAAGCAGGAGTGATCACTCAGGTGGGAGAGGATCCTCTGCTTTCTGCATAGCATTAGATATCAGAAAAAGCACCCACATAACAATCTGGCCACTTTTCCAGAGGGCTGCTGTGGTATGCTAGAAGTCTACTCCAGTCCCTAGTCACCTTGGATTTTCCAGTACCTGGAGGTAGCACCAGCGAAGGCTGTGAATCTGCAAAGAAGGCAGCCTGCACCTCCCTCTGGGAGCTCCATCTTAGGGAGGTATGGACTTGTTGCCAGCCTGAACACACGTATAGTAGGTGGCTGGAGTCCCCAGTAGGGAGATTCCACTCAGTGAGGAGGAATGAGATCAGAAACCCACTTAAACAAGCAGTCTGGCCACATTTTTATAGAGTAGCTGTGCTGTGTTGGGTGACTGCTTCTGCCCTGATTGGCTTGGGCTATCCAAAGCCAAAAGGCTGGAACAGCTAAGTCATCTGAACAGCAAAGATGGTGACCTGCTCCTCCTACTGGGAGCTCTGTCCTAGAGAGTGTTCAAATCTTTGTTGGGAAGAGAACACCGGTGGGGTTGCCTGGAGGCCCTGGTTTGGGAGTTACACCCAGTGAGGAGTTGCGGGATCGAGGACCTGAGCGGTCTGGCCACATTTTCATAGTGCAGATGTGCTGTGCTGGGACACCACTCCTGCCCCTGGCCAGCTTCGACTCTCCAAAGCCTGAAGGCTGGGATGGGTAAGTTGCCAAAACAGCAAAGATGGTGGCATGCTCCTCCCTCTGAGAGCTTTGTCCCAGGGAGTTTTCAAATCTCTGTTGGTGGGAGAACACTGGTGAAGGTGGTAGGAGACTCTGGTTTGGAGGTCTCACCCAGTGAGGATGAACAGGATGGGGGATCTGCTTTAAAAAGCAGCCTGGCCATATTTTCATAGTGCAGCTGTGCTGTGCTTGAAGATACCTTGCAGCCCTGGTCAGCTTGGACTCTCCAATGCCCTAAGGTTGAAATGGCTAAATTGCTCAAACAGCAAAGATGACAGCCCACCCCTCTCCCTGGGAGCTTTGTCTCAGGTAGGTATAATCCTGCTACTGGTGGCTGTCTAAAATTCCAAGCCAGTGGGTCTTATGCTGTGACGTGCCATGGAAGTGGGGCCTGCAGACTGTTGCTGCTTGGTCCCCTGGATTCTGCCATTTTCCTAGGGAGGGGCTGATATGGGGGGATCTAACCTCCCATTTTGCCAGCGTTGTAGCTGTTTTTGCCAGGCTGCCCGGAAAGTCCTACTACCTATGGCATGGGGTCTCCATGAATGCCTGAGCAGCTCCTCTGCCAAGATTCCATGAAGCTCTCTGTCAAACTTAAGGCCTTGGTGGAATAGGTTCATGAGGGGATCTTTTGACCTGAAGATTGCAAAAGTTCATGAGAGAAGTATAGATTCCTGGGGTCGCACATTCACTAACTACTTCCCTGGGATGGGGAGGTTCCCTTGGCTCAGTATCACTCCCAGATTGGCTGCCGTCCTTCATTACTTTTCTCCATTCTCCATGGGTTGAGTTGTTTTGTGATTATCCCCAATGCAAATACCCGGATGTTTCAGCTGAAGGTGCTGTGTTTACTCGCCCCTTCCATTCCTCTTCATGAGAGCCACAAATACTGGCTGCTTCTAGTTGGCCATCTTGGTCACCTCCCCCATCTCTGATTTATTTTAGCAGTATTTCGTAATTCTCATTGGGGAGATCTTTCACTCCTTGTTGAGCTGTATACCTAGACATTTTATTCTTTTTGTGGCTATTGTGAATAGAATTGCATTCTTGATTCGTCTCTCAGCTTGGACATTTTTGATATATAGAAGTGCTACTAATTTTTCTACATTAATTATATATTCTAAAACTTCACTGAAGTTATTTATCAGATATAGGAACTTTTGGGCAGAAACTATGAGGTGTTCTAGGTATAGAATCAGATCATCTGCAAACAGAGATAGTTTGACATTCTATCTTCTTATTTGGATGGTTTTTATTTATTTCTCTTGCCTGATTTCTCTGGCTAGGGCTTCCAGTACTATGTTGAATAGGAATTGTGACAGTGGGCATCCTTGTCTTACTTTGGTTCTCAAGATGAATGCTTCCAGTTTTTACCCATCCAGTTTGATGTTGGCTGTTGGTTTCTCATAAATGTCTGTTATTATTCTGAATTATATTTCTTCAATTCCTAGGTTATTGAGGGTTTTTACCATGAAGGGATGTTTGGTTTACTCAAAAGCATTTTCTGCATCTATTGAGAGGATGATGTGGTTTTTGTCTTGACTTCTGTTTATGTGATGAAACATATTTATTGATTTGTATATGTTGACCCAAACTTGCATCCTAAGGATAAAGCTTATTTGATTGTGATGGGATTAGCTTTTTGATGTGCTGTTGGAGTCAGTTTGCTAATATCTCATTGAGGATTTTTGCATGTATGTTAACCAAGGATATTGGTCTGAAGTTTTCTTTTTTATTTTGTTCTGTCTCTGCCAGGTTTTCATATCAGAATGATTTTGGCCTCCTAGAAAGAGTTAGGGAGGAGTCCCTCCCCCTCAACATTTTGGAATAGTTTCAGTAGGAATGGTGCCAGCTCTTCTTTACTCATCAGTTTGAATTGAGCTGTGAATCCATCTCCTGAGCTTTTTCTACTTTGCAAGCTTTGTATTGCTGATTTAATTTCAGAATTTATTATTGGTCTGCTCAGGGTATCAATTTCTTCCTACCTAAATCTTGGAAGTTGTGTGATTCCAGGAATTTATCCATTTCTTGTAGATTTTCTAGTTTGTATGCATAGAGGTGTACATAACAGTCTGTGAGGCATTTTTTTATTTCTGTGGGGTCCATGTTAATGTCCCCTTTGTCATTTCTGATTGTGTTTATTTGGATCATTTTCTTCTTTATTAGTCTAGCTAGTGGTCTATCATATTAATTATTTCAATGAACCAATTCCTAGATTGGTCAATCATTTATGTGGTTCTTTTGCAACTCAGTATCCTTTAGTTCAGCTCGGATTTTGGTTATTTTCTGTCTTCTGCTGGCTTTGCGATTGGTTTGCTCTTGTTATTCTAGTTCCTCTAGGTGTGATGTTAGGTTGTTAATTTGAGTCTTTTCTAATTTTTTGATGTGGGAATGTAAACATTTTTATCTCCTAGAAATTCTGGTATGTTGTATCCTTGTTCTTTTTTTTTTTTTTTTTTTTTTTTTTTTTTTTTTTTGAGACGGAGTCTCGCTCTGTCGCCCAGGCTGAAGTGCAGTGGCGCGATCTCGGCTCACTGCAAGCTCCGCCTCCCGGGTTCACGCCATTCTCCTGCCTCAGCCTCCCGAGTAGCTGGGACTACAGGCGCCCGCTACCACGCCCGGCTAATTTTTTGTATTTTTAGTAGAGACGGGGTTTCACCGTGTTAGCCAGGATGGTCTCGATCTCCTGACCTCGTGATCCGCCCGCCTCGGCCTCCCAAAGTGCTGGGATTACAGGCGTGAGCCACCGCGCCCGGCCGTATCCTTGTTCTTATTAATTTCAAAGAATTTCTTGATTTCTGCTTTATTTTCATTGTTTGCCCAGAAGATGTTTAGGAGGAGGTTGTTTAATTTCCATGTACTTGTATGGTTTTGAGCGATATTCTTAGTATTGATTTCCATTTTTATTGCATTATAGTCAAAGAATGTGGTTGGTATGCTTTATTTTATTTGCTGAGAATTATTTTATGGCCAATTATGTGGCTTATTTTAGAATATGTGCCATGTGCAGATGTGAAGAATGTATATTCTGTAAATTTTGGGTGGAGAGATTTGTAGATAGACATCTCTTAGGTCCATCTGGTAAACTGTTGATTTCAGGTCCTGAAACTCTTTTTTAGTTTTCTGCCCCAGTGACTTATCTAATACTTCCAGTGGGTATATTAAAGTCTCTCAATATTATTGTGTGATTATGAAAGTTTATTCATAATTCTCTAAGAACTCATTTTATAAATCTGGGTGCTCCTGTATTGGATGCACATATATTTAGAATAGTTAGATCTTCTTATTGAATTAAATCCTTCACCATTATTTAATGACCTTCTTTTTCTTTTTTT
This sequence comes from Pan paniscus, assembly GCF_029289425.2. Lineage (NCBI taxonomy): Eukaryota > Metazoa > Chordata > Mammalia > Primates > Hominidae > Pan > Pan paniscus. The sequence continues at coordinate 81,101,049 of NC_073259.2, forward strand.
ATTTGATTGTTATTAACTTAAAATCTGTTTTGTCTGAAATTAGGATAGCAACCTTGCTTTTTTGTTTTTCTGTTGGCTTGATAGATTTCTCTCCCACCCTTTACTTTGAACATATGGTTGTCATTGCATGTGAAATGGGTTTCGTAAAGACAGCATGCATTTGGGTCTTGCTTTTTTATCCAACCTGCCACTCTTAACTGGGGGTATTTAGCCCATTTACATTCAAGGTTAATATTGTTGTGGACAAATTTGATCCTGTCATTGTGTTGTTAGCTGGTTATCATGCTGACTTGATTATGTAGTTGCGTTATAGTATCAATGTTCTATGTACTGAAGTGTGTTTTTTGGTGGCCAGTAATGTTTTCATTTTCATATTTAGCACTCCTTCAAGGACCTCTTTTAAGGTAGTTCTGGTGGTAACAAATTTCCATAGCATGTGTTTGTCTGGAAAGGATGTTTCTTCTTTATTTATGAAGTTTAGTCTGGCTGGATATACATTGCCTGGTTGGAATTTTATTGCTTTATGTATGGTGAATATAGGCTTCCAATCTCTTCTGGATTGTGGGGATACTGCTGAAATGTCTGCTGTTAACCTGATGGGTTCCTGTGATGGGTAATACAAAGTGTCAACTTGATTGGATTGAAGGATGCAAAGTATTTATCTTGGATGTGTCTGTGAGGGTGTTGCCGAAGGAGATTAACATTTGAGTCAGTGGGGTAGGAAAGGCAGACCCACCCTTAATCTGGGTGACCACCATTGAATCAGCTGCCAGCTCAGCTAGAATATGAAGCAGCAGAAAAATGTGAGAAGACTAGGCTGACTAGGCTGCCCTAGCCTCCCAGCTTACATCTTTCTCCCATGCTGGATGCTTCCTGCCCTCAAACATTGGACTCCAAGTTTTACAGTTTGGGGGCTCAGACTGGCTCTCCTTGCTCCTCAGCTTCCAGATGTCCTGTTTTGGAACCTTGTGATCATGTGAGTTAATACTTAATAAACTCCTCAGCTTGCAGATCCCCTATTGTGGAACCTTGTGATCATGTGAGATAATACATAATAAACTCCCCATCCCTCTCTCTATATAGATATAAATATATCTATACAGCAGATCTATATAGGGATAGATATATCTATATCTATCTCCACATATACAGAGCTGTATATTGTGTGTGTGTGTGTGTGTGTGTGTGTATATATATATATATATATATCCTATTTTATATTTTAAGGGACTAGTACTGGGACCCTTGCTTAGTTCTCTGTTCCCTTTAGGTTATGTACCTGCTGCACTGGCAGTACTGAAGTGTTTCCAGTCTACTTACCACAACACTTCAGTGGTGCGTGTTGGCCAAAGTGCTTCGTTGGCACAGTGGCAGTGACATCTATGCTTGCTCATATGTGCCAGCAGCCATGGTGTGGTGGGGTGCATGCCAGTTGCCATGGTCAGTGCACCGGCAGGAGCAAGTCAGTGGTGTTCCTGTGAGTACTTGCACTGCCCCTGCCACCAGCATGGAGGGGACAGGGCACTGGTGGGGATGAGGTTGCTGGAGTCTATTCAAGCATTTGTGCTGTCTCTGGCAGTGGTGGAGCAGGATGCCCACATGTCAGCTGGGGTAGGATAACGGTGTGTGCTCATGCTGGTAGTGGTGAGGTGGTGAGGTGCATGTGCACATGCACATCAGTGGGGAAGGAGAGGTGAGGTTCACTTGTGCACACAAATAGACAAATTGGTGGGAGATGCATGGGGGAAGACATGCTAGCAAAGTGGCAGGGGATGGCTACAGTGGGGCAAGGCTGTAGTTGGGCTGGTGTGTATCAGTGGAGACCAGTCTCCTTGAGCTCTGTGACAGGCACAATCTGCTGTCCAAGGAGCTATGATGATGTTTTCCCCAGGAAAACATCCTGGTTGGGCATCCAAGGCTGCACTACATCAGGTATTTCCAGGCTGGGATCCTAAGAGAGGTCAGCAGACAGGATGGTGCTCAGAAGAGACTTGCCCCATCCCATGAGAACAAATGCTCTGTTCTATCCAGATCTGACCGTCACTCAGAGGCTAAAGCCTCCTTTAGCCTTCTCTACAAAGAGCATGGCAAACCTTGGGGAATGAGTGTCCCTGGCCATGCCCCACTGCAAGTGTTCCCATGCCAAACTTTTTAGGCTCCATACAGGTTGGAGTCCTGCCCCTGCTATTGTTCTAAGCAGCTCTCCCTGCCAGCTCTAGTGTCTGTGGAAGTCTTGGGGTCTCCTGCTGCTAGAATTCCAGAGATTCATTACGAGAGTAAGGAACTCCTCACCTGTTCAATATGCCCTTTTCCCAGAAGTTGCTGGAGGCCATGAACAATTGCTGGAGTTCAGCAGCCCTGTACAGGTTTCCCAGTTTCCTCCTCCTTCAGCCCAGTGTCTGCATTCTCCCTCTGTTCACTCTTATTATAGTCTCTCTGAAGATCTACTTGGAGTTTGCTAGTGTTTCTGATGTCCCTGTCTCTAGTTGGGAGTGTTTCTCCTGTCTGTGTCTAGTCAGCCATCTTGGCTCCCATCTTAGTAGCAGTTTAAAAACTTCTGCATAATGACTTTTCTACTTATCTTTATGTTTTGTGTTTTCTTAAAATTTTTTATTATGGAAAGTTTCAAACATAGACAAAAATAGAGATAAAACTATAAAGAACCTTCACACACCAATCACTCAGTATCAACAATAATCAGCATGGCCAAGCTCATTGATTTTCCCAAACCTAATTCCTCCACCCACTACCCAACCCTACCCAATACTAGTCAACTTTCACTCAGTACAATCTCACCCCCACAACATTACTTTGAAACAAATGACAGGCTTTACATCATATTTTCATAAATGCTTTAATGTTTCTTCCAAACTTTAAGACTCTAAAAATTGTCTACAATACCTTTATCCCACCTAAAATTAATAAACAATTCTGTAATATCTAGTTAATTTTCATTTTTTTGATATTATTTTGGTCTTCCTTGTTGGTCAATATTTTGTCTTTTTTCTCTTTTTCTCTATTTCTCTCTCATTGTTTGAATCAAGATCATTTCAATAAGGAGCATGCATTGCAAACGGCTTTAACTGCAACCTTGCACCTCTTTTAATTTTTATTCAGGTTTGTTTTCTTCTAGTTATTTGTTGGATAAACTCTGTTATTTGCTCTGCAAAGGTTCATATCATGAAGGTATTGCTCACTGTATACACGTGATATAAAATATTTATCTTTTCTCTGTATTACCTAGAGATATTATAAAAATCTAAAAGCTTAATTAGATTCAGGGTCACTGCTAAATATTTTGTTTTGTTTCTTTTTTAAAAAATTATTTTTTGAAAGACCTTTAAGGGTAGTTGTATATCCAGCATGAGAAATCCAATTGTTTCTCTTTTTGTGATGGTAGCTGTCATTGATTCTCATCAATTCCTGGATGTATTAATTCAGTAGGACTTGCAAAATTTTAATACTCTAATAAATATATTCATTTATTCTCTGGAATGTTTCTATAATGGAAACATCTCCTCATCTACTACTTGGTTACACAGAGGACAGTTATAGAAAAAAGGCAAAGTCAATGCTAGCTCATTTTTTTTTTACTTACTTTTTTCAAAACGGTGAATTATTTATCTACTATCTTTGATATGGAAACCAATTTGAGTTTTTCTTTTTGAATATCATTAATAAAGTTAGGACATATTTGATATGCTTGAGTCCATTGCAGTTATCTTTATGGTGTCAAATTTTCCAAATTTTGATCGTGGGGCTGTGTACTTTGTCTTTGGTAGCTTGTTAGTGGGAAAAGGCTCATCTTATACATCTTCTGCTTTAGATCTAAAAGTCCTGTTTTGTTTTCAGAGAATACAGTACTTTCAGAGATGGTGGGGCTAACTCACTGTTTTTAGGACTTTTTGATAAACAGAATAGATTTTTTTAAGATAAATTAGTTCCTTGGAGGTTGATGTCAGCAAGATGGTGGGATAGTTTGCTACCCACTTGAATTCTCTCCAAACAACAAGACTCTGCACCAACCCATGGAAAAAAGTCTCTTTGTGGGAGCCTTAAGTTTCAGGTAGGAGGCTGTATAACCCCAGTGGAGTCCAAGATGTAGGATGGTGGTTATGAGCATGCAGACTCACACCCAGCTGACAGATCTGCTGATTGTGCTACATGTATCAGATCTAGAAGTGCTTCTGTTCCCCAAATGGCTTGGCTACAGGCCCATTAAGTTTTGAGTGTACTACCAAAACTATCTGCCAAGGGGTCCAGCAGGAATCAGGCACACTGGTGCCCCAGCAGACAGGCTTGTCTGACCACCCATATTGTTCTTGGCAGTGGACCCAAAAGTTATCCTGTAATTCAGCTCCAGTCCTACTCAGCTGTGGTCTCAGTGCAGTATTGCTTGCAAAAGGACTCAAATGAGACTCACCCATCTGCACCTCTGTGACACTGAGACAGTCTAACCAGCCTGTGTCCCACAGCAGATGCTAAAGGGGCCTTGTCTTGGCTCCAGCCCCTCTCTGCCACAGACAGGGAGCTATTCCACCTGTGCTACGGTAGTGCTTAAAGAGGCACCTGTCTGAGCCACAAGGACAGGCATGCCAGTTTTCATGTCTTCTTTAAGCAGATCTTAAAGGAGCTCAGTATCAGCTCTAGGCAAACTCACTATAGTCGGGGGACAGGGATCCCTTGGGAGATTGGCCCATCTGAACCATCAGGACAGGCTTGCTGACCTTCATTTCACAGAAGATCTTGACGAGGCCCTGTCTTGGCTTCAGTACCTTTCTGCCACAGCCCAAGAGTTACCCTGCCCACACAGAACTGCTGAGGACTAGTTCCTCTCAGCCATCAGGACAGGCATGCTGGCCTTCTTACTCTAGTATATCCTGAAGGGTCCCTCTCCTAACTCCAGCTTCTCTTGGCTGCTGCCAAGATGTTGTCCCACATGTACATAAAACGTCTGGGAGATTACCCTAATCAGTACTACTGTGATAGACATGCCAGCTTCTATTCCACAGCAGGTTCTAAAGGGGCCCTGAAGCTCCACTCCATCACCTCTGTAATGCAGGCTGAAAGTAATCCAGATTGCACACACACACAGAAAAAAAAACTGTTGGGAGGTGCATTCATCTGTGCCAACTGAACAGGCAGCCAGTTTCCATCCCATAGCCAATTTTGAAGGAGTCCTGTCTCAGTTCCAACTCCTCTCTGCCCTGGGGTTATCTCATCTATGTAAAACATTCCTAGAAGACCTATATGGACACACTTGCTGGCATCTATTCCACAGCAGTTACATAAAGGGCCCTGAATCTGAGCTCCAACCTCTCCTGGCTGCCATCTGTGAGCAATCTTTCCGACATAGGAAAGTGTCGGGAGAACATAGGGAAGAACTGGTGCCACCAGGTTGGACTTATCAATATCAGCCCCACAGCAGAGCCCTGAAGCTCAGCTTTAGCCCCTTCCAGCTGTAGTATTTGAGTGGTTTTGCCTAGCTGTTGTACTGGTAGACATATGCATCTGAATCCCTGTGGCAGGTTTGCCAGCCTCTGTCCCTCAGCATATCCTCAAATAGCCCTAGGTCTTGGTCTGGCTCCTCTCATCAGTAGACTAAGAGTAGGTGAGCCTTTCTGAGGACCTGGAGAGAGGCATGTACAGCAGCACTCCTGCAGGCTGATACCCTCACTTCAAAGCCACGTTGATCTTGACACATCCTTACAAATTTGCTCCAGTCCCTTTCAACTACAGAATGAGAGCAGGCCTGCCAACTCAGGAACCCACCATAAAGAAACATCTATTCGTGAACCCAAAGACAGGCTTAAAGATTTTTGTCTTGGCTATGGACCTGAAACAACCCCATGTCTCAGTTTCAGCCCATCTCAGCCATGGACTGGGGTAAAATTGTCAGCCCAGGAACTCATCCAGTGATTCAACAGGAGCCATTCCAGACATTTGAAAGAAATCACACTGATAAGCACACTTGGCAACCAGACTGTGATCTGTAAACACTGAAGTGTATTCTCATCCCAGTGCCAACCCCACAGACCAAAGTTCTGGAGACGGTCAAGTCCACCCAGGAAACAGATAACACACATGCCTACTAGAGTCCCTGGGAATAGGCCCACCAACTGTGGTCTCTCCCATGAACCCAGCATCAGCTATGTGACCCATATCAAATACCACTCAACTGCAACCCCATCGACAATTTCATCAGCCCAGATTATGTAACAGAAAAATAATTTCACTTGCCAAAATAAGTCTGTAAGACTCAAAGATTGGTTTACTCCTTCAAATGCCCAGACACCAATACAAAACTAAATGACTAACAAAGAATGAGGGTGCTGCAGGAGGACCGCTTGAGCCCAGGAGTCTAAGGCTGCAATGGATTATGATTGTACCACTGCACTCCAGCCTGAGTGACAGAGGGAGACCTTGTCTCAAAAAAAGAAAAGAAATTAAGCAAACATGACATTATCAAGGAAAACACATAAAGTTCAATAATCAATACGCAAAAGAATGGAGCTATAATAATTGCCTAAAAAAGAATTCAAAATAATAATCTTAAAGAAGCTCAATAAGATGCAAGAGCATACAGATAGACATCTACATGAAATTAGAAAAACCACATATAAATAAAATAAAAAGTTATCTAAAGAAATAGAAAACATGAAAAAGAACCTAACAGACATCTTGGAGCTGAAGAATACAATGACAGAACTGAAAAAAATCAATAGAGAATTTCAACAACAGACTTGATTAGACAGAAGACAGAATTAGTGAGCTTGAAGACAAGTCATTTTACATTAGCCAATTAGAGAAAAAAAAAAGACAAAAAAAATTGAAAAAGATTGAAGAAACCAGAAGGGATCTGTGAGACACCATCAAACCTAGAAGTATACAAATTATTGGAGTACCCAAAAGAGAAGTGAAGACAAAGGAAAAGAAAGTTTATTTAAAGAAATACTGTCTAAAAGCTTTCCAAGCCTTTGGAGAGATATGGACATACAAATGGAGAAAAAGCATTTGACAAAATTCAACATTTTTTCATTTAAAAAAACTCTCAAAATATTGGGCATAGAAAGATTGTACCTCAATACAATAATGCCATATATGATAAGCCCACAGGTAACATCATGCTCAGTGCTGAAAAGTCAAAATCTCCTATTCTAAAGTTAGAAACAAGCTAAAGATGCTTACTCTCATCACTTCCATTCAGCATAGTACTAAAAGTTCTAGCCAAAGCAATTGGACAAATTAATAATAATAATAACATCCAAATAAAAAGAAAAAAGTAGAATTATCTTTTTGCTGATGACATGTTTTTATATATATATATGTGTATGTATGTATGTATATACTAAATACTCCACCAACAACTATTAAAATTGTTAAAATAAATCGATAAGTGTTCAGAGTACATCAACATGAAAATTAGTAGTATTTTTTTAAACTAAGAGCAAACTACCTGAAAAGAAATTAAGTCAATTTTATTCACAATCACATAAAAAATACTTAGGATTATATTTAACCAAGTAGGGAAATGGTCTGTATACTGAAAACTATAATATTGATGAAAGAAATTGTATGTGTCACAATAGATGGAAAAGCATCCTATTTTCGTAGGTTGTAAGAATTTATTTTTTAAAATGACCATACTACTCAAATATGTAGATCACATATTCAGCACAATCTCTGTCAAAATTCCAATGTCATTTTAAATGGAAATAGAAAAAAAATCTAAATTTTATGTGTATCTACAAAACATCTCAAATAGCCAAAGCAATCATGATCAAAAAGAATAAAGCTGGAGACAACACACTATCTAATTTCAGAATCTCCCACAAAGCTATAGTAATTACAGCAGCATGGTACTGCATTTGTGGTCAGTTAAGCCTGTGCATTTATGATCAATTAATTTTTGACAAAGATGCCAAGAACGTTCAATGGGAAAAGGGGAATCTCTTTAATAAACTGTGTTGGGAAAACTGAACATCCACAAGAATAAAACTGGAAATGTATCTTATACCATATACAAAAATCAACTTAACCTGGATTAAAGACTTTAATGTTAGAACTGGAGCTGTAAAATTACTGGAATAAAACATAGGAGAAATGCTCCACAACTTTGTTCTAGACAAAGATTTCTTGGCTATGACTTCAAAAGCACAGGCAACAAAAGCAAAAATAAACAAGTAGAATGCATCGAACTCAAAAAGCTTTTGTATAGGAAAGGAAACAATTAATTGAGTGAAGAGACAACCCATGGATTGTGAGAAAATATTTGCAACGATAACCATGGTATTTGGATATTAAGGGGTTAATATCCAAAATGTGTAAGTAATTCAAACAACTAAATAGCTTGAAACAAACAACCTAATCAAAAAATGTGCAAAGGATCTAGCTACTTCTCAAAGACATACAAGGTATATGGAAAAAAAGGTCATCATCACTAATCATCAGGGAAATAAAAAATTAAAATCACAATAAGATATTACCTCATGGTGTTAGAATGGCAATTATCAAAAGGATAAAAGTTAATAAGTTTTGGTTGAGTGATGAAAAAGAAACCTTGCATACTGTTGGTAGAAATGCAAATTAATACAGTTATTTTGTTAAACAGTATGGAGTTTCCTCAGAAAACTAAAAATAGAATTACTGTATGATTCAGTAATACTACTACTGAGTATATATCCAAAAGTACTGAAAACTGTAGGCAAAAGAGATATCTACACGCTCATTTTCTCTGCAGCATTATTCACAATAGCTAAGACATGGAAGCAACCTAGGTGTCCATCATCAGTTGAATGGATAAAGAAAATGTGGTATACATACACAGTGGAATTCTAGTCAGCCTTACAAAGTGGGGAAGGAATCCTGCCATTTGAGACAACATGAATGAACCTGGAGAATGTTATGCTAAGTGAAATAAGCTAGGCACAGAAAGACAAATGCTTCATAATCTCAACTATATACCATGTCTAAAAAAGTTGAACTCATAGAAGTAGGGAGTTGGTTACCAAAGCCTGGGAGAGGTGTGTGGTTAGGGAGAAGAGAGATATTGATCAAAGGGTACATATTTCAGTTAGACAGGAGGAGAAAGCTTTATTTATCTGTTTCACAGAATGGTCGATATAATAAAAAATGCATTGTATATTTCAAAATTGTCAAGAGAGTAAATTTTAAATGTTTTTCCTACAAAAAATGGTAAGTATATGAGGCGATGGATTTGTGAATTAACCTGACTTAATCATTCCACATTGTAAACATATATCAACACATCACATTGTATTGTATAAACATATAAAAGTATTAATTAATAAAATAAAAATAATATTTAAAATATAATTTCTGGATTTATAAGAACATTTCTGAGTCTAATTTAGGACTACAGTTAGCCCTTTGTGTCTTTGGGTTCTACATCTGCAGATTTAACCAACTATGGATTGAAAATATTTGAAAGTTAATACAAAAAATAACAAATAACAATAAAAAATCATACAAACAAAGAACCAATACAGCATAAAAATTACTTGCATAACATTTACATTGTATTAAGTATTATAAAAAATCTATTGTTGGGCATGACGAAGTGACAAGAAGCTAAATGATATAGTGGTCAATTTTGTGCTAACTGTTAGAATGTACTGACCCAGAATTTGTTGAAATCAGTTTACTCATAATTTCACCCATAAAAACTGATGTCTGCATCTACACATGATACATACTGTTTTTCCTTCTGGCAGTACTTTAAATATAGTGGTTTGAACTGATTGAAATCTTAAATTGTAATTTTTCTGACACTCACTAGAGCTTTCTGTATTACTCAATTCTGCTAGTTGAATTAAATATTACATAAGACCATATGTTGTTTTCCTAAATTGTTTATTCCAGCCAGACTGGCATCACTGTCCTTAAACACTGTACTCTTTTATTTGTAATTCCAAGCTATGGAATATACTTCACTACTGAGAAAATGTTTCCCATCCTAGTTCTAACTGCTGCCCTCTATATCATCTTTTATTGGGAATTTGTCAAGAGTCAGGGATTGGGCTGAGTGCCAGAAATTTAGTAAGTCAGGCATATTTGTTGCTTTAGAAAAAGTTAACAATGTGAAAAGTAAGAGATACAACCAAATTCAATATGATTTGGTAACTGTTATGACAGACATATGTTAAAGAAGCACTATGAAAGACTATAGGTTTTACAATGATAATGTTTGGTACAGGAGGTGATAATGTTTGGTTTCAAATAATGAACATAAATTTACTGAAATATTAAATAAACAGGGTAAGGTAGAACAAAAGAAGAGCATGGCATAATAATAGAATGTTAAGTTTTTCAGTTCCAGCATGAAAGAACTAAATTAAAAACTTTAGGTTGAAATCTCAGTTTTATTTTATGGCTGCTTTTATTTGGATATATATATATAGCAATACGAACACTTTCAAAGACCAAAAACCACTGGTCTATATTCTAGTTTTCAAATCTGAAAAGTGAAGAAAATATTACTACAACAGAGTTGGTCTTGTGCTTGACATGTGTAGCTCTTAGTCCATATTTCTACCATGCTATTTTTTTGATTTTTAATAATGTATCACTTACTCTTATAATAGTAATTTGTCCACTTAGTTACGAATTCCTTGAATAGTTATGTCCTATTTTCAGTCTATAGGCAGACTATAGGTAAACTTTTATGTTTATACGTGAAACGAGTCTAGGTACAAATAAGACAAAGCTCTTGCTGTCAGTTATACGATGTTATATGAAATAGCAGAAATAAACATAAAGGGTATATAAAAGTAACCTGAGGGAATAATGTATTCTAATTGAACGTGTAGAAAATGGCTTTAATTTTAAAAAGCACCATAATTGACAGTGAAATATTTGACCTTATAACTTTAGGGATAAGCATCAAGAATACTAAAACATTAGTTTAAAAATAACCAATAGTAGACATTTTTATATAGACATTTTAATTTACATTACATAAATATATCTTCCTTATAGAATTCTGGGAAGATGGCTGAGTAGAAAGCCTCAGGAGCCTGTCTCTCTATTTAGAAAAACAATTGTATTAGCAAAATCTGTCTGATGTAATTATTTTGAAACTCTAAAATCTCTTGAAAGTTGTAACTTCCAAGAGAAGATTTGAATAATAAATTGCAGTTAATTTCAGCTCTTGGCTCAATAGAAGCTATCTATCCTTTATCCTCAGCCCCATGGTAGGCAGAGGAATTGCAGAAGTAGCTTGTACATAGCTTATGGAAGCTAGAGTAGGCAATAAAGACTCTATCCTCCAAATATCTGGAATCTGTGCTCTAATCACTGATTGCTGCTTCTTATTATGGAGGTGCATAAACAGAGGCAGGTAGCCATTGTTGCATGCCCCCGCCCCTGACACACACACTGTTGCAACTCGCACGCCCTCTGGCTAAAGCAGGTTCCAGTGGATCTAATAAAGCAGCTTCCATAGGATTTAAATGGCTAGTGCCTTTTTTTTAACCGTCTTCTCTCTCTCTCTCTCTCTCTCTGTTTTGCCCCATTTGTGAGCTAAACATTAAAGACTATGATATTCAAAAGCCACTGCATTTACAGGGGAAGTTAGAAAGCCACTGGGAAACAGGGAAAGAAACAGGCGCATAAAAAAGTCTGAGAGGACCCTAAATTTACACCTCAGAAGGGTCTTTGGCATAGAGAAAGCCTAGAACAATGAAAACCAAACCGAACCAAAACCATAGGGAAAGGGGAGCATCTAATTTCCAGAGTTACCACGTTATTACATTTAAATTTCCAGTACTGAGGAAAAAACCTTTTAGGGCATACAAAGAAACAGAAAAGTATCATCTACTCAAGGAAATAAAAATAAACCAAAGGAAACCGTTACTTAGAAAGACCAGAGAGTTGACCTACTAGACGGAGACTTTAAAAAAAACTGTCTTCAAGATGCTCAAATAACTAAATGAAAACATGGAGAAAGTCAAGAAAATAATGTATGAACAAAATGGAAATACGAATGAAAAGAAAGACAGGCTGGGCATGGCAGATCACGCCTGTAATCCCAACACTTTGGGAGGCTCAGGCGGGAGGATCGCTTGAGCTCAGGAGTTCGAGACAAGCCCAGGCAACATGATAAATTTTATCTTTACCACAAATAGAAAAATATTAGCCAGGTCTGGTGGGGGGCACCTGTACTCCCAGCTACTTGGCAGGCTGAGGTGGGAGGACGGTTTCAGCATGGGAGGCAGACCTTGCAGTAAGCCACGATTATGCCATTGCATTCCAGCCTGGGTGACAGAGCCAGAGCCTGTCTCAAAAATTGATCAATCAATCAATAAGAAAGAAAACCTAAAACAAAAATTCTAGAGCTGAAGATATAATAATTGAAATAAAAAATTACTAAAGAAATTGAAATGCAGATTTAACAAGGCAAAAAAAAATCAGTAAACTTGAAGATATAACAATTGAAATTTTTGCATTAAAAGGAGAAAGATTGAAGAAAGGTAAACAGTTTAATGAACCTGTGGGACTTAATCAAGTGGACCAACATGACAAGTATGGCAGTCTCAGAATGAGAAGAGAAAGAAAAGGGTAAAGGGCTTATTTGAGGAAATAATGGCAATAAAACTTCCTAAGTTTAATGAAAGACATAAATATAAACAACCAGGAAACTCAACAAACCTCAAGCAGGATAAACTTAAGCGGACCAGCCCAGAGAACATTATAATTAAACTTTTGAAATCCAAGGCAAAGAGAGAATCTTGAAAGCAAAGAAAATAAAAAAGAGAAGTGATTCATCACATTCAAGGGGTCCTTACTGCAACTAATTAACAATGGTTTTCCTTGGTAATTTTTCACATTGACAGTAGGTTTATTGAGCTGTAACCTCATCATAAGTTAAGGAGCATCTGAACTTATGATGGTTTGATTTATAATTTTTTGGCTTTTTAATGGTTTATTAGGGTATCAGTAACCCATAATAAACAGTTAGGGTTGCAGTTTTTCACTTACATTGCAGTTTTTGCTTACAATACTTTTGATTTATAATGGGTTAACAGGATGTAATCCCATCATAAGTTAAGAATAATTTGTAATATTATTAGCAAATATTTCATTGAAAACTTTGAAGGCCAGAAGTCAGTAGGCTGACATGTTCAACAAAAGTACCTTACACAGCAACTGAAGAAATAAAAATATTAATAAAGGTAAAGACATGGGAAATAATAAAAGCTAAAATTATCAACACAATGCTTTGTAACCTAACTTTTTGTTTTTTATATGATTTAAAAGACTAGTACATTACTAAGCAATTAATAGTCTAAAAGCTAGTGGGTTGCAACTTTAATTTATAACTCTACATTTTGTTTTCTACATTATTTAAGAGATTCATGCATTAAAGCCAACTATTAGTTTATGTTTTGGGACACACAACATATAAATATATAATTTTGTGAAATTAATAGTTGAAAGGAATGAGAAAGGAGCTGAAAGGGACCAGGGTTTTTATTTTATGTGTCATTGAAGGAGAACTGGTATGAATTAAAAACAAAATGTTATAACTTAATAATGTTAAATGTAATACCCATTGTAACAACCAAGAAAATAGTTACAGAATGCACATGAAAAAAATGAAAAGGAAACTGAGAATATTTCACTGCAAAAAAAATTAATTAAACTGAAAATATAGCAATGCAAGAAATGAGGAACAAATAACGCCATATAGTATGGAGAAAATAAATAGCAAAATACAAAAATAAGTTTCTCCCTATCAGTAATTACTTTGAATGTAAATGGACTAAACTCTAATCAAAAGATAAAGATAGGCAGAATGGATTAAACAAACATGACATAACTGTATGCTATCTACAAGAGAATCACTTTAGATACAAATAGTTATATAAATTTTAAAAATGAGAGGATAGAAAATAAAATTCCACTCTGCAGCCATAAAAAAGGATGAGTTCATGTACTTTGCAGGGACATGGATGAAGTTGGAAACCATCATTCTCAGCAAACTATCACAAGAACAGCAAACCAAACACCGCATGTTCTCACTCATAAGTGGGTGTTGAACAATGAGAACACATGGACATAGGGAGGAGAACATCACACACCAGGGTGTGTTGGGGTGTGGGGGGTGAGGGGAGGGATAATATTAGGAGAAATATGTAATGTAGGTGACGGGTTGATGGGTGCAGCAAACCACCATGGCATGTAATTTCCTATGTAACAAAACTGCACTTTCTGCACATGTACCCCAGAACTTAATGTAAAATAATAAAAAAAAGAAAAGAAAATTCCATGCAAGTAGTAACCCAAAAAGAGCAGGAGTGGCTTTAATAATATGAGATAAATATATTTGAAATCATAAAAGTTTACAAAAGACAAAGACATCATATTTTAAGCAAAGTTTTAATACAGCAAGAAGAGATACTATTTATAAACATTTATACACATAATAATGTACCATCAAAATATATGAAGCAAAAATTGATAGACTTGAAAGGAGAAATACACAGTTCAATAATAATAGCTTGAGACTTTAATAGTTCACTCTTAATATAGATAACCAGACAGATTAGTAAGAAAACAGGATGTACATAACATAATGAAAATGTCATGTACCTCACAAATATATACACGTAGTATGTACCTACAAAAATAAAAAATAAAAATAAATAAATACAACAAACTAGCTAGATCTAACATACACACACAGAACACTCTACCAACAACAAAATACATACTTTTCCAGTAAACATGGGGCATTTTCCAATATAAATTATATGCTAAGCCACAAATTAAGTCTCAATATATTTTAAAAGATAGATGTTACACAAAGTATATTCTCTGGCCACAGTGGGATAATGTTAGAAACCAATAATAGAAACAAAACAGGAAAACTTACAAATTTGTGAAAATAACAAGTTCAGCTAATGAACAAAGAAGACATCACAAGGGAAATTAGAAAGTGATTGGTTGTAACTGAAAACAAAAACATAGCATGTTAAAACTTACAGGATGCAGCAAAAGCAGTGCAAAGGAAAAAATTTATTGCTATATGTGCTTACACTAAAAAATAAGAAAGATCTCAAATCTACAACCTGACTTTGCAAATTAAAGAACCAGAAAAAAAGAACAAATTAAACACAAAGCTAGAAGAAATAAGAAAATAATTAAATCAGAGAGAAATGAAAGAAAGTATTGAAAAATGGAGAAAAGCAACAAAACCAAATATTGGTTCTCAGATAATGTCAACAGAGTAGACAAACCTTTAGCCAGATTGAGAAGACTCAATTTACTAAAATCAGAAATGAAATTGAAACATTATTTTCAATTCTGCAGAAATCAAAAGGAGAATAAAAGAGTACTTAGAACAATTAATGGCAAAAAATATTGTATAGCCGAGATGAAATGAACAAATTCCTAGAAACACAAAACTTACCACAACTGAATCATGAAGAAATCTAAAACTCATAACTAATAAGGTGATTTAATCAGATATAAAAAATCAACAAATGAATGCCCTTGATTTGATGACTTCACTGCTGAATTCTACCAAACAGTTAAAACACAACTAACATCAAACCTTTCAAATTATTCCAAACAATTAAGGAGAAGGAAAAACTTGCTAAATCTATGAACGAGCCTTGTCCTGAAATCAAAGCCAGACAAACATATTAAAAGAAAAGAAAATTATAGGTCAACATTCCTTATGAACATTGATGTAAAACTCCTTTACAAAATACTAGTAAACCAAATTCAAGAACATATTAATAGCATTATTATATTAGTCTGTTTTCATGCTGTTAATAAAGACATATTCAAGACTGGGCAATATACAAAACACAGAGGTTTAATGGGACTTACAGTTCCACATGGCTGGGGAGGCCTCACAATCATGGCAGAAGGAGAGGAGGAGCAAGTTACATCTCACATGGATGAGAGCAGACAAAAAGATAGCTTGTGCAGGGAAACTCCCCCTAATAATGACCATCAGATCTTATGAGACTTACTAGCATGAAAACAGCACAGGAGAGAATTGCCCCCATAATTCAATTACCTCCCAATGGGTTCCTCCCACAACAAGTGGGGATAAAAGATGAGATTTGGTTGGGGACACAGCCAAATCATAGCATTCTGTCCCTGGCCCCTCCCAAATCTCATGTCCTCACATTTCAAAACCAATTTTGCCTTCCCAACAGTCCCCCGAAGTCTTAACTCACTTCAGTATTAACTCAATAGACCACAGTCTAACGTCTCATCTGTGACAAGGCAAGTCCCTTCTGCCTATGAGCCTGTAAAATCAAAAGCACGTTAGTTACTTCCTAAATACAATGGGGGTACAGGCATTGGGTAAATAAGGCCATAGGAGAAATTGGCCAAAACAAAGGGGGTACAGGCCCCACACAAGTCCAAAAGCCAGCGAGGCAGTCAAATCTTAATCTCCAAAATGACTTCCTTTCACTCTGTGTCTCACATCCAGGTCACGCTGATACAAGGGGTGGGCTGCATGGTATTGGGAAGCTCCGCCCCTGTGGTTTTGCAGGGTACAGCCTCTCTCCTGGCTGCTTTCATAGGCTGGCATGGAGTGTCTGCAGCTTTTCCAGGTGAGTGTTGCAAGCTGTCTGTGGATCTACCATTCTGGGATCTGGAGGATGGGTGGCCCTCTTCTCACAGCTCCACTAGGTGGTGCCCCAGTAGGGACTCTGCGTGGGGGCTCGGTCCCTACATTTCCCTTCTGCACTGCCCTAGAATAGGTTCTCCATGAGAGCCCCATCCCTGCAGCAAACTTCTGCCTTGACTTCCAAGTGTTTCCGTGCAACCTCTGAAATCTAGGCAGAGGATCCCACACTCAAATTCTTGACTTCTGTATACTGGCAGACTCAACACCACATTGAAGCTCTCAAGGCTGGAGGCTGGCACCCTCTGAAGCCATGACCTTTGCTCTACATTGCCCCCTTTCAGCCACTGCTGGAGCAAATGGGATACTGGGCATCACATCCCTAGGCTGCACACAGCACGAGTACTGGGCTTGGCCGATGAAACCACTTTTTCCTCCTAGGTATCTGGTTCTGTAATGGGAAGGGCTGCCATGAAGACATCTGACATGCCCTGGAAATATTTTCCCCATTGTCTTGAGGATTAACATTCAGCTCCTTATTACTTTTGCAAATTTCTACAGCCAGCTTGGATTTCTGCTCAGAAAATGGAATTTTCTTTTCTATGACATTGTCAGGCTGCAAATTTTCCAAACTTTTATGCTCTGCTTCGCTTATAAAAATGAATGCCTTTAACAGCACTCAAGTCATCTCTCGAATGCTTTGCTGCTTAGAAATATCTTCTGCCAGATACCTTAAATCACCTCTTTCAAGTTCAAAGTTCCGCAAATCTCTAGGCAGGGCCACAATTCCACCAGTCTCTTTGCTAAAGCATAACAAGAGTCATCTTGGCTTCAGTTCCCAACAATTTCCTGATCTCCATCTGAGACCACCTTGGCCTGGACTTTATTGTCCATATTGCTATCAGTATTTTGGGCAAAGCCAGTCAACAAGTCTCTAGGAAGTTCCAAACTTTCCCACATTTTTTTCTCTTCTTCAGAACCCTACAAACTGTTCCAATCTCTGCCTGTTACCCTGTTCCAAAGTCACTTTCACATTTTTGGGTATCTTTCAACAGTGTCCCACTCTACTGGTACTGATTTACTGTATTTGTCTGTTTTCATGATGCTAATAAAGACATACTTGAAACCAGGCAATTTACAAAAGGAAGAGGTTTAATGGAACTTACAGTTCCACATGGCTGGGGAGGCCTCCCAATCATGGAGAAAGCAAGGAGGAGCAAGTCACATCTTACATGGATGGCAACAGGCAACAGGCAAAAATAGAGCTTGTGCAGGAAAAGTCTGCCTTATAAAGCCATCAGATCTCATGACACTTATTCACTCTCATGAGAACAGCATGGGAAAGACCTGCCACCATGATTCAATAAACTCCCACTGTGTTCTTCCCACAGCACGTGGGAATTCAAGATGAGATTTGGGTGGGGACGCAGCCAAACCATATCAATTATATATCATAAATAGGGATTTATTCCTGAAATGCAAGAATAATTTCATATACAAAAATAAATCAAAGTAACGCAACACATTAACAGAATGAAGGTGGTGGACAATAGGATTATTTTAATTGATGCAAAGAAACATTTGATAAAGTTCAGTCTTTCATGATAAAAAAATTCAATGAATAGGTATAGAACAAATTTACCTCAAAACAATAAAGGCCATATAAAAAAACCCACAGCCAAAATCATATTCAGTGATTAAAGAATGAAAGTGTTTTCTTCAAGAGCAGGAACAAGGCAAAGGTGCCTACTCTTGGCACTTCTCTTCCAGATAGTACCAGAAGTCCTAGCCAGATAAATCAGGCAAGAAAAAGAAATAAAGGACATTCACACTAGAAAGGAAGAAGTAAAATTATCTCTGTTTGAGAATGATATTATCTTATATTTAAAAAACCCTAAAAATTCCACAGGAACCTATTACAACAAATAAACAAATTTAATGAAGTAGCAGGTTACAAAGTCAATGTACAAAAATCACTTGCATTTCTATACATTAGCAATGTACAATATGAAAAAAATTAAGAAAACAATTCCATTTACAATAGCATCAAAAACAATGAAAGTTGTAGGAATTCACTTAACCAGGGAAATGAAAGATTTGTGCAATAAAAATGATAAAACATTGCTGAAACAAATTAACCAGGGTGATGGAAGATTTGTACCATAAAAATAATAAAACATTGCTGAAACAAATTAAAGAATACACAAATAAATAGAAAAATATTCCATAATCATGGATTGAAGACTTAAGATGCCAATACTCCACAAAACAATCTACAGATTCACCGTAATTCTTATCAAAATTACATGTTTGCAGAAATAGAAAAATCCATCTTAAAATTTATACAGAATTTTAAAAGATCCTTAATAGCCATAATTATCTTAAAAAGAACAAAGTTGAAGAACTATAGTTCCTGGCTTCAAAACTTACTACAAAGCTATAGTAACAAAAGAGACTAGTGTTAGTATAATTACAGACATATAGCTCAAGGTAATATAGAACACAGAGTCCAGAAACAAACCTTTACATATATTATAAAATGATTTTTGAACTAGATATCAAGGTTATCCTAGGGATAATATAGTGTTTTCAACAAATGGTGCTGTGAAAATGGAATATCTTCATGCAAAAGAATGGCATTGGACACTTACTTAACATGATATAAAAAGTAATTCAAAATGGATAAAAATTCTAAATGTAGGAGACATCACACTATAAAACTTTAGGAGAAAACATAGGACAAATGTTTCATGACATTGCATTTGGCAATGAGTTTTTTGGATAAGACATTAGAAGCACAGGCAACAAAAGAAAAAATATAAAAAATAGACTTTATAAAAATTAAAACTTTTGTTCATGAAAGGAGACTATCAATAGCGTGAGAAGACAACTTATGGAATGGGAGAAAATATTTATAGATCACATATTTGACAGGGGGTTAATATTCAGAATATATATAGAACTCCTACAACTCAATAGCCAAAAAACCAACACAAAACCAAATAACTCAATTCAAAAGTAGGCAAAGGACTTGAAAAGACATTTCTACAAAGAAAATATATGAATGGGCAATAAGCACATGAAAAGATGCTCAGCATCACTGATGATTAGGGAAATGAAATCAACACCGCAATGAGATATCATTTCACAGCGATTAGGATGATTATTATAAAAACACACACATACTTAAAATAACAAGTGTTGGTGAGGATGTGGAGAAATTGGAACACTTGTGTCCTGTTAGTGGAAATGTAATATGATAGAGGTGCTGTGGAAGAGTATGGTGGTTCCTAAAAAAATACAAAATAGAATTTCATATGATCCAGCAATTCTACTTCTGTGTATATACCCCCAAGAATGAAAATCACAGTCTCAAAGAGATTTGTACACTTATTGTCTGAGTCCCTTTAGGCTGTTATAAAAAAAAAATACCATCAACTGGGTAGCTTATAAACAACAGAAATTTATTTTTCACAATTTTGAGAGCTGAGAAGTCTAAGATCAAGGCACTCATCCTTTTAGTGTCACATGAGGGTTTACTTTCTGTTTCATAGGCAGTGCTTTCTCACTGTGTCCTTACATGGCGGAAGGAGTGAATCAGTTCTCTAGACCTCTTTCACAAAGGGCTCTAATCTATTTGAGAGGCCTTTACCATCATGACCTAATCACCTCCCGAAAACTCCACCTTCTAATGCCATCACATTGTTGATTAGGTTTGCGTATACAAATTTTCAGAGGGTGCAAACATTCAGACCATAGCACTCATATACATAGGAGCATAATTCATAGTAGTTAAAATGTGGAAGTAATCCAAATACCCATGGACAGATGAATGGATACGTAAAATATGGTATATGCATACAATTTTATTCAGCCTTTATTCAATAGGAAGGAAATTTTGATGTATGCTACAGCATGTATAAACTTTGAGGACATTATGCTAGCCAGTCACAAAATTCTCTTAAATCTAAAATATATCAAAAAAATAAAATTAAAAAATATAAAATTCTCTTAAATATGAAAACACAAAGTATATTAAAAATAATTTTAAAACATTTTCAATATTATTAAATTATAAAGTAATTTTTTCAACATTTAAATATTATGAAGAACTTTAAGACATAGAAAAATAAGAATTTTTATCTTGTTTTTATTGCTATATACTTTGTCATAGGATATAGTAGATTGTGAATAACCATATATTTAATTAATTGAAATTCTGAATAGTTAATATTATAATTAATATACTCAAACATTCTCAGGGAATTAAAAAATCTATAAGTTCATTAGTGTGTATTTGGGTCTATACTTAAAATTATGTTGATATTTTGTATGCTTTTATTTCATATTAATATAATTATAAATAATATAAAATTATCTTAATATTTAGTAATTTTATATACTACTTTTTCACAAATATGTCTTCCTACTCAAACGTTAATTCCCCATTTACTTGCAAGGCAAATGCTGTAGCAATTTTTTTTTTTTTTCACTTACTGTACTCATCTAATAGTTTGGAGTTGAAAATTAGGCCCTTGGATACATGTGTTGCCGAGTCACATCTCACAAGTAATGGTTTGTGTAACATTTCCTAATCGTACCACTAAGCATTAGAAATGCTGAATCTTTGTTTTTAAATTAAAAAATGGTTTTCAGGAAAAAAAATCTGTAGTTTATTGATACTTTTATCATAGGGAATACATAAAATAAATACTGGAATTTAGAGCTTGTAAATCCTGTGGGCTAGGCTTAAGGGTATACTATTTAATTCCCATATAATTTAAGAGCTAGAAACTTCCCAATCAGCAGAATAGGACAGAGGTCTCCAGAGAATTCTGAGTTATATTTCACTCTCTTCCATTTGGTTATTACTTTTCTCTGTCAGGATATGTGAAGTTCTCTTCACATTTATGCTAATGTGCCTGTGTATCTAGATTACAATTTGACCAAATTTAATTGCTACATTAGTCAAAACAGAACTTATATTTAAAATTTGACAAAGTGAAGAAAAATAATTGGCTTATTAATATTTTTTAAAAAGCAGCAACATTTTTACCTCTGACATACTCTGAAGACATAGTAGAGTTATAATTAATACTCAGTTTAATAAAGATGTGCCATTGATGAGTTCACTGATGCTGCATCAGAGTGAAAACAGGCAATCTGTATCTAACTTTATGCTGATGATACAGTGGGAAATATGTTTGTTTAAAATACCATCTGTTATTTTCAGGCATTTATATGCAACTCTATTGTGTATAGCTAAGCTATCGTGACTGTAACCTAAAAAGAGGCATGTGCTATTAACAACAGTAAAGCCCCCATCTGCCCCTTGATATTTGTTAAACCGCTGATTTGGGTATATTATTTACTTGAAATAACATTGGTTGCTGATATGGTTTGGCTGTGTCTCCACTCAGATCTCATCTTAAATTCCCATGTGTTGTGGGAAGGACCCAGTGGGAGGTTATTGAATCATGAGGGCAGGTCTTTCCTATGCTGTTCTCATGATATTGAGTAAGTCTCATGATATTTGATGGTTATCATAAGGGGGAGTTTTCCTGCACAAGTAATTGAATCATGGGGACAGGTCTTTCCTGTGCTATTCTCATGATATTAAGTCTCCTGATATCTGATGGCTATTATAAGGGAGCGTTTTCCTGCACAAGCTCTCTTCTCTTGTCTGCCACCATGTGAGATGTGCCGTTCACCTTCCATCATGATTGTGAGACCTCCCCAGCCATGTAGAACTGTGAGTCTGATAAACCTCTTTCTTTTGTAAATTGCCCAAACCTGGGTATGTCTTTATCATCTGTGTGAAAACTGAGCAGTAAAGTAAATTGGTACCAGTAGAGTGGAGTGCTACTGAAAACATACCCGAAAATGTGAAAGCAACTTTGGAACTGGGTAACGGGCAGAGGCTGGAACAGTTTGGAGGGCTGAGAAGAAGATAGGAAAATGTGGGAAAGTTTGGAACTTCCTAGAGACTTGTTGAATGGCTTTTACCAAAATGCTGATAATGATATGTACAATGAAATCCAGGCTGAGGTGGTCTCAGATGAAGATGAGGAGCTTGTTGGGAACTGGAGCTAAGGTGACTCATTGTTTTAGCAAAGAGACTAGAGGAATTGTGCCCCTGTCCTAGAGATTTGTAGAACTTTGAACTTGAGAGAGATGATTTAGGGTATCCAGCAGAAGATATTTCTAGGCAGCAAACCATTCAAGAGGTGACTTGGGTGCTGTTAAAGGCGTTCAGTTTTATAAGGGAAGCAGAGCATAAAAGTTTGGAAAATTTGCAGCCTGACAATGTGATAGAAAATAAAAACGCATTTTCTGAGGAGAAATTCAAGCCAGTTGCAGAAATTTGCATAAGTAATGAGGAGCCAAATGTTAATCCCCAAACAATGGGGAAAATGTTTCCAAGGCATGTCAGAAGCCTTCATGGCAGCCCTTCCCATCACAGGCCTGAACACCTAGGAGAAAATGGTTTTGTGGGCTGGGCCTAGGGTCTCCATGCTGTATGCAAGCCTAGGGACTTGGTGCCCTGCATCCCAGCTGCTCCAGCTGTGACTAAAAGGGGCAAAGGTACAGCTCCAGCTGTTGCTTCGGAAGGTGCAGACACCAAGGCTTGACAGCTTCCACATGATGTTGAGTCCGTGGGTGCACAGAAGTCAAGAATTGGGGTTTGGGAACCTTCACATGGATTTCCGAGGATGTATGGAAATGCCTGGAGGTCAAGGCAGAAGTTTATTCCAGGGATGGGGCCCTCATGGAGAACCTCTGCTAGGGCAGTGCAGAAGGTAAATGTGGGGCCTGAGCCCCCACACAGTGCTCCTACCTGGGCATCAGCTAATGGAGCTGTGAGAAGAGGGCCACCATCCTCCAGAATTTAGAATGGTAGATCCACTGACAACTTGCACCATGCTGCTGGAAAACCCATAGACACTCCATGCCAGCCTGTGAAAGAAGCTGGGAGGGAAGCTGTTCCCTGCAAAGTCACAGGGGTGGAGTTTCCCAAGACCATGGTAACCCTTCTCTTTTCTGCTACTATGTGAGATGTGCCTTTCACCTTCCACCATGACTGTGAGTCCTCTCCAGACACATCAAACTGTGCATCCAATAAACCTCTTTCTTTTGTAAATTGCCCAGTCTCGGGTATGTTTTTATCAGCAGCATGAAAGCAGAGGAATACAGTTGCCTTGAGTGGCTTATTTTTTAATATGTGTTTGCTTCATTAATGTATTAGGCTTTCATGAAAGTCAATATTTTAAATTTAAGTTAAAAGTATCGCAGAGGAATGAAATTTTGGCTGATTTGACAGCCCTCAGTTATATAATAGTGAAGAATACCTTTCTTTCATTTGGCTTTAATGCACTTTTCTATAAAGTGAAAACATTAATCTCTAACATATTTTGTGAAGCTATGTTAGTACTGAAAGAAGACACAATTATTGAGTTCCCCTGTAGCCACTTTAACATCATTATAGAGATTTGTTTAAGGAGTAACTTAAAAAAGGTGAGTTACTAAAAAACCAATTCAGATTATAATAAATTGTTCATAGCTATACACTTAATTTCTAATCACAGAGTATGGATTATCTGTAAAATTTCTATCATAGGTGGTTTTTATTTTTTTTATGAGGTGGAGTTTTGCTCTTGTTGCCCAGGCTGGAGTGCAATGGCACGATCTCAGCTCACTGCAACCTTCACCTCCTAGGTTCAAGCGATTCTTCTGCTTCAGCCTCCCGAGTAGCCAGGATTACAGGTGCCCCCCACCACACCCAGCTAATTTTTTGTATTTTTAGTAGATACGGAGTTTCATCATGTTCGCCAAGCTGATCTTGAACTCCTGACCTCAGGTGATCCATCCGACTGGGCCTCTCAAATCACTAGGATTACTGGCATTAGCCACCATGCTCAGCCTGAATAGGTGGTCTTAATCTTTGTGACTTAGAGCTTTTTCTGCCAAGGATCAGAGTTGCAATGAAAAACCCACTCAGTTTAGTATTACGTGGTGCTGCAGGAGAAATGCTCTGGCTTCAGCATGCAGTCTATTTTTTTGTGGCACGCTCTTAGAAACAGCTTTGCATACAGATGTGTTAGTTCAAGGGAGACCCAACTGGAGATCTA
Organism: Pan paniscus; assembly: GCF_029289425.2. Taxonomy (NCBI): domain Eukaryota; kingdom Metazoa; phylum Chordata; class Mammalia; order Primates; family Hominidae; genus Pan; species Pan paniscus. The sequence continues at coordinate 81,125,790 of NC_073259.2, forward strand.
CATCTCAGTGTTCCTCAGCACTCTCCCTTTGCCAGCACCACTGTCCTTTTCTTGTTGTGCTGGAGTTTCAAAGAAAGGCAAACAAGTTGTGCTTCCCTTGGCAGCTCTCTACACATGAAAGAATAATCTGTCTGCATATTGTTTTATTTAAACATATTTTTGCAAAATACCAGATCATGTTTCCTGTCCATTTATTGTCTCCAACTTCCTTCTCAAAATGAATGTTGTCCTTAATAATTGTATTTAACATATTTTTATAATATGTTTGGTAAAAAGAATTTTTTTCTGTATCTGATTCCAGGTCTGTATTTTTATTAATTTTTTAAGAGCTTTACTCTGTTAATAAATTGATGATTGAGCAAAGAAGACACTATACTACTTAATATATCAAAACTTGGCCAAGAAATTAGCACTCTAAAACACTTTATTTAAATTGTCATTTTCTTTATTATTCTTTGTAGAAGGGGACAAGGGATACTTTTCTTTCTTCCAGCCTTATAGAGAGAGGGAGAGAGTGTGAGATGGACAGAGGAAGAAGAAGGGAGGCAAGGAGAGAGAGAATATTTTTAAGATATGGATAGGAAGTAAAAATTTTACTCTGATCTCTTGCTATAAATAGCTGTTTTTCACAGTTGTTTTTCTTTCTTTTCATTTTCAGTATTTATTCTTATATATTTTTCTCCTCTTATTCTTACTAGCCAAATAATTCAATATAGCAAATAATATCAAAATAATAATTAAAAAACCCAAACTTATTAAAAATCCAATTGAAACAAAAGTTGCCAGAGACATAGAGATCTTGATTACTTCAAAAGGAGGGGGACTGATTTATCTCACACATTTCTCAGGTCAGCTTCTCAAATATGAGGTCAGCGAGCAAATATATCACATTTATGCACATGTGGATTCATACAGGCACAAAAGGGAAAGGGTCAAGCAGAGAAAAGAACTGAACTGGAAGAGAAATTAATCACCTTAAACATATGTAGGGCTTTCAATAAAACAATGCATTACTTTCTTTTCAAATTTACTAGAAAGTCTCAGAATTGGAAATATTCTCTTTCTCAGTCTTTCCATGGTATATATATTTTCTTTCCAATTAGAAAAGGCATTCTTATAATAAAAATGAAATCACCTCTATGATATCATCAAGTTTCATTTTCTACTATTATGAATAGGTCTAGAATGGAGACTGATTAAATTTAGAAATAATCTCTCTTGTTCATTTGTTGAATTTTTATATAACATCATTAAAGTGCTTCATGCTGGAATATGGTTGGGTTTTTTTGGTCAGATAGAATATGGCAATAATAAAAGGCATTTCAACTGTTTAAGAAGTAAACAACCAATTTTCTTGATATCTCCAATGATAATGTTCCTAAGTTCTGAGTTCATTTTCACGGTATAATGCTGTTATTAGAATTAGCATAGAGTTAAATTGTTGAGTAATTTATCTCTATTAGACAAAAGTCATCTTCTATTTATGAAATTCTTATTACTGTTGAGTAACTCACAGTTCTTAAATTAAATTTCCTGATTTGCATTAGGTTTAAAGCTGTAAATAGCTTTTTAGAATATATAATTGAGTTGATAGTGAGTTTGTAGACAAGAGAATCCTATTAAAATACGGAGATTTCTATTAACATTTGAGCTATGATTTCAGAGACATCAAGGGAAAACACAAGACAAGCAACATATCAACGAAATGCACAGTATTACTAGGTTCTTTCAAAGAAGAGTCACTAGAGAATCATAAAGGAAAGGGAATCAAATAATAGTACAATTAATGTTTCCCACACAGCCATATTTTATGGGATACTATAGATATAATTGTGTGACAGAAAATACAAAGAGAAAGAATAATTTTAATATTGATCAAAGGAAAATCAAGTCAGCACTTTGCTTGTCAAATACAGAGATACTTGCAACTCTTATTTAACACAATGACTGCAGAGGAAACAAATAAGCTCCTTCACCTGCAAAAGAGATTGTATTGAGCAATGAAGTGGGATGGTGATTGAGGTCCTGTTATTTAACAAGAAAATTTGAATTCATTTACGTTTTGAAGTTGGGCTGTTAGGAGATTAAGATTTGAATATTCTTTCCCTTTGTAGTCTGTAGCAATATATTTTTAGGGTTCTGATTCTCGAAGCACAATCAACAATTGCTTTTCCCCCCACTTTCATGTAGATGATTAGCAATTTTTATCCTTACTGCCTTCTCCTTCTATTATCATTTCATCTATTTTCATGCATCTATATCATTTTTATGCAAATTGTCCTCAAATCTGTATCTCCATTTGTGAGCCTTCTCTCCAACCCAAATTTACTCACATGAATTAATGAAAATTTGCCTTGAGTGCTCTGATGTCACCTCTAATACAAATGGACAAACTGAACTTACTTATCATCTTCCCTTGTGTTTTTTCTTTCTAGTTATAAACAATCATTCTTTTTGTCACTTTTTTTTGCATCTTGGAACCCTGGTTGAATCTTTTCCCTCTCCTTCTTTTCACACTTAATTATTTCCAAGACCTGTGATTTGTAAGTACTATAATATTCACTCATCTTACCCCATTTTCTGTATTTTTAGTGTCATGTGGCTTTTGATTCTGCACCTTTAACCATGCCAACACAGACACACTACATGTCTGTAAGGTTTTTGACAGTGACAGAAAATCATACACTGCACTCCTTATTTGTCCCTAACCTTTGCCAACTTTGACTCAGTGGCCAAACATTGTCTTAATCTATAAGATTATTCTTCATTATGCTAGTCCAATATTTTGGTCATGAAAATTGTAGTCTCTCTAGTTCTGTTCCCAGTGTCTGCTGTGTATCTTTCCCAGTACCACCACTTGGTTACATCTGTCAGACAGAACAAACAGGAAAGCACATATCATGTTCATATTTTTCTGGGAGAGTGCACCTGCTACCTGAATGTATTTGCCCTCTGCATCCAGCTGCATGTATTTAATGGGGGAAAGAGGGGTCCCAAAGAAAATATCTTATCATATCTTATATATCACTCTACAGACCTGTTCTTTTCCGCTATCATCTGCAACCAAGCTAATTTTAGAAAGCTGGAGAAAATGGTCCGGATTCAGTAGATCCCTAAAGGAAGGCTTCTTATTTTCCATGAAACATCCTGACTCAGAGCTAATTATAGTACTACTATATTTTTTAAAGGTAATACTAATTTCAGCCCTTTTGGTCAACTCCCTAATATTTACACTTAATTACCCTACAGTATAATAATGATCATGCAAACCAGTAAATGTCAATTTAATTTTGCATAAGTTTTGTTTGATTGTGACCATCAACCTGTGTATGCTCAGAATTTACTGTGTGCTGCTCATTTACCATGGCCATATACACCCAATTTAAGTCAATCAAGGCAAGTTCAGAACAGGCAAATAACTCAAAGTAGTATGACTCAATCAACAAATTTTTTAGGGAAATGTTTAAATTTTGTCATAAAAAGAAAAAATATTAGAACGTATGACAGGATTACATAACAATGAACACATTAAATGCAGGTAGCTCTTGACAAAAGAGATTTTAGTTTCAAGGATTATACTCAATTTTGATGATCATTTGTATTTGCTTCACTAATTCAGAATTCTTCATGGGACTCAGTACAATGATGCTTAATTAATCCCAATGATTTTTCAGCCAAATCATCCTTTGAAATTATAATAGATATCCTATTTTTCTGTAGAAATGTAGATGTTCAACAAATATTTGTTGAGTAAGTGGCTGCTCTGACCATTTATCTTCTCAAATTTATACATTCTAAAAAGTCTTTTATATGCAGTGTCTTTCAAATTGATTTTGCTATTAATCATTTACAGCATTTAGTATTAGAATAATTTCAATGATTTTGAAGGAAAAAAATGTTTCAGCATCCAGAATAGTGAGTTGGACTCCGAAACAGTAAGTCATTTAGGCTCATGATGACTTTGGAACCATAAAATGGTGATGGTAATGAACATTAGTTCAAATTAATATTTCATTGTTTTAAACAAATACTGATTAAGAGGCAGGCTCTGGCCTTCACAACAGTGGGTGCAAAATTTTAAACTGGAAGTGTGTGTGAGCTATTCTATTTAGGGAGATTGCTCAATAGTTTAAATGATAATGTTATCCACTACAATGACATCCAGTTTCTTTTTATAGTGACCATAGCATATGTGAAGGCACTGTTAATAGTGACAAAGGTGGCTTCACGTGCATACTATCTGTTTAGTTGTGCAAAATTCCATGCTCCCAAAGGGCCCTGTTTAATGCTCTGCAATTACTCTCTTGAAATTCTCAATAATTTTTGAATAAGAAACTGCATTTCCCTCCCTCCCTCCCTCCTTCCTTCCCTTCCTTCCTTCCTTCCTTCCTTCCTTCCTTCCTTCCTTCCTTCCTTCCTTCCTTCCTTCCTTCCTTCCTTCTTCCTCCCTTTCCTTCTTTCTTTGACAGTGTCTCACTCTGTTACCCAGGCTGGAGTGCAGTGGTGCAATCATGGCTCACTGCAGCCTCAATCTCCTGGACTCAATCCTCCCACCTCAGCCTCATGAGTAGCTAGGACTACGGGCATGAGCCACTATGCCTGGCCCCACTTAATAAATTACTGTGTGGATTTGATAAAATATTGTGTGTAAAATACTCTATATAACCTTGGTGAATACTTAGTAAGTTATAGCTTATATTGTTATTCTGTTGCAATATTTTGCTGAATCATTTCAATAGATGTAATATAAAAATGGGTTCATGATTAAATAATTTAGAGATTTAAAAAATTTCTGCAGGATATCTCAGAATTTTGTGTAATATGATGACCTATAAAAAGTAAATGAAGTATGTAGTTTTTCCAAAAATAATTTGATCCTGGGACACATTTTTCTTCCAATGAGCACTGTAAAATAGAAAAGAAATGGTTTCCTAAATTGGAGTGCTCTTCTCAATAAAGTGGACCAGTCAGGTGCGGTGGCTCACTCCTGTAATCCCAGAACTTTGGGAGGCCGAGGTGGGTGGATCACTAGGTCAGGAGTTCAAGACCAGCCTGACCAACATGGTGAAACCCCATCTCTACTAAAAATACAAAAATTAGCTGGGTGTGGTGGCATGTTCCTGTAATCCCAGCTACTTGAGAGGCTAAGGCAGGAGAATCACTTGAACCTGGGAGGTGGAGGTTGCAGTGAGCCGAGATTGCACCATTGCATTCCAGCCTGGGTGACAGAGGGAGACTCTGTTTCAAAAAATAAATACATAAATAAATAAATAAAATAAATAAATAAAGTGGACCTAGGGACAGTCTGGATATGTGCAGAAATAGATTTGGTTCTATGGGCAACAGGGCCCATGTGGCAATACATTAACTTGATGCCCCCAGGTGACTTGTAGCTCTGATCCACACTCTCCAGGGATATGAAAGTTTTACTTTTACTTACTCCTAAACAGTCAGCACTTTTCAAAGAACCTGGTTCAGAACAACCATTTTGTAAATTGTCGCACATGCACGGTTTTCAAGACTCCTCTCTCCTTTTGCAAATATCTTGGCACCTGGCCCATCCTGGATGACTCCAACATCCCCATGGAGAAACCCTCTGGTTTCTCAATGCTTTTATGTCACCTCTCATGAATTTCAACACTTATCACACCTCAGCTGCCATCTTAGAAATAACCAGAAACACACAAACTTCTCTGATTTCAAAAGGGCTGATTTGGTCATTGCACTCCTTAGCCACAACCTCCTATTCTATGTTGCCTGTGCAGGTTCCATTAACCCCTTTTCCCTTTGGGACCTCTCGTCCATTTAAGGCTCTGCTTTCTTCCAGTTTCTCAGTTTGTCATCTTTATTCCTTTCTCTCTGTCTTTAATCCAGTTTAGAGTCCATGTAGCTTTTATAATTTCTACCATATCTTGCTATACTTTAAACTTCCTTGCCCTTTTGTCTTTACACGTATGTATTTTATTTAACAAAATTCCAATCCTGGTTGAACTCAACTATCCACTTTCACTATGTATGCATGCAAATACTCTTTGAAAAGATTAATAGGGGAAATTAATAATACCATAAATCATTATAAATTAATAATTACCTGTTATATTTGGAATCTCTATATTGCTCAAAATTCTTCTTATGTTCCTATGGTCAATTCAGTCCTCCAAATGTGTGAACATTATTTCAAACCTTCTCAATTATTCTCTGACATACCCCATTCCCATTCTGAATTCTAGTTTTCAGCAAATGAATATACTTTCCAGTTTACAGAAAAAAATGAGGGGGAGGGTATTAAATGGAAACTCCAATTTTCTTTCCATAAACTTTTATGACAGTCTTGTATTTGTACCACTCTATCCTCCTTCTTTGGTCTTATAATAAGAAAAGTATTCTCCTTTCTCTCTTGTAGCCATTTCCTCTACCCGTACTTCTTTTGTCTCACCTGTTCAGAGTCCAGATTATGTTAATTATGCCTGCTCTCTCCTGTATATTCAAACTTTCCCTGGATCTTCTCATTAAATATATTTAAATTATAGATAATAGCAAACTAACAAAATAAACATAAGAAAATATTAATCCCAAAACACTGGAAAGAATCCTCTCTGCACCCTCAATAGTTGTCACTCACCACCCTATTTCCTTCCCACATTTAACAGTGGAACATCCCAGAAGAATTGCTTCTACTAATTGTCTCTACTTGTTATCTTTTTACTCTCTCCTCAATCTGTTCTGAGTTGACTTCCACCCATGTCACTCTGCTAAAACCCTTCACCCTAGGTCATCAAAGACTCGATCCCATCAAGCCAATTGTTATTTTTTATGTCCCATCCTTATTTCTCAGTAGTATTTGACATATTGATAATGCTCACATTGGAATATTCTCTCTGTCTCTCCTTTCTTTTTTTTTTTTTTCTTTCTGTGCCTGGATTATTTCTTTTTTTTATTATTATTATACTTTAAGTTTTAGGGTACATGTGCACATTGTGCAGGTTAGTTACATATGTATACATGTGCCATGCTGGTGTGCTGCACCCATTAACTCATCATTTAGCATTAGGTATATCTCCCAATGCTATCCCTCCCCCCTCCCCCCACCCCACCACAGTCCCCAGAGTGTGATATTCCCCTTCCTGTGTCCATGTGATCTCATTGTTCAATTCCCACCTATGAGTGAGAATATGCGATGTTTGGTTTTTTGTTCTTGCGATAGTTTACTGAGAATGATGATTTCCAATTTCATCCATGTCCCTACAAAGGACATGAACTCATCATTTTTTATGGCTGCATAGTATTCCATGGTGTATATGTGCCACATTTTCTTAATCCACTCTATCATTGTTGGACATTTGGGTTGGTTCCAAGTCTTTGCTATTGTGAATAATGCTGCAATAAACATACGTGTGCATGTGTCTTTATAGCAGCATGATTTATAGTCCTTTGGGTATATACCCAGTAATGGGATGGCTGGGTCAAATGGTATTTCCAGTTCTAGATCCCTGAGGAATCACCACACTGACTTCCACAATGGTTGAACTAGTTTACAGTCCCACCAACAGTGTAAAAGTGTTCCTATTTCTCCACATCCTCTCTAGCACCTGTTGTTTCCTGACTTTTTAATGATCGCCATTCTAACTGGTGTGAGATGGTATCTCATTGTGGTTTTGATTTGCATATCTCTGATGGCCAGTGATGATGAGCATTTTTTCATGTGCTTTTTGGCTGCATAAATGTCTTCTTTTGAGAAGTGTCTGTTCATGTCCTTTGCCCACTTTTTGATGGGGTTGTTTTTTTTTTCTTGTAAATTTGTTTGAGTTCATTGTAGATTCTGGATATTAGCCCTTTGTCAGATGAGTAGGTTGCGAAAATTTTCTCCCATTTTGTAGGTTGCCTGTCTGTCTCTCCTTTCTTTTGTGAACCATTACATGCAGTATCCTAACATTTTTTAACTCTAACTGGATGTTACTCTTTCATGCAGTCTCATTATTTTCTGTCTACCAGTTGAACATTGGAGAGCCTCAACACATAAGCCCTTGTTTCAATTATACATAAAACAAACCACCCTGCCGGGCACGGTGGCTCAAGCCTATAATCCCAGCACTTTGGGAGGCTGAGGCAGGTGGCAGTGCAAGACCAGCCTTCCCAACATGGAGAAACCCCGAATCTACTAAAAATACAAAATTAGCCAGGTGTGGTAGCGCATGACTGTAATCCCAGCTACTCGGGAGGCTGAGGCAGGAGAATTGCTTGAGCCCATGAGGCAGAGGTTGTGGTGAGCCGAGATCGCACTACTGCATTCCAGCCTGGGCAACAAGAGTAAAACTCTGTCAAAAACAAACAAACAAACAAAAAACAACAACAACAAAAAACAAACCACCCAAAACTGAAATCCTTAAAACAACATAGTGTGGACCTGTCAAAGCAATGACCTAACGTGGACTTACATTTCCCAGTTTCTTTCCTTTTTTACTAGTTCTCTAAGAAATATGAGTGGAAGTCATAATTATCCTTTCTAAGCCAGGGTTTTAAAGAGTCATTGCAGTTTCTCAATTCTCTCTTTTCTCTCCTGCATGGACACAGCCAACTCTAAGGTCACAGAGATGAGAGAATCACAAAACAGAAAAAAACTTGAGTCTTGAATTATCCCATGCAAAAAGCCATCTAATCAATCACAAATAACTATATTGGAATGTCAAGTAAATGAGAAATAAACATTATGTTAAGCCATTGACATTTTGGGATTTATTTATTTGAATAGATAGTATTATTCTGGATTGTATAGCCTACATAGCCTAAGATGGTTTAGTTTATCTTACCTCTGCAGCTTCACTTTGTGCTATTTAATTGCCTCACTATGTTCTCTTCACTGGACTTAATTTAGTTCTTTGAATGCTTTATTCTATCACAGTGCCTTGGTATGTAATATTCCTCTGCCTAGAATACTTGCTAGTAGCTTTGCACATGTTACTGTATCAGTCCTTTTGAAATGAGAGGTACCAGCAGCAGATACTGTCAGTGTTCTGCCCAGGTCTACCCGAATCTCTTTTTATCAATCTATGTACTTCCTTAACTGCTTTCTCTATGCCTTTACACATAAGAGCCCACAGCTGATAATTTCTTTGCAGAATTGTGCTCTATCTAGTGCTGTTTGTTGCTTTGCCCCAGATCACGCATTTGTTTAACTCTTGCCTCCTTTCCTCTTCTGCTATTCCCACTCCTGAGAGAATCTACTTCCTTAATAAATCACTTGTACAAAAAATCATCTCTGTATCTGTACTCCGATGAATCTGATCTAAAGTAGTGTCTCTCAGATCTCCACTCAAAGGCCACTTACTCAGAACAGCCTTTCCTGATGCCCCCAAAAAGATCATGTTCCCTATAATAAGTTGCTTTTGTGACAACCATAATTTAACTATAGGAATTATATTTTTATTGATGCATAATAGTTATACATATTTTCAGGGTACATGTGACATTTTGACACATTCATACACTGTGTAATAATCAAGTCTGGGGCAATTGGGATATCCATTATTTCAAATATGTATCTTTTTTTGCAGGGAACACTTTGGTTATTCTCTTCTAGCTATTTTGAAATATGCAGTAGATTACTGTTAACTATTGTCACCCTACCGAACTATCAAACACTAGATTCTATTTCTTCTATCAAACTGTAATTTCACACCCATTAATTAGCCTATTTTCATTCTCCCCTCCCTTCTATGCTTCTCAGCTTCTAATAACCACTAATCTACTCTATCTTTATGAGATCCACTTTTCAACTCCCATATATAAATGAGAATATGTAATATTTTTCTGCCTACGCCAGACTTATTTTGTATAAAATAATGACGTCTAGTTCCATCCATGTTGCTGCAAAAGACAAGACTTCATTATTTTTTGAGATAAATAATATTCCATTGTGTATAAATCTCACATTTTTTAATCCATTCATCCATTTATGAAAAATTACGTTGATTTCATATTTTTCTGTCATAAATAGTGCTGCAATAATCATGGGAGAGCACATATATCTTTGATATACAGATTTCCTTTCTTTTGAATATATACTCAGTCATAGGATTGTTGGACCATATGGCAGTTCTATTTTTAATTTTTTGAAGAACCTCTATACTATTTTCCATAGTGGCTATATTAATTTACATCCCCACCAACAGTGTATAACGATTTTCCTTTCTCCACATCCTCACCAGCCTCCATTATTTTTTGTCTTTTTGTTACAAGCCATTTTAACTTGGGTGAGATGATACTTCATTGTGATTTTGAATTGTATTTCTCTAACGATTAGTGATATTAAGCATTTTTCATGTACCTGTTGACCATTTGTATGTCTTCTTTTGAGAAATGTCTATTGAAATATTTTGTTCATTCTCTAAATTAAGTTATTTGTTTGGTTCCTTCTTTGCTATTGAGTTGTTTGAATTTCTTGTATATTCTGGTTATTAATCCATTTTCAGATAGATACTTTACAGTATTCTCTCTCATTCTGTAGATTGTCTCTTCACTACATTGATCATTTCCTTCACTTTCAAGAAGCTGTTTTGCTTCATGTAAGTCCATTTGTCTGTTATAAATGGTGCTATGAAAACTGGATATACACAGAATAATGAAACTAGAACCCTATCTCTCACCCTTACAAAAATCAAACAAAAATGGATTAGATACTTAAAACTAAGACCAGAAAGTATGAAACTACTAGAAGGAATCTTTGGGGAAATGCTTCAGGGCATTAATCTGTGCAAAGATTTTCTTGAATATGACATCAAAAACATAGGTAACGAAAGCAAATATAGGGAGTATTTTGTGTTTTCTTAGTGCCTGGCATGGAGTTGACTCTGTAAGTAGGAATGATACATGGAGCAAAGAAAGAAGAAAAAATGGACTAAAAGAGAAAGAATAGAGCTCCCATTAGTGATGACATAAAATAAAATCTAACTTTATTAGAAAAATAAATTTATTGTAGTATTTTGAATGTATTTTCTAATTTCTCTATTTCAATTGGAGAATCAAACTGCATTACAGTCAACTCAATACATTGCAGAAAATAGAGAAATTATTTTTGGGGGGGTGTTTATCATGTCAACTGTTTTGTTAATTACTAACACCTAGTTGTTTTTTCCCCCAGTAGATCAAATAAGGATATTCATAAACTGTAAACAAGAGGCACCTGGATTAGTTCTCTATATGAATATTTTCTATCAGTAGTTATTGGTTGAGTTCTATTTTGCACCAGGTAACCTCTTTGCCATTGTAAATACAGGAGTGACATCAACATGCATAGTTATTAGTTTTATGAGTCCTTAAACATAGCAGTAATTTGAAAAGAATCATATGAATTCTTGATTATAATTGTTCTAAGTTCCTAAATATGTTGTAATTGTATACATATTAGGAGTCCTTAAAAGTACATGTCCTTCCAATGTTTTCCTGGCCTTGGTTAGAATGATATGAGGGCTTTCTAATTTTCCATTTTGCTGGTTTTTTGCCCCTGACCCTTTTCAGGGCAGCCTCCAAGAATTACTTTTGAAAACTAGAAATGTCTCTGGGTCAGTTTAGACTCTCCCAATCCCCTGATGAGAAGGGATTAGAAAGACATTTATGTTTGTTCATAGGGCACTTCAGGGAACAGTTAAGACTCCTAATGGAAAGTAAAGTAGAAATGTTTTGGAGGCATGCACTCACCTGAAGACCTAGGAGAGCCACCTGAGAATGCAAAGGAAGTGGGAGGCTAGGCGAGGTTGATTGTACTTTGCAGAGCTGGGACAGGAGGACTGGGCTGCCCAAGACCTTGCATAATTTGAAAAGAGTAGGGCAGCCTGACTGAGCAACAGAAATGCTATACTGGAGAGCAGAGTTTGCCTAAGGGGGTGTTAAGCAGCTGAGCAAGGAAATCTGCTGTGACTGGAGACTGCAATGTGGGCAATCCACCTGTGCATAATCAATTTTTGGTTGATGACTGTATATGCCTCTGGGTGTTTTTGAAATACTCATTCTTACCAGGATAGGGTCTGATAATAATTAGTTGTTTTATAATCTGCTGCATCTCTCGAAAGTGATTTTTATTAAGCAGAATTACCTTCTATTTTCAGCTAGCAACTCAGGCTTACATGTTACTTATTTGTAATTATTCTAGATCTTTTCTTTTTTTACCTAGGCAACTCATAATTATATTGCAGTCATTTATATTAATAATGATCATCATGTAAAGCTACAAACACTCTTGCAAGGTATTACAATGTCAATAGCTTCCAATTCTTAGGGAAAATGATTTGGTTTATAGGGATTACTATTTCTGGGGGGCTTGCATCTATTTCATGGGTATAGAAGTGAAACTTGCCAAAGTTATTCAAGTAGAGATTTCAGAAGCTTCACCTTACATTCTATATGAGTTAATAAAATTATTCAAACAGGAAGATGTAGCTCATAAAAGAGATCTTGTTTATTTTAGAACTGTGTATAAAGCATGCCATAGTCCTGTACAGGTAAGAACAAAGAAAATCATCCCATTTTAATTTTTCAAAAAAAATCCACACTGAGACTGTTTCTATACAGGAAATAAAATGAAATCTCCTGAACTACTCTGAAATATGCAAATAATTTGAATGGATGTAGAACATTTTGAGCTGGTCTAAACACCCAGTCACTTATTTCTGTAGCTGTAAAAGTTTCAATTAAATATAAAACTACCAGCAGTAAAATAACATTTTGGAAAATGTGTAGGGACAATATGTATTTGTTTAAATGGTTCAGTGTGGAAGCATATTTCCCATATAGTATAGATTATAGTGCTGTATGGTTTGATCCTAAGAAGATAAAGGTCAAGTAAAATAGAATAAGGTCAGATTTTTGCCTACAATCTATTGAACATAATTTTTGCCTTCTGAAGGTGGAGTAATGTGTAGAAGCAACTGAAAAGGAACAGATGATGAATCAGTTTGAATGTCTGGAAAATCATCTGAGCAAATTCCAGCAAAAGCTGGAAGATCCAGAGAGCAGAGGGAGATAGCATCCTGAAATAGGGTAAAGGGAAAGGAATCTGGATGCTGAAATGTGACTATGCATCTCTGATGGTATGTCTCTTCTTGTGTGACTTTTCTCACTATCTTTCTGATAGCAAATATTTCACCATTATATTTAGTGAATGGCAAAACTTCAACCAGAAACCCAAACTTATATTGTATGTGTGTGTGTGTGTGTGTATATATATATATACACAATATATATTTATATATATATTTATATAGATATATATTTATATATATATTTATATAGATATATATTTATATATTATATAATATTTATATATAGTATATATATAATAAAAATATATGTGTGTGTGTGTGTATATATATAATGTGTATATACATATATATATATATTTTTTGAGACACAGTCTCGCCCTGTCACCCAGGCTGGAATGTAGTGGTGTGATCTCGGCTTACTGTAACCTCCGCCTCCCGAGTTCAAGGGATTCTCCTGCCTCAGCCTCCCAAGTAGCTGGGACTACAGACACACGCCATTACAGCCAGCTAATTTTTGTATTTTTAGTAGAGACAGGGTTTCACCATGTTTGTCAGGATCTCTTGACCTTGTGATCCACCTGCCTTGGCCTCCCAAAAGTGCTAGGATTACAGGCGTGAGCCACCGTGCCTGGCCCCATATTGTATCATTTTAATGAACTTTTTAAACAAATACATGTATGAGTTATAGATAAATATGACTTCATTATACAGAAGATATGGCTGATGCCCTTCTTAGAATTAGAAAGATTTAAGTACCAAGAAGAGAGGAAGACAGCAGAACAAGTGGGATCTCTGCCAGGCAGATGGAGAAAGATAAATTAAGAGGCACACTACAATACGTTTAGGAATTGAAGAATTTTTTTAGATTCATAATTTTTAAAAGAACAGATCTAAGGGATCATGTAATACTTTTACAGACACTCTGTCTTCTCATTAGTTATTTGCATTGAACCTCCTTAATGTACAAAGTGCTTTCTTATGAATTATCTAATTTTAACTTAAAAACAATACCATCAAGAATAGCTTATTTGCCTTGATTTTATGGGTCAAAACATGAGACTTAAATGTTAAAGGACTTTTCAAAGATCACACACTAAGCATTTGATCCAGGCAAGATATTATATGTGTAGGTGTGTGTTTGTGAGTTATTTTTTACCAAGAAAAATGTTTACATGTTTATATATTTTACCTTATTATGAGACATAAAGAAGAATTTCATTGATTTTCTTTTTCCCTTCCATTTTGTAAAAAGAAAGGAAGGAAGGAAGTTTCAAATTAATAAAATTGAGACACCATAAAAATTTCATGTTTAAAGACTATATATAAGTTACATACCCTGGGGAAGTTTTCATTTCATTATACTATTATTATATCTTGTTCCTAAATAAAAATATACCTTAGCCTTTAATATTTTAATATCCTTTCTTTAATGCCTTGAATGTGTACATATCCATTAGCATGTACATATATGTTCATATGCGTGTGTACTTTGGGATAAATGTTAACAATAACATCACCGACAATACTAATAACAAATGCTACTATTTATTGCACTCATACAATGTGCCAAACTTTGTGTAATTAAAGAATCTCATTTAATCTTATAAAAACTATAGGGACAGCTATTTTCCTTACATGACAGGTGGCAAATCTAAGGCTCAGAAAGTTTGAACAACTTGGTGTTATTGGGATTTATCAATCAAGTGTGCAGTATAAACTAATGAGATTCTAAAACACAGAATGCAAAATTAATTATTGATCTACATAACACTGAAAACATTTATTAGACCATGTGTGGTGTATGGTAGATACTGTTGTTTGAAAAGTGATCATTCATCATATATAAAAACACTCTTTAAAACTTTCTTTTCCTAACAAGTGCCAGGTTGACAGATGACAGTGCTGGTAAGGGGGAGAATGTAATACACTGTGTTTTGTGTTTTAAGGGCACTAGCAAGTCCTCCAAAGGTCAGGTATTGAACATGACTACGATAATTCTAAACCAGCTTTTGGAGCCATCAAATCACATAAAATTCAGCCATATGAAAACACGCCTTCAGCCACAGAGAGACATTTTATTGCCTTCTTTCTAAATCCCTACACATATCACACTGTCAAAGCGTAGAACAATTGAGGATTAATACCAAACAGCTACACCTATATCTGTATCACTGGAAATAGAGATGCTGACTTTTTTTCCCTATGGTATCAAATTCTTCCTATTTTCTGCCAGTCCTTTTGGGCCCTTTTCCCGTTCTCATTCAATACTTTACCTTCTGATGTTACACTGTGATCTTCCGGAGCAACTATTAATGCTGCTTAGAATTGGGAAGCAGTTCTTTTATTTTTACCTTTATTTCTGTGTCTTCTGAGACACATTTAATATCTCCATGGGCTTTAAAACTCAGAAATCAGAATCTACTTCCTAAAGTAAATTCTTCATATTGCTAGATTGAGTTTTCTAAGGACTATTAAGAAGTACTTTTTCTCATATAACGGTGCAATGTTATCAATTTCTAATGGCAGTTTTAGCCTTTATATTTGTCTAATATTTCTACTCTTCAATATCTATTTTTCTTTATTCACAGTTTTTTCCATCAGCTGAATTTATATTTTTCTTAAATATTACATTTTAAACTTTCTATTTCTTGATAATTTTAACGTATTACATATTGAATTTTACCTTTTTCTTATAATTTTAATAGAAACAGGTTTTTTTCAAAATAATTTTTGGACACTGTCTTCATATCAAATATTTTATAAAGTGATTTGTGGAAAGCTTTTATTTGTAAAGGAGAATTTTCTAGTTCCAGTACTAATCCTGAAGGATCTGGAACAGCAATCCCTTTATCCCTAAGTAGTACTCTTGGAGATGAACAAGTCCTATAGAAATTGCTGTCTGACTGAAAGATGAGGCATGAGAAAGGAGGAAAATAGTTTGTGGACTAAAAGAAGGCAAAGGAACAGAACATGAAGGTGAAAAATGCAAAGAATTACTGATGTATAGGGGAAAGAAAGAGAATAGAGGAAAACTGTCCATATGGAATGAATGAAAAGGGTGTTGTAGATTTTTATCCCAAATTATGTCAAACATTGTACTATCGCTGTGCTATTCTTTACATTCTATCATCACTCTCTTTTCTGAACTTTGGGGTAAGGACATGGTATAGATTTTCACTTTCCTTTACCATTTTTTTTCTGCTCTAACTCTACCCTCATCTCCTTTTGCATTTGACTGCACTTGACACAAAACACCACAAGCTTCTTGAAACCTTGATTCGTCATTGGGGTCCAGCAGCTGCTCTTTGGATCCATCAACATGTCAAGATGTCAGGTGCTGAGACTGGTATGAGCGTATTGCTTGTGGCAGTTTTGATCATTGTAGAAAAGCGTGAACATTTTCCATCAGTATATATTGCCAGTTGTATTGACTTTGGAGCAATAATTATATAACACTGCCTTATTATCTTATTGTAGAGAACAGAATTTGACTAAAATGTATAGTGATCATACTTTTGTATTTTGCAACTATAATAGAAAAAAATGAATAAATTATACATATGTTGTTGTATGGTGATTCGGAAAAACTGCAGGTGCCTGTCAGTTTTAATTACTTAGGAAATTTACTTATTACTGTTGACTAAAAAGAAAAGCATATGTATGAAAAAAATTATGGGAACTAAATTGGGATATGTGTCTCCAAATCTGGAAATTATATTCTTAACAAATTTTCATGACTATACTGAAGATATATCTGAAATTTGTTTGAAAGTCAAATATCTAAAATTTGCATGTAATAATGTGGATTAATAATCAAAGACCTAAAAAATCTTATACAACCTCAAATTTTGGTTCATTAGATGCTGTCTCCCTTGGGCCCTGCAACCTTCATAAGCAACCAGGAGCTTCAAGGCAGGAAAAAAGTCAAGGCATCATTTTATTGCCAAAGTATCTTGGAATACATAAGTAGGCATTTTCTTTTCACACTGGCTCTATTCTTGTTCTCTTCACAGGGTTTAAGGTAGAAAGTCTTGTTTTTCCCTGTCTTTAAATATCTATGCCTAAAGCGTTAATACCTGCCACCACAACACCAATGGGTAGAGTCTTAAGGAGTCTTTACTCATATAACCACTCTCATCATGCTGCTTTCATTGTAGGATGTTGACCCTTAGATTGTTTTCTTTAGCTACATAGAGAAGTAAAGCTCCAGCTAGTCCTGGCTCTTGGAAGTTATACTTCATTTCCTGTTCTTCTCTAAGCTTCAACTCCTCTGGTTTATATAACATCAGAAACAAAATAATTCCTTCATAATTTGTCAAGTGTCAGCATTACTAGAAATGCATAAAATTTATCTTAGACCACTTTCAGCAGTAACTCCCTTCTCCCAGGGAGTAAGAACTGAAAAATTCATACTGATAATTAGTCCATAATCAAAGATTTCATTACTGAAAAGCAAAACAGTACAGGAGAGAATCGATCATCACCTGAAGTCTAAGGTCAAGACTTCTGCCCTTTGCTCTGGGTGATTCAGATTTGTATCACCAGACAAACAACTCTAGGATTTGCAACCTCGCATATCACATGAATTTGCAGTATTTTGCCAGTATTTCACAATATAGATTCAGAAATGAGAATCAGTTACCTAAGTAATTATTTAGAAATATTTTAACTACCAACTGTAATCTCGTTGTTAATCAATTTTGAGCTATTTATATATAAATTTAAGAAACCACTGCTATATAGTCCCGACATTTGTATCTTTAGAAAAGTTTTGTGGAAAAGACTTAGGAATATTACTTGAGCAAAAAATGAGACTCTTTTCCCCCCACCTCAGCGAAAGCAGTTGTTTCCATGGACTTCCTAAGAGAAAGTATTGATTTATAGTATCTTCGGTCAGTTTGTTTGTGTGCAAAGGGGAAGTCAATCAAATATTTAGTCAACTCTCCTCTGGGAATTATGATAGAAGTGTACTACCCAGAGGGACAGAGAGAAAAGATTATATCCCGAAGATTTGCAAACACTACCAACTATCTTTTGTTTTAAATCAAGGGTTCAGAAAAAAAACCTTTAACTTTTCACAATAATTGTCTTTGGAGGGTTCCAAAGGAGCTATAATATAAGAACTGTTAGTAATAAAGCTTACTCTTTTAAATAATAATAAAGGCATTTTTATAAATAAATACAATAAGATTAATATTTTAGTCATAACTTAAGTTTCCTTAATTGTATTTTACTGAAAATTATTTATTTTATTGAATTTCTATATAAATATGAAATTATATAATTGCATACATGGTGACTCAAGAGTGAAAGTAATATTAATCTATCAGAACTGCAGTGTAGACATATATTATGTGCCTTATGAAAGGTACATTGAGAGCACAGAGTATTTATTTTAAGAATGGCAGTGTACACCTTTACTAAAATGGAATGCCATGTTTTGAAATATAGCCTTTTATTTCACTGTGGTAGACATGCCCTACACACATTTTATACGATGTTTTTGTACCCTTATTGTGCCATTGCTATCACTTTGTAGATGGAAACAGTAGTGTGGATGGAGAGAGAATTCAAAATTTCAGCCCCTGATCCTAAACTATATCTTGAAATAGTCTTCTTAAATATTGTGTGCATGTTGAAAGTGCATAGCATTGAAAATGAGACAATCCTAAAAACATCATGCAAATTCACATACATAATGAAATGAGTAAGTATTTCCTTTCTTAAAAAAAAAAAGTATATTCCAAGTTTCCAGTTACAAAACATTTTTGTCTCCCCTAAAAATAAGTTCCTCTTATCTCATATATCTGGGTTCACTTGCTTAGTTAATGGTTGGCATGCACGGTTTCTAAATTGCTAATGATGAAATATTGTTTCATGAAATGAAGTTTGTTTTTGGAAGTGCTTACCTACCAGCTAATTTTGTAGAAAAAAGTAATAAAATGTTAACATTTTATCTATTTTAAGTATTTACGTATTATAGTAACATAGTGGGGATCATATGATAAAATAGCACTGTGTGCTGGAGACCTGTTTGGAGAGCTGGACGATTTGGTCGTTAGTGTGCTGTAGTGGCATGTGTTCAGGTAGCCCTTTTCATCTGCATCTCATGTAGCTGGAAGAGAACAGCCTTCATTGACTTACCCATGCTCTCTTCACCCCCTTTGTTCCAGCTACACGGCAAGAATATTCAGTAACAAAGAACAAAAAGTCGTCTTGCCTTATCACCTGATATAACTGTGTAAGCTCCAGCGTTCTGCAAATTTTCATGTGTATTTGAATTACCTGGGGATCTTGTTACAAGGCAGATTTTGATTCAAAAGATCTGGGTGGGGTATTGCCTTCATTTCTAGTAAGTTCTTGAGAAGCAAGGAGCTAGACAGTAAGAGTGCCTTATTTTAACTGCAGCTAGAACTGTCAACCCACTTGAATAGTTGTGAGGGTGTGGATAGATGCTGCTGTTGAGTAAAAAGGTAAAAAGACGTTTTTGAATAGTAGAATACATACGGAGATAGAAAATTAAGAAATTAAGAGATAAGGGGGGAGCCAGGAAGAATGAAGTTCACAGTGACAGAGCAGGAATTAGAATTGGAGAATAGGAAGAAACTGGTCTTTAGAAATGTGTGGAAAATCCATAGTACATCTGTTAATATACCTATGTGGAAAACCCATAGTCCATCTGCTAAAGCTGTAGCCAGTCATCTGGACTGCAGGGGAAGACTGAATGATCAAAATAGAGCAGCAATAATAATCTTACTAAACTGTGAAGCATAGTATTGGCAAAGAGCTTCCTTTTGAATTGGTTCAACTGCCTAGGAGCCATTGACTCTGCTAGTTTAGTGTTGAGGATATGCATTTTAAACCCAGTAGATCCAAATATAAGAAGTTTTTTGACATTTTATAAAACTTTGTTGCATAGGTGTGGCTTAATACCCAAGCCAGTTGTCTTTGTCAGTAAATACATTTTTTTCACAGATATTGAAGTACCAAGGGTTAGGACATTTCACCAAAATGTGTTTACAGTCAACTAAACCTGAAATTATCGGATATAAACTACACGGACCTAGGAAGAATTTCAAATGATTCAACTGTCAATAAAGGTCTTTTTGTAGTTATAAGAATAGAATAAAATTGTAAGCATTCAATTTTCCAGACAAGACAACTGCTTTGTTTTTAATCAATAAAGCACCTATATTTTTCTTTCTTTTAAATGCTCAGCTTTCCTCTTGACATTTTAAAAGTGAGTTTGGTGCTTATGATTGATAATAATAACTTTTACATTAGCCATCTTTCATCACTTGATTTGTCTATTTTCTTATGGTTTTATCCTTTGATCTCATTTAGCATTTGGGTGCGTTTTATTGATCTTATCCTATGGTCAATTTGCATTCAAAGTTTGCATTCAGTTCAGTAGAAGCACTTGTAATATTGAATATTAAGGAGGAGTTTCAGGGGCCAATGTATGAGTTATCTGTTCAAACTGCCTACAACAAATCCATAGAGGATTAAGTGGAAATTATTCACATATACTAATTAAAAGTTATTTAAATACTTAATGATTTTGAGAAAATATTGCTAAAATGAAATCTTTTTACAATATATTTCTAGGCCCAGCTCTATGAGGAGAAGGAGATCTTTGTGCTCATTATGCACAGTGAGGGAGAAGAAATATAGGAGGAAATATCAGTCCCTCTCTACATGCAGTCCATACTTTCATTTCTATTATACTTTCAGCTGTATTTAAAATTCAACCACAGGTTGAAAAATGTTGCCATTTCCTCCATTTTTCATCTTGTCAAATACATTGTATCAAATTTATTTAATTTTTAAAGATACCCAGTTTAATAACTAATGTGTATAACCAGCATATACATCATGGCAATAGAATAGAATTTAATTTTACCAAGACAACATCATGTATATCAAGGAGTTTTTCTGCTGAAAAATCCTGCTGACCCAAATGTATTTTAATACAGGATTTCACCTCATATTTTGGTATTATTGTGTTAAAAGATGAAATGGTGTCTTGGAAGAAATGCATCCAGAATTGATCTGAACTCTTTCTCTCTCTCTCTCAAGCTAGAGGTAATTCAGTGACAAGCCTTTTAGAGAAATGATGAATGTAACGTAATGTTTCTGAACATGAATTTTTGTTGTGGTGGGGGAAACCTAATTAACCAACCTAAACTACTTCTATTCAAACACTCCAGAAAGATAACACCAGTCACAAACGTTAAATATCTGTTTTGCTTTACTTTATTTACTCATGCATTTATTCAACACTTGTTATGGAAGTTTATCTAAAATTAGGTCCAAAGTAATTTAGGCAGGCATACCCTATGTGAAAGATTCTGTAGAAAGCTTTAAATCATAGTGACAGCCATTAGAACTTGCTTAAAGAAAATGCTTTTCTGAATAACTCCGGGGAAACAATAGAAAAAGAACTGTATCTGTAAGGTCTCCGTAAGAAATTACTCAGCATTTAGACATGTGCTCGTTTTAAAGAATGGAATTCAATGTATTGCTTTCTACATTTTGTGCATTTTTAAAAAAGAGATTATTGTTATTGAGCATTTATTCTGTGTCAGGTACACATCTTAGCATTTGAATGTTATATTCAAATCTCAAAATTTTCGAGTTAAACAAACTACATTGCAACTCACATTTTACTTTTGAGAAAATAGTAGCACAGAGAGATAAACTAATTTGCCTAACATCATATAAGTGGTTAGTGGCAGAGATGAGCTCTAAACGCCAGCAGTCTAATTCCAGAACGCAGGTTTCTACCTTCTGTTCTATTTTCTTTCCACGCATGTCACTGATTTCTGTGTAAAATTATGAACGTTGTTTTTTCTGGGTGTCGCAGGCAAGCAAAAATCATTCCAAATTGTTGATGGAGACTTCTAGAGTTAGATCTTCTATAAATTTATAAATTTAGAGATATATTTAAACAAGTAATTTAATTACAGATTGCTTGAATATTACAAATGTTTATAAAATAATGGCTTTTTGCAATACATACATTTAATAGTCAAGTTCTGCTATTTTAGGTTTAAGGATGGTGATAAACTGGTTTACTTTAGAGACATGGAGGATAAATGTATAATGTTATAGAAACAATCTCAATGTTTTATCCTGAAAAACATCCAGAACCCCATTTAATTTTGGAATATATATTTTTAAAGTTGTATCAAATTGAAAGACAAAAGTAGTTTAGAACATTAATAGTTCATTTTTTTAAATGTTTATTATAACACTTTCTTCAAATTAGATGCTCTAACGTTTAAGACAAACGTTGATGGGAAAAAAAGGTATTTATTGTCTTAAGATTTCCTTAAAGAGTTAAACATGTATGTAACTTTCAGGATGAGGAGTTGTATGTGAAACAGTTGAGACTGACAAACACCTGAGACTTGATCTGGGACATCTTAAAGAAAAATGCTGTGTTCTAGAAAAAAAAGTTAAGTATTTTCAGGCTTAGCATTGTCCAAAACAAGAGCAAGTTAATGTCAAAAACTCTTTGCAATTTGCGCATTCATTTATTTTTATTTATAATCATGGAACATGATTTCCCTTGCAGAGAAAATAGGACAATGACTCACTTAACTCACTGAGTAGTTCACCTGAGAAACTTAGGGAGAATGGTTTTATATCTAACTTTGGGTAAAATGATATAGTTTCAATGTTTATTTGTAATAGGGCAATACAAAATTACTGTAACTGGCTGGGAAAATTCCAGATTCCTTAGATGGCTTCCCTCATGCAACCTCTACTCTGACCTCACAAAAATAACTAGTCAGTTCTCCATATAAACAGGTTCCACATCCATGAATTAAACCAACTAGATATAGAAAATATTTCTAATAAATAAATAAATAAATAATAACAATACAACAGTAAAAAAAACCAAAAAAAATAATATGGCAGCTATTCACGCAGCACTTACATTGTATTAGTTATTATCAGTAATCTTGAAGTTATTTGAAGTACCCGGGGTATGTGCCATAAGGGGTGTGGGTCTCTGCAGATTTTAATATTCGTGGGGATCCTAGAACTAATTCCCAATAAATATGGAGAGATGACTGTATTCCTTTTGCCTTGAAATGCACATGTTGATACCTTGTTGTTTTTGATTGTTGTAGGCCTCAGTCATATTTTTAAAGTTCAATTGAAAGTCTTCATTGTATGTAAAATCTTTGTTGATGAATTATTTTAGCAGAAATTATTGTTCTATTTCAGAATATCCAAACTCTGCTCAAATCTTTTACTACAACACTAATTTCACGTTGTCTTTCACAGTTCTTAGTTGTTTATGTGTGTACATCGTTTTTAAATGTTTACAATGTGACCCATAAGTGACTGCTAAATTTCCTGCTTATGAAAATTATAATATCCTTTCTAGAATTTTTTATTAAAAAGTTTGAAATGTTACCTATGTCTACACTTCCCAGTTATTTTTATTTTTTTAATTGTACTACCATTGTATACACATATACATAAATATAATAAAATGGATATTATATAGAATATAATATTTTTATCACTTACCATAGTGGTATATTTCTTTATCTTTAAATATTTGTATTAAATATAATCAATCTCCAACAAATTAAATTATTGCTTTATAATTTGTAAATAAAATCAATTGCATTTAGTTATGCATAAATCATTTTGCACACTTTTGCAGTTTCCCAAGATTGGTCCTACATATGAAAGTTAAAATTTTGAACTTTATTGCCTTTTTGTCCTAAACCTTCATTCTGCTTTGTTTTCAACTGTCATAGACTTTCCAATTCTCACTAATAATGACAAACCACTATAAGGTTATTTTAAGCAATTTACTTTTTTTATTTTGTGAATTTCCTGTTCCTGTTATTTTTTATTGCTGAGTTTTTAAAAATTGCATTGAAGATTTTCTACATAGTAATGTTAATTATTTTATTTCTCATAAAAATTATATTTACTTAAATGTTTAACTCTCTTTAATTAAGAAAACTCCTTCATTTACTGTTTTCTTTTTTTTACCTTTTATTTTATGTTTGGGGGATATATATGAAGGTTTGTTATATAGGTAAACTTAAGTCATGAGGGTTTGTCGTATAGATTATTTCACCACCCACGTATTAATCCTAATACCCACTAGCTATTTTTTTTCTGATACCACCATCTACCCATCAAGTAGACCCCAGTATCTGCTGTTCCCTTTTCTGTGTTCATGAGTTCTCATCATTCAGTTCCCACATAAGTAAGAATATGTGGTATTTGGTTCTTCTGTGTTAGTTTGCTAAGGATAATAGCCTCCAGCTCTATCCATGTTTCCGTAAAAGACATAATCTCATTCTTTTTTATGGCTGCATAGTATTCCACGGTGCATATGTGCTGCATTTTCTTTATCCACTCTGTCATTCATGGGCATTTAGGTTGATTCCATGTCTCCGCTATTGTGAATAGTCCTCAAAAGGTCATTTACTTTTCTTAGCAAAGTAAATTTTTCAAATTTATTAATTGAACAAACAAAAATTTCATCAGTTTGATCACCTAACATCTTTTATGTGAAACCAAGTATGTCAGTTTTTGGAAGACTGAATTCTAGTCTGGTTCAATTTTTTATTCATCGTGAGTAATTTATTTGGCAATAAAAAGACTCTTTACATGAATAAATAAAAGAATGACTGGTGAAATGATACTTTCTTCATCTGATATGTGTTTCGAATATACCTCTCTACAGAAAATAATTAAGCTGGAAATTACTGCTGAAAATCCTCAATCCAAATCTTGATTGAAAATGAAGGCATCTTCATTATTTATTGCATTATTTTCTAAATAAATTTTTTAAAATAGATGATAATATTGCTTGCTTTTACATTTTAGAAAAGAAAGGTAAGATTTAAAAAATTCATTGAAAGCATTATCCTATAAGGAAATATTAATCACATGAGATATTGATATAAAATGTAAATATATTATGAGTTATATATAAGAAAAAAATTCATAAAGCATTTCATATGTATCTGATGAAACTGGATTGCACACACAAGTATGATTTTCTGTGAATCTAATGTGCTGTAAGGCTTGCATGAAAACAGTAAGTATATGAGAACTCATACACTGAGGGAAATGACTTGAAAGATAGATAGTATGCCCGGTGCCATTTAATAATGCGAAAATGAAGAGAAAAAGTAGATGGAGTGTTAACAAAATTTTTAGCTATTGATAAAATAAAGCTATTTTAAAGTCCATGAAAAACATGTAATCAAAATGTTCATAAGGAACTTAGAAATATGTGCAAAATAGGATAAAATAGGATTCATCATATAAAAATGCAAATTACCATAACTGCAGAAAAATAGTTTGAAAATAGCATGTTTGGATACTAAAATAACTTAGAAATCCATAGCACTGAATAATGTTAAAAAAATTCTGAGTGCAAAGTTAGACCTCAGCATATCTTACAGTGTAATGATAAAATCACAGAGCTATCCATTATGCTTTGGATAAAGTTCAAAACCCTCTAAGATAGTTTACAAAGCATCAGCAATCTACCACCTGCAAAATTGTACAAATTCTCCTCTCTATTTGCTTTTCTTGATATATTAAGAATGATTCTTTGGCTTCTGGCCTGTGCAATAGTTTAATTTTTTAATCAGGGTGAATTATAGCATTCTTTCCTAAATAATTATCACAGGGATAAGAGCATACAATTTTGTGGATTAAATATGAGTTACATTTTGTACATGTTTGGTGTGAGTTGGCACCCTGAAAAATTACATTGTGATACCCAAAAGGAAGTTCAATAACTCTGGTAGTGATTTATATTTAAATTTTAGTGGAAGGAAGGCTGCTGTTCTGTTAGTTTCTGTCTGGCCATACTGGGTAACTACAGATGACCTTTGTTCTAAACATATTGGCTTGTGTCATACTAATTGTTAATTATTTTGAATATCTTCCTCAAATAGAAGACTGTGATTGGATTTTTCTAGGGAGAAATTAAGATGCAGACAGAAATAGGTGAGGAGTCCAAAACAAATCCCAATCCATATTCTGCTTTACATTAATAAACAGGAATGAATGCATAGACTTGTATGGAAATGGAAGCCTGCCATCTATACAATCTGAAGTTTATGTTCATTTGAAAGGCAATATCTACTAGCTCTTTGAAATTAATGTGCCTAATATCTTAACTGTAATCTTTGCAAATATAAAATACATAGTTGTTTAATTTTTTCAAAAGTTATTTTCCTAAGATGCTGTTAAGAAATTGTTAATAATTCCTCATGCATCAATTTATTGACAGGTAAAATAATTATTTTTCCATTTCTAAACTTTGGGAAAATATTGATCAAGGCAATTCATATTGTTTTTGTTTATTTATTCAGTTGGGATTCATGTATAACTTCAATAGTTTGTGGCAAGGCATTTTGTGTCATATGCTTTGGCAGAAAGATGATTTTATTTATTCTTTAGATATTACCATTTTGAAATAAGTTTCCCAAAGTGATTTTCTTCTTTCCATTTCCTACTGTGTGCTTAAAAAGGGATTATAATTTCTAAATGCTTTTGTTGGACTCCCCTGTCTCAGATACATTCATCTTTTACCAGAAATCAGCCTTCACTAAAGAAATAATATTCAGCATGAGGTCATTATTATTCTGTATTTTCATGTCCAGTAGATGATTTATTTCAGAACCTCATTTTCTCATCATATGGTTTTATTCAGCTTACTGATAATGTTTACTTTGTTCAGAATGAATTCCCAAAATAGAATGATTGGACTGGAAGAGACCTCAGGACACTGTTTCATTTTTCCCTCCATCACTAAGTACTTAAATTGTAAGTTCTATAATGAATACTTCATTTTTAAAAAATAAAACTTTTTACCCACTCACACTTTTTACTTCTTCCCAAATGCATTTCCTCTAGGATTTGTTTATTTGTTTAAAATAGACAAGTAGATTTTAAATATTTAATCTTTAAAAACATGTAGTAAAATATTTCATCATTTCTGCCAGCCATTGATCCCTAAGCAGTTAATTATATAAAACTACGCAGAGCCACCCCCATGTACCTCAGAAATGTTTAACCTTTGGAGTTTCTCTACAGATGAATGTGCTTTCCCCTGGAGTTTTTCTTTGGGTGCACAGATGTGGTTCTCAGCTTCACTGCAGTTTGAGAAGCTCAGACTACCTTGAGGGACAGGTGCATGCAAAGTAGTGAAGGCAAACCAGCAATCAACATAATGGTATTAATTATCTATTAGTCCCCGGTCCCAGAAGAAGGCAGTTACTGACTGATGTTTTCGTGGTCCCTAGAAAAGAGACAGAGAAAAAGAGGGGCAGGGGTGGAAGAGAGAGAGAAATTCTATAGTTCTCTCTATTTATTAGAAAGTAGATGCTATCAATTTGACTGGAGTTTATCTAGTCCCAGGAATGATTCCACAGGAAACATCACTGAAGAACACTGAAGGAGTCATGAAAAGTAGGTCTTATAAGCCAGTCATTTTATTAAATAAAAACACAAAAAAGTTGAGCATCTGAAATATGTAAAGCTCATTAATAGACATAATACGTTTTATTTTCATTTAATCTTCACAACAACCTTTGGGTGTAGGGATTATTATTCCTATTACCAAGACTTTCTATCATCTATGTTGTAGGGGCCAAGGGAAAACTTTCCCTTCACCTTCTTAGTTTACTTTAAGGCAGATTAATAGAAGGAAGTGCAGACAAATTTATTAACGTGCATAGGGGAGAATCACAGAATGATTACCTCACCACACAGGAGGGTTCAGATGTTTTTAGACCCTTCTTTTTATGGGACAGGAAGATGGAGAAGTGTGGATAATATCAGGAGCATAGTAACTGACTTTTAGGGGCATTTCATAGGTTTGACAAACATACAATGGCCTAGAAAAATATCTACTGGGCCCACAAAGCAAAGAGTGGTTTGTGACAAAAGTCTGTCCAGGTGTGTTGTCAGATGTAAGCCTCCTTCCTGAGGTGTGAGTTCAGTTAATGAAAACTCAGGGAAAGGGTAATTGTTTTAACTAGAGGTAATTATTTTGTCTTTGGAGGGTCTGAACTTTATATACATAAGGGCACTTCAGAGAACAAATTCATTTTGTGCGTTGGGAGAGAAGATTGAGAGACAAGAGTAGGCGACAAGTCAGAGAGACCTTGAGGCTTCTTTTTCAGTTCAGCATTTCAAACACTGTATCTTGGGGTACTGCTTTCTGATCCCCAAAAATGTTCTGAGGCAGTATCAAGAGTTTCCTGTCTTTAAAATGGCATGACTAATTTTAAAAAATACTTGACAGCATTGGGAAGTAAAAGTCTTATCTAGTGCTTCCTTCCAAGAGAAACCCTAAAGATAGCTAAATAGAACTCAAATATTTTGGGATTAAAATTGTATGTCATTTATCTCATGCTTATTTTTATAATGATCCAAGATCTTGACTCTGTAATTGCCCCTCTGAATTTAGTGAATTTAGCAATCTTATGGTTTATTTCACTTTTTCAAAAGAAACAGGTTATTAAAAATATAATCACAATTTATATTCCTTACCACATTTTGAACCAGGACTAATGCTAACATTAAAATATTTAAGTCTAATAGTGCAGAAATATGGACCATATATTTTTAAGTCTAAAAACTAAAAACAAAAGCAAATGAAGGTTAGAATTAGCACAATTGAGATGTTATTTATCTAACAAAATTATTTTTTATTCAACTGTACTCTGCAAAGAATATATATATTAATTTTCTCTCTCAAAACATAATTATTTCTCTAAACCTATATTTCTTAATGGTGAAACAATCAGAATGTTTTTGGAATAAGCATTAAGTATATGAAGTTAGGGGTTAAAATTGTGTTTGTAATTACCTGTTATTAATATGAAAAACAGATTAATGACTCTGAAACTACTGAAAATATCTTTTCATATATTACTTTCATCCTGAACGTGGTAATAATTATGCTATAATTGCTAGTTAGCTAAACATTTATGTACATGTGATTATATTGTAATTTTAGCTAAAGATGTTTACACCAAATATGGAAAGATATTACTATGCAATTAGATATTTTCTCTACCTCTCTATGTTATATATTTACATGGTAAATTGGCTGCATAAAATTTACCTTATAAACATGTATATTTATAAAAATATTTTAGAGTAAACTATGTAGTTAATATAAAGGATGTTATTATATTTTAAGGTAATTGGAAAATTTTCACCTAAAATAAAATACACTTTTCCTAAGAAATTATGTTTTAGGGGAAGTTTGTATTCTCGATAATCTCTCATTTGCTTAGAGATCATCCATTTGCAAACTGCGTAGACCCTTGTCATCTATAAGGTAAATATTCTAACAATTTTGAGACTCTCCAAATACATAAAAGGCACTATAATATGTAATTCACCAATGAAAGACAGTGAAACCTATCTGAAAAATGTAAGCAAGCCCTATAGACCTTTAGTAATTTTATAAATACAGGACTAAAGTCATTTATAAATTATACAAATATATTCTGAATGAGCTCTCACTAAAACCACTTTCTATATCACTTTTTAAAATGTTAACACTGTATATGAATTATTCATGAAATAGAAACCATTGCCAAATTAGATATTCCTGTTTTTGTTTTCTGTTAAATTTATATTTTCTAGCTAAGAATCATCACTTTCTGGGTCTTAATTCAACAAAATTATAGGCCAAGCTCTATTTTAGGCTCTACAGCTAGTTATACTTACCTGCCTGCATAGAGCTTACATTGATTTTGTTCTTTTCTATTACCATTGCTGCTAATTTGTTTTGTATCGTGTTTATAATGAAATCTAAACCAGATGCCATAAAGTATCTTGTATGACCTGTCTGCCTCCTTCCTCAATCTCATGTCTTACTGCTCCCTCTGTGCAGTTCTGCTCTAGCCATACTAGCCTCCATTCTCTTTATGCAATACTGATATGCTTAACTTTTTCTCGGTTCTGCTTCCTCTGGTTAGAGTTTTCTTTCTCAACTCTTTTCATGCCTAGGTTAGGTAAGCATCCCCGCTGAGATCCTCTGTGGCTATAATGTTTCCTTCCCCCCATTATATCACTCTGCCGTTAACTTTTAACACAATTTATATACCTGTTTCTGTCTCTTCCATACAGAAATGTAAGCTGGAGGATATACAAAGCATGGTAAACACAAAATAAATAAGTATTTGATTAATGAATAAATAAATAGAAACTAGCTAGAAAGAAAATCATTTCTGTAATCTTTCCTTGACAAATGCGGCTTTCTATACCTTGGAGATTCACAATATAAATTAGTATATTAAAGGCTCTGCATATTTTGTACTAAATAAACTTTCTTTTACCCAGAGTTTTCCAAGCTTTTTTGAACATGGAACCTTTTTTGTTTGTTTATTTTGTTTTAAAATAATGTCTATTAACATCTTCCTTAGCTATTGTTCTTTGGAACACTTGCTGTAAAAGGTGAGCCTTCTCTTCTTCTATTGAGATCTTCATAATCCAGAATATAATTGAAACAAGCAATCTAATAAATATATGAAAAGTTTAAAGTATTGAGAGGGCCAGTGTGTGTTTTCTGAGTGAACAAAGTTCAGTTCTAGAAGAAAAAGGCATTTTGCCATTAGCTTTCTTGCCCGTGGTTGACAGTTGATGGAACAGTACATGGAGCAATATGTTTTCCTTTTGCTTTCTGAATTTGTATTAAGCCCATAGCAATTCTGCAGCAAATTTAATGATGTTGTGGGAAAAATGTCTAATATAAAATATTTTATTATAAAAGTATCAGAACATTAAGGCTATACTATATCTGCCTCTATATTTGACAGCAGAGAAAAAAGTACTACAGTTGTAAGGAAGGGATGTAGAATGATTTTAGAAATGAAAATGAAAACCTGAACCGTATTGGCATGATTCCCTAGTGCTCAGCTCTGTGGGATGTTTTTATTGTATTTTGTGTTTGACAAAACATAGTTTTTCATGTTCAGATTTTGGGGAAGCTTAGCCTGTTCTGGCATAATGGATTAAGTTATAAGGTCTCTTGCCATTTCAGAAATGATATGTTGAAATTTATTTGCTACAATTCTTCATGAAACAACTTCAAATTGCTAATAAAAAGAGATGCAACTTTAAAAAACTTGGAAGTCTTCTAAGGGGCATTTTTTTTTCTACTCTTCTTATTTGGAAGGATAAAAAATATTGAAAAGTGAATTGCAAGTGAAATAAAGAAACTCTGCTTTAGATATTGGACCTTATTTCATTTTTCACAAACTATTAATCATCAAAACTTTAAAAGAACACTAAAGACTATCTCCACTAAATCCAGATGATTAGACTGAAATTCCATCTGCCTAAATTATTATCAGTTTTTGAAAGTATACTAACAAATAGATTGTGTTCCTTGAGAACGTGTCACAAATTGATTCCTTTTTAAAATGGGTTTTAGGTGAACCTAAAATAGACAAATCAACTGGTAGACTTTTTTATTTAACTGGATTACATAGACTGAACCATTATTCTGATGGCCCTTTTAAGAAACATTCAGAAATGTTAAGGGATTGCCTAAAATTCCAACCAAACTCATTTCCCACCATCATAAATGAACTAAAGTTTATTCATAACTATGGATTCTATCCACAACTACAATGGATTTTAAGACCCATTCATATTTATTTCTTGACCTCTTTTTACTAAGCACTTAATGTGTGTGAGCTCATTTCATTCTCACAACAACCCTGAGGTAGACATTAAACACTATTATAATTTACAGAGTAGGAAAGGGGCCAGAATTCAAAAACTGCCTCTTTGCAAGCATGGTTACTTCCTGACAATTGGTGTTGAAGACTAGAGATGTAAACTTTGAATTAAGGTAGAAAGAATGAGTAGTTGAAAGCAAATGAACATGTGTAAATGTTAAGGAGAGGATTGTAGATAAAGACAGTAGGAAGCAACTGTAAACTAAGTTTTTTTTTTCTTTCTTAATAATAGGATTCAATATGAAAGGTCAGGAAGAGGAGCCTCCCTTTTGGAGGTCTAGGAAAAAAAGATTGGTTTCTGAGAAAAATGGTAAAATTTTCAAGGAAGGAAGTCAATAGTGTTAAAGAAGGCATTGATGTCAGAATTTCATGTAGTTGGTCTGCATTTTCGAGTGGAGGTACCTCAGCCATTGACTAAGACAGCCACATCATATCCAGATGAGATACTGAAAACCACCAAATAGAACATAACCAT
This sequence comes from Pan paniscus, assembly GCF_029289425.2. NCBI lineage: Eukaryota > Metazoa > Chordata > Mammalia > Primates > Hominidae > Pan > Pan paniscus. The sequence goes on from NC_073259.2 coordinate 81,158,069, forward strand.
AACTAGTTATGTTCAATTTGAATCATTCACTGAGCATTTACTGAGCCCATACTATATTCCAAGAACTTGGTTAGCTTTTTTTCTATATAAAGACATTTGCCCTATTCCTAACAGATGGTGTATAGAATAAGAGATACATGGGTAATTATGACACATCTTGTAAATATTATAAAAAAGGATCAGAAAGAGGTTGTGGGTCAGTGCTACTTTGGTGGAAGTTAGTTGGGCAGAATCAAGGATTTTTTTTTCTGAAAGTGTGATTTAAACTATGATATACTTGAAGGCTAACTAGGAGAGATAAGAAACTGAATTAAGAGATGAAGTATATGCAAAGCATGGGATGTGAAATAACTCAATGTCTGTGGAAGGCCACACATCATTGGGGTGGGATGACCTTATTAAAAGAGGTTTTTCACTTTTCCTTGATTCCTTAATTATCTTGTCCATGTTTAACCTCCATTAGTGTCATTTAGGCATACAGTCAAGCACTGCATGATGGCATTTCAGTTAATGATGGACCACATATATGACGGTGGTACCCTAAGATTATAATACTGTACCTTGTCTATGTTTAGAAATGTTTAGATACACAAATGCTTACCATTGTGTTACAGTTGCCTACAGTATTCAGTACAGTAACATGCTAGATAGGTTTTTATCCTAGGAGTAACAATCTATACCATACGGATTAGGTATGTAGTAGGCTCTACCATCTAGGTTTGCATAAGTACACTGTATGATGCTCGCGCAATGACAAAATCCTCTAAAGATGCATTTCTCAGAAGATATCCCTATAGTTAAGCAATGCATAACTGTAATCATATTTATCCTTTGATTTACTTGTATTATGACAATTAACTACAATTCCAAAATTGGCTGTCATTCTATAAAATTCCACAGATCACAAACATAATTACCCATAGTAGCCAAGAAAGCAAAGTTCCAGAGTGAAGCTGGCAGGATGAAAGTATTTGCACGCTTCCTGAGTTTGGTGGAGCTCAAGTAAGATGGAGGAGACTCTGTCTGTGCCTTGGGGAGGCAGGGCATGTGTTGTTGCCATGGAAGAAAAGAAAATTGGTTTCAAGTAAAAGCACTTTTATTCAGAAATAGGTTTTAAATACTCTAACTGATCAGTGTACTCTAGAACTAATTTAGGTCAATAACATTAGCTGCCTCTTACATATTCATGTTTTCACATTCAAATAAGTTATTGATTGAACATTTATAATATGGAATATTTATCTCTATTTCATATATGATTCTTTTAATATAATTCTTTTGATATGGTAGTTCTTTTGATATGATAGTCCTTTTGATAATTTTATTCTTCTCTGAAAGTGCTGCATATTTTCTGTTATGTATTAATTTGTTTTGGAAAGAGAATTAAATGCAAAACATATAGTTCTGATAGCAGAACTATGAGTTCACTGTAGTAAGCAAAAGCAGTTTAAGTATTCACTGAGGACAACACAGTAATAGGGAACACTCAGCCTAATTCTATAAACACGACATCTATTAGGAGAGGCATAAAATTTACATTTTGCCTTAGGTCATGATTTTCAACTGTTGGAGAAAGATATAACAGAGGAATTGATGTGCCAAGAAACATTTCTACTCCTAACAATAGAAATATTTAAGTGTACTTTTAAAATAACCAACTTAAATATTAGGAATGGCATATGAAACATGCATCTCAACTCCACCCCCAATAAATCTGGTGACATGGTGTTTTATAATCAGATACAGAAAGAGTTAATAGCAACAGTTTGAAAATATTTAGTTAATACAGATAAATTACCCAATATCCTCATAATTTGCAAAGTTGGCAATACTCTAGGTCAGTGGATTATCAGAAAAGCACTAAAACTTAAAAAGCTTTACTAGAAAATAATCATAATTCAATGATTACCAATGTACATCTTGTTTAGAGAATTAACCATTTGTGAGTGTGTGTGTATGCGTAGAGCAAAATGCACATGCACATGTGTATGTATAAAAAGAAAATATTCAAATTGCCAATATAGAAACATTTATTTAGGAATAATTAGAATCATCTAATCATAGAATTACTAGAGACTTTTAGGGATTATTCAGTCCCAGTGAACAGCCTTAACCTAACCTTCCAATTCTGTATGTTTTCTTTGTCTTCATTCTTTTGATGTCTCCACAGTACTTGGTTATGGCATCAACTGAAAAATAGTTTAAGTATAATTTTGTTAGATATTTGATATAATTTTTCCAAGTAATAATATCATTAAAAGTTTAACTTTCTTTTGACATATCATATAACGCTTTTGACTCTCCTACAGAGTAATAGGGGAAAAAGTTTATCTCTATAATAAATCTGATAAAACCCAAGATGATAATCATCTTTTTCTTGGTTTGCTTCCAAGTTTTCTTGTCTTTGCTTTCACTGGTGTATAGTCTAGTTCCCTTAAGTTAATTTCTAACACAATGGAATACTATAATTAATTCATGAATTAATCTAGTAAAAGTATCATGTTTTCTTAACACATATATTTTTAAAAGGCCGTTTTGTGTTTGTAGACACAAATCTTATTTTACAGAACATTATCAATTCTGAAAACAATTTTATCAAAAAATTACAAACACGAAAATCAGCCAGTAAGCAAAATGCTGTTCCTCGTTTTTTACAATCATTGTAAGTTGTTGTTAAGACACCTTTGATTCCACATTCACCTGCTTCATCCCTTATTCTCTCCCTGTTACTCTGTAGGTTTCTTTGCTGCTTCTCGCACTTTGAATTGCTATATTCGTCGATACTTGGTCCTTACCCATTTGCCTTTTCTTTCGGCATTTTCTCCAGCAATATTATCTCTTATTTCAATGTCAGCAATTATTTCAACAGATATCCCTTGCTTTAACCTCTCCCTGAGCTCTAATCCAGAGTTGGCTGTACTCTAGATCAGTGGATCATCAGAAAAGCACCTAAAACTTAAAAAAGCTTTACTAGAAAATCATCATAATTCAATGATTATCAATGTACTTCTTGTTTAGAGAATTAACCATTTGTGAGTGTGTGTGTACGTGTCTCCTCCTGGACATATTTACCTGAATGTTTGTCACCTCAGTATGGGCACCAAATTCATTAACCTCTATGCCCAACTTACTCCTCTTACAAATTCCATTTCTTTCTATGGCATCATAATATTCCCAGTCACTGTGCACATCATTTTTAATTGTGCTCTGAATAAACCAAAGTTTCTCAGTGGAGCCTCTGAAATCCAGTGGGAGACCTTTATATGGAGCTCTGGGCTTCATGCTCTCCTCCCCCTTTGAAACAGAGCAGCTATACTTTTATTTATTTGATACATGGGGTTTCTGGATAAAATTATATGTGTAAATGAAATACGCTGGTAAACAAGCAAGCAAACCTAAAAACCACAGAGGTATTTTAAAAATATTTAAGCCATTTTTAATTATTTATTAACATAACACCACTCACATTAACAATCATCATCTCAATGCTTTTAAACCTATATTTATTTCTGCTGGAAAATTTTGAACTCTCTTTTAACGCCAGATGATAATGTTGCCATGTATGAGTGAATGCCTGAATATACTAGGTCTCTGAGATGTTTGTAGTCTCTCTCAAGTCTTATCCAAACAATGTATCCCTAAGAAAACATTATCCTGGTGTATCTCTCTTGTTCAGCAAGTACCTGTGATGGTTAATTTATGTGTCAACTTGACTGGGCCAAGGGGTGACCAAATATTATTCTGGGTATGTCTGTGAGGGTGTTTCTGGATGAGATTAACAGTTGAATCAGTGGGCTGAGGAAAGCAGATTATCTTTCCTAACTTGGGTGGACCTCAACCAATCAATTGAAGACCTGAAGAGACTGAAAAGCCTGTGTACCATTATGGAAAGCAGTTTGGTGATTTCTCAAAGAATTTGAAACAGATCTACTATTTGACCAAGGAACTCCATTATTGGGTGTATACTCAAAGGAATATAAATCATTCTACCATAAACACACATGCATGCGTATGTTCATTATTGTACTATTCACAATAGCAAAGACATGGAATCAATCTAAATTCACATCAATAGGAGACTGGATAAATGCAATGCAGTGCAAGGATGGGCGTGGTGCCTCACGCACGTAATCCCAGCACTTTGGGAGGCTGAAGCAGGTGGATCGCTTGAGCTCATAAGTTTGAGACCAGCCTGGGCAACATGGCAAAACCTCATATCCACAAAAAATCCAAAAATTAGTTGGACATGATGTTGCACACCTGTAGTCACAGCTACTTGGGAGGCTAAGGTGGGAAGACGGCTTGAACTCGGGAGGCAGAGGTTTCAGTGACCTGAGATTGTACCACTGCACTCTAGCCTGGGTGACAGAGCCAGACCCTGTCTGAAAAAAAAAAGAAAGAAGAAAGGAAGGAAGGAAGAAAGGAAGGGAGGAAGGAAGGAAGAAAGAAAGAGAGAAGGAAAGAAAGAAAAAAGAAAAGGAAAGAAAAAAATAATACATACATACCATGGAATACTACACAACCATAAACAAGTGGGGTTATGTCCTTTACAGCAACATGGATGGAGATGGAGGCCATTATTCTAAATGAACTAATGCAGGGACAGAAAACCAAATACTGAATGTTCTCATTTATAAGTGAAAGCTAAACTCTGAGTATATATAAATGCAAAAACGGGAAAAACGAACACTAGGGCCTACTTGAAGGTGGAGGGTGGGAGGAGGGTGAGGATCAAAAAACTGCTACTGTGCTTATTACGGGGGTAACAAAATCATCTGTACACCAAACCCCTGTGACACACAATTTACTGATACAACAAACCTGCATATGGTCCCCTGAACCTAAAATGAAAGTAAAAAAATAAAAGGCTGGGTCAGAGGGAACTTTGCCTACTCGACTGTTGAGCTGGGACACTGGCCTCTTCTTGTCCTTGGGCTGGAAGTTTAACCATCAGTTCTCATGAATCTCAGGACTCTGGACTCTGAACTTATACCATTAGCTCTCATGGGTCTCCAGCTTGCTAACTGCAGACTTTGGTGTTGTTCAGCTTTCAGAATTATGTGAGCCAATTCCTTATAATAAGTGTCTAAGTTTGTTTACACACACACACACACACGGGAATATGATGCTGCAGTGGACAGAAATAAGAGTAGGTTAGGAATACAGAATAAATTTGCATCACCAGCCTTACCACAAATAAAAGAATATATCCTATTGTTCTTGATAAACCTGACTAATATAGTTCCCTCTCCATAAAGCACCACTGTCACTCAACTTTGCATGCAATAATCCTTTTCATTCTTCTAGTGGTAGCACAAGAAAAGAAGAAAAACTTCCCTGATGCCTCTAAGCGAAAATTATCTTTTCCCTTAGAAATCATGCAGTATTTTTTTGCATTTCTCTATTTCACATATTACATTTTATGCTGCATTATAAATATTGATAAATATGATTTTTTATTTCTACTACTCTAGGATCCCTATTTTTGACTTATATATAATTTATACCTATCAGAATGCCTCATATAAAAGAACTTTTAAAAATGTGCTTAATAAATCAATGTATCTTTTTAAATTATTTTAAACAAAAGCAAATAACATAAGCATAATGAGGTAATTTTTCTAATTTTGTTAAAGTTATTTGGTGTCAGAGAAGAAAGAAGAAATCACATTTATTAAGTTTTCATTCTTGTTATAGGAAATACTCTTTCATATTTCAGGTGGTGTACATGTGAACTGTTCACATAATATATTTGTGGCAAATCTAGTGTGAAGTGGCTCAGGCAAGATTCCAAAAAGGCGGAATTCCAGGAGGCTATTGAATTTTCACTATCAACTTCATAATGAGTTATTTTTTGACTAAGTTTTCATCAGAAACCAGCTATAGATTTAGTCACCAAAAGGTCTTTCCCGCAGAGTTTCTAATAAGGCCATCAAAATCCATCTGTTGGAGAAAAGTGTTTTATCTCACAATATGTCTTGAGTTGAGTTGGTTTTATCAAAAATTATACTTCATTCTTTTCTCACTCTGCAGAAGCAAGATCTCATCACCAGGCTTACCACAAAAAAGAATGTATATTTCTTCAAGTATCTTTATATCTGAAGTCTCTGTCTTAGCTACTTTTTTTAAAGTGGTCTATATATACTTAGAATGAACTCAGTTTTCTTTTCTCTTTTCTAATATCTTTTTTTTTTTTTTGAGACGGAGTTTCTTTCTGTCACCCGGGCTGGAGTGCAGTGGCGTGATCTCGGCTCACTGCAAGCTCCGACTCCCGGGTTCACGCCATTCTCCTGCCTCAGCCTCCCAAGTAGCTGGGACTACAGGCACCCGTCACCAAGCCCGGCTAATTTTTTGTTTGTTTGTTTGTTTGTTTTTGTATTTTTTAGTAGAGACGGGGTTTCACCGTATTAGCCAGGATGGTCTTGATCTCCTGACCTCGTGATCCGCCCACCTTGGCCCCCCAAAGTGCTGGGATTACAGGCGTGAGCCACCACGCCCAGCCTCTGTTTTCTAATTTCAATGCAAATCATACTTCACCTGAATGATGTACTATTTTCGCAATGAAGATACAAAGTTGATAGATGGACTGGTGGTTTCTAGTGTAGGTTCATGATCCGTATAATCAAAGTGTCTTTTACAGATACGCATCCCAGAATTCTAAAGCCAGGTGTGCTGTATCAGCATTTCCAGAGAGTGTGATAAATATAAATATATATACTATATATTATATATGTATATAATAAATACATACATAAATTACATAGTATATATAGCTTGAAGATGCATCCTCCCCTTGGTTTATAAACCTAAACTAGATTTGGCAAATAGATAAGAATTTATTCTGTGGTTCTCCAAAGAACAAAACTAGAGAGGTTGTTATACATTAATAGAGGAAGCTTAAACTTGAAAGGAAGAATGGAAACTTGCTCATAGTGAGCTAATAAAGGGGGCTCTATTTCACTTCTCTGAACTTGCAAAATACACTGTTAGATTGCTGTGATTGTTTAATCAGTGTTTGAAGAACAACCCTCTGGATCTTCTATATCAAAAAATACTGTTAATTTAATTATAAGATTCTATTGTTTTAATAAAGGTATTAGAATTAATAATTTTAGATATCACTGGCAGATACTAATGACATCAATTAATACATTTTTAATTAAACCAATACTTCATAAATAAGAATTTATTCTATTAAAATTTATTTTTTCTGAAATATATTTCCTAAATACTTTGCTAAGGGTTTGTGTCCTAAAATATAAAACTGTACAAAATTTTAGAATGAAAATGGTTATATTATGAATATTACTTGGGTGAAAACTATTTTGCTCATATGTTATATAAAAATATTTATTTATCATTTCCAGATATAGATATGAAGCTGGGCACTGGGAATACAAAGAAAAGTAATTTAATTTTAAAATATTTTTTGTGGCCATAGAAGCTTTCAAATTAGCAAGTTTGTATTCATCTTCTAAATTTTATCTCCAGAAACTGGTTTTCTATTTATGTTACTAATTTTTTTTCAGTTTGTCTTATGGCAGCCATATCAAATTCCTTCACTTTTTCTTGGGAAGGAGATGAATGTTTTAAAGGATTATGGATTCCAAAATAAAATACTTAGCATATAAATTTATGTATTTAATTGTTAATTCATTATTTGTGCTGTTCAAGCAGACGGTGTGGTAATTTGTCTATAAAAATATGTTGATCAATTTTGTGAAAAAGCCTGGCATACAATTCGTTCAAATTTTATGACACTATAAACTGACTTAGGATAAAAAAATTAGTTAAGGAATAAATGTGATAAGCATGAACAACTCTGACTGGCAAAGACTTTTATATTAAGAATAGTAAAAATAGGAATAGAATCAACATTGCTGACAGTAGCATGAGAGTAGGTTTTAGGAAAACTGAATAAGAACACATACCAGTGTTTATTCTTGTTTGGAGTTAGAAGAACAAGGATTATATGTTTCTTTCTGATTGGAGGTGATGATCTAATATTAACTAACATAAACTCCTTCACTTCATTTGTGTTTCTTTTGTGTTCCTCATTCGGAACAAATTGAAATAAGCTGGGGCCATTAAAGAGGTGTATTTTACAACATTCATATTGGGTAATGGTCAGAATCCAAAATAACCTGAACAGAATAGAATAGTAGATTCAAATAACAGAATTTAATGTGGAATCCTGAAATTAGTTTTAAAAATCATGTGTGAGAGTTCGCTAGTATTTGATGGTTTGAACAAAATGCCTCTACTGGTCATTTGTGGCAGGCTTTCAATCATATTGGGCAGAAATCTGTTTTGATTCATCCATGCCTCTCTGACATTCCTGCTATTAAATGTGTGGACTATCTTTTCTGTGGAATAGTATAAATGAGGATTTTGAGTTATCATGAAATCATGAGTGGTATCTGGAATTTATATACCCCTTTTGTTTCAAGGACTCTGAAAAAATAGCACACATAGAATATAGTAGTAGAGCAAATGGAAATGATGTGGATATTTTCTTGTCATCTGATTTGATGTGACTGAACAGTGTGATAAGGCTTCTAAAGAAGGTCATGAGGTTTCAGGTTCCATAAACAGTCTGAAACAAGGGATATGAAAGGTCAATCATACTTTTGGGTGTATTTTTCCCTGTTGACACTGAATCTGGAGTATTTGTTTACAAGCATCTTCTACTGATAGAATGTTAGAGTGGCTCAAAGCTGCGATATACCATGATTGGTTAGGGAAAAAGATAATTTATATCCCTCCTCCCCTGGTAATAAAAAGATTTAGCAGAAAGAAAGCAGAAGTAGCTACAATAAATTCATCTCCAGAGGAGTAAATGCAAAAAAGAACTACTACATAATGTGTAGCATACAATTTGATTGTGAGAAAGTGAGCTTGTAGCCAGATAGAATTCAAAGAGGGGACTATATGAACACCAGTTGAAGGTATAAAGGAGAAAATTAATGTTACTTGGAGAGCTGAACTATATAATTGCTTGGCTGTCATTCAAAGCTGAGATTCTTTCACTTTATTTTGTCTAAAGCAGTGGTTCTCCATCGGGGGTAATCTGTCTACTCTCCTGAGGACATTTGGCAATGTCAACATACATTTTTGTTTGTTATGAATGGGGAGGCTCTACGGGCACTTTGAGAATAGAGACCAGGGGTGCTGTTAAACATCCTATAATGCAGTGGTACCCAACCTTTTTGGCACCAGAGGCCGATTTCATGAAAAACAACTTTTCCATGGACTAGGGATGGGAGGATGGTCTCAGGATCATTCAAATGCATTACATTTATTGTGCACTTTCTTTCTATTACTATTATATAATTATAAGGAAATAATTATACAACTCACCATAATATAGAATCAGTGGGAACCCTGAGCTTGTTTTCCTGCAACTAGGCAGTCTTTCTGGGGGTGATGGTAGACAGTGACTTATCATTAGGCATTAGGTTCTCATAAGAAGCGTCCAACCTATATCCCTTGCATGCACGCTTCACAATAGGGTTCCCACTCCTATGAGAATCTAATGCCACTGCTTATGTGACAGGAAGCAGAGCTCCGGCAGTAATGCAAGTCATGGTAAGCAAACTCGCAGAAATACAGATAAAGCTTCATTGGCTCACCATGCCGCTCACTTCCTTCTGTGTGGTCTGCCTCCTAACCTTTACCAGGGGTTGGGGACCCCCTGCTGTAATGCACAGGATAGCTCTCCAAGACAAAAAATTATTCAGCCCAAAATGTCAATAATGCCAAGGTAGAAAAATTCTGGGCTAAATTAACAGAAAACTGTTTGCATGCAGTAAAGTATAACCTTTTTCATGTTTATGAATTGATTAAGCCTGAGAAATGTCTGTAGTGGTTAAAAAACAAAAGGATACACCCTCAACTTGTTTTTGTAACAGCATGTTTTATGTTTTTTAAGTTTTCTAAGAAAAATTAATTTGTATTCAATTTTTAAGTTTCACTTTGTACGTTTTCCTCCTTTGTACCTTACTTGTGATGTGTTCCTTTTATTTCCTGGCTTTCCTATTTAGTAACTTTGTTTACGTTCCATTTCTACCACTGAATTAGGAATTTTCCTATTCTACCTCTCATAGTGATAGTGATATCTTGCTTTCCCCAAAATTGCTGTCCAAATTCAACTTAGTAATTACGTTTGATCCTTCAGAACTTACCTTGTAGTTTCTGTTCTAAAATGTTGGGTAATTTTCTTACATGATTGAAGTATGTAATCTTTAGCTATGACAACATTTCAAGTCACACATTTAAAGAAAAGAAAAGCCAATGCTTATGTATTACATATACAATTACCATTTTTCTAATTATGAAGATTCTGGAGTTCCTGAAAAAAGGGGGGTTGCTGATACAGAGATTCATCATTTCAGTATATTTCCTCTTATCTTCCTTATGACAGCATTCTGCTGTTAGTTAAGTAGTAATAGCAAACATTAATTTAATTTAACAAATAGAGATAAAGATTTTATGTAATGGACATTCTAGACACTAAAAAGATTAACTTATTTAATCTGTATAACAACACATGAATCATCAGTATTATTATCTCTTTTACAGATAAAGTCACAGAAGAGTTAAATAACATGTCCAAAGCCATTCAGCTAAGTCACAGTACTAAATTCAAACCTAGCTAGTCTGACTCCACAGTCCACACTTTTGAACACTGTCTTTCTAAATTTTATATTACATATAAAATACTTACATGTATGTATATAGCTATGTACATTATTGTACACAAAACAAGAGTTGTACAAATTATTAGCATATTTTACATATACAACAATCCTATGATTGTTTATTTTTTATTTATTATTCCACATTTTGGAATAGAAATAATAGGTTCAGAGCATTTAAATAACTTGCCCCAAATCCCATTAATTTGGGAAGAAATCCCAGCTAATCAGTGGAAGAAATGTGATTGGAACTCTGGAAATTTGACTCTATTCCACAATGAAATATAATATTGTTTCCTACAAAAATGTGTTAAATGAATGAGTAATTTTTTAACATGATTTTTTTTCTTAGTACTCTTTTTTTTTTAACATATTTTAAGTTCAGGGGTACATGTGCAGGTTTGTTACATAGATAAACTTTTATCATGGGGGTTTGTTGTACAGATTATTTCATCACCCAGGTTTTAAGCCTACTACCCATTAGTTATTTTGCCTGGTCCTCTCTCCCTCCTCCCAATCTTCACCCTCTGATAAGCCTCAGTGTGTATGGTTCTCCTCAATGTGTCCATGTGTTCTCATCATTTAGCTCCCACTTATAAGGGAGAACTTAACATGAATTTTAACTGGGAATGGTCTTGTCATTCACGAATTGTTTTCTAGCTTGCTACCTTACTTTAAATACTGGAGTGTGAAAGAGGTATGCAGGTAGATTTTTTAGCTTTATTGCATACACAGCTACCATGTTAGCTGAAGGCGTGTTTCTTTTCTGGACATTATTCCACACCCCTTTTAATACAGGTAAAATTCCAGCAATGCAAACATCCAGATAAAAATATATATAACTACTCTGCTGTATTGGCCATGATTTCTGTCTTTTTAGGCCCTCAATGTTACCCCACCAACTGTTTCTTATACAAATAATGAGTATTATTTCTAATAATTTAAGAAATAAAATAATATTTCTCACTTTTAATACAATATTTACTGAAATGCTTTTCAGAAATATCTACTATTGGAAAAATAAAACTCAAGATCAAAAAGAAACAAAACTATTAAATTACTTTTGGTACTTTGGTAGACTATATTGTCACTATTAGAATAGCTATGAAGGATATCTAAATAGTTATGAAGGCTATCTAATGACATGGGAAATGTGTATGTTATGTTACTATGCAAAAGGTAAAATTAATATCTGCACCTTTAAAATAATAATAGAAGAAAAGATGAGCAGAAAATATATTAAAATATACTTTCAAAATTTCTTCAAAAATTAAATATTTCTTATTTTAATTTTTAATGCTTAATTTTCAGAGCTGAAACAGTTATCTCCTTAGATGATTAAGTCTTATGGTTTATTTTCATTTTTAAATATTATTAGAAGACATTTATTTATTGAGGTATGGAATAAATTCTGTTTTCCAAATATACTCACTTTCATATAAAAAGAACAATAGGAAAGATATTAATTCATTGAAAAATTATTGAGAATTTGATATGTGTGCAAATGCTATTATGGGGATATTTGTGATAAAAATAAAGTCAAGATATGATCTCTGCTCTCCGGGAACTCATAGGCAGGTGTGAATAGCTTCAGCACTATGTCGATTATAAGAGTTTTATGGAAGATGTACAAATAGAGGACCATGGGAACTTAAGGAAGTACAGTTCTAGACAATGGGGATCTGCACGGGGTTCATGAAATAAGTCATTCATGCAGACCTTTGATGATGAGGACTTCACAGACAGAGAAAGGTGTCTAGTCACTAGAAATAGAGTGACTAGAATTCTAACCTGTTCTAGTTTCTTTTTTTAATTATACTTTTTTAAATTATACTTTTAATTTAATTTAATTACTTTTTTAAAAAATTATACTTTAAGTTCTGGGATACATGTGCAGGTATACATAGGTATACACATGTCATGGTGGTTTGCTGCACCCATCAACCCATCATCTACATTAGGTATTTCTCCTAATGCTATCCCTCCCCTAGCACCCACCCTCCGACAGGCCCCAGTGTGTGATGTGTTCCCTGTGTCCATGTGTTCTCATTGTTCAACTCCCACTTATGAGTGAGACCATGTGGTGTTTGGTTTTCTGTTCCTATGTTACTTTGCTGAGAATGATGGTTTCCAGCTTCATCCATGTCCCTGCAAAGGACATGAACTCATCCTTTTTCATGTCTGCATAGTATTCCATGCTATATATGTGCCACATTTTCTTTATCCAGTCTATCATTGATAGGCATTAGGGTTGGTTCCAAGTCTTTGCTATTGTGAATAATGCTGCAATAAACATATGTCTGCATGTGTCTTTATAGTAGAATGATTTATAATCCTTTGGGTATGTACCCAGTAATGAAATTGCTGAGTCAAATGGTATTTCTGGTTCTAGGTCCTTAAGGAATCACCCCACTGTCTTCCACAATGGTTGAATTAATTTAAACTCCCATCAACAGTATAAAAGCATTCCTATTTCTCCACATCCTCTCCAGCATCTGTTGTTTCCTGAGTTTTAATGATTGCTATTCTAACTGGCGTAAGATGGTATCTCATTGTGGTTTGGATTTGCATTTCTCTAATGACCAGTGATGATGAGCTTTAACACCACACATCTGCGTAATCTGATCTTTGACAAACCTGACAAAAACAAGCAATGGAGAAAGCATTCCCTATTTAATAAATGGTGTTGGGAAAACTGGCTAGCCATATGCAGAAAACTGAAACTGGACCCCTTCCTTACATGTTATACAAAAATTAACTCAAGGTGGATTAAAGATTTAAATGTAAGACCTAAAACCATACAAACCCTAGAAGAAAACCTAGGCAATACCATTCAGGACATAGGCATGGGCAAAAACTTCACGACTAAAACACCAAAAGCAATGGCAACAGAAGCCAAAATTGACAAATGGGGTCTAATTAAACTAAAGCGCTTCTGCACAGCAAAAGAAACTATTGTCAGAGTGAACAGGCAACCCATAGGATGGGAGAAAAATTTTGCAATCTATCCATCTGACAAGGGGCTAATATCCAGAATCTAGAAGGAACTTAAACAAGTTTACAATAAAAAAAAAAAAAACATTAAAAGTGGGTGAAGGATATGAACAGACTCTTCTCAAAAGAAGACATTTATGAGGCCAAAAAACATATGAAAATAAGCTCATCATCACTTGTTTTAGTTTCAACACTTTTTTTTCTTATCCCAAATGTCAAACTGCAATTTTTCAATGTCAGCTCCACATAATACTTCTAACAGCTTGGAATCTTTAAATTTGTGCTCTGCAGATGCTATTTTGAAACACAAATGCATTTTGTTCTATCTACTTTCCATGTCCACACAAACCTAGGTGACAGGATATGAGCATAGTATTTATATCCATGGACTACTCTCCTTCAATACTCATTATTTTCTTAATCTTGTTTCTATTTGCTCTTGAGGGACCCAAAAATTATGAGACGCATAAGTAATAACAATTTTTTGTCAAACATCCCATGCAGTGTTATTAGTGTTTTCTAATTATCTTCTTTGCTGTAAATCAGTAATCATAAGTAGAGAGTTTTTCTTGTTATACCTGCAAATATGGTTACAATATCAAAACAGTATCTTTATTTGAATGTGCCAGTTGTTTTACTGAAGCAAACAATGACAGCAAAGGTCTACTGAATAAATGAACTATAGAAAATCATGCATTTTGGATTTGGATTTGAGTTGTACTTTTGAACTGATTCCCTAAAAATTTCTTCTGCTAAAGATCCCACTTTACGCATTCCTATTTAAATAGGTATTTAAGAGCATGGTTATTGGGAGAAGAAGGGTTCTTAATTCTTCTTCCTATAAGTCATGTCTAAAAAAGTTATCCTTGAAGATGAAATCAGAGAGTGGAATGAACTTCTTAGGCTACTGATACCTGCCATCAACTAAATCTGAAAGTAGCATACCCTAATTCTTCTAAGGCTCAGATGACATTTTCATGCCATTTCTATTTCACCCAGACCAAATTTGAAAGTATTTTAAGAGCAAATGCAATCTAGTTATCTTCCTTTTTCTTTCAAAAAATACCACAGAATTGGAATAGCAATTCACACACTCTCTCTCAAAGTATTTAAAACTTAAAGATAGTTCACCATCTAAATCACTGGGCAGTTTTTACCAGTTTTTACTGCAGTCATATTCCTTTAAACTTCTTTGCCAGATGTTCATTCTCTTCATATTCTTAGTACCTTGTCATTTTGACTACTCCTGGCTAATACTTTCCAGCTTAAAAAATATGGTTTGAAAGAAATTGGCTCTGGTTCTGAAAATAAAAGCACAAATGTCAAGTCTCCAGGTTAACTAAAAATGCCATAACACAGAGAATATATGCATGTTTTGTTTTACATGATATGCAACAGTATCTACCATTGTTTGAACACAACTCAGAATGCTGGTAAAAGGATTACTGATTCTGAAGTGTTTGTGATATTGAATTGCAAATCTTGACCTAATATATGGTCACATTATCATTTTAGGAAATGGAAGAAGTTCAGTTTAAATTATGAAAATACTCTATATGCTCACTTAGTGTCCTTATCTTGAGCAAAATTGTTCCTTTTGATGTCATTTAACTATGGTTTTATTTCCCTTTTCCTCATGCTTCTATTTTCCCCCAGAAATGCATGTACTTTCTGTATTCACATGCAGTGCTGTGCCAAACTAAATGCTATGCTAGAACAATAGTTCCTAAAATTATAGAAATGGGAACAGGAAATGGAGAATTGTATGGAACATCAAAATCATGATGATTAAAATTATGATCTTTATGAATAACCATGTAATTCAAATGAGTAAGGTTTGCTGTAAGTATTCTGATTTCTGATATTCCCTATGGTAAAGGCCATGAATGAACTTCAGAAGAGGGAAATCTATCTATCTATCTATCTATCTATGTATCTATCTATCTATCATCTATTATCTATCTATGTATCTATCTATCTATCATCTATTATCTATCTATCATCTGTCTATTATCTGTCTTTTACCTATCATCTATCTATTACCTATCTATCTATCTATCTATCTATCTATATCTATCTATCTATCATCTATCTATCATCTATCTATTATCTATCAATCATCTATTATCTATCTATCTATCTATCATCTATCATCTGTCTATTATCTATCTATCTATCATCTATCTATTATCTATCTATCTTTACCTATCTATCATCTATCTATCTATTACCTATCTATTTATCTATCTATGTATCTGACTATCTATCATCTATCTATCTTTTTTGGAAAGAATAAAGCTCTACAATTTCCTATTTCCAAAGATCAAGACTCCTCTACCATTTACAAAACCGCTACAGGTTTTTCCATTTCCAACATCAGTAGAAGCAAGACAGCCAAACCCAAAGAAACTGATTACACAGGTATTGTTTTTCTCTGATTTGATTTACCTTGTGGTTTTCATACCTGTAATTTCAAGAACTACAATATTTAAAAATCGAAGGCACACACAAAAAATGTAACATTGAACATCAGTAAATGGCAGTTTTGTGTTCATACATTTTTGCCATATCACTGGGTACTTGCTATATTGCAGACAATTGCAGAATTTTTAATATAGTAATATGTGAATCATACCTCTTGGACTTAGAAATGAAAGCAACATGTAAGGGAAAGATTTCTAAACTTTCCATAAAAATTAATATAAGTGAGAAAATCTAATGTCTTATGTCACTGATAATTATTAGGCTAAATAGAATTATGGTTTTAAGAAATAGAAGAGGTTTATATATAACGCATTTTGAAAATGAATTTACTACACTTAAAAACTCTTACATTTTTCTTCCTTTTAGTTTATAATAAAATATTGTCATGTTATTTAGATAACTAAAAGAATGAGGAGATCCAGTAAATATATCAAAACTCTTGCATATAGTCGCTTCCCTTCCTTCTACAGTTTTTCTTTTATTGCTTTTCCCCCTGCTAGATCTGAAAATCAGAGGATGGAGCTAGTAGGGAATTCACTGTGTTCTTAGTACGGGCACACACTAAAACCTGAGGTAATATTGAGAAGTGAATCACTGTGAACTGATTTCATTCTGAATAGCATATGTTTCTTTGCTGCATGTTTATATAAGCCTTACCTTAAGAGGCAGAGAAATTAGGATTGTGTGGGTTGGGCCTCCAGAAGAGAAACTAAATGGAGTCTATTCAAAATCCTCAGCTCTTGTTTGTACTTGAAGCATCTGATGGTATAAAAGAAAAAAAAAATAGACATTGTGGCGGGAAGTAGGACTGGAAACTAATGGTTATAACCCCAAGAACTATTTATCTTGATATTTTAGTGTTTAAATTTTATAGCAGTAAATAGAGTAGGAACATAAAAAAAGACTCTGCTTTTTTATTGACTTGAGTACCAATCAGGGAAAATAAAATGCCTGTGAGTTTAAAATGAAAGTGGATTTGGTTTTGCTGATCACTGCTGGTAGTAAGCAGCTGGCTAGATGTCTCAAATCCCACTTTCAGAAAAGCCTATTTTCTATTGGTGATGATAAATTTTCCCCTTGCTTATACTTATCAGTGGGTGTTCAGTTGTCACAGTAGATTGGAAATGATTCAGTTCATTTCTTGGGTATTTTCAAAAGCAGGGAAGGATTTCACACTCTGTGGAGTGCTGCTTCACCAGTAGTAAAGAATATTGCAGCTTATAGGAGTGATAATTAAAGCCAATAATAACCTAGAAGTCTCACAGGCTCTGCAATGTTGGGAGTTAGACTTTTTTTTTTTTTTCCACAATTGTATACCTGTCTGGTTGGGGACATTCTTGCTTGCTCCTGAGTCAGGCTGAAACTGCAATTCAATGGGAAATACTGAAATCATATTCCTAAGTTTTCATGTGAAGAGTTAAAATATGCAAATAAATATTCTAACAATGAAGGTAGTGTATAAAGGTAATATATTATGAAAAAATATCATGGAAGGCTATTTCAAGATACGCTGTACCATATTGTATATGTGTGAGAAAAAAGAAAAATATTCTAAGTCAAAAGAAGAAAGAAAATAAACTCACAAAGGAAAATGCCTACTATATTCCAAATATTGTAGAAGTAATATATTATAGTCCATACCAAGTAGATAATATAATATCTGACTGTTATAGGCATTTCCTCTTTATTTCTCCTATAAATTAGTGAAAGAGCCATGATTTGTGATATTAAGAAACAAACCAGTTGAGGCATTCCAAATAAGATTCAGAGGAAGCAATTACATCGTCCAAAGAATAAGTGGGCAAGTAAGTGAGAGGCAGTTATACTAACTGCAATTATAGAGGGTTTACTGGAAAAACATTATGGAGAAACTAAGCATACAACAAGTTAAATCAGAACAGCAATAAAGGCTATAAACAAGTAGCAAAAATCTTTGATAGATTTTTTTTTTCTTTCCTGGCCTGCCTATTTAAAAGTACAACCTCTTCCACAGCTATCCTATTTCATGTTTTTTTTTCTCTATCACTTATTATCAAAAGGTCACTTCTTTTTTTTTCTTTTTAACTGCTGTACCTTCATCCTAGCACATAGTCAGAACTCAATTAATATTTACAAGAAAAGTGAATCATCTAACATGTCTATTCCCTTCTCATTAAGCCAGGATTCTATGATTAGGTTGGCAAATTCTGTTATTCTATTCTTACTTTTCTATTCTATTATTATTTTAATGGCAAAATCACAATAACTTTTCCACCAACCTAATGATATAAAGTCATTTACTTTTGAAAGAGAAATTCATTGGGAACCATCATAACCACAGCCAAGACTTAGTAAAAGTATTGTTTTTGTACAATTCTAACATAATTACATTCTGAACTATGCAAGAGCTCAAAAAACATATTTCCTTAAAATATTATTTAGAGATTACTAGTCTAATGAGAGAAGTCTAATTTAGAGATTACTAGTCTAATGTAATAAGAATTTGTCTAATAGGACAAATTCTTATTACAGAAAGGTTAGGAAATGTTTGTAAGAATACATATTTTATACTAAGTTAGGAATAATTGATGTAATTGGTAGTTATAGTTGAAGGCAAATAGAAAAGCAATTTAAAAATAAAATATAACTAAAGTAAAACAGTATGAGTATAATAATAGTCAGGCTATATTTTTTGAATATGTCAACACATGCTAGGAAGAAAGGAAATGTTATTAAGAATGTATATTAGGAAAAACAATGTAAACAATTTCTTCTGATAAATACAGAAGATCAAACTTATTCTTTGCTTTTACTTTTCATAATTAGAGAAGTTTTGTTGAAGTACATATTTTGTAAGCTTAAGGGAAACATTTTATATACATATCAAATCCATTTAAAAGATACATGTAAACTGTACATTAACTGGACAATGAGACAAAAATAAGCAAATAGCATCACAGCATAAAGATACAAGGTTTATATACAAACATCTAATTTGAAAAGAATAAGCATAAATGCTTTAAATTTCTTTAGTTTATAGCAGAGGAAAACTCCAGTTATATGATACTTTTGAAAGAAAAACTAAAGTCCGTACCATATACTAAGGTTGCAAATGAGAATCTACAATATAATTGATGGAAGAAGTGAAAAATACAACAGAAGAGAAATAATTCAATAACACCAAAACTATCATCCTATGTATTAGCTTTCTAGGGCTGCTATAACAAAGTACCACAAACTAGGTAATTTAGAACAATAGAAATTCATTATGTTGGAGGCCAGAAGTCCAAAATCAAAATATCAGCAGGGTTATATTCCACTGGAAGGCATTAGGAAAGAGTGTCTTCTAGGCATTGCTCCTAGCTTCTGGTAGCTTCAGACACTGTTTGGCTTGTGGATGGCTCTAGTCTCCTGTGTCCCTTTCCATGACATTCTCCCCAAGCACGGGTATCTGTGTCCAAATATTCCATTATAAAGACACTAGTCACATTGGATTTGGGCCCACCCTATTCCAGTATGATCTTATTAACTAATTACATAGCAATGACCCTATACCCAGATACAGTAACATTCTGAGGTACTAGGGGTTGGACTTCATCATATGCATTTCGGGGGAGCACAATTCAACCCATAACATCCTAAAAGTAGAATTGATGTGAGATATAATCTTAAATGATGAAAGTAAATTTATATTAACTCTAACCTATAATAATGTGATATTTTGGTGTCCAATAATGTAGTTGCAACATAAATCTAAAAAAAGATTTTGCCTTAAAAAGAAAAATCTAAAGAAATATACGTTCATTGAGAGATTTTTAGCAAACACCCCGCAGTCTATGACACATAAGGTGATCCAAACAGAGATCCAAATAGAGAAAACACACTTAATACAAAATAGCGGATATGTAGTAAAACCATTTCATTACAAATGAAATAATTTTACTTTCTTTTCAGAATTTACTGAACATTTTAAAAACATGGAGTTATATTAGGTCACAAAAAAGCAATGAGTATAAAATGCTAGCATGTTGCAGACTCAGTTCAAGTAGCAGACACTGGTATTGACACTATGTTACATAGAGTAAGAAATTAGTAACAAATTTTAAAATGTAAAACCTGACTCCAGAAGATTTACAAAAGTAGGTCAAAGGGTAAAATCAAATACGTTTAAAAGGTTAAGCCAAAGATGAATTCAGAAATGAATTCATGTCTTAAAATTAAAGACTTTATTAATCATAAAGAAAAAATGACACAATCTAGCCAATAAATTTAAGAAAAAATAAGTGTAACTTCAAAAAAATTAACAATAAAAATATGGAAAATAAATAGAAAAAAGATTCAAAGTAAAATTAACTAATAATCTCTAGAAGTATCCTTTGAAGGAACAAGAAACACAGATAAAGTAGATTTTAAAAAGATTGTAATTATTTAAATTCTGTGTTTTTATTTTTCCACCTGAGTTGATTCTGAGTAAATTCAAACTATCTTTTTATTTTTTTTATTTTTTTTTTATTGAATAGGTTTGCATCTTTTTTTTAATTTTTATTTTTATTATTATACTTTTCAGTTTTAGGGTACATGTGCACATTGTGCAGGTTAGTTACAAATGTATACATGTGACATGCTGGTGCGCTGCACCCACTAACTCGTCATCTAGCATTAGGTATATCTCCTAATGCTATCCCTCCCCCCTCCCCCCACCCCACAATAGTCCCCAGAGTGTGATATTCCCCTTCCTGTGTCCATGTGATCTCATTGTTCAATTCCCACCTATAAGTGAGAATATGCGGTGTTTGGTTTTTTGTTCTTGCGATAGTTTACTGAGAATGATGATTTCCAATTTCATCCATGTCCCTACAAAGGACATGAACTCATCATTTTTTATGGCTGCATAGTATTCCATGGTGTATATGTGCCACATTTTCTTAATCCAGTCTATCATTGTTCGACATTTGGGTTGGTTCCAAGTCTGCTATTGTGAATAATGCCGCAATAAACATACGTGTGCATGTGTCTTTATAGCAGCATGATTTATAGTCCTTTGGGTATATACCCAGTAATGGGATGGCTGGGTCAAATGGTATTTCTAGTTCTAGATCCCTGAGGAATCACCACACTGACTTCCACAAGGGTTGAACTAGTTTACAGTCCCACCAACAGTGTAAAAGTGTTCCTATTTCTCCACATCCTCTCCAGCACCTGTTGTTTCCTGACTTTTTAATGATTGCCATTCTAACTGGTGTGAGATGGTATCTCATTGTGGTTTTGATTTGCATTTCTCTGATGGCCAGTGATCATGAGCATTTTTTCACGTGTTTTTTGGCTGCATAAATGTCTTCTTTTGAGAAGTGTCTGTTCATGTCCTTTGCCCACTTTTTGATGGGGTTGTTTGTTTGTTTCTTGTAAATTTGTTTGAGTTCATTGTAGATTCTGGATATTAGCCCTTTGTCAGATGAGTAGGTTGCGAAAATTTTCTCCCATTTTGTAGGTTGCCTGTTCACTCTGATGGCAGTTTCTTTTGCTGTGCAGAAGCTCTTTAGTTTAATTAGATCCCATTTGTCAATTTTGTCTTTTGTTGCCATTGCTTTTGGTGTTTTGGACATGAAGTCCTTGCCCGTGCCTATGTCCTGAATGGTAATGCCTAGGTTTTCTTCTAGGGTTTTTATGGTTTGAGGTCTAACGTTTAAGTCTTTAATCCATCTTGAATTGATTTTTGTATAAGGTGTAAGGAAGGGATCCAGTTTCAGCTTTCTACATATGGCTAGCCAGTTTTCCCAGCACCATTTATTAAATAGGGAATCCTTTCCCCATTGCTTGTTTTTCTAAGGTTTGTCAAAGATCAGATAGTTGTAGATATGCGGCGTTATTTCTGAGGGCTCTGTTCTGTTCCATTGATCTATATCTCTGTTTTGGTACCAGTACCATGCTGTTTTGGTTACTGTAGCCTTGTAGTATAGTTTGAAGTCAGGTAATGTGATGCCTCCGGCTTTGTTCTTTTGGCTTAGGATTGACTTGGCGATGCGGGCTCTTTTTTGGTTCCATATGAACTTTAAAGTAGTTTTTTCCAATTCTGTGAAGAAAGGCATTGGTAGCTTGATGGGGATGGCATTGAATCTATAAATTACCTTGGGCAGTATGGCCATTTTCACGATATTGATTCTTCCTACCCATGAGCATGGAATGTTCTTCCATTTGTTTGTATCCTCTTTTATTTCCTTGAGCAGTGGTTTGTAGTTTTCCTTGAAGAGGTCCTTCACATCCCTTGTAAGTTGGATTTCTAGGTATTTTATTCTTTTTGAAGCAATTGTGAATGGGAGTTCACTCATGATTTGGCTCTCTGTTTGTCTGTTGTTGGTGTCTAAGAATGCTTGTGATTTTTGTACATTGATTTTGTATCCTGAGACTTTGCTGAAGTTGCTTATCAGCTTAAGGAGATTTTGGGCTGAGACAATGGGGTTTTCTAGATATACAATCATGTCATCTGCAAACAGGGACAATTTGACTTCCTCTTTTCCTAATTGAATACCCTTTATTTCCTTCTCCTGCCTAATTGCCCTGGCCAGAACTTCCAACACTATGTTGAATAGGAGTGGTGAGAGACAGCATCCCTGTCTTGTACCAGTTTTCAAAGGGAATGCTTCCAGTTTTTGCCCATTCAGTATGATATTGGCTGTGGGTTTGTCATAGATAGCTCTTATTATTTTGAAATACATCCCATCAATACCTAATTTATTGAGAGTTTTTAGCATGAAGGGTTGTTGAATTTTGTCAAAGGCTTTTTCTGCATCTATTGAGATAATCATGTGGTTTTTGTCTTTGGCTCTGTTATATGCTGGATTACATTTATTGATTTGTGCATATTGAACCAGCCTTGCATCCCAGGGATGAAGCCCACTTGATCATGGTGGATAAGCTTTTTGATGTGCTGCTGGATTCGTTTTGCCAGTATTTTATTGAGGATTTTGGCATCAATGTTCATCAAGGATATTGGTCTAAAATTCTCTTTTTTTGTTGTTTCTCTGCCTGGCTTTGGTATCAGAATGATGCTGGCCTCATAAAATGAGTTAGGGAGGATTCCCTCTTTTTCTATTGATTGGAATAGTTTCAGAAGGAATGGTACCAGTTCCTCCTTGTACCTCTGGTAGAATTCGGCTGTGAATCCATCTGGTCCTGGACTCTTTTTGGTTGGTAAGCTATTGATTATTGCCACAATTTAAGATCCTGTTATTGGTCTATTCAGAGATTCAGCTTCTTCCTGGTTTAGTCTTGGGAGAATGTATGTGTCGAGGAATTTATCCATTTCTTCTAGATTTTCTAGTTTATTTGCGTAGAGGTGTTTGTAGTATTCTCTGATGGTAGCTTTTATTTCTGTGGGATCAGTGGTGATATCCCCTTTATCATTTTTTATTGCATCTATTTGATTCTTCTCTCTTTTTTCTTTATTAGTCTTGCTAGCGGTGTATCAATTTTGTTGATCCTTTCAAAAAACCAGCTCCTGGATTCATTAATTTTTTGAAGGGTTTTTTGTGTCTCTATTTCCTTCAGTTCTGCTCTGATTTTAGTTATTTCTTGCCTTCTGCTAGCTTTTGAATGTGTTTGCTCTTGCTTTTCTAGTTCTCTTAATTGTGATGTTAGGGTGTCAATTTTGGATCTTTCCTGCTTTCTCTTGTGGGCATTTAGTGCTATAATTTTCCCTCTACACACTGCTTTGAATGCGTCCCAGAGATTCTGGTATTTTGTGTCTTTGTTCTCATTGGTTTCAAAGAACATCTTTATTTCTGCCTTCATTTCGTTATGTACCCAGTAGTCATTCAGGAGCAGGTTGTTCAGTTTCCATGTAGTTGAGCGGTTTTGAGTGAGATTCTTAATCCTGAGTTCTAGTTTGATTGCATTGTGGTCTGAGAGATAGTTTGTTATAATTTCTGTTCTTTTACATTTGCTGAGGAGAGCTTTACTTCCAAGTATTTGGTCAAGTTTGGAATAGGTGTGGTGTGGTGCTAAAAAAATATGTATATTCTGTTGATTTGGGGTGGAGAGTTCTGTAGATGTCTATTAGGTCTGCTTGGTGCAGAGCTGAGTTCAATTCCTGGGTATCCTTGTTGACTTTCTGTCTTGTTGATCTGTCTAATGTTGACAGTGGGGTCTTAAAGTCTCCCATTATTAATGTGTGGGAGTCTAAGTCTCTTTGTAGGTCACTCAGGACTTGGTTTATGAATGTTGGTGCTCCTGTATTGGGTGCATATATATTTAGGATAGTTAGCTCTTCTTGTTGAATTGACCCCTTTACCATTCTGTAATGGCCTTCTTTGTCTCTTTTGATCTTTGTTGGTTTAGAGTCTGTTTTATCCGAGACTAGGATTGCAACCCCTGCCTTTTTTTGTTTTCCATTTGCTTGGTAGATCTTCTTCCATCCTTTTATTTTGAGCCTATGTGTGTCTCTGCACGTGAGATGGGTTTCCTGAATACAGCACACTGATGGGTCTTGACTCTTTATCCAATTTGCCAGTCTGTGTCTTTTAATTGGAGCATTTAGTCCATTTACATGTAAAGTTAATATTGTTATGTGTGAATTCGATCCTGTCATTATGATGTTAGCTGGTTATTTTGCTCATTAGTTGATGCAGTTTCTTCCTAGTCTCGATGGTCTTTACATTTTGGCATGATTTTGCAGTGGCTGGTACCGGTTGTTCCTTTCCATATTTAGCGCTTCCTTCAGGAGCTCTTTTAGGGCAGGCCTGGTGGTGACAAAATCTCTCAGCATTTGCTTGTCTGTAAAGTATTTTATTTCTCCTTCGCTTATGAAGCTTAGTTTGGCTGGATATGAAATTCTGGGTTGAAAATTCTTTTCTTTAAGAATGTTGAATATTGGCCCCCACTCTCTTCTGGCTTGTAGGGTTTCTGCCGAGAGGTCCGCTGTTAGTCTGATGGGCTTCCCTTTGAGGGTAACCCGCCCTTTCTCCCTGGCTGCCCTTAACATTTTTTCCTTCATTTCAACTTTGGTGAATCTGACAATTATGTGTCTTGGAGTTGCTCTTCTCGAGGAGTATCTTTGTGGCGTTCTCTGTATTTCCTGAATCTGAACGTTGGCCTGCCTTGCTAGTTTGGGGAAATTCTTCTGGATAATATCCTGCAGCGTGTTTTCCAACTTGGTTCCATTCTCCCCATCACTTTCAGGTACAACAATCAGACGTAGATTTGGTCTTTTCACATAGTCCCATATTTCTTGGAGGCTTTGCTCATTTCTTTTTATTCTTTTTTCTCTAAACTTCCCTTCTCACTTAACTTCATTCATTTCATCTTCCATTGCTGTGATACCCTGTCTTCCAGTTGATCGCATTGGCTCCTGAGGCTTCTGCATTCTTCACGTAGTTCTCGAGCCTTGGTTTTCAGCTCCATTAGCTCCTTTAAGCACTTCTCTGTATTGGTTATTCTAGTTATACATTATTCTAAATTTTTTTCAAAGTTTTCAACTTCTTTGCCTTTGGTTTGAATGTCCTCCCGTAGCTCAGAGTAATTTGATCGTCTGAAGCCTTCTTCTCTCAGCTCGTCAAAGTCATTCTCCGCCCAGCTTTGTTCCATTGCTGGTGAGGAACTGTGTTCCTTTGGAGGAGGAGAGGCCCTCTGCTTTTTAGAGTTTCCAGTTTTTCTTTTCTGTTTTTTCCCCATCTTTGTGGTTTTATCTACTTTTGGTCTTTGATGATGGTGATGTACAGATGGGTTTTTGGTGTGGATGTCCTTGCTGTTTGTTAGTTTTCCTTCTAACAGGCAGGACCCTCAGCTGCAGGTCTGTTGGAATACCCTGCCGTGTGAGGTGTCAGTGTGCCCCTGCTGGGGGTGCCTCCCAGTTAGGCTGCTTGGGGGTCAGGGGTCAGGGACCCACTTGAGGAGGCAGTCTGCCCATTCTCAGATCTCCAGCTGCATGCTGGGAGAACCACTGCTCTCTTCAAAGCTGTCAGACAGGGACATTTAAGTCTGCAGAAGTTACTGCTGTCTTTTTGTTTGTCTGTGCCCTGCCCCCAGAGGTGGAGCCTACACAGGCAGGCAGGCCTCCTTGAGCTGTGGTGGGCTCCATCCAGTCCGAGCTTCCCAGCTGCTTTGTTTACCTAATCAAGCCTGGGCAATGGTGGGCGCCCCTCCCCCAGCCTGGCTGCCGCCTAGCAGTTTGATCTCAGACTGCTGTGCTAGCAATCAGCGAGACTCCGTGGGTGTAGGACGGTCCGAGCCATGTGTGGGATATTATCTTGTGGTGCGCCGTTTTTTAAGCCCGTTGGAAAAGCGCAGTATTCGGGTGGGAGTGACCCGATTTTCCAGGTGCGTCCGTCACCCCTTTCTTTGACTCAGAAAGGGAACTCCCTGATCCCTTGCGATTCCCAAGTGAGGCAATGCCTCGCCCTGCTTCGGCTCGTGCACGGTGCGCGCACCCACTGACCTGCACCCACTGTCTGGCACTCCCTAGTGAGATGAACCCGGTACCTCAGATGGAAATGCAGAAATCACCCGTCTTCTGCATCGCTCACGCTGGGAGCTGTAGACCGGAGCTGTTCCTATTCGGCCATCTTGGCTCCTCCCCCAAACTATCTTTTTAAACTTTCATTATAATCCTTGTGTGTGATTGAACTTTTAAATGCAATGAATGCTTTTCTGGAAAATAGAAATAACTAGAATAGACTCTAAAAATAAGAAGCTAATAATCTTGGAAGGAATTACTTCTACAGAAGACCATGAAGGAAGAGGATTCTTCAGGTGAGTTCTTTCACTCTTGAGAGCATAATAATTATTATTATTGCTATAATGTGTCACAGAAAATGAATAAAATGTGAAAAAAGATACAGAAATTTTTTTAGTTATGTTAATCTTTATACAGAGTTTACATAGAACCAAAAAACAATCAGCATTACTATTTATATAAATTATAATATATACTTATATATTTTATATATATGTGTGTGTGTATATATATAATATATATATATATGTGAATCTTGCCACAAGAAGAACTGAATTATACCTGCACTGTATCCATTACCGTCACTTCTGGTTACAGTATCTTGCTTTGTTTTATTAAAAAAATCTTTGTTGTTATGTTATCTTTGAAGCTATCCAGTCAGCATCCCCTACTGTTTTGTCATAAGAATGGACAAATGACCAAATATGTTCTATCAGACTACTGCATTTTTCTTGGATATGTTGATTAAATGAAGGTGAAATATTTCACCCAAGTAGTGTTAAGCATAATATTTTCTCATATTTAATACAATAAAAAAGAGATACACTGTTTCTTTGTGAATTGCAAGATTTAAAAAGCTTTGTAGACTTCAAGTTGTTAGAAGCCATCTTTCTCCTCTTATGAAAGAACACTGCAAAATAATTAAGTCAATACACACAGAGCATTATAACTCATTAATGGAAATTGTGATAATGCCTGCATGAATCTAAGCTCCTGAATTCAGTTATGAGGTACAAGCGTGTCTACCCTTAGAATTTACTATGTGGCATTCACTCCCCACCTGCTTTTTCTTGATAGCATCTTGCAACTGAGTCTCTATTACTTGAAACCAGAAACAAAAAAATATATATGACAATTACAATTCACTAAAATTAAGTAGGATTTACCTTGGAAATTCAGTGATACTTTGTTAATTAAAAATCTATTAATATGTGTCAATAAAAAAATTAGAAAATATCACCTAAGGAGTTCCTGAAGTTCATTTTATAATCTGCAGTGGAATCCTTTAATAAAATTAACTAATTTAAGAAAGCGGGAATGTAGGGGTATTTTCATAAAATTATATAAAATATGTACCTCAAGCCAAAAGCCAACACGAAACGTGGTAATTCACTAAAGATATACTCATGAAAACCAGGAAGAAAGTGAAGATGTCTGTAATTGCTGTTGTTATTTTATATGACTCTAAATGTTCTGGCTAACACATGAATAAATGAAACAGATATGAGAAATGAAACTTTTAACAAGCAAAGTGTTAAATTATAATTGTCTAACATCACAGTTATATATCTAGAATTTCTAAAGAGTCAACTGAGAATTACTAGATTTACAAAGACAGCTTTAAAAAAAACTGGATCTATGATAAATGTAATATTTCTTTTTGAATTGAGGGTGCATATCTATGGGAGGTGGTAGTCGGTCTGTGTGGATAAGCATTTTCGTTAATATATAGATAATATAGTGTGAGAAACCATCATCTATTTTGAAAAAAGCTCACTCCAGCATTCATATAATCCTGAACATTCCCCAGGATGAGTGCCTTTATATATCCTGTAAAACTGTCTTTCATATGAGTCTCCACTTAACACTTCTGACCTTTTCATAAATAGTTCCCCAAGCTGCCACAATTCTTCCTGCTCCATTATGCTTCAAATTATTCTCTTAATTTCCCAAATTAGAGCTAAAACTAGGCTGATTGTTTAACAAACTTTATCAAATGCTGAGGATAACATAAAGGAATTACAATGCATAAAATGAAACCCTAAAACCAGATAATTAGGTCTTACTCCTCCTAGAGTCCACTGGTTAATTTCCGCCCTGGGAGTAACCCTTCTCCTTGGATCTAGCCTGAACAGTAGTCTCCTTTTTAAAAATCTCCCTCTCTAGACTCTAGATTCTAAGAACTCAACTTCCAGCAGAATAGCCCCCTCCACTGAAAGAAAAAAATATATAGTTCATAATATCACAGAGATGTCTCTGTGCCTGGAATGAATATCTAGTTCATGATTAAATGGAATGCTTAATTTCTCAATCAGAAGCATCCCACCATCCCAGATACAGGGCTTCCCTTAGATTTGCATAAATTAAAAGGATTGCTCATATTGGTTCCTCTAAAGAAGGGAGAATATTACTGAAAACCAAAAGCTTCCTCTACCTTTAAGTCCACAGGAGGAAGAAAATTCAGGCAACCTGAAAATCGCATTTTGCCTCAGACACCATCCATTATAAATGTATTCAGACCTATTTAGATTAATCTCACAACAATCCCTTTCTAGTAAAACAAAATAAAATTTAAAAATAAAGTAAAATAAGTGATATTATATTCAGCAATAACTGGGATTGTATAATGTATTTTTTAAAAGCCAAATTGCATCAGGTACTCCCAAAAAAACAGCCAGCAAATAGCCATCTGAGGAAATCAGTGGGCTATGGAAATAAAAATCACAATGCTTTACTGCAGAATATAAAAATAACTTGAATAATTTAAGATAGCACTAATATTTCTATAATTTTTGCCAAATTTAAGGTAATTTTAATAACAATCTCAATCATATTGACATCTGAAAAAAAATTAGCTAGAAAAATAAAACTCTGTGAAAATTCATCTGGAAGAATTCCAGGTAATTTTAAACTCCAGGATATTGGAAAATGAGTTACATGGGAGAGCTAATTCTGTAATATATGAACTATGTTTTAACACTATACTGGTTAAAACTAGTTCTGCTGTTGGCTTAAGAATAGATAGGCAGTTAGCAAGACCACAACTGAAATACAAACTCTGGTCTGTATTTCATGTTTACGTATATACTAAAATAAGTGGTATATCCAAGATTTTTCAATAAATAATTTTGAAATGAAGTTTATGTTAAAAAATAGGATTGTTTTCATGTCACACCATGCAACAGAATAAATTTCAAGTGGTTGATTATGAAACAGAAAATATTAATCATAAAATGCGGAAAATTTTATTAGCTATAGAAAGAAGACAAGGTTGACTATATAAGCAAATTTAAATTAAAAACAGATGAAGACAGTACAATAGAATATGCAAAACAGTAGAAACACTAAACAACAGATTAGTGAATATTTTGCAGTATGTATGATATGTAAGTAATGATATTAAAATATAAAGAATTCATAAAATAATATATTTACAAAATAAAACTCCAGTAGAAATAATGAGCAGCAAACAAGCAAAGGCAAATTACATACACACAAGCAGAAATTAAAAATGTCTTATAATTACTCATAGAAAAACAATTAACCTTACTTCAAATCAGATATTTAAATACATAAAAAGGAAATATTTCTCAGGTATCAGTGTCCTTTATAGATAGATAGATAGATAGATAGATAGATAGATAGATAGATAGATAGATTCTGGCAAGGGCAATGTAATTTATAAGCTGTACAACAATGATAAGATGTGAATGGGTGAGACTTTCTGTAAGACAATCTGGCAATGCTTATTACTAGTTTCAGGTATGTTTATACTCTTTAACTCAAGAGTTCCATTTTAGGTTTTGAAAAAGACTCATGGGAATCTATCTTAATGAAATAATCATAAATGTGGATTAAAAACTACCCATAAAGTACCAAAAGTATGGATGTTTATAATAGCAAAAGAGTTAAATATAAAATAATGGTACAGAAATAGTGAAATCATGAAATAATATTAGCAGCATCTTATCATGGAAATTTAAGTATCATTAAAATGGTTTCCTGAAAAAAGTACTCAAGATATTATACTTGAATTTAAAATAGAGTTTACTACAAAATTGTGGCCTTTGTATTAGTTCAATTATAAGAGAAAGTTGCACTTAAAATGAACTGCAATTCATATACTCAGTTAACAATCGATGCCCTTCTTTCCTTTGCTACTTTTGTTCCTTTCTCCTCTTCATTTTTCTTGACTAGACTATAGTTCACAAACTCCATCTAATCCATTAACAAATCTTACTTCTATCTTCAGAAGATATCCAGAACCAACCACTTCCCACCATATCAGCTGCTACTATATCACACATCTGAGCTGAAATTAACTCTTACCTGTATTATGACAATAGCTTCTTAATGTTTTCATTCTTTCACCCTTGTCCTCACAGCACTGATGACTGACCATAAGTAAGGTTCTATGTTTCCCCTTAACCAAACAATCAAATGGCTTCCCATGGCACTTGCAATAGAAGTCAAATTCCATACAGTGATCTAAAGGGTCCAGTGAAATTTCCTCACTTCTCTAATGACATATTCTACTGATTTCTTATTTCAACCTTCTTTTGATTTCTTATCTATAATGAGTCTGTTCTTCATGGAACATCCTTCCTTAACATCTCTATAGGCTCTTTTCAGCACTTTCATCAGGTGTTAACAGTTCCTTGCCTGACAAGTACCATTCTGTATTCCCCTTATCTTGTTTCTCACCATTTATTTATACATTCCTCACCCTTTTGCACATTCAATCGTTTTGTTTGCTGGTTTATTTTTTTTTCATGCTAGAATATAAGCTCTCTGAGGGCTATAAATCCTAGAGCTAGTGGAGCATTCTGCTTAGATTTTTGGCTCAATAATTATTTGTCGAATGCATGAATCAATATATGTCACATGACATGTTAGTATACAATACAAGCCAAAAAACATTAGTGCAAAAATTCTGCAGGGTGAAGCAGAGCTTAACAAGCAATAATAATTGTGATATAGCTCATATCATTCTAGGGTAAATAATAAAATGCTTATGAAGCAATAAACACATAAAGGCATTCAAAACATTTACACCTAAGAACATATTTTGCATGGGTTCCAAAAGTCTATATGATAACTACTCTTTCAGATTCTCAGACATGTACCAGTTGCTCTTTATTTTTCTTATCAACTTATGATGAAGACATTGAACTCTATAAGGATTATTTCTAGTCTATCAAAAATAAACACCACTTCTCAAAATATAACTTTAGTGATAGCATTAAAAATGCTTTAAAAATGCAATATAACCACTTTATTTAAAAATGCCATTATACTTTAAATATTTCCAGTTCTTAATACCAGATATATTTCCAGATGTTGTTCCATGTTCAATATAATTTTGTTTTTTCCTCAAATCTTTAAATTGTGTTGTAGAGTGCATCTTTATTATAAGTATATGTTTGAGAATCAAATTATTTTAGACCTAATATAATCTGCCAATCTTAAATCAATAGTTTATAATGGCAAAATCAAAATTTTAGATACACAGTTATATATTGACAAATAATTGATACATTGTGCAGCATTGAGTCCTTCTATTTTCTTTTTTTTTTTTTTTTTTTTTTTTGAGACGGAGTCGGAGTCTCTCTCTGTCGCCCAGGCTGGAGTGCCGTGGCGCCATCTTGGCTGACTGCAAGCTCCGCCTCCTGGGTTCACGCCATTCTTCTGCCTCAGCCTCCCAAGTAGCTGGGACTATAGGTGCCTGCCACCACGCCGGGCTAATTTTTTGTATTTTTTTTAGTAGAGACTGGGTTTCACCGTGTTTGCCAGGATGGTCTCGATTTCCTGACCTCGTGATCCACCCGCCTGGGCCTCCTAAAGTGCTGGGATTACAGGCGTGAGCCCCTGCGCCTGGCGAGTCCTTCTGTTTTCAACATGTGTGAACATAAGTCATATTAGAAGAAAAACCTCTTGGTGAATATACTTTTGATTTTACTAAATCCTATTTCTTGAATCATCTGATTCGGGTGCAATCTTTATTTTCCTAAAAAGTCTAGCATTTTTTTAGGTACATGCATAAAAGAGTAAAAGGCTCCTTTCTTTTACCTATAACCATTCCTTACACATTCCACATGGTTACTGGTCAGTCCTTTAGGACCGGTGCTATTCAATCATCTTAATAAATCTACACTATTATTATATTAGTTTCTTTGAAATAGCTATATTTAGGTTACCTCAGGTAAAAAAGATTCAAAGTAAAGAAACACTGGATTATAAAAGAGGTATGAAAACTATCTTGCAAAACTTAATGAAAAACAGCATCCAGTATCAATTAGAATCTAATAGGAATTCCAGTAGTTAGATAGCAGCTCCGGTAACTAAGTAGATTTGCCAGTTGTCCTTGAAGAATCCATTTCAACAGGTGTAACTGAGATGCAAAAAACATTCCAAATGTTAGGGTATATTAAGGTCTTATACTGTGTCCAGATTCTGAAGGGCTGTGTATCATTTACTTACTGATGCATAAAAAAATCACCCTAAAACTTAGTGGTTTAAACCACAAGATTCTATTACTGTATATGAGTCTTTGTCTAATCTAGATGGTCCTGCTGTTCTAGGTGGTTTTGCTCATCTGGGCTGAGCTTGCCTGACCTTGGCTGGGCTCACATATGCAAGTGTGGTCAGCTGTTAAGTTGGTAGGGACTCCCTGGTCTAGGATAGCCTCACTCATATGTTTAATGTGAGGTCAGCTTTCAACTGGGTCAATGGAAATGACTCATCATCTAATAAGTTTATTCATATGATGATGTCAGGATACAGAAAGATCAAAAGCGTGCAAAGTCTCTCTTGAGGCCTGGATTTGGAATTGACAAACTGTTACTTTTAGAGCTTTCTACCTAACAAAGCAAATCCCTAGGTGGAGAAACAGTATTTACCTCTTGAGAAAAAGAGCTAAAAAAATCACATTACAAAAGGTATGAAGATAAGGAGGATGAAGCCTTGTCACCCTTTAGTAATCTATCACAGAGAAGAAATGACAGATTATGATTTGGGGAATGAATGAGTAATGAAAAGTTGTTTCATCTTTCTGTATGCAGAAGGACACACAATTAAACTATGAGATTAACCTGTGGGCAATAAAAAATGGATCGGAAGTGGGAATAATAAACTGAAGGTGAGAACAGTAATGATTGTATCTTTCTATATATTTAAATGGTAATAAGGACTTGAATTCAGTTCAAATGTAAAGGAATGGAAAAGCTGATTTGTAAATGTAGAATTGACCAAAGCATGAGACTTCCAAATGAGAAGAGAAGAATAAAACCATTGTTCTTCTAAGTTCTCACACTTTAGAACTGGATACAGACTACTGCCAAAATCCAAATATGAAATTGAAAAAGAAAGGATATAATTTTGAATAAAATTTCATATGACTGAATATGATCATTTGGCATTTTATTTATTTATTTAGCTCATGGAAAAGGTGTAATTCCTGCTGGAAATTACCATAATTAGTTAGTAACATAAGACTGTAATTCTTTTACAAGACGTACAATCCTTTCAAAAACTTTATGTTGCTCCCATCTCCTCCTCTTAGGTGCTTTTTCTTTGCATGAGAAAATCCATTCCTTCTATTCATGAGCTTTTCAATCAGATCAATATTCTTCATTATATGCTCCTGAGAACTCTCAAAATTGAATTATCGTCTGGAGTGAATTTGTATAACTTTGAACTCATGGACTGAGAAAGGGCAAAAATATTTTCCAAATCTATACGTATTTTCCCTTCTTAGAATTTCTGCTTCCTTCAATTTATCAATAACTGCTTCCAGAGCCGATACAACTTATTTATAAGTCTGTGTTCCCTTAGCAAACACTGTATCTTGTCTATTTCATTATTTATGTCATAGAATTAAGAGGGCAAATAAGTATCCTTTCCTCAAATTACCTTATGTTCTTACATCATTTGCATGTTCTTTTCTTTTTTTTTTTTTTTTTTTTTTTTTTTTGAGACGGAGTCTCGCTCTGTCGCCCAGGCTGGAGTGCAGTGGCGCGATCTCGGCTCACTGCAAGCTCCGCCTCCCGGGTTCACGCCATTCTCCTGCCTCAGCCTCCCGAGTAGCTGGGACTACAGGCGCCCGCTACCACGCCCGGCTAATTTTTTGTATTTTTAGTAGAGACGGGGTTTCACCGTGTTAGCCAGGATGGTCTCGATCTCCTGACCTCGTGATCCGCCCGCCTCGGCCTCCCAAGCATGTTCTTTTCTTAAAGAGTTCTAATTTCAGTCTTCAAGTATCTGCTCATATCTGAAAATAATATTGTTCATTTATTGAACTCTTTCTAGTACAAGGATGTTTTGGGTTGAATTGTGGATCCACAAAATTCATATGTTGAACTCCTAAACCTCTGGACCAAAGAATGCCACCTTTTTTGGAAATAGGGTTGTTGCAGATGTAATCAGTTAAGATGAGTTCACTAGGATGAGATGTAATATAACATGACTGGTGTCCTTATAAGGAGGGAAAATTTGGATAGAGGCATGGACATGGTGAGAATATCACATAAAGATGAAGGCAGAGATCTACAAACCAAAGATCACCAAAGATCTCCAGTAAATCAATGGAAACTAGGGAAGAGGAATGCAGTCGATACTCAGAAGGAAGTCTCTTCAAGATTGCAACATAAAAACTATGCTTGAGTTTTAGCGTGGTAAGATTACAATATCATCTCTTACCTCAATATCCAGCCTGGTGACCTACTGTGTAGATTTTGAACTTGCCAGCTCCACTGCCAATTCCTTAAAATAAATATTCAATTTCTTAAAATAAATATCTTCTCTAGACAGTGTGAAAGAAAAATAAATCTTGGGGCCCCAAAATCACTAAGCTGAAGGGAAAAGT
This sequence comes from Pan paniscus, assembly GCF_029289425.2. Classification (NCBI taxonomy): domain Eukaryota; kingdom Metazoa; phylum Chordata; class Mammalia; order Primates; family Hominidae; genus Pan; species Pan paniscus. The sequence goes on from NC_073259.2 coordinate 81,193,533, forward strand.
CAAGCTGGGAACTGCTTAGGGCAAACCTGCCTCCCGTTCTATACAAAGTCATCCCTCTGATAGCTGTGATAGATGCATATCTGATTGCCTCATGTGGAGAGGCTAATCAGAAACTCAAAAGAATGCAACCATTTGTTTCTTATCTACCTATGACCTGGAATCCCTCTCTCTATTTCAAGTTGTTCTGCCTTCACCTTGAGTTGTCCCACCTTTCCCGACTGAACCAATATACATCTTACACATATTGATTGATGTCTCATGTCTCCCTAAAATGTGTAAAACCAAGCTTTGTCCCGACAACCTTGGGCACATAGGCAGAACCTCCTGAGGCTGTGTCACAGCATATGCCCTCAACCTTGGCAAAATAAACTTTTTTTTTTTTTTTTTTTTGAGACAGAGTTTCACTCTTGTTGCCCAGGCTGGAGTGCAGTGGCGCGATCTCGGCTCACTGCAATCTCCGCCTCCCAGGTTCAAGCGATTCTCCTGTCTCAGCCTCCCAAGCAGCTGGGACTACAGGTGCCTGCCACCATGCCCAGCTAATTTTTTGTATGTTTAGTAGACACGGGATTTCACCATGTTGGGCAGGCTGGTCTCAAACTCCTGACCTCAGTTGATCTGCCTGCCTCGGCCTCCCAAAGTGCTGGAATTACAGGTGTACTGTGCCCAGCCGGCAAAATAAACTTTTGAAATTAACTGAGACCTGTCTCAGATTTTGAGGGTTCACATTTTGGTTACAATGAAGGGATTCTGAGTGGAGATGCCCCTGACCTTTGACAAATCTCCTATTGGTGCTTGGTACCAGCATGAGCTGATTTAATGGCTCAAACCAATAGGACAATTTGCTGAGGTCTGGGAGCACCCCCTCCAGAGAATCCCTGATCTCCCGAAATTTGGTCAAGATCTAAAGTTTATTTTGCTGTACAACTCACCCCCCTCCCCTCTAACTTTTTTTTTTTTTTTTTTTGGAGTTTACTTGCTTTCAACAAGAAAGGCAAGATTTCCTGTTTCCATAATGATGGAAGGCAGGTAATTCCTTTATGGAGTTTGAGCTTGCTCACAGCAGGAAAGATGAGTTCAAGTTTTTTTTTTTTTTCCTTCTTCTAGGATGGTAGAAAGCAATCTTCAGCCTGAGACCCATTCCTAGGTAAGTAGCTGAATTGGGTTTTTTTTCTTGGTTAAAGTATAACAATCAACTGGTCTTAATTTCTCCTTACCATTAGAGCACTCAGTGATCATATGGCTGGGTTTTTGTTATTGTTTTTGTTGTTTGTTCCAGTCTTTTCCCCATCAGATTTGACCAACTCTACCTGACTTGGTCAAATCTGAGAATTCCAAATTATGGGTAACAAAACCTTTCTAATTTGGCTAAAATTCCTTGCAGCTGCAAAAGAGCAAGAAAACACAGCAACAACAAAAACAAAACCATGTCCTTGGTTTCTCTGTTTGCTTCCTGTCTTTAAAAAAAATTTTTCTTTCATTTACTTTTTTTCCACCCCATATCTCCTTTCCCTTTTGCCATCTGCTGTACCAAAAAATCTAGAGACGACTTCTAATGACTTGAACCCCTTTAAAGAATTCAGAACAAAGGTGCCATTCACCCATTGGGGTGTTCTGTTTCCTCTGTGGAGTTTCAAGAGTCATGGGGAGATTCTTCTTAGGTCTAAACCTCTGTTTTCCTACATTGAATAATCTGGGCTCTTTGACTTTGGGGGTACCAGAGATTACTTAATACTGTGAGAGGATTTGACCTTGGCACTTGTAATGGCAGATGAGAGCTACAAAGTAGGGGTGGTTGTGCATAGTTTACAGAAATTGTTCTTAGCTGTTTTTTTTTTTTTTCTCTCCTAGGAAGTTGTTGTTTAAGGATCCTAATTCTAGTTCTGAGATGCATTCTAAAGAGTCACCTCTATCGCTTTTTTCTCCCAAAATTAATCTCCATTTGACTTGTCTGTGCACATTTCTATGAGCAACTGAACTGTTGTTTGCATAGGTCAATGAGAGACTGAGTTTTCTCAGCTCAAAAGAAATAGGCATATCTTTCTCCCAGCTGAAAGGTGCCCCTGGGTGACCAGGGGCCTCGTGGGAGTGTCTGGGGGGTTGACCCCTGTGACATGCAGCTGTCCTACAGTGAAATCCCCAAAAAAAAATTAGTTAAAAAAAGGCTTATCCAGGAAATGCATATAAAGGCTGATCACCTGGCATTTTGAGTCCTCTCAGAGATTATAGACCTCTGGAGAGAGAAATTGAGACTCACAAGAGGGTGGAAACAACTCAGTGGTGACGCAATGTGGAGTCCTGCCCACAAAGAGCACACATCCACCCACCACACAAAAACCCTAGGCCACAACTCAGTTCCTCCTTTTTTTAAAAAAGTGGGAAACAAATAATCTAAGAATGAGGAGAAAACAAGGATAATGACAACCTTTTGAGCACTCCGTAGGTTTTATGGCACTTCTACTTGCCAGAGTTTATGTAAAATAGAAGTAATATAGTCTTTGTGCACATTTATTTTAAGGAAAAAGAGCCCTAAGGTCAGCCAGCAAACTATAGAGTTCCTGAGTTCTCCTTTTCTCTATTTTCTCTTCTGCCTGCTTTAAATCTGCTGTTATTTTTCTATTAATATAAAAACCACTGTTGGGATTCAACAGGTTATTTTTGCAAGCTGCTGAATTTTATATTTATCTCATGGCTAAAGTTCTGAAGTAAAAGCTATAGGATCTTCGTGTGTGTGTATATGTGTGTGTGTATATATTTAAAAGACTTATATAGTTTCTATAATTTTATGTTTAATTGACAAATCCATTTTAATTTTTCTTTAGCACACAGGACTTTTTCTCTCCATATCCTATGATGTAAATTTTGCTATTTGATTTTCACCTGAGTTGTTTCCTTTAATATGCAAATTTAAGGCTATTTAGCTAACAACTACCTAGGGTAATAAAACAGGTTGTCAAGAATTTGAAAGTTTAAGGTAGGAAACAACAGGAGTTTTATGAATCTATAAGATGTACTTCTATCCACATGCCTAATACATCTATGTATTTATGTGTTGTGTACACAGTGTTTCACTACTGATATATATAAAAAAGCTTTCATTAATTGGCTTAAGAAAATAAAAGCACTTGAATTAAATACTTTATCAGAAAAAAAAACTGGTCAAATGTTTTTTCATGCTTTCATTTTAATTCAATTATGTAAACTTAAGTAAATGCTTAACTTTTACTTAAGTTTATGTAACTTAAGTAAAATCTGTAATAAATAAGCCAGCATTAACATTATTGGTAAAGTAATATTAGAAATGTCTTAAGAATTGAAAACATACATTTTTGTTTGCACTTATTAATCAAGCAATTTTATACTTATCCTGCCAAATACTATAAAGTATCAAAATTTGGCATAGGGGTTAAAAACACAGAATAATCTTTGCTTGTGTAATCTTTAATAAATAAACATTAATATTAGTTTAATGAAAATAGCTACCTCTTGAATTTAGTTAAGATCACCATAACTTCTAATCTTGTGGGTGGTTTAGTCCATAAGCAGCAAGGTTTGTTTTGGAAAGGGATTGTTATTGTCTCTGTCCCAAAGCTAAACAATAAATTAAGTTCCTCCCAAAGTTAATTTTTCCTGTGCCCAGGAATGAACGAGGACAGCTTGGAGGTTAGAAGCAAGATGGAATCAGTTATGTCATATCTTCTTTACTGTCTGTTACAATTTTGCAATGGCCGTTCCATAACTTTAAACAATGACTATTGCAGTTTTCATAAATAATCTAGGTAAATGACTAAAAAAAAATTAGGCAAATGTAATGGGATAAATACATGTAGAAAAACTTGTCAGAATCTATAATCTAAAGTTATATTAAGCTAGATAATAGATATCTCATTATTTGGGCACTTTCCAATAAAAATGTATTTGTAGGAAAACATACTTTCTTAAAAAAAGTGTGTCCTTTTAAAAGAGGTGAATAATTATTGTCTAATTCAAAGCTTATTTAAAGGTTATGTATAAAACAAGGTAAAAGGAATGAGGATATAACAGGGTTGTAAAGAAAGTTATAAAAATAAAGTTTTTTTGTAAGAAAACTTAAAGGGAAATAATTTTATATGTGATAGAATCTGCTATGGTAGATTTAGTCCTAGAATAAAATGACTGGTTATTTAAGAAAGAGGGATGGTCAGAAAAAATTAGAAAATCCAAGCAGATCATGAACAATCTGTGAAAGTCATAGTAAAGTAAGAGGATTAAAAAAGAAAAAGCACAAAAACTTTTATATGATCAAGCTATTAATTAAAGGAAAATTATAATGGTCTTCCTAGAGATTGGGCTTGACGTAGGAAAAAACCATATAGAATAAATAATTGGTTAAAACAATGAAGTTTTCTTAAGGGAATGATTTACTCCTAATAAAATATGAGAGGTTTTAATTTTTTTAACCCAAAGTTTAACTTTTATTGCATCTCACCATTTTCTGTTTTCTCACCCATTTTAAAGGGCACAAAATAGTAACACTGTCCTTCAACTCATTTTCAACTTATTAAGATTTTTTTCCTTGAGTCCTGTTTAATGTGTCCTAGTGCTAACAATGTTTTCTTAAAGTTCTAAAGGAAATGTTTACTTTCAACATAATATTTTGTGCAGAGCAGAAGGTCATTTCTTTTGTCTTTTGGTACCTGGCCTAGCAGATTTTACGTTTTATAGAAATATTTTCTCTGTCATTATTACTAAATTTTGGTTTGCTTAGGAAAAAAACTGTGATTGATATTTTTTAATTAAGGTTATTACATCCATGTGTCTTTCAGTATTTGCTTTCAAAGTACTTGTGACATTGAGATACAGGGCTTTGACTCCTAGGTCTAAAAAGGACACCAAGTCCTGCTAAATCTTAAACATTGACAGCAATTAAAACCTCATCTTCAGGCCGGGTAGAAATCCCAAACCAAATAAACTGTGTTCCTGAGACATAGGGCCAGAATTTAAAGGTATTCAACTCCTCAAGTCCCAGGAAATATCGCAGAAGAGATGGGTGTGTGAGATTGTGAGGGCAGACTTTGAGAGAGAAAATAAATGCAGTTTCTCTATAAATTAATTATTAATTTCAAAGGCACACTGATGCAAGACCAGCATATGGGCCCTTATGTTAAGAAAACCTTAAGTTTTCCTTGAAGCATTAACTGACTCCTTAATAAAGGTTATAAAAGTTAGTAAAGGTTTATGGAAGTTATATCTTATGGTCAAGATTAAAATTTTGTAGATTGTTTATAAAATTTTGAGAAACAAATTTATTTGGCTTTATGTTGTTTTTATTAGGGTTTATTGTTTAGAAAATTAAATCTCTTCTCTCAAAGAATAAAAGTTATCAGCTTTTTAAAAAAATCCTTGTGTTATCACTTTGGTCAAATGAATGACTTATTTTACAATGACCTGTAATATCAACTGTTTTAAATGTTTGATAATTTTCCAAAATCAAATTATAAATTATATCTTCTCCTGGCCTAATTAATTCTTTAAGATATTGGTTTCCCTAAAGCCCAAAAATGACATAATTTGGCTTATTTAATATGAAAATCATATAGAAAACATTGTTAAATATGAAATAGTGTTTGCTTTTCTTTGGGCTGTATTTGTGTAAATATGTTATTGGTATTTGCTCCAAAATTATGAAAAACTCCTATAATTCTGATATCACTTAGTATACATTATCAGTAGTAATTATAATTGTTATCTTAAATTATTGTGTGTCACAGAGGAAACAAATTTGTCACTTGTGTCCTTGACTATGGCTGCCCTAAAATATTTTGTCATCCATGGACAATTGTTGTCTTGTTTTGCTCCTCTTTAGAAGGCAGTTTTATGACTTTTTAATGATCGCCATTCTAACTGGTGTGAGATGGTATCTCATTGTGGTTTTAATTTGCATTTCTCTGATGGCCAGTGATGATGAGCATTTTTTCATGTGTCTTTTGGCTGCATAAATGTCTTCTTTTGAGAAGTGTCTGATCATATCTTTCGCCCACTTTTTGATGGGGTTGTTTGTTTTTTTCTTGTAAATTTGTTTGAGTTCATTGTAGATTCTGGATATTAGCCCTTTGTCAGATGAGTAGATTGCAACAATTTTCTCCCATTCTGTAGGTTGCCTGTTCACTCTGATGGTAGTTTCTTTTGCTGTGCAGAAGCTCTTTAGTTTAATTCGATCCCATTTGTCAATTTTGGCTTTTGTTGCCATTGCTTTTGGTGTTTTAGACATGAAGTCCTTGCCCATGCCTATGTCCTGAATGGTATTGCCTAGGTTTTCTTCTAGGGTTTTTATGGTTTTAGGTCTAACATTTAACTCTTTGATCCACCTTGAATTAATTTTTGTATAAAGTGTAAGGAAGGGATCCAGTTTCAGCTTTCTGCATATGGCTAGCCAGTTTTCCCAGCACCATTTATTAAATAGGGAATCCTTTCCCCATTGCTTGTTTTTCTAAGGTTTGTCAAAGATCAGATAGTTGTAGATATGTGGCATTATTTCTGAGGGCTATGTTCTGTGCCATTGGTCTATATCTCTGTTTTGGTACCAGTACCATGCTGTTTTGGTTACTGTAGCCTTGTAGTATAGTCTGAAGTCAGGTAGCGTGATGCCTCCAGCTTTGTTCTTTTGGCTTAGGATTGACTTGGCAATGTGGGCTCTTTTTTGGTTCCATATGAACTTTAAAGTAGTTTTTTCCAATTCTGTGAAGAAAGTCATTGGTAGCTCGATGGGGATGGCATTGAATCTGTAAATTACCTTGGGCAGTATGGCTATTTTCATGATATTGATTCTTCCAACCCATGAGCATTTGTTTGTATCCTCTTTTGTGGTGCTGGAGAGGATGTGGAGAAATAGGAACACTTTTACACTGTTGGTGGGACTGTAAACTAGTTCAACCATTGTGGTAGTCAGTGTGGTGATTCCTCAGGGATCTAGAACTAGAAATCCCATTTGACCCAGCAATCCCATTACTGGGTATATACCCAAAGGATTATAAAACATGCTGCTATAAAGACACATGCACACGTATGTTTATTGCGGCACTATTCACAATAGCAAAGACTTGGAACCAACCCAAATGTCCAACAGTGATAGACTGGATTAAGAAAATGTGGCACATATACACCATGGAATGCTATGCAGCCATAAAAAATGATGAGTTCATGTCCTTTGTAGGGACATGGATGAAGCTGGAAACCATCGTTCTCAGCAAACTCTTGCAAGGACAAAAAACCAATCACCGCATGTTCTCACTCATAGGTGGGAATTGAACAATGAGAACACATGGACACAGGTAGGGGAACATCACACACCGGGGCCTGTTGTGGGGTGGGGAGAGCGGGGAAGGATAGCATTAGGATATATACCTAATGTTAAATGAAGAGTTAATGGGTGCAGCACACCAACATGTCACATGTATACATATGTAAAAAACCTGCACATTGTGCACATGTACCCTAAAACTTAAAGTATGATTAAAAAAAATAAAATAAATAAAATAAATTTAAAAAAGAGAAGGTGGTTTTATAAGCAGCTATAAAACTCTAAAAGGTGCTCTTGATACAAGTTTCTGATAACTTTGGAGATTGCGACATCAGAATAGAAGAAAAACTTTTAAGACTCACAGATAACTGAAATCTTCATAGCAAGCAGAATCAGAATTAACTATATGGACTGAACTAATGTTGCTGATCCTTTTTTTTTTTCTCAGAGTCAAGGAAACTTTTCTTTTCAGCTATTGACAGCTTTTTACAATTTAGTATACTCCTATGAACAGAATTTAGAACATATTTCTTTCTCTTTACCTGATTTCTCCAGAATTTGGAAACTATTTGTAAGTATTCTTAACTTACAGCAAAATATAGTTATTTGCATAAGTGCAATAAGAATCTGTTTTCATTTATAACAGAAAACAATTGGAGAAACTGGTTATTTTACCAAAGCCTTGACTGGAATAGTATGCTTTCCTTTAAGGAACCAAACTTGACTTATGGAGCCAATAAAGGCCCCTCAGGAAAACTGGCCTCATACCTTGTCTACACAGTGCCTTACAGGGTTGCTGACCTGTGGTAAGTAAAGAATGTCACTTTCTGGGCCAGGCACAGTGGCTCATGCCTGAATTCTCAGCAATTTGGGAGGCTGAGGTGGGTGGATCACCTGAGGTCAGGAGTTCAAGACCAGCCTGGCCAACATGGTGAAACCCCATCTCTACTAAAAATACAAAAATTAGCCAGGTGTGGTAATGTGCACCTGTAATCGAAGCTACCCAGGAGGCAGAGGCAGGAGAATCTCTGGAACCCAGGAGATGGAGGCTGCAGTGAGCTGAGATTGTGCCACTGTACTCCAGGCAGGCTGGGCAACAGAGAAAGACTCTGTCAAAAAAAAAAAAAAAAAAAAAAGAATGTCACTGTCTGACAGGCCTAGGAACCCCAAGGTTATCTTTGAACCTTATGAGAAGAGGAATTCACCCAACTGATAGATATTTTATGGTACAAATCCACAGCTGGGCTTGGCTTCAAAAAGTCTTATCTGAGATTCCTTCTATGGAATAAAGTTCCATGAGAGATCAGACAAAACCTGAGACTGGAGACTCATTCTCCTCTAAAAATTCTTTCTCCAAAAGATTTTTAAAAAGTAAAGGGGTGAAATGTGAAAGGAAACTAAATCCTGGGTCCCCAAAATCACTAAGACAAAGGGAAAAGTCAAGCTAGAAACTGCTTTGGGCAAACCTGCCTTCTATTCTATTCAAAGTCACCCCTCTCATCACTGAGATAAATGCATATCTGATTGCCTCATTTGGAAAGGCTAATCAGAAACTCAAAAGAATAAAACCAATTGTCTCTTATCTACCTATGACCTGGAAGCCCCCTCCCCACTTCAGGTTGTCCTGCCTTTGCCTCAAGTCGTCCCAACTTTACAGACCCAACCAATGTACATCTTGCACATATTGATTGATGTCTCATGTCTTCCTAAAATGTACAAAACTAAGCTGTGCCCCTACCACGTTGGGTACATGTCATCAGGATCTCCTGAGGCTGTGTCATGAGTGCATGTCCTCAATCTTGGCAAAATAAACTTTCTGAATTAACTGAGACCTGTCTCAGATGTTCAGGGTTTACAACAGAAAATAGACAGATAGATGGACAGATGATAGATTTATATAATTAGATACATCTATATCTACAAGATATATGTACTGTCAGTTCTTTTTCTCTGGAGGACTCTGATTAACACAAAGAAATCTTGCAACTGGCTAATGAGAAAGCTATAATCATTCCCACTTTACACATGATAGTACTGATTTTTAATAATTTTAGTAACCTGCCCAAGGTCCCACAGCTCATAGGTGACAAAGAAGATTCAAGTCCAGGTCTCTGACTCCATAGCCCATTGTTGTAGGTACAGTGAAGGTCAACAATATATCAATTCAAATTGTTCTCCATTTTTATTTATGTGACTTTTGGGAGAAGATTCCCCCATTTTTCTTTTGGTATATTGACAAAAATGCATTTTTTGGAACCCACATTTACAATTTCAGTAATGTAGATGATGGGAGGATGTAGTACCTACAAGATATTTTAGTCAAACCACTAAGATCATTAAACTTAGTCCTACTGTGAACTCCTGCCTGACCCCTACACATACAAGGAAATGCTCCTATAGAATATAAGAATTAATCACACCTTTCTCCACAAGTGCTTTAGACTAACCACATCAATTTCAATCTCAAGGTGAGTCTTTGCATCATTATCCTCTGTGTTTCCTCTGTTCAACTTGGAAGTCTTTATTTTATATATCTAAAAATATAAACTTATGCTCTAAGCAGCCTTCAGTATAAAATTAAGAATTACTTCCCTCTGACAGAGCTGCTGACAATCTGAGAACAAACTACACACAAACATACACGCAATGTTGTATATTCAGTCCAAGATTCTCATTCTGCAAACTAGACTTTTCAAGCACAGGTGCAGCTGCTGAGAAGCAGACATTTTAGATAACACAGACATTAAGGAACCAAATGATTAAATCAGTTTTATGTCTACACAGGAGATAAAATTTAATTAAAGGCAATTAAGTGACTTTTAAGTGGATTGCATGTAGAAAAAGCTATACCTTATCTTCCACACCTTTCAAGTTTCTCTTGACCAATGCTGTCACTTATCTAGCCATGTATTTTTTTTCTATTTCCCATTGTGAATATGAGTCCTATGCGTAAGCTGACTCTGTGCAATGTTTTGAGTAAAAGAAGGAAAGTTTAAACATATTATACTAATCTAGTGCCTGCAGAACTTTCAGATATGAAAAGAACTTTCAGATATAGCTTCAAACCTGGATTACTCAACTTCTACTTATACCAACCTTAGAAAATAACCCTTTTTGAATCTCACCTATTAAAAAACAGGGCAAATAATATAGAAAACAATGGATTTTATGAGAATTAAGTTCACAAACCTAAAGTTACAGAATGCACCTTCAATCAAAAGGTGGACTGAACCAAGGTGGTAAATCTTATTTTTGCTTACAAACACACACACAAAAAAACAGCAGCTGGAAATAAAAAGCTTAAATAAGTATCTGAGATTTTTGGCTCATAACAAGATGAAAAACCAACCCAGTGTGCTGGGTCTCTCTCCCAGCTTAAGACTGAAGGTGCCAGCGAGGAAATGAAAATATGTGGAATTGAGTAATTACAGTTAAGTGTGAGAAACTCCTGAGGATAAAAGGGCAAATGTGACCTGGTGTGGAAAGCAACACACTAGCTCGGGGTAGACAGAGTGAACTTTCATAATTTGGAATATGGTCAGGAAGTCTGGAGAGAACTTTTTATTTCTGCTCATTTTTTTCCTTTTATTTCTTGCTCCCACACAACTAGGGTAGACAAACAACAGCTGCAGTTGAGAACTGTAGTCAGTAGGGGTAACATCAAAGTCATGCCAAGACTGGCTGGAGAAAGAGAGTATAAAAACAAGCACAAGCTGATTACCAGGACCAGAGCATCTCTTACTCTTTCTTCCACTGACACTCTAAAAATGAGGTAAAATCAGTTAAGGGAGATAAATCATTCAAGAAAAAGAGTGCTTAGAAAGGTGATATGTTGTTTCACATTCAACCACATACATGTTACAGGAAGGAAGATGAAAGGATGCCATCTATGTTAGGAAAATAATACTTTCCCCCGAAACCACTGGATGATTTCTGCTTAGGACTCAGGGTCTATGACTGTTTCACCCAAGTACCTGTAACTCCAAGGATGTCTAGGAAAATAAGTGTATTTGTTTCTTATTGTGAGAAACTATATATCATTACAATTATATTCTTGCATGGCTGTACATACTTTGTTGAACTTAAGAATAAAAATGGACTGTTTACGCTGTTTCTCTGTGTCTTTATTCTAAAGACTCTTGTGTACACATGAAATAAAATTTTATATGGCTTATCTTCAATTAATCTGCCTTTTTTGAGTTGATTTTTTAGTGAACATTAAAAGGGCTAAGAAGAAATTTTCCCTTGGTCCTGATAACTGCTAGTAAGAAAAGGGAAGAAAAGAAATATCGGGTAACTAGTTAGAAACTGCCTAATATGGACAAGAATTCCAGTATAAGAAAAAAGAGAATTCAAAGTAAATAACATCATGAAGAATAATGAGTTTTTATAACTGATAGAAAATAATAATTAGGAATTTATTCATGTAGATTAAGAAAGAAACTGCTGCTTCAAGACTCTTGCCTAGGTTGGCCCATTGATCTAGTATGCTCTTTCCTCAAATATCTACATGGCCTCCTACCGTCTCATTTCTTTCAGATTTTTAGTCAAAGCAGAACTGTTTAGAGAGATCTTATTCCCGCTCCCTGTAACTTTCTTTTTACTACCTGCTATAATTTTTATAGCACTTATTGGTATCTCATATTCTGTATGTTATGCTCAGTTGTTTATTTTCTACCTTGCTCCCTACCATCCACAATGATATAATCTCCCCAGTGGTAGACACTGCGTAGGTTTTGTTCATTGCTGTGTGTCTAGTGCCTAAAGCAGTGACTGACACAAAGTAAGGGCTCCACAAAGAGGAATAAATTGACTGAATAATTACAAATATGTATGCAGAAAAAATAATTTAGCAGAACAAACAGTAATTAGCAGAACTATGGATAAAGCCAAACCCCACCGCTCAAAGTTTTAAAAGACTCATCCTAGACATTTTATTGATCAAACAAATACTACATAAACAAATATGTAGAAGATTCAAATAACACAATAGGCACACACACCATACATCTTCAAATCATACTTTACTGAGGATACAAAATTGATTAAATCCTGGTTTACAATGATTTTTTTGCATTTTTACATATTTAATTCCAAATTTTTTTCTTTTAAAAATGCCAAAGTTACAGAGAAGTTGAAATGATTCAAGTAATAGCTGTCTATCTCATACTCACTAATTTGTTTTATATTTTACTTTACGTTCTGGGATACATGTGCAGAACGTGCAGTTTCTTTACATAGGTATACATGGTAATAATCTTATATGGACTAGATTTTCCATACAAAAGTCAATGGAGGGAGGGAGGGATGAATAGATGAAACACAGTCAATTTTTAGGGCAGTGAAACTATTCTGTATGATATTATAATGAGAGGTATATGTCATTATACATTTGTCAAAATAGATGTAAACCATGTGCAATGCGAGTGAACTCTAATGTAAACTATGGACTTAGTTAATGATAATGTATAAACATTAGCTCAATTATGGTAAACATACCCCACTAATGGAGAATATTAATAATAGGAAAAACTGAAAATGTGTGTCTGTTGGGATGTGGTGAGGGGTATAAGGAAATTCTACTTTCCTTTTAATCTTCACGTAAATTTAAAACTACTCTAAAAATAGTCTCTATTAATTAGAAAGAAAGGCTGAATGAAATTGGAAACAAGTTACAACTTCTATGTTTGCAATATTAATAACATATTCTTAAATATCTCTCGGATTAAAGATGCATTCATATGGAAACTTTAAAATAATGAAAATCCTATATATCAAGGTTTGTGGACATTACCAAAACATTTTCTTTTAGAATGGTGTATAATTTTAATTATGCTGATCACATAGCAAGAAATGAAAAAAATAAGCCAACACAAGAAAGTAGAAAGACAAAGAAAGCAAGTACAAAGTAACAAGTAGAAAGATTTTTAAAAATTAGATGTTAAGGAAATAGAGAACAACAACAAAAACAAAGCAGTACAGAGTGTTAACAATGAAACAATGAAATAATACCAATAAAATAAATACAATTTTGGAAAACAGGATCAAGGAGAAAGGACAAAAAATTTAGAAATTCAAAACGCATACAAGAAAATAACTGTAGGCACAACTGGCACAATTATATTAGTAATAATGATGGGATAAAAATATAAAGATGCATATGTAAATTGATCTGTGTAAACATGAATATAGTATTTGCCAAGTGACATAGACAAATAAATAATATACTTTTGAATATTGGTATCAGAATCATAAAATCTTTAAAAATCAAAATAACTAAAAGTAATAATCACATTCCTCACCCTTACTTTACAGATGATTTTTGCCATAATTTCCAGGCTTTGATAATTCCATATAATAAATCCTATGTGAGAAAATATACAGACAGGTAAAACATCATAGCATACGGGGTTGGTGAGTGGAGGAGTGAGAAGCTAATATATTAATTTAAAGCCAGGTCAAAGTTTAATTAAAATAGCAAAGACAAAACTAAGCTAAAACAACTAACCTATTTCCAGTTATAAATACAGTGATGAAAGCGTCAAACACAGTTGCATCTAAATAAATCCAATAGAGTTTTACAAATAATATATCATAAAATAAGGTGTATTACAGAAATTCAAGAGAACAGGAATTTGAGTTTGTAGGTCCAACACATTTGTAGGTTATCATGTTGTGGAGGAAATGGAGGTAAGGGGGATAAAACAAAGGAAGACCCTGAATAACCAGTCATAGCAGTACTCTGTAAAATGAGGTCTATGTTGAACTCATTTCTCTGCACCTTGGCTCCAGTTAGAATTTAAAATATTTAAAGAAAAAAAAAACTAATTAGCGGCTGAAGTATCAAAAGGAGGAGGAAAAGTAGACAGAGATTACAAAGTAGGAGGAGGGATCTCTGATCTCTGTAGACAAAGAAATGTTGAAAAGAAGTAAAAGCTTTAATGTATATCTGAATCACACGCGTGCGCGCGCGCACGCACACACACACACACACACACACACACACACACACACACCTTAAGTCAGTTGCTTTCTAGGTGTAGTCCCAGACTGCAAGCATCAACATTATCTGGGAATTTGTGAACTCAGAATTCCTGAACCCCACCCAGGTCTTCTGGACCAGAATTCTGGTGGTAGAGCCCAGCAATGTGGTTTTAATAAAATGCATGCTAATGCTTCAAAACCCCTTCTTTAGAAGGTGAAGTTGGAACAACACAGTACAGAGAGTTGAGCCCATAGTTCTTGTTAGTGTTAGGGACCATACAATTTATTGTTCAATCTGTGACACCCTTGGGTTTAAAACAGGAAGTTAATAAAACCACCAGTGCCAGAGCACAGCGGTGTTCTACCTAGAACAATGGAAAGAGTCCCAGTGAAAATTTAGCAATGAAAACATGAGTTTTGCATAAGCAAAAAGTTGAATTTGTAGGACTCATGTGATGCTATAACCCCTAGCCTTGATACTAACAGAAAGCTGATCTTGAATCAGTGAACTTCATAAAGACATGGTAGAGACAGCCACAAAACAGTGTCACAGGGAGAGAGTACGTTGAAGTGTTCAACATGGAGGTCTTCTAAGGTTGGATTCACAGGAAATACAAATCACAAGATGACATTATTGCCATGAGCGTAACAGGCTCGTGCTAACAATACAATTAGCAAGAGGACCTTAAATATATGTTTGAATTAGTCAAAGATAAAAATAACTAAATTCATAACCCAGGTAAAGGGGAGTTTGAAAATGGCTACTTTGAAAAAAACAACAATGTAGATTTTAGAAATTGAATTTACAGGATTTAAAATCAAATTATGGCAGGGCACAGTGGCTCATGCCTGTAATCCCAGCACTTTTGGAGGCCAACGTGGGCGGATCATGAGGTGAAGAGATTGAGACCATCCTGGCCAACACGGTGAAACCCCGTCTCTACTAAAAATACAAAAATTAGCTGGGTGTGGTGGTGCGCGCCTGTAGTTCCAGCTACTTGGGAGGCTAAGGCAGAAGAATCACTTGAACCTGGGAGGCAGAGGTTGCAGTGAGCTGAGATCATGCCACTGCACTATAGCCTGGCGACAGAGTGAGACTCCATCTAAAAATTTTAAAAAAATAAAATAAAATAAAATTATGTACAACAAAAATAATTGGATCATGATGATAATTTTGAGATTTCTTCCCAGCAATAACTGGTACAAAAGCTCCGGGATTCCATATATGTAGGGGTGTGTGTGTGTGTGCGTACATGAGAAAAATATATACCTTTACTAATGTAGTTTAGTCAAATAACAGCTATCACTTTTTAAAAAATCACTGATTGTCATCCCCTTCCTAAAAACCAGGAAAAATATAATTTTAGATTCCATTAACCATGCAAGACATAAATGAAGACTATAAAATTTATATCATTACTAAAGAAAATCATGCATTTTAATTTCTAGCTTTTTATATTTTTATTTTGCTTTTCATCGAGATGCTTTTTGAGGAAGCTTGCTAAACTATGATTAACTATTTGGAAGAAATAGTTATGCTGGTTTCATTCGTGAAATACAAGCTTTCCTACCTTAGGCCTGTAGATAGGTATCAAGGCGCCGCGTGGCCACACTCTTCTCTCCTATGGATTTTCATAGCCTGAAATTAAATCTGATAATCACCTTGAGGTGACTTATAGCAAGCTACTTAGCTTAGCAAATATACATCTTATTTCTTTCTCTTTTCTCTTTTATTTTGGAATCCTTTGCCTGTCTAGAGACAGGTATTACATAATAATAGGCACTGTGTATTTACAAGCAAAGGATTTTTTTTAATAAAGGTATCAGACATGGTAATGATAATTTTTATTTACAAACTGAACATTTTAAATTGTAAAGAGATAAAGAGTTACAGGTTACACTTCATAATTATTTGACTTACTTTAACTAGCAAGGGGTACCTGAAGAGTTCTTGAGTTAGAAAGATTTGGGGGGTGGTAATTTGTATGTGTATTTTATTATTATGGCATAAAACTTCACCCATTTCTCTTTCCAAGAAAATTCAAGCAGCACAGTTTGGAGAGGGTCTGAAGATGTTGCTGACCAGGGGACAAATGGGTTCCTTCGCGCAATGGCTATTGTAGCCACATTGTGGTAATATGGTGGACACTATGATGTACCAAATCTTTCTTCAAGGAAGGACTTGTCCCAGCTTGTGGAACTGCTGTCAACAGATAGTGTTCATTGGTCAGACTGTTCAGGGATTTCCTGAGTTGTAGAAAGCTCCCTTGTCCAAGGTCATGCTCATTTCCAGGCAGTTCTCATCCAATGACTGATCCATGAGGGAGTACAAAGGTCAGGTCACCTCAGCACAACTTTGGAAAACTGAAGGATTATTTTAGCTCTGGGGCTCTCTGTGGACTTGCATTGCAGCTCTATTTCTCTTTTCAGCCATTTCTGCTTCCTTTCCCATCTTTCCTCAGGCGTGGGTGACAAGGAAGCCCTAATAAAACTGTACTTTGAAGTTCATTTCAGAACTGGCTTGCCGGGGAAACCAATTTGTGACAATGCTCCTACAACACAAATTCATTTTGATAGATCTAATCCACTGGTCTTTTGAAATGTAGTGTTACTTCTCATTGGAGGACATTTCCCTGTCCTGGCTCCTCTTTCATCTCTCCATGTTTTATGTCTCTCCAGTCATTCTTTCCTGACCTTTATTCAATTTATAGAGCATCTGTACTCTTTTTTCTATCTTTTGATTTGGATACCAAATATCCTGTTCTTTTTTTTTAAGTATTTTCTTGTTTCGTGTTTTATTTTGAATTTTTGTGGGTACATAATAGGTGTATATACTTATGGGTACATGAGATATTTTGATACAGGTATGCAATGCCTAATAATCACATCACAATAAATTGGGTATTCATCACCTCAAGAACTTATGCTTTGTATTACAGATAATCCAATTATACTTCTTTATTTGAAAATATACAAATGAATTTTTTTTTTACTACAGTCACTCTGTTGTGCTAGCAAATACTAGGTCTTAATCATTCTTCTGACTATTTTTTGTACTCATTAACCATCCCTACTGCCCCCCTCACCCACCCACTACCCTTCCAATCCTCTGGAAACCATCCTTCCATTCTCTATTTCCATGAGTTTAATTGTTTTAATTTTTAGCTCCCACAAATAAGTGCGAACATGTGAAGTTTATCTTCCTGTGCCTGGCTTATTTCACTAAACATAATGACCTCCAACTCCATTCATGTTGTTGCAAATGGCAGGATCTCATTCTTTTTTGTGGGTAAATAGTACTCCATTGTGTATAAGTACCACATTTTCACTATTCGTTCAACAGTTGATGGACACTAAGGTTGCTTTCAAATCTTGACTATTGTGAATAGTGCTGAAATAAACATGGGAATGCAGATATCTATTTGATATACTGATTTTCCTTCTTTTGGGTCTATATATAGTGGTGGTATTTCTGGACTGTATGGTAGCTCTACATTTAATTTTTTGAGGAATCTTCAAACTGTTCTCCATAGTGGTTGTATTAATTTACATTCCTACCAACAATGTTTAAGAGTTCCCTTTTCTCCACATCCTTGCCAGCATTTGTTATTGCTTGTCTTTTGGATAAAAGCTTTTTTCATTAGGATAAGATAATATTTCATTGTAGCTTTTATTTGCATTTCTATGGTCATCAGTGATGTTGAGTACATTCTCATATATCTGTTTGCCATTTGTATGTCTTCTTTTGAGAAAGGTATATTTAGATATCTTTTGCCCAGTTTTTAATCATATTATTAGATTTTTTTTCCCCTATAGTGTTGTTTGAGCTTCTTGTATATTCAGGCTATTCAACCTCATATCAGATGGTGATATGGGTTGGCTCTGTGTCCCCACCCAAATCTCATGTCATATTGTAATCCTCAGGTGTTGAAGGGCAGGCATGGTGGGAGGTGATTGAATTATGGGGGCCGACTTCTCCCATACTGTTCTTGTGATGGAGTTCTCATGAGATCTGGCTGTTTGAAAGCATGTAGCACTTCTCCCTTCACTTTCTTTCCTCATCAGTAGTGAAAGTGGGCATCCTTGTGTTCCTGATCTTAGAGGAAAGGCTTTTCGTATTTTCCCATTCAGTACAATATTAGCTGTGGGTATGTTGTATATTGCTTTTATTATTTTGAGGTATGTTCCTTCTACTTTCTCTCTCCTGCCACCATGTGAAGAAAATGCTCGCTTCCCCTTTGCCTTCCACCATGATTGTAAGTTTCCTGAGGACTTCCACTCATGCTGCTTGCTAAACCTCTGGAGCTGTGAGCCAATTAAACCTCTTTTCTTCATAAATTATCCAGTCTCAGTAGTTCTTTATAGCAGTGTGAGAACCGAATAATACAGATGCATAGTTTGCAAATATCTTCTCCCACTCTGCGTTGTCTCACCACTTTGTTGATTGTTTGCTTTGCAAAAGCTCTTTAACTTGATGTGATCCCATTTTTGCTTGGGTTGCCTGCGTTTGCGGGGTATGACTCAAGAAATCTTTGTTCAGTCAAATGTGTTAGAGATTTTTCCAGAGTTTTTTTTAGTAGTTTTATAGTTTGAGGTCTTAGATTTAAGTCATTAATTGATTTTGATTTAACTTTTGTATATGGTGATACATAGGGGTCTATTCTTCTGCATATGGATATCCAGTTTTCCCAGCATCATTTATTGAAGAGACTGTCCCTTTCCCAATATATGTTACTGATACTTTTGTCAAAAATGATTTCATTGTAGATGTATGGCTTTATCTCTGGAATCTCTATTCGGTTCCACTGATTTTTGTGTATGTTTTTATGCCAATCTCAAGCAGTTGTGCTTATTATAGCACTGTAGTATAATTTGAAGTCAGGTCAAATTTCTCCAATTTTCTTCTTTTTCTTAAGAAAGTTTGACTATTCTGGGTCTTTTGCAGTTTCACATAAATTTTAGGGGTTTTTTTCTATTTATTTGAAAAAAAGTCATTGGTATTTTGACAGGGATTGCATTGAATCTGTAGATTGCCTTGGGTAGTATGGACATTTTAACAATATTCTTTCTTCCAGTCCATGAACGTGAAATAGTTTCCCGTTTTGTGTGTGTGTCCTCTTCAATTTCTTGCATCAGTGTTTTATAGTTTTCTGTAGAGACCTTTTCCTTCTTTAGTTAAGTTAATTCCTACGCATTTAATATTATTTGTGGCTGTTGTAAATAGCGTCACTTTCTTGATTTATTTTCAGATTCTTTACTATTGGTATATAGGAATGTTACTGATTTTTGTATGTTGATTTTGTATTCTTCAACTTTACTGAATTTGTTCATTAGTTCTAATAGTTTTTTGGTGAAAACTTTAGGTTTTTGCAGATATAAGATAAATTATCTGCAAACAAGGATAATTTGACTTATTTCTTTCTAATTTCAATGCCCTTTATTCTTCCTCTTGTCTGTTTACTTTGGTTAGAACTTCTAGTACTATGTTAAATAGCAGTGGTGAAAGTGGGCATCCTTGTTTTGTTCCTGATCTTAGAAGAAAGGCTTTCAGTATTTCCCCATTCAGTAGGATATTAGCTGTGGGTCTGCTGCATATTGCTTTTATTATTTTGAGGTATGTTCCTTCTACACCAAGTTTTTAAAGGGTAGGGATTTTATCATGAAGATATGTTGAATCTTATCAAATGCTTTTCCGGCATCAGTTGGAATGATTATGTGGTTTTTATCCCACATTCTGTTGATATGAGGTATCACATTAATTGACTTTTATATGCTGAACCTTTCTTGAATCCCTGAAATGAATCCCATTTGGTCATGATGAATGATCTTTTTAATGTACTGTTGAATTTGATTTGCTAGTATTTTATTTAGGATGTTTGCACCAACATTTATCAGTAATATTGATATATAGTTTTCTTTTTCTTATGTTTCTTTTTCTAGTTTAGGTATCAAGGTAATACTGGCCTGTCAGCATAAGTTTGGAAGTATTCCTTCCTTCTCTATTTTTTTGGAATAGTTTGAGAAGGATTGGTATTAATTTTTCTTTAGCTATTTGATAAAATTCAGAAGTGAAGCCATTGGGACCCAAGCTTTTCTTTGCTGGGTGTGATGGTTAATACTAAGGTTAATACCTATTAAAATATCATTGACATTCTTCATGGAACTAGAGAAAATTATTTTAAAATTCATATGGAACCAAAAAATGAGCCCAGATAGCCAAGGCCATCCTAAGCAAAAAGAACAACATTGAAGACATCATGCTACCTGACTTCAAATTGTACTACAGAGCTACAGTAACCAAACAGCATGACACTGGTACAAAAACAGATATATACACCAATGGAACAGAATAGAGAACATACAGCCATCTGATCTTTGACAAACCTGACACAAGCAAGCAATGGGGAAAGGATTCCCTATTCAATTAATGGTGCAGGGATAGCTGGCTAGCCATATGCAAAAGATTGAAACTGGCCTCTTCCTCACACCATACACAAAAACTAACTCAAGATGAGTTAAAGACTTACATGTAAAACCCTAACCAATAAAAATCCTGCAGGTCATGTTTTCCTGGATCGTCTCAATGCTTGTGGATTTTCAACTGTGTCTGGGCATTAAAGAGAGGTATATACTGTAGCCTCCCAGTGTTGGTGGGTCCCAGGAGCACCCGTCCTTCTTGGAAATGCTTTCCAGGTATTTGGAAGGACTTGGGTGTTGTGATCTAAACCATATCTTATTAGGGGATGCCGCAAGCCTAGTAATGCTGTGATCCTTGCAGACTTATAGAAGTATCATCTTAATAGCCTTGGAGAAGATCCAGAATTCTCTGGATTACCAATCAGAGACTCTTGTTCACTTCCCTTACTTTTTTTTTCCAAATAGAGTCTCTTTCTCTTCTCTGAGCTGCAAGTACCCCTGTGGCTACCACCACTGCTACTGTTCTGGGTCAGAACTGAAGCCAGTACAGCACTGGGACTTATGTACTAATGCCTGCTGTAACCACTACCTGGCTCCACCTGTATTCACTAAAGGTCCTGGGGCTCTCAAATCAGTAGGTGGCAAAGTCAGTTGTTTGTGTCCTTCCTTTCATGGTGGCAAGGTTCCCCAGGCCCTGGATGGGTCCAGAAGTGCCATCTGAGAGCTAGGGACTGGAATAAAAAGACCTTAGAAGTCTACCTGATGTTCTATTTTACTGTAGCTTAGCTGGCTCTCAAACTACATGATGTAGTCCTTCCCACTTTCCCCTCACCTTTCCCCAGGCTGAGGAGCCTCATCTCATGGCCACCAACACCATAGACCCACATGAAGTACTTCCAGGCTACTTCTGATGTTCACTTAAGGCCCAAGGGCTCCTTACTCAGCTTGTAGTGCTCTCTGGCCCAAGACAGGTCCAGAAATGTGGTTCAAGAGCCAAGACCTGTAATGGGGGGCCCTGAGATCTCACTTGGGTCCCCTATTCCCCTATGTTTGAGCTGGTACCTAAGATGCAAGACAAAGTTCATTTTACTTTGTCCTCTGCTTTTTTCAAGCAAAATGAGTCTCTTTCCATAGCCACCACAGCTGGGAATGTGCTGAGTTTCACATGAAGCCAGCAAGTTTCAGGGGCTCACCCAAGGCCCACAGCATTCTATATGAGTATTGCTGATGGTTATTCAGGGCTCAAGGGCTCAGTAAGCAGAAGATAGGTCCTAACAGGACTCAATTCTTCACTTCAAGACAGCAGGTTCCCTTCTGGCCTTGGGTATGTTAAGAATAGTCACCCTGGAGCTAGGGCCTGGAAAAGGGGCCTCATGACCCTCACTGTTGCCCTATTCTACTGTGTCTGAGCTGGAATCCAAGACACAAAACAAAGTCTTCTTTACTCTTTCTGCTCCCCCCACTCCTCTCCTGAAGTGAAAGAAGGGGTCTTTTTTGGAGCCATGAGCTGTGCTCCCTGTGGCTGAGGGAGTGGTGGTGCAAGTCTCTCTTAGCCACCCTGTCTGATATCTCTGCAGGTTTCATGCCCTCCAAGTCCACTGTCTACGAGCCCAGTTCAGCACTGGGATTCACCTAGTTGCAGTTCTTGTGGTCTAGACTGCCTTTTGAGTTTATTTATGGCCCCAGAACACTTTAGCGTGTGGTGTTTGGCTGCTAGGCTGGGCAATTCCCCTCTGGCTAGGGCTCCTTTAAACGCTCCCTCTGAGGGTGTCAGCTGAGTTCAGCCAGGTTTTGCTGTCTCTCTTTTTTTTTTTTTTTTTTTTTTGAGACTGATTCTTGCTCTGTCGCCCAGGCTGGAGTGTAGTGGTGTGATCTCGGCTCACTGCAACCTCTGCCTCCTGGGTTCAAGCAATTCTCCTGCCTCAGCCTCCCGAGTAGCTGGGACTACAGGTGAGTGGCACCACATCTGGTTAATTTTTGTATTTTTAGTAGAGATGGGGTTTCATCATGTTGGCCAGGCTTATCTTGAACTCCTGACCTCGTGATCCACCTGCCTTGCCCTTCCAAAGTGCTGGGATGACAGATGTGCACCACTGCACCCGGCCAGCTAGGTTTTGTTTTCTGCTGTGACAGGGCAGCACTGATTTCAATGCAGTGTCTCACAGCTGCTGTGCTCGCTCTCTTCCAAGCTCACAGATTATCTCTTCGCACCATGTGGCTACTGGTGGGGGATGGGGTAGAGGTGGCGTCAGTGATTTAAGGCTGTCTTTCCTACCCTCTTCAGTGCCCCTTTCAGTGATATAAAGTTAAAATCAGGTACTCTGAATGCTTATTTGATTTTTGTTTTTTGTGAAGTAATTTTTTGTGTAGATAGTTGCGAAATTTGGTGTTCCAGCTGGGGAGATCATCAGTGGAGTCTTCTATTTGGCCATCTTGCTCTGCCCCTCACCACATCTTACGCTTTCTGTGTACTCTACTATCTAGAATAAAGGTTTAAGTTAAATTGTTTCATTCTTAATATATATGATTCTTAAAATATTTATAGAGCTTTTAAATATGTTATCATACCTGAAAATAAAGTGAAAATTACACTATCTCTGCCTAATAACTTCTAGTAAAATATATTCTTTTGGCATCACAGAAAAGCATTTGATAACAAATATGCAGCAACTATTAAATGATTTTTCCCATAAATTTATTTTCTGCCTCATATGGCTGATCATATTTCCTTCAGAAATTTTAATTAGTCTTTCCCAGGGCATGTGGCTATGAAAAGCTTTGTACAAAATAAAAGAAGTGACACCTATAGAATAGGTTAGTAGAAATGACTTAGGCTGCACTGCTGATTCTTCAAGTCTCTATGGATCACTTCGAGGGAGAATAGCTAACTAACCATACCAGTAGTCAGCTAATGGAGTGACAGATTGTGTGCCTGAGGGCTAAATCAATGAATAAGAATATAATCACATGATTTAAAATTCTAGATGGGACATTTTCTCATACTTAAATAATCTTGGTGTCTTTGGCTCAAAGCTATTTAGATGTATGATGAAGACTATCTCTAAAGGATTAAAAATATGAATAGGAATTGTTAACCATTGCTTAGACTATCATGGTTGTCTATAATCCTATATATTTATATTCCCTTCTCCCATGTAATTTAAAGATTTAATCCTTAATCTACAAATTTCTAGCAAGAGAGCAAGGCAATTGAATCTGTTTCATCCTGATTAATTTGTTCACTTATTGAACGAAGTACAAAGGTAATATGAAATATTAGGAAAGCTATAACAATCTTAACATTTTCATTTCTAACTCTAGCTTTTAAGTTTCAAGTTTTGAAAAAAACTCTTAAAAATAATGGCTTTTTAAAAGTAGCAGTCATCTTTAGGATTAATATATTCGTCATACTCAGCAGATTTTCTTGGGAGATCTCTCTCTCTTTCTCTCTTTCTCTCTCTCTCTCTCTCTCTCTCTCTCTCTATATATATATATATATATATGTTCAGCCATATAAGTCTCTCTCTATAGAGAGAGAGAGCGAGAGAGAGAGAGCGCCTTATATGGCTGAACATATTTCCTTCAGCTATTTTAACTAGTCTTTCCCAGGGCATGTGCCTTGAAAAGCTTTGTACAAAATAAAAGAAGTGACACCTATAGAATGGGTTAGTAGAAATGACTTAGGCTGCATTGCTGATTCTTCAAGTCTCTATGGATCACTTCAAGGAAGAATAGCTAATTGTATATATATATATATATATATAGAGAGAGAGAGAGAGAGAGAGAGAACAGATATGTATATATAGTATATACATAAAATTATATATTATATATGATTTTTTTCAATAATTTATTGTTTTTTTTCAACTTTTATTTTAAATTCAGGGGTACATGGTTACATAGGTAAACATGTGCCATGGTGATTTGCTGCACAGATTATCCTATCTTGTAGGTTTTAAGTCCAGCATCCATTAGCTATTTTTCCTCATGCTTTCCCTCCCCTGACCTCCCCGACCCCACCCCCTCACAACAGGCCCCAGTGGGTGTTGTTCCCCCTCATGCGTCCATAGGTTCTCATCATTCAGATACCACATGTAAGTGAGAATATGTGGAATTTATTTTTCTGTTTTTGTGTAACTTTGTTGAGGATAATGGCTTCCAACTTCATCTATGTCCACACAAAGGACATAGACTCATTCCTTTTTATGGCTGCATAGTATTCCATGGTGTTTACGTACTACATTTCTTTATGTACCACATTTTCTTTATGTAGCTCTCTACTTACCTGCTGTTGGTATATAGGTGTGCTAGTGACTTTTTTCACATTGATTCTGTATCCTGAGATTGCTGAAGTTGCTAATCAGCTTAAGAAGCTTTTAGGCTGGGATGATGAGGTTTTTGAGATATAGGATCACGTAATCTGCAAAGACAATTTGACTTCTTCTGTTCCTATTTGAATGCCCTTTATTTCTTTATCTTGAGTAATTGCCCTGTCCAGAACTTCCAATACTATGTTGAATAGGAGTGGTGAGAGAGGGCATCCTTGTCTTGTGCTGGGTTTTAAGGGAAATGCTTCCAGCTTTTGCCTATTCAGTATGATGTAGGCTGTGGGTTTGTCATATATGGCTCATATTATTTTGAGGTATTTTCCTTCAATATCTAGTCTATTGAGAGTTTTTAACAGGAAGGGATATTGAATTTTATCAAATAAATCACATTTATTGATTTACATGTGTTGAACCAATCTTGCATCTCAGGGATGAAGCCAACTTGATCATGGTGGATAAGCTTTTTGATGTGCTGCTTGGTTTGGTTTGCCAATATTTCCCTGAGGAGTTTTGCATCAATGTTCATCAAGGATATTGGCCTAAAGTTATTTTGTTTATATATATATATATATATATATATATATATATATATATATATATATATATATAATCTTCCAGGTTTTGGTAACTTTATTATGCTGGCCTCATAGTCACAAAGCAGGCCCTCTGTTTCAGTTTTTTTTGGAATAGTTTTAGTAGAAATGGTACCAGCTCTTCTTCATAACCCTGTAAGAATTCAGCTATAAGTCTGTCTGAACCTGGGCTTTTTTTCAGTGGGTAGGCTCTTTATTACTGTCTCAATTTCAGATCTCATTATTAGTGTAGTCAGGGATTCGATTTATTCCTGGTTCAGTCTTGGGAGGTTGTATGTGTCCAGGAATTTATCCATTTTTTTCTAGATTTTCTAGTTTATATGCATAGAATTGTTTAGTAATCAATCTCTGATGTTTGTATTTCTGTGGGGTCAGTGATGATAGCCCCCTTATCATTTCTGATTGTGTCTATTTGATACTTCTCTTTTTTTCTTTTTTATTAGTCTAGCTAGTGGTATATCTATGTTATATATCTATTGTTATATATTTTATATGTACTCATTGATATTTTAAGGGTTTTTTAATGTCTCCATCTCCTTCAGTTCAGCTCTGATCTTTCTGGTAGCTTTGGGTTTGTTTGCTCTTAGTCCTCTAGTTATTTTAGTTGCAATGTGGGTTTTTAACTTGAGTCTTCCTAGCTTTTATATATGGGCATTTAGTGCTATAAATTTTCCTCTTTACACTGTTTTAGCTGCATCGTGGAGTTTCTGGTATGTTGTCTCTTTGTTCCCATAAGTTTTGAATAACTTCTCAATTTCTGTCTTAATTTCATTACTTACCCAAGAGTCATTCCAGAGCAGACTGTTCAATTTTCATGTAGTTTCATGTAGTATTGAGTAAATTTCTAATCTTGAGCACTAATTTGATTGTGCTGTAGTCCTAGAGGTTGTTTGTTATAATTTCAGTTCTTTTGCATTTGCTGATGAGTGTTTTGCTGCTGATTATGTGATCAGTTTTAGAGTGGGTGTCATGTGGTGATGAGAAGAATGTATATTCTGTTATTTTTGGGTGGAGAGTTCTGTAGATATGAACCAGGTTCACTTGATCCAGAGTTGAGTTCATGTCCTGAATATATTTGTTAATGTTCTGCCTCATTGTTAAAGTCTCCCGCTATTACTGTGTGAAACTTTAAGTTTCTTTGAAGATCTCTAAGAACTTGCTTTATAAATTTGGGTGCTTCTGTATTGGGTGAATATATATTTAGAATAGTTAGCTCTTCTTCTTGAATTGAATCCTTTACCATTATGTAATGCCCTTCTTTGCCGTTTTTGATCTTTGTTGGTTTAAAGTCTGTTTTGTCAGTAACTAGTATTACAACCCTTGCTTTTTTCTGTTTTCCATTTGTTTGGTAAAATTTCCTCCATCCCTTCATTTGAGCCTATATGTTTCTTTTCACATGAGCTGGGTCTCTTGTAGACAGCATATCAATGGGCCTTGGCTCTGTATCTAGCTTGTCATTCTGTGTCTTTTAATTGAAGTATTTAGCCCATTTACATTTAAGGTTAGTATTGTTATGTGTTAATTTGATCCTGTCAGTATGATGCTAGCTGGTTATTTTGCAGACTTGTTTATGTGGTTACTTTATTGTGTCACTGGTCTGTGTGTTTTTGTAGTGTCTGGTAATGGTTTTTCCTTTCCATATTTAGTGCTTCCTTAAGGAGATTATGCAAGGCAGGTCTGGTGGTGACAAATTCCCTCAGCATTTGCTTGTTTGTAAAGGATCTTATTTCTTCTTCACTTATGAAGTTTAATTTGGCTGGATATGAAAGACTGGGTTGGAAATTCTTTTCTTTAAGAAAGTTGAATATTGACCCCCCAATCTGTTCTGGCTTGCAGGGTTTCCACTGAGATGTCCACTGGTAGTCTTATGGGCTTCCCTATGTAGGTGACCTGGCCTTTTTCTCTGGCTGCCCTTAACATTTTTTCTTTCATTTTCGCTTTGGTGAATCTGTCAATTATGTGTCTTGGAGTTGATTTTTTTTTTTCTGCAGTGTCTTATTGGGGTTGTCTGCAGTTTCTAAATTTGAATGCTTGCCTGTCTTACTAGGTTGGGGATGTTCTCCTGGATAATATCCTGAAGTACGTTTTCTAATTTGTTTCTGTTCTCCCTTTCAGGTACCCCAATTAGTTACAGGTTAGGTCTTTTTACATAATTACATATTTCTGAGAGGTTTTGTTCATTTCTTTTCATTCTTTTTTCTCTATTTTTGTCTGCCTGTCTTATTTCAGAAAGATAGTCTCCAAGCTCGGAGTTTCATTTCTCTGCTTGATCTCTTTTGCTATTAATACTTGTGGTTGCATTGTGAGTTTCTTGTGTTCTGTTTTTCAGCTCTATTAGGTCAGCTATGTTCCTCTCTAAACTAGATATTCTGGCTATCAGCTCCTGCATTGTTTTATCATGATTCTTAGCTTCTTTGCACTGGGTTATAACATGGTTTTTTAGCTCAGTGAAGTTCATTATTACCCACCTAATATTATGTTACACACCTGACTCCTATTTCTGTCAATTCAGCCATCTCAGTCTCAGCCCAGTTCTGTAGTTTTGCTGGAGAGGTATTGTCATTTGGAGAAGAGGTGCTCCGGCTTTCGAGTTTTCAGCATTTTTACATTGATTCTTTCTCATCTTTGTGGGCTTATCTATCTTTGATCTTTGAGGTTGATTACCTTTGAATGGGTTTTTTGTGAGGTCTCTTTTGTTGAATTTGTTGTTGTTTTCTGTTTTCTTTTAACAGTCAGGCCACTCTTTCACAAGGCTGCTGCAGTTTTCTGGGGATTCACTCCATACCCTTGTTGCCTCGTTTTTACCTGTACCTGGACATATCACCAGTGAAGGCTGTGAAACAGCAAAGGTGTTAGCCTTTTCCTTCCTCTAGAGGCTTCATCCCAGGGGTTACTGACCTGTTGCTGGCTTAAATGCACCTGTAGGAGGTGGCTGGAGGCCCCTTTAGGAGGTCTCAGCCAGTCAGGAGGAATTGGATCAGCAACACACTTAAAGAAGCAGTCTGGCAGCTTTCTGGTAGAGCAGGTGTGCTGTATTGTGGGGGACACTTCCTTGTCCAGACCATTTGGATTCACCAAAGTTAGCAGGCTAGAATGGCTGAGTTAGCCAAACTGCAGAGATATTGGCCACACCACCTGCTGGGAGCTCCATCCCAGGGAGAGATCAGAGCTTGGTCTGTAGAAGCCTGGCTGGAGTGACTGAAGCCCCCATAGGCAGGTCCTACCCAGTGAAGAGAAATGGATCTGGGTCCTGCTTAAAGAAGCAATCTGGCTGTGATCTGGCAAGGCAGCTGTGCTGTGTTGTGAGGGACCCTTCATCTGGATCATTTGGATTTTCCAAAGCCAGCAGGCTGGAATGGCTGAGTCTACTGAACCACAGAGATGGCAGCCACCCCTCACCCCAGGAATTTGGTCTCATCTCAGGCAGACTCCAGCCTTTGGCATTGGCTGGCTGGAATTCCAAACCAGTGGGTATTAACTTGTGAGGTGTTTTGAAAGTATGGCATAAAGGATGATGCTGCTTAGCTCCCTGGATTCTTCCATTCTTTTATGATTTCCAGCATTTCAAGTTCAATATTTAACTGAAAGCACTATTTCTATCATGTACATTTTTGAAGAAAGTGTCAAAAATAATTTATGTGTTTCTTAGTCTTTCTTCTTTCTGTCCACTAGGATTCTGACTTCATCTGTTCTCTGGACTTCCATTATGAGGAGTGTGGAAAGACAAAAAAATAGAAAGGACAAAGGCAACTTCATCAGATTATCACAGGAAAATGGTCATAGTGAAGGATAAACTGCTTTCTTTTCCAGCATAGCAGTGGGCATAGCAATAAGTTAGAGGGAAGAATTGGGAAATGATGTGGGAAAGTGAGCTCAACTGGGGAAGCAAGGTGAGATTCTCTCAGCAATTTTCAAAGTATAAAGAACGGAGAAGAACAGATATTTTTAATGAGTGACTATGAACAATATACTTGGATTTCTTCTAATGTTATTGAAAAATGAGTATAATGATTTGATATTTCATCAGTTCTAAGCCTGAAATACATGACAATGGATTTGATAAAGTGATATCTGTCTATCTATCTATCATCTATCTATCATCTATTTATCTATCTATCATCTATCTATCTATTTTCTTTTGAGATGGAGTTTCACTCTTGTCACCCAGGCTGGAGTGCAATGGCGTGATCTTGGCTCACTGTAACCTCCACCTCCAGGGTTCAAGTGATTCTCCTGCCTCAGTATCCCGAGTAGCTGGGATTACCGGCATGTATCACCATGTCCAGCTAATTTTCTATTTTTAGTAGATATGAGGTTTCACCATGTTGGCCAGGCTGGTCTCAAACTCCTGACCTCAGGTGAGGTCTCCCAAAGTGCTGGGATTACAAGTGTGAGCCACTGAGTCTGGCCTAAAGTGACATGTTTCAATCAAAGAAGTATGGCTAGATTGCCAGCCAACTCAGCCCTCTCCATGACAAGAAAATAGGCCTTGTTAAGAGATGGCAATATATTTTCTAATTGTACATTAAAAACTAGATTACATTAATTCTTTGCAAAAGGAAAAGATGATAGCTCTAAAAATATGGAATTTTAACTAATTGGCACTATTTATGTTTTAGCATTTACTGGCTCTATTAAAATAGATTCATTGATTCTTTCTCATCTTTGTGGGCTTATCTATCTTTGATCTTTGAGGTTGATTACCTTTGAATGGGTTTTTTGTGGGGTCTCTTTTGTTGAGTTTGTTGTTGTTTTCTGTTTGTTTTCTTTTAACAGTCAGACCACTCTTCCACAAGGTTGTTTCAGTTTTCTGGGGATTCACTCCATACCCTCAAGATGAGATTATGGGAGTATGCCCAAGAGGGAATTAGTCAAAAAATGTGTCAAAATTTTGTATGTCACAAAGTGAATTTCTTCTCAGAAACTTGTTTTTTGGATCTAAGTAAACAGGTTTTTCCAAATTATTAATGACCAAACAAAATTTTGAGTCAGTCAAAATAAATCTTTAATTTATTTAAGAGTTCAGGTTTGAAATTGCATCCAAAGGTGTTTGCTCATTTTTACTTAAGGTTTGCTAATAAGGTTAGATTTTAATTATTGAAGAAAATCACTTCATACCATTGCTGAAGTTCTATGAATTGCAATCTTCTAAATCCATTTTGTGATTGATAGGATAAAGTTTTATAGATTTTGCATGATGCTATTGACATGTGAAATCTAAAAATGTTAAATTTGGAGAAACAAAGTAGAATGGTGGTTGCTAGGGACCAGGGGAATGTAGAAATGGGGATCTTGTCAAAGTATATAAACTTTTAGCTATAAGATGTATAAATTCCTGAAATCTTAAAATATAGCCTGGTAACTGTGTTTAATAATAATATATTGATGATTGAAATTTGCAACCTTAAGTGTTCTCAGCACAAACACACAAAAAGGTAACTATGTGAGGTGATGGATATGTTAATTAGTTTGATTGTGGAAATTATTCCATAAGTTTATAAGGATTTTCACATATATTTTATATCAAAACACCATATTATATACCTTAAATATATACAATCTATTAATTTGTCAGCTGTACCTCAACAAAGCTGGAAAAACATTTAATAGCTTTTGAATTATAAACCAAATTTTCTTCAACTTTGAGATATTTATTTTTTCACCCCTTTGGCAAAGAAATCCAACACTCTGAGTTTGTCTGATGATTGTGTGGGGAGAATTGCCACTGAATCTCAAGCTGTTCAAATTCCTTCTCAATAGCATTCAGGATAATCATTGCTAGCATGGCATTGAGATGGATCTTTGTCCTGTAAACAATGTTCAAAACTGATGCCTTGCTCTGGAAAGCAGTTCCTGCCACATAAATCATAGATGCCATAAAAATCACTTGACAGGAGAGGTAAAATTGATAGGCAATTACTACTGAAAGAATGATTGACAGCAAGACAATGCAAAACATCTCTGACTGAGGGAAATGTGGCCCATAGAGGACTGTGTTTTCAACCCATGAAAAATGGTTTCCACAGCAATAAATAGAAAACTGCTACTAGCTTAGAGATTTCTTCTAAAATGACTGATTATGGGAAAAAAGGAAGTAAAACTTCATATATTGAGGGGTAAAGGAATTTTGCTTCTTGTAGTGATTCTCAGACCTGCACATATATCACAGTGATTAGTGGTGCTTCCGAAGAATGGAGATTCCTCATCCCTACTGCAGACATAGAGAATCTTAAACTATAGGGTGGAGCCTTGGCCTCAGCATTCGAAAAAAATCCCACACATGATTAGTATAAATAGTCAGGTTTGGGAATTACAGTTAAGAAATATTTTCATAGCAGTTCCTTTAAAAATTTAGCTTTCACCTATGAGGAAGTCTATTTTTATCATCTTCATTTTCTCTACAGTATTGATTTTATATTAATATACATTCAAACTGTAATAACTTGTTTTTGCATTATCATAATATACACATTTTAATCTCTAGGACAGGTCAAGAAATATGATTTCCTTTTCCTAGTAACTTTCGGTATTACCTATTATCTACAGATTAAGACGCAGTCTCTTTTTGTCAAATTTGGGACGCAGCGTCTTTTGGTCAAATCTCTCTCCAGTCTGTCTTTGAACATTTATTTGTGTACCATATCTTCAGCAATCCATTATCAAGCCAAGCACTCCAGACAACTATACGTTTGCCTATTATGGTAGAATGGCAAGAATAGCAGTTTCATTATTTTTGTCAATAATAACATCCCAGGAGTAAGAACTGACCAAAGAGATAATTGAAGTTATCCAGGGATTTAAACCAGCAAGATGGAAACAAACAAACAAATTAAAGAAGTTAAGGTATCCAGTAAGCTGGACAGTGAAGATTTGGAACAGTGAATCAAAGTGATTAGAATTAATAGAAAGGACTATAAAACTAGGAGGGTGTGATAGGCTGCCATGATTGGAACAAACAGAGGGAACAGAGGACAGATGAAAAAGTGATGCAAACTCAATGGATATAGATAAGTAAAAATGCCAGAGAGAGATATTAATAATTTTTGGAAGCCTAAATTGGTAGTTTCTTCCTGTGGTGAAAATAAAGATAGTTTTCTTTGAGAAAGTACAGCATCTCTAAGATAACACTGTTGAAATTTTCATGTTACGATTGAGATTCCTCAGGATATTAACACGAGTTTGGATAAACTGAAAAATAATGGAAAAGGTATTAATATATTCTTGAGATAAGTAGGGACTGTGTGGAAATTTGGAGATTGACTTCGATAAAAATGAGAGAGAGGGTATAGAATCTTATGATATGGACTTTAAATAAGGAGAAATTGTTGAATGAAAGTCATTACAGAATGACTTTCTGTAATAAAGAGGACAGTGAAAATTATTCCAGCTTTTTGCCTTGGTGCCAATTGATGTTTGTGGAAGAGGTAATACTTTCTTTCTAATAAGTTTTAACATTTCAATAAATATAGATTAACCATTGCATGTTTAAAACTAAGCTGTATTTTAGAAGTAAAGGAAGGATATACATGTGAATAAAATGAATTTCTTACCTTTAAAATGTGCTTACAATCGCATCTGGGAGACAGTTCTGCACCCATCATAATGAATGAACAAGAGACTGAACCAAAGGTACTTATAATATTTATTGTATCCCAAATATAGAACGATTTTGCACAGAATTCCAAATTCAAATTGCTATCATGGTATAGAAAACACATTTTAAATCCAATTTAGCGGCATAGGAAATGATCCGATTCTCAAGGCTGGTAGCTGAAAAGAAAAGCTATGAATTTATAACTCACATCTGTTATTATTTAAACAAATGTATTAAATAATGCTCAAGGTTAAGTTAATATTTTTCTTGATAGAAAGTGAACGCATTTCATGGGAAGACATCAAGGAAACACAGAGCAAGAGGGCTAATGGATTCTCAACTTGACTGATTTATTCTATTTAAAAGAAGCTGATGAAGAAATTTAAAATTTTTCCTAGTTTGGGGTTATAAAGAGAAAGAGACACCATGAGTACATTTATTAAATTTGTTTTACATCACTTATAACTTATGTTAATACACATACAACTATTTGCAAAAAAATACTTCATAGCGGCTATTGGGCTAGCAAGTGTCAATGGTGTGCAATTACTAGGACCTTTGAAAATGACTCACATCTAGCTGGGATCACCTTACTCATTAATTACTTTATTCAATAATTTAATAATTCCATTATTAGAAGACTTAATTTAATGGTGGAAACCAATTTTATAAAGACACACTAATGTAGAATAGTAATTGCATCAAGCTAATCTTGAGAAAGTAGTACTCGAGTCCAGATTCTGAAGAATGAGATGGAGCTAACTAGAAAGGAGCAAGAAGAAAAAAAGAGATATAAAAATGTGCAAGTTTCTGAGCTTGGAGAAATCATTGGTGAATTGGCAGAACTAGAATAAAGCCATCCTGATTTGGCACTGGAAGACATAGGGAGCTTGGTGTCAAATGAGGCTTGACATGAAGTAGAGGGACACATTATACAGGATTTTTTGAATATATGCAAGTTATTTTACTTTATATTTAGAAAAATAAGAAACCATAAATAACACTTACCAATACTCTCAATTATTCTGTATAACAGTCAAGCACAAAAATCTTAGCAGTAGATTGAGAGAGGCAGTTCATCTTCGTTCCTTATGGCTCTTATTCTCCTTTTAGC
Source organism: Pan paniscus (assembly GCF_029289425.2). Taxonomy (NCBI): domain Eukaryota; kingdom Metazoa; phylum Chordata; class Mammalia; order Primates; family Hominidae; genus Pan; species Pan paniscus. Next base: position 81,227,839 of record NC_073259.2, read on the forward strand.
TGGACAAGTTCTCTCCAAAGGGGTGGAAAAGCACTTACTTGCAAGGCAGGTGAAAAATCCTGAGGCATCTGATGGTCTGGGCTTGGAAATGGATCACTTTGTTTTCCAGCTTCAACTAACAGCCAGGCAAATCTCATGGCTGGGGAAATACACTCTACTACTAAAGTCAAGGGGTGTGGAAATGTACTTCACTACTCTATTGGGGAAGGAGAAATAATGAAGACTTCTGAGTTTTAATCTAACCTACCACAATAAAGAAATTCTTAAGTATGTGTGTGTATGTTTGTTTGTGTGTGTGAATGAGAGAGACACAGAGAGAGAGAGATGGAGGGAGAGATGAACTAGAGAGAGAGAGAAAACATAAAATAACTACATTACCTTGTAAAATTATTGGTTCAATATGGAGAATGGATTGGATGTATCTATCTATTGGTCAATTGGTCTGTCTGTTTTTCTATCAAGACCTCTGTAGTGTCCCAAAGAAATGATAGTTTTTTGGACTTGGTTGAGTGAAGGTCGTGAAAAAAAAAGTAGATGAATTTAGGACATAAAATCAAAAAAACTTGGTGATGCCGTGATTTTAAGGGTAGACTGAGAGGAAATTATAAAGATATATATAGTTTCTTTCTTGATAAACTGAAAACTTGATGCCGTTCCTTAGGAACAAAGCAGCAGAAAGTGAACCAGTTTAAATAATTGAATTATGACAAAACATTCCGCTTTGGAAATATTCAATTCCAGGTAAATTTGAGATATCCCAAAAGAAATATTAATTAGAGAATTAGATTTTAAGGTTTCAATCCTAGAGGAAGCTGTTGATAATAAAAGTTCTCCTCTGTTATTTCTCCTTACGTACCAAAAAAGAATATTGGGAAATACTGAAGAGCTAAGTTTTTATTAAAAGCCCAGGTAGAGGAAGAACAGTCATCAAAAGAGTCAGAAGTTGGTAGAATGGTAGAGGGAAAGCCAGAAAATTGTTGTGTCATGCAGCCGAGTGAAGAGTGTGCTTTAAAAAAGAAATAAATAAGCAAGAGTCAAATGCTGCTTTGAAGTCAAATAAAATGAAAAACAAAAGCTTCCATTCAATTTGCTGTTTTGCTTACATAAAATAATATTTTTAAAAACGTGATTAGGCTTAAAATTGAGATACAGGTGATAGCTGTTAGAGAAGGAGTATTCCAGCGAGGGTATGTTGGTTCGCTTTTGCTTTTATATTTCATTTCATTTTATTGGGTAAATCACCAATTCTCCTTCCCACACCAGAAAAAAATATGTTACTATAGAACTATAAATATATCTCTGGTATTTTGTCCTTCTTTCCCCTATTATTTCTTCTTTATATAAAACTAAACACCCTTCAAACTCTTGCTAGAGCTAAAAATAACATGTGCATGTAAAAAGGGCACAATATTGTCTTAAGGGAATGTGCTACTTCTCCAAGAGCAATTACAGCAAATAGTATCATGCCAACAGGAGCTGTTGAAAGTTATATTGTTGATCTGTGGTTGGAGAACAGCATATTGGATGTCAGCCATATGAATGGCAAAAATAATCCCCTAATATAATACAATAGTTATATGTAAAGCATTAGACTGAAGTGTAATATTTTTTAAATATTAAATTTTAAATTCTTAGTGTACTGAGGATGAGGGGTGCTAAATTTAATTAAGAAATCAACTTCCTCTTTTAAATGATTTTACTTTGTATTATGTCAGGAATAGAATGCTCGAAACTAATGTTCAAAGTAAAAAAAAAAAAGCTTAAATTTAAATGAATGTAAAATCTTTGTTTTGATTACAGTGAAGCTACCCTGATTCATTTAATACTAATGGCATCAGTGATGACTCGAAGTTTTGGAAACATTCCATAGAGTACTTCTTAGGTTTTTGCATAACTTAGTCATATCGAATACTAGAACCAGAAAATGGGTGCGAGCCTTTTTCGCAGGAGAAACCATCATCGAAGTCAGTACTACTCAGAACATAGTAAATACCCTGACAAACATGCTGACATACACAAGTCTTTACCATTCTACTAGAAACCGATATATTCGAATAGTCAAAAAATTTATGTGATGAAACCTGTAAAGTGATTCAGAGATGGTAGTTTAAAAAACACAGTTCATTTTTACATCCATTATAATAGCATTGTGCATTATACATTATAAATTATATTTCTTAACATAATATCCAATACGTAAAAAGCTACATTTGATTACTAAAAGAACATTTTTCACACTATGGTCCTAGAGTGTATAATAGTGGCCACAATATAATCGGTGAAAAATAAGTGGTTGCTGAAGAAATTGATTTTTATAAAAATATTTTCCAACACACAGAAGGTAAAACAAAAGACTTCAGTGTTTTCGTTCCATATTGATTCTGACCTGCCTGATGGTAGGTAAATAATACTTAAAGCAGAAACATCAATTGGTAATCTGCTGAGACTGAATAACTCATTTCCCACTTATCATAGAAGAATGTAGACAATGTCTTGAGGTTAATTCTCAATTTTGAAACTTATTCTCTTAAAATGCCTCAACTATGTGAGTTTGCTTTAGGTGATACATAGAAGTTTGAGCAGTTTACCTTCTCATCTGTTGCGCTTTAATTTTTTTTTTATTGTTTCATCTTCACTTGTAGGGTAAAAGAGAACTTGATTGCATAATTATAACGTAACAGATGGTCACTATTATTAAATTTAATACTAAATACCCTATCTAGGGTAATTATGTGGTTCCTTAGTTTAGTAATCAATTCAGGAGCCTGAATAAGAGCATTTATAACATAGTTATATTTATGTCATCTTTGGCTATTTTCTTTTTTTTTAATTATTATACTTTAAGTTTTAGGGTACATGTGCACAATGTGCAGGTTAGTTACATATGTATACATGTGACATGCTGGTGCGCTGCACCCACTAACTCATCATCTAGCATTAGGTGTACCTCCCAATGCTATCCCTCCCCCCTACCCCCACCCAACAATAGTCCCCAGAGTGTGATGTTCCCCTTCCTGTGTCCATGTGTTCTCATTGTTCAATTCCCACCTATGAGTGAGAATATGCAGTGTTTGGTTTTTTGTTCTTGCGATAGTTTACTGACAATGATGATTTCCAATTTCATCCATGTCCCTAAAAAGGACATGAACTCATCCTTTTTATGGCTGCATAGTATTCCATGGTGTATATGAGCCACATTTTCTTAATCCAGTCTATCATTGTTGGACATTTGGGTTGGTTCCAAGTCTTTGCTATTGTGAATAATGCTGCAATAAACATACGTGTGCATGTGTCTTTATAGCAGCATGATTTATAGTCCTTTGGGTATATACCCAGTAATGGGATGGCTGTGTCAAATGGTATTTCTAGTTCTAGATCCCTGAGGAATCGCCACACTGACTTCCACAATGGTTGAACTAGTTTACAGTCCCACCAACAGTGTAAAAATGTTCCTATTTCTCCACATCCTCTCCAGCACCTGTTGTTTCCTGACTTTTTAATGATTGCCATTCTAACTGGTGTGAGATGATATCTCACTGTGGTTTTGATTTGCATTTCTCTGATGGCCAGTGATGATGAGCATTTTTTCATGTGTTTTTTGGCTGCATAAATGTCTTCTTTTGAGAAGTGTCTGTTCATGTCCTTTGCCCACTTTTTGATGGGGTTGTTTTTTTCTTGTAAATTTGTTTGAGTTCATTGTAGATTCTGGATATTAGCCCTTTGTCAGATGAGTAGGTTGCAAAAATTTTCTCCCATTTTGTGGGTTGCCTGTTCACTCTGATGGTAGTTTCTTTTGCTGTGCAGAAGCTCTTTAGTTTAATTAGATCCCATTTGTCAATTTTAGCTTTTGTTGCCATTGCTTTTGGTGGTTTAAACATGAAGTCCTTGCCCGTGCCTATGTCCTGAATGGTAATGCCTAGGTTTTCTTCTAGGGTTTTTATGGTTTGAGGTCTAACGTTTAAGTCTTTAATCCATCTTGAATTGATTTTTGTATAAGGTGTAAGGAAGGGATCCAGTTTCAGCTTTCTACATGTGGCTAGCCAGTTTTCCCAGCACCATTTATTAAATAGGGAATCCTTTCCCCATTGCTTGTTTTTGTCAGGTTTGTCAAAGATCAGATAGTTGTAGATATGCGGCGTTATTTCTGAGGGCTCTGTTCTGTTCCATTGGTCTATATCTCTGTTTTGGTACCAGTACCATGCTGTTTTGGTTACTGTAGCCTTGTAGTATAGTTTGAAGTCAGGTAGCGTGATGCCTCCAGCTTTGTTCTTTTGGCTTAGGATTGACTTGGCGATGCGGGCTCTTTTTTGGTTCCATATGAACTTTAAAGTAGTTTTTTCCAATTCTGTGAAGAAAGGCATTGGTAGCTTGATGGGGATGGCATTGAATCTGTAAATTACCTTGGGCAGTATGGCCATTTTCACGATATTGATTCTTCCTACCCATGAGCATGGAATGTTCTTCCATGTGTTTGTATCCTCTTTTATTTCATTGAGCAGTGGTTTGTAGTTCTCCTTGAAGAGGTCCTTCATATCCCTTGTAAGGTGGATTCCTAGGTATTTTATTCTCTTTGAAGCAATTGGCAATGGGAATTCACTCATGATTTGGCTCTCTGTTTGTCTGTTATTGGTGTCTAAGAATGCTTGTGATTTTTGTACATTGATTTTGTATCCTGTGAGTTTGCTGAAGTTGCTTATCAGCTTAAGGAGATTTTGGGCTGAGACAGTGGGGTTTTCTAGATATACAATCATGTTGTCTGCAAACAGGGACAATTTGACTTCCTCTTTTCCTAATTGAATACCCTTTATTTCCTTCTCCTGCCTAATTGCCCTGGCCAGAACTTCCAACACTATGTTGCATAGGAGTGGTGAGAGAGAGCATCCCTGTCTTGTGCCAGTTTTCAAAGGGAGTGCTTCCAGTTTTTGCCCGTTCAGTATGATATTGGCTGTGGGTTTGTCATAGATAGCTCTTATTATTTTGAGATACGTCCCATCAATACCTAATTTATTGAGAGTTTTTAGCATGCAGTGTTGTTGAATTTCGTCAAAGGCCTTTTCTGCATCTATTGAGATAATCATGTGGTTTTTGTCTTTGGTTCTGTTTATATGCTGCATTACATTTATTGATTTGCATATATTGAACCAGTCTTGCATCCCAGGGATGAAGCCCACTTGATCATGGTGGATAAGATTTTTGATGTGCTGCTGGATTCAGTTTGCCAGTATTTTATTGAGGAATTTTGCATCAATGTTCATCAAGGATATTGGTCTAAAATTCTCTTTTTTGGTTGTGTCTCTGCCCGGCTTTGGTATCAGGATGATGCTGGCCTCATAAAATGAGTTAGGGAGGATTCCCTCTTTTTCTATTGACTGGAATAGTTTCAGAAGGAATGGTACCAGTTCCTCCTTGTACCTCTGGTAGAATTCGGCTGTGAATCCATCTGGTCCTGGACTCTTTTTGGTTGGTAAGCTGTTGATTATTGCCACAATTTCAGCTCCTGTTATTGGTCTATTCAGAGATTCAACTTCTTCCTGGTTTAGTCTTGGGAGAGTGTATGTGTCGAGGAATGTATCCATTTCTTCTAGATTTTCTAGTTTATTTGCATAGAGGTGTTTGTAGTATTCTCTGATGGTAGTTTGTATTTCTGTGGGATCGGTGGTGATATCCCCTTTATCATTTTTTATTGCGTCTATTTGATTCTTCTCTCTTTTTTTCTTTATTAGTCTTGCTAGTGGTATATCAATTTTGTTGATCCTTTCAAAACACCAGCTCCTGGATTCATTAATTTTTTGAAGGGTTTTTTTGTGTCTCTATTTCCTTCAGTTCTGCTCTGATTTTAGTTATTTCTTGCCTTCTGCTAGCTTTTGAATGTGTTTGCCCTTGCCTTTCTAGTTCTTTTAATTGTGATGTTAGGGTGTCAATTTTGGATCTTTCCTGCTTTCTCTTGTGGGCATTTAGTGCTATAAATTTCCCTCTACACACTGCTTTGAATGTGTCCCAGAGATTTTGATATGTTGTGTCTTTGTTCTCGTTGGTTTCAAAGAACATCTTTATTTCTGCCTTCATTGTGTTATGTACCCAGTAGTCATTCAGGAGGAGGTTGTTCAGTTACCATGTAGTTGAGCAGTTTTGAGTGAGTTTCTTATTCCTGAGTTCTAGTTTGATTGCACTGTGGTCTCAGAGATAGTTTGTTATAATTTCCGTTCTTTTACATTTGCTGAGGAGAGCTTTACTTCCAAGTATGTGGTCAATTTTGGAATAGGTGTGGTGTGATGCTGAAAAAAATGTATATTCTGTTGATTTGGGGTGGAGAGTTCTGTAGATGTCTATTAGGTCCGCTTGGTGCAGAGCTGAGTTCAATTCCTGGGTATCCTTGTTGACTTTCTGTCTTGTTGATCTGTCTAATGTTGACAGTGGGGTGTTAAAGTCTCCCATTATTAATGTGTGGGAGTCTAAGTCTCTTTGTAGGTCACTCAGGACTTGCTTTATGAATCTAGGTGCTCCTGTATTGGGTGCATATATATTTAGGATAGTTAGCTCTTCTTGTTGAATTGATCCCTTTACCATTATGTAATGGCCTTCTTTGTCTCTTTTGATCTTTGTTGGTTTAAAGTCTGTTTTATCCGAGACTAGGATTGCAACCCCTGCCTTTTTTTTGTTTTCCATTTGCTTGGTAGATCTTCCTCCATCCTTTTATTTTGAGCCTATGTGTGTCTCTGCACGTGAGATGGGTTTCCTGAATATAGCACAGTGATGGGTCTTGACTCTTTATCCGGTTTGCCAGTCTGTGTCTTTTAATTGGAGCATTTAGTCCATTTACATTTAAAGTTAATATTGTTATGTGTGAATTTGAACCTGTCATTATGATGTTAGCTGGTTATTTTGCTTGTTAGTTGATGCAGTTTCTTCCTAGTCTCGATGGTCTTTACATTTTGGCATGATTTTGCAGCCTCTGGTACCGGTTGTTCCTTTCCATGTTTAGTGCTTCCTTCAGGAGCTCTTTTAGGGCAGGCCTAGTGGTGACAAAATGTCTCAGCATTTGCTTGTCTGTAAAGTATTTTATTTCTCCTTCACTTATGAAGCTTAGTTTGGCTGGATATGAAATTCTGGGTTGAAAATTCTTTTTTTTAAGATTGTTGAATATTGGCCCCCCCCTCTTCTGGCTTGTAGAGTTTCTGCCGAGAGATCCGCTGTTAGTCTGATGGGCTTCCCTTTGAGGGTAACCCGACCTTTCTCTCTGGCTGCCCTTAACATTTTTTCCTTCATTTCAACTTTGGTGAATCTGACAATTATGTGTCTTGGAGTTGCTCTTCTCGAGGAGTATCTTTGTGGCGTTCTCTGTATTTCCTGAATCTGAATGTTGGCCTGCCTTGCTAGATTGGGGAAGTTCTCCTGGATAATATCCTGCAGAGTGTTTTCCAACTTGGTTCCATTCTCCCCGTCACTTTCAGGTACACCAATCAGACGTAGATTTGGTCTTTACACATAGTCCCATATTTTTTGGAGGCTTTGTTCATTTCTTTTTATTCTTTTTTCTCTAAACTTCCCTTCTCGCTTCATTTCATTCATTTCATCTTCCATCGCTGATACCCTTTCTTCCAGTTGATCGCATTGGCTCCTGAGGCTTCTGCATTCTTCACATAGTTCTCGAGCCTTGGCTTTCAGCTCCATCAGCTCCTTTAAGCACTTCTCTGTATTGGTTATTCTAGTTATACATTCATCTAAATTTTTTTCAAAGTTTTTAACTTCTTTGCCTTTGGTTTGAATTTCCTCCTATAGCTCGTAGTTTGATCATCTGAAGCCTTCTTCTCTCAACTCGTCAAAGTCATTCTCCGTCCAGCTTTGTTCCGTTGCTGGTGAGGAACTGCGATCCTTTGAAGGAGAAGAGGTGCTCTGCTTTTTAGAGTTTCCAGTTTTTCTGCTCTGTTTTTTCCCCATCTTTGTGGTTTTATCTACTTTTGGTCTTTGATGATGGTGATGTACAGATGGGTTTTTGGTGTGGATGTCCTTTCTGCTTGTTAGTTTTCCTTCTAACAGACAGGACCCTCAGCTGCAGGTCTGTTGGAGTTTGCTAGAGGTCCACTCCCGACCCTGTTTGCTTGGGTATCAGCAGCAGTGTCTGCAGAACAGAGGTTTTTTGTGAACTGCGAATGCTGCTGTCTGATCATTCCTCTGAAAGTTTTGTCTCAGAGGAGTACCCGGCCGTGTGAGGTGTCAGTCTGACCCTACTGGGGGGTGCCTCCCAGTTAGGCTGCTCAGGGGTCAGGGACCCACTTGAGGAGGCAGTCTGCCCGTTCTCAGATCTCCAGCTGCATGCTGGGAGAACCACTGCTCTCTTCAAAACTGTCAGACAGGGACATTTAAGTCTGCAGAGGTTACTGCTGTCTTTTTGTTTGGCTGTGTCCTGCCCCCAGAGGTGGAGCCTACAGAGACAGGCAGGCCTCCTTGAGCTGTGGTGGGCTCCACCTAGTTGGAGCTTCTGGGCTGCTTTGTTTACCTAAGGAAGCCTGGGCAATGGCGGGCACCCCTCCCCCAGCCTCGCTGCTGCCTTGCAGTTTGATCTCAGACTGCTGTGCTAGCAATCAGCAAGACTCCATGGGCGTAGGACCCTCCGAGTCATGTGCAGGATATAATCTCCTGGTGCGCCGTTTTTTAAGCCCGTCAGAAAAGCGCAGTATTCGGGTGGGAGTGACCCGATTTTCCAGGTGCCATCTGTCACCCCTTTCTTTGACTAGGAAAGGCAACTCCCTGACCCCTTGCACTTCCCGAGTGAGGCAATGCCTCTCCCTGCTTTGGCTCACGCATGGTGCGCTGCACCCACTGACCTGCGCCCACTGTCTGGCACTCCCTAGTGAGATGAACCCGGTACCTCAGATGGAAATTGAGAAATCACCTGTCTTCTGCGTCGCTCACACTGGGAGCTGTAGACAGGAGCTGTTCCTATTCGGCCATCTTGGCTCCTCGGCTATTTTCTTTTTTCTTCTATTCTCTTCAGCCTATGTTTTGCGTTTGCATCATGGTAATAAATAATAGCATCTAATTATTTATCTTAGAATCTAAGAAGTGTTAAAAAATCTGTCATGTAAAACACTAATTCTGATTACACTAGGAACACCTAAAGTTATTTGTAAGTTAATTGAATGTGGTTTGGGCAAAAGTATCATCTGCCTTACGGCATTCATTTGCTTATTAATAAAAAACTTTTTTCAGTAGAGACATTTTCTGATTAAATCACGAATGCAAGAGCTCACTTAGAGATTATATGATTTCAAACAATGAACTGAAAAAGTCATAATTTCTAAAGAAAAGTCTTCTCAGACAAGCAATTTATATAAAAGAGCAAAGAAACACATTGAAGCTATTGATACCATGTCTATACATACCAAGAGGTAAAGAAAGCAATGTTCTAAAGCATGTTACCAAAAATTTCTGGACTTTTATTAAGAAAATTTTATCTCTAGTGATTTTTTAGAGCTTTGTGGTGGTCAGATAAGTTTCCCAATGTTCTTGCAAGGAGGGTCTTGGGAGAAAGCTGAGAGGTTATCATAGGTTGTGAGATCCTGGAACACATACCCGCTATGGCCAGCAATGGCTACTAGGCTTTGAATTAGTAACATAAAATAATAAGAACTATTTAAACTGCTTCACATGAGGGGAAACCCTACCAATCCATATGTCTGAAGCCTACCAACAAACTTCTAGATTCTTCTCTAGAGAGTTTCATTTGTAAGGTCCTTTGTCAACCTTGCTTAATTTGGATTTTTAAATAAATGGGTATATTAGCCTGTTCTAAAACATTCTGGAAAAGTTTTCAGAAAGCTTCGTTTTCTAAAAAGATTTTATTACTTAAGAAGCCCCATTATTTAATCTAGTTGCTTCAGACCCTGCTTTGCAATTATGTAGTTTCTTTGGTTGAATTCATATTCAGCTTATTTTATGAAGATCATAATTTTGTATAACTACATTGTGGTTTTGTAATATGTCTTACATAACAGTCCTTGTGACTTGATATTCATTGACTTTTTATATTCATTATTTGACTTTTCCTTTCGGAAAAGGTACAACATTTGAACTCAAATTATGATAGTTTCTCATTGTAAATATATGGTCATCAGTGTAAACTATTAATTAGCACCTCATGGGATTTTCTTAAGTGTCATCATATTTTTGGCTTAAATTTTTCTTTTCAAGTTACCTTTCTTTCAAAGCAGGCATAAGATATAAAAAAGGTAAGTGTTAGCTTCCTCCAATTAATAATTATCTTTTAAACAATGATGATACTACTGACAATAAGTAGTAATGGTGGGTGATGTGTTTGCATTTAACCTATTTTCTCCTCCTATTCTCACTTGTCACTTGTAAGAGCGTTCCAACTAAGTCAAATGGAAAAAAAAAAAAAGACTGAGGCTCAACTTAGCATCATGAAAGCACTGACCCATGTAGGGATAGGTATAGACAATGCATGAAACTTAGAGTCATATTTTATTTCACTTAGAGAATTATATCCAACTTTCTACTGGACATCTCTACTTGAATGCTTCAGAGATGTTGACACACATAATAAATACTAGGTTTACTTTCTTCTTTGCTCCTCAGATCTCCCTATCTTTTCATTTTTTTCCTGTCTTGCCATTAAATACCTCTCTTGCCACCATTAAATACCTAGTTAAAACATAACCCTGGAAATTAGCCTCAATTTCTCCCTCTTGTTTAGCCTTTAATTTCATTGGAGATAAGACTCTATCCATTTTGCCTCTTAACACTTCTTGAATTCCTCCCTTCCTTTCCATTCTCACTGCAACTACTTTGCTTCAGACCACTATGGCTTCTCTGCTAGACTTCTCTAAAAGTGCCTTGACAGGATCCCATGCCTCTGGTCCTGTTTTTATCCAATCTATTTTTCACACCATTGCACCATTGTAAGAATTACCTTTATAAATCACAAATGTGACTATATCATTTCTCTGCCAAGAATTCTTCTGTGACTTTAACTTTCTACTTCTAATAAGTCTTTAAGAGGCTTATGACACACTGTAAGAATCTTTCATATTCTAGCAACTCTTACCTCATAAGCCCTATTTCTTGCCAATCCTTCTCCAGTTCCTTACTCAGGTCATACTTACTTTCTTGTAATCCTCAATCAAGACATTTCTATTTTTTTCCTGAACCTATGTGCACGTACTTCTGTAAGCCTAAACATATCTTCTCTTTTTGTTTTGCTTAGCTAAATTTTATGTCTTTTTCAACATTTATGAAGACTTTAAAAAATAATTTCAACTTTTATTTTAGATTCAGAGGGTACATGTGTAGGTTTGTTACATGAATATATTGTGCATTACTGAGGCTTCAGATACTAATGATCCAGTTACCTAGGTAATAGGCATACTATCCAACAACAGTTAGTTTTTCAACACTTATCCCCAACCCCACTCTAGTAGTCCCTAGTGTCTATTATTGCCATCTTTATGTTCATGAGTACCCAAGGTTTAGCGCCCACTTATAAGTGAGAACATGCAGTTTTGACACTCTCTTGCTACCCTTTTGGGTTTCTATTTTATAAGTTGTTGTAAAATCTCAAATTTGCTTTGATTTGACACTTATTAAGATAAATCACAACTGTATTTGTCTGTTCTCAAGCTGCTAATAAAGAAATACCCAAGATTGGGTAAATTATAAAGGAAATAGGTTTAATTGACTCACAGTTCCACATGGCTGGGGAGGCCTCACAATCATGGTGGAAGGGAAAAAAGAAGCAAAGTCATGTCTTACATTGCAGCAGACAAGAGAGAGCTTATGTAGCGGAACTCCTATTTATAAAATCATCAGATCTTGTGAGACTTATTCACTACCACGAAAAGAGTATGGGGGAAACTGAGTCAATTATCTCCACCTGGCCCCACCCTTGACATGTAGGGATTATTACAATTCAAAGTGAGATTTGGGTGGGGACTCAGCCAAACCGTATCAACAACTGTCTTCTGCTAAACCTAAATATCCTCAACCTAGAGATTGTGTCTTTTATTTTACTTCTCACAATTTCTAGCACAGTGCTTGACAAATAGTGCACAGTCCAAATTTATTTGTTGAATAAATGATTGAATGAATGAAACCAGATTAATTTACTTGATTTTTCTCTTCTGATTTTTCTTGATTTTGCTGTTAGAAAGTTCTTATAAAAATGCAAACAAACTCATATGCAGCACAATCAGTATGTGTCCCAAGTAGACAAAGGACTCCTACTTGACACTGTTCCATACATGTAGATAAATCACTTCTACATTATAATACCTACCACCATCCATGATGTTCTCCCTACTTAAGACCTCAGGAGTATTGTTGACCATTCTGCTTAATTGGTTACACCCAATATTGAATAAGTCTTTTTGAATCTATCCTCCAAATTGCTCATGGAGGCTTTTCCTACCTCTTCTCTTAATTCCCGTAACCACTGTATTATTCCTGCTCCCATCATTTCTCGTCTAAATTGGTTTCCCTAAATAGCCTCATATTTTCTTATCTCATTCAACCCTGTACAGTCTAGTCTCTGTAATATAACCATAGTCATAATTCTAAAATATAAATTTATTTATATTCTGTGCTTAAAATCATCCAACAGTTCTCTAATTTCACATAGAAAAGTCAAGATTTACTTATAAGGTGTGGCAGATAAAATGTTTTATTTATATCAAATCTATTACATTTTTGTCTTTGGGCACTCCGATTAAGTCTGTTCCTCAGATTCCATTACTGATAGACAACATTTCAACTGCATTGAATCTTGGATCATAACATGAGTAAACAATGTAAACTTTATTTTGTCAATCTGATGAAATTCAAAGTTTCTCTGTTAAAGCATTTACATTTACTTACACTGATTAATATATATGATAACCACAGCACTGTGGTTAAGAACATGAGGTTTTAAATTACAAATGAGTCATGGCTCCAATATCACTACATATGGAAATGTAGGTAAATCACTTTCTTACTCTAAGTTTGGATTTTCTTTTCTAGAAAATGGTAACTATCTCATTGTGATGTTGATAATTGAACACATAATTAAAACTCAACAAATACAGGCTATTAGTATCTACAAAACCAAAATAATAGCATTTACTTTGTATAGGATTGTTTTGAAGGTGAAGGAGGTAATCTGTGAATAAGAATTTAATATAGTACTTGCACATTCTATTTGCTTAATTAAAACTAATATAAGTGGATGTTATTATCATCATCATCAATATGAATTTTATCTTTAAAATTCATGACAAGGTAATGCTTCAGAATAACCCTAAGCTTATTGAAACTTCAAGCAAACCAAAACTTAAATTATGGTAATTTCTCAGTTATCCAACCAACAAGGTGCTGCTTACACAAATATTATCTAGTTTTACTTTGGATGAACAAGAAATGCAGCAGTAGCAGTGACCATTTAAATCTTCAAATATTGTCCCCCTCCCCACATACTTTATTTCTGTGAACAATTAACAAAGCACAAATTGCTTTTTGGCTGTGGAACAAGAGGAAGGAGGAGGAGTTAGTTCAAATAATGAGCAAATTAACAATAATTACTTAAATGAATGAAACTTGCCCTGAATGCCATATGTTTCTATTATGCTTTGACAATGGTTTTAAAATCTCGGTTATGTTTAGTTTATTTGGCAAACTGTATTTTAACATCATCTCAAAAGCTATGATCTAAGGAAGGCATAACTAAACTATATTTGGTAAAAAAGAAAAAATGATACTACATTGTTTAAGTATGTATAAGAACATATTTTAAATCCTCTTCACATTCTGTTATTTCTAATTTTATGAGTCAAAAAACTTACTCTCACAAGTACATGATTTTCACTTACAGGTACATTATAGCATACTGAAAACTACAATTGAATTATGAATAATAGCTGTGATTTTAGAAGCTGAGAATGAAAATGAAATAGTATAATATTTACCTCTCTTTAGAGTATATTTAGTCTAGTTAAAACATGCTGGCATAGATTTGAGCAGGTAATAACTGACTGTATTTTAAGGCTGGAGGCAAAGCCCAAGGTACTAACTCAAGCAGGTCATTAACGCACTGGTAAAAATGCTCACAGGATATATTCTGGCTTTCTATTTCTATTTGTGCATTTTATATGGTGTATTCATTATTGAAGATGCTAAAACTACTTGGGCTAAATAACATATTTTGGCATAACTTGATAATTTATTAATTAATATTATGTTGTAAATTGACCATTTTAAATCTGTTATTCTTTAATAGTTAATTTTCCTTTTTACTATCTACCTTATTTCTTACTATAATAATGAATATCTATAGTGTTTCCACATCTTAGTTTTTATAAGTTATGTCTATTAAGCAGAAATACAATATTAGACTTCCCAAAAGTTTAGAGAGTTATATCTGTATTTGGCAAATACTTCCTAAATATTTATTGTTGATTAAATTACTTATCAATTATTTATTGTTTTGACTGGGATGCCAATATATTAGTGACTTTAAGGGATTAGAGAGCTGTATTTTTTAATCCTGAAAATTTTATCTGTAAGATTCAATTTATTAAATACTAATTGAAAAGAAATATTTTCCCTGGCTACTCTGCTGTCCTTTCTGCACACTTGAACAGGACCATTTCTCACATCCTCCCATATTTACTGGAGTTTATTAGATGTTTAACTCCTCACTTCTCCTGGCATATATATATATTTTGCTTGTCTGAAATCAAGCCTTTTCTCATGTAAAGTATCTATCTTCCACTTATTTCTATATATGTGTACTTTTCAAGGATACCGATCCCTCCTCACCTAGAAAATTCTAATTTAAAACTTATAAAATTTTCTACTTGCCAAACCAAGAAGGGATTCTCTGCTGCCTGCCAGTTTGCAAATCCTGGTTATGGGATGAAGCCCAAACTTCTAAGCATGGCCTATACTGTCCTTCAACATCTGGCTGCTGCCCTCTGACTTGGCTCATCTTACCACCACTTTGATGTGCAAATAAGACTCCAGTTGCCTCGAAATAGTTGTAACCACCTCCCTCCATCTTTTATGTAAGACTTTGTGCTCTTACACAGATTCGTCTCTCTGAATTTCCTCCCCCAGCTATTCGTTTCATATCTCCCTGAGACTGGTTGGAAAACTTCTCATTCTCCAAATAACTGTAAGTGTTACCTCCTTTGAAAAACATTTACTCAAGCCAAGTCAGTGGTTTCATAAATATTGCAGAATTTCTCTTATAAAAGTAGAATTATCTACTTATCTCTGATGACTTCAATAAGACTTGCAATTCTTGAAGACATGAGTGTCTATCTATAAGCTTAGATGTCTTGTTCTCATTACTTCTTACCTAGACATTGACATGAGTCTCCTAAACTAATTAATTCTTTCTGCTATGGAGTTTTATTTGTCTCACTTAATGAGACTAATAAGGTGAACCACAATGCCATCAGATACCCTGATTTTTATATTTTTAGTTTGCTTTTTTTTAGTTCGCTTTTTTTTAGTTCAGACATATCACCTTGAAACTACAAAATGGCTGTCCTACTTCCAGCATCACAGTTATATTCTGGGCAAGAAGCACAAGAGCAGCAGGAGGTAAAAGTGTATGTCCTGGCCAGATTAGTTCTCTTTAGAGACTTTTTTCTCAAAAAATCAAATATTTTCTCTCTATTATATATGATTGGACAAAACTATGTTACATAAACGTTTCTAGCTTCCAGGGAGAGCTAGAAAATGATAAATTCTTAGTCGGTCCATTTTCACCCTGAATAAAACTGGGTTTTCTTAGTAAGGAAGGAAAGAATGACTATTGGCTTACTTGCAGATATCCTGGTCCTCATTATTTAAACTTCTCTTTGTTCTTCTCAGGGTGTTTCCACACAATAAGTTGAATAATTTTTTATAGATCAACTGGATGATTTTAAGAGAAAAACCATGAAAGAACAATAATTAATCACCAAGAAAAATAAAAAGAAAAAATGAGAAGAACAGTTTCATTTCTAGAGTTAATTTCCAGTATATGGAAACATAGGCTTATCTTTGGAGGGAACAGCACACACCACAGGAATGCCAAGTACCTATAGGATGCTGATACCATACATGACATGACTGAGAAAGTTCTTCTTTTCTGGAGTCCTAGTTAGGTTCAGCTCAGTTTTCTTGGTAGTGTTTTTCAAGATAGCCCCATCCCAACTGGTTTGGCCTGTTTCTCTTTTTCTTGTAGGTGTTTTCCTTTCTTGATGGTATCTATTTTGCTACTTACAAATAGGCGGTAATGGATTAATACCAGACATCACTCAAATAACATATTAACACTTTAACAGTAGGCTTTTATATAAGGAAATTATTAAATCTCAGTTTCTGGATATGTCCATGGCAGGAATAGTGGTGGGTGGGTATGATTTTTAATAACCTCCAACTCATAAGCATAGACAGTGTTCACACTGGGTCAGTTTGTTTTGCCCCCTGAGATATTTAGGATAGTTGACTTTATCTGGATCTCTCCCTTCCCCTAGGTGGCACTACATTTAGATGCATGCTCCACCAGTGCTAGATTTGTTCTATGAAACCATTTATAAATCACAGTTGAATAATTGCTCTTTCTTTCCCTTCCCTTAAGCTCTTACGATGCATAGAGTTCCTAGAAAACCCACACAAAATTACTATCCATTCTACAGAGCACCAATCTCATGGAATAGAAGTTTCCTTAATGATTTTGTCCTTCTCTGGGAACCTATCTGTGAGTTCTAGAGAACTCACACCACAAAGAAAACTGTCTGCTCTGAATAGGCCGGATCCACTCAATGCTGAAGTGTGTTCTCTGCTTCATTGGCGGCCTGATGATTGCAGCACTCTCGTAACCAGTCTTCTGATACCCAGGCTCTCAACTCTTATCTCTCATCACCTTACCATCAGGAAACATTCTGAAACAAGCATCTGAAACACATGATTCTCAATGCTTTATGCTGCTTAATGATTCCTTATTGTTTAAAATATTTAAGCATGGTATCAAATGTTGCTCAAAAGCTAACCACTGTTTTGATACCAGTACCATGCTGTTTTGGTTACTGTAGCCTTGTAGTATAGTTTGAAGTCAGGTAGCGTGATGCCTCCAGCTTTGTTCTTTTGGCTTAGGATTGACTTGGCAATGCGGGCTCTTTTTTGATTCCATGTGAACTTTAAAGTAGTTTTTTCCAATTCTGTGAAGAAAGTCATTGGTAGCTTCATGGGGTTGGCATTGAATCTATAAATTACCTTGGGCAGTGACCAATGGAACAGAACAGAGCCCTCAGAAATAATACCACACATCTACAACCATCCGATCTTTGACAAACCTGACAAAAACAAGAAATGGGGAAAGGATTCCTTATTTAATAAATGGTGCTGGGAAAACTGGCTAGCCATTATGTAGAAAGCTGAAACTGGATCACTTCCCTACACCTTATACAAAAATTAATTCAAGATGGATTAAAGACTTAAATATTAGACCTAAAACCATAAAAACCCTAGAAGAAAACCTAGGCAATACCATTCAGGACATAGGCATGAGCAAGGACTTCATGACTAAAACACCAAAAGCAATGGCAACAAAAGCCAAAATTGACAAATGGGATCTAATTAAACTAAAGAGCTTCTACACAGCGAAAGAAACTACCATCATAGTGAACAGGCAACCTACAGAATGGGAGAAAATTGTTGCAATCTGGAGTTTGAGAGAGACCATCCTGGCCAACATGGCAAAATCTTGTCTCTACTAACAATACAAAAAATAGCCAGGTGTGGTGGCACATGCCTATAATCCCCAGCTACTCAGAAGGCTAAGGCAGGAGAATCACTTGAACAGGGAGGTGGAGGTTGCAGTGAGCTGAGATTCTGCCATTGCACTCCAGCCTGGGCGACAAGAGCGAAACTCCGTTTCAAAAATAAAATAAAATAAAATAAATTCTCACCAATAATCTAATACCTGAATTAGATCTCACTGAACTAACTTCCTCATTTTAGGAGCAGTACTTACCATTGAGATCCCCAAGTTACACAAGCAGTGAGTCCTATTGTTGATATGTAAGCATAGGTATTTTGACTCCAAGTGGTGTCAAAATTTTTTCGACTTTTTAGAAAAAGTAGAGGCTCACAGTGTCAGAACAAACTCGGCTGCTGAATGTGAATTCCTCCAATTTGCCATCCTTTCCTGCTGAACAAAGGAGGTAATTCTGTATTAAGACTCTTCTTACTGATAGATGTGGTCCACAGTCTATGGTCCTGACCTGGGACCTGCCATGAACTTCTTGGCTTCCAGACCTTGCAGTTCATAAGTAACAAAGGCCAGAGATTTGTAGTATTATTGTGGGAGAAGGCATCCTGATTCTCAATAATAATACATTAGTTCTCAGTAATAATAATCGATGGACATTTGGGAACCAAAGAATCCAGGGTTAGTGATGAGATACTAGAACATTCAGCTATTTTCAGGACATAGTGAGTTCACTTGAGAGTTCTCTATAGAGAAGTTTCATAATCTTATAACTATCTGTCTTCAGATGGAGATCAGATAAAAAGGGTAGGCAGAGTAACTTGCAAGGAATGAATAGCCTTTTTTTCCCCCTCTATTTCTTTAGCTTATAGAACTCTGAGTTGTCAATCTTGCGTATATACATCATGCAAAGTCAACTTTGTTTCAGAGCTCCGTGGCAGATTCTCATTGTCTTTTTATCAAGAAAAATAAAACATTTTGCTATTATATTTACAATAGCTATGTTTCAAGCTTTTATACTTTTTCTATTCTATTTTTTTCATTTTTGCACTTCAGAGTGCAAAGGCATGTTTTACAGCATTGTAAAAAAAAATACATATCATCTAATTCCTCTAACTTCCCATATCTTGACTAAAACTCTGTGTAAGCATAAGGTACCATCTTACATTGTCACTCTATGTACTTCTGGCTCTGAACCATCTTTCCTGTTCCTGAGAGATACTCAGAAAAATAATAGGGCATCTTCCAGATGATTATATGTCTGTGGGAAGCGGGTTAGGGAACACTAGACATTGTTTGTAACCTCTAACAATCCATTATTCATAAGCATGGAGTATTTGAAGAGCTGTCTTTCATGATTAAGAGATGTTTTCATTTTAATGGTCTCATATGTCCTCATAAATGCGTAGGCAGCACTTATATTCCATCATGACAGAGATTTCTGGGCTGTAAAAATACATATGGTTTTATTTTGTCTAATAGTTTTCATCATTGTCAATATTAATTCTATTTCATAGCATAAAGCTCCACAATGTTAGATATTTGCAGCAGGAGGTCGATTAAATATATACACACCACTTTGACATTCTTATGTTCTCTTCTAAAACAAGACAAAAAGTAAATGCAAAAAGATATAAAAGAGTGCAGGTAAAAATGAAAGAACAAGCAGCGTGAGATGATTCCAAAGTTAAGTTTTAAAAAAGATTTTTTAAAAAATAGCTCTTATTTTAATTCATGATTTAAATATAACATGTTCAGTATTTTACTTCTTAGAGATGTAATGAGAGTTAAATTAGACTATCTGAAAAGCACATCAAAGTTTGTATTTAACCCCTATTAAAAATACTATTTCTTACTGATAATTTTTCAATATTGATTTGTAACCTAGCCTAATAAAAAGACTGATTTTATTTTTATGACTGCAAACATACTATTCAAAAAGACAATGGCATTCATTTTGTGGAGTCTACATTCTGTCATACAGTGGTATGCAATATTATAGTGGGTAAAGAGAATTCCATTTTAGAGAGGCTTGGTTATGTTTATGAAAACTATGCTCATTCAGTGTACTGCTTTCATACATATAATTCCCATGTAAAATTCATTAGGACACATTATGCTGTGAGAAACTTGGAAAGCATATTTTTCTGTTTTCAGTCCTGGAGCACATTTGTCATAAGTGCATGCATTGGACATTTTCTATTCTGTTTCACTTTTATTTATAATTCTTACACAACCTTTTTGGAAGTGGCATTGAGTTTCACAATTTAGATTGTTTAGTGGAAGTTCACTGGCTACATTCCAAAATCTAATTACTTGGCTTAATTGAAAAACTTTTAGATTTGCACTGGCTGGCATTTTCTTACTCCATAGATAATAGGTTAGTTTTTCTCCTCAAAGTAAACCTCCTTCCCAAACCAAGCACACACCTACAACACGTAGTTGAGCTGTGACTGCCTCCTGCTTATAATTACCAACAAAATAGAGGAAAGTCACAGGTTCTCCCTTCCTGAAGTGTTGCTAATAGAACATCTCAATCTTAGAAGGAAAAAAATGTTTGCTAGAATTTGGAACTAACAAATTGTCAAGATGCCATAATATGAAAGTAAGTTTCCATTTCACTTCAAAATATTTCAGCACTTTGTAAGTTTTGCTCAGAGTGATGGGTTAAAAATATTTTCTGTAAACAAATATGGGACATAGTCATTTGACATTTAATAGAGCATATGCAATTATTTACATTTCCTGAAAGAGAAAATAGGAAAAACAACTTTCGGGGCATATACAGTATTCCATTGTCTTAATCCATTGTGTACTGCTATAAAAGAATACCACAGACTGAGTAATTTATAATGAAAATAAATTTATTTGGCTCATAATTCTGGAGGCTGAGAAGTCCAAGACTGAGGGTCTACATCTGATAAGGGCCCTCTTGCTCTGTCATCCCATGGCAGAAGATGGAAAAGCAGAAGAGAACACGTAAGAGAACACATGAGACGGAGGAAGGGAAGGCCAAATTTGAAATGATAACAAATGCACTGTCATGATAAGAAACCTTGCCCTGCAATAATGACATTACTCTATTCATAATAACAGAGCTCTGGTAACCTAATCACCTCTTAAAGGTCTCACCTCTCAACACTATTACACTGGCGATTAAGTTTCCAATGCATGGATTCTGGGGGACGCATTCAAACCACAGCATCAATGTTCTGTTGAAACTTTACATTTTAGAATAAAAGGAAAATCTAAATTTTTATTTCTTACCAGAGTATATGATAATGGAGAAAATTATAAAAATCATAATTAATTAAACAACTGCTTAAATTCAACCCATGAGTCTATTAGAATAAAATAAAATTTGTTGAGGACGTGTTAGTGCATGGCTACCACCGGCAATCAATTTCACATACTATTTCTTTCTAAATTTATTGAGGTATATTTGACAAATAAAACATGTATGTATTTAAGCTGTACAACCTGATCTCATGATATATGTATGCACTATAAACTGCTCACGATCAAACTGATATATCAATCACCTCAAATACCTTTTTATTGGACTGATAACACTTAAGATCAACTCTCTTAGCACACTTCAAGTATACAATACATTGTTGTTAACTAGAGTCACAGTGCTATATGTTAGATCTACAGAAATTATTGTTCTGTGTAACTAAAACTTTATACCCTTTGATTAACATTTCCCCACTTCTCTCAGCCTCTGGGCTTTGGAAACCACTGTTCTACTCTCTGCAATTATGAGTTTGACTTTTTAAAACTTCACATGTAAGAGAAATCATGCAGTATTAGTTTTTGTGTGTCTGGCTTATTCTACTTAATATAATGTCTTCTAGGTTCATCCATGTTGTTGAAAATGGCAGTATTTCCTTCTTTTGAATGCTGAATATTCCATTCTGTGTGTGTGTGTGTGTGTGTGTGTGTGTGTGTGTGTGTGTGTGTAACATGTTTTTAATCCCTTCCTCCTACCAGGAACACTTAGATTGGTTCCACATTTTGGTTATTTGTGAATGATGCTATAGAGAATATGAGGATACAGATATCTCTTTAGGATACTGATTTTATTTCTTTTGCATATACGTCTATAAGTGAAATGGCTGGATTATGTGGTAGTTCTATTTTTTAAAAATTTTTGAGGCATTTCCGTACTGTTTTTCACAATGGCAACACCAATTTATAGTCCCACCAACATTGTAAAAGGATTACCTTGTTTCAACATCCTAACCAATGCTTCTCTTTTATCTTTTTGATAATAGCTTTTCTAGCAGGTGTGAAGTAATATCTCATTGTGATTTTCATTAACATTTCCCTGATGATGGGTGATTTGAGCACTTTTTGATTTACCTGTTGTCCATTTCTATATATTCTTTTGGGAAACATCTATACAAATCCCTAGCCCATATATTAATCAGGTTATTTACTATTTTGCTATTGAGTTGTATACATTTTTGATATGCTTTGCATATTAACCCCTTATCAGACACATGGTTTACAAGTATTTTCTCCCATTCCATAAGCTGAATTTTCACTCTGCTGATGATTTTATGTGCTGGGCAGAAGCTTTATTATTTGATACAGTTTGGCTTGTCTATATATGCTATGGGTATTTGTTCTTTCTTTAGAGGTTATATCTAAAAAATTATTGCCCAGACAAATATCAATAAACATATAGAAACTATATGTGCTTCTACTAGTTCTATGGTTTCAGGTCTTAAGTTTAATCTTTAATCCATGTTGAGTTGATTTTAGAATGTTTTATAAGACTATGTTCCAATTTTAAACTTTTGCATGAGGATATTCAGTTTTCTCGGCACTATTTATTGACAAGACTGTCCTTTCTCCATTGTGTCTTCTTGGCATCTTTGTTGAAGATCAGTCGACAAGAAACACGGTTGTATTTCTGGGCTGTTTGGTTTCATTCATCAATCTCTCTTTTTGTTCCATTACCATACTTTTTTAATGGCTCCAGCTTTGTGATGCCTCCGTTTTTGGTCTTGTTGCTCAAAATTGCTTAGCTATTTGTGGTCTTCTGTGATTCCATATGAATTTTAAGATTTTTTTTCTATTTTTGTAAAGAATTTTACTGAGATTTTTGATAGGGATTGCATCGATTCTTCAGATCACTTTGGGTAGTATAGACATTTTAATAATATTAAATCTTTCAACCCAAGAGTATAGGATGGCTTTCCATTTGTCTGTATATTCGTTAATTTTCATTGATGTTTTATAAGTTTTAAAAGTCTTTTACTTTTTGATTGGGTTTAGTTT
Organism: Pan paniscus; assembly: GCF_029289425.2. Taxonomy (NCBI): domain Eukaryota; kingdom Metazoa; phylum Chordata; class Mammalia; order Primates; family Hominidae; genus Pan; species Pan paniscus. Next base: position 81,250,880 of record NC_073259.2, read on the forward strand.
TTAGTATTTTAATTTTGTTGTTATTGTGAATGAAAATATTTCTTAGTTTTCTTTTCCAATGGTTCATCGTTTGTTTATATAAATGGATCTGATTTTTTGTGTTGATTTTTTATCCTACAAATTTACTGAATGTGTTTATTAGTTCTAAAAGGTTTTATTTTTTCAGTTGAGTCTTTACGGTTTTCTACATATATGATCATGTCTTCTGCAAACAGATATAATTTAACTTCTTCCTTTCTTATTTGGATACCTTTTGTTTAATTGTCTAATTGTTTAACTAGAATTTCTAATAGTATGTTGAATAGAAGTGTTGAAAATCTACTGTATGTTGGGAGAAAAGTTTTGAGGTTTTCCCCATTTATTATAAAGTCAGCTGTAGAGTTTTCATCTGTGGCCTTTATTATGTTAGTGTAATTTCCTTATATACCTATTTTGTTGAGAGTTTTAATTATGAACATATGTTGAACTTTCTCAAATGCATTTACTCCATTTATTGAGATGATCTTTTTTTTCTATTTTTTAAAAAATGTGGCATATCGCATTGAGTAGTTTGTGAATGTTGAACAATCCTTGCTTCCCAAGAATAAATACCACTTGGTTATGATGTGTAATCATTTTAATGTGCTGTTAAATTTGGTTTTCTAATATTATATTGAGAAATTTTGAATCTATGTTCATCAGAGATATTGGCCTATAGTTTTCTTTATGTGTGGCATCTTTGTCTGACTTTGGTATCAGGTTAAAGGTATACTCACAAAATGAGTCTGAAAGTGTCCCCTCCTCTAATTTTTGGAAAAGTTTAATTCTTTTTTGAATGTTTGTTAGAAGTCACCCTTGAAGATGTATGGTGGTGGGTCTTTCTTTGTTGGGAAGCTTTTAATTACTAATTCAAACTCCTTGTGTGTTATTGGTCAGTACGGGTTTTCATTATTTCTTGGTTTAGCATTGGTAGGTTGTATATTTCTAGGAAATTATCAATTTCTTCTAGATTATCCAATTTCTTGGTGTATAATTATGATAATAGTTTCTTAAATTTTTTTTTAAAATCTGAGGTATTTATTATAATAGCTTCTCTCTCATATCTGATTTAATTTGATTCAATGTTTCCTTCTCCTTGGTCTAGCTAAAGATTTTGTCAGTTTTGTCTACTTAAAAAAATCTTAGTTTTGTTTATTTTTAAAATTATTTTTCTAAACTCTTTGATTTATTTTGGCTCTAATCTTTATTTTTCTTTTCTTCTGCTATATTTGGGCTTAGTTTATTCTCCTATTTTGTTTATCATTTATTTGAGTCTTTTTTAATGTAACCATTTATTGTTATAAATTTTCCTGTTAATACTGCTTTTGTTGTATCCTATAAGCTTTGCTTTGTAATTTTTTTTTGTTTTTCATTCATCTTAAGATATCTTTTAAATTCCCTGTTGATTTTCTCTTTAACCCAAGGATTGCTTAAGAGTGTCTTGTTCAGTTTCCATGTATTAGTAAATGTTCATTTTTCCTTACTATTATTGATTTCTAGTTTTATTTCATTATGATGGAAAAGATACTTAGAATGAATTTGGTCTGCTTTAATTTACTGAGACTTCACTTTGTAATTTAACATGTGGTCTATCCTGGAAAATGCTCCATGTGTGCTTGAGAATATGTATTCTTCTGTTTGGGGGTAGAAAGTTCTTTATATATTTGTTAGGTCCTTTTGGTCTATAGTATTGCTCAGTTTGGCTGTACCCTTATTGTATCTGGGGTATTTCAGTCTTCTACTGTGACTGTATTATTTTTTATTTCTCCTTTGGGATTTACCAATGTTTGCTTTATATTTTATATTTTGCTTGTTTTTTGCTTTATACTTTATATTTTGCATCTATGCTGGTATATATTCAAGTGTTTTGATGTTGGGTACATGTATATTTGTAATTGTTATATTTTCTTCTTGAGCTAACGCTTTGATCATTATATATAATAAACTTTTTGTGTTTTGTGAAAGATTTGAATTAAATCTATTTTGTCTGCTCTCTTTTGGTTACTATTTGCCTTGAATATCTTTTTCCATCCATTTACTCCATCCTGTGTGTTCTCTTGTAGGTAGCATAGAGATGGATCTTGGTTTTATCCATTCAGCCACTTTATGTATTTTGATTGGAGAATTTAGTCTGTTTACTTTTAAAGTAATTATTGATAGGTAATGAAGTAATCCTGCCACTTTGTTAATGGTTTTCAGACTGCTTTGTAGTTCTTTTCATTCTTTCTTTCACTCTTTCTTTCTTTATGATTTGATTGTTTTCACAGTGGTATGCTTGGATTCTTTTGTTTTTTACTGTTCCATATCTATTGGAGATTTTTCTCTTGTGATTATTTTAAGATCACATAAAACATATTATTGTTATAACAGTCAATTATAAAGTGATAACAACTTAGGTTCAATCACATACAGAAACTCCACATTTTTACTCCTGCTTCCAACATTTTATGTTATTTAAGTCACAATTTTCATAGTTTTATGTGTGCATATGTTAACAAATTATTGTAGCTATAGCTATTTTTATCTTTCACCCTTTTGTAATGGCATCAAGCAAGATACACACCATCATTGGTGTGTATTATTCTGAATTTGACTATATGCTTGCCTTTATCAGCAAGTTTTATACTTTCATATGTTTTCACGTTATTAAATAACTTCCTTTCATTTCAGCTTGAACAAATCCCTTTCGCGTTTTTTTGTAATGCTTGCCTAGTGGTAATGAACTCCCTCGGCTTTTGTTTGCCTAAAAATGTCTCTGTCTTTTTAGTATCTGAATGACAACTTTGTCAGGTATTATATTTTTAGGCTAAAAACAGCAATTAACGATATAAAGATGATGTATGATAATTTTAGATACTGATAAATGTAAAGAAAAATAATATAATGTAATACAATAACTTTTGAGTAGAGTAGGCAAGATTATCTGAGGTAGATTTTTGGAGCTTGAAAAAATGTTAAAAATCATAAAAATATGCTTATGATATTAAAATATTTGTTTTGAAAATATTATTAGAGTTATTAATAATATTAACAAAAATATTTTACTTAAATGCATTCCAATATATGTATTGCTCTATAGGGTAATGAATTTTATAAAACAAATGAATTCAAACTTCTTAATGTAGCATAGTCAAATAAACACTATTTTAATCTGTGCCAAAGATGGAAGCTTTATTTCCTTATATTGACATTTTGATTGACGGCCGATGATTGAAATTGCAGTTCTGGTAATTTATAGGTAGTTGCAGAATGCTTGAATGGACAATGAGAAAATTAAGTATTGCACAAACTACTAACCACATTTTTAAAGGTATCATATGAGCTTAAAATGTCTTTTCTAGTGTTAGGCATTGTTTTCTATTCATATTATAGAGGAATGATTCTGAAAACTTTGACTATTATTGTAAAAAACATATATATATAAAACTAATTATAATCAAAATTATAGTTGTGCAAATAAATCCTAGATTTAATTCCATAATAACCATAGAGAGGTGAGAGAGTAATAACTATAGTTATTACTATAGAACATCAAATGCATCTTGATTTCACATTAGAAATTTTATTATTATTCATAGTAACGTAACCATTTATGTTACAAAGTATTCCAAGAATTAGTAACAGATTAAAACTGGTACCTGTTGTACTAATCAGAAATTAACACTGGTTAATTTATGCCAAAAAAGATATATATTAGAAGTTTATTCAGTAGGTCACAGAACCAATTGAACCTGGATTTGAAAAGGAACCAGAACAGCCAAACAAAGACAAGAGAGCACTGCAGGTGCACCATGTTCAGAATAGCAATGCTTGTTGCTGCTGGTGCTGGTGTTGCTGCTCCTGGTCTTACTTGCTCTAGCGTTTTATTTTCTTCTACTGGAGTTTTCATTATGTAAAAAAAAAGCTGATAAATTTGGCTATTTCTAAGATTTTTCTTAAGTTTTTCATTGACCAAGCACCCACTGAATCCATCCTGAGTGTATCACATGGGATTTTTGTCATGTTACTGAAGAATGATAATTATTTCAGCATTACAAAACTTCCTCTGCTAGATTTTTTTATTTGTTTGTATTTTTATCATTCCTCCAAATGAGTGATGATATCTGGAGTTACCAGCTAGAGATAAAGAGGAATGGAGAGTGGAAAGCATTAGGAAATTTTCTTCTCTTTTCAAGGTAACTCCATCAGTCAAGGTTGTTACAAAATCTTCATGATAGCACAGTAATTCTTCAGGTAAAATATTTCTATCAATCAGTTGATTTGGGTTTTAGGATATTCTTATTCTCTTTAATCTCCCTTTCCAATTATCATGGTTCAACTCCTTCTTCACAAATACTCTAAATTTTGCATAAGAGATCTATGAAGCTAGGAAATTATTTTCTTTTTTAATTTGATAGCCTCCTGGTGCAAATTTTAGCTTCTTTTACTGAGACTCCTTGGGTGATTTTAAAAGGAACCCAGATGGTTTCCAGTTTCATCCATATCCCTGCAGAGGATATGAACTCATCCTTTTTTATGGCTGCATAGTATTCCATGGTGTACCTTTGCCACATTTTCTTTATCCAGTCTATCAGTGATGGGCATTTGGGTTGGTTCTAAGTCTTTACTATTGTGAATAGTGCTGCAATAAACATAGATGTACATGTGTCTTTATAGTAGAATGATTTATAATCCTTTGAGTATATACCCAGTAATGGGATTGCTGGGTCAAATGGTATTTCTGCATCTAGATCCTTGAGGAATCGCCATGCTGTCTTCCACAGTGGTTGAACTAACTTACATTCCCACCAACAGCGTAAAAGCGTTCCTATTTCTTCACATCTTCTCCAGTGTCTGTTGTTTCCTGACATTTTAATGATCGCCATTCTAACAGGAGTGAGACTGTATCTCATTGTGGTTTTGATTTGCATTTCTCTAATGACCAGTGATGATGAGCTTTTTTTCATATGTTTGTTGGCCATATAAATGTCCTCTTTTGAGAAGTGTCTGTTCAGATCCTTTGCTCACTATTCAATGGGGATGTTTGTTTTTTTTCTTGTAAATTTGTTCAGGTTTTTTGTAGATTCTGGATACTAGCCCTTTGTCAGATGTTTAGATTGCAAAAATTTTCTCCCATTCTGTAGGTTGCCTGTTCATTCTAATGATAGTTTCTTTTGCTGTGCTGAAGCTCTTTAGCTTAATTAGATCCCATTTGTCAATTTTGGCTTTTGTTGCCATAGCTTTTTGTGTTTTAGTCATGAAGTCCTTGCCCATGCCTATGTCCTGAATGGTAACAGAGGAACAGAAAACCAAACACTGAATGTTCCCACTCATAAGTGAGAGTTGAACAATGAGAACACATGGATACAGGGAGGGGAACATCACACACTGGAGGCTGTCAGGGGGTTAGGGGTTAGGGGAGGGATAGCTTTAGGAGAAATACCTAATGAAGATGATGGGTTGATGGGTGCAGCAAACCAACATGGCACCATGTTTCTATGTAACAAACCTGCATGTATCCCAGAACTTAAAGTATAATAAAAATAAATACACAATAAAAGGAACCCAGAAAGGGCTTGAGTTTCAATCTTTGCCTTTAGCTGAGAATTTTGAAATCTGATCTTGTTGTTCTCTTTCTTATTATGTTTAGTGTGGTAGAAATAAACATTTTATTTTCACTTGCCCATCATACTAATTTATGGCAGTTGCCACTCAGACCCCAAAGATATTTTTATCAATAGGCACTTTATTTCAGATGACTGTAGAAATGGATTGGATAACCCATTACCCACAGTTTACCATGGAATGACAAATTTCTATTTCTTAATGTTAATTTGTGTTTTATTTTATTTATTTAATTTTTTTGAGATGGAGTTTCACTCTTGTTGCCCAGGCTGGAGTGCAATGGTGCCATCTCGGCTCACCACAACCGCCACCTCCTGGGTTCAAGCGATTCTCTTGTCTCAGCCTCCTGAATAGCTGGGATTACAGGCATGCACTGCCACACCTGGATAATTTTGTATTTTTAGCAGAGACGGGGTTTTCCCATGTCTGTCAGGCTAGTCTCAAACCTCCAACCTCAGGTGATCCACCCGCTTTGGCCTCCCAAAGTGCTGAGATTACAGGTGTGAGCCACCGTGCCTGGTGGGGTTTTAAATTTTTTAAATTATTTTTAATTTTTGTGAATACATGTTAAGCATATATATTTATAGAGTATATCAGATGTTTTGATACAGGCATGAAATGTGAAGTAAGCCCATCATGGAGAATGGTATATCCATCCCCTTAAGCACTTATCCTTTGAGTGGGGAGCTGTAGGAGGTGGGGATGGCTAATGGGTACAAAAAAATAGAAAGAATGAATGAGACTTGCTATTTGATAGCACAACAGGGTGACTATAGTCAATAATAATTGTATATTTTAAAATAAAAAACAGTGTGACTGGATTGTTGTAACTCTCAATGTTAATTTAGATATTCATAATCTTCAGTCTCAAATATGCCAGTGAACAAAGCCTAGAATTCCCTATGCCCCTGAAGGTTTATTCTTGGAAACCATTCATTCAAATTTCTATACTGACTAGTATAAAATGACTAACTAGTATAATATAATATCGTTTTCAGTTATAAATAACAGAAACAAATTAAGCAGAAAAGGACTTCATTGAAAAGGTCTCAGCTGAGCCATGGATAAAATCAGTAGGAAAACTAGAGAACCAAGCTTGGGCAATATCATAGACAGGCAAGGTACAGCCAATATGGTACTACAGAGACAAAGTAACATCTTATGGAGCTGTTAGCCAGCTGGATCTTTGCCATTTCAGCAAGTACTGCTGCCACTGCAAACTCAACCTTTCTTATATTCACTTTCTTTGTCTCATAATCCCATTACATTGTTAATACCTTACAGAAATACCTCATGTAATAAAATATACAACTTAATCATGGCTTACTATGCACTTTGTGCCAGATACTTGGTAGCTTTTTTGTTTCTACCTAACCTAAATACTATTAGCAAAATGGAATTATCCTCATTTTGAACATGAAGAAGCTTGACTCAGAATTTAAGTAATTTGCGGAAAAATCACGTAACTGATATCTGTGTAGTTGTATTTGCACTCCACTTTTGTCAGACTTCTAAATTCAGGACAGGTCATCCCTCCTTCTCCACCACAGGCTATATTTCCTCATTTATTTTTATTTTGTTTGGGAAGCAAATTGGCATTACTGGTCTTTTTGTACTACAACTAAAGATGAATGCTGTGTTTGCTTTGGTTTTTTGCCAGCCTTGCTTGGATCTACTGCTCAATCTATTATGGATGATATTATTTGCCTCCCGCATGCCAGTATTCAGGAAAAAACTTGTTCAAAAAGTAAGCAACGGGCATCCAAAGGAGTATGTGTTCGTGATGTTATACAATGCCCTAGTGATTTCTTTTAATTGCCCCCTAGATTTCTAGGAAAAATGTTTGGGTTTTACTCTTCACTTTGCTTTTTAATCAGAAAATACTGGGAAAAATCAATATAATTTTGGTCTGACAAAAATATGTTAAATAAGTAGGGTAAAAGAGAAGGTTCAGGCTTGAATATTTGCAAAATTAAACCCTAGAACAACTTTTAAACAAATTAAAACAAGCCCAGAACTTTAAATGACCATGTAGTGTAGTGAAAATACACGTGATGGTCAAATGAGCAATGGCCCAGAGGCAAGGGAATGAACTCAGCTCAAAGGGTACATACTTCATGTGCCCAGAGGTTTACAATTCTATTTTTTTGAAGTGTAATTTAAGAACAGAGATGAAACAGAGAAACACAGGGGAAAAAAAAAGAAATAGTGAAGAAGGGAAGAAAAGTTCCACAAATCTTGCTTTTGTTTTAAAGGAATAATGAATTTACCTTTTATTACCTGTCATTTGAATCATTAACATTTTAGTATACTTAAATTTACCTGCTTTAGGAATTGATTTTTTAATAGGCTTTAGACTGTTTAAAAATATTATTAAATAAATAGAATAGTAACTAAAATAATGAATAGTTTGCATTACTATAGACTAAGTTTGAGTTCTACTTCTACTGCTAACTAGCTGATCAGTCCTCAAAACTGAGTTTTTGCATTATGTCATGGGTTCTTAGAGGAAGTGAGATAATGAATGTAAGGTAGTTACACTGATATATGACACATTGCTTGGGCTTCTCAATAACTGTTAGCTGTGATCATCATCATGACTGTATTATAACATAAAGTATTAAAATGAATAAAATTAATCATTTTAGATTTCAAACACCAACATCATCATTTAATGACAAATTACTATAACTGTAGCTAGACCAATAATGGGTTCTATCTGCATTGTCATTCCCAGAACTTGAAGCATGAGACAAAAATAAAAATGTTAGTCATTACAAAGAGAACAAAAAGTATCATTATTAATGGAGAATAGAATTATATACCTAGAAATAACTAATCAAAAGGAAAGAGATAGTTTAATAAAGTAGCTGTATCTAAAGTAAATATATAAAAGTCCACATTTCTATGTATTAGTTTTTAAAATTCAGTCATCAAATTTAAAAAATAATTTCATGTTTAAATTGATTAGATTTATAATATATTAATAGAATAATTTTGAGAAAACATATTAACAGCATCTAGGGAGAAAGCAACTATCGGAGAAGTAGGTGGCCTCGGAAGAATTTTGCTGTATGTGTATTGCTTATTTTTTCATTATAATGAGAATTTAATTATGAATTTATAATTGATTTTAGAGCTCTGAGAGAATAGAGAGAAATTCTAATTAGTGAGTAATAAAGAGAAATAATCGTTATTCATTTATAATAAGTTAGCATGACTTTAGACCAGGGTCTATGCCTTTTCAATCTACAGTAAATAAAGACAATAGCAGCAGTAACCAATCAACACAAAACACAGAATACCAAAAATAATCTCCAAAGTGGAAAAACTTAGTAAACAAAGCAATTTGGGAAGAATGCATACTTAACATTTTTCTTTTGAAAACTGAAGCTATTTTAAATATCATCTATTTAATGTTTTCAAAGAAATTAGAAAAGTAATAATTTTTTAAAATATTTTATTTTTTGATATAAAAAGTAATTCTTTTGTAAGAAATATGAAAAATATAAAGAGGTATAAAGAAGCAACTTAAAATCACCTATAATTGCACCTAACATGCATTTAACCTACGTTTAATCAAATAGTCCCATAGTATTTGTTTTTTTTTTTTTTTATTCTACTTTAAGTTTTAGGGTACATGTGCACATTGTGCAGGTTAGTTACATATGTATACATGTGCCATGCTGGTGCGCTGCACCCACTAACTCGTCATCTAGCATTAGGTATATCTCCCAATGCTATCCCTCCCCCCACCCCACCACAGTCCCCAGAGTGTGATATTCCCCTTCCTGTGTCCATGTGATCTCATTGTTCAATTCCCACCTATGAGTGAGAATATGCGGCGTTTGGTTTTTTGTTCTTGTGATAGTTTACTGAGAATGATGATTTCCAATTTCATCCATGTCCCTACAAAGGACATGAACTCATCATTTTTTATGGCTGCATAGTATTCCATGGTGTATATGTGCCACATTTTCTTAATCCAGTCTATCATTGTTGGACATTTGGGTTGGTTCCAAGTCTTTGCTATGGTGAATAATGCTGCAATAAACATATGTGTGCATGTGTCTTTCTAGCAGCATGATTTATAGTCCTTTGGGTATATACCAGTAATGGGATGGCTGGGTCAAATGGTATTTCTAGTTCTAGATCCCTGAGGAATCGCCACACTGACTTCCACAATGGTTGAACTAGTTTACAGTCCCACCAACAGTGTAAAAGTGTTCCTATTTCTCCACATCCTCTCCAGCACCTGTTGTTTCCTGACTTTTTAATGATTGCCATTCTAACTGGTGTGAGATGGTATCTCATTGTGGTTTTGATTTGCATTTCTCTGATGGCCAGTGATCATGAGCATTTTTTCATGTGTTTTTTGGCTGCATAAATGTCTTCTTTTGAGAAGTGTCTGTTCATGATCTTCGCCCACTTTTTGATGGAGTTGTTTGTTTTTTTCTTGTAAATTTGTTTGAGTTCATTGTAGATTCTGGATATTAGCCCTTTGTCAGATGAGTAGGTTGTGAAAATTTTCTCCCATTCTGTAGGTTGCCTGTTCACTCTGATGGTAGTTTCTTTTGCTGTGCAGAAGCTCTTTAGTTTAATTAGATCCCATTTGTCAATTTTGTCTTTTGTTGCCATTGCTTTTGGTGTTTTGGACATGAAGTCCTTGCCCGTGCCTATGTCCTGAATGGTAATGCCTAGGTTTTCTTCTAGGGTTTTTATGGTTTGAGGTCTAACGTTTAAATCTTTAATCCATCTTGAATTGATTTTTGTATAAGGTGTAAGGAAGGGATCCAGTTTCAGCTTTCTACATATGGCTAGCCAGTTTTCCCAGCACCATTTATTAAATAGGGAATCCTTTCCCCATTGCTTGTTTTTCTCAGGTTTGTCAAAGATCAGATAGTTGTAGATATGCAGCGTTATTTCTGAGGGCTCTGTTCTGTTCCATTGATCTATATTGCTGTTTTGGTACCAGTACCATGCTGTTTTGGTTACTGTAGCCTTGTAGTATAGTTTGAAGTCAGGTAGCGTGATGCCTCCAGCTTTGTTCTTTTGGCTTAGGATTGACTTGGCGATGTGGGCTCTTTTTTGGTTCCATATGAACTTTAAAGTAGTTTTTTCCAATTCTGTGAAGAAAGTCATTGGTAGCTTGATGGGGATGGCATTGAATCTGTAAATTACCTTGGGCAGTATGGCCATTTTCACGATATTGATTCTTCCTACCCATGAGCATGGAATGTTCTTCCATTTGTTTGTATCCTTTTTTATTTCATTGAGCAGTGGTTTGTAGTTCTCCTTGAAGAGGTCCTTCACATCCCTTGTAAGTTGGATTCCTAGGTATTTTATTCTCTTTGAAGCAATTGTGAATGGGAGTTCACTCACGATTTGGCTCTCTGTTTGTCTGTTGTTGGTGTATAGGAATGCTTGTGATTTTTGCACATTGATTTTGTATCCTGAGACTTTGCTGAAGTTGCTTATGAGCTTAAGGAGATTTTGGGCTGAGACAATGGGGTTTTCCCGATATACAATCATGTCATCTGCAAACAGGGACAATTTGACTTCCTCTTTTCCTAATTGAATACATTTTATTTCCTTCTCCTGCCTAATTGCCCTGGCCAGAACTTCCAACACTATGTTGAATAGGAGTGGTGAGAGAGGGCATCCCTGTCTTGTGCCAGTTTTCAAAGGGAATGCTTCCAGTTTTTGCCCATTCAGTATGATATTGGCTGTGGGTTTGTCATAGATAGCTCTTATTATTTTGAAATACGTCCCATCAATACCTAATTTATTGAGAGTTTTTAGCATGAAGGGTTGTTGAATTTTGTCAAAGGCTTTTCCTGCATCTATTGAGATAATCATGTGGTTTTTGTCTTTGGCTCTGTTTATATGCTGGATTACATTTATTGATTTGCGTATATCGAACCAGCCTTGCATCCCAGGGATGAAGCACACTTGATCATGGTGGATAAGCTTTTAAAAGATGAGATAAAGCCAAAAGCAACTTCCTGAGTTAAGGTAAACTAAAAAAAAAACAAAAACAAAAAAAACTCTGACCATGTTATCAAATGACATGGCTCTATAAAGAGTCTTTATGTAAAGGGAAAAAGAAGATTTTCATAGAATAGACATATATTTATAACAAACATTTTAAGAAATAAAATAGAGAAGATTATACAATAATTTTTGGTCCAATTTGAAGAAGAATAAATGGGGCATGCATATGTTCCCACATGGAAAATAAATACAAAATAATCAGAGACTTCAAGAGTGCTCATTAATCCTTCCCTGGCTGTATCTGCCTCCTTGCCAGAGGTTATCATTATTCTAAATATTGTGAAAGTTTCTCCATCCCTTTAAACTATTTTACCATATGTATGTATACACACACACACACACACACACACACATATATATTGAGAACCATCTATGATTTCATTTTCTTTTTTATATTGATATAAATGAAATTATACTCTCTATATATTTCAATGACATTTCTTTACTCAATCTTGTGATCTTGAAATTTGCTTATGTTGATATGTGTGGCAGTAATTTGTTCAGTTTTCACTCCTTTACGTGTTTCATTGTATAAACACATCATAGTTTATTCATCCTTACTTCTGTTGTTGGAAATTTTAAATGTTTCTAGGTTTCTTTTTGTTGTTCCTGCTAATATTTATGCACCACACACATGCACACATATACAAACACTCACTTGAAATTACTGGGTGAAAGGAAAAATTTATAATTCACTAGATAATACCATTTTGCCTGGGATAATTTTGTCTATTTAGATTCCTAGCAGCAGTGTATGATGGTTCCTGTTACCTTCTGTCCTATTCTTTAAAGAGTATTGCCAGACTTCTCACATTTTGTGAAGTTTCGGACATAAAATGATTTCCTAGTTTGTTTATATTTTGCCTTTCTCTGATTTCTAATGAGGGTGCGCCACTTTTCACATATTTATTGGCGATTTCTATTCTGTAAAATCATTATATCTTTGGGTTATTTTTGCATTGGATTGATCATTTCTTGATAATATGATGGGAACTACTTTGTTAATAGCTTTACTGAGATATAATTTACATATGATAAAAGACATGCATTTCACACGAGAGATAGGATGAACTAATTATGATGTATATGAAATTTATAATTGTGCAACTGTCATCACAGTTTATTTAGAAGTAGTTTTAAATATATACAAATGTTGTGAGTTTTAATGTTTTTTGTTATTACCTTTTACCTTATTTGTACTGAGGTCAGAACATGTGTTATGTATAGCAATGTTTATTTGAAACTTGGGAATTTTTTTCCATTAATAATTCAAACATACTCGAAGAGACTTTAATTTTTAGGTGCAGTATTCTATTTATGTATATTAAGTTCAGGCTTATTAATTATGTTGTTCACATATTCTATATTCTTTTTTAAAAAAATTATTGATATAACATTTCTAAAAAAGATGGTAGACATTTTCTAAAATAAGCTTGTCATTCTGCTTATAGTTTTATTAATTTTTACTTTACATCTATTGAAGTTACATTTTTAGGTACACACAGGCTTAGAATTGTTATATTTTCCTGGTTATCTAACCATTTTGCCAATATTTAGTAGCTTTTCAATGCTAATAAAGCACATTTTCCCTTAAATTTTCTTTTGTTAGATTTTACTTTGGGTTAACAATATAAGATATATAGTTTTGCAAATATTTACTTTCAAGTTTTCTATGTCTTTATTGTTCAAGCACATATCTTGTAAATAGCTAAATTGTGTTTTTTATCCTGTTTGACAAATGTATTTTAACTAGAAATTTAGTTCATTTACATAATTGTGCCTATTGTATTATTTAGAATCATTTCTTCCAGCTTGTTATATGCTTCCCTTTTGTTTTTTTACATCTGTTTTTCCCATCTCATTCTATTTAAATTTTAATTACACTCTATTCACTTAGTGGTTACCTAGAGATTTTTAAATGTTTATATAACTTCAAAAACCATACATTTCATCAATATGTCCTTATTGTAGATACGGTGACTATACTAATGTTCAAACTTGTATTACCCCATATTTGAATCTGTCCTATTGATGTTCACTATTTAGAATCTGTCCTATTGATGTTCACTATTTAGTTTCTCATTCTTTTTAGTCATGAACCACACACCATTATCATCATTATTTTTATTTTAAAAACACAATATTGGTTTAAATGTGCTAAAGTTTACTATTTTCTTTGTTCATCATTTCGTTCTGTTTCTTACCACAGGTAAACAAATTAGATATATGTTAGAACTTATTACTTACTCTCCATGATTTTTAAATTAAATTATTTTAAATATTTTTTATTGGTTGTGGAGTCTATTTGGCATTCTAGGTAATTTCATATCAGATTCATTTTCTGGTTTATTGAAAATGAATTATGCCTAGCATATCTGATGCATAGTCCCTTCATTAAGATACTAATTATAGTTATTAAATTTAACCATCTCAATTATAAAGTATAAAACACAAAAAGCAAAACACACAAAATGAAAAGTAAACAACTTAATAATATTGCATAAAGCATAGACATGTGTAATTAAACCCACATGTATTAGGTTCTTCTAAGAGGCAGAACTAAGAGGAGATAGATAGATAGATAGATAGGAGGTGATTTATTACGGAAATTGGGTCATACAATTATAGAGGCTGAGAGGTCCCATGACAGGCCATCTGTAAGCTAGAGGCCCTGGGATATGCTGTATCACGGCTTAGTCCAAGGCCAAAAGCCTCAGGACTGGGGAAGCTGATGGTGTAATTCTCAGTCTGAGGCCAAAGGCCTGAGAATCCCAGGTAGTGGGTGATGTTGGTGTAAGTCCTGGAGTCCAAAGGCAGGCAAACCTGGAGTTCTGATGTGCAAAGGAAGAAGAATGTCCCAGCTCCAGGAGGCCAGGACACAGGGGTCAGGGGGTGTCTATGTGTGGGGGGAGTGTTGGGGGGGAAGATTGCCTTTTCCTTGCCTTTTTTGTTCTATTACAACCCAATTAGAATAAAAAGATTAGATAATACCTGCCCACACTGAGGATGAATCTTCCTCACTCAGTCCTCTGACTCACATGCCAATGTCCTCTGGAAACACCCTTACAGATGCACCAGAAACGATGCTTTACCAGTTCTCTAGGTAATTTTTAATCCAATCAAGTTGACGTCTACAATTTACCATCATACCATGTTAGAAAAACAACATGCCAGCACCTCGGAATTCCTACCTGTCAATCACAAACCCTCTCATTCACAAACTTAAACAATTTACTAATTTAATGATTTTTACTTCTTTGCTTTTGACATTTGAATATTTAAATAATCATCTTTAAAGATACATAATTTTGTTTGATTTTAATCATATATTTGGAATGTATTATTTTGTATTTGGCTAATTTCATTCAACATTATGTTTTAAAAATTTACTTATACTTTTTAAAAATAGGTAGCTGTAGTTTTTTTCTCTTTGATAAGAGATGATTCATTGTTTGAATATATCACAATTTATTTGTCTATTCTATTATGAAACAAACAATATTTTTGCAGATTGAGGCTATTATAAATAATTTTGTTATAAAGATTTATGTGCATTTATCCCAGTGTTCCTGAATAGATAGAGTTTGGGGTATATATAACTAGCATTAGAATTCCTGGGTCAAATATTTGTTTAACTTATATTTATAACTGTATTATTGTTAGGGACTGTAAAGGGTTTGACATTTTACCTTACCTCTGAATAAACAAGTTACCCTGCCATAATTTCATGGATTTTGGCAGAAAACATCAGACTTTTGGGTCAGAGATAATGATTTCAACAGCAGTAGCCACAGTATCATCATTGTTTAGCAACAGTTTTCTAAGCCTAAATTCCTAAAAGATGACATGAGGAAAGCCAGGTGACACTTAAACATTTAGTGAGTTATAGTAGAAGAGACAAAAACTGAACTTAGAGAACCTAAGTATTTTATAATGGGTAGTAAAAATGCTCGAATTATGTTTCAGCAGAAAACACTAGCCTGTCATGACTTCTAACATTAGACATTAATTGCGTCTTTTTGTACTTTATATAAAGGGTATATATATATATTTGTGTGTGTATATATATATGTATATATATATACAGTCTACTACTTTGAACTTCTTTTACTCAATGTGATTTTTATAACATTTACTTATAATGTTGCCTATAGTCATAAGTGCATTGTTTTAAATTTTCATCTAGTTTTTATTTTCATCAAACTTATACAGGTACCATGATTTAAAGAAGCAACTGGATTCACACATGCTGCTAGGAAAACAGCAGGGCAATGACAATTTTCAACCTACTTTCAAAAGTGTTTACTTCCATATCTCTAAATAATATTCTTTTATCATTTTTCCTAGTTTTTCAGTTTGAGATATTGTTTATTGACTTCTTGCTATGGAAGATCAGGATTTAACCCTCTTTCATACACTCCCAGACTCCTATTTTATTTACACCTCCCACCATCCCAAAAGTTATATTCTAATTTTGATTATATAGAAATTCAGTATTTATGGTGACATGGCTATTTATAGCTAAACCAATAATTGTCTTATATTTCCTTTGTTTTATTTTCTATGTTCTGTTCACTAAATTAACCCAAAATTTATTGTCTCACTACACTAGAAAACTTTAGATTGTCCATCAATATAATCATCTAAGAACCCTCTCCCAGATTATTCTGATTGAGTTTAGTCTTATCCGGCCATTCTTTAGGCCTGGTGTGTGGACATATTCCTTCACAATTTTCCTAAATATTCTCTTCTTTTTTTCTTAGATTAGATTCACTGTTACTTGAATCACATATTAACTTATTTGTTATTTTAATCTCTTGTTATTACAAAGCACATTCTCTAAGGAAGGTAAAATTATACTTCTTGCATGTCCGCAAATATGTCAATTCTACCTGAAATGCTTAGGTGAAAACTCGATGAAATTTCAGGTTGGAAATAATTTTCCTTCAGAATTTAAAAAGTGAAGCTCTACTGTCTTCCAATTTTCAATATTGCTATAAAGAAAACTAGTGCCATTTTGATTTTTTACTCTGAATAAAACTTTCCTCTCTTCTTGTCTTTCTCTCTGCATAATTGCAGAAACATCTCCCTGTTTGGTATTTTGAAATATGAAAATGTGTCTGTCTTGTTATAGGTCTATTTTCATACAAGGTGAGATGGCCTCACTAATTCATTTCTGTCTGAAAACTTCATTTAGTTCAAGGATTTTTTTGAATTAGCTTTGAATTAGCTCTTCCATCTTCTCTCTTTGACTTTCTAGTATTTTCATTTTCTGGGATTTAACCTCCTGAAATAGATTGTACCTAGGTTGTTGTTTATTTTTAAGTCTTTGATTTCTTAATTTCTATTGCTTTCTCTTTGGCTATACCTTCAAGAAAATCTCCTTTATTTTCCAACTCTTAATTAGTTCTGTTATATTTTAAGTTTTTAAAACCATTTAATTCTATTTTTGTTTCAAGATTACAATATTATTTCTTATTTTTCTGAGGAAAATAATTACCTTTCTCTCATATTCTCTCCTTTAAATTATTTTTTGACTTTGCATAGTTGATATGTTATTGTTTTATTTTGTTTTTATTACATTATAACTTTTTCTTAAATGTGTATTTATCCTTGGTAGTATGAGAGCACCTGTCTTTATTAAAATCAAGGTGCTCTGTAAAAGACATTTCTTTGGGCGTTAGCTAATGGAATTATATTCAGCTTTGCATTTCTTAAAAAGATCAGATTTCCAATTATAAATCTGATTAGTCTGTTCACACACTACTATGAAGAAATACCTATGGCTGGATAATTTATGAAGGACAGATGTTTAATTGACTCACAGTTCTGCATTCCTGGGGAGGCCTCAGGAAACTTACTTACAATCATGGCAGAAGGCAAAGGAGAAGCAGGCACCTTCTTCATAGGGAAGCAGGAGGAGTGAGTGCAAGCAGGGGAAATGCCAGATGCTTATTATTTTTTTTTTCTGTTTTAAATTTTTTATTGTGAAATATGCATACAAGAGGGTGTTTAAAATGCATAGGAATACTTAATATAAAACAAACAAAAACTAAAATAGTCATGAACCTACTTCCCAGGTTAGGAAATAGAATGTTGATCCTTTTTCAAAAAAAAAAAAAGAGTTTGCCTTGTATTTCCTTTTTTTTTTTTTTTTCTTTTTTTTTTTTTGGTTTTTTTTTTTTTTAAATTATTATACTTTAAGTTTTAGGGTACATGTGCACATTGTGCAGGTTAGTTACATATGTATACATGTGCCATGCTGGTGCGCTGCACCCACTAACTCGTCATCTAGCATTAGGTATATCTCCCAATGCTATCCCTCTCCCCTCCCCCCTCCCCACCACAGTCCCCAGAGTGTGATATTCCCCTTCCTGTGTCCATGTGATCTCATTGTTCAATTCCCACCTATGAGTGAGAATATGCGATGTTTGGTTTTTTGTTCTTGCGATAGCTTACTGAGAATGATGGTTTCCAGTTTCATCCATGTCCCTACAAAGGACATGAACTCATCATTTTTTATGGCTGCATAGTATTCCATGGTGTATATGTGCCACATTTTCTTAATCCACTCTATCATTGTTGGACATTTGGGTTGGTTCCAAGTCTTTGCTATTGTGAATAATGCTGCAATAAACATACGTGTGCATGTGTCTTTATAGCAGCATGATTTATAGTCCTTTGGGTATATACCAGTAATGGGATGGCTGGGTCAAATGGTATTTCTAGTTCTAGATCCCTGAGGAATCGCCACACTGACTTCCACAATGGTTGAACTAGTTTACAGTCCCACCAACAGTGTAAAAGTGTTCCTATTTCTCCACATCCTCTCCAGCACCTGTTGTTTCCTGACTTTTTAATGATTGCCATTCTAACTGGTGTGAGATGGTATCTCATTGTGGTTTTGATTTGCATTTCTCTGATGGCCAGTGATGATGAGCATTTTTTCATGTGTTTTTTGGCTGCATAAATGTCTTCTTTTGAGAAGTGTCTGTTCATGTCCCTCGCCCACTTTTTGATGGGGTTGTTTGTTTTTTTCTTGTAAATTTGTTTGAGTTCATTGTAGATTCTGGATATTAGCCCTTTGTCAGATGAGTAGGTTGCGAAAATTTTCTCCCATGTTGTAGGTTGCCTGTTCACTCTGATGGTAGTTTCTTTTGCTGTGCAGAAGCTCTTTAGTTTAATTAGATCCCATTTGTCAATTTTGTCTTTTGTTGCCATTGCTTTTGGTGTTTTGGACATGAAGTCCTTGCCCATGCCTATGTCCTGAATGGTAATGCCTAGGTTTTCTTCTAGGGTTTTTATGGTTTGAGGTCTAACGTTTAAATCTTTAATCCATCTTGAATTGATTTTTGTATAAGGTGTAAGGAAGGGATCCAGTTTCAGCTTTCTACATATGGCTAGCCAGTTTTCCCAGCACCATTTATTAAATAGGGAATCCTTTCCCCATTGCTTGTTTTTCTCAGGTTTGTCAAAGATCAGATAGTTGTAGGTAAGTGGCGTTATTTCTGAGGGCTCTGTTCTGTTCCATTGATCTATATCTCTGTTTTGGTACCAGTACCATGCTGTTTTGGTTACTGTAGCCTTGTAGTATAGTTTGAAGTCAGGTAGTGTGATGCCTCCAGCTTTGTTCTTTTGACTTAGGATTGACTTGGCAATGCGGGCTCTTTTTTGGTTCCATATGAACTTTAAAGTAGTTTTTTCCAATTCTGTGAAGAAAGTCATTGGTAGCTTGATGGGGATGGCATTGAATCTGTAAATTACCTTGGGCAGTATGGCCATTTTCACGATATTGATTCTTCCTACCCATGAGCATGGAATGTTCTTCCATTTGTTTGTATCCTCTTTTATTTCCTTGAGCAGTGTTTTGTAGTTCTCCTTGAAGAGGTCCTTCACATCCCTTGTAGGTTGGATTCCTAGGTATTTTATTCTCTTTGAAGCAATTGTGAATGGGAGTTCACTCATGATTTGGCTCTCTGTTTGTCTGTTGTTGGTGTATAGGAATGCTTGTGATTTTTGCACATTGATTTTGTATCCTGAGACTTTGCTGAAGTTGCTTATCAGCTTAAGGAGATTTTGGGCTGAGACGATGGGGTTTTCCAGATAAACAATCATGTCGTCTGCAAACAGGGACAATTTGACTTCCTCTTTTCCTAATTGAATACCCTTTATTTCCTTCTCCTGCCTGATTGCCCTGGCCAGAACTTCCAACACTATGTTGAATAGGAGGGGTGAGAGAGGGCATCCCTGTCTTGTGCCAGTTTTCAAAGGGAATGCTTCCAGTTTTTGCCCATTCAGTATGATATTGGCTGTGGGTTTGTCATAGATAGCTCTTATTATTTTGAAATACGTCCCATCAATACCTAATTTATTGAGAGTTTTTAGCATGAAGGGTTGTTGAATTTTGTCAAAGGCTTTTTCTGCATCTATTGAGATAATCATGTGGTTTTTGTCTTTGGCTCTGTTTATATGCTGGATTACATTTATTGATTTGCGTATATTGAACCAGCCTTGCATCCCAGGGATGAAGCCCACTTGATCATGGTGGATAAGCTTTTTGATGTGCTGCTGGATTCAGTTTGCCAGTATTTTATTGAGGATTTTTGCATCAATGTTCATCAAGGATATTGGTCTAAAATTCTCTTTTTTGGTTGTGTCTCTGCCCAGCTTTGCTATCAGAATGATGCTGGCCTCATAAAATGAGTTAGGGAGGATTCCCTCTGTTTCTATTGATTGGAATAGTTTCAGAAGGAATGGTACCAGTTCCTCCTTGTACCTCTGGTAGAATTCGGCTGTGAATCCATCTGGTCCTGGACTCTTTTTGGTGGGTAAACTATTGATTACTGCCACAATTTCAGCTCCTGTTATTGGTCTATTCAGAGATTCAACTTCTTCCTGGTTTAGTCTTGGGAGGCTGTATGTGTCGAGGAATGTATCCATTTCTTCTAGATTTTCTAGTTTATTTGCGTAGAGGTGTTTGTAGTATTCTCTGATGGTAGTTTGTATTTCTGTGGGATCGGTGGTGATATCCCCTTTATCATTTTTTATTGTGTCTATTTGATTCTTCTCTCTTTTTTTCTTTATTAGTCTTGCTAGCGGTCTATCAATTTTGTTGATCCTTTCAAAAAACCAGCTCCTGGATTCATTGATTTTTTGAAGGGTTTTTTGTGTCTCTATTTCCTTCAGTTCTGCTCTGATTTTAGTTATTTCTTGCCTTCTGCTAGCTTTTGAATGTGTTTGCTCTTGCTTTTCTAGTTCTTTTAATTGTGATGTTAGGGTGTCAATTTTGGATCTTTCCTGCTTTCTCTTGTGGGCATTTAGTGCTATAAATTTCCCTCTACACACTGCTTTGAATGCGTCCCAGAGATTCTGGTATGTTGTGTCTTTGTTCTCATTGGTTTCAAAGAACATTTTTATTTCTGCCTTCATTGTGTTATGTACCCAGTAGTCATTCAGGAGCAGGTTGTTCAGTTTCCATGTAGTTGAGCGGCTTTGAGTGAGATTCTTAATCCTGAGTTCTAGTTTAATTGCACTGTGGTCTGAGAGATAGTTTGTTATAATTTCTGTTCTTTTACATTTGCTGAGGAGAGCTTTACTTCCAAGTATGTGGTCAATTTTGGAATAGGTGTGGTGTGGTGCTGAAAAAAATGTATATTCTGTTGATTTGGGGGGGAGAGTTCTGTAGATGTCTATTAGGTCCGCTTGGTGCAGAGCTGAGTTCAATTCCTGGGTATCCTTGTTGACTTTCTGTCTCATTGATCTGTCTAATGTTGACAGTGGGGTATTAAAGTCTCCCATTATTAATGTGTGGGAGTCTAAGTCTCTTTGTAGGTCACTCAGGACTTGCTTTATCAATCTGGATGCTCCTGTATTGGGTGCATATATATTTAGGATAGTTAGCTCCTCTTGTTGAATTGATCCCTTTACCATTATGTAATGGCCTTCTTTGTCTCTTTTGATCTTTGTTGGTTTAAAGTCTGTTTTATCAGAGACTAGGATTGCAACCCCTGCCTTTTTTTGTTTTCCATTTGCTTGGTAGATCTTCCTCCATCCTTTTATTTTGAGCCTATGTGTGTCTCTGCACGTGAGATGGGTTTCCTGAATACAGCACACTGATGGGTCTTGACTCTTTATCCAACTTGCCAGTCTGTGTCTTTTAATTGGAGAATTTAGTCCATTTACATTTAAAGTTAATATTGTTATGTGTGAATTTGATCCTGTCATTATGATGTTAGGTGGTGATTTTGCTCGTTAGTTGATGCAGTTTCTTCCTAGTCTCGATGGTCTTTACATTTTGTCATGATTTTGCAGCGGCTGGTACCAGTTGTTCCTTTCCATGTTTAGCGCTTCCTTCAGGAGCCCTTTTAGGGCAGGCCTGGTGGTGACAAAATCGGTCAGCATTTGCTTGTCTGTAAAGTATTTTATTTCTCCTTCACTTATGAAGCTTAGTTTGGCTGGATATGAAATTCTGGGTTGAAAATTCTTTTCTTTAAGAATGTTGAATATCATCCCCCACTCTCTTCTGGCTTGTAGGTTTTCTGCCAAGAGATCCGCTGTTAGTCTGATGGGCTTCCCTTTGAGGGTAACCCAACCTTTCTCTCTGGCTGCCCTTAACATTTTTTCCTTCATTTCAACTTTGGTGAATCTGACAATTATGTGTCTTGGAGTTGCTCTTCTCGAGGAGTATCTTTGTGGCGTTCTCTGTATTTCCTGAATCTGAACGTTGGCCTGCCTTGCTAGATTGGGGAAGTTCTCCTGGATAATATCCTGCAGAGTGTTTTCCAACTTGGTTCCATTCTCCCCATCACTTTCAGGTACAACAATCAGACGTAGATTTGGTCTTTTCACATAGTCCCATATTTCTTGGAGGCTTTGCTCTTTTCTTTTCATTCTTTTTTCTCTAAACTTCCCTTCTCGCTTCATTTCATTCATTTCATCTTCCATTGCTGATACCCTTTCTTCCAGTTGATCGCATCGGCTCCTGAGGCTTCTGCATTCTTCACGTAGTTCTTGAGCCTTGGTTTTCAGCTCCATCAGCTCCTTTAAGCACTTCTCTGTATTGGTTATTCTAGCTATACATTCGTCTAAATTTTTTTCAAAGTTTTCAACTTCTTTGCCTTTGGTTTGAATATCCTCCCGTAACTCAGAGTAATTTGATCGTCTGAAGCCTTCTTCTCTCAGCTCATCAAAATCATTCTCCATCCAGCTTTGTTCCGTTGCTGGTGAGGAACTGCGTTCCTTTGGAGGAGGAGAGGCGCTCTGCGTTTTAGAGTTTCCAGTTTTTCTGTTCTGTTTTTTCCCCATCTTTGTGGTTGTATCTACTTTTGGTCTTTGATGATGGTGATGTACAGATGGGTTTTCGGTGTGGATGTCCTTTCTGTTTGTTAGTTTTCCTTCTAACAGACAGGACCCTCAGCTGCAGGTCTGTTGGAATACCCTGCTGTGTGAGGTGTCAGTGTGCCCCTGCTGGGGGGTGCCTCCCAGTTAGGCTGCTCGGGGGTCAGGGGTCAGGGACCCACTTGAGGAGGCAGTCTGCCCGTTCTCAGATCTCCAGCTGCGTGCTGGGAGAACCACTGCTCTCTTCAAAGCTGTCAGACAGGGACATTTAAGTCTGCAGAGGTTACTGCTGTCTTTTTGTTTGTCTGTGCCCTGCCCTCAGAGGTGGAGCCTGCAGAGGCAGGCAGGCCTCCTTGAGCTGTGGTGGGCTCCACCCAGTTGGAGCTTCCAGGCTGCTTTGTTTACCTAAGCAAGCCTGGGCAATGGCGGGCGCCCCTCCCCCAGCCTCGCTGCCGCCTTGCAGTTTGATCTCAGACTGCTGTGCTAGCAATCAGCGAGATTCCCTGGGCGTAGGACCCTCCGAGCCAGGTGTGGGATATAGTCTCGTGGTGCGCCGTTTTTTAAGCCGGTCTGAAAAGCGCAATATTCGGGTGGGAGTGACCCGATTTTCCAGGTGCGTCCGTCACCCCTTTCTTTGACTCGGAAAGGGAACTCCCTGACCCCTTGCACTTCCCAGGTGAGGCAATGCCTCGCCCTGCTTCGGCTCGCGCAGGGTGCGTGCACCCACTGGCCTGCGCCCACTGTCTGGCACTCCCTAGTGAGATGAACCCGGTACCTCAGATGGAAATGCAGAAATCACCCGTCTTCTGCGTCGCTCACGCTGGGAGCTGTAGACCGGAGCTGTTCCTATTTGGCTATCTTGGCTTCTCCCCCCCAGATGCTTATAAAAACATCAAATCCTGTGAGACTCACTCACTGTCATGAGAACAGCATGGGAGAAACTGCCCCCATGATCAAATTACCTCCACCTTGTCTCCCCCATGACACATGAGGATAATGGAGATTATGGGGATTAAATTCAAGATGAGATTTTGGGTGGGGACACAGCCAAACCATATCAGACAGATAGCTATTCTTAATCAAGTCACATATATGGGTCTTATCAAAAGCTGTAGGATAAAAGTTAAAAAAAGTGCTTACAGGAAAATTTGTAGTCTTAAAATTCGTGTATAAAAATAAGTAACATTGGAAATCAAAAGGCTCAACTTTTAGCTCAAAATCTAGAAAAAGAATAGCAAATTAATTCCCCAAAAGGACAAGAAAGTTAATTTGTAAAAATGCAGAAGTGAATGATTGATAGAGAATAGCAAAGAAACATTTTTAAAAAATGGAAGAACCAAATATTGATTCTTTGAATAAAATTAAGTGCCTCAAAATTATTTAAGATTTCAAAAATTCCCAATAAAAATAATTATATGACTCTTCAAGTATTGTTGACATTAAAATAATGTTTGTACAAACTATGTTATAATAATACATTTGACAGTTGAAATACAATTAAAAAAATCTTTTGTAAATCAGTTTACCAAAAATGACAAAAAAGTAAATAAAAATTCTGAATAATTTGGCATCTATTAAATAAGTTAGATATCATAAATAAAAGATGCAGCTATCACAAATAATATGTTCACATATGGCATTCAGCAATTTATAAAAAAGGAAAAATATCAAATTGGGTTTTAGTCTTAGACTATAAAAATGATTAACATTTTAATATATATCAATGCTTTTTATCACACTACAAAAAAGAAAATTTGGCTGTCCCAATAAATTCAAATAAAGTACTTGACAAAGTTCTTTCCCAATTTATTATAGAAGCTCTTGGAAAGTTAAGTTTATAAAGAAACATCCTTAGTACAATTTTTAAAAAATGCAGAAAACCCTGTAATTTTTAATAGTGAAATTTTAGAAGCTACCCACCTAAAAAGGTAAAACATGCTTGAATGTTCTCATTGCTTTCATTCAAAATTGTATTGGATATCCTATGCAGTTCATTATGACAATTAAAATATCATTTAAATCCATCAAAATTAAAAAGAGAAGAGTGAAGCATATAAAGACCACTCCAGAGATCTTTGGACTTTATCTCTTGAGTACTTATAAGTACAGGGTGATAAAGAAACTGCTTGATAGTGGAGAAAACCATCCAAAAAGACTAAACAAAACAGTCTCCAGGGTTATCACAGGGCCAGGTCCCAACCTACCAGACTTGTAATTCAAATAAAGACCTTATCTTAATAATAAGAAACAATCAGCCCTAGACTGAGCAATACTTTAGACCTACTAGACAGAGCAATACTTTAGACTTACCTAACAAATCATAAGAACATGACCCAAAAGGATAAACTGTTTCCAAATAACTTAACTGGACCTTGGGACAAAGGTTTAAAATATAGAGGAACAAAAATATCTAGCACCTAACAAGGTAAAGTTTACAATGTCTAGCATCCAATAAGATTAACAAGCATACAGAAAAGCAGAAAAACACAAAATATAAGGTGAAAAAATAATAAAACAGAATTAACATAAAAGTTAAAATTAAGAGAAAAGAACAACAAAATAGTTATCATAACCATTCCCTATGTTCATTAATATTAGGGAAAGACAAGACATGTAAAATATATATAAATCAATTTTATGGACATGAAAACCACAATGTCTGAGATAAAAGATACACTAGATAGAATTCAGGGTACAATAAACATTATGGAAGAAAAGATAAGTAAACTTTAAGGTATAGCAATAAAATTAATCCAAAAAGAAACACAGAAAAAATATGTTTAAAAAAATAAAAATAACATCTTTGAGCTATGGAACAAATCCAAGTTGCTTAATATACTCATAATTTGAGTTCTTTAAGGAGAAGAGTAAGAAGAGGATACAGAAAATTATTTGAAGAAATAATAACCTGAAATTTTCCAATCTTGACAAAAATTATGAACCCACAGATTCAAGAAACTTAAGAAAACTCAAGAACAAGAAACTAAAATATAGCTATACCAAGGCACATTATAATAAGATAGCTTAAAATATATATACTAGAATATGCATAACACCACTTTTCAAAATAGCCTCAAACTGAAATATAAACAAATCTCCATCAGCAGTCAAGCAGATAGAAGATGTCACCACTGTGGCTGACGAGAGTCACACAGAGCTTATCTCATCCACAAAGAAGAACCAAAGCAGTGAGTAGATAACTACACATCAAATACCGTGTCTAAAGGAGAACATTGGTATTCAGCAGGGAAATGACAGGGCCCCTCTCAGTCATGGACACCAAAGATGGCAGTATACAGAAGGAAGTGAAGCAGGCAGGAAGGCTCCCTCCTGTGAGAAAAGGTAAATTAAAGATCCCTATAGTAAATATTCTCACCATAGAAGACTGAAATTCTAGCAACTGGACAGCCTCCCAGCCCTCTGATAGTACCTGAGTCTAAAACAACTAGCTGTATGGAATCCATGTAACTGCATTGTCTCAAAGAGAGAACTCACACTGGGTCTCCACCCCGCACCCTTTGAGCCAGGGTGTTGCAACCTGGAGACATTTTGAGAGTGGAGCCAACACCAGGCTACATCTTGCTCAATAACCCCTGCATCACTGGGGGCCTGACATTTCCCAACATCCACTCAGGGTACTGCAGTGTTGTGGCACCAGCTGGACCTAGTAGTGCAGCCATATCTTCACCTATAGATGCACCTGCAATAATAAACTAGATACAATTCAGGATATAATAAACATTATGGAAGAAAAGATAAGTAAACTTTAAGATACAGCAATAAAAACAATCCAAAAAGAAACACACAGCAAAAATAATAAAATAAATAAATAAAAATAGCATCATTAAGCTTGGCTCATGCAGTGCTCTATTCTCTAAGGAACAGATGATCCAGCACATGACAGAGACTGCTTACAGGACATAGGGAGCTAAAGCCTTTGCTTCCTATTGTCTGGAAACCAACTTTCTCAGGGCCATCACTGCTGCCAGCAGTCCTACCTGCTCTAGCAGCAGGGGCACAGTGCACCTGTGATCACCACCCAGGGACCCAAAATACTGCCTGATTGGGCTACAGCTGCTTCTGCAGGCACTCATGCATGGTGTCAGAGGTCCCAAGGACTGGCCTACCTAGCCCACCACCATCACTTCTAGGGCCCATATAAGCCACTTAGGGGCCTAAGAGCCTGTCTGCCTGGTACCCTTGGCCCCCACTGAGGGTGCCCATGTACACCACTCAGAGGCCTGAGGGCTGGCCCACCTAGTGCCCTAGTACCCAGCAAAGCCTCACTATAGACCCCACAAACAACTGGCACCTAAGCCCCTGAGAAACTTGCAGATACAGCTGGCATTGATTACAGCTGAAGAAATTACATGATGATTCCACTATGGTAGCCACTCAGAACCAAAGCCAAAATACCCTACCCAAATGACATTATGGATACATACATAGGAAAAGGTTGTTTTCCACAAAAGCTGTTCCTAAAAGTGGAAGAAGCAACTGTGACAACAGATGCACAAATATCAGCATAAGGATTCAAGAAACATGAAAAAACAAGGAAACATACCTCTAAATGAATACAATTCTCCAGTACCAGACTCCAAAGAAAAAGAAACTTATGAAATGCCTAAAAAAGAATTCAGAAAAAATCATATTAAGGAAACATAGCAACATTCAAGATAACCTAGATAGATGATACAAAGAAATCAGAAAAAGAATTCATGATCTAAATGAGAAATTTAATAAAAAGATATATATTATGAAAAACAACCAGACAGTGGCCAGGCATGGTGGCACATGCCTGTAATCCCAGTACCTTGTGAGGCTGAGGCAGGTGTTGAGGTCTGGAGTTCAAGACCAGCTTAGACAACATGGCAAAACCTCATCTTTACTAAAAATACAAAAATTGTCTGAGTGTAGTGGTGTGCACCTGTGGTCTCAGCTACTCAGGTGGCTGAGGCATGAGAATTGCTTGAACTCAGGAGGCAGAGGTTGCAATGATCCAAGATCACACCACTTCACTCCAGCCTGGGTCACTCAGCCACAGAGAAAAACACTGGAACTGAATAATTCAATGAATAAAATAAATACGATCAAGTATTTCAACAATAGATCAAGCAGAAGAAAAAAAATCTGAACATGAAAACAGGTTTTCTGAAATAATTCAGTTAGACAAAAAATAATATTTTAATAAATGAAAACCTATGTGACATATGGGACACCATCAAGTGAACAAATATTTGGATTTTTGGATTTCCAGAAGGAGAAGATATAGGAAAAGACATAGACAAACTATTCAATAAGATAATACTTGAAAACTTCCTAAGTCACAGAAAATATATAAATATCCAGATACAAGAAATTCCAAAATGTCACAATAACTTCAACCAAAATGGTTTTCTCTGAGGGCTATTAAAGTTAAATAGAAAAAGCCAAAGACAAAGGGCAAATTCCAAAAACAACAAGAGCAAACTGTCAAATCACATATAAGGAAATCTGTCAGACTAACCGCAGATTTTGCAGTGGAAATATTACAGATTAGGAAAGAATGGAGTGATAGATTGGAAGCACTGGAAGAAAAAAAAATGCCAATCAAGAATACCATACCCAGCAAAGATAATCTTCAAAAATAAAGGAGAAAAAATGTTTTTCCCAGACAAGGACAAACCAAGATACTTTAGTACCACTAAACTGGCCTTACAAGAAATGCTTAAGGGGGTACTACATCTTGAAGTAAAAGAACAATACATACCGTGATGAAAACACACAGAAGTATAAAACTCACTGGTGGAGCAGATACACAAATGAGAAAGAGAAAGAAATCAAACTTCAACATTACAGAAAACAACAAAACCACACAGACAATAAGAGAAAAAGAAGGAAACAAAGGATACACAAAATAATAAGAAATGAGTTAAAATAACAGAAGTTCACACCTATCAATAGCAATCTTGGATGTAAATAATTTAAATTCTCCAATTCAAAAAATATAGAGTGCCTGAAGGAAAAATCAAAACAAACAAACCAAAACCAAAACCAAAACAAAAGCAAAAAAGCAAGACTATATGCTGCCTACAAGAGATTTACTTCAAGTGCAAAGATACCCACAGACTAAAGGTGATGGGATGAAAAAGATATTCCATATAAACAGAAAGCAAAAGTGTGCAGGAATAGGAATCATACAAAATGACTTTAAGTAAAAAAAAACACATAAAATAGACAAAGAAGGTTATTACAGGTCATTATAGAATGATCAATGGATTAATCCAGCAAGAAGATATAATCGTTATTAATATATATGCACCGAAAGCTAGAGAACCCAGATATGTCAAACAAATGTCACAGGATCTGTAGTGTGTTGCTTTTCCAGCCAGAAACCTCTGGGGCTGGTGGCACCTTTGCCCAAATTTTGCTCAATTCCCTGGGTTTATTCTGCCCATTCAGCCTGGCAGCTTGTGCTCAGCTCATGTTACTGGCTCAGATCCCACACTTGTCAAGGGCGAGCCAGGCACGGTGCAGCAAGGGGTATGTGAGCAACCATGGGGTCCAGTCACTGTGCTAGGCACGTGGGCTGCAGGAGGATGGGTAGCTCCAGGCGCTAGCATAGGTGCTGGCTTCATTCAAGGCTGCAGTTGAACCAGGCGTACCACAAGCAGCTTCCACTCTGGGCACTGGGGAACGTGGTGGTACCTGGAAGCTTCGTGATGCTAGGAACCACAAACCCCCAAAGAGGGTTTCACAGTCCTGGCTTAGGAAGCCCCTAGGTCTGGGCTTCCCTAAGAGCCGTAGCTCTTCTCTCTTTCTTGTTCCCCACAAGTGGCAAGTGGGGAGTGTGTTTCAGCCCTGTTTGCATTACAGCTCTTTCAGTCCCACCATTTGGCGGGTCCTGAGTTCTTGTCCCCCATCCAGAAAGAATGAGGTATGCGAACAACTGGAGAGTGAGCAAGGTGGAGAAGAGCTTCATTGAGCAACAGAACAGCTCTCAGGAGACCCAAATGGATCAGTTCATCCCAACAAGTGTCCAGCTCTCAGCAGAGAGGAGACCCGTGGTGGGCAGCTCCTTTCTACAGGCAGGTCGTTCTGAAGAGTAGAGGAGACCTGAAGTGCGTAGCTCCCTCCTGCATCTGGTAATCCCAATGTCTGTCTGAGTCTAGCTGAGTCCAGGATTTTCACGGGCTCAGAAGGGAGGAAGTGTGTGCTGATTGGTCCGTGGACAGCCATAGGCGGGTCCAAAAAACCACCATAAGTTCTCACTCCTGATGGTGGACTCCATCTAGAAGTGACAGCCTAGCCTCCAGGCTTTAGGTGAACACTGACTTGAAGGTGGGGCTTCACAGGGGACCCGCCCCTTTCTGTCCAGGAGTCTGTCTGACTCTTGCTGCCATTAACATGTCATCCATGGCACCCAGGCTGTTTGTGCTAAGGGTCACCTGCAGGCTCACACTGAGCTGTACTCAGCACCCCACAGGCCTCCCTCCTGCACTTGTCAGCACCCAAGTTCTGGAGGGGGCTGAGGTGGGGGTGGGAGGGTGCTGGCGTGTCAGTGCCGCCCTGAGTGTGTGCACACCTGGCCAGGTTGTGACAGTGCCTGGGCTTGGCAACAACTTTGCTCCAAAATTGGAGTGGTCACCAGGAGCAAGGAGAGGCCAGTGAGAGGAAGCAGGCACTTCTGACCCTGTGTGGGTAGAGGGGCTTCCCAGGTCCCCGAGAGCACAAGGATGCCCAGGTAGGGAGCTGTGGCTGGGTGGCTGTAGCTGTGCCTGGGAGCATGGGGCTCCCACTTCACCATCTCAGTAGCGGGAGGGGCTCCCGCCTGATCCCAGCTCCTGTTGACCTGTGGAACCTGCAAACCCAGCCGTGCCTCCCCAGCTGCAGCCAGCATCTTCCTGGCGGCTGCTCCCATCATAAATATTATCAGAGATAAAGAGTGAGATAGACTTCAGTATAATAATAGTTGGATATTTTACCATCCCGCTTTCAGCATTGGCAGATCATCTATTAAAAAAATGAACAAAGAAACATTAGGCTTAAACTGCACTGTAGACCAAATGGACCTAACAAACATTTTCAGAACATTTCACCCAACAAATACAGAATCCACATTCTTCTTATCCATACATGAAACATTATATAGAATATCTTATAGCTTAGTACAAAAACACATCTCAAAAAATAATTAAAAATCAAAATAATACCAAATATCTTCTCAGACCACAATAAAATAAAAGATTGATAACAAGAGAAAAATCTGAAAATAGCACAAACACATGGAAATTAAATAACATGCACCTGGATGACCATTGGCTCAATAAAGAAATTAAGAAGGAAATAAAAAAAATCCTGAAACAAAGAAAAACAGAAAAATGACATACCAAAATCCATGGGATATAGAAAAATAAACAGTATTGAAATGCACATTTAGAGCAATAAATGTCTACATTTAAAAAAGTAGAAAGATTTCAAACAAAAAACCTAGTGATACACCTCAAGAAACTAGAAAGAATAAACGACATCCCAAATTAGTAGAAAAAAGAAATAATAAAATCAAAGCAGAACTAAACAAAATGGAGACAAAAAATACAAAAGGTCAACAAACCAAGAAATGCTTTTTGAAAAGATAAACTAATTGTTAGCTACACTAAGAAATAAACATAGAAAACCAAAATAAAATCAGAAATGAAAAAGACATTACAGCTGATACCACAGAAATGCAAATGATCATTTGAGACAATTAGAGCATCTATATGCCAATAAATTGGAAAACCCAGAGGAAGTGGATAAATTTTTAGACACATATAATCTACCAATATTGAAAAAGGAAGAAATAGAAAATTAGAAAAGATCAATAACCAGTAATAAGATTGAATCAGTAATAGTCTCCTGACAAAGAACAGCCCAGAACTTGATGGTTTCACTGCTGAGTTCTATCAAACTTTTAAAGAAGAACTAACACAAATTCCTCTCAACGTATTCCAAGAAATTGAAGAAGAGAAAATTCTTCCTAAATCACTCTACAAGGCTAGCATTTCCCTGATACCTGAACAAGACATGGATAAAACAAGAAAAGAAAACTACAGGCCAATATCCCTGATAAATATGGATGCAAAAATCCTCAGCAAAACGCTGAAAAACCAAATCCAGCAACACATCAAAAAGATAATACATGATGACCAATTGGAACATTTCACAGGAATACAAAGACTTTCAACACCTGCACATCAATAAATGTAGTACTTCACATAGAAGTAATAAAGTACAAATACTATATGATTATTTTCATAGATATAGAAAAGCATTTGATGAAATTTGGCATCTGTACGTGATAAAAACGCTCAAAAAATAGGTTTAGAAGGAACATATCTCAACACAATAGAGGCTGTATATGAAAAACCCATAGCTAAAATCATACTGAATGGGAAAAAGCTGAAAGTCTTTCTTCTCAGAACTGGAACAAGACAAGGATGCCCACTTTCATCACTTTTATTTTACATAGTACTAAAAGTCTAAGCTGGAGCAATTAGGAAAAAGAAATAAACAAGTCACTCAAAATGTAAAAGAGCAGGAAAGTAAATAATCTGATTAAAAAGTGGGCAGATGATCTGAATAGACATTACTCAAGAGAAGACATACAAACAGCCAATAAGTACATGAAACACTGCTCAATATCACTAATCATCAGGTAAACACAAAATGATACCACAGTGAGACCCCATCTCACCACAGTTAGAATGGCTATTATCAAAAAGAAAAACAATACAAAACAAATGCTGGCATAGATTCAGGGAAAGGGAACTCTTATACACTGTTGGTGCGGATGTAAATTAGAACAGCCATTATGGAAAACAGTATGTAGGTTTTCCATTAAACTAAAAATAGAATTACCATATTACCCAGAAATCCCAGTACTGGGGATTTGTCCAAGGGAAAGGAAATCAGTATATGAAATAGATACCTGTGCCCCATGTTTATTGCAGCTCTACCTATAATAGTTGAGATATGGAATCAACAGATGAATAAAGAAAATGTGGTATATATACACAATACAATATAATTTAGCTACAAAAAAGAATGCAATCTTGTTGTTGATGGCAACATAAATGAGCTTGGAGGACATTATGTTAAGTGAAATGACTCATGTACAGAAAAATAAATACCACATGTTTCACTGATATGTGGAAGCTAAAAAAATGAGCTCATGGATGTAGAGTAGAATTGTGGTTATTAGAGACTGGAGAAGGTAGGGGAAATGAAAGGATGGAGAGAAGTTGGTTAACAGATATGAAGTTACAGCTAGATTTGAGGTATAAATACTAGTGTTCTGTAGCACTGTAGGGTGAATATGGTTAACAATAATTTAGTATATATTTTCACAAAGCTAGAAGCAAAAATTTTGAATGTTCACAGCACAAAATAATAACAAATGTTTGAAGTGATGGATATGCTAATTGCCCTGATGGTAATTGCACATTGTGTATATTTATTGAAATATTACCCTGTATCCCATAAATAGGTATAATTATTACATGTCAACTAAAAATAATAGGGGAAAATCCAACCGAACAGAAAATTATGGTATGTTTACACAGTGGAATATTATACTGTAATGATTATAAATGAAATACAACTTCAATAATATTTTTAAAAATCTCATAACCATAATGTTGGGTGAAAGATGTTGGACACAAAACACAGTGTCCTGTGTTGTTCCTTTTATATGAATTTCAAATTAGGCATAGCAATACGTATATTTAAAACTCAGGATATTAAATTATTCTCAAAGAAAAGTAGTGGCTGAAAAGGGGTCGAGAGAGACTTAAGAAATGTTGGTTATACATTATTTAGTGATCTTATGCCAGAAGAGATAAAACTGGATATTATTCAAAGATTATCATCTAAAATTTAAAACATCTATAAACATACTGTTTGAATTAACAACTAAATTGAGTATGATTGTTAAGTGTAAATGTACTAGAAGTATATAAGTAAAGCAATATGGAATTTCACAAAGGACTAAGAATCGAGCTACCATTCGATCCAGCTATCCCACTATTGGGTATCTATCCAAAGAAAAAGAAATAATTAGATTAAAAAAATACCCACATCGTACATTTATCACAACACTGTTCACAATAGCAAAGATATGGAATCAACCTAATTATCCATCAGTGCATAATTTGCAATATGCATATGCATATTATATCTAGTGCATATGCAATAGAATATTATTCCGTCATAAAAAAGAATGAAATTATGTCTTTTGCAGGAGCATGGATGGAACTGGAGGACATTATCTTAAGTAAAACAAATTAGAAATTAAAGTTAAGTATCTTTTTTACTTTTTCACTTACAAGTGGGAGGTAAACAATGTGTACACATGGATGTAGAGTGTGGAATGTTAGACACTGGAGACTTGGAAGGGTAAGAGTGTGGAACAGGTAAGGAATGAGAAATTACTTAATGGGTACAATGTACATTATTTGGGTGATAGTTCCATTAAAAGCCCAGACTTCACCACTACACAACATATCTGTGTAACAAAACTGCATGTGTACCTCTAAAATTTATACAAATAAAAAATAAATATTAAAATAATAAATATAAAAATATAAATGTAATATTTAATTTATTTTTAAATAAATCAGCCATGAGCAACCCAGAAGTAAAATGTTAGAGAAAGTAAATGTTTATAATAATGTCAAAAACCTCAAACACTGAAATATAAACCTATTAAAAATGTGTAAGACCTATACAAAGAAAACAAATTGAGAGAAATTAAAGAAAAAAATAAGTAGTGGAATTTACCATATTCATACATTGGGAGACTCATTATTGCAAAAATAGTGTCCACCCTCCAAAGTGGGACTCAGTTACAGTCCTATTCAAATTCTATTTGGCTTATTTGTGGAAAGTAAATGCTGTTTCAAAATTTTACCTGAAAATGGAAAGGACCAGAAATAGTTAATGCACTCCAGGAGAACAACAAAAAGGTGAGAAAACTTTCTCTGCCTAAAATTAATGCTTATTATTAAGCATGCTTATTATTATTAAAGTAATTAAAAATATGCTGATACTAATAAATTAGAAATATAAATAAATAAAAAAGTCTAAGAACAGAAATCGACCCATAAATATATGGTTACCTGATTTATAGAGTATTTCACTGAAATGCTGTGGGTCAAATAGAATATTTTCAGTATATGTTGCTGAATCAGCTGCATATTTCTGCTGAAATAAACTTTGACTCCTACTTCACACCTGATGCAAAAATAAACCAGTTAGGTCACAGGTAAAAAAGTGTAAGACAAAACAATAGAACTTCTAGAAGAACATGTAAGATAATATCTTCATGTAATTGTGGTAGAAAATTTTTCTTAAATAAGAAGCAAACTGTATCCATCCCTAAGGGAAAGATTGAAATATTGGATTTTATTAAAATTAAGAATTTCTATTATGACAAGACTCTATTGAGGAAATCAAAGGAGAATATATTTCCACAATATGTTTGATGAAGTATTTGTTTCCAAAATTATAAAGAATTTCTACAGATATATAACAAAAGCAGCCAAATTTTACATGTGGTGGTCAAAAGACTTGAAAGTCACTTCAGAAAGGATGCTATTTAAGTGACCACTAAATATATTTTTAAAATACTCAATTTTCTGGTTCTAGATCCTTGAGGAATCCCACTACTGGGTATATACCCAAAGGAATATAAATCATTCAACTATAAAGACACGTGCACACATATGTTTATTGCAGCACTATTCATAACAGCAAAGACTTGAAAGCAACCCAGATGCCCATCAATGATAGACTGGCTAAAGAAAATGTGGCACATATACACCATGGAATACTATGCAGCCATAAAAAAGGATGAGTTCATGTCCTTTGCAGGGACATGGATGAAGCTGGAAACCATTATTCTCAGCAAGCTAACACAGGAACAGAAAACCAAACACCACATGTTCTCACTCATAAGTGGGAATTGAACAATGAGAACACATGGACACACGGAGGGGAACATCACACACCGGGGTCTATCAGAGGGTGGCAGAGCCAGGGGAGGGAGAGCATTAGGAGAAATTCCTAATGTGGATGACAGATTGATGCATGCAGCAAACCACCATGGCACGTGTATACCTATGTAACAAGCCTACAGGTTCTGCACATGTATCCCAGAACTTAAAGCATAATAAAAAAAAAATTTGTGTTCTAAAAAAAAAAAAGGTACTCAACTTTAGTCTGTCATTGACAGGCATTTGTATTGATTCCAAGTCTTTGCTATTGTGAAGAGTGCTGCAATAAACATATGTGTGCATATGTCGTTATAGTAGAATGATTTATAATTCTTTGGGTATATACTTAGTAATGGGATTGCTTGGTTAAATGGTATTTCTGGTTCTAGATCCTTGAGGAATTGCCACACTGTTTTTCCAAAATGGGTGAACTAATTTACACTCCCACCAACAGTGCAAAAGAATTCCTATGTCTCCACATCCTCTCCAGCATCTGTTGTTTCCTGACTTTTTAATGATTGCCATTCTGAGTGAGATGGTATCTCACTGTGGTTTTGATTTGCATTTCTCTAATGACCAGTGATTATCAGGAAAGTTAAAAACATAAAATCATGGGCTAACACTGGATATCCACTGTTTTAGTCCCTTCAGACTGCTGTAACAAAATACCATAAACTGAGTAGCTTATAAAGAATAGACATTTTTAAGTCCAAGATTAAGGTACCAACAGATTTGGTATCCTGAGATTTCTGGTTCTTAGTGTAATCATTTGGTGGAAGGGCTGAAGGAGTTCTCTCAAGCTTCTTTTATAAGGGCATTAATCCTTTTCATGAGGGCTGGCTTTATAATCTACTCACCTACCAAGGGCCCCTCCTCTTAATACTATTAACATATGAATTTGGGGGGTTTATATTTCAACATATGAATATGGGGAAGATACAAACATTCAGATCATAGCACCCAGAAAATGTCTACAGTCAAAAACCAAATGACAATGGGAAGTGTATTCATCAGTTAATACACTTCTAGAAAAAGAACAAATAGAATGTGTGTGTGTGTGCGTGTGTGGTGTTGGAGAGAGAGAAAGAGAGATTTTAAGATATTGGTTTATGTTACAGTGTGGCCTGGCAATCTAATATTTGGAGAGCGGGTATTCTTGTCCAGGGGACCTCAGTCTTTTCGGTTAAGGCCTTTAACTTAAAGGATAATGCACACCTACATTGTGGAAGATAATCTGCTTTACTCAAAACCTACTTATGGAAACATTAATCACATCTAAAATATACCTCAACAGCAACATTTAGATTAGTTTTTGATTGAAGAACTAGGTGCCATTACCTAGGAAAGTTGACACATAAAGTTAGTCATCACATCAAATTAAATGATATGTTATTGGTAGGAATATAAATGAACTCAGCCTCTTTGGACCTTTGGCAGTATTTACTAAAGCATGCTTTATAACTCAGCAGTTACCCTCACTCATGTATAACAGAAATATGTACATGAGTGAAACAAAAGATATATGCAAGAGTGATTATAGGAGTATTCGTTGTTAGAGCTTGAAACTAGAATAATCCAACTATCTATCAGGAGTAAAATGAATCAATACATTATGCAATGAAGTCATGAAATACTACACAGTAATGGAGAAAATCAAGAGGCTCCATAATGAATAATTCTCATAGGCATGAAATGCAATGAAAAAAGATGTATTCAAAAGAGTACGTGGTGAAAAAACTTTTAATGTACAGTATCTATTTAGGCAAAGCTAGTTTATGGTGTAAGAATTGAGAACAGTAGTTATCTTAAGGGTTGATAACAACGGGAAACTTGCACGGAAGATACTTTTGCAATTATCATAAACTATCATATATTTAATTTGGTAGTGGTTACAATAGTGTGTTCACTATGAATAATTCATTAAATTATATACCTCTAATAAGATCTATGGATTTTATTGCATATATACTATAATTCCATAGAGTTTAAACAATAAGTAAAGTTATATCCTTACCTAATGATATTTTAATTTAATTTATAAATGATAATACACTGCAGGTTATAATTTATATATTATCTGATTCTTGAAGTCAAGAACAAATATGGTACATCTTCCTGAAATTTAATGTTGATTTATTTAAAATTACTTTTACATTGAAGATACTTCTGTGTTACAAGACTGTGATAAAAATGTTGCCTTACTCTTGAAGATAAAACATAAGACTTAAAAGACATTTTAATTAAGTCATCAGCTGCTTCAGGCTTTACCCTCAGATGCCCAGAAGGTAACATGCAACGCCCTTCTGTCAAGTTTCTTTGTTAGGGAGATTTGAGACTCACTCCCCAATATTAAAATGAAGTCCAGTAGATAAACTCTTTCAGTGTTAAAATTTAAAACAGAAACATGTAAGTATGAAGAAAAGTTTTACATATATTTTAGTAAAAAGAAAATATCCTATGTTTAATACCAAAGCAGAAAACACGGAGTAAAAGATCAATTAAGAACGAGAACACATGAACAAACAGAGAAAAACAATACACACTGGGGCTTATTGGAGGGTAGAGGATGGGAGGAGAGAGAGGATCAAGAAAAATAACTAATGGGTATTAGGCCTGATACCTGAGTGATGAAATAATCAGTACAACAGACTACCATGACACAAGCTTACCTATGTAACAAATCTGCACATGTACCCCTGAACTTAAAATAAAAGCTTAAAAAAAATTAGTAACATTAAAAAAAAGCCAAAGATTTTTTAAAATTCTGCAGCATTCTTTTGTGTAAAATAATTCTTTTGATGGCAAATAAAGAGGGAAAGTTACTTGCAATGTATATATCTTATATTTTAGTTCTCTTAATGTAAAAGGGACTCTTTTAAATCAATTTGATAACTAAAATAACATTGTTTAAAATTGAGACACTATGTGTACAGTCCCCAGAATTCAGGTTCCAGAGAACAAAATATCTTCACAGCTCAATTAGAAGGAATTTTGAAGAAATGCCAGAATTAGCTCTAGTTGGAAATTAGAAGAGAACTTCAAATATCTAGGCACTCTGGTAAAGAAAACCTCTCACTTGGAATTCACATCAACAATAGAAAGAGTAAAACACTGGATACAAAATCTAGATTTTCATGTAGTCATCCTCCTCTCTTCCTTTCCGCTAAACTCATAGCCTCATCACCATTTCACTTGAGATCAAGTCTAATCTCATTTTAGCTTTTAGCCCTGGGTTGTAGATTCTTAAAGTAATAATTTGTGTTGGTTTTTCTTATGGATGTGAAGAGTGCCTAGCATGTGGTTGAGCCTCAAAAAATATTTTTTGAATTGAATTGAACTTGATAGTCACCACAAGAAATCTAGAATTCACCAGCAATCCTTCAGCCTCCAGATTCTAATACTTATATAGGCTCTGTACATTTCCTTTTCCATTTTATATTGTGGTCCCTTCTTAAAACATACAGCTTTTTTTCTGTACTCTGCAATCCATTAACAAATGTCTTAACCTCACACTCCTTTTTTGTTGAAATTCTTTCCTAATTCTTACATTGATTAAAATTGCCTTAGTACTGAGACATGGTATACACTGTTGTCCTCTGAAGTAGTGACTATTTTTTTACCCTCTCTCTTTGTATCTCTAGTCACAGAGTAGGAGATGGGTGACTGACCTCTTTTCTGCAAATTGTTGCTGCCTCTTCTCTGAAACTGCAGCTTTGACTGTTGCCATTAAACTATATCAATCATCACCTTTCTTGTTGCCATTTTCTATTTAAATGTTACCTTCATTTGTCTGTAGAGACTTATATTCATAGATAATTTTACTTGTTTGTGCCCTAATTTTAAAATATTTTGATATCCATATTGATGATCCTTCTAATACATTTTCACTTACTTGATCTCTCTTTTGTTTCTCTGAATGTTATGTATTCCTTCAAGTTAAACACTTACTCTCATGGTCATAAAACAGTTAAGTCAATTTATCTCCCAAATTCTCAGTTTTAGCCATCCACTGTGAACAACCACCACTATATTTTCAGTTCACTCCACGTTTTATACTCCACTGGCAACTACCACATATCAATTTTACCAACTTTCTACTGTCCCCATCATTGTCATTTTATCACTTCCCTTTTAATCTAGCTTATTTTTCTTTGTTTTATCATTTTAGTCATTTCTTAGCTCATACACTCAAGCTCTTTGACTCTAATATGTCTTTCACTGAACTTCTCTGTGAAAATAAGAACTTTGATTTAATAGATTTCTCTCCCTACCATTTTCTAAAACACACACAGCCAGATAAACATGATTGAAAATACACACACACACACACACACACAGGCATGTACAGGCATACTGATGCTTGTCAATTTATGTTAATGATCACAAAAGGGCCCCATGTTTATTTCCAGTTATAATAAATTCCTTTGTTGATTCATAATTTTACTTTCCTAAAAGACAATTTTGTATTTTCTCTCTCCTGACACCTTCAAACCCTCTTCTCCTATCATTACTTTTAATGGTAAAAACGGCAATTACTTTTGCACCAATCTAACACATGTTTCATTGAAAAGCAATAAGCAAAAAAAAAAAAAATCTGTTTTCATCAACACATCTACCAACCTTCCTGCCACTATAAGTACATATTCTGTCTTCTTTCTTGTCTTCATGGAAACATGGCTTTTACTGCTATGTAAGATGAACACCTGCATTTGTACACTAGGTACTAATCTTGCTTTCTTACTCAACAGCTCCATTAGCTCTCCCCTTTATCTCCAATATCATCAGTTCTCCACTTACCTTCCCCAACTGAATATGCCCATCACAACACAAATAGACTATGGCCATTTTCATTAAAAATAACTTATTTAAATTTTACATCTTTAGGTCACCATACTTCTCCATTATTCTGTTTCTTTCTATAGAAAATCTTCCTGAAATAGTTTTTTATACCCACTATTCTCTTATTCATTTTTAGCCTTTGTCTCTTTGACCTTTCTAGTTAGGTTTTGGCCCTCATTCCTTCAATGAAATTGCTTATCTATGGCACAATGACACTAAATCTGTTTGTCAATTCTCAAATTTTATTTTTCTAGACCCCTTGACAACATCTGATCAAGTTGATCACTCTCAGCCATAAAACACTATCTTCACTATTCTTCCATACTGTCACAATC
Source organism: Pan paniscus (assembly GCF_029289425.2). Lineage (NCBI taxonomy): Eukaryota > Metazoa > Chordata > Mammalia > Primates > Hominidae > Pan > Pan paniscus. The sequence goes on from NC_073259.2 coordinate 81,292,080, forward strand.
TGTTGCATGCCCTACTTCACTTTGCTATTTTTTTAATCACATTTAGTATAGCTCCAATCTCTAAATGTTAAAGATGTTCTAGGACCCAGTCTTTGCCACTCTTCTTTACTTTATTTGTGCTCATTTCCTCCATGTTTTTGTCTTTTTTACAACTTTATGTTTTTTAATTATAATTGATATACTAGAGATCACCAATTATATATTTTTAGTCCAGACTACCTTCCACTAAATTCATACACTTAACTGATTTTATTCCATTTTTATCTGATGTCTAATAGGCGTTGGAATGTAACACTCTTAAATCCACATTTTTGTTCCTATACCTACTCTTAGCATCTTTTTCATCATTAAATAAATGGTAACTTTATCCTTCTACTTTTTTGAACCAAAGAATTTTGGAGTTATCTTTAATCCCTCTCTCTCTCATTCCTCACACCCCTATCCACCTGTCTACAAACCTCATTGACTTTGCCTTTAATCATATTACAAACTGAACACTTCTCACCACTCTGTTTTATCTTCTTGGATCATGGCACCGGATGCCTCAAACATATGTTCAAATGTCATATTCTCTGTGAGTCTTCACTGACCATCAAATGCAAAACTTTAACAATCATCACATCTGAATATTTCCCTTCCATGCTATATATTATCTTTTTGATTTAAAAATCACTAGTGTTTGCTGATAAAGACATACCAAACACGGGGTAATTTATAAAGGAAAAAAGGTTTAACTGACTCACAATTCCACATGGCTAGGGAGGCCTTGCAATCACGCCAGAAGGTGAAGAACACATCTTACATGGCGGCAGACAAGGGAGAATGTGAACCAAGTGAAAGGGTTTCCCCTTATAAAACCATCAAGTCTCATGAGACTTATTTCACTACTATGAGAATAGTATGGGGAAAAGTGCCCCCATTATTTAATTATCTCCCATTGTTTCCTTCCCAAAACATGTAGGAATCATGGGAACTAAAATTCAAAATGACATTTGGGTGGGACACAGCCAAACCATATCATTTTGCCCCTGGACCCTCCCAAATCTCATGCCCTCACATTTCAAAACCAATCATGCCTTACCAACCATCCCCCAAAGTCTTAACTCATTTCAGCATTAAGTCAAAAGTTGACAGTCCAAAGTCTCATCTGAGACAAGGCAAGTCCATTCCTCCTATAAGCCTGTCAAATCAAAAGCAAGTTAGTTCATTCCTAGATACAATGAGGGTACAGGCATTGGATAAATACACCCATTCCAAATGGGATAAATTGGCCACAAGAAAGAGGCTAAAGGCCCCATGCAAGTCTAATATCCAGTGGGGCAGTCAAATCTCAAACCTCCAGAATTATCTCCTTTGACTCCATGTCTCACATCCAGGTCATGCTGATGCAAGAGGAGGGTTCCCATGGTCTTGAGCAGTTCCACTCCTGTGGCTTTACAGAGTATAGGCTCCCTCCCAGCTTTTTTCACCAGCTGGCATTGAGTGTCTGTGGCTTTTCTAGGTGCACGATGCAAAATGTCAGTGGATCTCCCATTATGAGGTCTGGAGGACAGTGGCCCTCTTCTCATAGCTCCAGTGGGCAGTGCCTCAGTAGTGACTCTGTGTGGGGGCTTCAACCCCACATTTCCCTTCCATGCTGCTCTAGCAGATATTCTTGATGAGAATGCTGCCCCTGCAGCAAACTTTTGCCTGTATATCCAGGCATTTCCATACATCCTCTGAAATTTAGGCAGAGGTTTCCAAACTTTAATTCTTGACTTCTGTGCACCTGCAGGGTCTACACCACATGGAAGCTGCCAAGGCTTTTGGCTTGCACCCTCTGAAGCCATGGCTCAAGCTGTACCTTGGTTCATTTTATCCATGACTAGAGTGGCTGGGACACAGGACACCAACCTAGGTTGCACACAGCAGGGGGGCCCTGGACCCAGCCCATGAAACCATTTTTTTTCTCCTAGGCCTCCAGGCCTGTGATTAGAGGGGCTGCCACAAAGGTCTCTGACATGCCCTGGAGACATTTTTTTAAATCTTCTTGGCAATTAACATTTGGCTGCTTGTTACTTATGCAAATTTCTGCAACCAACTTGAATTTCTCCTCAGCAAAGGTTTTTCTTTTCTATCCCATCATCAAGCTGCAAATTTTCCAAATGTTTATGCTCTGCTTCCCTTTAAAAACTGAATGCCTTTAACAGCACCCAAGCCACCTCTTGAATGCTTTGCTGTTTAGCAATTTCTTCTGCCAGATACCTTAAATCATAGACCACAAGTACAAAGTTACACAGATTTCCAGGGCAGAGGCAAAATGCTGCCAGTCTCTTTTTTTAAATATAGCAAGAGTCACCTTTACTCTCTTCCTCAAGTTCCTCATCTCCATCAGAGACCACCTCAGCCTGGATTTCATTGTCCCTATCATTATCAGCATTTTGGTCAAAGCCATTCAACAAGTCTCTAGGCAGTTCCAAACTTTCCCACATTTTCCTGTCCTCTTCTGAGCCCTCCAAACTGTTCCAACCTCAGCTTATTCCTGAGTTCCAAAGTCGCTTCCACATTTTCAGGTATCTTTTCAGCAGTTCCCCACTCTACTGGTACCAGTTTACTGTATTGGTCCATTTTCATGCTGCTGATAAAGACATACCCAAGACTGGGTAATTTATAAAGAAAAAAAAAGCTTTAATGACTCACAGTTCCACGTGACTGGGGAGGCCTTACAATCGTGGCGGAAGGCAAAAGGCACATCTTACATCATGGCAGGCAAAGGAAAATGAGAACCATGTGAAAGGGGTTTCCCCTTATAAAACCATCAGCTCTCATGAGACTTATTCACTACTTCGAGAACAGTATGGGGAAAACTGCCTCCATGATTCAATTATCTCCCACTAGTTCCCTCCCACAACACTTTGGAATTATGGGAGCTACAATTCAAGATGATATTAGGGTGGGGACACAGCCAAACCATATCAATTAACATACTTTATATTTTGCTTATTTTTTAAATTGCTTTTTCCTTTACTACAGTATAAGTTCTATGAGGGCAGGGGTTTATGTTGCTTTTGTTTGTGGCTGGATATAGATTACATGACACCACTAGTCATACACCAGGGCTAGACATTTTAGTTGAAGGAATAAAGAAATGAATAAAATGTCTAGAATGTTGTCAATCTTACAAACAATTCTTACAAATAATCATAACAGTACAAAATAAGATAAGCATAAAGCTTGAATTGAGTCTTATAAATAAATGCTGTAGAAAAAATAGAGCAGTATGTATCAAAAGATTTGAATATGCAATTTTCTGGCTTAATAGTTCTACCTCTAGGAATTTACCCTAGATATAAACATGTTCATTGCAACAATGCATATATATGTACAAGAATAAAAGAAATTCATTTAAATAAATTAGTTGATATTATGATAATTACATAATGTGTATTTATTGAAAATGGGTCGATATTCTCTGTCTCTCAAAAATACTGTCAATTAAAAGTATATATGGACTTATTTTTTACTTTATTTTTGAAAGCAGGTTTAGATTCACAGTAAAATTGAGTGGTAGGTACAGAGAGTTCCCATATACTCACCTTCCCACACATGCACAGCCTCACTCTACTATCACTATCCAGAGTGATATATATGTTACAATACCAGTACATTGAGCCTATATTGACACATCATTATGATCTGAAAATAAACTGTTATAACTATAAGATATTTTTTGTAAGCCTTATGGCACCTCAAAGTAAAAAACCCATAATAGATACCTACAAAAAAAAAATCAAGGAGTCAAAACATACAACTACAGAAAAATCACTTAACCACAAGGAAGACAGTGAGAGAGGAAAATAGGAAGAAAGCATCTACAAAACAACTGGAAAACAATGAACATAATGGCAGCAATTAAGTAATTACCTAGCAATAATTACCTTGAATGTAGATGAATTAAGTTTTTCAATTAAAAGACATAGAGTGGCTAAATAGATTAAAACAAACAAACAAAAAACAAGACCCAGCTATATGCTACCTACAAAAGATTCACTACAGCTGTAAAAACACATAGACTGAATGCAAAGGGATGGAAAAAAAATATTTCATGCAATAAAACAACCCAGATATGTGTAGGAGGAGCTATATTCATGTCATACAAAATAGCCTTTCAGTCAAAAACTGCAAAGAGAGACAAAGAAAGTTATTATATAATGATGAAGGGGTCACTACAGAAGAGGATATAACACCCAACATTAGAACACCCAACATCATATATCCACCCAACATCAGAACACCTAAATATATAAAGTAAATATTAATAGCTCTGAAAGGAGAGATTGACTACAATAATAGAAGGGTACTTCAACACTCCAGTTTTAGCAATAAATGGATTATGCAGACAGAAAATTGACAAAAAAACACCAGACATAAGCTACATTCTAGAACAAATAGACCTGACAGGCATATACAGAAGATTCCATCTAGCAGCTACAAAATACACATTCTTCTCAATTGCACATGCAACATTCTCCAGGATAGATCTCATGTTATGATGGTTAATACTGAGTGTCAACTTGATTGGTTTGAAGGCTGCAAAGTATTGATCCTGGCCGTGTCTCTGAGGGTGTTGCCAAAGGAGATTAACATTTAAACCGGTGGGCTGGGAAACACAGACCCATCCTTAATCTGGGTGGGCACAATCTAATCAGCTGCCATTGTGGCCAGAGTACAAAGCAGGCAGAAGAACATGAAAAGACCAGATTGACTTATCTTCCCAGCCTACATCTTTCTCCCATTCTGGATGCTACCTGCTTCACATATCGGACTCCAAGTTCTTCAGTTTTGACATTGGGACTGGCTTCTTTGCTCCTCAAATTGCAGATGGCCTATTGCTGTAGCTTGTGACCCTGTGAGCTAATACTCCTTAATAAACTTGATATCACTTTATTTTATATATATATATATATATCCTTTCTCTATATATATCCTCTCTCTATATAAAATATATATCCTTATATATATCCTCTCTATATATAAAATATATATCCTATATATATCCTCTCTATATATAAAATATATATCTTATATGTATATACCCTATATATATAAATATATAATAATCTCCTTTTAGTTTTATCCTTCTAGAGAACCCTGACTAATACAGATTTTGGTACCAGGAGTGGTTCTAGAGGAACAGAATATAAAAGATAAAGTTCTTTGATTGGTTTTGGAGTTTCTGGAGTTGGATGGTTAATATGATTAGACCCCAAAATGCTAAGGACTCTACCTCTAATAGTATGGAGAACACCGATAGTCCTTGGGGTAAACTGCTTAGAAACTTATGCAAAATAAATGCATCTGGCACTCCTGATTCACCACTTAAGAGAGGCAAGGAGTTTAGTGACTCTCTATATAATATCTTTGACTATATTAGAGAACCAAGGAACATAATGAAGTTGGATGGTTGCTCTTAAGTTCACTGGACAAAGTGATGAAATAAAATGATGAACTCAGGGATTCTAACTAACTCCAAGCTTCAGAAGCAGACACTGAGCCTCAAATCTGCTAAAATCGCCTTGAGTGAGAGTCTTATCTCCTGTAGAAAAAAAGCTGAAATTGTGGAAAAGCAGACACAAGCACTTATCATGTGAGTGGCTGACCTGCAACAAAAGGTGCATGTACAGCTTTGCCAGGTGTCTACTGTTAAAGTAAGGGCATTGATTGGATGAGGCTGAATTTATTGGTTTGGACCCACTCAATAGGGAATCTGCATTTAATGTTGCAGCTTAGGGAGTTAAAAAACATTCGAATAGTTTATTTGCTTGGTTAGCTAAAACATGGATTAAAAGATGGCCCACTGTGAGTGAGCTGGAAATGCCTGATCTCTCTTGGTTTAATGTAGAGGAAGGAATCCAAAAGCTTAGGGAAATTGGGATGCTGGAGTGGATTAGTCCCTTAGACCTACTCATCCCAGCTGGGAGGTTCCAGAAGATATACCCTTAACCAATGCTTTGCTAAATAGATTTGTAAGAGCAGGACCTGCATCTTTGAAGAGCCCTGTAATTGCTCTTCTCTGTATGTCAGATCTAACAGTAGGAACTTCAGTCACTCAACTAAAATATTTAAATGCAGTGGGAATAATTGCATCCCAAGGTGGCAGAGGCCAAGTGGTGGTACTCAACTGTCAAAGGCAAGGAGGGTGTAGCTACTGTAATGGACAGCAAAGGCAAGGCAGCAATCACATAATAGTGTAGGGCTCTGGCATTGGCTAATTAATCACAGTATTCCTAGAAGTGAAATTGAATGGAAGCCTACTGCATTCCTACTTAATTTATATAAGCAGAAAACTTCCAGGTTGAGTGGATGAAAGACTAATTTGAATTAAAAGAAAAGAGAATCACAGCCCCTCAATCAATTTCCAGACTTGAGTCAGTTTACAGACCCAGAACCTCTTGGTTGAAGGGAAGGCCAAGACCCCTTGAGGAAGGACCCCACTACCATACGAAAAATTATGCTGTTAATCTTTCTCCCATCCTTCCCCAATGAGACCTCCAGCCTTTTACCAGGGTAACTATGCAGTGGGAAAAGGAAAATGATCAGACATTTCAGAGACTACTGTATACTGGCTCTGAGCTGACTTGATTCCCAGGGACCCAAAACATCATTATGGTCCTCCAATTAAAGGAAGGGATTATGGAGGTCAGGTAATTAATGGAGTTTTAGGTTCGACTTACAGTGGGTCCAGTGCATCCCCAGACTCATCCTGTGGTCATTTGCCCAGTACCAGAAAGCATAATTGGCATAGACATACTTAGCAACTGGCAGAACCCCCAAGTTGGCTTTCTAACTGGCAGGCCAAGGGCTATTATGGTGGGAAAGGCCAAATGGAGGTTACTAGAGCTTCCTCTACCTAGAAAAATAATAAATAAAAAACAATATCACATCCCTGAAGGGATTGTAGAGATTAGTGCCACCATCAAATGCTTGAAAGATTCAGGGGTGGTGATTCCCGCAACTTCCCATTCAACTCTCCTATTTGGCCTATGAAGAAGACAGATGGATCTTGGAGAATGACAGTGGATTATCATACATTTATCCAAGTGATGACTCCAATTGCAGCTGTTGTACCAGATGTGGTTTCATTGCTTGAGCAAATTAACACATCTCCTGATACCTGGTATGCAGCCATTGACTTGGAAATGCCTTTTTCTCCATTCCTGCCCATAAGGCCCACCACAAGCAATTTGCCTTCAGCTGGCAAGGTCACCAAAATACCTTTACTGTCCTACCTCGGGGTATATCAACACTCCGCTTTGTTTCATAATCTTTGAAGAGAACTTAATCTGTTTTTACTTCCACAAGATATCACACTGGTTCACTAAATTGATGACATTATGCTGATTGGATCCAGTGAGCAAGAAACTGGAAACACACTGAACTTTTTGGTGAGAGATTTGTATGCCAGAGGATGGGAAATAAATCCGACTAAAATTCTGGGACCTTCTACCTCAGTAAAATTTCTAGGTTATCTCATGGTGTGGGGCCTATTGAGGTATTTCTTCTAAGGTGAAGGATAAGTTGCTGTATTTGGCCCCTACTACAACCAAGAAAGAGGCACAACACCTAATGGGACTATTTGAATTTTGGAAGCAACACATTCCTCATCTGGGTGTGTTACTCTGGCCCATTTATTGAGTGACGCTTTCAGGGCTGCCAGTTTTTATGGGATCCAGAACAGAAGAAGGTTCTGCAACAGGTCCAGGCTGCTGTGCAAGCTGCTCTGCCACTTGGGCCATGTGACCCAGCAAATCCAGTGGTGCTTGAGGTGGCAGTGGCAGATAGGGAAGCTGTTTGGACCCTTTGGCAAGTCCCCATAGGTGAATCACAGTGGAGGCCTCCAGGATTTTGGAGCAAGGCCCTGCCATCTTCTGCAGATAACTACTCTCCTTTTGAGAGACAGCTCTTGGCCTGTTACTGGGCTTTGGTTGAAACTGAACATTTGACAATGGGTCATCAAGTCACCATGTGACCTGAACTGTCTATCATGAACTGATTACTTTCTGACCCATCTAGCCATAAAGTGAGTTGTGCACAGCAACATTGCATCATCAAATGGAAGTGGTATATATGAGACCAGGGTTGAGCAGGTCCTGAAGGCACAAATAAGTTACATGAGGAAGTGGCTCAAATGCCCATGGTCTCCACTCCTGCCACTCTGACTTCTCTCCTCTACCCTGTGACGATGGCTTCATGGAGTGTTCTCTATGATCCATTGACAGAGGAAGAGACGACTAGGACTGGATTCACAGATGGTTCTGCACAATATGCAGGCACTGCCCTTGATAATGGACAGCTGCAGCACTACAGCCCGTTTCTAGGACATCCTTGAAGAACAGAGGTGAAAGGAAATCTTCCCACTGGGCAGAACTTCAGGTAGTGCACCTGGTTGTGCACTTTGCATGGAAGGAGAAATGGTCAGATGTGAGATTATATACTGAATCATGGGCGCTAGCCAATAGTTTGGCTGATTAGTCACAGACTTGGAAAAAGCATTATTGGAAAATTGTTAAAAAAAAGAAATTTGGAGAAGAGGTTTGAGATGGACATCTTTGAGTGCTCAAAAACTGTGAAGATTTGTATCCCATGTGAATGCTCACCAAAGGGGGACCTCAGCAGAGAAGGACTGTAATAATCAAGTGGATAGGGACTCACTCTGTGCACACCACTCAGCCTCTTTCCCCAGCCACCTCTGTCATTGCCCAATGAGCCCATGAACAAAGTGGCCATAGTGGCAGGAATGGAGGTTACTCATTGGCCCAGGAACATGGACTTCCATTCAGCAAGACTGACTATGCTACAGTCACTGCTGAGTGCCCAATTTGCCAGCAGCAAAGTCCAACACTGAGCCCTTGATATGGCACCATTCCTTGGGGTGATCAACCAGCTACTCACTTAGTGGTAGGTTGATTATATTTGGATCTGTTCCATCATGGAAAGGACAGAGGTTCATCCTCACTGGAATAGACATTTACCCTGGATATGGGTTTACCTATCCTGCACACAATGCTTCTGCCAAGACTACAATCCAGGACTCATGGAATGCCTTATCCACCATCAGGGTATTCCACACATCATTGCCTCTGAACAAGGTACTCACTTTATGGCTAAAGAAGTGCAACAGTGGGTTTATCCTCATGGAATTCCCTGGTCTTACCATGTTCCCCATCATCCTGAAGCATCTGGATTGATAGAACGGTGGAATAGCCTTTTGAAGTCACAATTAAAATGCCAATTAGGTGACAATACTTTGCAAGTCTGGGTGAAAGTTCTCCAGAAGTCTGTATATGCTCTGAATCAATGTACAGTATGTGGTACTGTTTCTCCCATAGCCAGGATTCACGGGTCCAGGAATCAAGGGATGGAAATGGAGGTGGCACCACTCACCATCACCCCTAGTGATCCACTAGCAAAACTTTTGCTTCTTATTCCCACAACATTATGTTCTGCTGGCCTAGAGGTTTTAGTTCCAGAGGGAGGAATGCTGCCACCAGGAAACACAACAATGATTCCATTAAACTAGAAGTGAATATTGCCACCTGGACACTTTGGGCTCCTCTTACTTTTAAGTCAACAGGCTAAGAAGGGAGTTACAGTATTGGCTGGGGTGATTGACCTGGACTATCAAGGTGAAATCAGTCTACTACTTCACAAGGGAGGTAAGAAAGAGTATGCGTGGAATACAGGAGATCCCTTGGGGAGTCTCTTGGTATTACCATTCCGTGATTAAGGTCAATGGGAAATTACAATAACCTAATCCAGGCAGGACTACAAATAGCCCAGACCCTTCAAGAAAGAATGTTTGGGTCACTCCACCAGGAAAAAAAACCACGACTTGCTGAGGTGCTTGCTGAAAGCAAAGGGAATCAAAATGGGTAATAGAAGAATGTAGTCATCAATACCAGTTATGATCACATGGCAAGCTGTACAAACGAGGACTATAATTGTCATGAGTATTTCCTCCTTCTTTTATTATAAACATGTTTGTGAATGTATACACTTGTACTAAGAAAATACCTTCATTGTATTGCCTTTATCCTTATCATGTGACATAAGACTTATTGACTTCATATTAGCATTTAAGTGTTAACTATGTAATAGCATTTGGATTGAGGATTGCTGTGTTCCAGTTGTACAAAGGATAGTTGTATTATGTTAGTCATAATTAAGATCTTATCATTGTATTTATTTGAAGATTATGTATGCTCTCAGGAGATGTGCATGGGTTCAAGTTGACAAGGGGTGGACTTGTGATGATTAGCACTGAGTGTCAACTTGATTGGATTGAAGGATGCAAAGTATTCATCCTGGGTGTGTCTGTGAGAGTGTTGCCAAAGGAGATTAACAGTTGAGTCCGTGGGCTCAGGAAGGTAGACCCACCCTTAATCTGTGTGAGCAAAATCTAATCAGCTTCCAGCATGGCCAGAATGAAAAGCAAGCAGAAGAATGTGAAAATAGCAGACTGGCTTATCCTCGCAGCCTACATCTTTCTCCTGTGCTGGATGCTTCCTGTCCTCGAACACTGGACTCCAAGTTTTTCAGTTTTGGGACTTGGACTGGCTTCTTTGCTCCTCAGCTTGCAGACAGCCTATTGTGGGACCTTGTGATCATGTGAGTTAATAACTCCTTAATGACCCCCCTTTTACATATATAAGTATATAACTATCGTATTAGTTCTGTCCCTCTAGAGAACCCTAATACACATGTTAAGGCACAAAACAAATCTTAACAAATTTAAGAATATTGAAATTATATCAAATATATTTTCTAACCACAAAGAAGTAAAACAGGAGAAACTTAGAAAATCCACAAATACATGAAAATTAAATCACATGCTTTTGAATAATCAATGGGTCAATAAAGTAATTAAAAAGGTAATTTAGAAATGTATTAAGATAAATGAAAATCAAAACACAACATAGTTAAACCTATGGGATACAACAGAAGCAATCCTAACTAGAAAGTTTATGCAAATAAATACCTATATCATAAAAAGAAGAAAGATCTCAAATAAACAACCTAACACTGCACTTCAAAGAACTGGAAAAACCATAACAAACTAAGCCAAAAATTATTACAAGGATGGAAATAATAAATATCTGAGTAGAAATAAATGAAATAGAGACTAGAAAAGCAATAGAAAATATCAACAAAATAAACTGTTTTTTGTAAAAGTAAACAAAATTAACAAATCTTTAGTTAAATAAGAAAAAATATTCACATAAATAAAATCAGGGTTGAAAAATGAGACATGAGACATTAAAACTGTGACCATAGAAATAAAAAAATTATAAAAAACTATTAGAAACAGTTGAATACCAAAAAATTGGACAAAATGGAAAACTTCCTGGACACGTACAACCTATGACAATTGAATTATGAAAAAATAGAAAATTTGAACAGACCAACAACAGGTAAAGAGATTGAATAGGTAATGAAAGGTCTACCATTAGAGAAAAGTCCAGGACCTGATTGCTTTACTGCTGAGTTCTACCAAACATTTTTTTAAAAAGCTAACACCAATTATTTTAAAATGCTTCCAAAAAATTAAAGCAAAAGTTATGTTTCTGAACTCATTTTCCGTGCCAGCATTCACATGACACAAAAACCAAAGACACAACAACAAAAAAGGCAACTACAGGCCAGTATCCATGATAAACATAGATTTTTTTAAAAATCCCCAACAAAATACTATTAACCCAAATTCAACAGCACTTTAAAAAAAATTCACTATGATCAAGAGGGATTTATTCTAGGAATGGAAAGATGGTGCAACATATGAAAATCAATAATCATGATACATGGTATTAACAGAATGAGGAACAAGATGTCATATGATTGCTTTAACCTGCAGAGAGAAAGCATTGAACAAAATTCAACATTCCTTCACCTTAAAAACTTTCATCAAATTATAGATAGAAGAAATTTACTTCAACACAATAAAGGCCTCATATGATGAATCCACAGCTAACATCACAGTCAACAGGAAAAGCTGAAAGCCTTTTCTCTAAGATCTGTTGAAATATAAGGATGCTCGCCTTCAAGACTTTTATTCAACACAGTACTAGAAATTCTAGCCAAAACAGTTAGGCAAGGGAAAAAAATAAAAGAGCATCCAAATTGGAAAAGAAGAAGTTAAATTGTCTCTGTTTGGATATGACATGATCTTATCTATAGAAAACCCTAAAAACTTCACATAAAAAACCTCTTAGAACTAATAAATGAATACAGTAAAGTTGCAGGATACACATCAACATACCAAAATCAGTAGCATTCTATACACTAATTGTGAACTATCTGAAAAAGAAATCCAGAAAACAAACACATTTAAAATGGCTATAAAAATACTTAAAAATGAATGTAATCAAAGAGGTGAAATATCTTCTCACCGAAAACTATGAGACATTAATGAAAGAAATTGAAGATGACATGGATTGAAAAAATTAATGTTGTTAAAATGTTGATACTACCCAAAGAGATCTACAGATTCAATGCAATCCATATGACAATACCAATGTCATTCTTCACAGAAATTTAAAAAAAGTCCCAAAGTTTGTATATAACCACAAAAGACGCTGAATATCCAAAGCATTCTTGAGCAAAAATAACAAAGCTGAAGGCATCATTCCTGACTTCAAAGTATATCACAAAGCTATAGTAACCAAAACAGAATGATACTGGCATCAAAACAGACACACAGAACAATGGAATAGAATAGAGATTTCAGAAGTAAATTCATGCATTTAGAGCCAACTAATTTTTAGCATAATTGTCAAGAATACACAATGGAGAAGGAAAATATCTTCAATAAATAGTGTTAGGAAAACTGGGTATCCATATGCAGAAGAATGGAATGAAGCACTCATTTCTCACCATATATAAAAATCAAGTCAAAAGGGATTAATGACTTAAGTGTAAGACTTGAAACTATGAAACTACTCAAATAAAACATAGGGAAAAAGTCTCCATGACATTGATCTAAACAATATTTTTCCACAGATTACTTCACAAGTTCAGGCAATAAAAGCAAAAATGGACAAACATGATTACATCAATTTAAATAGTTTCTTCCCAGCAAAGAAAATGATTTAAGAAAGTGAGGAGACAACCTAAAGAATGGGAGAAAATATTAGCAAACTCTACTCCTGTAAGGGGTTAATATTCAAAATATATAAAGCACTCAGAGAATTCAATAACAAAAACACAAATAGTCCAATTAAAAAGTGGACAAAAGACCTGAGTAATCATTTCTCAAAAAAAGACATACAGAAGACCAGCAGATATATGAGAAAATCCTCAATATTATTATTCAGTAGAGAAACATACATCAAAATCACAATGAGACATCACCTCACACCTGCTAAAATAATTATCAAAAATACAAAAGTTAAGTGTTGAAGAGAATGTGGAAACCCTTGCACACTGTTGGTTGAAATGTAAATTAGTACAGTCATTGTGAAAAACGGTATAAAGTATCTCTAAAATTTAAAAATAGAACCACGATATAACTCAGCAATCTCACTTATATGCAAAGGAAATAAAATTAGTATGTCCAGAAATATCTGCACCCCATGTATATTGCAGTACTATTCACAATATTTAGTATATGGAATCAACCTAAGTGCCCATCAACAAATAAATGAATAAAGAAACTGTGGTCTATAGATACTGCAATACTATTCAACAATAAAAAGGAACAAAACCCTGTCATTTGCAACACCCATGAACCTGGAGGATATTATGTTAAGTGAAATGAGCCAGGCACAGAAGGACAAATGCTGCATGATCTCACTCATATGTCAATTATTTTAAAGTTGATCTCACAGAAGTAGAGAGCAGAATGGTGGTTACTAGAGGATGGGGTGGATAGGGGCAGGAGGTTTGGGGAGATGTTGGTCAAAGGACACATATTTACAGTCAGATAGGTGGAACCAACTCAAGAGATCTCTTGTATAACTTGATTACAACAGTTAATGATGATATACTGTATTTGTAAAAATGCTAAGAGAGTAGATGTTAAGTTTCTCATCATAAAAATGACTATGTGAGGTAATGCATTTGTCAATTTATCCACTGAACAATGTCTATATACTTTAAAACATCATGCTATACCCAATAAATACATACAATCCTATATTTAATTAAAAATCAAGTTTAAAACTTAAACTCATACATATATACAATTATTAAAATGATCTCAACTCAGGTAACAGAATGATTTAATGCAGTTATGATGAGATCCACTTTTTCTGAAATTACGCTGTGAATGTATCTTTTTATTTTTTTATTTTTTTGAGATGGAGTCTCACTCTGTTGCTCAGGCTGGACTGCAGTGGCATGAACTTGGCTCACTGCAACATCCACCTGCCTGGTTCAAGCAATTCCCCTGCCTCAGCATCCCGAGTAGCTGGGATTACAGACGCATGCCACCATGCCCAGCTTTTTTTTTTTTTTTTTTTTTTTTTTTTTGTATTTTTAGTAGAGATGGGGTTTCACCATGTTGGCCAGACTGGTCTGGAACTCCTGACCTCAGACAATCTGCCCGCCTCGGCTTCCAAAAGTGCTGGGATTACAGGCGTGAGCCACTGTGCCCGGCCTGAATCTATCTTAAATCAGATATTTACAATGAATCTAGACACATTTTTAATTGATTACATCATTCAGTGAACATCTAAAGTCACCAATTATTTTAAACTGATTCAATATCTGGAAAATAGGACTTAAACTGCATTCCCAAATGAACAACAAATCTAATCTATTAATCCATCATCACTTTGTAATTTAGTGCTGTAAATGGGTTTCTCAGAACAGTGGAGAGGATAACAGGTTTTTGAATGATCCCTTCTCAATGGTTAAATGTTTAGGACACTATACTACCTTGTTATGAAGACATCAATCCTCATAAATTTCCAAAAACTAATCAAAAGAGTCAAAAACTCTTTGTACAAACATGTACATTAATTTTGTTGTAAAGGATCATAAAAACTATATTTTCTATTAATGTAGGCGTTAATAGGATAATAAACAATAAGATTTTGGCAAAAATAAAGAACACAAAATAAATTAATATGACTGGATATATATCCATTGCTTTGTTTTTGTGATTTCAGCATTTCTGCATGAAACTATCGTGACAATTGTGAATGGTCTTGTTGCCTGGTAGGAAACATCATAATATCACATAATTTTAGATGTTTGTTCATAGAGGATGAAGTGATGGTCTCATAAAAATTCTCAGTGCATTTGCTACTAGGTTAGAGAAGATGAAAAAGAAAGTAAACTCTTCTTGATTTAAAAAAGTGCAAATAGTGTTTTACATTGCCTCTAAGGAACTATTAATTTATCCCCAAATTATTCATTTTATGTGAAATATAGAAAATGTTTTTTTCCTAATATTTCAAGGACTTTTGCAGTACAATGAAATAAATACTTGTGGAAGTACCATCATGTTAGTAAAATTGAAAAGTATTACATGTGTAGAGAAATTACTTTTACATAGAGTTCTGCCATCGAATTGCTGATCCACTTAGTTAACTAAGTCAATTAATCAATACACTCGCCAGATTTATCTGAAGGAAACTTACTGCTCTCAAATTCTATAACTCTGTGATACATTATATTCATCTGAGTTTCATTAAAAAAAAACCTTTGTAGTTTTATTTTATGCCTACCTGCCAGTAAATCATGTCTTTTGTAAGCTTCCTTGATTTTTTTTTGGACACTTGCAGAAAGACAATTTACTGTCATAATGATTTAGAGAGAAATTCTGATGACCACAGTGAAAAAATGAAAATCTCAAGAAATAATATTAAAAGTATTTATCTCTTGATGTTTGTGTGTGTAGAGTATAGAATGAATTCAACTTTGATTTTGGCTGGAAAAGCACCATCCTGAATAATTTAAATATATCATCCCTAAGTTGCTACGATGATCTAGTTGTTATACAATTTAAAGGAAGCAAGATGGATTACAGTAGGACTGGTTTCTTGTGTCTGGATTTGGTAGCCTCTGTATGTTAAGCTTTCTATATGATTATAAAACTAATATTTCAGAAATTATTTTATTGTTTTGTAGTCTGAAGTTATGATGCTTTTTCTTGTCCAATTGAAGAGAAAGAGGGATAATTTAACTTTTCTCTCAATAAGAGTGACACTTAAAATTTGAAGGTTAAGTTTACACATCTTTGCATGAATCACTGCTATTTAAAATAGTCCCTTCTCAATGGACTAAATGAGTTAAAGAGAAGGTAAGCATAAACTTTACAGAGCAATTACATTATTCAATTGACATCATAGTTATATAGATGTTTTTAAAATTAATGGTTTAACTATATCATGCAATAATGCATAGAGGAGAGCATATATGTTTGTATATAGAGAGCCTGCCAAATATCTAATTGTCCAGAATACAAAAATGTATTCAATACAAAAACTTAACTCTAGCAGAGCATCTAATTTATGCTGAACTTGTATGTTGATCTTTCACATCATACTGTGAGATCATTGAGGTCTGGGACTCAGTTTTATTTATTTGTTTATTATTTTATATACCAAGTATTGAATACAATACTTAGTGCATAAAGGATTGAGTCCTTATTATGTTTCAGGCACTTTCTTAGGTGTTAGAAATATGCAAGTAAGCAAAAACAACAAAATTACTACTTCACTCTTGTAGCTTACAGTTTAGTCAAAGAAATATGCAACAATAAACATTCAAACAAATGGAATCTGTGTTTATGAGCAATGTTATACAGTCACAGTCTTCTTTAATAGAGGAGTTTAACCTGATCATTAAGGTAAACAAAACTTTACTGTGGCAGTATTGATTGACCTGTGATCTGAAGGGTAAGAAGGAAAAGAGGTCATCCCAAGCAAGGGAAACAGCTTGTTTTTTTTTTTTTCCTCCTGTTGCAAGAAAAACGTGCTCAGCACAAAAGACTGAAAGAAGCCAGAATTGATTAGACAATAGAGATGAAAAAAATATCTTGACCATGTAACTGGTTAAGTGGTCACTGAATGTGATTTTGCACATATTACTCTGCACGTTACTCCTCTAATATATTTTCATTACAGCATTTATTAATTATCACACAAGATCTATTTGCTTGTTTATGTACTTTTTGTTCTTTTTTTTAATTTTCCACCATCAAAACCCATGCTCCATAAAAGCAGAAAGCTTGTGTTTATTGTTCTCTCTATGCCATAACCCTGATAACTAGGATAATACCAGAATATCATAAATGCTGAATAAATGTTAGTTCATTAAATTAAAAAATGAAGAATATTTTCATTGTCTATTACTACAGTGGCAAAAGTTATAGGACACAACATGCGCAAAAGAAAGCTCATCAATCAATCAAGAAGCACATTTTTTTTTTCTTTTTGAGATAGAGTGAGAGAAAACACAATCCTGGAGACAGAGAATTGGGTTTCCAAGAAAAGTCTTTGCCCACTAAGTTAATACTTTATTCTTTCTCAACTATTCTTCTCTCCTGTCATTCTTTTCCCATCTTAAATTCATTTAATGGGATATTGCCACTGGGCTTAATACCTTTGGGCCTCCATGTTGTGAATGGCAAGGTGAGTGTAATGTAATTGGCACATTTTTGTGATGAAAGTGAGATAAAATAATCTAGCATAGGTGATGATCTATGGTAGATAATCAACACAGAATTTATGAAACTGTTGATGCTCCTATTGAGGCTATTGCTTTGGCTCCTGTTTTGGTGGTGGAGGATGAATCCTTTGAAAAGACAGCTGTACAATGGAGTTTTGTGAGTAGAATGACTAGGGAGTGCCCTTGGGATCAATGCCAATGAAAGAAATTGAAGGAAACAGGATAGGGCAAATAGGGCAAAGGGAGAAGTGGAGTTCTACGGTAGGTCAATGGTAGTTTTAGCTACCCACACCTGGATCTCCAAACTAAGTTGAACCCTCAATATTTTTCTGCATTGGGCCTAACTGGCCATATCTTTTACCCTTTGTATGTGAGATTCCCAGGGAAAAGTGTAACATTGAGGAAGAGGTTATCCTTGAAGGAACTGACAGCTGAGGCAATAAATCCTTTGAATGGGAATCTGGGTGCACCTCACTACGTGTAACACCTCATTCTTCTTTCAGGTGATAAACTTTTTAGATCCTTGAGTCTCCTAAGACTTCAAAGAAGGGTCACTGATACAGCTGAGGAGAAACAAAACTCTAACCTCAGTTTCTCCACTCACTGGTAGGGAAAGTCTTTTATTTTAATTTGTTTTATTCCATTTATTATTACATTGTTTAATGGAAGGTTGTCTTAATCTGTTTTCTGTTGCTCAAAACAGAATATCTGAAACTGGATAATTTATAAGGAAAAACAATTTATTCCTTACAGTGATGGAGGCTGAGAAGTCCAAGGTCAAGGGGCTGTATTCAGTGAGTGCCTTCTTGCTGGAGGGGACTCTCTGCAGATTCTCAAAGCAGCACAAGGCCTCACATGAAGAGGGGGGTGATTGTACTAGCTCAGGTCTTTCTTCCTTTTCTTATAAAGCCACCAGTTCTACTCCCATGATAACTCATTAATCAAGTAACCCATTAATCCTGCAATTCAGAAATGAATTAATTTATTCATGAAGGCAGAACTCTTATGACCCAATTATCTCTTGAAGACCCCACTTCTCAATGCTGCCCACATTGGGGATTAAATTTTAACATGAGTTTTAGAAGAAACAAACATTTAAACCATAGCAAATGTCCACTATGAGACAATTACTATAATATATATTTACACACACATATCCTTTTTATTCTTACAAAAATACCATTTTTTGTAAACAAAATGATGTTCAGAGCAGCTAAAATATTATCCTAGAATAATCAATAAATGGGCAACAAGGACAAGTCTCAAATTTAACAATTTGGTTGCTAATTTAGGTTTCTTGGACTAATTGATATCTATGGTGATTTTATGCCCCAAACTCCTAGTCTGTTAATGAACTGAAATCTAATGCCACAATAATAATTTGTATACATTATTTTAAAAATACAATCCTAATGTCAGACCAATGCATTGGTTAGTGTTTTAAACAGGAGATGTTTAAAGAATGTTTACATCCATGTTAATATAAACTGATTTATTCTGAAGTACTAAGAGCGTCAAATCCTGTTGAAGAACTTTGCAGTTTTCAGGAATTATTGGTAAAAATATTAAAAATAATGCTAGAAGGGGGCCAACATAGCTAATTAGAAGCAGCTATGGTGTGTGGCAGTCACAGAGAGGAACAAAAGGGGTGAGTAAATACAGCACCTTCATCTGAAATATTCAGGTACTCACATTGAGACTGACAAGAGAAACAATGTGATTCACAGAGAACAAGGAAAAGCTGGGCAGGGCGATCACCCACCTAGAAGTGACATGGAGCAAAGGGAATCCCCACACTCACCCAAGGGAAGCCATAAGTGAATATGTGACCCCAAGAAACTACACTTCTCCCATTGATCTTTGCAACCCACGGATCAGGAGATACCCTCCTGAGCCCATCCCCTCCTGAGCCCACTCAACCAGGGCCTTGGGTCCAACACACAGATCTGTGTGGAGTCTTGGCAGAGCAGCTGGTCAGGCACTGATAGGGACCCAGGAGCTTTACGTACTCTGGCCTTGGGATAACTGACAAATGCGACTGCAACTCAGGCAAGGCAGGAGCTCCATATATACTGTTAAGAAGGGGGATGAATCCAGGGGTCTGAGCAGTGTCAGTCTGCAGGCCCCACTTCCACAGCACCTCACAAGATAAAACCCACTGGCTTGGAATTCCAGCCAGCCACCCACAGCAGGGCCTGCCTGAGATTGGATGGAGCTCCTGAGGTGAGAAGTGGGCCACCACCTTTGTTGTTTGGATGACTCAGCTATTCCAGCCTTCAGGCTTTGGAGAGTCCCAGTGGTCCAGATGAGGAAGGGACCCCTCCAGTGCAGCACAGCTACTTTACCAAAACATGGCCAGAGAGCTTCTGTAAGCAGAAGTCTAATTCATTCCTCCTCCAAGCCAGGGACTCCAGCCACCCTCATCTGTGTTCTATAAACATAATTCTTATCTCTCCCTGGGACAGAGTGCCTTGGGGGAGGAACACGCCACAACCTTTGTTGTTTAAATGACATGCCATTCCAACCTGCAGGATTTGGAGAGTCCAAGCTGAATGGGGCAGAAGTGGTTCTCCAGCATGGCACAGCTGTTTTGTTGATGCATGGCCAGACTTAAATGGTACCCTGATTCATTCCTTCTTCCTGGGCATGTACTCCCAGCTGGGACCTCTGGCCACTCTGACCAATGTGCTATGACTGACAGTTCCAATTTCTCCACAGGAGGAGGTTCCCAGAGAACTTCCTTTTGCTATTTGGGCATCTCAGCCAGATATGAATTATGTCAGCCAGTCTAGCCAGTGGAACTTGGAGAGGCCAAACTGACTGGGGGCTTAAAGGATCCCCAATGCAGCACACCTGCTCTATAAAAATGTAGCTAGACTGCTTCTTTAAGTAGGTCCCTGATCTCATTCCTGCTGACTGGGTAAGATCTCCCAATTGGAGTTTCCAGCAACCTCCTAATGGTGCATTTGGGCCAGGAACAGCTAAGTACCTGCCTGGGACAGAGCTCCCAGAGAAAGTGGGGCAAGCTGCCATCTTTGCTATTTCATAGCCTTCACTGGTGATACATTCAGGTGCTCGGAAAACCAAGGTGAATAGAGCCTGGAGCTGACCTCCAGCAAAACACAGCAACCCTATGGAAGAATGGCCAGAGTGTTAAAAGGAAAACAAACAAATAAACAAAAACAACAGTAACAACAAAAAACACAAAAAAAAACCCCATCCAGAGGTCAGCAACCTCAAAGATCAAAGGTAGATAAGCCCACAAAGGTGAGAAAGAATCAGTACAAATGCTGAAAACTCCAAAAGCCAGAGCACCTCCTTTCCTCCAAATTACTGCAACACCTCCCCAATAAGGATTGAGAACTGGGCTGAGGCTGACATGGCTGAAATGACAGAAGTAGGCTTCAGAATGTGGATTACAACAAACTTCATGTGCTGAAGGAGCACATTGTAACCCAGTGTAAGGAAGCTAAGAATCATAAAACAATACAGGAGCTGAAGACAAAATAGCCAGTATAGAGAGGAACATAATCGACCTGACAGAGTTAAAAAAATTCACTACGAGGACTTCACAATACAATCACAAGTATTAATACTAGAATAGACCAAACAGAAGAAAAAATCTCAGAGCTTGAAGACTGTCTTTCTGAAATGAGAGGCAGACAAAAAATAGAGAAAAAAGAATAAAAAGAAATTAACAAAATGTCTGAGAAATATGAGATTATGTAAAGAGACCAAATCTACAACTGATTTAGTTATTAGAAGAGGCAGGGTGAGTGGAACCAAGTTGGAAAACATATTTTAAAATATCATCCAAGAGAACTTCCCCAACCTAGCTAGATAGGCTAGATCCAAAATCAGGAAATCCAGAGAACCCCTGTAAGATACATCAGGAGAAGGTCTTCCCCAACACCCATAATCATCAGATTCTCCAAGGTCGAAATACAAGAAAAAAAATGTTAAGGACAGCCAGAGAGAAAGGCCGGGTCAACTGCAAAGGGAAGCCCATCAGACTAACTGTGGACCACTCAACAGAGACTCTACAAGCCAGAAGAAATTGGAGTCCAATATTCAACATTCCTAAAGAAAAGAAATTTCAACCCAGAATTTTGTATTTGTCCAAATGAAGCTTCATAAGCAAAGGAGAAGCAAATGCTGAAGGAATTTGTTACCAACAGACCTTCAGACAAGCAAATGCTGTCTTTTTCAGACAAGCAAATGCTGAAGGAATTTTTACCAACAGACCTTCCTTACAAGAGCTCCTGAAGGAAAAACTAAATATGGAGAGTAAAAACTATTACCAGCCACTACAAAGACACATTGAAATACACAGACCAGTGACACTATGAAGCAACCACATAAACTGGTCTGCAAAATAACCAGATAGCATCATGATGACAGGATCAAATCCACACATATCAATACTAACCTTAAAAGTAAGTAGGCTAAATGACCAAACTAAAAGACAGAGACTGGCAAGCTGGATAAAGAACTGAGACCCATCAGTATGCTGTCTTCAAGAGACCCACCTCACATGCAAAGACACACATTGTCTCAAAATGTAGGAATGGAGGAAAATTTTCCAAACAAATGGAACACAGAAAAAAACAAGTGTTGCAATCCTAGTTTCTGAAAAAATAGAGTTTAAACCAACAAAGATCAAAAAAGACAAAGCAGGATATTACATAATGGTAAACAATTCAGCAAGAGGAGCTAACTATTCTAAATATATATGCACAGAATAAAGGAGCACCCAGATTCATAAAGACAGTTCTTAGAGATCTTCAAAAATACTTAGACTCTTACATCATAGTGAGAGACTTTAACACCCCAATGACAATATTAGACAGATTATCAGGACAAAAAATTAACAAAAATATTCAGGACCTGAACTCAGCTCTAGGACAAGTGGATATCTACAGAATTCTCCCCGCTGAACAACAGAATATACATTCTTCTCATCACCACATGACACTTACTTGAAAATTGATCCAAACTAAAACTATCCTCAGGAAATGCAAAATGACTGAAATAATAACAGTCCCTCAGACCACTGCACAATCAAATTAGAGCTCAAAATTAAGAAATTCACTTAAAACCATACAAGTCCATGGAAGCTGAACAACCTACTCCTGAATAACTTTTGTGTAAATAATGAAATTAAAGTAGAAATCAAGAAGTTATTTGAAAGTAATGAGAACAAAAAAGACATTATACCAGAATATCTGGGATGCAGATAAAGCAGTGATAAGAAGGAAATTTATAGCACTAAATCCTCACATCAAAAAGCTAGAAAGTATTCCATGGTGTATATGTGCCACATTTTCTTAATCCAGTCTATCATTGTTGGACATTTGGGTTGGTTCCAAGTCTTTGCTATTATGAATAGTGCCGCAATAAACATGCATGTGCATGTGTCTTTATAGCAGCATGATTTATAATCCTTTGGTATATACCCAGTAATGGGATGGCTGGGTCAAATGGTATTTCTAGTTCTAGATCCCTGAGAAATACTATGCAGCCATAAAAAATGTTGAGCTCATGTCCTTTGTAGGGACATGGATGAAGCTGGAAACCATCATTCTCAGCAAACTATCGCAAGGATGAAAAACCAAACACTGCATGTTCTCACTCATAGGTGGGAGTTGAACAATGAGAACACATGGACACAGGAAGGGGAACATCACACACTGGGGTCTGTTGTGGTGTGGGGGGCGGGAGGGATAGCATTAGGAGATATACCTAATGCTAAATGATGAGTTAATGGGTGCAGCACACCAACATGGCACATGTATACATAAGTAACAAACCTGCATGTTTTGCACATGTACCCTAAAACTTAAAGTATAATAATAATGAAATAAAATAAATAAAATTTTTAAAAAAGCTAGAAAGATCTCAAGTTAACAACCTAACATCACAACTAAAAGAACTAGAAAACCAAGAGCAAAGAAATCCCAAAGCTACCAGAAGACAAGAAACAATCAATATCAGAGCTGAACTGAAAGGAATAGAGACATGAAAAACTGTTCAAAAAATCAACCAATCCCGGAGCTGTTTTTTTTTTTAAAAAAAAACTAATAAAATAAATATATCACTAGCTATACTAATAAAGAAGAAAAGAGAATATTTAAATAAACACAATTAGATGATAAGGGGAATGCTACCACTGACCTCACAGAAATACAAACAACGATCAGAAAACATTATAAACACCCTATGCACATAAACTGGAAAATCTAGAAAAAATGGATAAATTCCTGGACACATACACCCTCCCAATATTGAAACAGGAAGAAATTAAATCTCTGAATAGACCAATAATGAGTTCTGAAATTGAGGCAGTAATAAATAGCTTATCCACTAAAAAAAGCCCAGGACCAGACGGATTCACAGAATTGTTCCAGAGGTACAAGGGAAAGCTGGTACCATTCCTACTGAAATTATTCCTAAATAAATGAAAAGGAAGGACTCCTCCCTAGCTCTTTCTAGGAGGCTAGCATCACACTGATAAACCTGGCAGAGATACATGAAAAAACAAAACAAAACAAAATAAACTTCAGGCCAATATCCTTGATAAACATTAATGGGAAAATCTTTAACAAAATACTAGCAAACCAAATCCAGCAAAAACTTAGACACCATGATCAAGTAGGCTTCATCCCTGGGATTCAAGGTTTGTTCAATATATGCAAATCTATAAGTGTGATTCATCACATAAACAGAAATAAGGACTAAAACCACATGATTATCTCAATACATGCAGAAAAGGCGTTCAATATAATACAACATCGCTTCATGTTAAAAATTCTTAATTAACTAGGTATTAAATGAACATACATCAAAATAATGAGCCATATGTGACAAACCCACAGCTAATATTATACTGAATGGGCAAGAGCTGGAAGCATTCCTTTTGAAAACCAGAACAAGACAAGGTTGCCCTCTCTCACCACCCCTAGTGAACATAGTATTGGAAGTTCTGGCCAGGGCAATCAGTCAAGAGAAAGAAGTAAATGGCATTCAAATAGGAGGAGAGGAAGTCAAACTATTCCCGTTTGTAGATGACATGATCCTATATCTAGAAAACCCCATCATCTCAGCTCAAAATCTTCTTAAGCTAATAAGCAACTTCAGCAAGTCTCAGGATACAAAATCAATGTGAAAAAATGACTAGCATTCCTATATGCAAAAAACAGACAAGTGAGAGAGCCAAATCATGAATAAACACCCATTCACAATTGCTGCAAAAAGAACAAAATACCTAGGAATACAGCTAATAAGGGAAGCGAAGGATCTCTTCAAGGAGAAGTACAAACTTCTCAAATCAGAGAAGACAAAACTAATGAAAAACATGCCATGCTCATGGATAGGAAGAAATAACATTGTTTAAATGGCCATACTGCCCAAAGCATAGATTCAATACTATTCCCATTAAACTGCCAATGACATTCTTTATGGAATTATAACAAAACTATTTTAAAATTTAAATAAAAACCAAAAAGAGCCTGAATGGCCAAGGCAACTCTAAGCAAAAAGAACAAAGCTGGAGGCATCATACTACTCGACTTCAAATTATACTACAGGACTACAGTAACCAAAACAGCATGGTACTGGTACAAGAACAGATACGTAGACCAGTGAAACAGAATAGAGAACCTAGAAATAAGATCATACACCTACAAATATCTGATCTTCAACAAACCTCACGAAAACTAGCAATGGTGAAGGGATTCCCTGGGAGAACTGGCTAGCCATATGCAGAAAATTGAAACTGTACCCCTTCCTTACACCATATAAAAAAATCACCTAAGATGCATTAAACATTTAAATATAAAACCCAAAACTATAGAAACCCTAGAAGGAAACCTAGGCAATACCATTCAGAATATAGCCAGGGGCAAAGATTTCATGATGAAGACACCAAAAGCAATTGCAACAAAAGCAAAAATTGACAAATAGGATCTAATTAAACTAAAGAGCTTCTGCCCTGCAAAAAGAAACTATCAACAGAGTAAACAGACAACTTACAGAATGGGAGAAAAATTTTGCAAACTATGCATGTGAAAAAAGGTCTAATATATTGCATCTACAAGGGACTTAAATAAATTTACAAGAAAACAATAAACAACTGCATTAAAAAGTGGGTAAAGGACACAAACAGACACTTTTCAAAAGAAGACATACATGTGGCCAACAAACATGTGACAAAAAGCTCAACATCAGTGAGCTTTTTAATGATCAGTGGATCCTTTTTAATGATCAGTGGATCATTAGTGAAATGCAAATCAAAACCACAATGAGATACCATCTCACACCACTCAGAATGGCTATTATTTGAAAAGACAAAACATAACAGATGCTGGCGAGGCTGTAGAGAAAGAGGAATGCTTTTACACTGTTGATGGTTTGTAACTTAGTTCAACCATTGTGAAAGGCAGTGTGCTGATTCCTCGGAGACCTAGAGGCAGACATACCATTTGCCCCAGCAATCCTATTACTCTATTACTGGGTATATACCCAAAGGGACGTAAATCTTTCTGTTATAAAGATACATGAACACCTATGTTCATTACAGCCCTATTCACAATAGCAAAGATGTGGATTCAAGCTAAATACCCATCAACAGTTGACTGAATACAGAAAATATGGTACATATATGCTATGGAATACTATACAGCCATAAAAGGAACAAGATCATGTCCATGCAGGAACATGGATGGAGCTGGAGGCCATTGTCTTTAGCAAACTAATGCAGAAACAGAAAACCAAATACCACATGTTCTCACTTAATAGTGGGAGGTAAATGATGAGAACACATGGACACATGGAAGGATACAAAACACATTGGGGCCTGTGGAGGGCAGTGGATTGGAGGAGGGAGAGGATTAGGAAGAATAGCAGGTGGATGTTGGGCTTACTACCTGGGTGCTGGGATGATCTGTGCAGAAAGTCACCATGGCAAACGTTTACCTATGTAACAAACCTACACATCCTGACATGTACCCATGAACTTAAAAGTTGGGAATAAAAAAAATTAAATGATGACAATGATGTTGTTTCATATATGTACAAAACTGGATGGAAGAAAAGACTATTATAGAATCTGATTAGAAGAATCTTAGTAGAATCTTATTCTACTCATTGAATACAGGAAGAAGATGTATTTTGGCTTATGGTTATATTGATGAAACAAGCCTAAATTTAACTCAATAACTCTTTTGTTGCAATATACATATTTTTTATTTTACACCTTTAAGCATTCCCACCATTTTCACCTAAAAGTAGTGCCTAATGGAATCTGAAAAATTCATTGAATAGGAAAATTGGTCAAAGTTGTGTACCTCTTCTGTTAGGGAAATATGCTATTATGCTAAAGCAGTGGTTCTCAATGTGTGGTCCAAGACCTGCAACATTAGCATCAGTTGTGAATTTGTTAGACATGCAGCTTCTTAGGAGCTACCTCAAATCTACTAAATCAGAAATTTTGAATGAGGGGCCAAGTAAGCTGAATTTAATCAAGCCCTCCATGCTGATGCTTGTTAAAATATTAGAAAGTTGAAAATTACTGATGTAGATTATTTTAGATTGAAAAGTTTAATGCAAATAGGTATCACCTATAAAACTATGAGTGGTCACAGATTATGGAGGAGAGAGAGAAACTAACAGAAAATGACTCAAATAAGAAATAGTATAAGAAAAGAGAGAGGTTACTTTCATCTGATAGAGGTTCTTTGCATGTCAACCTAAAAAATTAAAAAGGCGAGAATCTGGTTTAAAGGGTATATTCTAGCAAAAAGGTTGAAGGTGGGCCATCCAGGAAAGCACAGATCCAAAGAATGGAAGTCAGTGTTCCAAAAAATAGAAATTTTGGATAATTTTGTTGATGAAAAAATCAAATTCTGTAAGATATTTGAAGAGATTTATTCTGAGCCAAATATGACAGACCAGTAGCCCATAACACAGCCCTTAGGAGATCCTGAGAACATGTTCTTAAGGTGGTGAGGCCAAAACATGGTTTTATGTATTTTAGGAAAACATAAGATGTCAATTAATACATGCAGGATGTACATTGGTTTGGTTCAGAAAAGTGGAACATCTGGAAGTGGGGGCTTTCAGATCTTAAGTAGAGTCAAAGATTTTTCTTATTGGCAATTGGTTGAAAGAGTTAAGTTGTTGTATAAATACTCAGGGAAGTCTGGGTTAAGATAAGGGGTTGTGGAAACCAAGGTTTTATTGTGCAGGCAAAGCCTCCAGGTAGCAGGCTTCAGAAAGAATAAATTGTAAGTGTTTCTTTTCAGGCTTAAAGAGTCTGTTCTATTAGTAACTCCAAAAGGGAAGAAGGTATAATAAGCCATTTCTGACCCCCTCTTCCCATCATGGCTAGTTTTTCAGGTTATCTTTGGAATGCCCTTCGCCAAGAGGAAGGGTCCATTCACATAGTTGAAGGGCTTAGAATTTTATTTTTGATTAACAATTTATATAGGCAAAGTTCAAGAAACTTTAATGGAAGTTTAACAGAATTTCAATATCTTTTTATGTAAGGCTTAATACATAGTTATCGCAATCTGATTAGGCAAAGTTATATTTTTTATTGTTTTTTCAGGAAAGGTATATTTAACATTCTACACTACACCCTGTTTGGGTGCCATCTGATCTGAGTTAGGTAAAGGACAATAAAGCAAGTGGTTAATCTATAACAAAGATCAGTGATTGGATATAGAAGTTCTGTCTCTGGTCTTTTCTAGTCATTTACAGAACAAGAACAATGAGGAAGAGAGTTAAGCTATAACCTAAGAAGCAGATTTGCAAACATGTTATGTGACTCAGCTCACAGTCACATCTCTCTCAAGGTTTCAAGTGTTTTGGGGTTCAAACAGTTTTTAAATTTCATTTATTTTCACAATGATGAAACTACTTTCTAGAAAAGAGAGAGCCATACCTAGAAAGAAGTGAGAAAGCAAAAACATACAATTTACAGATTCTCCACACAGCCCAGTCTACAAACACCTGGAGAATAATAATAACATATAAGTTTGTAGATTTCACTGGCATTCCCTCTTCCACAGAGTTTATATCAGAGGACAAACATTTATATTACTGAAAGCTCTTCAGCTTGAGAAACAGCTTTAGTTTTACGAATCCTGCAGTAAATATGCATAGCCACATGATGCAAGAGCGTAGCAGTATCCAGTGAGTCACATTCTGGGCCTGAGAGGGAGAGGATTTTATTTTTTAATTTAGGTAACTCTGGGTCTTATTCTTTTCTTTTTAGAGACGGCATCTGGCTCTGTCACGCAGGCTAGAGTGTAGTGGCATGTGGTATTTATTCTTGCTTGGAGAATAATGCTTACTCTAACATATAAGAAATTTCCAAGTTGATAAAAATGTGAAATTATGGTAATCCTTCTTTTGGTTTGTTTCACTAAAAATAGTTATTATTGAAATATCTTTGCTTTAGTAGTTGAATAATTCATGAAAAAACATGATTAACTTATGATAAACTTTACAAACACCAACACCACATTTTTTTCCTAGTATGTTACTATAGCCTCTTCACTGTTCTAAACTGTCAGTTCAGATTTAGTTAGGGCCTTATGTTAAATTTTTCTTTACATTTTGATCTGAATTTACTAGACTCTCTTTAGGTAATTTTGAAAGTAGAGTAAAATTTTCTGTAGCTGCTACCATGTTTGGAGTCAAATACCCACATATGGATGTGTGCCTCAGTAAAACTTCTTTTGGCACAAGCATGTTGCATCTTACCATGTATGTTAACTTAGGCATAAATATATGCAGCCTGCAACAGGTGTGAATACCATGCAGAGAGGGTCTCATGATCTTTGGCTAATGTAATTAAACAGCCCAGCATTTTCTAAAGGCATGTCTATTTAATTACTTCACATTGTTAA
Organism: Pan paniscus; assembly: GCF_029289425.2. Lineage (NCBI taxonomy): Eukaryota > Metazoa > Chordata > Mammalia > Primates > Hominidae > Pan > Pan paniscus. The sequence goes on from NC_073259.2 coordinate 81,321,644, forward strand.
TGATTCCATATGAAGGTGATTTTTCCCCTCATGATCTCATAGATGAAAAAAATAGATTCTTACATATTTTTGGGGGGTATACAGAGGAAATGGTGGTTTTATGGAATTAGATGCCTCTAAAATTTTCCCCCTTTTGTGACAACGTAGTCGCTGAAAACAAAGACATTCACACTGTTACTTCTGTGTACCAGGGAAAGCTTTGATCAAAGTTTTACCATGTGTCATTATCAGGTAATACATTCTTCACAGTTGGTAATTAGCAGGTGATAATGAAAAGCAAGTCCAATATTTCACATATGCCCTTAAAAGCTACATCTCCAGCAGGAGGAAAGAGCTGAGAAATTGATTTACAAAATAGTTTTCCACATATTGCTTCACTAAATAGAAAGACAAATCCCTTTTAAAATCAGAAGCTGGACAAATGTGAGGAAATCAGAATCTGCAAGCAACCAGATAATGTTATTGATCATTAACTGTGGATTATCTGTTACATGCAGTGTAGTTTGGTGGAACTGATTTTTAAAGTTAACAGAGACTATTTTCATAGATAACTGACTCCAAGCAAATATCTTGGCTCATTTACAATTATTTTCCTGTGATTGTGATTTTTTCTTTTTTTAAATGTAATTGAATATTGATAAATTATAATTGTATATATTTACATACATATGATATATGTATATAACGTGGAATGATTGGATCAAGCTAATTAACATGTCCATCACTTCAAATAATTCAACAAAAGTTAAATTTCCTGGAAATTGGGTACCAGCCAAATCTACTGGACAATACCTAATGGACAACATGGCATGATTTTGTGTTAACGATGTATCTGCCTCAGAATCTCTATCACTAGATTACTAAGGTGATAGACATGTCCAATTTAAATCATTCTTGAGGATTAAAACAGGGAGCAAGCAAAAGATTAAGGTTAAATTCTAAAGCGCTGGAATCAGAAGTTTAAGGTTTTCATCTTCAGTACTATATGCTCAGTCTGAGCAAGTTTTGACAAGTTTCTTAAACATTCTGACTCTGTGCTGCTTCCTCTGTAAGACTGATGGGGTGAATAAAAGTGAAGATTTCATGGGGAGATGTGAGAAATATGTGTGAGCATACAAGTGAGGTCCTTAGTTTACTGCTTGGCAATGAAAGCCAAGGCATAATTTTTAGCTATTATTATTTTTATTACTATTACTCCTTCTATTATCATTTGTGTTCCTAGATATCATCCTGGACAAGGTGGGATATTAAGCTATAATCATCCACTGATGAACATGAAATTGTACACAGGATTAGATAGTTTTCACCTAAAATGAGAAAACATTTTGAATAGTGGAATGCAGGGCAGGTTGGTTTTGAAAAAGCATAGAGATTGAGAAAAAACTTCAGTGCATGAGTCAATTCTTGCCCAAGGAAGGCAAGCTTAGGTGTGTCCTAGGAAGTAAGTACCTCATTATTTCATGACTGTAGTGGACTGGTCAGTGACAGAATGCATCAAAGGAAAAGTGCAATTTTTCAATGCAGAGTGAAGAATTTAGGGAATAAACCTTAAATTACGCAGGAGGTAAATTTTAGTCATTAATATATATTTATTGAATGATAGACATGTATTGGGGACTGTATTAGGAGAGGTGACAACAAGCTTTAATATGTCTGTTAAAGACAACAGTTCTAATATAACTTGTAGAGAAATATAAAAATGTACTAGCACACATGTAATTGGTTTACATATGTGTTTTAAAATGCTGAATTATAATACGATAGTCAAAGGTTACATTTGTGCCTAATTTTTGCATAATCACAGATTATTTCACCATACAGCAGTTGCCATTATTTTTCCATTTTAAAAGCTTATTAATAAAACAATTTCCTTCTAGAAAAATCTTATTACCTGTGCTATAATAGATGACAATAAATAGAAAGGAATTTTTAGATAAGATAAAGCAAAGTTACCTTCTATAAGGTTCTATAGTAAATCTGTAAAAGTTACAGCTCTACATTTCACTCAATTGACCCACTATAATTGTAATAATAAATAATTACCTTTTTTGGACACTCTAAGATTGTTCACTATGACTGTACAATTGTTATAGTAACTGGCTACTGAGAAAATGCCAAAGGCATTCAAAGAGTTCATGCAAGGGTTTTCCTTTATTAGTCTTTGCTGTTGAGTAAAATTATGTTTAATGAGAGGTAAACAGTGCAGGGGAGACAGCGCTGTGTTTTGGATAACTATGGAAACTGTTGCTAAGAAGCACACAACATCTGCAAATTCATTTCCTGAACCCAGTTTCCAGCCCCCAACCCTTGCCCCATTTCTGGGAATTATATTGCCATTTACTGTGCAATTGTTGGTCACTGAATATTTTAGAGTACATGGGCTAATGATAAACAGTATCACATCATCTTTGAGTCTGAAAGCACACTGTCATAGAAGCATCAGGACTGCTAATGAGAGAAGAGATAGATGTTAATTTTTAGTCAGAATTATAGTGAGAATATTGATTCCTTATATTAACTATTTCTATTGCTTATTATATTCCCAGCATCTGTGACAAGCCACGAAAAAGAATCTGTTTGAAAAAGAATACAACATTACTTTGCTCCTGTTCCCATGTGTCCTTTTTTGATTTTGTAATCTGGAAGATACAAGCTAAATTTATTTTAAGAATAGTGAAAATCACCTCCCAACAAATCATTACATATTATATAATGCTTGATGATACTCTTTGTCATGGGTTGTTTTGTGTGTGTGTTCATTTAAAATATGCCTTTGCAATAGGAAACACATACTCTGACAATTTTACAGGCCAATAAACAAATCTGTATTATTAATTACCACTGTCAGAACGTGTCTTGGTATTTGATTACTGGCAATGGTTCTTGCTGAACAGATTCATAGTAATAAGATCCTTGATTCTCTGGAAAGGTAGCCTGACAAATTAACCAACCTGTGATTTATCCAATCAAGAGAATTCTCAGGAAGATTTGAGTGTTTCCCGCCGTTTCAATCATAAAAATGAAACTAGTTAGCCTGATATCAAGATAGATATTTTTTTCCTCTCTCAATTCTTAGAAGAATCAAGTTTTGCTCATGGCTTACATTGAGATATTTCTGTAGACACATGAAATTGCAAAAAAATTTTGGTTTATGAAATTCAAATGACATGTATATACTAATTAACAGCATCACCCTTACTTAAGAGTGGAAACGTAAGCTTAAAAATTACATCAGTTTTCTGTTGCTGCTGTAAAAAATTGCAACAGACTTCGTGGTTGAAAACAACATAAATTCATTGTCTTACACTTCTGGGGGTCTGAAATCTGGATTGGTCCCACTGGGAAAAAAGAAAGATATTGGTATAGTTTGGATCCACGTCCCCACCAAATCTCATGTAAAATTGTAATTGCCAATGTTGTAGATGGGGCATTGTAGAAGGTGATTGGATCATGAGGGCAGATTCCTCATGAATGGTTTAGCACCATCCTTCTTAGTACTGTCCTTGCAATAGTGAGTGAGTTCTCATGAGATCTGGTTGTATAAAAGTATGCAGCACCTCCCTACACTTCTTGCTACTGTTCCCACCATCTGGAATGTTTAGCTCCCTCTTTGCCTTCCACCATGATTATAAGTTTCGTGACACCTTCACAGAAGCCAAGCAGATGCCAGCTTCATGCTTTCTATAGCGCCTGTAGAACCGTGAGCCAATTAAACCTCTTTTCTTTATAAATTATCCAGTCTCAGGTATTTCCCCTAGCAATGTGAGAACAGACTAGTACAGATGTTGTCAAGGCTGCATTTCTTCTAGAGGCTGTAGGAAAGAATCTGTTTCCTTGCCTTTTTCCCCTTCTAGAGGCCACCCACATTTCTTGGCTCATAATTATTTTCTATCTTTAAAGCCACTAATGGCCAGTTGAGTTTTTTTCACTCTGTGTCTTACAGTAACACTGACTCTTCTGTCTCCCTCTTTTACTTATAAGGATCACTGTGGTTACATTGGGCTCACCCAGATAGATAATTCAAAATAATATGCTCATCTTAAGTTCATCTAATTAAAAACTGTATTTCTCCCGGCAACCTTAATTCTCCTTTGCTCTGTACCATAATATAGTCACAGGATTCAGGGATTAGGACATGGTCATATTTGGGGGAACATTATTCTACATACATCAGAACATAAGCTGATTTTTCAGAATTCATATTGAGAAGGATGTAACTATATTCATTACTGTAGCCAATTATTTTGTTATTGCAATGTTGGACTCTGCTAATCTATTATTTTTTATGTTATTATGAATTGTGTCAGTTCAAAAATGTTTACTACTTAAGCAATCTCTACCCAACTCCTAGAACTAGATTTCTGAAAACCTTAGAAATGAGAGAAACCATATGGGAAAATAAGTTTAGTGGAGCAAATTAATAAATTGTATATGTATATATAAAATACTCATAAATATATATACACTCATTCACTGAAACAAAATACACAAGAAAAAACAAAAAACAATCACAAAACAAGTGTAATATATTTTACAAATCCTAATATGCAAATTTGTCACATTTTAACTTTAACATTTCGATTTGGGATGGATCTTTTAATTGCTATTTTTCTGTGGCAGTCATGAAGCACCATTTTGTCTGCACAGTCCATCAAAACTTGCAGAGTAAGTGTAGCTAGTTTGGAAGAAAATTTCAGATACAATGATGAACACTCTTTTAAGAAATGCTGTAATTCTAAAACTCCTGCTGGCAGAGAATAATATGTGAAAACACATACACACCCACACACATAAACACATGCACACTCTAAGTTGAAGAGTTTCAGAAGAGTTGGACACGGAATGTTGAAGTATTTTAATGACATTTTAACAAATATATTTCACTTATATTTTCCTTCTTATGTAAGTGAAAGCATAACATTATTATGTCTGAAAATCTATTTTAATATAAAATGAAACTACAAGTGGAAGGATAGTGTAATATTTTCATTAGCAGCATCTTTTATTTATTGGTATTACATAAATGGTAGTGTTTCCTATCATTGATGGAATTCTAGCTTCAGTGAAATAGTGTATGAATTTTTTCTTTCTATTGCTCTTGACTTTGGGAAACCTACTATCCCAATACCATTTTGAAAGGTCACTCATTGTATTCCATCTTTACTACAAGGGTAAATGGTGGTTGATCCAAGTAAGTGAATCAGAATGTTACCAGATCTTTACGTTGGGGGATATTAGTCATGGTACAGCTATCTGCAACATAAAGATGAGTAGTGATTTAAGCCAGCTGTTTACTTAAAACTCTTGCCAAAATTAATTTCTAAAAGGGCTGGGGTTTAAATAACGGTCAGAGTGTTTCCTAAGCTATGATATATTAGTCTTAGAAGCGTTTGTTCTGATTCTGCTAGAATCAGGAGAAATTTGAATCACGTTTACTGAATCCAATTAAGATTGTCTTTCTGGAACACATGAAGGCAGAAAAATAAGACCAAGTGTTAAATAAATGTATGCAAGAACAACTATAAGAAATGAAGATAAATAAAAGTCCATGTGAGGTTCACTGAGGTCCTGGATCTAGACATGCCTGAAGGAGCACTGACCTTGAATATGACCTTGGATTTACTATTTCCTCAAAAATTTTTGAATTGAGTTTTACCTTCCAAAAGAAAGAACCATGACAAGTATGATAATACATAATTAATTATTTCTTAATGTTAATTTTAAATAAACTTCTGAGATGATGCAACATCTCTAATGATGGCAATGATGAAAAGAATTATAGCAGAGCAAAGCAGGAAGATACATTGTTATTAGGAAAGGACAGCTCCAAGCCCACTTCACCTCAAACTTACATATCTCCATACTTTCACAATTATCTAATTTTTGAAAAAATAAATATTATTGTGTATATTTTTCTGGTTTACAATATGTTGTTATGGGATACATATAGACAGCAAAATGGTTTCTACAGTGAAGCAGATTAACATATTACACATAATTTATGGTGATAAGAGCAACTAAAATCTTATTTATTAAAAATCTCTAAGGTAGTGCAATTTTATTAACTTTAGTTCTTATGTTATACACTAGAGCTCTAGACTTGTTTATCCTGTATTTTTGCTATTTTATATTCTTTGACCTACATCTAACCATTTTTTTCTCCCTCCTCTACCCAACCCATGGTAACCATTCATTCTCAATATTTGTGTATTTGAGCTCATTTTTTTTGGGTTATATTCCACCTATAAGTGAGATCATGCAATGTTTTTCTCTCTTTGTCTGGCTTATTTCACTTAGCATAATGTCCTCCAGTTTCATCTGCATTGTGGCAAGTGGAAGGATCTCTATCTTCATTAAAATTGAATAATATTCTGTTACATATTTATTCCACATTTTATCTATCAATCCATCTGTCAATAGACCGGTGGATTGTTTTTATATCTTACCTATTGTAAATAATGCTTCAATATACATGATAGTGCAGGTATCTTTATAAGGTGTTGACTTCATCTACTTTGGGTATGTGTTCAGAAGAGGAATTGCTGGGTCATATGGTAGCTCTATTTTGGATTTCTTTAGGAACCTCCATATTGTTTGTCATAATGGATGTACCAATCTCCATTCCCACCAACAGTGTACTAGAGTTCACTTTTCTTCACACCCTCAATAACGTTTATTATTTCTTTTTTTTTATAATAGCCATCCTTGCAGGCATGAGGTGATTCCTCACAGTGGTTATAATTTGCATTTCCCTTATGATTAGTGACATTGAATGTCTTTTAATAGATCTGTTGACTATTTTGGGGTCTTTATAAGAGAATTATGTACACAGTTTCCTTGATCATTTTAAAATTGAATTATTTGTATTTCTGCTATTGAGTTGTAAGAGTTCTTTATAAATGTTGTATATTAACCTCTTATCAAATATGTGATTTACCCTCACTTTTTTCCCAGTGTAGGTTGACTTGGTTGTTTGCTTGCTGTGCAGAAGCATTTTAGTTTTATGTAGTTCAATTTATTTATTTTTATTTGTGTAGCCTGAGCTTTTGGTGTGATATCCAAAAAATTATTGCAAAGGCCAATGTAAAGGAGCTTCCCTCTACATTCTCTTCTAGAATTATTATGGTTTTGAGTGTTACATTTAGGTCTTTTATCCATTTTGGGTTGACTTTTGTGTAGGTTGTTATATAAGGGTCCGATTTTATTATTTTGCATGTGGAAATCTAGTTCTCTCAGCATCCTTTATTGAAGAGACTGTCTGTTCACTGCTGTATCCCTTGGTGTTCTTGTCAAAAATTAATTGACCATATATGTTTGCATTTATTTCTGGGTTCTCTATTGTGTTCCATTGTCCTATGTTTTTTCTAGTACCAGGCTGTTCTGATTACTATAACTTTGTAACATAATTTTCAATCAGAAAGTGTGATGCCTCCAAGTTTCTTTTTTTCTCAGTATTGTTTTAACTATTTGGAGTTTTTTAGGTTTCATACAAATTTTAGGACTTTTATTTCTATTTCCATAAAGAATGCCATTGGATTTTTGATAGGGATTTATGTAGTATGGCAGTATTTATAATATGAATTCTTCCCATCTATGAACATGGGACAGCTTTTCATTTTTTTATTCTTCAATTTTTTTTACTAATGTTTTATAGTTTTCAGCTATACAATCTTTCACCTCCTTGGTTAAATTTATTTCTAGGTATAATTTTTTGATGATATTATAAATGAGATTATTTTCTTAATTTCTTTTTCTGCTAAGTTGCTATCCTTGTATTAAAAATGCTACTGATTTTCATATGTTGGTTTTTGTATCATGCAATTTTACTGAATTCATTATGATCTCCAAAATTCTTCAAACTTTAGCTAAACGTTCAATTGTGTATCTGTATCTTTGGCATGCTTATAACTTTTTTTTTTTTTTTTTTTTTTTGAGATGGAGTCTCACTCTGTCACCCAGGCTGGAGTGCAGTGTCGTGATCTCGGCTCACTGCAACCTCCTCCTCCCGGGTTCAAACAATTCTCCAGCCTCAGCCTCCCAAGTAGCTGGGACTACAGGCACACGCCACTATGCTGCTATTTTTTTTATTTATTTTTAGAAGAGACAGGGTTTCACCATGTTGGCCAGGATGGTCTCGATCTCCTGACCACCTGATCCATTCGCCTCGGCCTCCCAAAGTACTGGGATTATAGGCATGAGCCAACATGCCTGGCCGGCATGCTTATAACTTTTAACATTTCAGTTTTTGTTACATGGATTTCCCTTCATATTATTACTCCCAGCCCCACAAATTTCGAGGCTGGCCTGATTGAGAACACAGAACCTGTCTAATCCTGGACTTTAGGGAAGTCTACTTGATGGTGTGACATTTAACTAAAAACTAAAAGGTGGGATGATATAAATTAGTAGAGAAAGAGTTAGATGTTGTAGGTAGAGGAAACAGCATATGAGAAGCTTTTATATAAGAAGTGCAGCACATTGTACAGGACAGAAATTAAGTATATAGTTAGATTTCATAGGAACTTGTGGGTCATATTAAGGATTTTTATTAATTGAGAGGAGCAATGAGGAATCTTTGAAGAATACTAAGAAAGAAAGCAGTATATTTAAACATGTGTTTTAAGAAGATGTTTAAAAAAAGAGTGAGGAAAAACTTAGGAGAAGGCATGCTAGACATATAGGAAAAAGATAACTTAAACACAGGTGTGGAGATGTTAAAGATACTTTCCTGTCAGTTTCAGCCCTTTTTGGGTCTCTCACGTTTCTAGAGGAGTGGCCAAGCCTTCTGTAAAGTTTCTTTTCCATTAACTGTTTAAGGTTTGTTATGATTCTCAAACAGCTGTATGGATGGAAGAAAATTTCAAAGTCACAAATTAGTGCCAACTGATTGAGGTGATTGAATTTCTTCTTAGTTCTCTTGATAGTTATAAAAATTTGGGACTATACAAATGTGTGTTTTACTCAATGATGGCTTGGGGTATGTTGATGTGAGAAATTTCTAACATTTTTTCAGTAGTATTACTGCTTTTGTAATACATGCTACTAATATGACTAGCAATACTAGAAGAGTGCTTTTCAAGTTTTGCAGCTGTGAAGAGAGAAATTTATATTCTAGTTAAACTAAAATAGTTTAGCTGTCTAGCTGATGGATGATGGCCAAAAAAAATATGTGTACCAGTCTAAGGGTAATAACAAAATATATTCAACAGAATTTGATTACAGTGAAAGTATTTATCAATTGATCAACTTGTGGTTTGTAATGTTCCCTAATTCTAAGCCATGCAACCGTACATTCACACTTCTCAGGTACAGCTACCAACTGTCCTTTGATATCCAAGATATCTGCTAGGATGGTGCCACTCCTTGTTATTGAAATTTAAGGTTAGGTTTGAAGATTTGATGTATTTTGAATTTATATTGATGTAATGCAAAGTTAGGAATAATGATTTATAATTTGCCCCATGATCAGCAAGTTCTCCCATGTCATTTGTTACCTTTTCATCCTACATTGAAATTAACCCCATCATAAATTAAAATCACACTTTTTAGTTTATATCTGGAACCTATTCTGCTTGATGGATTTATTATCTTTCTAATTATTTCTAGACCAAAAGATTTTGATTAACATAGATTCAAAATATGAATAAATTATCTGGTAAGATTTATCTCCCTGGTTCTGTACACTTCTCATTTTATGATGTTCCTACTGATTTCATATGTTTAATGTTCAAATATAACCTAATATATTTTTGTCAAAAATCCTTTTAGTAACTGGGATGAGATTCTATTCAATTTATAGATAAATTCAAGTAGAACTGACCTTTTTTAATATTCAATTATCTTTTTCAAAAATGTAGTACCTGAATTTTCTTGTATTGTTCCCATTTGCTAGCATTGTTTTATTAAGGGATTTTCTTTCTATAAAGGTTTTACCAGGGTTAGATCCAAACTTGGAAATATATAATTAGGTATGAAAGTGGATATACAATTAGAGTCAACAAAATAAATCAGAACAAATCTCATGCTCCAAAGGCAGAAAAACATCATATGCATCACAAAATTCAGAAATATAATGTAACATTCTTTAAATTAACTAATTAAAAAAATTAATTAACATATTTAGATAATAAGCTTATCCTAAAATTTTGGCTAAATATCATTTGATTACTTATTTGTATGATGACAATTTTGTAATATTTTCTTTAGAGTGAAGAATATATTAATCCATCTTTCCTAGCATAGTTAATCTAAAGTAGTCTTTTTTTAATGGTTGATAGTTTCAGCCAGAAATAAATATGGACCAATTGCTTTTCTTACAATTTTACAAGTTTAATGATTGGGAGAAATTTCCATAGACTAGCTATTGGCCCCACACATGTCAAATTTTGTTTCTCCTCAACTAAACCACACTTCCAGGACTAAGTGCCATAAGTAATATTTATATTATGATACAACATCACGTCTGTACCTTTATGTCTTAACAATAGATGAAATACCACATTAGTGTAGGGATTTTTCTGGAAGCCATTCTTACACCAGAATGACTAGCAATAACTTAACTACACAGGAAAATAGCTGCAGTTCATATAAGTAGATTAAATAAATCCAAACATTATGTGCCTCCAAGTTTACTCTCCAGATTCTAAAATGCTCATGCCCATTCTAATGTATCAGAAGAGACAGGGTGGTGAAAACCAAGTACAATTTACCATTGAGATACTGTACACAACCAATTGAGTTAAAATCTTATTTTTAAAAATTTTTACAAAAGTAAATATCCATGTGAATATACTACTGAAGTCTTTCCTAAAACTCTGAAGTGAACTCATACAAGTGAGGACACTGAAGTTTAAGTTCCATTACCTTCACAGTAAACTTGCCTCTAGGTATTATGTTTTGGACTGAATGTTTGTGTCTTCCTAAGATTCACATGTTGAAATACTAACCCCTAATTTTATGGTATTTGGAGGTGGGAACTTTGAGAGGTAATTAGGTTTAGATGAGGTCACAAGGAGGGGACCCTCATGATGGGATTCATAGTCTTATAAAAAGAGGAGGGAACATGGGCAACACTCTCTTGCTCTCCCTTTCTCTCTCTTTGCATGTATGCATCAAAGAAAGTCATGTGAGGACATAACCAGAGAGAGGGCCCTCACCAAGAACATAACTGATGTGGTTTGGCTATGTCCCTACCCAAATCTCATCTTGAATTGTAACTCCCACAATTCCTATGTGTTGTGGAAGGAATGTGGTGGGAGGTGATTGAATTGTGGGGGTGGGTCTTATGATAGTGAATGAGTTTCATGAGATCTGATCATTTTAAAAATGGGAGTTTCCCTGCACAACCTCTCTTTGCCTGTTGCCATCCATGTAAGATGTGACTTGCCCCTCTGCGCCTTCCACCATGATTGTGAGGCTTCCCCAGCCACATGGCACTGTAAGTCCATGAAACCTCTTTCTTTTGCAAATTGCCCAGTCCCAGGTATGTCTTTATCAGCAGTATGAAAAATGGATTAATATGGTAAATTGGTACCAGTAGAGTGGGGTGCTGCTGTAGATACCTGAAAATGTGGAAACAACTTTGGAACTGGGTAACAGGAAAGGGTTTGAACAGTTTGGAAGGCTCAGAAGAAGACAGGAAAATGTGGGAAAGTTTGAAACTTCCTAGAGACTTGTTGAATGGCTTTGCTCAAAATGCTGATAGTGATATGGACAATAACTTCCAGGCTGTGGTGGTATCAGATGGAGATGAGGAACTTGTTGGGAACTGGAGCAAAGGTGACTCTTGTTATGTTTCAGTAAAGAGATTGGTGGCATTTTGCCCCTGCTCTAGAGATTTGTGGAACTTTGAACTTGAGAGAGATGATTTAGGGTATGTGGTAGAATAAATTTCTAAGCAGCAAAGCATTCAAGAGGTGACTTGGGTGCTGTTAAAGGAATTCAGCTTTAAAAGGGAAGCAGAGCATTAAAATCTCAGAAAATTTGCAGCCTGACAATGCAATAATAAAGAAAATTCCATTTTCTGAGAAAAATTCAAGCTGGCTCCAGAAATTTGCATAAGTAATGAGGAGACAAATGTTAATGCCCAAGACTATAGAGAAAATGTCTCCAGGGCACGTCAGAGACCTTACTGGCAGCCCTTCTCATCACACGTCTAGAGCCTTAGGAGGAAAAAGTGGTTTCATGGGCCAGGCCCAGGGTCCTAGCGCTGTGTGCAGCCTAGGGACTTGGTGCCCTGCATCCCAGCCACTCTAGCCATAGCTGAAAGGCACCAATGTAGAGCTCAGGCCATGGCTTCAAAGGGTGCAAGCCCCAAGCCTTGGAAGATTTCACTTGGTGTTGAGCCTGTGAGTGCACAGAAGTGAAGAATTCGGGTTTGCGAACCTCTGCCTAGATTTCAGAGGATATACAGAAATGCCTGGATGTCTAGGAATAAGTTTGCTGCAGGGGCCGGCCCCTCATGGAGAACATCTGCTAGGGCGTGCAGAAGGGAAATGTGGGGTTGGAGTCTCCACACACAGTCCCTACTGAGGCACTGCCTAGTGGAGCTATGAGAAGAGGATCATCGTCCTCCAGACCCAAGAATGGTAGATCTATTGACAGCTTGCACTGTGCACCTGGAGAAGCCCAGACACTCAACGCCAGCCCGTGACAGCAGCCAGGAGAAACGCTGTACCCTGCAAAGCCATAGGGGCGGATGTACCTCAGATCATGGGCACTCATCTCTTGCATCAGTGTGACCCTGATGTAAGACTTGGAGTGAAAGGAGATCATTTTGGAGCTTCAAGATTTGACTGCCCTGCTGGACTTCAGACTTGCATGGGGCCTGTAGCCCCTTTGTTCTGGCCAATTTCTGCTATTTGGAACAGCTGTATTTACTCAATGCCTGCACCACCATTGTATCCAGGAAGTAGCTAACTTGCTTTTGATTTTACAGGCTCACAGGTAGAATTGACTTGCTGAGTCTCAGATGAGACATTGGACTGTGGATTTTTGAGTTAATGTTAAAATGAGTTAAGACTTTGGGGGGCGGTTGGGAAGGCATGATTTGTTTTGAAATATGAGGATATGAGATTTGGGAGGGGCCGGGGCAGAATGATATGGTTTGGCTGTGTCCCCACACAAATCTCATCTTGAATTGTACCTCCCACAATTCTCATGTATCGTGGGAGGAACCTGGTGGGAGGTGATTGAATCATGGGGTGGGTCTTCTTGCACTGTTCTCATGATAGTGAATGAGTCTCACAAGATGTTCCATAATTTTAAAAATGGGAGTTTCCCTGCACAAGCTCTTTTGCCTGCTGCCATCCATATAAGATATGACTTGCCCTTCCTTGCCTTTCACCATGATTGTGAGGCTTCCCCAGCCACGTGGAACTGTAAGTCCATTAAACCTTTCTTTTGTAAATTGCCCCGTCTTGGGTATGTCTTGATCAGCAGCATGAAAGCAGACTAATATAATAACCATGTTGGAATCTTGATCTCAGATTGTCAGCCTCCAGAGCTGTGAGAAATAAATTGTTGTTTAAGCCACCCTCTCTGTGATATTCTGTTATAGCAGCCTAAACTGTTAGAGACATCTTGCATAATTATTTTAAGCATCTTATCTTTTAGTTTAAATCCTGTATATGAATGTACAGATAGCCATTTAAATTAATATTGTAAGACACCATCCTACCCCTATATTGTCTATAATAATAAAAGATATGATAAAATCCCATTCTTTGGATAGTTCTCACTTGGTAGTGGTATGTCTATTACTATTATAGACAATACAGGAGTGGTATGTTCAGTGGTATGTTCTATCCCTTCATAGTAGTTGTTTCTACCCTTCTTCGCTTCTATGTAGCCATTAAGTTTTCACCAGATATTTCATAGTACACTGGTTGGAAGGGAAGGGCAGTTTCACCTGAACTTTTGTGGTCTCTTCATTTTAGCATTTCTCTTATGTTCCACAAAGTCTCTATTACTGGGGTAATTAGCACTGTATAATTATGATTATTCTGCTTTTTCTTTCTGTTTTTCTCCCAATATGCACAGAGATAAATGGTAAAAAACTAAAGTTATCTCTCTCTTCTCTGACAAGTTTGGTAGAATAGGGAAGTTTCACTTTAGTAAATTTTCCCAGTACTCCCCCAACACTCCAGGATGCCTCTAAAACTGCTAAGTCTGCTTCTTTCCAAATTGAGAGTCATACTGAGAACTGTTAGTGCCCTGCCTGGACCTCTTTGGATTATTTTTGTAGTTCTCTGAATCTACCCTCAGCTTTTTTGTGCTTTGCTTCTAATGGCTTTGTAAAGGGTATGTTTGTTTGTTTTTCCGCAAAACTCACAGAATCATTAGTTATCTTTTGGGAAAGACCAAAAGCTTCAAACCTAGAATAAAGTAACCCCCCCTTTTTTATTGGTAAACCCAAAACCAGGGAATGTATTTTCAGACTTGCTTAGTTTTAGGCTTTTTGAAAATTGATAGTGAAATATTTGCCTTGTCCCACATATTGTTGTTTTTATGTTTTTCTATGTCTGTGACCAACATAAATGTCAGAAATATATAAAATGTATGTAATGGCCAGGGGCAGAAACAATTTTGCAGACTTAATTTTATTCTATTATAGTCTGGAAAGTTTTTCGCTTTTCTGTTTTCTGGTGTCCTTACTTAGGGAATATTAATAGATTAGAAGAGTAACTTTGTGGATTCCAGAGGATGGAAGTAGTAAAAAGTTTATTTCCTTGAGGCAGCTTCATAGCCAGTGACTGACCTATACAGGAGTATGAATGACCAACTTTATTGACTCACAGGTGGCAAACTAAGGTGTAATTTCCTCAAATTAATTCCTCAAACTGAGGTATAAACTCCAGGATTCCCCTTGTAGGTTAGCCTGGTAATTGAAAGTGGAATAATCTACAATCACACCCTCGCTTGGTTTTTCCTTCACTGTCCTCCTCCACTCTCTTACTGGCTTATCCTGAGAGCACCTTTTTAATAAAACACTTGTACATCAATCCCCACCTCATAGTTTGCTTTGAGATAACTTAAACTAAGATGTTGTATTATTGAAAACTTTACCAGCATTCTAACCTTGATCAACCACAAAATTTACTCTTGTTTTCCACGGCTGCTGTTTTCCAAAGGTTTTGTCCTGGGGTTGTATCTGTTTCCTAGTCTGTTGTAATGGGCAACACACACACACACACACACACTCTCACACTCATATGCACCCAAAACAACTACTCTGAAATCAGGATGAAAAAGCTGGATATTCAGGCATAGATTATCTCTGATTAGTCCTATTCTCAACTTAATTTTGAGTTCAGTGTCTGGAATATTTTGAAGGTTTGGAAATTTTAGATAATCAATTAATATAATATTTTTATATTATTAATTATGAGAATCCAAATATAGTTACTAAGGGAGAATAGTCTCTATTTATTTTTTTATTATATCTATGTATCTGTATCTATCTATCTAGCTAGCTAGCTAGCTGTCTATCTTTCTTTGTATCTACTTGTCATCTATCTATTGCAGAAAGGCAGATAGCTTATATAATGTAGCCATCTCAAGTCACAGAATCAAAGGACTAATTGGCCTATGGACGTTTTATTTTTCTCATTCTTTAAAGCTACTAATTGAGAAGTCAATAATATCACCAACAGCGGCCTTGGTTCAGTAGTTTATGTAGCTGAGATTGATAGCACGGTCAACTATGCTGTTATCAGCCTGAAAAGCCCAAAAGCAATCAGCTATATACCATGTGCAGAACTTTACTCTGTGACATATATACTTTTAACCTTTTTTAAAAAACAACTCTCATATTTCAGTATTTTCTAAAGTGAGTGATAAATGACAAGTGGAAAAAGAAGTTCAAAGAAAGTGTGTTTAAGAAAAACATTTGAAGTGCACTTTAGTAGTCACAACTAGAAAAACCATAGTTTTTTATCTACTATTCACATAAAAATATGCTAGGTGATGCAAAGTCAGAGAAGGTATAATACAAATGCTGATCATTTATTCTCAGGAGGAACTTGAACTCTAGTTGAGTGGTTCCTGATCTTTTTTCCCCTCCTCTCTGATACCTATCTTCAGATGAGTCACATTTAATAAGCAGACTTACAGTTTGATTCTCTAAGTCATTTTTCCTCAAATTACTTAATCCATATAGTTTTAATAAACATGAAAATATTGCTTCCAAATTGTTGATATGCTTTGCCTTTCAATCTGCTCTATAATGTTATAGAAAATAACTGTTCCATTATAGTTTTTCCAGACTTATTTGTCATTTTCACCAAAATCTTTCCATCAAACTAAAAAATGTAAATATTGTTCTATCTGCAGAAAAAAAATCCAATGCTTGTTTTATCATAAAGAGGACAATTGATAATTCTTGCCAATTTTATATTGAGCATATTAAGAATTAATATAGTAGAGTTGACTATATATTTTCTTGCTTTTGACAGAACACTTTTTATTGTAACAAATTGTGTAAAGTTAATATTATAAAACTAAATTTAAAATTCTAAATGTGAAGAAAAATCTACTGAGGAATAATAGCATTGCTAACACATTAACTGTAGCATTCTAGAAAAAATAATTGGGCCAATTGTTCAACATCATTAATCATTAGAGAAATACAAAAAAAATCCATAATTAAATACTACTATACACCTAATAAAATACCTAAAATTTAAAATACTATTATTACCAAATATTGGCAAGAATATGGACAACAAGAACTTCGTACATTTCTTAGCCCACTGTAAAATGGTAAAACCGCTATGGAAAACTGACTGGCAGTATCATACAGTGTCAAACATTACCTATTTTTATGACTTAGCAATTCCATTCCTAAGTATTTTCACAAGATAGATAAAATATTTGCTCATAAAAAGTTTTTTCCAATAATGTACTTAGAAGCCTTACTCAAAACAGCTCCAAACTGAAAACAACTTAAATCAACAGGAAAATTAGAAACATTGGTAAATAAACAAAACTACTAATATTAACACAATATACAACAATAAACATGATGAGAGAAAGAAGACAGATAAAAAGCATACACTCTGGATGATTCTATTTGTATGAAATTCTAGAATAACCACAATAATCAGAAAAATGTTGCCTCAAGGATGGTATTGACTTAAAGCAGTCATTGAAAAACCTTCAGGGAGGATGGAAATATCTTGAGCCATATAGTTTACATCTGTCAAAACTTATAAAACTGTACACTTAAAATCTTAGCTTTTAAATGTATGCAAAATACACCTGAATTTAGAAAAACAATGGAGATTTTTAAAAAGAAGACAGAAAACTGAAAGAACTATGTCCAGAAGCTATGCTAGGTACTTTACTTGTGTTATCTATTTCATCTTTACAGCAGTGCAGTGAAATATATTTCTCCTTTCCCTTCCCTTTCCTTCCCTTCTCTCCCTTCACCCCCCTCCCCTCCCCTCCCTTCTCCTCCCTTCCCCTCCCTTCCTTCCCCTCCCCTCCCCTTCCTTTCATTTTCTTCTTTTTATTTTTTGAGATGGAGTCTTGCTCTGTCACCCAGGCTGGAGTGCAGTGGCGTGATCTCGGCTCACTGCAATCTCCAACTCCTGGGTTCAAGTGATTCTCCTGCCACAGCCTTCTTCTGAGTAGCTGGGACTACAGGCGGGAGCCACCATGCCCAGCTAATTTTTTTGTATTTGTAGTAGAGACAGGTTGTCACCATGTTAGCCAGGATGGTCTCAATCTCCTGACCTTGTGATCCGCCCACCTTGGCCACCCAAAGTGCTGGGATTAAAGGCGTAAGCCACGTGCCCCGCCTCTATTTTTCTAATATATAAAGATATCATAAATCAGAGGCATTGATTTATTTGACCAACTTCTATAGAAAAATCATGAGAGTAATTATTCAATCTGAATTACGATTTTTAAAGCTGTTGCCTTTTCCATTTTAATAGTGGATTAGCTAATTAAGTATTGTATTAATGTAAAATTGTGAACAGATTAAAAAGAATATGGAAGACATTGTGAAAGACTTAGAAAATTCAAAATAAACACAAAAATAAGATAAGCCAAAAACTAGTACTGAAAAAATGAAAAATAATTAACAGAAAAATATTATTAAAGGAAGGAAATTTACTGTTCATTGTGAGAGATTTAAAATATAAAGAATTAAAATTTATAACATTAAATGAAACGAATTATACTAGAGAACACCAGAGAAAAGATACGAAAAGGAAAAAAAAAAAAAAAAACAGAGCAACGTGATCAAGTAGATTGTGCACAGCAGTCTCAGGACAAGCTGCAACTCGCTCTCACTATGATTTTTGGTAAGCTGTTTAACCTCTGCCTTATTTTTCCCACATGTAAAAAGTAGAAATTCTAATAATGACTTTCTTTACAATATTATGGGGAAGTTTAATTAGGTAATGTTCTCTAGGAGCTTTGAAGATTAAAAGCCTTAAATGAGTGCTAACTATAAAACACAAAACCAAAGAGATGCAATCAGAAGTTATACAAGTCAGAGAGATGAAAGGAGAAAGATAAAATTATAATAGAGTTGGAAAGCAGGGAAAGATATGAAGGAGCACAGGTGATGAGCTGGGAAAAAATTAACTTCAAGTACTCACATGGAACGAAATATATTTTAAAAGATACTGACATGTATTAACTCATTAAAAATACAAGATTCTGAAAATGTACATCAACGTTATTTGTACTGCAAAAAAAAAAAAAAAAAGAACAGTGACTATTTTCTTTGCAAGGTCACAGAATGTGTTGTATTCATCATATCTATCACTTCCAAAGTTGTCTCCTTTCATTTTTGTCACATCTACTTTTAGGTGTCACCTGCCTATCCAGTGTGAGACCTTTGTTTCCACATTCCACTTATCCCTATCACCTACTCTAAATGTGTGAGATTCACAAAGTCAACCCAAAATAAGATGGATAGTACTCGGTGACCACAAAGGGCTTCAATGAACTGTGAAACAGAGAAACGAACCAGGCTCTAGGAAGAAAAGATTGGATGGACTAAGAAACTAAAGCCAGTCAGGGTAGTGAGCTTTACTGTATAATTTCTTCCAATCAAATGAGAATTTAAAAGAGTTAAAAAAAATAAAGACTGAATTGGAGAGATAATAGTACTTTAAAATGCTTTGTTTTAACATGAATAATTTAATTTAAATATAAGTTTGGAATATAATTAGCATATTTAACAGGAGGTACCACATGAACCACAGGCACCATGTGAGTTCTAAGAAGAAGCAGAATATTTAACAGTGGATACCACAAGGACACTGACAGGTCAGAACAGGCGATGCTACATGCTCAGGATATGTTAGAGCTGAGTAGAACCAATGGTAAGCAAAACTGTAAGGTTGCTTTAGTTTAATAATTCCCAGGATCTCTTTCCTTCCTCCACATACCTGGTCTGTGAATTACTATTCTACCATCTTCAGGCTTCCCGCTGGTGTTAGATGCAATCATTTTATCATCTTCCTGACCCTAATGCAATGATCCACATTATCTTTTGGCATCTCAATGTTATCAAAATTTGAATTTCTCATCTTAAATTACTTTTATGGAAAAACGTGATCTGATAAATTAACACACTAAGGCATCATGAAATTCAGTAATACACTGGTGAGTTACTCCTCTCATGACCTGTCACAACCCATTCAACCTGATAACTCAAATGCAGCTGAAGTACAATGAGATAAGCCAATGGAATTCTCTAAAGGAAAAATAGGAGGCTTTGTAGTCTTTTGACAGCTACTTTAGAGCAGCAGATAAAGTTAGAATCCGTCAAATCCAATGATTTATTTTTCAATATGTCTATTTCTCCTTGAGATGTTCTAACTTGTAAAATAACACCTATAAATGTAAGCTTATTTGAGTCCAATGCTTAGGCACCCCCCACCTTTTTTTTTTTTTTTTTTTTTTTTTGAGACGGAGTCTCACTCTGTCCCCCAGCCTGGAGTGCAGTGGCGCGATCTTGGCTCCCTGCAAGCTCTGCCTCCTGGGTTCACGCCATTCTCCCTGCCTCAGCCTCCCAAGTACCTGGGACTACAGGTACCTGCCACCACGCCTGGCTAATTTTTTGTATTTTTAGTAGAGGCGGGGTTTCACCATGTTAGCCAGGATGGTCTCGATCTCCTGACCTTGTGATCCGCCCTTCTCGGCCTCCGAAAGTGCTGTGATTACAGGCGTGAGCCACCACGCCCGGCCACTTTTGAAATTATTATTTCTGGAATCCACTACTTCTCTTGAAATTCACTCTAAAGTTACAGTTACATACTTTCTTATCTTGCCTTCTGAATTATGAATGATAATATCATATCTGAGTCATCATTGTATGTCATGGTAATGAATACAGTATGGCAGGTTAGGTGATTGACCTATGTTAGAAATATGGCAGTAAGCCCCTAATATTTTTTTTTTTTAATGTTTGAATGATGTAATGAATGAAAGATGGTAGGTGAGGGAAATAGATACTATTCAAGAAACTATCTCTTGGTGTTGCCCAAAACAAGTTAGGATGTCAGTGAAATTGAACTCACTTTTTAAGACTCTGTAATGGAGTCTTTAGGCATGTTGATATGCTAAAACTCAAACTTCTCAGCTAGGAACTAAGTTTTACAGGGTCTTGGTTCAAGTATACGCTTCATCTTTAGTGGTCAGTGTGTACACTTAGGTGCCCAGGGCAGGCATGCTAGTCAAAATAGATGTTTTTGCCATTTCTTCACTGTGCCATTACATTTCTCACACTTCACTCTGTTTTGAATGCAGTTACCACACTTCCCTCTCACATACCTGTCCAAATTTATGTTTAGTAGTGCTCCTGTGAAACATTTTTATTTCCCTATTAATGCACTTTTAACATCTATTTCATGTTATTTGTGGTTTATATCTCTTGAGGACAAGAATCATGGCATATCCATCTTTGTACACCCCACATCTTTTAGCAGAGTGTCAGTGACGTGGCCTCTCTTGAGGACATCACTGTGGGATCATCTTCAGTAATGTCAGTCATCAGACTTTGAGGAACTAAAGAAACTGAGCCAAGTCTTGCTTTGAATGAATGATTTTATATAGACTCACCGAGACCAACAGTCTCCTGAAATTACTTCAAAGGCAAGAAGTGATATAAAGCTAATAATCCTATAGTAAATTTAGACAAATATAAATTATTTGTTCATGAATGAGAAAATTCTAGGTGTTTTCAAAAGCTGACTAAAATATCTGAAAGAATTATTTAAAAGAGAATTTTTGGAACAAGGTATAATTGTGCCAAGGGGTTCTGAGTATGATTACAATAAACAGAAATAAACACTCAATTAATATATTTACCTAAGCAGCTAATTTCCTCCTAGAAGGAAAATGGCACTTAATTAATTTGGCTGAACAAGACTTCTAACTGTGAATTCTCAGCTATGCTGCTAATGGGGTCACCTAAAAGATCAGCTAGAAAAGCAGAAATTATTAAAGGGAAGAATTGGAAAAAAAACTTATGTATGCCAAGGATTTTCTAATTAGTAACAATTACTTGATAAAGTTATTATCCTGTTTTAAATGCATTATTAGAATTATCTACCTAGAGGAGAATTGGTAGAAAGGGAATTGGATTAAATATAAGAAGTTCATTCAGGTTCAATTGGTCTGAAAGGAACCTGCTAACTTTTGGTTGTCTCTGGCGCCATCCCACATTCCCCTGCTAGCAGGTAGAAAGTGGCTCACCCTTGAATCTTATTCTTTCTCTCTTATGTAAAACGAGGAGAGTTGGATTGATAAAAACATATAAAAGGAAAGAAAAACTGCTACCCATGTCCAGGAGCTATTTAAATAATTTTGCTGAATGTAACATTTTAGAAAACTTCAGAAGAATATTTTCAGCAACGATAGAAAATGCCTTGCTTTGATGTTAGTTCAGAGATATCCAACTTTACTGGTCAATGTCATAGAGTGTCTGAATCAAATTCAAAATATTAAAGTGAACAAAATACAAATGCAAGTGAATTCCACTGACAATTTGGCATTGAGATCTACATTTTAAGGCTTTTCTACTACAAAAATTAGGAATTAGTCAACTATGTCTGTAAATTAAACATGTGTTTGGATAGATTTTGGAAGTATGTAAATATAGAGTGACAAGTTAACTTTTCAACACCATCAGATGTTTTTGACATTGTTTTATAGCTATGTCAGATAAACATATTTCTTAAGCAGTCTCAGGATACAAAATCAACGTACAAAAATCACAACCATTCTTATACACCAATAACAGACAAACAGAGCCAAATCATGAGTGAACTCTCATTCCCAATTGCTTCAAAGAGAATAAAATACTTAGGAATCCAACTTACAAGGGACGTGAAGGACCTCTTCAAGGAGAACTACAAACCACTGCTCAATGAAATAAGAGGATACAAACAAATGGAAGAACATTCCATGCTCATGGGTAGGAAGAATCAATATCATGAAAATAGCCATACTGCCCAAGGTAATTTATAGATTCAATGCCATCCCCATCAAGCTACCAATGACTTTCTTCACAGAATTGGAAAAAACTACTTTAAAGTTCATATGGAACCAAAAAAGAGCCCGCATCACCAAGTCAATCCTAAGCCAAAAGAACAAAGCCGGAGGCATCACGCTACCTGACTTCAAACTATACTACAAGGCTACAGTAACCAAAACAGCATGGTACTGGTACCAAAACAGCAATATAGATCAATGGAACAGAACAGAGCCCTCAGAAATAACGCTGCATATCTACAACTATCTGATCTTTGACAAACCTGACAAAAACAAGCAATGGGGAAAGGATTCCCTATTTAATAAATGGTGCTGGCAAAACTGGCTAGCCATATGTAGAAAGCTGAAACTGGATCCCTTCCTTACACCTTATACAAAAATCAATTCAAGATGGATTAAAGACTTAAACGTTAGACCTCAAACCATAAAAACCCTAGAAGAAAACCTAGGCATTACCATTCAGGACATGGGCATGGGCAAGGACTTCATGTCTAAAACACCAAAAGCAACGGCAACAAAAGCCAAAATTGACAAATGGGATCTCATTAAACTAAAGAGCTTCTGCACAGCAAAATAAACTGCCATCAGAGTGAACAGGCAACCTACAAAATGGGAGAAAATTTTTGCAACCTACTCATCTGACAAAGGGCTAATATCCAGAATCTATAATGAACTCAAACAAATTTACAAGAAAAAAACAACCCCATCAAAAAGTGGGCAAAGGATATGAACAGACACTTCTCAAAAGAAGACATTTATGGAGCCAAAAGACACATGAAAAAATGCTCATCACTGGCCTTCAGAGAAATGCAAATCAAAACCACAATGAGATACCATCTCACACCAGTTAGAATGGCAATCATTAAAAAGTCAGGAAACCACAGGTGCTGGAGAGGATGTGGAGAAATAGGAACACTTTTACACTGTTGGTGGGACTGTAAACTAGTTCAACCATTGTGGAAGTCAGTGTGGCGATTCCTCAGGGATCTAGAACTAGAAATACCATTTGACCCAGCCATCCCATTACTGGGTATATACCCAAAGGACTATAAATCATGCTGCTATAAAGACACATGCACACATATGTTTATTGCAGCATTATTCACAATAGCAAAGACTTGGAACCAACCCAAATGTCCAACAATGATAGACTGGATTAAGAAAATGTGGCACATATACACCATGGAATACTATGCAGCCATAAAAAATGATGAGTTCATGTCCTTTGTAGGGACACGGATGAAATTGGAAATCATCATTCTCAGTAAACTATCGCAAGGACAAAAAACAAAACACTGCATGTTCTCACACATAGATGGGAATTGAACAATGAGAACACATGGACCCAGGAAGGGGAACATCACACTCTGGGGACTGTTGTGGGGTGGGGGCACAGGGGAGGGATAGCATTAGGAGATATACCTAATGCTAGATGACGAGTTAGTGGGTGCAGCACACCAGCATGGCACATGTATACATATGTAACTAACCTGCACATTGTGCACGTGTACCCTAAAACTTAAAGTACAATAATAATAATAATTAAAAAATATTTGTTCAGCATGTAATAAGAAATTTATGGCATTTATGGAGAATCAGATGTGTGGTAGTATAAGAGTCAAAGGGCTATTTGGATAATTAAGTTTGCTTAAAGGGAAGCTCTAGGGCTATGGAAATATCCATTATCAAACAAAAAAAAAATCCGTTCCAAATTCTGCAACTCCCATTTGAGGCAATAAATAATAATTGCACTCATCTATTGTATTGCTAAGTGTTGCTGCTTTATATTCCCCTTTCACTGAGGCAACTCAAAGACTTAAGATGCTTATAGATATAACCAAGAGAAAAGAAAAGCTCCGGAGAGTATAACAAGGTTCAAAATTGAAGAAAAAACTTTGAAGAGAGATTTTTTGTTTTTTTGTTTTAGGAGAATAGAAGAGGTAAGTCACCACTTCAATTACAGTTTATTCAGTACTTGGAAATTCTAACAATTTAAACAAGATGTGACATAATGCTTACCTAAGTCTATTTTCTTCCTACCATGCTTAGCTCTAAATAATCAACTTACCACAGGGAAAATCTGATCTGAATTTAGAGAGGGTTCTTATATCCCTTACACACAGTTATGATAGAGGTACCGAATAACAACCATAATTTGGCAAGTATCTGTATTTGCTATGAGCAGCTACAGTGCGATTCTTGAAATCATCTATAACCCACATAATCATGGGATCCAACTGACTACAAAAATAGATAAACTTTGTGAAATATTATTCATGAGCTATTAACCACAAATGCGCATATGTTGTAATTAATATTTATCAGCTATGGAAAAATCAGTAGGCAGTATTTTGGTTCAAATTTAAATAAATTCTTTTTAAATGCAACTAAGTCATGCTTGGAAGAGCAAAATGTTCTGTATGGCGTGCTAACTCTGTGTCACACACTGTTCTATGATGATAATCTATTGTGAACATTTTTTTATAGGAGTAAGTACAATTTTAAACAAAATCATTGTTATTTTTTTCCTGCTATTAAATTGTATAGATGTAATTTATGCCATTTAACAATTTTTCTCTCTTGGAAAGTTAGGTAGGTGGTTTCTAATTTTATCATATTATAACAATGTTCTTTTGAGTATTCTCAGGAGGAAAAAATAGTTTCTTTTATACCTGGATGGAGAGGTATGGGGCAATTAATTCCTAGGAGTGAATTTGTTATAACGAAGATTGTGTGCATTAAAAAAAATTATAGGTATTAGAAAATTTTCCTTAAAAAAACCTTTATCACGTTTCTAGCCACATGACTGATGATATTACATCCTATTCATGTCTAAGGAAGTGTCTCTCTGAAAAGGATTTAAGCATAAATTTCCCAATTTACACTCACCAGACCTAGTAGAATTGTTTACTCAAAACCAATTTGCTGAGTAAGTATTTTAAATAAATTCCTTATACTTGAATTACAGTGTGGCAATTTTATACTGTTCTTCCTTTCCTTCCTACCACCTCATATATCAACCTTATTTTCTATATATGTGCCAGTCTTCTCTATTAGAAAATAAAATCCTGCTTTTTATCCTGAGTGTTTTATTCACCTTTATTTTCCCTTCAGCTCCTAGCACAATGTTTTAAAAATTCTAACTACTCAGCAGATGTTTGCTGAATAAAAATTAGCCATGGAAAATACATACATGCACTGTATGTATATATTTATATATATCCATATCCAACATATCAATGTGGATATATGTGTGTTAATTTACATATCAACATATAAACTGATAAAACAAATTCATATGCATATTCATATATAATTTAATACTAGAGCAATATTTCCTTTCTCAGTTGCATGCCAAATATTTTAAGCAGATACTGAGTTTCAAATCTAAGAATGCTAAACAGAAATGACATCTTTGTTTTAGGGGATCTTTTTTCTGAATTTGCAAAGACAATGCCACCTTAGATGTTTCTATCTCTAGAGGAGGCAAATTTAGATAAAAAGAAAAAGAAAACCTTAGAGTGTTTCATTAAATGAAATAAGTTTGATGGCAATAAATTCACTGAAAGTGTAATGCAGACCATTTCAAGCTAAACACCCAATACAGATTTTGCCTTCATGTAAATTTTGCTGGCTCTGCATACCTGGATAGAAACTGATAGTAACTTCCTAGCATCATCATCTGGGCTTGCTTGGAGAACAGCTGTGATTTTTCTACTATTACAGCTGATGGTTGACAGCTAATCCTAATGGGAAAGCAATGCCACATTTGCTAATCCTAAAAGAGAAGCAAAACCACTTTCACTTTCAATCTGAAAATCCAGAATCAGATGAGTTTTTTTTTCAACGAGACGCCACTCTCAATTTTATCCCAGTAAATATAAGATTGTGTATGTTTATCTGTGAACATAAATATTTCAAGTCACTTGCTGTGTTTCAGAATGTATTTGAAGTTATTTTCCCTCATATTATTTAAATGACAGCCATTTTCACAAGTTAATTTAAAAGTCCCACAAAATGTATCACAAACTATTAGAAAAGTGACAACTATCTCTAAACTACCAATTTATTTTTTCTTAAAATTTTAGGTTACATTATGCTGCTTAAAATTCAAATTAATAAATATAAATTCATATATTGTTTTCAAAATTGGGTTTACAAGAAGAAGACAGTATTAGGAACTAGATAGCTAATTTATATAATTATTGATAAAAAGTCATTGGCAACTAAGATTTAACAATATTTTATATGTTAGGAAACATTTTATCATATATATCATGGAGAAATCCACAAATAAGTTCTATTTTTATTAGAATATACATTTTGGCTTTGCAGATGATGTCACCTGCATTATGAAAGGATTGAGTCAGGTGTGTGGTAGAGCTGACTCACACTGGCCTAGCACTAGAGCTGATTATTAAACTTTCAAGTATTTTACCAGACAGTTGGTAGCTTAAAATGGGCCACATTGGGAGTATTTACACCATGGAAGTTGGCAAACAACACAATTCCACTCCACTCAACCCATACCATTGTAAACATTTATCAGGACACCACTAGGTTGGAATTTGTTCTATAATCCTTGCTATTCACAAAATTCTAGAATTTATTTTCTTCTGATTTCTTCAAATATACAATAGTTACTATCCCAGAACTAGTGGAATTGAGATTTAAATACAAGCTTACCTATTAAAAAGTAGTCATTTCGACTATACTTTTATTTCTTTTCTTTTTTCAGTTCTTTATGATTTTATACTTTTTTTTTCAACTTTCATATTAGATTCAGGAGACACATGTGCAGGATTTTTACTTGGGCATATTGTGCTACTAATGCTGAGGGTGTGAATGATCCTGTCAGCCCAATACCAAGCATAGTATCCAATAGGGCAGTTTTTCAACCCTTGCCCACTCCCTACCGCCACCATCTAGTAGTCCTCGGTTTCTAGTGTTGCTGTCGTTATGTCAATGAGTACCCACTGTTTAGATCCCACTTATAAGTGAAAACACATGGCATTTGGTTTTCTGTTTCTGTGTTAGTTTGTTTAGGGTAATGGCCTCCAGTTTCACCTGTGTTGCTGCAAAGGAAATAACATCATTTTTATGGCTGTGTAGTATTCCATAGGGTATATAGACCACATTTTCTTTCTCTAATTCACCATTGATGAGCACCTAGGTTGATTCTTTTCCTTTGCTATTGTGAATAGTGCTGTGATGAAAATGTGACTGCATGTGTCTTTTTGGTTAAAAGGATTGTTTTCTTTTGGGTACATACCCAATAGCAAGATTGCTGGGTTTAATAGTAATTCTGTTTTAAGTTCTTTGAGAAATCTCCAAACTGCTTTCCACAGTGCCTGAAGCAATTTACATTCTTACTTACAGTGTATAAGCATTTCCTTTTCTCCACAGCCTTGCCAACGTCTGTTGTCACTGTTGTTTATGAATTTTTTTTTTTTTTTTTTTGAGACAGAGTCTCACTCTGTTGCCCAGGCTGGAGTACAGTGGCTCAATCTCGGCTCACTGCAAGCTCTTTCTCCTGGGTTCATGCCATTCCAAAGTGCTTGGGTTACCATACCCAGCAGTTTTTGACTTTTTAATAATAGCCATTCTGACTGGTGTGAGATAGTATCTCATTTTCATTTTAATTTGCATTTCTCTGATGATTACTAATGTGGCACGTTTTTTCATATATGTGTTGGCCACTTGTATGTCTTCTTTTGAGATGTGTGTGTTCATGTCTTTTGCCCACATTTAATGGTGGTGTTTTTTGCTTGTTGAATTGTTCAAATTTCTTATAGATGCTAGACATTAGACCTTTGTTGCATGCATGGTTTCTAAATATTTTCTCTCATGCTTTAGGTTGTCTGTTTACTTTGTAGATTGTTTTTGTTCAGAAGCTCTTTAGTTTAATTAGGTCTCACTTGTCAATTTTTGTTTTTGTTGGAATTGCTTCTGAGGACTCGCTCATGTATTGTTTCCCAAGGCCAATGTCTAGAATGGTGTTTCCTAGGTTTTCTTTCTTTTATGATTCTGATAGTTTGAGGTTTTATATTAAAATATTTAATTCATATTGAGTTAATTTTTGTATATGATGTAAGGTAGAGGTCTAATTTTATTTGTCTGCCTATGGTTAGCCAATTATCCCAGTGCAATTTACTGAATAGAGAGTCCTTTCCCCATTGCTTTGTTAACTTTGTCAAAGATCAGATAGCTGTAGGTGTGTGGGTTTGTTTCTGTGTTCTCTATGCTGTTCCATTAGTTTATGTGTCTGTTTTTGTATAAGTACTATGCTGTTTTGGTTACTGTAACCTTATAGTATAGTTTCAAATTGGGTAATTTTCAATTTCTAGCTTTTGTTATTTTTGTTTAGGATTGCTTTGGCTATTTGGAATCATTTTTGGTTCCATAATTTTGTTTTTCTTTTTTTTTGAGATGGAGTCTCACTCTTATCACCCAGGCTGGAGTGCAGTGGTGCAATCTCTGCTCACTGCAAGCTCCGCCTCCCAGGTTCACACCATTCTCCTGCCTCAGCCTCATGAGTAGCTGGGACTAGAGGCACCCACCACCACGCCCAGCTAACTTTTTGTATTTTTTAGTAGAGACAGGATTTCATCGTGTTAGCCAGGATGGTCTCAATCTCCTGACCTCGTGATCTGCCCACCTGGGCCTCCAAGAGTGCTGGGATTACAGGCGTGAGCCACCGCGCCCGGCCTGGTTCCATATGAATTTTAAAATAGCTTTTTCTAGTTATGTGAAAAGTAATATTGGTAGCTTTATAAGAATAGTGTTGAATCTGCAGATTGTTTTGAGCAGTATGGAAATTTCAATGATATTGATTCTTCCAATGCGTGATCATGGAATGTTTTTTCCATTTCTTTGTGTCATCTCTGATTTCTTGCAGCAGTGTTCTGTAGTTCTCCTTGTAGAGATCTTCCACCTCCTTGGTTAGATGTATTCCTATGGTTGTGTGTGTGTGTGTGTGTGTGTGTGTATTGTAAATTGAACTGCATTCTTGATTTAGCTCTCAGCTTTAACATTATTGGTGTATAGACATGTTACTGATTCTTGTACATTGATTTTCTATCCTGAAACTTTTCTGAAGTCTTTTATTATTTCCAATACTCTTCTAGTGGAGTCTTTAGGGTTTTCTATGTAACATTCATGAAGAGAGATAGATTAAGTTCTTCTTTTGCTATTTGGATGTCTGCTATTTCTTTCTTTGCCTGACTGCTCTGGCTAGCACTTCCAGTACTATGCTGACTAGGAGTGGTGAGAATGGCACCCTTGTTTTCTTCTAGTTCTCAAGGTTCCAAGTTTTGCCTGTTCAGTCTAACATTGGCTGTGGGTTTGTTATAGATGGCTTTTATTATTTTAAGGTATGTTCTCTTGATGCCTGGTTTCTTGGGGGTTTTTATATAGAAAGGATGTTGGATTTTATCAAATCATTTTCTACATCTAATGTGATAATCTTATGTTTTTTGTTAATCCTATTTATGTCGTGAATCACACTTAATGATTTGCTTATGTTACGACAGCCTTCCAGTCCAGGAATGAAGCCTACTTTACTGTGGTGAATTAACTCTTTGGTATGCTCTTGAATTCCATTTACTAGTGTTTTATTGATGATTTTTGCATCTACGTTCATCAATTAGGGACATTGGCCTGTGGTTTTCCTTTTTCAATATGTCTTTGCCAGGTTTGGTATCAGGATGATGTTGGCTTTGTAGAATGAGTTAGAGAGAAGTCCTTCATCTTCATTTTGTTGGAAAAATCAGTAGAATTTTTTACTGAATTCTACTGAATTTTTTACTGAATTGTAACAATTCAGTAGAATTGGTACCAGCTCTTCTTTGTATGTCTGGAAGAATTTGGCTGTGCATCCATCCAGTCTGAGGCTTTTTTTTTTTATTATTGGTAAGCTTTTTATTACTTATTCTGTTTCAGAATTCAATATTGGTCTATTCAGTGTTTCAGTTTCTTTTTGATACAATCTTGGGAGGTGTGTTTCCAGAAATTTATACATTTCCTCTAGATTTTCTAGTTCGTATGCATGTAGGTGTACGTAAAAGTTTCTGAGGATCTTTTGTATTTCTCTGGGATCAGTTGTAATGTCACCTTTGTCATTTAAGCACCTTTGTCATTGTGCTTATCTGAAACTTTTCTTATTTCATTTTCTTTGTTAATCTATCTAGAAGTCTATCAATCTCATTTATCCTTTCAAATTTTCAACTTTTTGGTTTCATTGATTTTTTGTATGTATTTGTGTGTCTCAATTTCAGTCAGTGCTACCTTGATTTTAGTTATTTCTTTTCTTCTGCCAGCTTTGAGTTTAGATTGTTTTTGTTTTTCCAGTTTCTTTAGGTATAATGTGAGATCACTAATATGAGATCTTTCTAACTTTTTAAGGTAGGTATTTAGAGCTATAAACTTTCCTGTTAACACTGCTTTTCCAGCATCCCAGACATTTTACTATATTGAGTCTCTGTTTTCATCTATTTTAAATAATTTTCTGATTTCTGCCTTAATTTTGTTGTTTACCCAAAAGTCATTCAGAAGCAAGTTTTTAAATTTCCGTATGATTATGTGGTTTTGAGAGACTTTCCTGGTATTAATTTCTATTCATATTCCATTGTGGTCAGAGAATATGGTTGGTATGATTCCAATTATTTAAAATTTATTGAGAATTGCTTTAGGGTGAGCTTGTGGTCACTCTTGGAGTATGTTCCATGTGCAGATGATATGAATGCATATTCTGTGGTTGATGGGTAGAGTATTCTATAGTTGTCTATAAGTTCTAATTGATCAAGTGTCAAGTTTAAGTCCAGAATTTCTTAGTTTCCTGCCTCTATGACCTGTCTAATGCCATAAGTGTTGAAGTCCTTTTCTATTATTGTGTGGCTAAGTCTTTTTGTAGGTCTAGAAGTTCTTATTTTATGAATCCAGGTGCTCCAATGTTGGCTGCATATATATTTAGGATTGTTAAGTCTTCTTGTTGCATTAAACCCTTTATCAGTACGTAATGCTCTCTTTGTACTTTTTTACTGTTATTTGTTTAAAGTCTGTTTTATCTGATATGAGAATATTGACCCCTGCTCTTTTTTATTTTCTGTTTTCATGATAGATCTTTCTCCAACCCTTTGCTTTGAGCCTATGGGCATTTTTAAATGTGAGATAGGTGTCTTGAAGATAGCAGATGAATGGGCCTTGTTTTTTTTAATTCAACTTGCCACTCCACGCCTTTGAAGTGGGGGTGTTTAGAACATTTATATTCAAGGTTTATATTGATATGTAAGGCTTCAATCTTATCATGAAGTTGTTAGATGTTTGCTTTGTAATTTCCATTGCGCGGTTGCGTTACACCATCTGTAGGATACGTATTTAAGTGTATTTTTCTGGTAGCAGGTATCATTCTTTCATTCTTATGTTTAGAACTCTCTTATGAATTCTTGTAAGACTTGTCTAGTGGTAACAAATTCCCGTGGACTTACTTGTGTAGAAAAGCTTTTATTTCTCCTTTGCCTTTAGAGCTTAGTTTGGCAAGATATAAAATTCTTGGTTGAAATTTCTTTTCTTTAAGAATGCTGAAAATAGGCCCCCAGTCTCTCCTGGCTTTTAGATTTCTGTTGAGAAGTCCACTGTTAGCCTGATGGAGTTCCTTCTGTATGTAATCTGACCATTTTCAATAGCCACCTTTAAGCTTTTTCTTAAAAGAAAAAATCTTAGACCTTGGACCTTGGACACTCTGCTAACTATATGCCTTGGTGATGTTCATGTTGTATAGTATCTCTCACGTGTTCTCTGGATATTTTTGTATCTGGATCTCTACATGTCTGGCAAGATTAGAAAATTTTTCTGTAATTATTTCCTAAAATATATTTTCCAGGTTATTTACTTTTCGTCCTTCTCTCTCAGGAATGCCAATAATTTGTAGGTTTGGTCACTTTATATCATCTCACATTTCTCAAAACTTTTGTGCATTCTTAAAAGTTCTTTTTGCTTCATTTTTTTCTGGGTTAGTTTGAAAGTCTGGTCTTCGCACTCTGATATTATTTCTTCTGCTTGTTCTAGTCTATTGATAAAGCTTTCAACTGTATTTTGAAATTTTTCAAGTGAGTTTTTCAACTGTGATTGATTTCTTTTCAAAATGTTTATCTCATCTTTCATTTCTTGGATTGCTTTAGAAGTTTCTTTGTGATTTGCAAGTTTGTCTTGCATATGGTTGAGCTTCCTTGCAACCCACACTTTGAATTATTTATCTGTTATTTCTGAGTTTCCATTCTCATTAGCAACCATTGCTGGAGAGCTAGTGTGATCCTTTGGTAGTGTCACCACATTCGTATTGTTCATTGTGCCAAGATTCTTGCCCTGGTTTCTTCTCATCTGGGGTTGCTGGCACTTGTAATTTTTATAATTATTTTCATATGGGCAGAATTTTTCCTTGTCTTTCTTTCCCTACAGTATTGTTTATCTTTCACTTTCCCTTCCTCCCCCACTTCCCAACTAGGGAGTACAACTGTAGAGAATGCTGGGCAGGGTCTTTTGGCTTTGCTTCTCTAGCCTTATGAACTTACGTCTGTAGGTTTACATTGGGCTGTGCACTTTGACCTATGAGCCATTAGTTGGTACTTATAGGGAGGAACTGGCTGTACCCAACATGGCTGTATATATATTTGAACCTAGTTTACTGGCAGAAACTCTTTTTTCCTCCGGCACTGGGATGATGCATGAAATACACAGGGTTCTGGGCTTCCTCCTCAGCTTTAGGGGGCTGGGGACTGTGACGGGTAAGGCTGGACTGGGCAGGTTTGCTACAAGTCCCCTGATGGAAGGCACAAGCACCAGTGCCAAAGGAAAATCCACAGGTGACCACCAAGCACCCAGATGTGTGCCTAGGCATGGATCTGAGTAACCTCGTTGGCCCCAAGTTCTCTGTATGAGGATGAGGGTGGCTTAAATTCTAATCCAACAGAGTGTGAGCTCCAAACTCCTGGAGGTGGGCCTGGACATAGAGTGGAGAGGGCTCTCCTGCACCAAGGTATTTGCACAGGAGAGGTGAGGCAACTCAGGCTGCTGAACTAGTCAAGCAGGTGCCATGAATGCCTGAAAATATACCTCAGCGTGTAACAGAGAGGGCTCCCTTGCACCAGGATCTCTGTATAGGAGGGATGGGGTGACTCAGGTTGCTGAATCAGATAAGCAGGTGATCTGACTGCCTGGAGATCTGCCTGGGCATGGAGTAGAGAGAATCTTGTTCACAATCTATGTCCGGGATGAGTGGGGTGGCTCAGGCTGCTGACACAAATGAGCAGTTGCTCTGAATATCTGGAGATGTACCCGGGCATGAAGCCGAGAGCACCCCATTCCACCACAATCATGTCCAGGAAGTGTGAGGTGGTCCAGGAAAGTGGGTGCTCCAAATGCCTGGATTTATGCTTGGGGGTGGAGTAGAGTGGGCCCTGCTACAACATGATCTCAGAAGAGCAGGCTTGGGCACTCAACAATGGCAAATGCAGATCAGTTCCAGGTCACTAAGGTGGTCCTGGTTGCAAGTCCTGCTGACCTGAAAATACTGCAACTGTAGCAGCCCTCCTCCCACCCCAGGCCTGCAACTGAGGAGAGCATAATCCCATACCTACTTCTGAGGGACTTTCCACAATTCTGGCTATGGAGGCCCCTATTCCACTCCAGAGCAGTTACTTCAATCTCTGGCCTGAGACTAAAATATCTACATGGCCACACAAGACTAAAATATCTGCATGGCCACACTGCTGGGTTGCCTTTTTTATGTGCATACATTAAAAATGGCATCCTGCTCTCAGTACCTGGTCTGGAAAAATGTTTGCAGCTTTTCCTCTTGTCCTTCCCTCACAGCATCTCCAACCCTGTCTTCAAGTTAGCTTCATGGCTTGAGAGAAAAAACATGCTCTCCTTCTGCCTGAGTTGCTTGGATCCCCAGTGGAAAAATGAGTGACAGAGGGAGTGACTGCTCACATACTAGGGCATCACTTACTTTTATCACCCAGACACCATCACAGGAGCTGTTTGCTGGGGTTCTCCTCCCTGTGATCTTGGGTATCCTTCA
Source organism: Pan paniscus (assembly GCF_029289425.2). Lineage (NCBI taxonomy): Eukaryota > Metazoa > Chordata > Mammalia > Primates > Hominidae > Pan > Pan paniscus. The sequence continues at coordinate 81,356,241 of NC_073259.2, forward strand.
CAGTTCCAGTGGATTTCCATTTTCCTTCTTGAATTAAAGTTCACAGAGTTGATCTTTCCATACTATCTTGCCATTTCCAAGTGGCTGAGGCATACTAAAACCTCTAATCTGCCATCTTGAGAAAAAAAGTCTGTACTGCTATTTCTTATACTAATGAGGAATAAGTTTTAAAAGTTTTGGGCTACTAGCGGAAGACTCAATGGCACAAAAGGGTTTCTACTGTCATGGATATCTTAGTCTAAGTGTGTTCATATTTTTCTCCTTTTTATTATGAAGAAGCAAAAAATATATAAATAAATATTCAGTGATGCTCAAAATAGTTTTTATTAAATATTTGATTGAGAACATACAATCTTACTTAAATAATGTTATGTAGTATAGATATGATATTCCTGGTCTTCAGTTTCAAAACTTATTTTTAAAATAGATTATATCTAAAGTTTCTTCTATCAGCAAAAGTCTATAGTTCTTTGGGTCAGATTGATATTTACAACACCCTGAATATACCTTTAGCATTCTTATACATTTTGGATGCTTTATTAATGATGCCTATGTTTTAATTCTGCATATATTGACCTATTGTCAGTGGGGAAGATATTTGTTTAGATACATTATACAAAATTAGAAGTCTAGGACTTTTGTAGAAGCTTGTCTGCAACACTACTGCCTAAAATAAGACAAAACTGTTAGCTGTTTAAACTGGACTGGCCTATTCTTAGAACAGAGAGACCATTTCAATGGCTTGTAAGCCAATTCATCATCCCACTTTCTGGACTGTAAAACTTCTTGGGGGAGTTTCAAACCAGGGAATGTTGGAGCTCAGAAAATAATACACCATAATGAAGGCATTAGAAGCAGCCTAAAAGCAAAAGTTTCTCCTTTACCTTCTCCTGCCTTCCTGTCTCTCACATCCTGTTCTCCCCAAGGCTAGCCATAGATACTGGAATCTCTCTTTCCCAAGATGTGTAGCAGAAACCAGAATGTTTTTTCCTCAGTCATCCATAAAACCTGAAAATATCACTTTAACTTTTTTTCACCTTTCTGTGTAAAAAATGGACATAAAGAAATTCTCTGACTTACCTTGTTTGACTGTAGGTCATAAGATCAACATTCTAGAGAGGATCCTGTCCCACTCTCAGAGGAAGGAATTCTGGAATGCGGCACAGAAAAGCCAAAAGGAATCTAAACAGAGGTCTTGCTGGCTTTCCCCGCTCAGTCTATTAACATTAGCTCATACCCTTTTTGTCCAATCATATTTCTACACTGTTGTCCATACTTCATTGAACCTAAGCATAAAAATAGATAATTTTCCTTGTATCTTTGGGTCTTTATTCTGAACATTCCCATGTTACATAAAAAAATGATCAAATACATTTGTTATGTTTTTCTCTTGTTAACCTGTTTTCTATTATAGGAGTGTAGCCATGATCCTTATGATGGAGATGAAAGTGATCACACTCAGCCCCTGTACTTGTGAACTTGAGTATCAGTTATATTGATAAGAATGAATTACATTTAAAGACATATATATTCGAGTTTAAGAAAACTATATATATAATGTATTACTTTAGATGTTGATACCCACAGAAAAGAGCTTCAATAAGTTAAAAAATTTTGTAAAGGCTCTGAAGTTAATAACACTTCAAAGTTGAAAAGCTGTCTACTCCTAGTGGTATAGATAGTTTCTGTAGCATGCCATTACATTTTTAATTTTTATTTTTTATTTATTTATTTTTTTTGAGATGGAGTCTCACTCTGTCGCCCAGGCTGGAGTGCAATGGCGCGATCTTGGCTCACTGCAAGCTCTGCCTCCCAGGTTCACGCCATTCTCCTGCCTCAGCCTCCCGAGTAGCTGGGACTACAGGTGCCATGTCACCATGCCCAGCTAATTTTTTGTATTTTTAGTAGAGAGAGGGTTTCACCATGTTAGCCAGGATGGTCTCGATCTCCTGACCTCGTGATCCACCTGCCTCGACCTCCCAAAGTTCTTTCATTTTACAGTATGTACAAACTTTAGAATGATCACATTTGGATACAAACCAAAAATTATTTGGTTAAATACTTGATTTTCTAAAATTGATAGGTAAATATAATTGCTTTCTAAAGTGTACTTTAATGCTTTTAAAAATATAAACCTTTAATTGGAGAGTGAAAAAACATTGTCCAGAACTGTTTTTTCACTCAGTCAGAGTACATATACTTTTGAAAAGCATGTTAAGTCTACTTCAAGGTTTCAACAGAGTTCTTTTCAATTATTTTAAATTTAATCACCACATTACATAATATTAATCTTACACAAAATATAGAAATTATGACAGATTTAAATAAAAAATAGCTCCTAGATATAAAATCTAATTCTGCCTCCCTGAGTTCCTCCCTCAAAGATGACTTAAATAGGTGGCCCACTTTGAGTGGAATATAATATCGTCCACGGCTGCCAATCCCCAGAACATGTACATTAAAAATCAAATCACTGCTGAATTTGAGATTCTGACCAGCCTAATTTTTTCTTTTCTTCAAGACAAAAATGTATATGTTTTTTAATTTTTACACATTTCTTTTTCTTCTTCTTCTTCTTTTTTTTTTTTTTGATAGAGTCTCCCCCTGTCACCCAGGCTGGATTGCAGTGGTGTGAACATAGCTCACTGCAGCTTCAGTCTCGTGGGCTCAAGCTATCCTCCTGCCTCAGCCTCCTAAGTAGCTTGGATCACTGGCACACACCACCACACCCAGCTGCTTTTTTTTTGTACAGGCAAGATCTTGCCCTATTGCCCAGGCTGGCCTCGAGCTCCTGGCCTCAAGCAGTTTTTCCACCTTGGCCTCCCCAAGTTCTGGGATTCTAAGTGTCAGCAACTGTGCCTGGCTATCTATTAATTTTTAAACTTAAATTAAGCTCCTTTCTTTACCTCCTGTCCTGCTTTTACTGTTTGTTAATTGATGTGACATTACTGTTCCTCCTGCTGTTTTCCAAGAAGAAAGGGAAGCTATTAACATATTCTAGTTTCCATAGAAACAAGTTTTGTCCACTGTTGATGGTTGAGCATATATTTGCTTATAAGTTAACTTTTATCTATGTCCTTATAAAGTTAGCTTAGAATACTTGCTTCTCTTTAGAGGAAACTTTTTCGAGTATTTTTAGTTTACAGATCTTGTAATAATATGAAATTGCTAAAAAGTTAATAAAGCCTTCAAGATTCAGATGCTACCATTCCCATAGATCAAATTTATCAGTATAGTTACTATATGAGATTAATATGCACTCATATTTAAATTAGGTGGCCACTTGGATATAAATTCCAGCTAATTTGTTATAATATGAGAATAATATGCACTCATATTTAAATAAGGTGGTCATTTGGATATAAATTCCAGCTAAAATGTGTTAAGTGCTTTACTTAGTTTGGTAGAGATGAGAACTATCTTAACAGTCTAATAATTTTTACAAAATGATCTGTGGGATGAGCATAGCAATTAAACTAGAACAGAGGATACAGAACTGATCTAAGATATATGGTTATTCCATTAAATATATAATATAGCTACCATATGTTATTTTCACTGAAGAAATGACCTGAATGACATTTTAATATTTAATTGTAATATAATATAGTCTTATTTATAAAAAGTTTTATTTTGATTTAAAGTAATATTTGATTTAATAAGTGAGTTAACTGTGCAGGTTAATATACATATTGCACAAGGGCATGCTAATGCAATTAAAAATTAGCTAAGGCAAAAATTATCATTAAATATTTATAGAAAGCTAAAACCAAGGATTATTTTTGTATTTGCTATGCCTAATATCTGTTTTTCAAAGACATGTTTCATATCCATGTTCTTTTACAACTTAACTCTTTCCTGGTGTAAAGTATTATTTGAATGCAAAGATAATTCTGCATTTAACAAAAAGGTTCGTAAATTAACATTTACCAAGACCATTCAGGTTAACTTTCATATCATTATTTAAAGCTTAATGAAAGCTTTTTTATTTTTTTTTTCTTTTGAGACAGGGACTCAAAAAATAAGAAGTTAAGCTTTTCTAAAAGGCTCATTTGTAAATATGTCACATCTCTTGCCATTAATTTATTAACAAGATTATTCTTTTTAATAAGGAAGGGCTATACAAATTTTCTCTCTCTCCCCCCACCTCTGTGCATACTTCCTCATCAAATGTTTCAAAACTGTTCGTTGTTTTTTCCAAAGAATTTATATTTTAAATAAATATAATATTTTTAATTCTAAAAACTATGGCAAGTTAGAATTGAAAGTGATTTTGTTGAGTTTACTTCTGAGAAAATAGACGTAGGATCTAAGATGACTGACTAGCTGCAGCCAGGTGGAAGAGCTCCCACTGAGGGACTAAGATTACTGGCATGGTTTTAACAGATCTTTTGAGGGAAGGCACTGAGAATAGACAGAGGGAAGACACAGAAGTTGAGCTGAAGGGAGAAAAAGCTGGGAACCCAGTACAGGGCTACCACACACCACAACTCATTTTCAGACCTCAGCAGCTCCAGAGAAACAGGTGAGTTGAACTGGAGAAGCCCACTGTCACCATGGGCCTCCGGAACCCCACAGGAGAAGACTCCTTGATCACCATGGACACTCAAGTTGGCAGGGAGAGCTGCTTATAGAAGTGATAAGGGCAGCAATCCAGCTGATGTGGAGCCCACAGGGTTGATGTGGGAGCATCTGTAGCAGAACACAGCCAGGGACAGCTATCTCCCTAGGCTTGACTTGCTCCCATAGGAGGTCTTAGCCCTAAGGGAACAGTTAGACCTGATCTCTGCAGGGTGGTCTTGCCCATTAGATAGGGCTGACCTGAGCATCCCTTGGTCTATTAGCCAACTTGTGGGACCCCAGCCCAGCTGTGCCTGCTTGCAGGGAAGTCTTGGGTGCCCTGGGGCCTACATCATAGCTTCTGCACTGGAAGACCATGCCTGACCAGCAGAGAAGCCAATGAGGTAGCCCCTATGGCCACAGAAAAGCCTGCTCCTTCCCTCTCCATACTGCAGCTTCCCCTGGGCCCATGGCAACTCCCCATATCGCTTTGCTGGTACATGTCTGCCTGGGCATGTTTTTGTTTCCTTGCCCCACCAGCATGCAGGAGTATAGTCTGCCCCCTGCCCCAACCAACCACCATTGGAGATGAAGCCTTGGTGGGCACAGAGCTGGCAAACCCTGTTCCTGCCAATGCCCTGCCCTTGTGCTAACACTGCACAGGGAATAGTGGATCTTTCCAGACCCTGAATGATCATGTGTGCTTGTGGTGTACAGAGAAGCCACCCAGAACTGTGTCCACCAGCACCACATCCCCAAGCCTACACCACCTCCAGTGCAACCGACCACATACAAAGTATCTGTCAGTAGCCGCCATTGCTCCCACAACTGTTACCTCTGCCATTGTGGTGAACACCCACGGAAAAGCAGGCACCCCACCACTAATTAGCCCTTTGCCACAGCTGCTGCATCTCAAACCTCTCTCCAGTGCAGTGGACTCCAAACCTCTAGGAGCCAGAGAACAAAGTTGGGGCCCAATACAAGTCCCCCAGAGTTAAAGCACACAGTCCAGGTGTTGGTAGCTGAGTTTTGGACCCCTAAAATCTCTCAGAAATGAAGCTAGTCAGAAATGCCACAATCAAACCCTCAGGGTCATCAAAAAGGAAAAAAGAAAAAAAAAATCTAAGGGTTAGCAACCTCAAAGATTGAAGCTATTAATAGATGAACCCACGAAGATGAGTAAAAATCAGCACAAGAACCCTGAACACTCAGAAAGCCAGAGTGCCTTCTTTCTTCCAAATGACCACATCACCTCTTCAACAAGGGTTCTGAACTTGGCTGAGAGGGCTGAAATGACAGAAATAGAATTGAGAATATGAATAGGAAGGAAGATCATTCAGCTACAGGAGTGCATTGAAACCCAATGCAGGGAAGCCAAAAATCATGAAAAAAACATTGCAAGGGCTGACAAACAATATAGCCAATATAAAGAAGAACATAACTGACCTGAGAGAGTAGAAAAACACACCACAAGAATTTCATAATGCAATTACAAGTATTAATAGCAGAATAGATAAATGAAGAAAGGAATCTCAGAATGTGAAGACTGCCTTTCTGAATAAGACAGTAAGACAAGAATAGAGGCAAAATAATGAAAAGGAATGAATGAAAACTCCAAAAAATTTGGGATTATATAAAAAGATAGAATCTATGACTCATTGGTGTCCCTGAAAGAGATGAGGAGATTGGAACAAATTTGCAAAACACATTTCAAAATATTATCCATGAGAACTTCTCCAACCTAGCTAGAGAGGCCAACATTCAAATTCAGGAAATGCAGAGAATTCCAGTAAGATACTTTACAAGAAAATCATCCTTAAGACACATAATCATCAGATTCTCCAAGGTTGAAATGAAAGAAAAAATGTTAAAGGTAGCTAGCAAGAAAGGTAAGGTCACCTACAAAGGGAAGCCCTTCAGACTAACAGCAGACCTCTCAGCAGAAACCCTGCAAACCATAAGAGATTGAAGCCCAATATTGAACTTTTTTTTCCTTGAAACAGGATCTCACTTTGTCACCCAGGCTGTAGTGCAGTGGCACGATCTTAGCTCACTGTAGTTTTTACCTCTTGAGTTCAAGCAATCCTCTTGCCTCAGCCCCTCAAGTAGCTGGGACTACATTTGTGTGTGACCATGCCTGGCTATTTTTTTTTCTTTTGTATTTTTTGTAGAGATGGAGTTTTGCCATGTTTCCCAGGCTGGGCTCAAACTCCTGAGCTCAAGTGATCCACCCCACCTCAGCCTCCCAAAGTGCTAGGAATACAGGCATGAGCCACTGTACCCTGCCCAATATTGGATATTCTTAAAGAAAATAAATTTCAACCCAGAATCTCATATTTGAGCAAACTAAGCTTTATCAATGAAAGGAAAATGAGATTCTTTTCAGATAAGCAAATTCTGAGGAAATTTGTTGCCACTAGACCTGCCTTACAAGACGTCCTAAAAAAAGCACTAAATATGGGAAGAAAAGACCATTACCAGCCACTACAAAAACACACTGAAATATACAGACCAGGGACACTATGAAGCAAACACATAAACAAGTCTGCAAAATAATCAGCTAACATAATGATGACAGGATAAAATCTACACATATCAATATTAACCTTAAATTTAAATGGGCTAAATGCCTCAATTAGAAGACAAAGAGTGGTGAGCTGGATAAACAACTAAGACCCTTTGGTATGCTGTCTTCAAGAGACCCATCTCACATGCAAAGACACATATAGGCTCAAAATAAGGGGATGGGGAAAAATATCTCAAGCAAATGGAAAATAGAAAAAAGCAGACATTGCAATCCTAGTTACTGACAAAACAGACTTTAAACCAACAAAGATAAAAAAGACAAAGAAGGGCATTACATAATAGTAAAGGTTCAATTCAACAAGAATATCTAACTTTATTAAATCTGTATGCATCCAACACAGGAGAACACAGATTCACAAAGCTCTTAGGGACCTTCAAAAAGACTTAGACTCCCTCACAATAATAGTCAAAGACTTTAACACCCCACTGACAATATTAGAGAGATCATCCAGACAGTAAATTAACAAAGATATTAAGGAACTGAAGTCAGCACTGGATAAAATAGAACTGACAGATACCTATACAAGTTGCCATCCCCAAACAACATAATATACATTCATCTCATTGCCACATGGCAGATACTATAAAATCAATCATAAAATCAAAAGTAAAACACTCCTCAGCAAATGCAAAATAACTGAAATCATAATAAACACTCTTTGATCACAGTGCAATCAAATTAGTTATCAAGATTAAGAAATTCACTCAAAACCATACAATCATATGGAAATTAAATAACCTGTTCCTGAATGACTTTTAGGTTAATAAGGAAATTAAGGCAGATATCAAGAAGTTCTTTGAAACTAGTGAGAACAAAGATACAACATACCAGAATCTCTGGGACATGGCTGAGGCAATATTAAGAGGGAAATTTATAGCACTAAATTCCCACATCAAAAACCTAGAAAGATCTCAAGTTAATAACCTAATATCACAACTAAAAGAACTACAGAACCAAGAGAAAATAAAATCTCAAAACTAGTAGAAGATGAGAAATAACCAAAATAAGATCTGAACTGAAGGATACAGAGACATAAAAAACCATTCAAATGATCAACAAATCCAGGAGCAGATTTTTTGAAAAAGTCCATAAAATAAATAGACAATTAGCTAGACTAACAAAGAAGAAAAGGGAGAAGATTCAAATAAAGTCAATCAGAAATGATAGGGGGATATTACCACTGACCCCACAGAAATGCAAACAACCATTAGAGAATATTATGAATACCTCTATGCACATAAATGAAAAATTGAGAAGAAATAGATAAATTCCTGGATATATACACCCTGCCAAGACTGAACCAGGAAGAAATTAAATCCCTGAACAGACCAATAATGAGCTCACAAAGTCAGGAATAAATAGCCTACCAACCAGAAAAGGCTCAAAATCAGATGGATTCACAGCTAAATTCTACCACCTGTACAAAGAAGAGCTGACACCATTCCTGCTAGAACTACTCCAGAATATTGAGGGAAGGAAGGAACTTGCTAACTCATTCTATGAGGCCATCATCATCCTGATATCAAAACTTGGCAGAGATGTAACAGAAAAAGAAAACTTCAGACAAATATTTTTTATAAACATCAATGCAAAAATTCTCAACAAAATACTGGCAAACCAAATCAAGCAGCACATCAAAAAGCTTATTTACCATGAACAAGTAGGCTTTATCCTTGAGATGCAAGTTTGGTTCAACATACACAAACAAATTAATAAATGTGATTCATCACATAAACAGAACTAAAAACAAAAACCACATGATCATATCAATAGTACAGAAAAGACTTCTAATAACATTTAACATCCCTTCATGCTAAAAATTTTTAATCAACTTGGTATTGAAGGAACATACCTCAAAATAATAAGAGCCATCTATGATGAACCCACAGCCAACATCATACTGAATGGGCCAGAGCTGGAAGAATTCCCCTTTAAAAACCAGCAGAAGATAAGAATGCCCTCTCTCATCACTCCTATTCAACATATGATTGGAAATCCTGGCCAAGGCAATGAGGCAAGAAAAAGAAAGGCATCTAAATAGGAAGGGAGGAAGTCAAAATATCCTGCTTACAGATGACATAATCCTATATCTAGAAAGACCCATTGTCTCAGCCCAAAAGCTTTTTAAGCTAATAAATAACTTCAGCAAAGTCTCAGGATACAAAATCAATGTCCAAAAGTCACTAATGTTCCTATACACCAAAAACAGTCAAGTTGAGAGTCAGATCAGAAAGGCACTCTCATTCACAATTGCCACAAATAGAATAAAATACCTAGGATACAGCTAACAAGGGAGGTGAAAGATCTCTACAAGGAGAACTACAAAACACTGCTCAAAGAAAGCAGAGATGTCACAAACAAATGGAAAAACATTCCACGCTAATGGATAGGAAGAATCAATACTGTAAAATAACCATACTGCTTAAAGCAATTTATAGATTCAATGCTATTCCTATAAAACTACCATTGATATTCTTCACAGAACTAGAAAAAAACTATTCAAAAATTCATATGAAACCAAAATAGATCCAGAATGGCCAAGGCAATCCTAAACAGAAAGAACAAAGCTGGAGGCATCACTGTATTTCAAACTATACTATAGGACTGCAGTAGCCCAAACATAGTTGGCACAAAAAAATACACATAGACCAATGGAACAGAATAGAGAACCCAGAAATAAGTCCTCACACCTACAACTATCTGATCTTTGAAAAACCTGACAAAAACAAGCAAAGGGGAAAGGATTCCCTATTTAATAAATAGAGCTGAGATAACTGGCTAGCCATATGCAGAAGATTGAAACTAGAACCCCTCCCTTATACCATATACAAAAATTAACTTAAGATGGATTAAATACTTAAATGTGAAACCCCAAATTATGAAAACCCTAGAAGACAGCCTAAGCAATACCGTTCAGTACAAAGGAATGGGCAAAAATTTAATGACGAAGATGTCAAAAGCAATTGCAACAAAAGCAAAAATTAACAAATGGGATCTAGCCGAACTAAAGAGATTCTACACAGCACAGGGAACTATCAACAAAGTAAACAGACAACCTACAGAATGGGAGAAAAGTTTCGCAAACTATGCCTCTGGCAAAGGTCAAAGAACATGAACAGATACTTCTCAAAAGAAGGCATGCACATGGCCAACAATCATATGAAAAAAGAAATCTATCAAAACCACAATGAAATACCATCTCATACCAGTCAAAATATCTATTATTAAAAAGAACAAAATAACAGATGCTGGTGAGGTTGTGGAGCAAAAGGAATGTTTATACACCATTGGTGGGAGTGTAAATTAGTTCAACCATTGTGAAAGACAGTGTGGCGATTCCTCAAAGACCTATAAAGAGATACACCATTCAACCAAGCAATCTCAGTACTGGGATATATCCAAAGGAATATGAATCATTCTATTATAAAGACACATGCAGGTGTGTGTTCATTGTAGCACAGTTCATTACAACAAAGACATGGAATCAACCTAAATGCCCATCAATATTAGACTGGATAAAAATGTGCTATATATACACCATGGAATACTATGCAGTCATAACAATGAAGGAATCATGTCCTTTGCAGGAACATGGATGGAGCTGGAGGTCATTCATTATCCTTAGCAAACTAACACAGGGACAGAAAACCAAATACCAGGTGTTCTCACTTATAAGTGGGAGCTAAATGATGAAAACGTATGGACATATAGAAGGGAACAACACACACTGCATATAGGGGCCTATTGGAAGGCCAAGGATGGGAGGAGATAGAGGATCAGGAAAAATAACTAATGGGTACTAGACTTAATACCTGTATGACAAAATAATCTCTACAACAAATCCCCATGACACAAGTTTATATATTGTTATACATAAGTTATATATGTTATATATACACAATATACATATTATATATACCTATATAATAAACCTGCACATGTACCCTGACTTAAAAGTTAGAAAAAAGAAAATAGATATAGTCATACAGTTATTTGACAGCCTGTAGATTAATAATCATATGCCTGTGTGAATAATAGATATTTTAAAATAACTGTTATTTCTATTTTCAGTCTCATCAAATATGCTTAGTATCTGCTTGTCATTGACAGTGTTTATTGCCATGTAAAGAAAAATAAAACAGACATGTGACTTATATTTAATATTCTTATTTTTAATAAAAAAAGAAAGTTGTTTCAAAGCTTTAGTGTGCATAACAATCAACTGGGGTTTTTGTTTAAAAAAAAAAGTTTTCACAGTCCACCAGCAGTGATCTGACTTGTTAAGTATTAGGAGGAGAGACCCAAGATTTGATTTACCCAGCCCTTCAAGTGGCTCTGATGAAAATGGTTTCTAGAGCACATGTGACAAAACAAGTTTCAAACAATAAAACATAGTTTTTAGAACCAAAAAGAAACCAGAAAACCTATTTTTGTTTTCTGATATTGTATTCTGGTTACAGGATTTTAGTCAAAAATCAGCTAGGATAACCCCCATTGTCCTTGTGGCAGGTCAGGTCTCACTAACAACTGTTTCAGTACTGAGTGGTTAAGTTAAATATTAAAAGCAAGTATCCTTATACAAAGGCTGGCCTGTAACAAAAACCCATCAAGAGTTTTGCCTAGGCCTTTCCTGGGCCTTAAAGTATGACAAAATAAGGAAGGAATTCTTAACAGGACCCATTTAGAATTAAACAGGTTTTATTATGGGTCTGAAGAAACTCCCCAGGCCTCTACAAATAAGTTTATTGGGGGTCTAAAGAAACTCCTCAAACCTCCATGATTTAGCAGGAAACAAGATAAGGGTAATCATCCTGGCACCTGGACCCATTCAGATTAAATAAATTTACTGAGGCTCCAGAGGAAGGTCTTCAGGACTCACATCTTAGTTATAGACTAAAAGAAGTTAATCACTTATGTCTTTAGATAAATGCACACTTACACATAGACATATAGCTTAGAATGTATATAAGCTCCGGAAATCTTTGTAATTTTGAGTTGGCCTGCCAATAATTTCCAGGCCTTCTCTCTGTAACCAGTAACAGAAATAACAACTCTCTTCTTCCCCAGTTTATCTGCATCTCATTATTGGGCTGCGAAAAATAGTAGCCCAACCCTCAGTTTGGTCCAGGAACATTCTTGCAGATCTTCAGTGCTCATTCTTTCCTCCCCATTTTATCTACTTTTTTTTTTGTTTTCAGTGAGGGAATTAATTACATTGGGCAGCCATTACTGCACCTTTAAGTTTCTCCTCCTTGTCTCCCATAATTCGGGAGTGGTTGCCAAATGAAACAATAGGTTCAAATGGAAGGATAGTACCCTAAATCTGTTTTTTTGTTTTTTTTTTTAAATCTAGGCTGACCACCAGGAAAGGCTTTGAGTGACAATCTTATCTTCTGCTGTTTAAAATACAGAAATATTGGCTTTTCCATGTCTCGGAGTCTCTGATTCTCAGTAATTTAAATTACAGGCCACAGGTAAAGAGAACCTTGCTTCTACCTTGCCTGCAAACTGGCAGATTCTTGCTTGGGCTTATCTCTTTCTTATAGGATTTTGCTAAAATTAGCAAGGAATGGAGCTCTGTTTTTCTAGCCTCTTCTCACACAGCTACAAGTTCAAAAACATTTGGTATGACTCCCAATTATCACTGCTTATAGTTCAAGTGTTTTTCCACATGACAAGTGTCACTGGCATATCGGCATATGGTATACCCTTTCTCTGCCTACTGTCAGAACACAAAGACAATGTCAGATATTTTAAACTTTTATTGCTGCAAAACCCCACTACTAGGTACTAATTTCTGAATTAGTGTTTTAGTGTCCAAGCTATACTGCTGAAATTTTACACAAACCAGTATAAAAGTGAATTGCTCAAGGTTGGTGAAAATGATCTAACCCATAAAAACATTTAGGAATCCAGGTTCTTTTCATTTTGCTCTATTATCTCCAGGTGTTCTGTTCTTGATCATATCATTAATGCTGACTTGCATCCATATCCACCTTCCAGACCAGAAGAAGGTGAAGAAGGAAATTCATGATCCAGAGCTTGCTCATATAATTCTTGCATATACCATTGGCCCAAATTGAGTACATGGACACATCTACACTAAAAACAGACTAAGAAATATATCTTGCTAAGTTATCATCTTGTAACTAAAACTTAGAGGTTCTATTATTAAAGGGAAAAAAAGAATATGAATGCAAGAGAACAATTAGTACTTAAAGCCAAAAATGGTAGTTGTGAAGAAAAATGAGAATATTGAATTAAAATTGCTATTTGCTATGCAAATGCTCTGTTTTTTTCTTAAAGTATGATATTTATCATAGTTGAAATACTCTTTTCCTGATCTATTTTCACTGTGCAATGTTCCTGCTAAGGAAACTACAGTGGTTTTGTTTTAATATTTCCTAATTCGACAAATATAAGGCCTTCTGAGTAGCATTCTAGTTCCCCAATAACTACTTCTCCACTTGTCTATCCTCATCTATGAAACAATTTTACTAAGCTCTAAGGAACACTCATGCATTCCCCCCTTTTTGTTAACAAAGACTTTTCCCCTAATATCTGCATTCATCTTTATCATTGTCAAAACCTGATTTAAAATTTGTCTTCACAAAGTACTAGATTAACCCTATATAATTTGCCAATTCTCACATAATCACTTTTACTATGCTAATATGCATGTACATTGAATAATTTAAAAACATTTCAAATTTGCATCCTATCTGCCAACTTGACTATAAGCTCCTCAAGGACAGGAATAAAGTGCTTCTTTAGAACACACCGTTAATATACAAAACAATGCAAATATTCCTTGTTAAAAAACCGTCCCTCCCATGAAAGTTACATTAAATTTGTGCAGAATATCACAGTGTTTGGATATGAGAGTAAGTACTCTTCCTAGATCTGCCTTTTAACTTATAGTGTGAGATCTTGAACAAATAACCTGATATTTTGGCTGCAATTGCTGTTACTCTAATGATAAAGTCTAAAGCTCTGCCAGCAGAGAAGTTCCTTAAGGCTAAGTTTGGTGGCAGTAGCATACAGGTTATTCAGTTTTAACATTTAGAATGCTTAACGGTATCCTGTTTCTGTGTAAAAGTTTATATTATTTATAAGTATTTAACATGCATTTTGTCATTATATTAGAAAGCATTGGCATGAGTATCAACTAACTCCTAGTGATAGTGCTCAACTGCTTTCTCCATGGGTCTCTAGAGCCGTATAAAAAACATAATTCATATAATAGGCCTATTAAATACATTTTTAAAAATTATCTTACTAATGAGAATTATTTGATTAAAGAAATATATCATGAGCCATGACCTAAGGCCCAACAATCTCAGAATCTGTAAAACCAAAAGTGAATCATTGCCATACACAGTTCTTACTGACTCAGCACTTTCATGCAGAATAGTTCATATAAAATAATATGTTAAGTTTATTTGACCTCTAATGTCCCCTTCAGCTGTAACATTCAGTGATTCATACTACAGAAAGTAAATGTTTCTTAATATTTCTAAATGTCAGTACTATTTATTCACATTATAATTTTTCTAGATTAACTCAAACATATCACATGAAAAAACCATGAATCATTTGAATTCAATGTATCTTATGTTTCAAATAAATCTTTTAAAATATACCTTAGTCATACAATTTTAGATCTTAGTGAGCCTTCTAGAAATACCAAAAATAACTAGCCATCCTGGAAATAAATTCGGGTGTTTCTGTTGGCTTCAGACAACAGATATTTCATTTTCTATTTTTGTGTCCTGAATGTAAAATGGTTTTTTGTAAACAATGACATTTGTATCATGAGATAATACTAGGAAATACTAATATTTGGGCTTTTACCTTGTACTCATTTATAAGAAACATTTTTTAGTCAGAAGACAAATTTACATGCCTTCCCTTATGTTCTCGGAGGTTCCACGTTCTTCTCCTGAACTTGTTAGTAAATTATCCCAACTTATAAAATTGGGCTTTAAAAAAAATCCAAGAAATTGCTATCTAATAAAAAATTAAAAAGTTAGAAAAATAAGAAATTGTATTTTAATGGACTCATGGCAAGAAACTTGAATCCGATTGTTAATTAATTTATCCACCCAGCACTAACTTATTTCATGAGATGTTGCCTATCATTTGTTACAAGCCTGGTCCTTTATCTGCTCTTTAATTCTGCAAGAAATTACATGTTTCTTACCAAGTTAATTGGAATTGGGTTCTGTACACCTGC
The DNA here is from genome assembly GCF_029289425.2 of Pan paniscus. Taxonomy (NCBI): domain Eukaryota; kingdom Metazoa; phylum Chordata; class Mammalia; order Primates; family Hominidae; genus Pan; species Pan paniscus. The sequence continues at coordinate 81,371,624 of NC_073259.2, forward strand.
AATGAAGTAACCCAAACAAATCCAAGAATTTGTTTGTTTGTTATTTACTTTTAAATAGAGGGATAAGAAGTAGAAGGAGAAGCCCTAAAGTAAATAGTTGGCAAACACAAGGAAGATAGAGATTTATTAAAGGTCCTACCAAGATGTGATTTATTTTAGTTCTAGATTGAATTCAAGAAATAAACTCTCACTCGGGGATAGGATGGGGAAACATTCTCTTAGGGAAGAAATTATTTTAAGATTCTATATTTTTAATTTTAATACAGGTGACTAGCACTGCATAGAGACAGGAATATATGACCATATCACAATATAAATAGACTCTAAGTGAATACTCATAAGAAAGTTATCACACTCAGTTCTTTAAAATAACTATGACTAATATACTTAAAAATCTAGAAAAATTATGGAGAAAGATGAAAAATTGAGAATGTCACTAGAAATTGTGAATCTAAAAATTAACCAAATGAAAATTTCAGACCTGAACAACATAATAAATATAATTACTAAAATTACTAAAAGCAAACTATATATAAGAGAAACTGAATTGGTATAGTAAAAGACATATTAATATGAGTTATAAATCTGAAAATCTAGAAAGAATACAAATGTATAAAATTGATTATGAGGAATTTTGAAAAAAATTGAAAATACATATCCTTTTTTCTTCATAGTAAAAGGTATTCCTAGAAGAAAGGGAGAGAGCAGATGGGGCAGAATATTAAATGTCTAAAAATTGTCCAAAACTGCTGAAACACATGAACTCAGAGATTCATGAAGAACTGTAGATCATGTGCTGCATGACAAAAAAAAGAAAAGAAAAATCACATTGAGGCACACCATAATAATATTGCCAAAAGAAAACAAAAAAAGAGTAAACTTTGCAGGCAGCCAGGAGAAAAAAGAGACTTCCTTTCATGGGAGAAAAAAATAACAATGACAAATAATTTGTCAAAATAAATGATGAAAGAAGACGGGGAATTACATTGCTGAATTTTGAAATAAAATATCAGTTACCCTTAAATCCTACTTTCAGTGAAAATAATCTTTAAAACTGAAGATAAGTATTCTTTTTATGGTTAGGATGTAGACATAAAAATGACAAGGTACCATCAGTTACACCCTAACACAGAGTAAAAGCTATAAAAGATGTAATATCATAGTTTTCTTGAGTATATCAGAAAGCCAAAGAGAAGAAATCCAAATTAACTAAAATGCAGAATATGCAACTCTCTTCAAAAAATCATAATTGCTTGTGTCCTTGGTGAAGCAGCAGCAGGAAGAAAAATTGCCATAGAATGGGGTAGCAAGAAATCAGTTAAAATTTTTAACTTCTTTTAGTTGAGTGGGGCCTGGTTCAAGCATTAAAATCCCAAAGACCTCTAGCCACAGAGCAAGATTGCATTAACTGCTATTTAATATATTCAGGACTCCACCAAGTACTTGGAAATAACATGCTGAATGAGGGGGCATGGGGAGAGGGGACAAGTTAAGAGAAATGAGAGAAAGTCACTCTAAGGAATTCTGGGAACTCATCAAATGCAAGACAGTCGGTGGCATGGTAGTAATGCTGAGACATGACATTGAAAGCCAGATTTTTCCTCTGTAGAATTTTCTTTATTGTGTTATTTTATTTTAAAGTATGTGTGTGAATTACATTGATAAAAATAACCACTCATTTAGAAAAAGTTGTCTAGCACTGTCCTGAACTTGAATATGTGCTATGACTTTCTGCAATGCAGGTTAACACAAGATAGGCCATTCTAACTTCCATCTGAAGTTGGTATACAAACAAAAGTATTATTTCAGTATGTTGAATTTTAGATATAATTAGATTTCATTAGGTCAGATTTTTTTTTCTAATTGAGTTTCCTTTTTACATTTTGAAAATTATTTACCAATTTATAAGGAATGTTAAGAAACGGCTTTGTTGGGGGCTGGCTAAAACACCTATTTCTTTTCATTCCACTCACAATATACAAAAGCTCTACATTTTAATTTGATTATACAATCATTATCAATTTTGTCATTCCCAAGTCTGTTTAACATGAAATGTTGAACATTGTTAAAAGAAAAACTTTGGACAAATTTAATTTAACATAGTTTAATTGAGTAAAAAGAGAAAGTGAAATTTGGACAGCCCCTAGAACCAGAATAGATTCAGAGTGATTCTAGGGTTACCACATGGTCAAATAACATTTATGGACAAAAAAATGAAAGTGATGTTCAGAAAATGGAAATGAGGTATAGAAACATCTGGATTGGTTAGTGCTGGGCTTTTGCCTTCTTTGAACATGGTTTGAACAGTTGGCTGCCTGTGATTGGCCAAAATTCAGCTGCTGTGATTGGCTGAGACTTGGCTACTTGTTACAAGAGTACATTACGGTCTGTTTACATACAGTGAGGTCACTGTTCACTATGTGTGGAGAAATCTTTAGGTCAAACTTAAAGTATGTAAGGAAGCAGTTTTAGGTTAAACATAATTTAACAACACATACAGCTTTGGCATATGAATATCATTGAATCTCCACAATATCTGTTATGAGATACATATTACCTCTATTTTCTAGTTGAGTAAACTTAATCTCATGGTTAAATAACTAGCTCAATATCACATAGAAGTCCTAGTTTATCTGACAGCAAAGCCTATAGACTTTCAGTTACATTGTGCCTCTGCTTTTCCTGCTCTGAAGTAACTTATTTCAACCAAGTCTGTTGGGTTTATTTTTAGTCATATTAAATGAGCTTGCTTACCAAGGTAATGTAATACTTGTATCAAAAATCAAGACGAATTTATAGCAAAAATGGACCGTGCATGCCAGCCAGAGAGAGGCACTTACTACATATGTCTGTAGATGCATTGCTTAAAGTGAAAATATACCTTATTCTGACATCAGTGTGCATAATAATGATAGGTCTAAAAATGAGAGTTGTCAGAGCTCTCCTGGACTGACAGAGAATTAATTCATTTTACATACTGAAATAATAGATGCTCATTTCTCTTAATGATGACATTTGAGAATTCATTAAACAAGTCCATATTGATTGACAAACAGTGTTGACTACCGAACACAGTACTTTGTGCTACCCTTTCATTTGTTCCCCATTCTCATATCGTTGCCACTGTGAAAGTCTATTTCAATATGTCTGTATTTTGAAGAGGAAAAATATTTTTTATGACATATATTATTTTTCTATTTTAAAAACAACTTAGGACAGAAACACTATCAATATTGTCAATATTTTGTTTTTTTCCCCCCTTTTGATCATAGGTTCAGCATGTAGATCATATGAGAGTCAAGTGATGAACTGGTTGTGGCATTGCTGGTCCACAAATGTCAGTAAGGATGTGTTGGGGGATACATTTAGCCATGATAACTGATAATACTTCAAGAGTAGGGAAAAATAGATCAACTTCACTATAACTCTAATAGGTAAAACCTCAGTTCTTTCAACATTGGGATAAGACTCATTAATTTTAATAAAATCTCTTTTGCTCGTCTCATGAAATGTTTCTAGTTTCTGTCATATTTTGAATCCTGTCAGATTTGTGATCTCAGGTTTCTTACCTCTGATAATTCGTAAAAGTACATTTCTTCTACTAGTATCTTTGTTTCATCATTAATGAATAACATCAAATCTGAGAAACATGCATTTACTATGTGATCAAACATTTATTTGAAAACCTCATCTTTTAAAGTCAAAGGTGGAATATTTTTCCACATCCTAGTCCTCAGGAGGCTCTGTCCTGTCTCTAGTATGCTGACAAGGTAACATTCTGCCAAGCAAACTTAATTTCCTTTCTTCCAAAGTAACTATAAGTGTTTGTATTATTCTTTTCACATTTTCATATAGAGTCACTCCAGAGAAAAGGGATAATGGGTTAAGGGTATTGCTCAATATTATGCCTTATTGTAAAATTTTTTTGCTATAATTTTTATAACCTTGAAATTATTGTAATATAACTGCATTTAGAGTAGCACAATGGTCATAATTCATACTGCCTACATTCAAATCTCAGCTCTGCCATTTAGAGCTATGTGTCTTTGGGCAAGTTAATGAATTCTTCTGTGTGTCACTTTCCTCATGCATAATGCAGATATTAATTGTATTTATCTCTGTTGTGGGGATGAAATGTGTTAGTAGATATATAGAGGTACAGGGCTTAGAAAATTCTCTGGCACATATTTGGAGTTCAAAAAATGGTAGTTATGTTTATTATTGTTGCTGTTGCTGCTGCTGCTCTTGTAACTATTCAGGTGCTCAGTATCCATGTGCCCTATATTAATAAGAGGAAGTTCTTAAAACTGCAGAAAACCATTTGAGTCATCTAGAAAAATATCCATCTTATTGTAGAGATGAAGCACATCTTTGCAGATAAGTTCTTTTTTCACTGCAGTATACATTTGACAGTTGTGATATAATTCTTTTCTTCTCCCTACATTTTTCTTTATGCAACATAAATATGCACGAAGAAGTATTAAAGCCTCTTAAGTGTATACAATTTTAATATGTGCATCTCAGCAATTCCAGGTATATTTGGGGAAAATCATAAAGTTATATTTTGGCAAATGTTATGATCCTCAGCTCAGTGAGGGCTTGAGGGTCTTGCAGAAGGAAGATTTTCATCTAGTGATAGAGTATCATTTTTTTTTCTTAACAAGATTGGAAAATATATGTATATATATATATATATATATACACACATATTTCATATCAATGTCTATAATTCTCATTGTTTTCTAGTTTCAAATTTTTATGATATTTAGTCACACCAAAAAGCCTTGGATAGAATTTAAGTGACTTTCTTCAGAGTATTCAGTTGCAATGCCAGAAAAGGAGATGTAGTGTTTAATATAGTTAATTGGGGGGAGAGTGAGACCAATTGGTAGACATTTCAATATTGTTTCTCTGAGAGTAGAATAGGTTATAAAGGGACATAATCTAAGTATCTGCATTTTTCAAATATTTGCTAGAGGTGTGCAGAGTAAGTAAAGGATAGAATCATACAACTTCTCAGTTTTCTCTCCCTTTTTATATTGAAATGTCCTTATTTCACCCAAATATTTAGAGACTTACTTGAATATATTTTGTTTTCCTTTCCATAGAAACATTTTGTGATAACATTTACAATAACAAGATAATCTTGGTGTTACTTAATCATTGTTAAAAAGCACTGGGCTATGAAGATTTAGCTAAAAGAAAGAAAATTAAGGTTCTTATTTTTAAAATCCCCAAGTCAAGAACACCTCCTTTTTTTTTTTTTTTTTTTTTTGTAAGGAACAACTTTGAGAATCTAGCTGGCTGTTAAGTTATTCCTAAAAATGACCCAAATATACTCTTTTTGTCTTGCTGTTTTGAACTTTCAAAAAGATACTGTCTTCTGGGCTCAGAGTTTCATTATCACACAGTAGTAAGAGAAAATATCAGCAGACTCAGGATACAAGACAAAGAGAAGAAGAGTTTGCTAGCTTTAGATCATATATTTAGTATGTTTTTTTAAAATATGTAACTGCTGTAATTCCTATTATAATAGACGTTCCACCACTTTTGAAATTGTTAGATTAGATGGTGTTTTCGTTTGCATTCTCCAGAAGCAGACCTTGAAATGAAGATTGGAGGGAGAATAGCTTATTTGGGAGATCCAAGAAACACTTGTAGGAAAGTGGTGAGGCAAAGAAGGGAAGGAAACAGAAGTTAGCAGCTCTTATGGGTGACTGGAGTTCAAATCTTTCAGAAAACTCTGGGAAATTATATAACATACAAGTCTCAGAGTTATTTCACAAAAGAGACAAATAAACTGGGGTCTTTAACCTCTAACTCCTGTTAGTCATTGATTGAGGGCTGCTTCTGGAGGAATGAGGGAGTGTTGTTAATTTTCTGGTATTTTTGGCTTGATAGGCACTTGCCACAATGGTTTTCCTCCCCTAAGTCTTCTAGTCAAAGGATGCAGATACCATTAGTTGCAAGTCGGACAACAGTCATTCAAGTGGTAAGGTTAAAGACATGTAAGTAGGGTAATAACTCCATTTGTTACAAATGATCTACGCTATGTTTTTCAAATTAAAGCTACCGAGTGTTCTTCTTAGGTGCTTGCAATCACACTTTTTCATTAAGTACCTCATTGCATAGGGATTGCTTATTTACGTGTATACTTTATTTTTGTTTACTTATGAAACTCCAGTGTATTTCCCAGTAGTTGCAGTAGTTTTTTAATAAACATTTCTTAAATAAATGAAAAAAGAATGTCCTCAGAATCAAGTATGTCATTTTACAATCTTCCATTATTAATTTTTTTCTAACAGTGGTAATCTGTACCATTTCAATACATCTTATTTACTGGTAAGCTTTTTTTTTTTTTTGAAACGGAGTCTCGCTCTGTCGCCCAGGCTGGAGTGCAGTGGCGCAGTCTCGGCTCACTGCAAGCTCCTCCTGCCTGGTTCACGCCATTCTCCTGCCTCAGCCTCCCGAGTAGCTGGGACTACGGGCGCCCGCCATTGCGGCCGTCTAAGTGTTTTGTTTTTTTTTTGTTTTGTTTTGTTTTGTTTTTTTTTTTGTATTTTTAGTAGAGACGGGGTTTCACCTTTTTAGCCAGGATGGTCTCGATCTCCTGACCTCGTGATCCGCCCGCCTCGGCCTCCCAAAATGCTGGGATTACGGACGTAAGCCACTGCGCCCGGCCATTTACTGGTAAGCTTTTTATAGTACTTTTAAACACACTTTATAACCTTCTGTACCCAGGAGTACTTTTTCAGTCACTCTACTGTCCCACCTCATTTCCGTTTAATTAGAAGTTAGATGTTCTCACTCATAAGTGGGAGTTGAACAATGAAAACACATGGACACAGGGAGGGGAACATCACACACCAGGGCCTATTGAGGGGTGGGGGTCCTGGAAGGGGAGGGAGAGCATTAGGACAAATACCTAATGCATGCAGGGCTTAAAACCTAGGTGACTGGTGAATAGGTGCAGCAAACCACCGTGGCATATGTACACCTATGTAAAAAACCTGCACGTTCTGCACATGTATCCCAGAATTTAAAGTAAAATAAAAAAAAGAAGTTAGAGTGAAGGAAATAAAATGCCATCCCATGCCTTGACATACCCAGATATAGAGGATGAGTATATGAAAGACCAAAAGTGAGATGATCCAATCACATAAATAAGTATGAATTCCCAGGTAAGTGCATTTTACAGAGATGCAATGCAATTCAAGAGGTTGGCTCCACAGAGAAAAAAGAACAATAGATTGTCAGTAGGATTTTCAGTGAACAAGAGTTCCTGCCAGTTTGAGAGTGATCTAGGATATAATTACAGAAGTGCTGGCCAGATAGACAAGTTTACAAGGAAGATTAAGAGACTCTTTCATCAACTTAATGCTTCTTGTCAGTGCTTACATTTTCACACATATAATAAAATATTTTAAACATACTTGAATTTTGAATGATATTTTCAGTAGTTTGATTTCTTTGGTTCTTCTTATTCTTAAAGTTTATGCTCTCTGTTTTTGCTATGGCTTTCATTTTAAAATATAACTTATTATTATACCAATCTAACATCTGCCATCAAAATACACAGTGCTGAAGATTTTAACTTACTTCTGAATGAGAGTGCATTCTAAAACATTCAAGAGTGCTCATTTTGCTTATAGCAAATACATTTAAACTCATAGAGAAGTCGGTGTGTGTGTGCGTGTGTATGTGCGCTTGCGTGCATGAACAAAAATCTACTTACCTAGCTATCTACCTGTCTATCTATGTATTTACACAGAGATGAAGAAGATGAAAAAGTATTTGAGAAGAGTTGCTTTAGTCCTGGCTAAGAAGTGATGATCTCTTTATAGCTTTGTCTTTTCCCATGTTCTGTAAGGTAAGCCATGTCTCTCACTCATAATACTTAAAATTTGCAAAGTTTGCAAATAGATGAGAGGGATATACTATTTGTTAAATACACGTGCAAAGATTTTATGACTTTAGGATGGTAGATCTTTGAGGTTGAGGTGCTGTGTAAAGAAGGAAAACTAAAAATTATTATTTCAAATAATTTCCAGAGCCTGTAAGTCATTTCAAATTTTAGATTTAGCAAGCAAGAGTAAACTGGGATTAATAATGGCTAACACTTTCTGTCATCATTATTTAATAGGTGCTGTCCTAAGCATTCTGCATAAATTTTCTCACTAAATCATAACAGTAACCCTAGTAATAGACACTATTATACTTCACATCTTGAGCGTAGGGTTAAAAACTTAAGTAACCGAGGCAGGCGGATCACAAGGTCAGGAGATCGAGACCATCCTGGCTAACATGGTGAAACCCGAATCTACTAAAAATACAAAAAATTAGCTGGGTGTGGTGGCGGGCACCTGTAGTTCCAGCTACTCGGGAGGCTGAAGCAGGAGAGTGGCGTGAATCTGGGAGGTGGAGCCTGCAGTGAGCTGAGATCATGCCACTACACTCCAGCCTGGGTGACAGAGCGAGACTCCGCCTCAAAAAAAACAAAAACAAAAACAAAAAAACTTAAGTAACTTGCCTACGGTCACATAACTCGTAAGTGTTGATTCAGGATTCAAACTCAGGGGGTCAGACTTTAGTGATCATATCCTTAGTAAAATTCTGTATATAATTTAAAGAAGAGAGAAAGTTAGGAGTTACCTTGAGATAAATTATAGAGATCCCAGGCTTCACATGCCTTAAAAATGTAATTAAGGACTACAGTAGATCTGACTGCAATATCTAACTTAGGGGATATGGAGCAGTCATCACTAGGAGACAAGAGATTTTTTTGCATGAAGGTTATTGAATGTTTATATAATTATAGTAGTCACTTTAGTAACTTCTCACTACTTGGCCAGATAAAAGAGGACAGAAAAGACTGAGATAGGTCGTGCTTAACTTCCTAAGTAAAGAAATGTTTTATCAGCATGTAAATATAGCAGCATGATTTTGGAATTCAGCTTACCTGCTAACAGTTTGGTCTTTATTGGTGAAAAAGTGACAGAGGAATGGCACACAAAATGTGGAATGAAGCCATGTAAACACCACATCTTGCAAAGCTCTCCAAGAGATTGGCATTAGACAGTTGCCATTTAGCTCTATGTCCTTGAGAACAAGAATATTTTTTGACTTCAGAAGAGTAATGACGATTTGTATCTGAGCATTGAGGGAGACTGGAGTTTCTGATAATATGAGTGATACCTATAAAGTCAAAACTGAGGACTTCAAATGGAGATGATGTGAGAGTCTCACATTTCAGGTAAATGTCCAACTTTTAAGGGATCACCACAGTGAGTTTTTACCCTCAAGTCACACTTATCAGGCCAAACTTATTTTTGATCTCAGATTATGTAAATCAGAATATGGATCTCATGTGTCAGAGAAGGCCAACATTCTTAGAAAAAAAGTTACTTGGGACAGTGGTTCTCAATGGGGTTCTCTTTTGCCCTAGACAATGTCTGGAGACATTTTTGGTGTCAGAGCTAAGGCAGATGCTACTGGCAATTAATGGAGAGAGACCAGAGATGCTGCAAACATCCTACAATACACAGGACAGCTCCTGAAAATAAAAAATTATCTGGCCTTAAGTACCAACAATTTCAAAGGGTAAAACCCTCTGGCTTAAAAGTAGAGTCTTATTTGGAACATTTTCATCCATGAAGCCTTGAATCCTGGAAGTAATAATCTATTCGGAATGGTGGCAACTGTTGGAATTGTGAAGGTTTGTGCTTCTGAATTTTTATGACTGCACAAAGCTATTTATCTCTAAGAAGGTTCAACAGGGAGTTTTGGATCATTGGGAATTCTGGCTACATTAATTACACACTGGGTTTTTTTATGAGAGCTGAGTAGCAAGAACATTCACAATTCTGAATCTTAATATCAATCACTGGTGAAAATAAAAGAGTAAGTATATAGACATGTCATGTTAATTATTCCAGATTTTATAATGGAACAATGTCTATGGGTTCTCTCAAAAATATTTTTTTCAATACTAATGAAGTATAAGGTAAATGGAAGAGAGAATGACACAGGGAATTTTAAGTATTATTTATCGTCTTGTTTTATGACAAAATATAAATATAAACATTTCAATGAATTGCATATTTGCAAAATAGTCATGCTCCCAGCTCAAAAAGCCATAATAGAACAATAATGTTCTCCCAAAAGTTCTAGAAAAAAATCATGATTTCCTGAAAATAAAAAATTTTAACCTAAATGCATCTCCCTTTAATAAAAACTGGTTTCAATTTTTTTATAGAATGAATCCTGTATTTTTTTTAAATTAAGTGATAATCACAACAAAACTCCAATTCTGATTCATGTAGTTGATTTTTTTTCTTTTTTTTTTTTCTTTTACGTTAAGTTTTAGGGTACATGTGCACAACGTGCAGGTTAGTTACATATGTATACATGTGCCATGTTGGTGTGCTGCACCCATTAACTCGTCATCTAACATTAGGTGTATCTCCTACTGCTATCCCTCCCCTCTCCCCCCAACCCACAACAGTCCCCGGTGTGTGATGTTCCCCTTCCTGTGTCCATGTGTTCTCATTGCTCAATTCCCACCTATGAGTGAGAACATGTGGTGTTTGGTTTTTTGTCTTTGCGGTGGTTTGCTGAGAATGATGGTTTCTAGCTTCATTCATGTCCCTACAAAGGACATGAACTCATCATTTTTTATGGCTGCATAGTATTCCATGGTGTATATGTGCCACGTTTTCTTAATCCAGTCTATCGTTGTTGGACATTTTTTTTTAGTTAAATGTCAAACTTTCTTTTTTCTGAGGTTTAATAAATGTATGGCAATTAGTACTGTTTTTAGTGAAATATATTTGAAAGTGAAAAGGCTCTAGATTAGGTATTCTGTATCTGGGGTTTGAGAATGAGATCATAGGATCTCTGACTTCTCTAAAATTAAACTAAATATTATGTGTTTGAATGGATTTCCCCATCGCCCCCACAAATCGAGCTCCATATGAAAACACTGCATAGTTTTCAGAGGGTCATAACAGGGTTTATGGACTACTGAACTACTACCCAAGACAAAGGTTGAAGGGCTTAATTCAGTCAGAAAAGCCTGGTTGTCTTACTTTTCCACCTGGAAATATAAAATTAAAAATGTCATATTCCCTACTGAAGCAGAGGACAAAGGAGGTGAAAATGTCTTGTCAAGTTAAGCTCATAAGGAATATTCATCTTTCAAAAAACTCAAATTTTCACAATGTTCTGGATTCATTTTAAACCCGAATCAACAAAAACTATAATCTTAAAACATTTCTAGCTACTGCCTCTAAAGAATTGAGAACACACATACATGCACACACAAAGACTAAATTTTTAAAATTCTACTTGCAAATGAATGAAATTGGACCTTTATCTTATACCATACACAAACATCAATTCACAATGGATTAATGACTTAATGATAAAACCTGAAATCATATAACCCCTAAAAGAAAATATGTTAAAATCTTCATAAAATTGGTCGTCAACCTCATAAAACTGCCAATTCATAAAATTGGCAGTAATTTCATGGATATGACACAAAAAGCACAGGCAACAAATGCAAAAAAGGACAAATGAGACTGCATCAAACTAAAAAGCTTCTACACATCAAAAGAAACAATCAATAGAATGAAAGGCAACCTATGAAATGGGAGATAATATTTGTAAACCATGTATCTGATAAGCAGCTAATTTCCAAAATATGTAAGGGACTTGCACAACTCAATAGCAAAAATAAAACAAAAAAAACCTGATTTTTAAAAGGGTAAAGGACTTGGATAGACATTTCTCCAAATAAGACATACGAATGGCCTACAGGTATAAGAAAAGTTGTTCAACATCACTAAATCTTCAGGCAAATGCAAATTATAACCACAATGAGATATCACATAACATCTGTTAGAATAACTATTATCCAAAAAAATCAAAGCAAAACACAAAGATAACAAGTGTTGATAAAATTGTGGAGAAATTGGAACACTTGTACACTGTTGGTGGAAATGTTAAATGGTTTAGCTGTTACGGAAACCAGTATAGAAGCTCCTGGAAAACTTAAAAATAGAACCACCATATGATCTATCATTTCCAATTCCGGATATATATATATATATATATATATATATATATATATATATATATGAATTGAAGTTAGGATTTTAAAGAGTTTGTGCACTCTCCTGTTCATTGCAGCATTATTCACAGTAACCAAGAGACACAGAAACAACCTACACATTCTTTGAAAGAATGTGTTACATTATTAGTTGAATTGTCTCTCTTTATTTCATATGAGTTTAGCCACTTGAATTCAGGCATGTTTCATTATTTTTTTTCTTCTCTATGAGAGTATGTTTCAACATGAAAGTGATAATAAAAAACTGCTCAGTTTATATACTAGCACTTTAAATTTGAGCAAAATGGTTCTTTGAGAAACATAATAGAACAAAAAATGTAATTTGTTAGATATTAAAAAGAATTTACTCCGTTCAAGGGGCAAATTTATAATACAATTTGGAAAAATTAGTCAAATCTTCAAGTATGTGGCATATACATTCACAGAAAGAAGAGACAGAGTTTCAAACTAGGGGCTCCTCTCATTAGGTTAATTAGAGAGTTCAGCTCAAACATAAAGATACGTGTGGGAAAAGGGGACATTGTGACAAGTACCAGATTTATAATCACATAAATGCCTTTGCTACTTAAAAAACTTACTTCCTTGGACCCAGACTGACTATATTTGGAAAAGTGATTAATTCTATTATATTTCTACCTTTTTAGTTGCCTCGGCTCCTCTCTTTGCACCGTGATAACTGTGGGCTGCAAATACAAGAGTCAAAGTATGCAAATATAGCAGGCCAATGAGTAAATTCGGGACATGCTTACTTCAACAATTTTGCTTTCGCATGACGTGCATTTTGCAATACATGTAATTTGCAAGGTTGAAATCTTGCAAAACTAAAAGCCAAATCTCAATGTAAATTCCTTTTCCCTTGTGTAAATATTTATTACTGTCCTAAAACAAAGATTCACCATTCAAAATGTCACTGAGCCAACTGCAGATTTACAGAAGATCCTAAACTTGACTAAGGAGAACTAAATTAAAATCAATTTATATAATTTTTGATAACTATTCTAGAGCCTTCCCCAGTGCTGTAGCTTATTAACAGGTGTTACATTACCCTAGCCAGCTGTCAATAACTGCTATCACCACTGCACATATAAAATGTACACAGAAATACAGCAAATATATTTCCCTAATATCATTCACCTTTGAGGTTAGATAATGTCAAGTTTGCTTATCTATCCTCTCCATTCTGATTCATTATTCAAAGGGAAGATATTCAAGATTCACATTTTTTAAAAGTTGATTTTTCCAATCATTGTCATTGTTGATAAAAACTGACAAAATGCACTTTAAAATAGTTAGAAATATGTTCATTGCTATGCAAACACAAACTCTTAATGAATTTTTCTGCAAGTTAAATTGTGGGAGAAAGTACCATGAAATTACATTTATTTTCAGTGTGACTTTCCCTTTCTAGTTATACACTTTTTTTTTATCCCTGTGTTCTTTACAAGAACATAAGTCAACTCTACTCACTTTTCTCTTTTGTGAATTCTCTATACAGAATATCTTTTGGATAGATATACTAAGAAATAATTAAACTTAGAATTCTGATAAATTATTTGCCCCTCTAGCAAGTTAAAGTGTAAAGAACCATTTAAGATCTTAAACTTTTAGAGTTTATTTATTTCAAATTAACTCACATATTGTCAAAGCTGCTGATTTTCCTCAAGCTATTTTCATTTCCCGTCAATCTCCCATGAGGTGTTTCTCAAGTTCCCTTTCAGCTGTCACATGTCTATTTTCCAAATTCCTTGCTTGACAGTTAAAGCAAATGTTATGTTTTTTTCTACTCTACTGATCAAATTTCTCCCAAACATATTTTTAAATTTATGTCTCCCATCTGAATAGACTTGAAAGCGATATTCCTGGAAGTGGTGACTTCATATCAAAGTCAATTTCTTTATACGAATCCTGGCTCATGAAAATGAAGTCCTGTGTGACTGGGCGCTCACTCAGCACAGAGGTTCAGCAATGATACCTGAACAGAATACATTCTAGGTGAGAGTGTTCTTAACAAATAATCTAGTCTACCTCCAAGGTCAAGTCTTTTTCAGAGTCAGACCTTTCCTCTGAGGGGCTTTATTATATCAGACAGTTTCCAATGGGAATAAAACTAGTCTTTTAAAATTGTTGAGCTTTATCTCATTCTCCTCCATCTGACAATCAGATATTAGAGATTTGTGTAATCATGAGTCCAAAAGGGATTTAACGCTACTTTTTTCCTTTTTTTTTCCCCCCCCTACAGGTGCTTGAAAAATAAGTAGTTTTTCAAATGACAACTCATGTCTTTCTAGGTTAAAAAAAAGAAAATAATAATGTATTCATATCTTTCCCCATACAATGGAGCTTCAGGTTTTGAGATACAGTGTTGGAAATGAGAGAAAGAGTATCCAAATAGTACCTATTTGGATCTAAGGATCATGTTGGTACCACAGAGACACTAAATCACAACATTATAAATACCTAGATAAAATTTTGCATATCCTATTCAAATAAGACCGTTTATGTCATGACATAGTATGTTCAATGTCTTTGTTTTGAATTTTTTTAAAATTATACATTAAGTTCTGGGATACATGTGCAGAACAAGCAGATTTGTTACATAGGTATACATGTGCCATAGTGGTTTGCTGCACCCATCAACCCATCATCTACATTAGGTATTTCTCCTAATGCTATCCCTCCCCTAGCCCTTCACCCTGCAACAGGCCCCGGTGTGTGATGTTCCCCTCCCTGTGTCCATGTGTTCTCATTGTTCAACTTCCACTTATGAGTGAAAACATGCAGTGTATGATTTCCTGTTCTTGTGTTAGTTTGCTGAGAATGATGGTTTCCAGCTTCATCCATGTCCCTGCAAAGGACATGAACTCATTCTTTTTTATGGCTGCATAATATTCCATGGTGTATATGTGCCACATTTTCTTAATCCAGTCTATCATAGATGGGTATTTGGGTTGGTTCCCATTCTTTGCTATTGTGAACAGTGCTGCAGTAAACATACATGTGCATGTGTCTTTATAGTAGAATGATTTCTAATCCTTTGGGTATATACCCAGTAATGGGATTGCTGGGTATTTCTGGTTCTAGATCCTTGAGGAGTCACCACATTGTCTTGCACAATGGTTAAACAAATTTACACTCCCATCAACAGTGTAAAAGTGTTCCTATTTCTTCACATACTCTCCAGCATCTGTTGATTCCTGACTTTTTAATAATCTCCATTCTAATTGGTGGCGTGATATGGTATCTCACTGTGGTTTTGATTTGCATTTCTCTAACGACCAGTGATGATGAGCTTTTTTTCATATATTTGTTGGCTGCATAAATGTCATCTATTGAGAAATGACTGTTCATATCCTTTGCCCAGTTTTTGATGGGGTTATTTTTTTTCTTGTAAATTTGTTTAAGTTCCTTGTAGTTTCTGGATATTAGCCCTTTGTCGGATGGATAGAGTGCAAAAATTTACTCCCATTCTGTAGGTTGTCTGTTCACTCTGAAGATGGTTTCTTTTGCTGTGCTGTTCTTCTTGAAGATGGTTTCTTTTGAAGATGGTTTCTAATTAAACTGAAGCACAGTTTAATTAGATCTCATTTGTCAATATTGGCTTTTGTTGCCATTGGTTTTGATGTTTTAGTAATAAAGACTTTGCCTATGCCTGTGTCCTGAATGGTATTGCCTAGGTTTTCTTCTAGGGTTTGTGTGGTTTTAGGTCTTACATTTAGGTGTTTAATCCATCTTAAATTAATTTTTGGATAAGGTATAAGGAACGGGTCCAGTTTCAGTTTTCTGTATATGGCTAGCCAGTTTTCCCAGCACCATTTATTAAATAGGGAATCCTTTCCCCATTGCTTGTTTTTGTCAGGTTTGTCAAAAATCAGATGGTTGTAGATGTGTGGTTTTATTTCTGAGGTCTCTGTTCTCTTCCATTGGTATATATATATCTGTTTGGTAGCGGTACCATGCTTTTTTGGTTACTGTAGCCTTTTAGTATAGTTTGAAGTCAGGTAGCATGATGCCTCCAGCTTTGTTCTTTTTGCTTAGAATTGTCTTGGCTATGTGAGCTCTTTTTTGGTTCCATGTGAAATTTAAAGTAGATTCTTCTGATTCTGTGAAGAAAGTCAATGGTAGCTTGATGGGGATAGCATTGAATGTATAAATTACTTTGGGCAGTATGGCCATTTTCATATTGATTCTTCCTATCCATGAGCATGAAATGTTTTTCTATTTGTTTGTGTCCTCTCTTATTTCCTTGAGCAGTGGTTTGTAGTTCTCCTTGAAGAGGTCCTTCACATCCCTTGTAAGTTGGATTCCTAGGTATTTTATTCTCTTTGTAGCAATTGTGAATGAGAGTTCACTCATGATTTGGCTGTCTGTCTATTATTGGTGTATAGGAATGCCTGTGATTTTTGGACATTGATTTTGTATCCTGAGACTTTGCTGAAGTTTCTTATCAGCTTAAGGAGTTTTGGGGCTGAGATGATGGAGTTTTCTAAATATACAATCATGTCATCTGCAAAGAGAACAAGTTTGACTTCCTCTCTTCCTATTTGGATACTCTTTATTTCTTTCTCTTGCCTGATTGCCCTGGCCAGAACTTCCATAACTATGTTGAATAGGAGTGGTGAGACAGGGCATCCTTGTCTTGTGCTGGTTTTCAAAGGGAATGCTGCCATTTTTTGCCCATTCAATATGATATTGGCTATGGGTTTGTCATAAATAGCTCTTATTATTTTGAGATATGTTCCATTAATATCAAGGTTATTGAGAGTTTTTAGCATAAAGGAGTGTTGAATTGTGTCGAAGGCCTTTTCTGCCTCTACCGAGATAATCGTGTGGGTTTCGTCATTGGTTCTGTTTATGTGATGGATTACATTTATTGATTTGCATATGTTGAACCAGCCTTGCATCCCAGGGATGAAGCCGACTGGATCATGGTGGATAAGCTTTTTGATGTGCTGCTGGATTCGGTTTGCCAGTATTTTATTGAGGATTTTCACATCGATGTTCATCAGAGATATTGGCCTGAAATTTTCTTTTTTTGTTGTGTCTCTGTCAGGCTTTGGTATCATGATGATGCTGGCCTCATAATATGAGTTAGAGAGGATTTCCCTCTTTTTCTATTGTTTGAAATAGTTTCAGAATGTGTACCTCTGGTAGAATTCGGCTGTGAATTCTTCTGGTCCCAGGCTTTTTTTGGTTGGTAGGCTATTAATTACTGCCTCAATTTCAGAACTTGTTACTGGTCTTTTCAGGGATTCGACTTGGGAGGTTTAGACTTGGGAGGGTGTAAGTGTTCAGAAATTTATTCTTTTTTCTAGATTTTCTAGTTTATTTGCATAGAGGTGTTTTTAGTACTCTCTGATGGTAGTTTGTATTTCTGTGGGATCAGTGGTGATCCCCCCTTTATCATTTTTTATTGTGTCTATTTGATTATTCTCTCTTTTCTTCTTTATTAGTCTGGCTAATGATCTATGTATTTTGTTAATCCTTTCAAAAATCCAGCTCCTGGATTCCTTGATTTTTCGAAGGGATTTTCATGTCTCTATCTCTTTCAGTTCTGCTCTGACCTTAGTTATTTCTTGTCTTCTGCTAGCTTTTGAATTTGTTTGCTCTTGCCTCTTTATTTCTTTTCATTGTGATGTTAGGGTGTCAATTTTAGATCTTTCCTGCTTTCTCTTTTGGCTATTTAGTGGTATAAATTTCCCTCTAAACACTGCTTTAGCTATGTCCGACAGATTCTGGTACATTGTGTCTTTATTCTCACTGTTTTCAGGGAACTTATTTATTTCTGCCTTAATTTTGTTATTTACCCAGCAGTCATTCAGGAGCAGGTTGTTCAATTTCCATGTAGTTGTGCGGTTTTGAGTCAGTTTCTTAATCCTAAATTCTAATTTGATTGCACTGTGGTCTGAAAGACTGTTAGTTACGATTTCCGTTCTTTCATATTTGCTGAGGAGTGTTTTACTTTCAATTATGTGGTCAATTTCAAACAAGTGTGATGTGGTGCTGAGAAGAATGTATATTCTGTTGATCTGCAATCTCTGATATCCTTTCTTCCACTTGATCGATTCAGCTACTGATACTTGTTTATGCTTCACGAAGTTCTCGTGCTCTGTTTTTCAGCTCCATCTAGTCATTTATGTGTTTCTTTAAGATGGTTAGTCTAGTTAGCTATTTGTCTAACCTTTTTAAGGTTCTTAGCTTCCTTGCATTGGGTTAGAACATGTTCCTTTAGCTTGGAGGAGTTTGTTATTACCCACCTTCTGAAGCCTACTTCTATCAATTTGTCAAACTCATTCTCCATCCAGTTTTGTTCCCTTGCTGGTGAGGAGTTGTGATCCTTTGGAGAGAAAGAGATGTTCTGGTTTTTGAAAGTTAAAAAGGCTGTCCAATATCTTTAACTCATTAAGTGCAAGGTACTTTTGAAACTATTCAACACTGTATTTTTTTTTTTGTAAAAGAAATTGGGTCATAAATCTTACAGTATACTCCAGTTAATGCAGCACTTGACTTAACTTGATGCTTTTTAAGAATTGACAGAAAAATGACTTTTGGGGGTCTTTGTTCAGAAGATGACAATTGTTTTGTTTTCAACACATAATTTCCACTTTCAGTTTTCCTCTGATTTGAGGTCAGATGAATGTCATTCCTTGTTCTGGAGAAATACGTCAACATTATTTTGTAATACATGTAACTATTTTACATCAAGTAACATACCTTTGCATTATTTAGTCTGCTAAAATGCTACACACCCTCATGTATGCTCACAAAACTCAGCTATGTGGATATTCAATGATGCCTAAATGTTATTAGGTATTATTTTGTTTATAATTTCTACTTGATGCGGTAGTACCTGCCTAAGGAATGATATCCTCTGCATCTTTACACTTTTTTTCCACATTTTATTGGGTTTTGGTAAGAATTCCTTAAAAAACAAACTTTATCAGACATTCTGATAATTACAATATGAGGTGGTTGAGTGATC
This sequence comes from Pan paniscus, assembly GCF_029289425.2. NCBI lineage: Eukaryota > Metazoa > Chordata > Mammalia > Primates > Hominidae > Pan > Pan paniscus. The sequence goes on from NC_073259.2 coordinate 81,390,736, forward strand.
CCTTCAGCAGAAAACAAATACAAAACTAAAAAAATCAAAATATCATAATTTAGAATACCAGAAAACAATCAAATGCAAACAACAAATTGAGAAACAATTTTTCAAAACTCCAATATTATTAGGTTAGAATGGTGGCAAATCTACAGCCTTCTTGTTTGAGGCTATTGCCATCCTACTCACCAGCTTAATTAGAGAAAACTATAGCTTTCACTGTTTGTGGTTGACGACTAAACCTAGTGACTTTGAAATAAGAGATGAAAGACACAATAGAAAGCTTCGGGGTAGTAGGATATAGCAAAAACCCATGGCTTTTCCAGTTAAATGTAAGACTAGCTTTGTAACTACTGGAAAAAAACTTAGTTTTTCAATCCTGAGGTTACAGGCCAAGTGTGGGTTGAGAGAAAGAACAGCTAGGATTTGACAGGAAGATCTATAAGTGAGATAAAAAATAGAAATACTGATATAAAAGCTGTAAATATTTATAGCTGATTTCTCAATTGTGCACATATGGAGAAATCTAGGAGGTCTCTGCAAAAAATAGAAGCCAAGGAAAATTCAAGAACTGGCTTTGACTTTGAAGAAGTTTCTTAAGCCACACACCTTGGTTTGCTAAAGTTAGAAGCATTATAGACTTAAGGTACGTAAACACAACATCCACCTGCGTCATTGGCTGACCACCAAACTCTGAAGCCATACTATGAATTCTCCTGCACCTCCCAAGAAAAGTAAAAAAGAAAAAAACTGATCAGATATAATCACAACTGCACACCCTAACACAATCTCATGTTAGTATACCTGTTCATCAAATCTTTGCCCTCAAGTCACCATAATGTCGGAGACAGATAAAACTGAATAACTATGAGAAGAAAATGAGCCAAAAGTTAAAATTTCGATATTAATTGCTATGAATTGAATTAATTGATTTTAATTAACGGTTCTACAAAACCCTTCAGGCAGGCAGGAGAGTCTACCTGAATTGGTTGTTGAAATATTTATTGGATTTAAAAATGCAGAGTTGATGTGGAATAAACATTTTTGGAAGAGGAATCAACATAGGTAAATGCACGTAGGCTCTAAACATCACATCATGGTGCTTTGAAGGCATCAAAAATAACAGGGATGCTTCTCTACTAAAGTAAAACCCTAAGATTTTCTTTTAGAAACAATCTTATAAAGAAGTATATATTAGCAATCTTTTTCGTTAAAATAAATGGGCAATATATTATTATGTTAAAGTTACAATGTCAAAATTGAATTACTCTGATTTTTTTTTTTAACCTTCTTTGGGTTTTAAACATTTTTTTTTTTTTTTCTGTTTCTGAGACAAAGTCTCATTCTGTTGCCCAGGCTGGAGTGCCATCACGCAATCTCATGACCTTGGCTCACTGCAACCTTCACCTCCTGGGTTCAAGCTATTCTCCTGCCTCAGCCTCCCAAAGTGCTGGGATTACAGGCATGAGCCACTGTGCTTGGTCTTAAATATGTTTTCAAATCTCCCAACCTAGCAGCTGTAAATACATTTTTTGACAATATATATTTTTTCTTTAAGAACTCATGATATGGGTGACCTTTGCAATATAAAATTATGATCATGTAAGAGAAAACCAAAGAAATATAGTGAAATCAGACAAAATTATTAGTCTGTGTAACCCTTTTTAAGGAAATCAAGTGCATACCAATACAGATGTTAAGAAACAAACTAGAAAACATCTATTCATGTATAATATTCTTTTAAAAATTATAATAGGATTTACCTGAGGTATTACATTCAACATTAGTTTACCAATATGCAATTAAAATAAATTTACCTAATTTACAAAGTAATGTTTATTTGTACTTACGTAATCTTAGGAATGATTAAAGCTGGCTAGAGCAATCCAGATGGTAGAGTAACTTTTTAAGAAATTGCCTAATAGAGTTCCTACTTGAGCCAAGTGTCTACATTTCTAGCTTGTTTATATTCCACTCCATCATGCAGCTTCTGAGTATTTCACTTTGAAAGTCACTCTGAGGTTAAGTTCTGATCAGACATTTTTTCAGGTGACCTGCAAGTAGCATTTCAGGTCCAACATTTTGGAAGTGTTGGTTTTTAAAAAATAATTTATCTTTTTATAAACATAATCAGTTTTTTATCAAAATCAACATTGTCAGATAAGATAAATGAACAAGATGTGTTAAGGAGATAAATTTTGAAACAAAGGATTTACTACATTGATTGCACAGATTCACAATTTAAAAGTAAGTATATATTTATTTTATTTTCAGCTTCTTAACTCAATGTAAACTTATACCTGCTCCTGCTTCAGAAGACCCTGAAGTTTATAGAAAGCTAAAAGAAAACTTAAGGTGCTCATTTGTAAGTTATACCAAATCTTTTAGAATATATACTATTGTGCTAAATGGGACTGGATTGGATTGGCTAAAATAAACTGAATAAATTAGAAGTTAAGAGAGTCTCATAAAATTTCGGAGACTTTTGCTGCATAGCTTTTGGTACCAATCCAGAAATAAGGAGGGAGGTGTAAATGAAAAATTATTTCAAACCATATTGTCATGGTGACAAATAAGAATATGATAATAATACTTTAACTTTTATGAATCACATAAAGTTCTGACTAATTTTAGCTGTACTTTCTCTCAAGTTTTGATTTTCACCCTTTTGCCAATAATCAATATCAATTTACACTAAATAAACTCCACCATTTACATACTATTGGCACTATATTTTCCTAGTTATCATTGTTAAGTGCTTAGAAAAAAGTACTAAAATCTTAAGTGGTAATATAAAAATATTTGGCATTCATTTTTTAAATGAAAAGGCACTATTAGGTTTTAAAATGGGGTAATCATTTTGGAGAGTTAAAATCAGGCAAGTATCGAGACAGAGTATATAAACTAACATGTCTCAAGGGATATTTATATAAAATATAAATATAAAATATCTTGAAATATAGGATATAGAAAATAAATTATTTTAAATAATCTATATATACATATTAAATGTTACTACACAGTAAGAGTTTTTCATTAAACTATGTCTCCTTTTAGCACCATCCTAATGTCAAACAATTTTTTTCTACGTGTATTAAGTTTTAGATATAATAATCAATTAGAAACATTTATAGTATTTCTAATAAACAGATACTCATTATGCAGGCTTATTTAAAAATAATTGTGACATGAAACTTACTATATATATACTCTTTATGGAGACCCATATTTTAAATATGAAATAATGGATAAATTATTCAAGCATTTATCTCATAGTTCTTTATTTACTTTATTATGTTACACCCTGACATAGGCTATCAGTGAAGTGTTCAAATGTAAAATGCATAACTCTCTTCACTTTGTAATGAAAAAAAGTAAAGTGCTTTTAAGGAACTATCATCCTTGTGAGAAGAAACACAACAGAGCCTGCTTCCTCTCTCTACTCTCCACCATTTGAGAACACAACTAGAAGAATACCATGAGAAGATGGCCACCTGCAAACCAGGAAGAAGGCCTTTACCATTAACTTCACCATGCTGGCATTATAATCTAGGACTTTTAGCCTCTAGAACTGTGAGAAATGGATATTTGTTGTTTAAGCAATCAAATAGCATTGTTAGATGAAAGCCTTTGCTATGGATCAAATGATACTCAACACTCAACATCTCCCCATCCGTCCCAAAAAAGTCAAAGCGGCCGGGCACGGTGGCTCACGCCTGTAATCCCAGCACTTTGGGAGGCCGAGGCGGGCGGATCGCAAGGTCAGGAGATCGAGACCATCCTGGCTAACACGGTGAAACCCCATCTCTTCTAAAAATACACACACACACACAGAAAATTAGCCGGACGTGGTGGCAGGTGCCTGTAGTCCCAGGTACTTGGGAGGCTGAAGCAGGAGAATGGCGTGAACCTGGGAGGCGGAGCTTGCAGTGAGCCGAGATGGCGCCACTGCACTCCAGCCTGGGCACAGAGCAAGACTCTATCTCAAAAAAAAAAAAAAAAAAAAAAAGTCAAAGCTCAGAGGGGAAAACTTTGCTGAATTTTTGTCAGTCTGTGTCAGATATCAGCCCATAATTTCTACCTCAGTGTTAAAAAGTTTTCACTGTATGGGTAAATCCTTGCAACCTGATAAAGATACACTTACCTCTGCCCAAAAAGAACAGAATTAAATATATTGCCAACATTTCATTATCTATGTCAATAAAGGGGAACAAAGAATGAGATAATATGGATCCATAGTTAATTCAAAATGCATCATATTTTTTCAGTGCAATAGATTACTTCTTTTTCCACCTTATTAAGCATGATTTACTAAGGTGATTTCTGAAATTGATTTACAGTATTTTAGCACACACTCTGAGGTGTATCAGAATGGCCTAGGTGACAAATAGAAAATTTCTTAGAACAAACAATTATTCCCATTAATTTTTAAATAAGACATTTTTTATTTGTGTATTCACAAGACAGATACTGGTTCTGTGGCATCTGACATTTATACAATTTTAGAGGTCCTCCTTAAGTAAAGAAAATTACAAATATAAAATTATACCACAAAAGTGAATCTTAATTAAAAGTGGTCATAATTTATTGTAATCAAATACTAAAATATTACAAATTTTACAAAACTGTATGAACATATTTCTAGAGCCCTTGGAAGATACCAATTCAAATGAGGAGTTCTCAAACTCAAGCTTCCTTAGCTTCACTGTAAATCTTTCATGACTCTGCAGGCAATTTGAAATTCACTTCTAGGCCTGAAGGTAACATGGAGATGAAAGTTTTGAAGTTATCCAGCCAGAGGTCAGCAAGGAAGTCATAAGATTGGAAGGGATGACAGGAAGAAGGAGAAGTTGTTCACAACTGAATGGAGTCTCTAACAGAGAACAGAAGAATTAGCCAGTAAATAGTTATTCAGCTAGTGGAGTTGACAAATATAGGAATGAGAGTACAGGTAATATAGCAGCAGAAAGGAATTTGTTGTGGTAATTTTTAAATAACATGAATGAAAGAGAAAAGAGGTTAGACCAACCCAGTCCCAAAGTTCTAAGAAAAAGTCCTTCTATTTATTGGTTTGATGCTGCAAATGTTTCTTGATGGCAGAGACCAATAGTTTGAAAGCCAACCAACGCAGATCAAGGGAGAATACCTCCTTAGCTTTAATGTATACTACTCTCAAACCTTAGCAACAGGGGTTAATGTGCAATGCCTTAATTTCCAGAGGATTTTTACCATGATAATGTTGAGTTACATAGACCAATGGTTGTAAAAATGTAGCAGTCAATAATCTTTAAATCTCTTGCTCTGAAAGTTATTAGCTAATTTCTGGGATTTAGCTGTGACTCCTCTCCCTATCTCAGTCTCAAGCACATTTCATCTTCACTATTACAAAGCAAACATGTTGTCCCTTAGGAAGATATTCCCTGTGCCACGTAAAATCACCAACTGTGAATATTTCTCAGGCATAATTGTTCATTTAGCCACTTTACCAACACACAAATCCAACTGGAACATTCAAAAAGAGAAAGGTAGTATAGAGCTTGTTTCAGAGATCCTTTCCTATTACTCTTGGCTGTCTCTGTTAAGTCAGCCCAGGGAAATTCTACTCCTAGATTACTCATGCACTCTTTCAAAAAATTATTTCATGTAAGCTTTGGAAAATTGGATGAAATATTCCTACAAGCTACCATTGACTTTCTTCACAGAACTAGAAAAAGTTACTTTAAATTTCATATGGAACCCAAAAAGAGCCCATATAACTAAGACAATCCTAAGCAAAAAGAACAAAGCTGGAGGCATCAGGCCACCTGACTTCAAACTATACTAAAAGGCTACAGTAACCAAAAAAGCATAGTACTGGTACCAAAACAGATATACAGACCAATGGAACAGAACAGATAACTCAGAAATAACACCACGCATCTACAACCATCTGATCTTTGACAAACCTGACAAAAACAAGCAATGGGAAAGGATTCCCTATTCAATAAATCGTGCTGGAAAACTGGCTAGCCATATGTGGAAAACAGAAACTGGAACTGTTCCTTACACCTTATACAAAAATTAACTCAAGATGGGTTAAAGACTTAAACGTAAGACTTAAAACCATAAAAACCCTAGAAGAAAACCTAGGTAATAACATTCAGGACACAGACATGGGCAAAGATTTCATGAATAAAACACCAAAAGCAATGGCAACAAACCTGAAATTGACAAATGGATTCTAATTAAACTAAAGAGCTTCTGCTCAGCAAAATAAGCTATCATCAGAGTGAATAGGCAGTGTACAGAATGAGAGAAAATTTTTGCACTCTATCCATCTGACAGAGGTCTAATATCCAGAATCTACAAGGAACTTAAACAAATTTACAAGAAAAAAGCAACCCTATCAAAAAGTGGGCAAAGGATACGAACAGACACTTCTCAAAAGAAGACATTTATGTGGCCAACAAACATGAAAAAAACCTCATCATCACTGATCATTAGAGAAATGCAAATCAAAACCACAATGAGATACCTACTCATGCCAGTTAGAATGGTGATTATTAAAAAGTCTGGAAACAACAGATGCTGGTGAGGATGTGGAGAAATAGGAATGCTTTTACACTGTTGGTGACAGTGTAAATTAGTTCAACCATTTTGGAAGACAGTGTGGCGATTCCTCAAAGACCTAGAACCAGAAATACCATTTGACCCAGTAATCCTATTACTGGGTATATACCCAAAGGATTATAAATCATTCTACTATAAAGACACATGCACATATATGTTCATTGCAGCACTATTTACAATAGCAAAGACTTGGAACCAACCCAAATGCCCATCAGTGATAGACTGGATAAAGAAAATGTGCACATATATGCCATGGAATACTATACAGCTATTAAAAAGAATGAGTTCATGTCCTTTGCAGGGACATGGATAAAGCTGGAAACCATCATTTTCAGCAAACTAACACAATACTGCATTGTGAAAACCAAATACTGCATGTTCTCACTCATCAGTGGGAGTTGAACAATGAGAACACATGGACACAGGAAGGGGGACATCCACACCAGGGCCTATCGGGGAATTGGTGGGCAAAGGGAGGGACGCCATTAGGACAAATACCTAATACATGTGGGGCTTAAAACTAGATAACAAGTTGATAGGTGCAGCAAACCACCATGGCACATGTATACCTATGTAACAAACCTGCACGTTCAGCACGTGTATCCCAGAACTTAAAGTAAAATTAAAAAAAAAAAAAGAATAAAAACACTGGGCTGGGCATGATGGCTTATGCCTGTAATCCCAACAATGTGTGAGGCTGAGGCAGGAGGATCACTTGAGCTCAGGAGTTCAAGACCAGCCTTAGTAACATAGTGAGAACCCATCTCTACAACATTAAAAACAAACAAAAAATATCATCCCAGTATTGTAGCATGCACCTATAGTTCCAGCCACTTGGGAGGCTGAAGCAAGAGGATCCTTTGAGCTCGGGAGGTTGAGGATGCAGTGAGCCATGATTGTGCCACTGCCCTCCAGCCTGGGTGACAGAGTGAGATGTGTCTCAAAAAAAAAAAAAAAAAAAAAAGAATAAAATTATAATATCAAAATAGATTTAATTCATCATTTATGTGATAACTACTTAACACAGTATTTCATTGAAGAAAATTTTGTAAGATAACTGCTATTATTTACCCCATTTTAACAAACAAAGAAATTATATCGTTATGAGATTGAGTAACTTACTTAGTCATACAATTACAAATACAAAATTTTTAACACGTATCATGCTCATTATATGCTGGAGGTTGATCTAAGTTACTTATATACTAATATATTTAATCGTTATACTAATCCTATGAAGTAAGTAATAATACTATTTCTGTTTCCTAGATTAAGAAACTGAAACACAGAGTCATTAAATAATTGGGCCAAGGTCATATAACAACTATGGGACAGACTCAGTGTTTATGCTGAGCTGGTTAGGCCATGGAGTTCATCCTGTTACTGGCTATATTTAAAATTTGTTTACTGAGAAAATATTAATTAATATTAATTGATTTCAAAATATTCTAGAATTAGCCATTCTAAGAAAACCAGCAGGTAAAAGAAAAATAATAATAAAATTGAAGATTTTTCCTCCATAGGGAAAAAAATTGCAACTCTATTTTTTAATTCATATTGAAGGTGATCAACTTGTCTGATTATAGATGCAAGTCAAAGTTAGAGGAAGATGTAACTGAGCTAACGAGAAAATATTTTATTTGTTTGAAATGCCAGATATAGCAAAAAATATCTGAGATATTTGTTTAACATTTTCTAAAGTAATTCACACAGTTACAGACTAAAATACATGTGATCATCTCAATCAGTGAAGGAAAATATTTGAAAATTCAATACCCATAAATGACAAAAATCTCTCAGCTACCTACAAATATAAGGTGCTTCATCAGTGCAATAAAGGGCTTATACAGAAAAGCATACAGTTCACGTCATACTTAGCAATGAAAGAGTAAATACTTTCCCCCAAAGATCAAAAATAAATCTAGGATGTTAATTCTCCCTATTTTTAGTCAACGTATTTACTGGAGTTTCTAGAGAATGCAATAGCGAAGCAAATGAAATGTATATCATTCAGATCTGAATAGATGAAAAAAAAATTCTTTCATTCTTACAACATGATTATCTCTATAGAAAATTGTAATGAACACATAAACGTTTCAGTAGAACTAATAAATAGTTTTGGAAAATTTTCAGGATAAAAGATGAATCAGTGAATCTATGTATGACTAATAAAAAATAAGAATTTACAATGATAAAATATACCAAAATACAATATTTAATAACATCAAAAATATATATTTAGGAAATTTTGACAAACGCGCATGGCAAATATAGTGAAAACAACTTACTGAGATAAATTAAGCAAGACCTAAGTAAATGCAGAGTTATACCATTTTCACAGGTATAGAAACATCTATATTAGGATGTCATTTTTTTTCCCAAATTAATCTTTAAATTTAACACAATCCTAATCAACATCCCAAAAGGCTTTTATAAATATAATTTTGCAGGTTAATTCTAAAATTGATATGGAAATGCAAAGAAACAAAAATGATCAAAACAAATTTGGAAGAATAAGAACAATTTTGGAGGACTTACACTATCTGATGTTTATATTTATTACAAGGCTACTATAAGAAAGACACTGTGAGACTGGCAAAAAGATAGTCATATAGATCATATAGAAGAGACCAGAAATAGGCATATACTCTCTAGTCAGTTACATTATCAAAATATTGCCAAAGCAAGTTACTGAGGAAATCATTATCTTTTCTAAAAGAACAGTACTAAGATAATTGAAAAGCTTTCTTCAAAAAAGAGATGTCAACCAGACTAAAAGCTACATCATCAGATTTTTTAAAGATATAAAAAAAACTTGAAGCATATACTTAAATGTAAGGACTAAAATTATAAAACTTCTAAAAAAGTAGGCAACTTTTTTAAGTTGCCTTTAAAAACTTAGTAAACTTAGGTTTGGCAAGATTTTTTTTTTTTTTTTTTTTTTTTGAGACAGGGTCTCCCTCTGTCGCCCAGGCTAGAGGGCAGTGACGTGATCACGAGCACACCACCACGCCCAGCTAATTTTTGTATTTTTTTGTAGAGATGGTTTTTCGCCATGTTGCTTGGGCTGATCTGAAACTCCTGGACTCAAGGGATCCACCCATCTTGGCCTTCCAAAATGCTGGGATTATAGGCGTGAAGCAAAAATATTGTAAATAGGACAAAAGGCCACGTGAAGAAAAAAAATAAAAATGACTGGTATAGCAAGTGTTGTTGAGGAGATGAAGCAAAACCTGAAGTTTGATAGAGTGCTGACACAACTGACACAACTGCTTTGTTCAACAGTTTGGCAGTTTCTTATAAAGTTAAATGTACACCTATTTTATAGCAGCAATTTCATTTCTACACATTTATCCATAAGAATTGAAAGTGTATGCTCGCAAGAGACTGGTAAGCAAATGCTTATAGCATATCATTTATATTAACTGCAAACTTGAAACAACCCTACTGGCCATTAACAGGTGAATGAATAAACTGACTGTAGTGTATTAATATAATGGAATTCTACACAACAATAAAAAGTAATTAACTAATAATACTTACAACAATGTGAATAAATTTCAAAATAATTTTAAGTGAAAGATATCAGACAGGAAAGAGTACATTTGATATGGATTCAACTTATGTGAAAGCTAGCAAATGCAAAAAGAGTCTACAGTGACAGAAAACAAATCAATGGTTGCCTAGGGACAGAGGAACTGAGGAGGGAGGAATGTGTAACAAAGAGGCATGAGGAAACATCCAAAAAATTGCATGTTTTGAATGTACAATTTAATGTACAGCAATTATAACTTAATAAACCTGTGAAGAAATAGAAAAAGAAGAAGGATGAGCAGGATGAGAAGGAGGAGAAACTGCACAGCCCAATAATCACTTGCTTTATCCAGTTTAAAAAAAATAAAAATAAACCTCCACATGCAATCTTTTTGATACAGATAGCCTGAGACTAATTTATAAATCACACTAGCTAAAGTTAGCAAAATGCCCCTAGAATATCTGTCAGGCTAGAATAGCATTGATTTATGGGCTGGACATGGTTGATTGCAAATGAGTGGTTAAATATTAAGGACAATGTGGGTGTGGGTTGGAACCAGGTTTGGGTTAAGAAACCAAAATATTTGTGCTATATGGTTTTATAAAGCATGTCTATTTGGATCATATTGGACCCTCCTAATAATCCTATGAATTAAATCACATTATAATTGCTATTATTAACATTTTGGTAACAAGAAGGAATGTCAACTACAATAAATGACTTGGCAAGTAATACTTGGCTTTGGTTTTTATCTTCTTATGCTGAATCCCAGGCGCATTTCACCACAAAGTCCTGCGGATTTGAATTAGAAATGAATGGAAATCCACAGTACTCAATGTGAATTGCAACAATAAAACATTAAGTAAGGAATGATTAGTTTGAGGAAAGGATATTATATATTGCTTCCCAGAGAAAGTGATTCATAAACCAAATCCTGAAGGAACAAACTAGGATCGATTTGTTAATAGGAGTTACACAGTATCTAGATCATTAAATAGGGAATCGTTAAATGTGTGCTGAATAATGCAAGTTATTTAAGTAATTGAGAATAGTATGAAAAAAGTCATAGAATAGGGGAGGAAGGAGATGTAAAATTTCTGTGGCAGTGTTAGTAAGAAGCCTGGCCAAGTTAAAGAAAAACATTGCTAAGTGGGGCCAACAGAGAGATCCGAGGAAAGGAGATAGAAGGGGAGGTTTACACAAGAAGGTTCAGAAACACATGTATTATCCTTAAAACAGGGTTAGTATAGCCTAGGGGTGAATAGACTGGACGCTAGAATTAGACTGTCTGCCTTAATAGACAGGTCATATTTGTTATAACTATGGAAGAGTGGATAAGTTTGTTACCTCTCCATGCCTCAGCATCTTCACAGTAAAATGGGAATAGTAACAGTACTTTCCTCTTTTTAAGAATTAAAAGTGTCATTACATATGTGCTTATGACTGTAGCATAGTTAGCGTCATATAATGTCTTACATTAACCAATAAGAAAAAAAAAACAAAATTCTGTAATACCTGGTGCACTGATATTACACAATAAATTGTCACTGAAGTGTTTGACATATTGATATTCGATCCCTCTTTTAATGAAGGCACTTACAGTAAACACCAGCCTCTCTAAAGTTATTTTATTTATGGGTTCCTTTCAGCTCTAAAGGGATTATTGGCATTGCTTCTTTTTCTGGTGCCTATTATTATGTGGAAGCACATATTATTGCTGCCAGACTGGTTTCAAAGCAAAATATACTTTTTCACTCAAGACTCTGTAATTTAATATTGTCGAAGGTGTAAAAGCTGGTGATATATAACAAGGACTTTAGAGGTATTTTATAATTTAATTGGCCTTTTCTTCTCTTTTTTAGAATTCATTGCAGATTAAAGTAGGCATTATGATTTCAATGGAACAAAAGAGTTATCTTCAAAACATGTCACAACTGCCTGGGAAAGCTCATAATAAGAAGCTACTAATGAGAACCTGCTAATAAGCAGCTCAAAAATACCTCAAAATAACTCAACCATGAGCTTCTCCATCCCCCAGTCCAACCTGCACACATCAAAGAGAAAAAATATGGAAGAAAATTGCATATTGATCATTACCTGAATTTTTGTTGTGGGGATCTTTTGTTGGGCACAGTTTGAGAAGCTTAATACATATGAAAAAAGGAAAATACTTAAATAGAACAAAATGTGAGTCCTATTATTAATAGACTGTTTCTATCTTTACCTCACTGGCTGTGAAAGCTGGGACAATGCTTTTCTTTTCTTTTCTTTTCTTTATTTTGTTCTTTCTTTTTCTTTCTTGACAATGCTTTTTTTTCTTTCTTTCTTTTTTTCTTTTCTTTTCTTTCGTGAACATAAACATGAATTTGATTAGACCTTGGTAGACTTACTTGTAGAATCCAGGGTGTGGGAACACATTCCAACTAAAATTACATCCTTAATAAAGTTGGTGATAAATATTCCTAGATAAGGTCTAAAGAGAAAGAAAACCCATTAGACTATACTGAGTATTTAGTAGATATTAGTTACATCGTGGCCCTCCAATAATGATTATTCTTACCATTTTCCTTTAAAAAAAATCACATTCGTACCATTATCTGTTGTGTATTTTAGGTGGGGTTCCACATCCCTTTTGAAAAGAAAGGTTTTATGTGAACAATGTATCTTGGAATCAGTCCATCATAAACTTCTGACTAGAAGTCAGAACTAGATCGAGATGCTCATATGACCAATAAGAGTCTATTATAAACAATGACTTTTGCTTGTAATTTAGAAAAATGGGTTTTCCTCTTACTACCAGAAGAGATGTGAGAGGTTTTGAGATCTGGAGCTTCTCCAGCCACTGCGCAATAATAAGAAGAGAGCCTGTTTGAGAATGAATCCATTTGAAATGACACCGAGAAGAAATTTTACTCAACCAAGTTTACTGTTTTTTACTTTTCATACGTTTTCGAGAACTTTCAGGAGGAGGAATATTTGTAGTTGACAAAATATATTGCATGAGAAATTGTAACTCTCTTCAACCATTCACTTTCTCAAGATAAAAAGAAACAAGTGACTTCGCCTGTCATCCCAGCACTTTGGGGGCCGAGGCGGGTGAATCACTTAAGGTTAGGAGCTCAAGAGCAACCTGGCTAAAATGGTGAAACCCATTCTATACCACAAATACCAAAAATTACCCAGGCATGGTGGTGTGCGCCTGTAATCCCTCCTACTTGAGAGGCTAAGACACGGGAATTGCTGGAACCCGGGAGGTGGAGGCTGCAGTGAGCCAAGATCGCGCCACTGCACTCCAGCCTGGGAGACAGAGTGAGACTACATGAAAAAAAAAAAAAAAGAAAAAGAAAAAGAAAAAAGAAGCAACTTATCTGTACTTTTCTGATGCTAAATTGTAAGACTCATTTTTTTTGTTGTTATTGAACATGTTTTATAAATTTTTTAATAGACATCACTGATGTTTTACAAGCCCCTTGTGTTTAGCAAACCTATTTCTGGTGTTTTGTTTTTGGTGGTGTTTTTCTTCAGGCTAATTAATTTTTCTAAGATTATTTCTGAATGTGTTCTGAACATAGGACCCAAGTATATAGGATATCACAGATATCCTATCACAGATATCCTATCACAGATATCACAGATATCCTATCACAGATATCACAGATATCCTATCACAGATATCACAGATATCCTATCACAGATATCACAGATATCCTATAAGTCTGAGAACTAGCTGTCATCATTTCGTGGTCTTTTAAATTTTAGATCTCAAGTAGCTAAAGTCTGAATAACATTAAAATATAAATAGACATTTAAAACTAGTTTTTAGAGAAATTGACAGTGAATTCAACTACACATATGTCACATAGTAATTGAATGCAATACCACTAAACTTTTTTTTGAACAATTTCTTGAAATTCAATCTTTAATATATGTTCCCTGTGGTTTATCAAACTCTAAATGTCTGTTTGGTAAAAACTCAAGTTAGAGATATGGTAAGTAAATGACATAGCAATGCCTTTACATTGTACTTTTAAAATAAATTAGTGATTTCCAATTCCAGAAATAGCAGAGTGGCTTGTTTTGAAATAACCAGATCAAAGATAACATTTACAAACTCTGTGGGATGGGGGTGAGGGAAACAGTTGTACGAAAGCATTAGAGAGCTATTTAAGTCAGGAATAAACTTCAGAGAATTCAATTCTCCACAGTGTAATTCAACAGGATGAGATCCAAGTATCCATGTCTTTCCCCTGCTGATATTTCCAAATCTGCATGAGTGTGGCAGTTAGAACTCAAGCAAAATGCTGTTGTGCTATCAGCTTAAGATTTCACAAAACAGAATTTTAGGTAACCCAAGTGACTGGAAATTAAAGAGGTAAGTTCTAGAAAGAAGGAAGTCAAAGCTGAGCCTACCCAAAATATATCTATAAACTCCTCTTAATGACATGACTTACTCCTAAGCTGCCTAGCCATGCAAGAAAGTACAAAGAGCCAAGTAAAAAATCAAGCAAATAAAACAAAACAAATAAACTAAAGCAAAATAAAAACCAAAGGACTGAAAGACCAAGAAGAGAGTCCAGGCTCTGCCAAAGCCTGGTAGGGTAGGAAGCAAAGTTTGGAGTTTGAGTCTTGCCAAATTAAAGGTGCTTAAAAAAACCTTGAGTTTTCCAAAGTGTGCCTTACGAAGTATAAAACCAAGCCTTTACAAGTTCAAAGTGAGTTACCAGCAACTTAACAGATGCATCAAAATCTATAAACTAAAGTGTAATTAAAAAATCAAAAAACCTCTAGTAGGATACTGTAAGAGTGGCCGGGCTTTTGGTATGCAGCTGTGGTCCCAACTACTTGGGAGGCTGAGGCATGAGAATCACTAGAACCTGGGAGGCAGATGTTGTAGTAAGCTGAGATCAGGCCACCACTGCACTTGCACTCCATCCTGGGCAACAAAGGGAGATTATCCACCCACGCCACCCCCACCTCAAAAAAAAAAATAACCTGCACGAGATTGCTACAGGAAATTAAAGATGACCTAAGTAAATGAAGACATGTATCATGTTCATTAATTAAATAGCCAAATATTGCTAAGATTTCAACTGATCTAAAAAGATAAGAAGTGATTCAAGTCAAAATTCCCACAAAATGGTTTCTCGTAATAATTGATGAGTTGTGAATAAAATGTGTATAGACATTTAAAATAACTTTTGCAGCCTAAAAGAATGTTGAGTTAAAAAAAAAAAACAGTTGAAAGGCTCCACACTACTTGTTTCAAGTCTTAATATTCCTTACTATGAAGTTACAGTGATTAAGATAGTGTTTTCTCGAGTATATCCAGAAAAAGAAATCAATAGAAGAGAAGGAGGTACACATATAAGGTCAGTTGCTTTCTGACAAAACACAAAGGCAATTCAATAGAGAAAGAATATTTTTCAAAAAATGGTCTTAGAACTGCTGGATATCCACATAGAAAAGAAAACTAACATCAACACCTACCTGAAGTTATACGCAAAAATTTATGTCAGATGAAACATATATTTAAAGTGAAGTCTTCTAAGAGAAATCATAGAAGGACATCCTAATAACCTTGGAATAGAAGAGGATTTTTTAGAAAGAACAAAATGCACCAACCAATAAAGAAAATAGATAAGAATTTATAAGAATTCAGGCCAGGCGCAGGGCTCACACCTATAATCTCAGCACTTTGGGAGGCCAAGGCGGGTGGATCACAAGGTCAGATGTTCGAGACCAGCCTGCCTAACATGGTAAAACCCCATCTCTACTAAAAATACAAAAATCAGATGGGCATGTTGGTGGGTGCCTGTAATCCCAGCTATTCCTGAAGCTGAGGCAGGAGAATTGCTTAAACCCGGAAGGCGGAGGTTGCGGTGAGCTGAGATCTTGCCACAGCACTCCAGCCTGGGCAACAAAGCAAGACTCGGTCTCAGAAAAAAAAAAAAAAAAAAAAAAAAAGAATTTATCAAAACTAGAATTTATGCTCATCAAATCTTACTTTCAAATAAAGAAGGTAAGTCAGATATAATATTTATAATGCATGCATTTGACAAAGCATTTGTACCAGCAATAAAAAGAACTCATACAATACAATAGCAAAAAACAACTCGAGAAATTGAGCAAGACACATGAATAGACACTTTACAAGTGAAGATGTACAGATAGCTGGCTAACAATCACATAAGGATGATCAACACCATTAATCATCAAATTAAACTCATAATGTGATATCATTTCAAATTTTCTAAAATTACTAAAACTTAAAAGACATGTATACTATATATTTGGTAAGAAATACAGCTATGGCCAGGCATGGTGGCTCACACCTGTAATCCCAGCACTTTGGGAGGCCAAGGCGGGCTGATCACCTGAGGTCAGGATTTCGAAACCAGCCTGACCAACATGGAGAAACCCCATCTCTACTAAAAGTACAAAATTAGCCAGGCCTGGTGGCACATGCCTGTAATCCCAGCTACTGAGGAAGCTGAGGCAGGAGAATCACATGAACTTGGAGGCAGAGGTTGCGGTGAGCCGAGATTGTGCCATTGCACTCCAGCCTAGCAACAAGAGCAAAAAATCCATCTGGAAAAAAAAAAAAAAAAAGTCCTGGCGCGGTGGCTCATGCCTGTAATACCAGTACTTTGGAAGGCCGAGGCGGGCAGATCACGAGGTCGGGAGATCAAGATCATCCCGGCTCACATGGTGAAACCTCATCTCTGCTAAAAATCCAAAAGATTGGCCGGTTGTGGTGGCGGGCACCTGTGGTCCCAGCTGCTGGAGGAGTGGGGCTGAGGCAAGAGAATGGCTTGAACCCGGGAGGCGGAGCTTGCAGTGAGCAGAGATCCCACCACTGCACTCCAGCCTGGGCAACAGAGCGAGACTCCGTCTCAAAAAAAAAAAAAGAGAAAGAAATATAGCTATTAGAACTCTCCTATACTGCTGGTGGGAATATGAAATGGTACACACTCTGCAAAACTATTTGGCAGCTTCTTTAAAATTAAACGTATTTGAAGACCCATGATTCATCAATTCTGCTTTTAGATATTTACTTAAGAAAAATATTTACTTAAGAAAAATTAAAATATATACATATATATATCCACAAAAGACTCTGCAAGAATGTTTGTAGCAGCTTAATTCTAAATAATACCAAATTGCAAATAACTCACATATTGTCATAAGAAGTCTGGATAAATAAATTGCAGTATATTCCTATTATAGAACACAACTTAGCAATGAAAAATAATAAGATACTGATATACATCGAAATATGGAAAAGATTTCAAAAACATAGAAGCACAAAGGAATATCTTTTATGATTACATTCATGTGAAATTCAAGAACAGGCAAAATTAAACTATGGTTAGGGATGAAAAACATAGGTAGTCTCTAGGGAACAGTGAATGGCTGAAAAGGTGTATGAGCATTGGGGTACAAGTATGTGTTTAAAAACTTCTCTGTGGAAGGGAAAAACCCTAATTCACAAAATTTACTATTTGTATATTTCAAACAACCATTGGGAAGTTGAAGTCACTGAATACAGAATCAGGAAATTGCAATAGCATAACAAAATCTAATATTTCTTTTTTTTGTTCATGTCATCATAAATTTATTTTCAGGCAATATGATAATATAACTTCATGAGCACAAGAGAACAGTAATATATAGTAAAATAATTATTAGTAAGATATTTTATTATACATCTATTTTGTTTTTAATATAATGTATTTAGTTGTAAGTTTAGATAATTATTTTTAATAAAACTTGTGTTTAACAAATAGTTCATAAAATTCCTGAAAATTTGTCAATCTTCTCTTGTAAATTTTTATAAGACATCTTCAGCAAACCCTTGGAAGAGGGGACTTTCTGAGGTATTGGCAATGTTCTATGTCAACAGGAATGGTAGTTTCATGGATGCATATATTTATCAAAACTTAGCAATTCTCCACTTAAGATATGTTCATTTATCATTATATAATTTTTACCTGAAAACTACATGTTATTAATAGTATGCTTTAAGATAGGTACTTTAGGATCATAAATGCTCATGTTTTCTGGGTTCCTTGGGTGATTTTATCTGCTTATTTCTAAAATGGTAAGTTTTTCCATATTAGAGTAATAGTTCTTTAAAAATATTTTATTTCTATGGAATATATATTAAAAATTGCCATTTTAACCATTTCATATGGAAAATTTTGTGGCATTAATCACATTCATGATGTTAGGCAATGACTATTTTGAAAACTTTGTTATCATCCCTCCTTCCCCCAGCCCCAGGTAATTCTAATGTACTTTTATCTCTATGAATTTGCCTATTTTAAACACTTCCTAAATGCAAACCAAACGCAAACAAGTCATTCATTTATGCAATATAGGGGAGAAAAAGTTAAATCTTTTCATTACCCATCACAAAGTTCATGGGTGACACCCCTATAACAACATAGATTTACAACAGAAAAGCAGAACAAATTAATTCAAGCAGTCTTTTGTGACATTGGAGCCTTCAGAATGAAGACCCAAAGACACAGAGAAAACCATATTTTTAAGCTAAGTCTGATGAAAGAAGTGAGTAATGGTGGAGAAACATAATGGACAAAAAGGGGTATGATCTAAGGGTAATAAACTGGGGGAACTCAGCAAGGCCTGTTTGTTCGGATTCTTTCCTATGTCTATGACATTCCTTCCCCCTAGATATGGGGGCAGGACACCAGTCATATGAGAATCTTCAAAAAGAGAGAGAAGAAGGCAGAAAGTGACCTTTCTTTAGGGGATAGGAATTCTAGCTTGTATGGCTTGCTTTATGGGGAGAGAGGGAGACAGAAGAAAGGATGGCAAAAAAGGTCAGAGTGACCTTTAAGGAGGCATATTTTGGGTTAGTGTTTTCTGAACTCAGACATGAACAAATATTATTTTTATTATTATACTTTAAGTTCTAGGGTACATGTGCACAATGTGCAGGTTTGTTACATACGTATACATGTGCCGTGTTGATGTGCTGCACCCATTAACTGGTCATTAACATTAGGTATATCTCCTAATGCTATTCCTCCCCCCTCCCCCCACCCCACGACAGGCCCCAGTGTGTGATGTTCCCCATCCTGTGTCCAAGTGTTCTCATTGTTCAATTCCCACCTATGAGTGAGAAAATGTGGTGTCTGGTTTTCTGTCCTTGTGATAGTTTGCTCAGAATGATGGTTTCCAGCTTCATCCATGTCCCTACAAAGGACATGAACTCATCCTTTTTTATGGTTGCATAGTATTCCGTGGTGTATATGTGCCACATTTTCTTAATCCAGTCTATCACTGATGGACATTTGGGTTGGATCGTGAAAATGGCCATACTGCTCAAGGTAATTTAAAGAGATTCAATGCCATCCCCATCAAGCTACCAATGACTTTCTTCACAGAATTGGAAAAAACTACTTTAAAGTTCATATGGAACCAAAAAAGAGCCTGCATTGCCAAGACAATCGTAAGGCAAAAGAACAAAGCTGGAGGCATCACACTACCTGACATCAAACTATACTACAAGGCTACAGTAACCGAAACAGCATGGCACTGGTACCAAAACAGAGATATAGACCAATGGAACAGAACAGAGCCCTCAGAAATAATACTACACATTTACAACCATGTGATCTTTGACAAACCTGACAAAAACAAGAAAAGGGGAAAGGATTCCCTATTTAATAAATGGTGCTGGGAAAACTGGCTAGCCATATGTAGAAAGCTGAAACTGGATCCCTTCCTTACAAATTATACAAAAATTAATTCAAGATGGATTAAAGACTTAAATGTTAGACCTAAAACCATAAAAACCCTAGAAGAAAACCTAGGCAATACCATTCAGGACATAGGCATGGGCAAGGACTTCATGACTAAAACACCAAAAGCAATGGCGTCAAAAGCCAAAATTGACAGATAGGATCTAATTAAACTAAGGAGCTTCTGCACAGCAAAGGAAACAAATATTCTTTTTACATCCTACTATGTGCTGGCATTGAAAAATATTCATGAGATTATAAAAATTAGGAAAATATTTAATCATTTCTGCCCTCATGGAGTTTACATTCTTATTATTGTTGCTTAGGTGATAATGTTTTTCTTTCTTCCTCCTCCCCTGCCTTTGGCCAGGATTTTTAGTAACATATGATTTCTAATGAGAACATCCTAGAACTTGAAAAGATGAAATAAATGATTCTGTTTCATGTTCCAAATGGCAGCTATTCTCCAGGGGATAAATATTTGAAAGATAGAAATGTAACAGCTTAAGTTTGTCCATCATTTTTGTCTCTTGGTCATTCATTTTTCAACTTGAGTTCAGGAGTTAAACAAAAAAGAAGAAACAGAGAAACTGATTTAATGACATCAGATTATTTCTTCAAGGGCTATAATATTATGATTAGTCTACCACTGGGAAACATTAAACGTTCAGTTGAGAATCCTCCCTAAATGTGTTGGTTGCTAACAAAGATAATGAAATCTTTCATATTTATGGTACTTTAACCATTTAAGCTTATGATTATCCAGTAAGGGAGACCACAACAGAAAATAATTTCATGTCTTATAATTGGGAAAACAATGATTATGTGATTTGCCCAGCATCATATGTAAAATCCTGTATTCAAACCAAGGTCAATTTAAATATTTTTAGAATGGATTCTGTTGTATGGTATATGCAATGTAATTATCTTTGGCAATAGTAAATTTTAAAAGAGTTTGGATCTAATAATCTCTATCAAAATTTTTGTGTAATGAAAGAAATCACAAATGACTTGAATAGAGTTTTATGTTTTTAAAGTGTATAATGCATTTATTTTACTTACTTTAATTTTGTTGTGTCATTGGTTTATAAATTCAGATACACATGAATAGCATTCTACATGTTTAACAATGGTATCTAACAATGTGCTTACTATATCCCAAAATATATAGTAAGCAAAGTGAATCATTGTGTTACAAGGGTTAATAAACATTGTCCAAAAATTTATGGTCTATTTGGTCTGAATTGTGTTGATAATGGGTTTTAATACCATTTATGTGCTATATTTTTTAAAATTTGAATTTGTTAGTGATAACATCAGTAAAAAGTAAACATTGATCTTATACTGATGAATGAATCAATCCCAAAACGTGGTACAAAATTTCACATAAAGTATATTCAGTGTTTGTTATAATTCATATGCAGATAAATTAGCCTGTTCACAGATGCATGTAAAAGATCATAGGTGAACTACTTACCGAAGAAGAAATTTTATGATAATTTAGAGGGTTCATTATTTGACCTACTCTCTTTGGCTTGAGTAATACTTTCAGCATTTATATACTATATGTTTTGAAAAACTACATTAACATTTTAAAATTTGAATTCTTTTATGTGATTCTCCATATTTTATCAGGATCCAACTTGTAATTGACAGATCATTTAACAAAATGAATATCTTACTTATGACTAATTAATGTGAAAAAAATTAAATGTAGTGAATAATTTCCCCCAATGGGCAGTCTTTGAGTAAGCTAATTCTCTAAATTTTTTGCATAAATTAATTTATAAATTATGCATATTTCAAAATTATTTGCATACTCATGAAGTGTATTTTGTCAAAATTCATATTCTACATTTTTATACTTGCCATTAACTCTATATGAATATTGACTATGCTGTTTCATTCTCACCTCTTTTTATGTTAGTGGTACCAGACTATAAAATGACAATTCCAAGTCTCTAATAACAGTAGTAATAACTGTTTCTTTTCATGTGCCAACTTGTTCTCACAGTATGACAGCTGCTGCTCTTCTCATTAGTATCTCTTTCATATTTTCATGCTGTAAGAGTTGGCACAACAAACAAGAAGCTACTTTTTCATCAATTCCTTTGTTGAATTCTTGCCAAAATATGGTAGCCCATTCTCTTCCTTTGCACCATTTCATGAGCTCAAATAGCCATGATGTATTCTGTTTAATACTTTCTGGCAGAGGTTATTGGAAATAGCCCTGCAATCATATTTCAGCAAAACACTATTCACCATTGTGAGAGATGCCCTGATGTTCCCATATGCCCGTAAGGCTTTTTTTAGTTTCTTTTACTTTTTCAGCCAACCTACTCATAATAAAATTAATACATTGTTAACATCAGGTCCACAGCTATTTCCTATGACATCCATCTGGACTTCTCTTCCATAATAGGCAAGATTTTATTAATGGTAACAATCTGTTTTACCAGACCTGAAATATTCTGGACAATATTCCCAAAGTTAACAATTTTTCACATGAGTTTGCAACAGGTACTTCCAAAGCACTGAGTATATAGTCGGATTTGAATTTTAAGATCATAATTATGCGGAAAAAGAGGCCTGCTAGATTTAATATAGAGAGGTCTGATATGTTCATTCATATGATAATCCTGAGTTTCCAGAGATTTTTTAGTAAATAGGTTCTATACTTGCTATTGTTTAGGTTTGGTTCCCTGGAACCAGAGGTGATACCTGGGAAAGTTATTTATTTAAGAGGGCTTTCAGGAGAAAGGAGTGGAAGAGAAGCATAAACCATGGAAAAAAGCCAAACAAGAATTTGGTTTTACCCAGAGACTTGCTTTAAGCAAGATCTCACAGGGACATCTGTAGCACCAATTGAACCTAAAAGTTGTTTTCATTTTAAGGTAAGGGAGCCAGCTTCTCCTTGAAAGAAGTCCTCATGTGAGAAAGTCTTTAATTGTTGATGGCTAAGAGTGGCTGGCCAGATAACCTCTTACTTGAGCAATTGATGAGCTCCTGTTTGGCCAGGGAAAATACTCCAGAAAAAATACTACCTGTCAGTAATTAGAAGCCAACTGTCGTACCAGTTGGGGTCAAGTCCACAAGCCTAGTAATTATAGGTATTTTATGTAACTGTAGATGACCAATTACATCAATAATAAGATATTCCGCACCTATAAAAGAATCACATCATGACTTTTTTTTTTTGACACTGTGGTAAAATAGACAAAAACCTTATCATTTTAACCACTTCTAAATGTACAGTTCAGTGGTATTAAGTGAATTTATATTGTTCAACCATCACACTATTCATCTCCAGAACTCTTCATCTTGCAAAACTGAAACTCTGTCCCTATTAAACAATGAATTCTCATTCTCTGCCTTCTCCTTTACCCCATTTCCTGCCCAGTCTCTAGCAACCATCATTCCACTTTTTGTTTCTGAGTTTTGACTACACTAAGTACCTCATACAAGTGAAATCATACAGTATTATACAGTATTTTGCTTTTTGTGACTGGTTTAATGCACTTAGCAAAATATTTACATCTGTAAGCAGCATACTGTATCACATATAGACAGACACAGCCATGGATTTTGAAATATCTCCTTCAATTTTGGGAAGCTCTTAAAAGTAACTCTGAAATTCAGTGTCAGCAAAAAAAGAAATTTGGCCTTTCTTTGTCTACTCTTACCAGAGTTTTGTATGTTTCATGCTCAGAAGCATGTCTGACTTTTTAGCCAACATCTATTATGGAAAATTTTTGTTTTTCATCACTTGAGGTTGTTTCTATAGCCCTCTCAGTACTGCAATACTTCTTTTCAATAAACAAAAAAGTAATGATCTATTAAAAGAATACAAGAGAATGTGATGAACTCTTTTTGCTTCATTCTATGACAAGTAAAATAATGGTAGTGAATTAGCATTCTACATGCCGAAACTGTATTTAATTTGCATGTTATTAAATAATCAAATATTTTCTGATATACATTTTGATTAACAATCATTTGACCCATTTTATGGCCTCTTATTCATTTATGTTTTCCAGTAAAGGGTTTAGAAAAACATAATCATAATCATAGAAAAAAGATAACTAACTTGATGAAAACTTCATAAACTTAGTTTTGTTTAATAATCAAATTTAAATTACGAACAAAATATAATTTAACCATTTACATGATTTTTTATTAAAGTGTTTGTACACAGCTTTTCTTGGATAAGCTTTAATCAGCATACTTTTCATTCACAGTAATTTGTTTACTCAAATTAACAGGAGAGATTATGCACTGTGTATCATATTGATGTTAGATAGGTGTACATCTAACAGCTATAAATATTGTATTACACCTAAAAATGAGTGGTGAATAGCTCAGTCTTTTCAGTATGGTTAGAATTACTTGGTATTTTAACACTTTGAAAGCCTCATTTCACCACCATCTGTGCATGGGTGGTTTATACACTTTTTACTTCTTACTGAAAAGTTTGGGATTTCTTTCTCATTACCTGTCATAACCAATCATTGGCCAATGGAGTGTGATGTGCGTTGATTCTAGTGAAAAGATTTCCCCTAACTTAGCTTCACTTCAGACATCTATTACCTTACTGAACCCTGAACTTACTATTATAATTATTTTTTGGCAAGGCAAGCCTGGGTACCAGGGGCTTCATAGAGGTGAGACTAAGCATGGCAAGAAAGAATAGCAAATCGGAGTGAGACTAGCTGAACGATCTCAGTTTTCTCAGGTGACTTGTGTGAGCAGCCATATACTGTACCTGACAATATTCTAAAAATGAGAATTTTTATATAACAGAGAAATTTTAAAATCTGAATAACAAGATATACCACCTTCTGTTTTCTGCCTGCATCCTATTACCTCTATTAAAATTAATTTAATCATATAAATGAGGTTTTTAAAAAATAAATAGATACAGCATTGACATTTTACTTTACAGTTCATAAACCTTCTTATTTGGTTTACACTCTTTGTTAAGTTCTCAAAATATCCTCTTGGGTTATGTAGGACAGATACTGTTACTCTGATGATACGTTTGTAGTAAAAATCAAGGCACAGTGAGAATGCTTTATAATATTTTAAAAGATTGTAGTCCCCAGATGAACTGTATGTGTGCTATATCTCATCACTTTCCACTCTGTGCTCATGGCAGATATTACTATCAGTCATGGTATATTTTGTGAATTATAATATCTAAGATAACAAAGATATAGAAGTTTATGAATCAACCATAAGTACTTGCACCTTGCAGGTAAAGGGTAATCTAGCCCAGAGAACTATCATGCCTAGCAATTTTCTTCTAAGTGAAGACTGGAAAGCTGAGGAAAATCTTTGATACTAATCTATTGTTATATTCCTTCCTTCCTCCTGAGATACCATAGCCTGGAAGTTAACTTTTTAGGCTATTGTCTGGTGAAGGTAACAAATCTTGAAATATATCAGGTTCATAGCTATCAATCTCTCTCCTCTACAGCCAAACATATTCTCTCTTTCTCCCTCTCTCTCATTCTCTCTCCCTCATTCTTACCCTCTTGGACATTTCAGAGTTAGCTTTTATTATTATTATTTTTAATCTAACAGGCTTTTTTAAATCTCAAGTCCTTCGCTTATTTTTTAATTGTAAATGGAACAACTTTAAGCATTGAATGTTCTATGTGTGATTGGGATCAAATTGAAATAATTGAAATAGTCAAAAGGGACACATATTTCCAGACTGTTTCAAATGTCTATTATCTTCTCAGAATTATAAAGCTCATAATGTGGCCCTGATTCTCCTTCACACATTTATATTGTGATTTATAAATATATATGCACTTTATCTATCATATTTACATTTACTTATCCAGTAAAAGCAGAATATTATAAGCATTGGCTAACATTAGACAGAATAATGCAATGACTCATGAGATAATATTGTTGGTGCTTTAAGAAAAAAACAGTGTAATAATTAGCTTGACTTAATGGTCTGTTCTCTGCTTGGACAGTTTTAATACTTGCTGTTCACTGCTTTTAAATGGAATTTTTATTAGACTTTTGATTATTATTGACAATTTATTTGAAATCTGGAGATAAATATCTTTTGTAAAAAATAACTTATTTTATTTGTATGTATATCAGTTTTTGATACTTTAGACATAAAACATGTCTCAGACTTATTATATATTGCTTTAAGCAAGTATATGGAATTTTTCAAACAGTCATAATGTAGTTTTAAACTTGATCAGTAATTAAAAGTTTTCCCCAGTCATGCTCTCACCCATCCTCGGACTTCTGCTTTTTTAATATTGAAAGATGCCACCATCTTTTCAATTTTATAATTTAGTTTAGGAGTACTTACATATTGTTCTTATCTTCCTTCTTTCAGATACTCTTACATTCTATGTCAAATTATAGAAATCATAATCATCTTCTGGAACTCTTATTCTTATCATTTTATTTTTTTCTTGTTTTCGTTAGTTTTCTCTAAAAAGTCATTTATAATCAGTGTTTCCAATTCTAACATTTTTATTCATACCTCAACCTACTACTATTAGATTAGTTTTGTCTAATTTCATTGAATTTGTTCTTATTTAGTTTACAAATGGCCTCCTACATATAAAACCAAATAAGCTTCAATATGTTTTAGCTTTCTTTCTAGTTTTATTCACATAATAATGGCTTACTGGTATCCTTTCTTTATTGAAATTCTACTTATTTAGTATTAAGGATACAACCTGCTAATATCTAAGCGTTTATATCAATCTTATTATCTGCCATTTCCTGCAATGTCATAATAGCTGAATCCCCATATATATCAAATAAATCACTTTATAATACCTAGCCAATTCTGTCTCCTGATGTATCTGTTTCTATGGATGGTACCACTATCAATCCAGTTGTCCACATCAAGAGCCCAGAGGCCAATCATAGCTTCTATTTTCTTTGCCCACAACTGTATCCTGTCAGTCAATAAGAACTACAGATTCTGTTCTGTAAAGAGCTGTTTTGTATTGTTTTTTTTAAACATTGATTATATCTTACATTTTTTTTTATTTTGTGGTAAAATAGACAAAAACCTTATCATTTTAACCACTTCTAAATGTACAGTTCAGTGGTATTAAGTGAATTTATATTGTTCAACCATCACCACTATTCATCTCCAGAACTCTTCATCTTGCAAAACTGAAAGTGTTGATTTCAATGCTGATATGTAACAATTGCCAGACAAGCTTGTGTGGCCATCAACCTGAACCATCATACATGGAGGCACAGCTCCAGTCTCCTGATATCAGCTGGCTGAGATTTTGCACTTTCAAAGCCTTTGTTTATTTATATATAAAATGAGGTTAATCATTTTTCTTATAACATTTTGTGAGTATTAAATGAATAACATTTGCAAAGCATTTAGTAGGGCACTTGGCACAGTGTAAGTGGTATGTAACTGTTTGCTATTACCTTGATTACTTAGACTCCAAGAAAATTCAATAGTTTTTTTTCTTAAAAAAGGGAGTCTTTCTACTCTAGGTAACATGTAGACAATTAATCATATAGTATGACCAGGGCTTCAAGTAAGAATACATATGTGCAAGTATAGTAGTAGCTATAAGGAAATATAATTTCTACTCAAGAGGTAAGGTAGGGAATCTTTACAAGGAGATAACTCATACAAGGTATAAAGAGTGAGAGTGTGCACACTTGTGTGTGTGCAAGTATGTGTGTATAATTAAAACTAAAGAGTAATCCAATGGTTATTTAAAACACCAGTAAAGGATTTTCAGGGCAGAGCATTTTTTTACTGATAATATTTAGAGCGGCTAGTGAATGGTGATAATAAATAGACTAAATTCGTCAGCGTATGGAATTTGATTTCTCTATAGGCAATGGGGCTTCACTCACTGCCTGTACCTGAAGCAATCACTCCCACTATAGTACTCATGATACTGCACTGGAGCTGGGTATACCCAACATAACGGGTACGTTTTCTTAATTCTCAAAATGTTGCTGAGCCAAATCATATTTCCAAAGGGGTACATCAATGGAGAGAAGCAACTGTCTTTTTTTTCTAATTGAACAATGTCATCTTATGAGTTACAGAGGACTCTAGGAATTCTAGGGAGAAAAAACAAAAACAAAACAGAAGTAAAAAGGTACCAGAGCATAAAAGAGTATGACACAACCAGAGAACTGATTTTAGAGCAAAGCAATAAGTGACCAGAGAATGAAGTGAAAATAGAGAAGGAGGCCACATCAGAATATTCAAGGCTATACTAATATAAGCAATTAGAAACTCATTCTAAATTCTTCAGGAGAATATTGAATACTTTTATACAGAAGTGATTGTTTGAGATTTTCATGTAGAAAGGTTTCTCTGGCCACAATATGGGAAATAGAAGGGTAGAGAGTAAGAGTGGAGGCAGGGGATCATTGGGATCCTTTTGAAATATCAAGGAAAAAGTGATGAAACCTTGAATCAAGTCACTGTTTCTGATAAGAACACACTTTCTCTGGCTATACGAACAACACAGCAGGAGCTATGAGAAGTAGCCGAACTCTGAATTGCTCTGATGGGTTCTTTGAATCCCGGGATTTTCCAGCAGATATCTCAAGCAGTGGCTTTTATATCTCCTATTCCTCACAGGAAAACTTGACCATAAGCTCGAGTAAGTATGTAATGTGACTTCATTGCCATTTCCAAGCCAGGCAAAATAAGACATCTGATAAGAATTTATACTCAAAAACGATTCTACCTATTTCTGTATCCATATATTCTGCCTTTGATTTTATGGTAATGAATGAATTGATCCTACTCATATACAAGGCCAAAATCATCACATGTGTACCAGAACCTGTAACCTACTGAATTCGAGGAAAAAGTAAACATGCAATATGTTAAACTCTTGAGATTGAGGGTAGTTTGTTTCTGGAACAAAACCGATTTATTCAGACTGCTTCACAGATATAAAAATAATTACTCTTTTATGTTGCTATTGCTGCATAAGAAATGAACACAAATCTAGAGGCTTAAACCAATACCCATGTATTATCTTACAGTTTCTGTGGGTCAGGCATCCAGGCACAGCTTAGCTGGGTCTTCTGCTCGCATCCCCCAAGGCTGCAAATGACTTTTGTTGAGACTGTACTCCCACTTGGAGGCTTGTCTGGGGAAAAATCCACTTGCAAACTTCTTAAGGTTTTGGCAAATTTGTTTCCATGCAGCTGTGTTACTAGAACCCTGACTTTTGCTGCCTGTCAGCTGCAGGCAGCCCTGGCGTCCTAGAGGCTGTTCACAATTCATCATCAGATGAACTTCTCTAGCATGGCCTCTTTGTTAATTAAACCTGTAAGAGTCTCTGAATTCTTTTAAAGCTTTAACCTGAATAAGTCCCCTGTTTAAGGGGTTTCACCTGATTGAGTCAGACCATGCAAGACTGTCTTCTGCTAATTAACTCTGAATAAGCCTAGACTGTAAGGTAAGAATAGCTGCAAAATCCCTTCATGTTTGTTATACTCTTTTGACCAGTGGTAGGTATGGGTTACCCCCCTCCCCATGCCGCCCGCCACCTACACACACACACACACACACACACACACAGAGGGAGAGAGAGAAAGAGAAAGAGAGAGAGAAAAAGAAAGAAACTACAGGGGCAGCATTATACAGTGAATAAACTTTAGGTTACAAGGATTGTGGGGGAGCATCTTAGATTTCTGCTTACAACAATTTCTTAAAGTAATTTAGGTAGAGATACACAATGCTGTTAAAGTTTACCAAAAAATATTATTTGCATTATTTTGGTAATTGCGATTGAATTAGAGTGGTAAAAGACATAGAGAAAAAATGACAAGTTAAACATTTTTTGATTAGTAAACTAAATAAGAATAATTAAGTATCATACAGGATAAATAGTTTCAAAGATAACTGTTGGGTTTCTGGCTTGAAACATGGATGGATGGTAGATCCATTTACTGAGTTGGAAATAATAGAGAAAGACAAGATTTGGGTGAGCTTATGGGGTTAGTTTTAAATGCATAAAGTCTTTGTTGCTTTTGAGAACTTTCAAGTAGACAGTCTAGAAAACATGAATTTATAGGCACTTGAAACTTAGTGGAGAGGTCTAGACTAGAGTTATAAATCTGAGGGCTCTCTTTGTTAAGTTATAAGCATGAAAGAGATTTAAGCATAGTGAGAAGAGAGATGGTCTATGACAGCACCTTGAGACATTTTAATATTTAAGGGTGGAACAAAAGAGAATAAACCTTCAATTGACTGAAAATGAGAAGTCAGAGATGTAAGAGAGAAATTAGAAGAGCTGCTTCAATAGGAAAATGAAGAATGATAAAAGTTAATTAGCTTTACTGATCCAAAAGTCTCCAGTAATTTTCAAGTTCTAGTTTGGTAAAACAATGAGGCTGAAAGATAGGCATGTGTGGTAAGGAAATAAGTCAGAGAGAAGCTGGCTATGACATTAAACAGACAGCAGAACTTGAGGGGCTTGATATTCAAGTCAGAGTTTTTTCTTGTTTCTTTTCTTAATAAGAAAGATTTGGAAATTGATAATCTAGTGTCTCAGTAGCTCAATGTTCACAGAGTTTTGCAATTATATTGAATTACAGCAAGCCAATAAAGTTCAGGGTCATCAAAGTTCAAGCAAGTAGCATAGTCCAGGAAGAGAGCCAATATAACCAATCTTGTATAAACACAAATAAGGTGTGCGAAGGTAAAGTAAATAGACAAGCTATTAACAGCATGAAGGGCATCTATATGTGATCTGCTGTTACAAAAGTTGCCTGCCTAGGCTTTTTATTATTTACTTTAGGGAATTTTCCACTTCTCTCTCCTTATAAGGAGATATTCTTTTAAAGAGATATAAGTAACATATAATCAAAGTTTTCAATGTACCAGGCAATATATATGAAAGACTTTTTATTATTATAATTCTTATTAGCCTTAATTGGACCACAGATGCCAAGAATTGAATTAATTATGGGCTAATGGCAAGCTATAAACATGGGCCATATATGCCCTCTTCCATTTTATTTAACATATTTTATAGCTCTTGTGATTCTGTAGTTTTTCTACTCTATTTATGACTGAGTGGGTAAATTTAACTCTGAAGTGAAGGGTTAGCTAACCCATTGCTTCCAAATTTCTAAACCACATTTTCTAAAATAGCATTTGGAAATGACAAATCTGATATTTATATCTACATTTGTTTGATTTCTACATCTATCTCTTAGTTCTGAATTCATGAAGAGAAGAGTTGTATACAAGGACTTCTCAAACTTCACACATAACAAATTGCTTTTGATTGCACCTTGGAATATTCATTCTTGTTTTTTTTAATTAGGGTGAATATATAATTCACCATTCAAACATGGGAGTTTGAAAATGAGCAGGAGCATTATTAATAATTAACCATCTTTGCCAGTAACTTTGGAATATTGCACCAGTTAGCTTTGCTGCATAAAACCTGCTCCAAAATATAGTAGTACCTTGAAACAATAATAGCGTCTTCTCTTCTGTAGGTTGGCTGGATGGTTTTAAATTTACCAGTTTTTCTGGGCTGGCAAAACCAGCCTGGAGCATGTAAGGTGGCCTCACTTACATGTCCAGCAGATGTAGGTAAGCCTCCTTTGGGTAGCCATTTCACATGGCAGTTCCACATTTCCAAAAAGGAGCAAGAGAGGTTAAACCCCAAGGAACAAGCACTTTTCAACTCTGCTCGCTTCTCAGATTTTCAGGCCTCATTGACCAAAACAAGTCACGTAGCCAAACACAGAGTACTTGTAGGAGGGGTTTCTTGAAAGGAGTGGGTAGAGGAAGACATAAATAAATCAAGGCCAGAACAGCAACAATCTGCCACAAAAAGATACAGTCCCACTCTAAACATTATCTTATTCAACGGAATAGAAGCATGCATGATTTCATTTGATTAGAAATAAAACTAAAAGTTTTAGGTTCGTAGTAGTTATAAATCAGAGTCAAATTTATGTTTAAGACATTTCACAGTTATTTGCTATTGTTGTTGATTTCAAAATCAGGATAATTTTCATTCAGAACCTCCATCTGAACAGACTAAAAGAAATATGAAAACTCATAATACGTGGGCTTCCTCTTCCTGTAAGTATGTGCCAAGTTTTTGAGATTTTAACTCAGGGCAAAGATGTAAAGGGGAGAAGGGTGTCCTCTCAGCTCAGTGTGGTTACCACTGAGATATGTTTTTATTAGGTCTTCTGGTTCTGCTGTTCTCATACAAGTTTGAGGAGTTTTATGACTTTGGTAATCCTGATTTACAGTCCTGCCTCTTCTCTCTTAGATGTACTATTTTGTCATTTTCTCTCTGAGGTTTTGCTTTCTCCTTTGGAGAATTGATTCAAATCAAACAACCAAATGCTCTTTCTCCTG
The DNA here is from genome assembly GCF_029289425.2 of Pan paniscus. Lineage (NCBI taxonomy): Eukaryota > Metazoa > Chordata > Mammalia > Primates > Hominidae > Pan > Pan paniscus. The sequence continues at coordinate 81,423,026 of NC_073259.2, forward strand.
CAATCATTCAGTTTTCTACTTCTAACTTAGGAGAATTTAAAATACATTTACAGTCTGCAGAAACTCTCTCTTCAAACTCTATTCCCTTCAATAGTGTTAAGATTTTTTGGTGAGTATAAGAGTATATACCCAAAGGATTATAAATCATTCTACTATAAAGACACATGCACATGTATGTTTATTGCAGCACTATTCACAATAGCAAAGACTTGGAACCAACCCAAATGCCTGTCAATGATAGACTGGATAAAGAAAATGTGGCACATATACACCATGGAATACTATGCAGCCATAAAAAATGATGAGTTCATGTCCTTTGCAGGGACATGGATGAAGGTGGAAACCATTATTCTCGGCAAACTAACACAGGAACAGAAAACCAAACACTGCATTTTCTCTCTCATAAGTGGGAGCTGAACAATGAGAACACATGGACACAGGGAGGGGAACATCACACACTGGGGCCTGTTGGGGGTGGGGGGTAGGGGAGGGATAGCTTAGGAGAAATACCTAATGTAGATGATGGGTTGGTGGATGCAGCAAACCACCATGGCATGTGTATACCTATGTAACAAACCTGCAATTTCCTCACATGTATACCAAGACTTAGAGTATAATATAAAAAGAATTTGAGAAAATCTTAACCATTCATCAGTGGTTAAGATTTGATGAAAATATTCATCAAATATTTTCTCGGCTAAAAAAGAGACCTCAATATGATTTTAAGAATCCTCAAAAGATAAAAACAAAACAAGTCACTTAGCCAAACACAGAGTACTTGTAGGAGGGGTTTCTTGAAAGGAGTGGGTAGAGTTCCCAGTATCTGGTACATAAATATCTAGGATTCAATGCAGTGTTACACTTGGATTCATTTGAATACAGTAAATAAATGACTTCCTGGAACGTTAAAAAAAAAAAAAAGAATGAAGTCTCGAGAACTACTAACTAAATTCTGCTGCTTACTTTCTCTAAGGAACAATACTTCCTACTTGCTTGAGAGGGAACAGGTAGGGAAGAAGGAGAGAAACACAAATGTGCAACTAAAAACAAAAATTATTTAGTTACATGCTCACTTCAGAATAGCTTTATAAATAATACAAAGTAAACTTTCTAACAATGTTTTGAATAATAGCATAATTAAAATACATAGACTCCTATGATTTTAAACTTTGAATGATGAAACATTTTTATGTACGGATTCTTGGACATTTGTTTTTCCCTCAAAATTTCATAAATATATTAACACAGTACTCACTGTTTTGGTGGTAAATAGTGCATTGATAAATAAGTAAAGACAGGAGAACCAAATAAAAAGCATAGTACTTTAAGTATGTTTTTGAATAGTCTTAAGTTTATAGATTCTTGAATATCATATTTTGTGTACAAAATATAATTTTTATTTCTGAATGGAACTGCTAAGGGAAAATGGTACAGACTGGAAGAGAAGTAAATAAGCAAAGATAAGAAAAAAAGTGCTCATTAAGTGTATTGACAGGAAAGAAACATTTTAATAAAAATTAATTAAAAACTCAAGGGAAAGCAAGATGTCAGTGTAATAAAAAGTGATGTTAAAATATAAAAGGGAGATTGATTGGTGTCAGTTTATTAGCAGTAATCCTGGGGGAGACAGATTGCTTCTCTAGGCACTGAGAAACACAGCAGTCTGTCAAGCAGTCACTGCACAAAGCACCCACTTCCCCATGGCAAACAGGAAGGGCAAAACCATCATCACTTTTGGCATTCGGTTAAGTGAAATTATTGTGCTTACTTTTTTGATTGGCTTTATTTTAACTTGCATATGCATATAGTGGTTCCTAAAATTATAGAACTGTGCTATTTTTAAAGTTTGATACGACACAACTTAGCTCTACATTTTGAATTGTCCTGATTTAAGCAAATATAGGTATACTGGTTAACTTTTGAACTGATGAAAATTCGTTACAATTGAATTCTATTTTATTCTGAATTTGAATAAATGTATTTTTAGTATTACAGAAATATGTGTCTATCTCCTAAGTATAGGTATCTATTACTACAGTAATACATACCCGGGTAAATTGCTGAATTGGTAGATAAGGTGATTTCACTGTCACGGACAATTTTGTAATTTGTCTTCCCTTCTAAGAATTTGAGCTCTATTCAACATTTATGAGGACTTCATATTTTTCTGATAAATAATTATTCTTTGTTCTTTGTTTCTTATTTACTCTTTAAATAATTTACATATCTTTGCATAGCATAACTAGCTTGGTTCTTTTGATTAAATTTTAGTAGTTAAAAATTCCCATTTTTATCCTTGAGTTATGTAAGTTTAATATGAATTACTACTTTTATTTCTTAGATGAACTTAGCACAGTTTATGTCCATTCACTACTAACATATATGCTATTATTGTTGTGAATTTTAATTATCTCTAAATTTTAAACCCATTTATGTATTATTTTATATATAATTTTATATACACACATACTCCATAGAGATAGTCATGTACTGAACTAATCCTTGAGAATGTCTATTATTAAAGTAGAATAGATTTTGATGAACAATTAGCACTCTTCATCACACATAGAAGCCCCATGGCTTTAAAAATGTTTTTCCTTCTGACTCTGAGAACTCTGAGCATGAAGAAAATTTACTGCTAAGGCAGGTTAAAAATAAAGGCAGAGAAAACTTGGACTCAATCCATTCAGGAAACAAATACAAAGAATTTCAAGATCGGGCAGCTACTTTAATTAACAAATAGACAATCAACATTGTGCATAATTTTTGTAAATCAAATTTCTATATAGGTATATGTTGTTTTATCATTCAGTGTATAAAATGAACTTAGAATATATTTGTCGTTGCAAATACTAAGCCATACTAAGGCACTTAAAGAGGGGAATGTAATATCCCAGTACAATGGAAATGAAGAAAGATGCTATTTGACAAAAAGGTATTAAAAGAGTTGAAAGAACCAAGAATATCAGTTACTAAAACTATTTTCTTAGTCATGTTGGACAGTCGTCACTACCAAATGCTCAAGGAGGAAGAACTGAAAGGGAAAATCAGAATTTCTGTGAATAATTCTCTTAATATATTTTTATTTACAATTTGATACATTATTTTGTTGTTGTCATTATGTCTGCGGATTTAATGCTCTCATTTGAGTATCTCTGTAGGATGAATTCTTTGCCACTTTTAATGAAAATTATATAATTTTAAGTGGGCACAAATAAGCAAACTTCTTTACAAAATTCTTTCTATAGGCTCATATTATCTAAGCTATATATTGGATCATTTGTTTGAATCTAACCATTTGATGATTAATAATAAAACATTTCATTTAATTTAATGAGTTTATTTAAAGCATCATCATATCATATACTGTACGGAGTATTATAAAATTGTTTGAATACTTGATACATGTGTATATACATTGCATGCTAATTTTACAATATGTAAATTAAAACATATGTCTTTCTGTGAAGTACTGTTTTTTGAGTAGGTAATAATACTATGGAAGCAATAAAACATATCATAGCTGTGTAAATTTCAGGGAGGTCTTGTGTTACTATATTACAGGACACTTATCAAGAGAGGTAGAATCTCAGAGTCATCAGTGTCCAATCAGTTGTTCTGCAGAAATAGTGTTAAGGGTCTGAGAATTTGAAATGCCATTTTATCTTCATTTACATGAATTTTTAATTTTCATATTTTAAAAATAGCTCTCTAACCAACTTGACCATGCAGCATATATATGTTCACTGGGATTTTTATTATTATGAGAAATAAATTACAGTCATGAAATAGTGTTATATCATTACTGGGAGATTGATTATACTTTGTATGTCTTGAGAACTTAATTGAGTTTGTTGATTTATTTCTAATAGTATGCTAGGAATCTTCTTTTTTATAAGTTTATTTTTTTCTCTAAGTAATGAGAAATGGAGATCTCAATAATGTAACATGCCCTGAACTTGTGCAGTTTAGATATGCCTTAAATGAATGGTGAGAGTTTAAAATCTTGATTATATACATTAAAAAAATTAGTAGACTTAAGATCACATCAGGGAACAATAGACCTCGTTCTTTTCTACTGACAATTAATATACCTAAACTATTATCTTATGTTTTATAGTAGCAATATTCTATTTTTAGCAACTCCCAAACTATCAATATACTTGATGCATGTATCCTGTACTCTGAGGATCTTCTCTGTAAACATCTCCCCAGACAACCAACATTTTTCTTTCAACTCCTCAAATAGCTCCCTCCTCATTTGATAAATATTCTAAGTTCTGCAAATAACATAGTTCTCTTTCTCTTCCAAAACTTCAATAAATTCTAGCCTGTAATTTTAAAGAAAATGATTACCAAAAAAAAAAAAGGAAAAATAGAGGACACATTTTGCCTTTCTTTCTCTTTGCACAACTGGCAGTCTATATATCACTTATTTTTTATACAACTAATAGGCAAATGGAAATTAGAAAATAACAATAAAAATTTGAGGGCAAGCATGTCATTTTTGTCACAATAAAAATGGTAATTGTAATTTTCATTGCCAATATCCACAGAGTCATATTTGCTGAAGTGGTCAAGAGACCAAGAGACCAGAAAGATCGTTAAACACAGTACAATTTGAGAGCATCTCCTTAAGCTAATTAATAGGCAAAGAGAAAAAGACTGTAGAAGAGAAGAAATTTTGGACTTCGTTTGACTTTCAGTTTCATATATGACAGACTTTGTACTTGGGAGATAGGAAACATAGTACGGTTTATGTTTAACCGTTTGATATGTACATCTTAGTGGCTTTCCAGTGCCTTTTTCTTAGGAGAACAGTCCTGCATGAGGCCTACAAAGACCTGCATGGTTTGGCCTCTACCTACTTGTCTAACTTCTTCTAAAACCATGCCGCCTCCAGTTTTTCTGCTCCAGCACCAGTGATCTTTCTCCATTTCTTCATGTCCCCCATGATTTCTACAACAACACAAATTTTACAGATGCTTTCCTTTTTACCCTAAATTTCCATCTCTCTCCTCCTTAACTCCAGCTTTTAGCTTACATGTTGCTTACCCAGGGAAGCTTTGAATGACCCCAGGCTAGTTCTGTCTTTCACATGGCCACCATCTGATCGAAGTGTAACATCCACCTTTGGCATTTTGTTAGTGGGAATGTAATTATGGCTCAAGTTTTAGCCCTCAACTCTATGGCTTAAGATGATAGCTCACAATTTAACACTTCAATTTTAATTGTGGGTGCTTCTGACCTCAGATAGAACTGAATCATAGTCATACACACACACACACACCCACACACACACGCGCACACACACAGAGAGAGAGAGAGAGACTCTGAGACTCTTGCTTGGATCTGGGATCAGGTAGAGATTAATTCTGCCAGCAGTGGGATAAGGGAACATTGGCCTGTTTCTCAAGTTCTCTGAGTTTCAAATTTTCCATCTGTACAGTAGAGATAATTACAGAAATGCTTCATATTTATTTCTGTTGTTTTTGCTTATTTTCAGGTGAATTTAACTTATCCAAATAAAGAGATTCATACAGTGGCTATGCTACCATAGCAATAAAGAAATGTTAGGTTTCATTGTTATTTTCAAAATAATTTATTTCTCCCAATAGTATTTATGAAATCGAGAAAGTTTAACTGTTATAACTTTCCCCAAAAAGTTCAAAATATTGACTCCATAGTCTCATCCCACTTTTCTGTCATAATCAAAGCACTGTGCAATTGATTGGAATTCATATTCTATTTTTTTAAAGAAAAAACATGCAAATTATTTTGAACAGTCAAAATCTATATTTAAATGATAAATTTTAAAAGAAAATAAGAAAAAGCTTAAATGATATAATCCAGAGAACAATCAATATTACTAAATATGATAAGCTGCAATTTACTAAATCATTTAAAGGTTCCTTGTCCTATATAATTTGGTAGATAAATATTTGTCTAAAGAAGTTTAGATGACTGATTTTATCCCAATGTACTTATTGATCAATAGTAGTATGAATGACTCTGGTAGACCTAGTAGAACTAAGTACTTTACCTGAGAAATCAATGCAAGAAAATACCTGAAATTTTAATTCACATAAAAAATAAGATAATCAATTTTAATAAAAAAGAATAAATGCTGTTGCTATTGAAACAAAACTTTTTCATTAGAAGTGTGAAATTTCTCTCTTGGACACAATTCGTTTGAGATTTATTTTGCTACTTTCAAAAAATCGAGGCTGTCTTGAGACTTTCTGAAATGATTAGTTCTGCTTCCTATTTCCACCTGACAGGCAGAGACTTGCTCTTTATTCTCTCTGAGATTGCCCCATTAAGAGACTAGAGGCAAAGATCCCCATCTTTGCAATCTCTTAAAAGTACGACAAACTACAATTATAGGATCTTCTATTTTCCCTGATCTATAGTTTGCCATCAAGACACTCATGATGTAACAAACTAATACAGATTTATAAATTTATAGTATTTATAGATTTATATTTTAGTCCAATTCGTAGTTCAATATTGGCACATAAAATATCAAAGTTGTATTGCTAAATATAACAATGACAATTGTTATAGTTAATCCTCAACTAGTCACCAATATAAGAACGAAAATAGTCCCCATGATACAAAGACACTAAAGAATTTAAGTGTGAAAGGACAGTCTTAATAATAAAGTAGTATTCATGAATCATAAATGCTTTTTACTCTAAGTTGTTATTGTCATGGTATTTCTATTTAAATTTCTAAGCCATAGCTTCATTTCTATTTGCTCAATGTTCCTTATTTCTCAAAATATGAGAATTTCCACATTAAAAATACAGCCTTAACCATGGAGTTATTTCATACATATAGTCAGTTAAAGTATATATTAGGTTGATACCATGTGGCGGGATCTTTGCTATGCAGTAAGGATAGAGCACTGTATAGTTAAGTCATGTTCCATGGTTATTTGAAGCTTATAACTATAAATACTAAAATCATTTTATGATTTTATGGACATGGACAACAGTTCCATGTCCAACTCAAATAACAGTTATTCAATTAACAGAATATATATAAACTTTATGACTCTATATACATGGGAAAATATTTTCATACATATAGCTTCCATAAATTATTCTCACTTAATAAAAGTGTTTTTGTGAAATTCAAAATTATGCAATAATTATTTTCCAAAACATTAATTTTTATATCAACTACATAGGAAAAATGATCTGTTTTGTACATGTAAAATATATGCATGCATATGTTTATATATGTGTATGTGTATTGCAATGGTAACATGGCTTTCAAAGTTTCATTATAAATGCTATATTTACCTATTTGTCATAAAAGTGTTTTCAAATGCCATAGAGGCATACCTTTTATTTTGAAGCTTTGAATCTTGAAAGTCTTCTTTTGCTAAATATTTATCTTTTTCTAAAAATAAAATAAGTAATTTTAAAGAACAAAAAACAAATTAATACATATAATTCACACACATACACACACACACATTGTGTGTGTGTGTATGTGTGTGTGTGTGTGTGTGTGTGTGTATATATATATATATATATATATTCTCTTAATTGGAAGTCCAAAACGTCGAATATATACATTGAATTTGGAAAACTGACCCTATGTAAATTAGCTTCTTTAGTTTCTCTAGTGTCTACATGGGACTTATTTTTGTTCCTTCAATTGATTATACATTTTTTTCAAATCCTGATTAAAATATAATATATAACTATTTAAAATGGAATCAGAACATAGCCTACAAATTAGTTTCTTTCAACTTCTAAAAATATTTTTTATGTCCATGGTAGAGGTCTTTTTGTACAATGATGATGCTTTATCATGAAGGCATCATCATCATTTCATTTGGAAGGCAACATTTCAAAACAACATTCCCTATTCAGCCTTCTCCTTTAACCATATTTCTACCTCCATGTAGTGTAGTGAAGAAAACAATACAGCAGGAAAGAATAGATGCTGTGGAAGGTCATCACAACCTATGGTTAAAGTTTTCAAAGCTGTCACTCATTCAGAAGAAGGGAACAGAGAATAGGCAAATCTTTGGCAGGAATGAATACTAGGATGTACAGATGTTAACTACAACTTTATTTAAGAAAGTTAGACAAAGCCGTTAGGAAAAGCTGTTGTCTCACAAGAGCAGGATAAGCTAAATGAATCCATGCCATATGTATAGAATTAGGCTGGCTCTTCCAGAGTATGAAAAGGAGAAATAAAATACCATTTGCTCATGACTGCTATCACCAGATACTGACTCCAGATCTGAGAAATGGGTGAGAATGTGAGCAGACATTGAGATAATTGATGCAAGGACTACCTGTGAACAGCAGAATGAGTTAAGTTTTCCATCCCACACAATTCCTGGAAAGTATGGGAAGGTATGATCTTTGTAATATCTGTTATACATGCAATGGGGGCTGTTTGTGTTTTGGGAGGGAATTATATATAACGTGTACTGGCAACAATCTTTCACAGAAGTTATTTTTAAGTGTAGAGAAAATGTAAGGATGCTGTCTCTGAGTGCGTGCGTGTGTGTGTGTGTGTGTGTGTGTGTGTTGGAAAACTGAACATACTAAAACATAGTGGACATATTGGAACATATCTAAATCTTGTAGAGAGATATTTTCAAAATACGTATCTTGTTATATATTTGAAATATAAATGTGGAAATATATGTGTATATATATATATATATATTTATATATTCCAAATAAAAAAAGGGAGCAAAATAAAAAAGATGACCAGCTTGAGGTAGAAGAGAAAAAGAATAATCAAACAATTGAGAACATCAACAGCACAGAAAACAAATACTAAGATGAGCAAATGGAAAAGCTAACCATAGAAAAAAGAGATACTTTGGAAACCATAAAAACCAAAAAGGTAATTTTTACAATTCAGTTATTATATTCAGGTCTTCAAGTCTTCAGATATATTTAAGAATATAATAGTAAATAATTTTTAAAAAGCAGGAAAAAGGGGAACCAGACAGCAATAAGGAATTCATGAAGATTTCTAAATTGCCACAATTTAAAATTTAACATGAAAGCTCTAAGAAAGACAATTCTTTAAAAAAGTTGAACCAGAAAAGACAAGAAACATGAAATACTAAGGAGATGTTAAGTAATCTAGATTAGCAATCCAGGGGTGCCAACATTTATCAAATGAGTCCTAGAGAAATAAAATAGAGAATGTTTGCGTATGTGTGTGTCAGGGGAGGGGACAAATCAAAGAACTTTAAGAATGGTATTTCTTAGAGGTGAGAAACCTATTATTTGTCAGTGGGAAAGACCATATCAAGGGTTGAAGAGAATCAATGACAAAGACTTCATGCTTTGATTTTTCCTTGTTTAATGTCCAAATATCAAAGATAAAGAAAACACCTGCAATTCTTCAGAAGTATGCTTTATTACCAATTGATGAGAAGCATGCCCATTCCAGGTTCCTCTGTAAAAACAAAGAATATTTAAGCTCCATAGTATAATGTTTTTAGTGCTTTTGATTTGAAAATGGTTTTGAAATTAGAATTCTGTGCCCAATTAATGTACCTACAAGTACATAAGGAATATTTTCATTCATGTTCTGAGTATCAGAGTCATAGCAGGAAAAAGCTGGAACACTCAAATTTGGATAATTAGAGGAGGGTTCATTTGCAAAGGAGGGTGGGTGATTAATTGTATTTGTCAACTTGAGTGGACTAAAGGATGCCTAGATAGCTGGGCAAACATTTCTGGATGTGTCTGTGAGAGTGTTTCAGGAACAGAATAGTGTATGAATCAGTAGTAGACTGAGCAAAGAATACCTATCCTCACCCGTGTGGGCAGGTTTCATCCAATCCCCAGAGGGTCCAAAAAGAACAAAAAGGTGGAGGAAGGGTAAATTCTCTGTCTCTCTGCTGTCTTGAGCTGGGGAGCTGAGACACCTATCTTCTCCTGCCATCCTGGTTTGAGGGCCTTCAGCTTCTGGACCCCACCAGCACCACCCTGCTTCCCTCCCAGGTTTTCATGCCTTCAACCTCAGACTGAAGGGTATCACTAGCTTTCCGGGTTTTCCAACTTGCAGATGGCAGATGGTGGAACTTCTTGGCCTCCAAAGTCACGTAAGCCAGTTTTCATAACAAATTGTACCCCCGTATATATATACACACCTATATTTATATATATATATATCATGTTGGTTCTGTTTCTCTGGAGAACTCTGACTAGTAACAGAAGAGGATAGTTAGTGGAACATTGAAAGAGAGATATGTAGATAAATCACTCAATCTGACCTTTGGTTAAATATCCAGTCCATGGTGAGAAGCCCTTGCAGGGAGGGAACCAGGGATGAAATACCCTAACCTTTTCTCTCTTCTTCTAATCTCCTGTCAGAACTTCTTATGGACTGAACCCAGAAGAAAGCTAGATGATGTGCAGACTTTGGATGGAATTCACACAGGCTGATTCCTTGCGGATAGAAAGCAGGTTTAAAAAGAGCAGAGAGGGACTCTGGAGAGACAGACTAAATATATTTGGCATATTGTGTCTCAGAAAGTTTACCTCATATAACTGTGATATTTGTACTTGGAGAACCATGAAAAAATAAAGATAAAATAAGACACTGAATTCAAGAGACAGTGGAATTAAACTCGTTATGGAAGATACAGAGTAGATTTAATCTGTCAGTTTATTATTTAATAAGTAATTTAAGAAAATTCATAATTTTAGTAACATTGTAAGGAAAGCAAGAATAAAGAGAAAGACATAAGTTTAGGTAAAATTATATTTGTACAAAAATAATGTTTAAATATGAAGCAAACTAAAATATAATATATGAAGTATTAAGAAATTGAGCATAAGCAATAGAATCCTTTCAATCTTGACATGTTAACATTCTGTCTCAAGTGAAATAAATTTAGTAACACATAACCATAAATGTAGTATTTCTCTATAGATCAATTTTGCTACTTGATTCTGCAGTTAATAATAATTGCATAAGCATAATATTACAAATACCATCTTGTTTAGAATTAACCTATGGATACAAAAAAAGTAGTACCATTACAGAGCAGAAATTAAATGCTCTACTATAGCACTATATAGCATATTATATATATATTATATATATATTGCAAATGAACCCTCCTCTAATTATCCAAATTTGAATGTTTTAGCTTTTTCCTGCTAAGACCCTGATACACAGAACATGACTGAAAATATTCCTCGTGTACTTGAATGTACCTTAATTTTATACAGAATATGTACATACATATACACATATATATATACGTATATACATATATATATACACATATAGATATATGTAAAACAAAACAATAATATCACTGGCACAAGTTGGAAGGCAAAGTAGATAGTAAGAGAATGATAAATGTAAGACTAAAGATTGCCTAATTTTGTATAATATGAAGTCAAGATGAATTGTTTAATTTTATATTTAAAAAATGGAGGGTTAAGCTTACCGGTAGAAGAATCACTCCCTAACTTAAGAAAAATCTGGGCAAAATAAAACTCAGTGATTTTGTTGGATCCCACAGAAAACTGAGGTCCCAGGGCAAATCACCGTCCTGAAATCTGAACAAATAAATGTATACAGAGAGACAAAGTTGTTATCTGCTTAGACAGAAAAGAAGTCACATAAGCCATAAACTGGTAAGAACACTTAAATGGTAATTTTGATGAATTACTGGAGGCGAACAGTGAACTAGCCTGACAGTGAGAAAGTTCTAGTGGTTCACAATCTTATGTGGGCCCCACACTTTCACTTTGCTAGGCTTAAATTCCAGCAATCCCACCAGATTCATAGAGCCTAGCTAAGGTGGCTATGGCAGGAGAAAAGGGGAGAATAATCATTATAAAATGCTGCTGCAATCTTCTCCATGACCAAATCTTATTCTCCAGGTAAAAACACTTTGCCAGTGTCTTGTCCCAGCTGTGAAAGGGGAATTCCTTCCAATCAAGTCTGCTCAAGTTTTTTCTCTCACCAAAGCATGAAAAATGTAGTCCACAGGAGTCAGGTCAGGGAAGTCAATTGAGAACACTGAAGACACAAATGGGAGTGGAGGGCAGAAGTCCACTAGAGAAATACTGGTGAATACCACAGTCCTGGGACTAGGCCCACTAAAGCACTGAAATTTAATCAGGGGATTATAGAACGCACACCTTGCTCCACATTTTAAAGCCCAAGAAGGCTCCAGTGTACTAACAGTTGATTATTGCCAGAAGAACTGTAAGATACAGCCTCTCCCTGAGAAAAAAATATTTAAAGAATACAAAAGTCATTGGGAAATATAAAAACAAAACAAACAAAAAAACTAGAATTGAATCATCTGGCTATAGTAAAAATTAAACACAACTGAATTTCTATCTAGTTTCATGTAATATCTCACACTAATTCCTATTATCTGATACCAAATGTATAAATTTTAACAAAAACAATTATAAGGCATGCTAAAAGCCAATAAAAAACAGTCTGAAGCTATGAAATTGAGACAGAACATAAATGCTTGCATTATTGGACAGGGAATTTAAAATGACCCTGATTAATATGGTAAGAATTTCAATGGAAAGAGTAGTCAACTTTCCAGAATATTTGGGTAATGTATACAGACAGATGAAAATTCTGTGAAATAAGCTGAACCCAGTCAAGGTAATAATCAGTGGCTTGAAAAGATAGGTCAGTAGAAATCTCTCCAAATGAAACTCAAAGAGAAAACAATAATAATTTTTAAAAACAGCATCCAAGAACTATGGGACAATATCAAAAAGTAAAATATATGCATGTTGCAGTGCCAGAAGGAGAAGAGATAGCAAAACAGAGGATTTATTTAAAATAATAATGGCCAAGAACTTTGCCAAATTAGTGGCAGACACAAAACCACAGATCAAGAAAGCTCTGTGAAAAACAAACAGGTAGATAGAAAAAAAAAAAGCAAACATCAACAAAAACTACACCTGGAAATGTAATATTCAAACATTGAAAAAGTAAACACAGAAAAAGAAAATCTTGAAAGAAGACAGACCAATGAAGTGGGAATAGGGACACTTACTAATTTAAGAATAAAGATACGAATTATTATATGATAAACTTCTTTTCAGAAAACATGCAAACGGGAAGACACTGAAGCAAAACAATCAATGTGGTCAGGGAAAAAACATATGAAACTAGAATTTCACACCCAGCAAAATTATCTTTCAAAAGTGAAGAATAAACTAAAGATTTTTCTCAAACAAAAAATAAATAAATAAAAAATCCTAAGGAAATGTATTGCCAGTAGATCTGCTCTGCAAGAAATGTTGAAAGACTTCTTCAGTGATAGGATAATGTGTGTAGGTCCAAAACTTGTACGTATATAAAGGAAAAGAACTAAAGAAGGAATAAATGGAGATGATTGATTATTTTGTATAAGAAATATCTTTATCAAATTAGTTTTGAAAATTAGTTAACATGTAAGGCTTTTCGGTAATGATACAGCCACTGGTGAAAAACAAAAAAAGGTCATTCAGTTAAAAACACTAAAGAGATGAAGAAAGTAATATTATTATATAAGGCTAACAGTATTCAAAAGAAATCTGTGGTAACTGTTTTAGTTTCAAATAAAGCTAAGCTCAGAACAAGGAAGATTACGAGAGATGCATTACACAAAAATAAAGAAATCAATTCTTCAGGAAGACAAAACAATCTTCAATGTATATGTGCCTACCAGCAGATCATAGTTTTGCCTCAAATACATGAGGCAAAAACTGAACTGAAAGGAGAAATAAATAAAAACTACTATTATAGTTAGACTTTAATGCTTTTCTGTTAGTAACTGGTAGGTAGAGCAGCAGAACAACTGTAAGAATACATATTGCTTGAACACCCCTATTAATCAATATGATCTTTCTGACATTCATAAAACAGTTCAGGCCACACTGGAGAATACACATTTTTCTCAAACTTGCAGGAATCAATTACTAAGATAAACCAAATTTTGGGTCATAAAACGTACCTTAACATATTTTAAAGTATTTAAATTATACCATGTATGTCCTCAGATCAAAATAGAATTAAACTAGAAGTCAATAAAGGAATTGAGCTGGGAAATATCCCAAAATATTTGAAATTAAACTACACAGTTTTAAGTAACAGATGTTCAAAGAAAAAGTGTCAAGAGAAATTCAAAAATATTTTGAACAAACTTAATATGAAAATATATCAGAATGTGTGGCTACAACAGAAACAGAGCTTACAGGGAAACTTCTAGCATTAAGTACATAAATTAGAAAATAAAATCTCAGTTCAATAACTAATTTAAATAAGTAAATGAATAAATAAATCAATGGGAAATTAGACAAAATTCCTATGAAGAAAAGTTCCAAAAAGTGTATATGGTACTCCCTCCTGAAGGAATTGAGGGATAAAAGATCAGTCCTTAAATGAAGATTTTACGTTATAACTTCTTTCTAAAGAGCAGAATATGATGAGGAGAAAAAAGGTAACTGGTAGTTGAGGCACTTGCAAACACTATCTCAGCCAGGTGATCAAGTTTAATATAATTAGTGATAAACCCTGTTGTTTGTGTGTACCCTTGCTATGGTGCGATGATGACAAGGATACTTTAGCTCTGTGTTTTTTTTCCCTAGTAATCCATAACCTTATTCTAATTTTAAGAAATATAGTCCCCAAACCCAATAGATTGACTTTCTTTACAATACCAGACCAGTACTCCTCAAAATTGTTAAGGTCCTAAAGAAAGGAAAAATAAAGTATGAGAAATTCTCACTGCCAAGAGGAAGAGGAACCAAAGAAAACAAGACAAGGATTGTTCTAGATTGAATCCTGGAAAGAAAGGGACATTAGGCAAAAACAAAGAGAATGTAAATAAAAAAGGGGCTTCAGTAAATAATCATATATCAATATTAGTTCAATATTAGTTCATAACACATCTACCATACTAACGTAAGATGTTAATATTAGTGACACTTGGTGTGGGATATATGAAAACTATCTATGCTGTGTTCTCAATTTTCCTATAATTTTAAATCTAATCTAAAATAAATAGTTTATCAAATAATAAAGCTAAGTATTAAAATTCTAAATGAATTTTTAAAATTATAAATGATAATTACAAATAAAAAGAAAAGTTGAGAGCAGGAATGCAGATCTGATAAACAACTTCAGCAAAGCCTAGAATACAAAATCAATGTACAAAAATCAGTAGTATTTCTATACATCAATAACATTCAAGCTGTGAACCAAATTAGAAAATTTGATCCTGTTGACAACAGTCACAAAAATAAAATACAATACCTAGGAATATGTCTAACCAAAGAAGTGAAAAATCTCTACAAGGAGAACTACAAAACACTGCTGAAAGAAAACATAGATGACACAAATGGAAAAGCATTCCATGATCATAGACTTAAAGAATCAATATTGTTAATATGTCCATACTGCTCAAAGCTATCTACAGATTCAGCACTATTCCTATCAAATCACCAACATTATTTTTTACAGAATTAGAAACAACTATTCTAAAATTCATATGGAACCAAAAAGAGCCCAAATAGCCAAGGCAATCTTAGGCAAAAAGAATAAAGCCAAAGGCATCATTTTACCCAACTTCAAACTACACTACAAGGCTACAGTAACCAAAATAGCATAGTACTGGTACAAAAATAAACACATAGAACAATGGAACAGAATAGAGAACCTAGAAATAAAGCCATACACCTAAAATTACTGATCTTTGACAAAGTTGACAAAAATAAACAATGGCAAAATGATACTCTATTTATTAAGTAAATAGTGCTGAGAAAACTGGCTAGTCGTGGGCAGAATAATTAAACTGGTAACCTACCTCTCACCTTAAACAAAAATTAACATAAGATAGTTCTAAGACTTATATAAGACCTCAAAGTATAAAAATCCTAGAAGAAAACTGAGGAAATACCCTTCTAGACATTGGCCTAGGCAAAGAATTTATGTCTTCTAAAGCAATTGCAACAAAAACAAAAATTGACAAGTAGGACCTAATTAAAGAACTTCTGCACAGTGAAATAAACTGTCAGTAGAATAAACAGACAACCTACAGAATGGAGGAAAATATTTGCAAACTATGCATCTGACAAAGGTCTGATACCCAGAATCTATAAGGAACTTAATTCAACAAGCAAAAAGCAAGAAACCCAATTTAAAAATTGGCAAAGGACGTGAACAGACATGTCTCAAAAGAAGACATATATGCAGCAAACAAACATATAAAAAAATGGGTCATGTTACTAATCAGAGAAATGCAAGTCAAAACCACAATGAGATATCATCTCACACTAATCAGAATGGCTGTTATTAAACAGTCGAAACATTACATATGTTGGCTAGGTTGTGGAGAAAAGGGAATCCTTACACACTGTTGGTGGGAATACGTATTAGTTCAACCTCTGTGGAGAACAGTTTGGAGACTTCTGGAAAACGAAAAATAGAAGTATCAATTGACCAGGAATCCCATTACTGAGTATATACTAAAAGGAAAATAAACCATTCTACCAAGAGACACCAAAACTCACAAGTTTATTGAAGCACTATTCACAATAGCAAAAATGGGGAATCAACCTAGGTGCCATCAGTAGTGGGCTGGATAAAGAAAGTGTGGTACCTATACACCATGGAATAATATGCAGCCATAAAAATGAATAAAATAATGTCCTTTGCAGCAACTTGAATGCAGCTGGAGGCCTTTATCCTGAGTGAATAAATGCAGAAACAGAAAATCAAATCCAACACGTTCTCACTTATAAGTGGAAACTAAACATTGGTTACAAATGAATACAAAGATAGGAACAATAAACACTGGGGATTAAAAAAGGGGCAAGGAGAAAGACAGGCAAGGGTTGTAAAACTACCTACCAGCTACTATGATCACTACTTGGTTGATAAGATGATTAGAAGCCCAAACCACAGCATCACAAAATATTCCCAGGTAACAAAGCTGCATATGTACTCCCTAAATCTAAAAGAAAAAAGAAAAAAAAGATTGTCCAAAAAATAAAAAGAGGAGGGAGAAGAGAAGAAGAAAGGCCATGTGTATCAATTTTTTTTTAATTTTTATCAGAAAGGCACAATAAATATTGGTTTAAATTAATAAATATGTCAACACATTATTTAAATTTACAGTGAAAGTCACTAAAAGAGCTAAAAACAAAATGGTGTAAGATATAAATCCTGAGATTTTTGGCTGTGGGAGTGGTAGAAATGCTTCTACCTTTTATTCTGTGTGCAGATGCAGCTATGCAGCTATTTTGTTTTTTGTTTGTTTGTTTGTTTTGTGAGACAGAGTTGCCCAGGCTGGAGTGCACTGGTATGATCTCGGCTTACGGCAACCTCTGCCTCCCAGGTTCAAGCGATTCTCATGCCTCAGCCTCCCAACTATCTGGGACTACAGTTGTGTGCCATCAAGCCTGGCTAATTTTTTTTTTTTTTTTTTTTGAATAGAGATGGGGTTTCACCATGTTGGCCAGGCTGATCTTGAAGCCCTGACCTCAAGTAATCCACCCACCTTGGCCTCCCAAAGTGTTGGGATTACAGGAGCTGTATTGTTTGACTGTTGTTCCATGTATATACAATGTCTTTAATATAACAACCAACTATTATTGAAAGAGAAGATATATAATATAAAATCAATCATTTAAGCATAACTTTGGGGCTAAGTATTTTCAAAGCTTAAGCTATTTGTGGGAGAGAAAGGTCAGTGTGAGGTGTCAAGAAATAGTAAAATTATATATCAAATTCCTAACCTTAATTTGAAAGAACTCATATGGCCTTGTCCTACTAGAAGAATAAAATAATTCTAAAATCATAAAGGCAACTGTGGTGGGCTGAATAATGGTCTCTTCAAGATGTCTGTGTTCTAATCTCCAGAACTTATGAATGAATATGTTAGCTGACACAGTAAAATAAATTTTCAAATGTGATTAAGTTAATAATCTTTTCTGTTTATTATACTTTAAGTTCTAGGGTACATGTGCACAACATGCAGGTTTGATACATAGGTATACATGGGCCATGTTGGTTTGCTGCATCCATCAACTCATCATTTACATTAGGTATTTCTCCTAATGCTATCCCTCCCCCAGCCCTTCACCCCCCAAAAGGCCCCAGTGTGTGATGTTCCCCACCCTGTGTCCAAGTGATCTCATTGTTCAATTACCACATATGAGTGAGAACATACGGTGTTGGGTTTTCGGTCCTTGTGATAGTTTGCTGAGAATGATGGTTTCCAGCTTCATCCATGTCCCTGCAAAGGACATGAACTCATCCTTTTTTATGTCTGCATAGTATTCCATGGTGTATACGTGCCACATTTTCTTAATCCAGTCTATCATTGATGGACATTTGAGTTGGTTCCAAGTCTTTGCTATTGTGAATAGTGCTGCAGTAAGCATATGTGTGCATGTGTCTTTATAGTAGAATGATTTATAATCCTTTGGGTATATACCCAGTAATGGGATTGCTGGGTCAAATGGTATTTCTAGTTCTAGAACCTTAAGGAATCACCACACTGTATTCCACAAGGTTTGAAGTAATTTACACTCCCACCAACAGTGTAAAAGTGTTCCTATTTCTCCACATCCTCTCCTGTTGTTTCCTGACTTTTTAATGATCGCCATTCTAACTGGTGTGATATGGTATCTCATTGTGGTTTTGATTTGCATTTCCCTGGTGACAAGTGATGATGAGCATTTTTTCATGTGTCTGTTGGCTGCATAGATGTCTTCTTTTGAGAAGTGTCTGTTCATATCCTTTGCCCACTTTTTGATGGGGTTGTTTGCTTTTTTTTGGAAATCTGTTTGCATTCTTTGTAGATTCTGGATATTAGCCCTTTGTCAGATGGGTAGATTACAAAAATTTTCTCCCATTCTGTAGGTTGCCTGTTCTCTCTGATGGTAGTTTCTTTTGCCATGCAGAAGCTCTTTAGTTTAATTAGATCCCATTTGTCTATTTTGGCTTTTGTTGCCATTGCTTTTGGTGTTTTAGTCATGAAGTACTTGCCCATGCCTATGTCCTGAATGGTATTGCCTAGGTTTTCTTCTAGGGTTTTTATGTTTTTAGGTCTAACACTGAAGTCTTTGATTTATCTTGAACTAAATTTTGTATAAGGTGTAAGGAAGGGATCCAGTTTCAGCTTTCTACACATGGCTACCCAGTTTTCCCAGCACCATTTATTAAATAGGGAATCCTTTCCCCATTGCTTGTTTTTGTGAAAGATCAGATGGTTATAGATGTGTGGTGTTAGTTCTCAGGCCTCTGTTCTGTTCCATTGGTCTATATATCTGTTTTGGTACCAGTACCATGCTGTTTGGTTACTGTAGCCTTTTAGTATAGTTTGAAGTCAGGTAGCATGATGCCTCCAACTTTGTTCTTTTTGCTTAGGATTGTCTTGGCAATGCAGCCTCTTTTTTGGTTCCATATGAACTTTAAAGTAGTTTTTTCCAATTTTGTGAAGAAAGTCATTGGTAGCTTGATGGGGATGGCATTGAATCTATAAATTACTTTGGGTAGTATGGCCATTTTCACAATATTGATTCTTCCTATCCATGAGCATGGAATATTCTTCCATTTGTTTGTGTCCTCTTTTATTTTGTTGAGCAGTGGTTTGTAATTCTCCTTGAAGAGGTCCTTCACATCCCTTGAAAGTTGGATTCCTAAGTATTTTATTCTCTTTGTAGCAATTGTAAATGGGAGTTCACTCATGATTTGGCTGTTTGTCTGTTAATGGTGTATAGGAATTCTTGTGATTTTTGCACATTGATTTTGTATCCTGAGACTTTGCTAAAGTTGCTTATCAGCTTAAGGAGATTTGGGGCTGAGACCCTGGAGTTTTCTGAATATACAACCATGTCTTCTGCAAACAGGGACCATTTACTTCCTCATTTCTTAATTGAATACCCTTTATTTCTTTCTCTTTCTTAACTGATTGCCCTGGCCAGAACTTCCAACGCTATGTTAAATAGCAGTGGTGAGAGAGGGCATTCTTTTCTTGTGCCAGTTTTCAAAGGGAATGCTTCCAGTTTTTGCCTATTCAGTATGATGTTGGCTGTGGGTTTGTCATAAATATCTCTTATTATTTTGAGATACATTCCATCAGTACATAGTTTATTGACAGTTTTTAGCATGAAGCGCTGTTGAATTTTGTCAAAGGCCTTTTCTGCATCTATTGAGATAATCATGTGGTTTTTTCGTTGTTTCTGTTTATGTGATGTATTACATTTATTGATTTGTATAGGTTGAACCAGCCTTGCATCCCAGGGATCAAGCCCACGTGATCATGGTGGATAACCTTTTTGATGTGCTGCTGGACTCAGTTTGCCAGTATTTTATTGATGATTTTCACATCGATGTTCATCATGGATATTGGTCTAAAATTACCTTTTTCTTGTTGTGTCTCTGCCAGGCTTTGGTATCAGGATGATGTTGACCTCATAAGATGAGTTAGGGAGGATTCCCTCTTTTTCTATTGATTGGAATCGTTTCAGAAGGAATGGTACCAGCTCCTCTTTGTACCTCTGGTAGAATTTGGCTCTAAATCCATCTGGTCCTGGACTTTTTTTGGTTGGTAGGCTATTAATTATTGCCTCAATTTCAGAGTCTGTTATTGGTCTATTCAGAGATTCAACTTCTTCCTGATTTAGTCTTAGGAGGGTGTATATGTACAGGAAATTATCCATTTCTACTAGATTTTCTAGTTTATTTGCATAGAGGTGTTTATAGTATTCACTGATGGTAGTTTGTATGTCTGTGGGATCAGTGGTGATATCCCCTTTATC
Source organism: Pan paniscus (assembly GCF_029289425.2). Classification (NCBI taxonomy): domain Eukaryota; kingdom Metazoa; phylum Chordata; class Mammalia; order Primates; family Hominidae; genus Pan; species Pan paniscus. The sequence goes on from NC_073259.2 coordinate 81,443,827, forward strand.
ATTTTTTATTGTGTCTATTTGATTCTCACATACAAAGACTCACATAGGCTCAAAATAAAGGGATGCAGGATGATCTACCAAGCAAATGGAAAGCAAAAAAAAGCAGGGGTTGCAATCCTAGTCTCTGATAATACAGACTTTAAACCAACAAGATTAAAAGAGACAAAGAAGGCCATTACATAATGGTAAGTTAATAATCTTAAAGAGAGAGATTACCCTGAATGTTTTGAGTAAGTCCTACTTAATCACAATTGTCTTTATTGGAGAGAGACAGAGGGAGACTTTACTATAATAGTGTCAAAGCGATGCAGTGTGAGAAAGATTTGCTTAGTCATTGCTTGCTTTGGAGATGGAGGAAGGAAATCTTTGGCCAAGGAATACAGGTGATACAGGTGGTTTCTAGAAGTTGGGAAAGGAAAAGTAACAACTGTTCTGTGGAATCTTCCAGAAGATATGCAGCCCTGCCAAAAAATTGCTGTTAGAAGTCTGATATCCAGACCTGTAAGAGAATAGATTTGTTTTTACATCAAATAAGTTTGTGGAAATTTGTACTGCAGCAATGAGAAACTAATACAGTAACATAAGTAGAAATAAGAACAGAAATATTATATATGCATATACACGTTCACACAAATTTACACATCAAAAATAAGATCAAATGTAATCTATATAACAAGAAACAGGTGGCATCAGCAAAAAGTGGAATAAATAATTCCAAAATTATTCACCTACATAAAAGCAATGAGAAAAGTGAGAAAATAACCAGAATAACCTTTTTTAGAACTCTGGAAACCTGTCAAACTTGTGCAGCAATCCAGCAAGTATTTATTTATGAAAAATAGCTTAATATTATTAACAAGAGTGAGGTCTGTAGTATTTTAATTTGCATTTTTTCCCAGCTCCATGGTAGCCCTGAAAACCAAAAGCTTAGAAGCCACCAGAGGGGACAGAATGTGATTGCAGCTCCTTCGATGCCACATTCCCAGAAAATTGTCAGCATTTCATCTGTCTGATGGTTCCCTTGAAAACCACACTTACGTTTATTTGACTGAAATCTAAGCTTATCCAGTGGAAGGAGCTTTTTAGCTGAGGGAGTTTGTCCAAAACAATTAGAGGCAATTGTTCAACTTTGTGGCTGCCTAAGTCAGTGGATAACATTTGGGGTAAACATTAATAAAAGTTTTTTGTTTTCATTTTTAAGTCGAGAAATGAAATCCTCATAGGAGTTTTTTTGTTTGTTTTTCCTTTTTTTTCCCTTTGCTTTTTTCTTAGAGAAGAGGAATTGATTTAACACAGTATATTTTGGGGCCAATATCTCATTCACTCAGACCACAGCCAGAGGTACTTTCAAAAACTCCTGAATATCCTTATGAATCTGGAATACCTGTGTAAGGCTGTGCACATATACAGTGCTTAGCACATGCTCAGGAAAACCTGAGAAGGAACAAAGCTCCCACCTTTAGCTAAATCTGAGGATCTTTAAGCAGGAAGTGAAGACTAAGGCAGAGTTGCCAACTTCCCAGCTGACTTAGCCTCAACACACAAACAGTGTTCTTACACTAGAACTGACAGGCTTATTGGGTTCAGACATTTAATTTTTTGCTGACCAATACACTAATGGAACAGAGACTTTGGTTAACAAAAAATTAAAAACAGTCAAACACAAAATACAGAATTAGTTTACAAAAGCCACCAAACAAACAACAACAAATCCTGGGAAGAGATGACAGTCTAATTTTGAGAAGTGCCACATTATATAATTTAAAATACTTCATTTTCAACACAAAGTATGAGAAATTCAAATAAGAAAGTGACATATATACACAGAAAATAAAAGTAATAAATATATAGCAAAAGACAATAAAAACATATATAAAGAAGGGCAGAGAGTTGAAAAAGGCATAAGAGAAAAAATCCTGCAAATCTAAAGCCGCTTGTATTGACTAAAACATGAAAAATAACTATCATTTGAAAGAAATATTCCTAAAATATATTGCAACAAAAGTTTATAAATAAAAATAACTCACAAAGGTACATCATAAAATACAACCATGGAGGAGGCAGAAGTTGCAATAATACGTCTCTTTTTGGCAAATTAAATTACCTCTTAACTAGTGTTTTTTAAATCTACTCTTCTTGGTTTTCAATCCATTCTGTATGCAGTAGATTCAATGATATCTAAAATACAAATATGATTATGTCTCATTATTTAAAATATAAAGAGAAGTTTCCCATTGTCTTTTGGATAATAAAGAATATCTTTAATCTTCATCTTAGGCTAGATCTGTATAACAAGTCCCTGGATATCAGTCGGATCTTGTCTTATACCACCCCTTGCATTTCACTGACATAGTTTTCTACATTTCTCAAAAGACTTTTCTCTTTTTACTGCTCAATACTTCCTTCATCTGCAAAGTCTGTAATTAATATAATTAATGTCTTCTCCATCTCCCACCACTCCCAACCCTATGCCCCTCTAGGCCCTTTTTGAGCTCCATATAAACAAAAGAACCATACTGTACTGTTCATTACTTTTAATGCATGAATGACAAATTTTATAGCATGACATCTAAAACTGTGAGAATGTGCCTTGCAGACCTCCAACAATAGCTTAATTGATGAAGAGTCATAACTGCTATGCTCTCCAATCTATCACATTTGTGCTGAGGCCACACTTCACACAGTGTTCCCAGGTGATATCTAAACATAACAGGTATACTAAGACAAGCCCTTCTCTGGGAGAAATGGAACTCTGGAAGCTGTTGGATTAATGACTACCTGACAAATCTTGCTGAAACTTCCTGCTTGGTTATGTGGGATGCCTCCACTCAATCTTCTTTCCCTCTCTCTATCACATGGGTCTCATTTCCATTGTCTGATGACTATCGCAGCCTTTTCTGGCTTTCTTCACATATTTATTTTCATAGATATCTCCCCTAACAAAGTCCTTGCACATGTAATTTAATCTTGGTATTTGCCTCTCAGAGGACACAGACAAATATGCAAGTGGTGTTGGAGCACTGAGTATTTGCAAAGCACATATAATTTACCTTTTAAAAAGGATGGCTTTTCATGTTTGCTCTGCATTTTGTCTAAGATGTGGTACTTTGGATGCTTTGCATTTGCTAATAATGACAAAATAATGGTGTATGCCTGCCAGGTTAGTCACTTTCTTCAAATCCAAAGGTCATACCAAATATTTCTATTACTGCTAAACTAGCATTATGTAATGGTTAATCTCATATGTCAACTTTAGTGGACCATGAGGTACCCAGATTAAACAGTTTCTGGGTCTTTCTGTGAGGATGTTTCCAGATGAGATTAGCATTTGACTCAGCGGGCCCAGTAAAGCAGCAGATTGCCCTCCCCAGTGTAGTTGGGCATCATCTAATCCTTTGAAAGCTTGAATAGAACAAATGTCTGAGAAAGAAGGATTTTGCCCCTTTTTTTTTCTGCCTCACTGGTTGGGCTGGATTATCTCATTTCACCTTCTTCTGCCTGCAGACTGGGACTCGTACCACTGACTTCTCTGTTTTCAGAGCCTTTTGACTAGAATTAAAGAAACCACCAGTTCTCATAGGTCTTCAGCTTGCAGACTTCTCATCGTCATGGGACTTCTCAGCCTCCATAACTGTGTGGGCCAATTCTTCATTGTATAGCTCTTTCTTTTCTCTATATATAGTATATAAAGAGAAAATGATATCCCATTGGTTCTATTTATCTGGAAAATCCTGACTAATATACATAACCATCTTTTTGTCAAATAAAGTCCCTTGGAAGTTTAAATATATTAAACAAAGCCAGAGATCTGCTCTCTTGACATCCTCTTTCTCCCAGCCTTCTTGCAAACCTCTAAGGGTTTCAGAGACACAGTGAGAAGGACGGTGATCTACTAAATATAAACTGTATTTTTCTAGAAAACCTCTAAACAATTGTTCCATTTTTTTATCCTACAATCACCAAAGAAGTTTAAAAATAGAAGAAAATTTGAAAAATTATATACTCTTATTCTTATAATAGAGACCTAAGTTTTTAGATTGTTGGATTCTTCCTGTGTTCCCCTGTAACCTTTAATTTTTGAAAAAACACAGGACATAAACATAATATTATTTTTATTTTGTTTTTTGCTAACAAGACTCTTTAGCCAATGTTATAGCTTGTGATATTTGAGTCTTAATCTTAATGCATCATTAGTTTCTTAAGAAGGCATTAGAAGTAGTAAGAAAGGAGGAAGAAACACTACAAAAGTGAAACAACATTCTCAGTCTCAATTTGGGGCTCATTGAGCTTGGCGACAATCATTGAGCTAGGTGACAATCAGAGATTGTGTGGGCATTCTGCCATCAGCATGAGGAGGTCAATTCCTGAGTGAGTTCAGAGCCAGCCCCACTAGTAGTGTAGAATATATAAGGTACATGATGTATGAGAGCCAGCATTAAGAATTGAAATTGAGAAAGCCTCCGATTTTATTCATGGCTGGATAAGATAGTAGTATGTTGAGGATGAGAAGGTGGAGGGGTTGGATGATTGAAGATTACAAAATGAGTTGATATAAATTCTCAAGAATTATCTACCAATTAGCATTGGTTTTTAAATATTATCTACCAAAGGTTGGGAAGAATTTGAGGAAAAAATGGAGCATTTTGAATCATAACTATGAGCTTGTGTATAATATTTATTTTAAAAAATCTCAAAGCAGTTGGTTGGACTCTATATGTGCTTCCTTGCTCATGCAGAATTAGCTTGGGGGATCATGGGACATGAACCTTTGGGACAAGTTCTGGAAATGATGAGATAGGTGAGAAAAGGGATGAAGGGTTTATATATGTGTTGTTATGTTCCAAACCTCTGAGTTCTAGGACTCTTGTTACTGAAAGTAAAAAAAGACAGAAAGAATGGAAGGAAGGAAGGAAGGAAGGAAGGAAGGAGGGAAGGAAGCAAGGGAGGGAGGGAGGAAGGAAATTAGGAAGAAAGTAAATGTCTGTATCAAGTTTTGTGTGTATTACTTTTATTTTTCTAACAACTTCTAGCCAGAGATAAACTTGTTGCTCATTTATACTTACAAGTAGGTTCTCAGGTTAGCAAGGATAATATTAGCAAGGTCAGGCAAAATGCAAAGAGCCATGAAGAGAGTCCACAATAAGCTTTATGTGAACTCTAATTTGTGTCATGATTGATTCTGCAAAATATGTTATAGTTCATGCACAACTTTTTCTTACTGCTTTCCCCGGTTAAAAACTTAAGTTGCAACATCCTAACTGTCGTGAATGATACTATTTGCTTTAGTAGCATAATTCAGGAGCAGGTAGTCCTTCTAAATCCTATCCATTATTTTTCCATTAGTAAAATACCAAAGAGTCTAATTATAAGGTAGTCTTTTTAAAAATATGGTCTTATAGATGCTAAAAGCTTTGTTCAATAATATGTCTCTTAAGATGTTATAAGTAATCTAAATTCATCTGTGTGAAAGTAAAATTGTTATTTATTCACTTTACAATCTCAAATACTATTTGATTAGGTTTATCTCTTTTCTTTCGAAGGATTAAGAATGTAATGTCATCAAGGTAATGAAAGTTTTCCATCCACATTTTAAACAAAAACACAAATGCCAAGTTTTATGAAATTGATTCCATTATGTAAATAAATAGTTTTTTAAATATAAAATAATCATTACAAAGACTATCACTTTTCATTAAAAACTTAGTGTATAATTCCTTTAAAAATATATATTTTTCAAGGCATACAAAGCTAAGGTTGACCCCAGTTAAAAATAAATTCAAATGAGGAGAATTTCCGTATTTTGGGTGGAATCTGTGGTAAAAATTATGATAGCATCTTTGACTCAGCTTTAAAAATAATAATTATTAAAATCAAATTGTCACAGCTTTCTGTTTTGTTTGTAATTAGTGATAAATATTCTAATTCTCCTAAGTAAGTTATGATGAAAATCAATTCTCTCATAGCTCCCACTCTCAGAAACTGGACTGGCTTGGATCAAACAGTACCAGCAATCTTTAAAACTTTTTTAATGTAACAGGGGGAGGAATAATTTTCTTTGTCCTCAATTCAATTTTGTCATCCTTACAAAGTGTGTCACATTGTTATTGGTTGCTTCAGGAAGAAAATAATTAATAATATTCATATTGATTGTAAGTTTATCAGAAAAGTTCCTTCAAAGAAATTCTGCAGTGTTTAAATTTTTCTGTAAATTTCAGCCTTCCATGAAGCGGGAAAATCTTTGTCAGTCTCAACTGCAGCCTACAGAAATAATTCACATAATTTTGAAAATTTTGCATAGTTTGCTACCCATAATCTTATCTTTCAAAGTGAGAGCTCAGCAAAAATAGGTCCTATTTTCAAGACCATCTATTATGATTATGGCAAGGCTTTGATTGAATCATATAGGTAAAAACCCAGGTAAGCCTGTTACTGAATGAACACTTTTCTATTTCTAAAAGTGAATTTTTTTCTCAAAAAAGCAAAAATTCTTTCCAAAGTTCCAACTTGTGGTTCCATATTACTGATATGTTAATAACTTTTAATACAACTACATGACATATCCTACTCCCATCTCTTTATAAAATATGTGAAAGAGTACCCACTTGAGACCTTGCCTCTCTCTCAAAGAGTTGATAACTGTCATGTCAAAAAAACAAATTTCTAAGAATTACTGGATAAGTCTTCTGCAACAATGACAGTTCAAGTGGAAATAACATGTCCTGGAGAAAGGTACCCTTTTGTTATAGTAATTCGGATGCATTGCCAAGTTTCATGGATGCTCCAACTGTGGATAGGGGTAGGACTTTATTTCTTATGTTAGATATTTTGCTAAATCAAGAAAATGTTCTTAATTTTAAAGGTAGCATTGGCCTTTGCAGTTTTTCAAATGAACACACAAACTATTTTTCATACCATCACTGTATACACAAAGAAGTACCAGGAATTGCTAGTATTTACTTTAAAGTGTCATTACCTTAACATAGATGAACAAATATTAGAAGATCTTTAGGGAAAGACATTATTTGTCAAAAAATTAAAAGAATATTTAAAAAGCTACAAACTATTTAAAAGAAGACAGGCAATCCAATAGAAAAAAAAGTTGAATAGATATTTCATGTAAAATGATATCCTAAGAGCCAATAATCATTAAACATTAAAAAATTGCTCCACTCAAATAGTCATTGGTGACACCACTACACATATGCCCCCTAAATTGCTAAAATTAAAGAGATTGACAATAACAGGTTCTAATAAGAATGCAGATCAACTGGAACTGAAATACACATATATTGATGACGGGAAATTAGAGCTGTAATCTTTTTGGAACACTACGTATTATATATTAAATGTGAACACATGCATACACTCTGATACACACACACACACACACACACACACAAACATATATAATACACACCCGACAGAATTGTGTGCATATGTGCTTCAAAGCACAGGAATGTTCAAAAATGTTTATGACATCATTGTTTTGAATAGCCTCAAATTAGAGACAGCCTATATATCTGTCTTAGTCTGCTCAGGCTGCCATAAAAAACACCATAGACTGAATGGTTTAAACAACAAAAATTTATTTTTTTACATTTCTGGAGGCTGGAATATTCAAATGAAGGTTCCAGAAGGATTCAGTCTCTGACTCTCTTGGCTCGCAGACTGCTGCCTTTTTGCTATGTCCTCACATTGGAGAGACGCGCACACACACACACACACACACACAGAGAGAGAGAGAGAGAGAAAATCTCTCTTTCTGTTCTTCTAAGGCCACAGTCCTATTAGATTAGAACCCTGCCTTTATCTTCATTATTAAATGACCCTTCAGATAAAATCACATTAGGGATTAATGCTTCAGCATAGGCATTTTGAGCACACCAATTCAATCCATACCATTCTTTATGTCTAAATTGTCAGTTTCTTTAGAAAAACTAAATATTTTTCACATACGTATACAGAGAACACACACACTTAAATTCTATTAGGTTATGGCACTAATGATTTTATATTATCTGTCTCTTAAATAATAACATTTCTGATTACCCAAAATGTGTTCGAAATGAAATAATACTTTAATTATCTAATTTAGCAAAATAATACATACTTTCTCCATAGAGACAGTTTCAACATGACAATGAGATTGAAAAATAATATAATCATTTTATCAGAATAACATATTTAAACCTATTATTGGTTCCAAATGTTAAGCTGATTCTTTCCTTTCTGGTCCTGTAACTGTTATTTTGTATTAGGATCCTATTTCTATGATGCTTTCTACCCATAATTGCTTTCACATGTTTGGTTGAACATTGATTGAGTTTTATCTTCCCTTTTAAAATGACCTTATTTCTCTGATAATCTCTGTGCTTAAAAGATTGTTCTGGGCATCTGGCATATTTGTGTTGATGTTGAATTCTATACTAGTGGAGGCATACTGAAGACCAAGATTCTGTAAACACAAGGTAAGTGTCCATAAAGTGAGGTCATGAACTGACAGAGTTAGGCAAAATAAGTGAGTTGTTAGAGCAAAGATTGAACTCTGTATCTCTTTTCTTAATTTAATATATCCTATGCTCAAGGTGGAAATTTAACAGCACTGTTTATATTTTATTGTTTGTTATATATAGAATAGGTACATGATTTATGGCTGCTTGGTTACACGTATAAGTAGACCCTGTTGGGTTTTTTTCTTTATAATATTTTTCTACCTTGAAATATCCCATAGTTTCCTTTAAATATGTCTGAAGATAACATAAAATCAAAGTAGTCCAGACAATTGGAACAAAGAGATAAATGTGCACAGCTCAAAAGCAGTGTCAAATATATCCTTAAACATATTTCACCAGTATCTGTTACTGCCTGTTTTGCGCAGTTCATTGTTCAAGCACTAGAAATATCTTCCTACAGGTGTAGAAGTTGAAGTTTTTTGGGCAATTGAACACTGCATTTTCACAGCAAGTTGACATCAAATTCTTTAACTTAGGTCTGTGTTTTGTAATGTGGTACATGAGGAACATTTACTGTTCAATAGCCCTCAAAACTTTTACTTCCTTTTGGATAGAAAGCCATAATGCAAAAATGTCAGTAAGACCTGACACCAGTCCCAGAGTCCCCTGTATAAATAGTGTTTGCAACTGTGCAGCAGAAATAGTAAACATCATGTTCCATGCAGGTAAGCAGGTGAAACATAGATGGCAAGGAAAGTGTCTCCTTATTTGAAGATCTAAAACATGGACATTAAAGTTGTTATTGTGGATTTGGAGTTTTTGAGAATAATCTTTTCTTTCTGAAGAACAGAGCTATTGTTAGCTTCCTGAAGAGACAAAAAAAAACCTCGAGATGATTCATGGATAAGAGAGGAAATATGAATCAATGCTGAATCATTATCAAGCTTCAAATCATCATCTTCTCCAAATGTACACGTCACCCTTTACTCCCTCGTTCCTTCCTAACAAATCATGACTGCCTTCTTCTACCTTAGACAATGAGTACTCATCTTCACTCTCATCCATGCCAAAAAGGAAAGTGAAACTGTTCTTCTGAGATACACTCCTCTCCCTCATCATTCATATTGTTTGTCTTAGTTACTCTAATTCTGATGTGTTTCAAATATCTTCTCCTCTCTACAATCCATCATCAGCGCCATCAATGAGACATTCCTCATCTCTCACCTGGACCACCAGAATATATATGATAGCTGGTCTTTATAACAGCTTTTTAGGTTTGCTTCTCTTCAGAAAATCTATAATGCTACCATTAAGGTCCTATTTCTTAAATGCATTTTTTAAAATTAATATTACTGAATTGTTTAAATGCACCAATGACATTTTATTGTTTAAGATAAAGCCTGAGCTTACATTCACAGTGTACATGTTTATTCATGATTTTATATGATATCAAAGGCCTACTTCTGTTTCCTCACACCTGGCTTTGGATTCTAATTATCATTAGCTTCATGTTATTTCCTGATCATAACATACTTCTAAACTTATGAAGAATCTGTCCAGGGTCTGCAATATTAGATTAGGTTTTAGCTTCAAGAAACAGAAACTATTCTAGCTATTTTAAAGAGATATAATGCAGAAATATAGTAAGTGTTTACACAATCACTGGCAGTGTCAAATAAAGCTTTAGGTCATGCTTCACTACTTTCCTTTTCTTTTCCTGGAATGTACTCCTCTATTCACTTGATACACTCATGTTATCTTTCATAAGTCATCCCAAGTATCAGTCATCTGACACCTGCCCTGACTTCCTCATGACTGCTTGTACACACCTTCTCAGTACCTATTGCACTTTTTGATAATTTCCACACTAAACTATTGCATATTTATTTCAGACCAAATTATTTTATATTTGTTTCCCACATTCAGAATATAGCTCCCACACTCAGAATATAGCTTAAATTTTATTCTCTTTGAGCATGCATACTATTTTTTTCCAACTACACACATAATATACCTTTGGCATGAATGAATGCCTAAATGAAAATAGACTTAATTAAATGTGTTAAATGTGTACTGAGGCAACCATCAAATAAGTATGTGGCACAATCCAAAGTCAATAGCCATTGGCTGTTTTTTTAAATAAGAAATGCATTGTAAAAAATAGAATCCATATTTTATAAGCTTACAACTTGAATTTTTTTAAATGTGAGATATACTATTTATTAATCATGCACAAAAACAAAGACTATGACATTTGAGTGGTGAAAAAGTATTTAGTCAAAAAATTTGAATGTTACCTATGTATAAGTCTAATCTATAAGACTTCATAACGATCAAACCTTGAAAAATAAAACATACTAAATGGTATGCTTCTTGAGAAATATCACGACTTGTTCTTTATTTGCCCTGTGTATTAGTCTTCATGCTGCTGATAAAGACATACCTGAGACAGAGTAATTTAAAAAAAAACAAAACTGAAAGTTTAATGGACTCCCAGTTCTATGTCGCTGGGGAGGCCTCACAATCAAGGCAGAAGGCAAAAGACATGTCTTACATAGCACCAGACAAGAGAGAAAGAGAGCCAAGTGAAAGGGGTTTCCTCTATAAAACTATCAGATCTCATGAGACTTATTTACCACCATGAGAACACTATGGGGAAAACTCCTTCCATGATTCAATTGTCTCCCACCAGGTCCCTCTCACAACATGTGAGAATAGTGGCAGCTACAATTCAAGCTGGGATTTGGATGGGGACACAGACAAGCCATATCATTTTGCCCCTGGCCCCTCCCAAATTTCGTATCTTTACATTTCAAAACCAATCATGCCTTCCCAACAGTCCCCCCAAAGTCTTAACTCATTTCAGCATTAATGCAACAGTCCACAGTCCAAAGCCTCATCTGAGACAAGGCAAGTCTCTTCCACCTATGAGCCTGTAAAATCAAAAGCAAGTTAGCTACCTGGGAGATACAATGGTAGTACAGGCATTAGGTAGATACACCTGCTCCAAATGGGAGAAATTGGCCAAAATGAAGGGACTACAGGCCCCATGCAAGTCCATAATATAGTGGGGCAGTCAAATCTTAAGGCTGCAAAATGCTCCCCTTTGACTCTGTGTCTCATATCCAGGGCATGCTGATGCAAGAGGTGGGTTCCCATGGTATTGGGCAGCTTTGCTCCTTTGGCTTGGCAGGTTGCAGCCTCCCTCCTGGCCACTTTCATGGGCTGGCATTGAGTGTCTACAACTTTTCCAGGTGCACAGTGCAAGCTGTCAGTGAAGCTACCATTCTGGATTCTGGAGGACAGTGGCCGTTTTCTCTCAGCTGCACTAGGCCATGCCCCAGTAGGGACTCTGTGTGGGGGCTGCAACCCCACATTTCCCTTCTGCACTGCCCTAGCAGACATTCTCCATAAGGGCCCTGCCCCTGCAGCAGATTTTGCCTGGACATTCAGACATTTTCATACATCCTCTGAAATCTAGGCAAAGGTTCCCAAACCTCAGTTTTTGACTTCTGTGCACTCACAGGCTCAACACCATGTGGAAGCTGCCAAGGTTTGGTGCTTGCCCCCTCTGAGACCATGGCTTGAGCGCTTTGAGCCATGGCTAGAGTGGCTGGACACCATAGGCTGCTCACAGCAGGCAGCCCTGGGTCTGGCCCACAAAACCATTTTTTCCTCCTAGGCCTCTGGGCCTGTGACGGAAAAGGCTGCCACAAAGGTCTCTGCCATGCTCTGGAGACATTTTCCCTATTGTCTTGGAAATTAACTTTGGGCACCTCATTACTTATGCAAGTATCTGCATATGGCTTGAATTTCTCTTCAGAAAATGGGATTTTCTTTTCTATCACATTGTCAGGCTGCAAATTTTCTGAACTTTATGCTCTGTATCCCTTATAAATCTGAATGTTTTTAACAGCACTCAAGTCACCTCTTGAATGCTTTGTTGCTTAGAATTTTCTTCTGCAGATACCCTAAATCATCTCTCTCAAGGTCAAAGTTCCACAAATCTCTAGGGCAGGGGCAAAATGCTACTAGTCTCTTTGCTAAAACATAACAAGAGTCACCTTTGCTCCAGTTCTCAACAAGTTCCTCATCTCCATCTGAGACCAACTCAGCCTAGTTCATTGTCCATACCATCAGCATTTTGGTTAAAGTCATTCAACAATTCTCTAGGGCGTTCCAAACTGTATATTTTCCTGTCTTCTGAGCCCTCCAAACTGTTCCAACCTCTGTCTGTTACCCAATTCCCCAGTCACTTCCCCAATTTTGGGTATCTTTTAAGCAGCACCCCAGTCTACTGGTACCAGTTTACTGTATTAGTCCATTTTCACACTGCTGATAAAGACGTACCAGAAACTGGGTAATTTTATATATTAAAAAAATTTAATGGACTCACAGCTCCATGGCTGGAGAGGCTTCACAATCAAGGCAGATGGTGAAAGGCATGTCTTTCATGGTGCCGGACAAGAGAGAATGAGAGCCAAGCAAAAGGGCTTCCCCCTTATTAAACCATCAGATCTCATGAGACTTATTCACTACCATGAGAACTGTATGGGGAAACTGCTCTCATGATTCAATTATATCCACCTGGGTCCCTTCCATAACAGGTAGGAATTGTGGCAGCTACAACTCAAGATGAGATTTGGGTGAGGACACAGCCAAACCATATCACCCTGCATATTTAATACTATACCTGACACCCATTAAACCCTAAATACCTAACCTTTGAATAAATTAATAAATTAATAAAAAGTATAAATTATTAAGAACTGTAATGGAACAATGTTCAATGACCAGTTAAAGACATTGATTTTTTTTAAACACTATTGCTGGGTTTGGTTCTTTTTAAAATTTATTTTGTCTATTTTAATTTTATTTTTATTTCACTAGGCAGTATGTTTGAGGCCATTCCTTATTATACTAATATTTATTAATCTAGTAGAGCACTATTTATCAATTTGTAAAATAAAATTCAGTCAAAGATTTTAGAGGCCATATTGATATTTTCAGAGTATCTTAGCTTGAGCTACTATAACAAATTACCATAAGCTGGGTGATTTATACAATAAACTTTTATTTCTCACAGTTATGGAGGCTGTAATGTTTAAGGTCAGGGTGCCCACCAATTCACTTCTGGGGAGGGCACTCTTCCTGCATTGTAGATGGCTGTCTTTTTGTAGTCTCACATGGTGGAAAAAGAGAGAGAAATCATCTCTCTGATATCTCTTTGTAAAAGGGCACCAATTCCATTAATGAGGGCTCGACTTTCATGACCTAATTAACTCCCAAAGTCCTCTCCCTCCAAATATCAACACATTGGGGATTTACACTCTTGCATATGAATGTTGGGGGTACACATTCAATCCATAGCAGAGAGGCAAAGGGAGATTGAACTTGTGTTGAACAAAATACAAAGGAAATGAGAAAATATGGCTTTAAGGAAGGTCTGGAAGGTCTGGAAGCATAAAATAATATGTTTTCTGAATTTAATTTCAGAAAATATTTCTAGTGTATTCAAAGACAAGCAAATGAAGTGTACAAACAATAAAAAATTTGGTAAATTTAAAATGCAACCAATGAGCTGTTGGTATCTAACATATTTCTGACTCCTTTCTGGTACCATCCTAGAGCTGATTTTGAGAAAGCAACTTGGTACAGTACACATAAGTTTATATATATTACATAATGTTTGTAGTAAACTGTGTTAGAGCACGGAAGTAGAGGTTGAATGCAAAATGAAAGTAATTATTTTATGTTCACCCTTAGGTTTGAATACAAGTTATTTTGTTCGCTTTTCTCTATGGCCCATATATTTGAATGTAATGAGCACTATAAAATACATCCATTCTTAAGGACCAGTTCAATAGGGGATAATTTTCTGAGAACTTCAGCCAAAGGGAGTTCTTAAATACAAAGTGATATATTGGTTTATGAAATCTGAGAGTTTCGTGGGTTTTTAGATACCCAAATTGTTTCTAAGGAACTAAAATTGTCTTTTCAATGAACTACTTTATTGACTTGATCTTCATAACTTATTAGACTTATTTTCCTTGAGAGAAAAAAGAAAGAGCTTGCTCACACATTTTTCTCTTCTCAGATTTAACAGCTCTAATTAGGCTAATAATCTCTCTTTATGGGAATTGCAAAGAAAATGGGGACAATGCAACTCCAAAGAAGTATTATTAAAATGTCAGCCTCAAAAAAAGCCATGTATTTTAAAGCATTCAGTTTGCTCGTTTCAGCATTACTTCCTCATATCTATCTTACTAATAGAACTGTCTTTTTGGTGCTTATTCATATCCTTATAATAGAAGAAATATATCTATATCTAATGTGTTATTTTGTAGACTTACTATTTTAAATTAAAATTTAACTAACTAATGAATGACAGATAGGTATACTTGCCAAAAGCAACGTTACGTAGGTATAGTATCTTGAATTTATTATTATTTTTGTTTTTGTTACCTGAGAGTTTACAACAGAGATCTAAAAATGGAATGTGTCAAGAAAAATAAATAAATAATGTGCATTCTTGAAGAGCTTAATATAGGCATGAATCAGAAATATAAAAGACCATTATAATGAAATATTGTAGCAGGAAATTATACTAGTTGTTATGTAACTATGGTCATTATAACATCAGGTTTGAGAAAAAGTTCATCTAGGTGGGGAAAAAAAGATAGTGAAGTTTGTTGAAAGAAATGGCACTCTTTCAGAATGAGAAGAAAACAATTTCACATTTTTTGAGTATGTGAATGAAAGAAAGGAAACATAAAAGTAGTGATTACCTTTTATATAGAAGAGAGAGACAGTATTAGGTTTCATAAGGAAGATTGATTTGAATTAATCAGATAACAATGTCTATGTAGATGAAACAGTATATATTGTGTCAAATTTGGCTTTATAATTTAATTAGTGTTAATTATTAATATATCTTCCTTCATATTAGTGCATATCTTTTTTATTAGTATAGTTGGAAAATTTGTAAGAAATATCAATTAGCAAAAAAGAACTTTCTTTTAAAAGAAAACATCTTGCAGAAAAGGGACTACTTTTATACTGAGCAGTAGAAAGAATCATGTTTTTGTAAGAAAGGTTTTGTTATTTTACTGGAGAAAATTATTATATTTTTATAACATATATATTAGCATTTTGGCTTTAGCTAAATATGACAATAAATGAAAAAATGAATCTAAATAAAAGAAAATGGCAACTTAAGCTTTGTTAAATTCCAAAGTAAATATAAAATAGTATTCATTCAGACTTTTGAGATATCTTGGTTTTTTGGTCTGCCATTCAAAAAATTCAATGAAGTGCCTGAAACTAATGTCCTACATGACATCTTATTATTGATGTTTTTAAAATATCGTTCTAGATGTATGAGTTGAACTATAAGCCAGCTAAATTATCTTTTACATCATAAATCTGTAATGATTAGTGTGTTACAGGCAGAAAGAAGTATATATTATATCTAATATTATATGACCCAAAATGGTAAGTCTCAGAGCTAATGCATTTTTAAAAAGTTGATAATCTAAACTGTCAAGAATCCTTAGAATGTGTACATAAGCAAAATGAACCCATTATGATATAATTATATTTATATTAATGTTATTGTTTGCTTACATTCATAAATTCCTGAAAATTTGCTTTTTAATTAATTAGGATATATTTATACTATAATGATGTGTTAATATAAAATAAAGTATAACATTAGTTACTTAGAAACACTTCTATTAACAGTGCAGAACTCTAGGGTATAAATATATATGATCCGTGAAACTTCCATTAGTTAAACATTTATTCTAATTATTTTAAGATGGATGTTTCTTGAAAGGTTGAAGTTTTTCAGCTTCAATGTTTGAAGACACTAATGGAACAAATTCAGAGGTAACTTTGAGTAGAAATTTCACCTTAGTCCTTTGACACAGCAACCACTGTATGTTTTCTCATGGAAAGCACATTTAAATAAGAATGTATTGGAAGACACTAACCAATCAAGTTGAATGGAATGGGTTACATATTGAATTTCACTTCTGATTGATAATTTACTCACTGTTTGCTAAGTAGGTAATTCCCTTCTTTGTTGTTACATTAATTAATTTCCTTTTATAAAATTTACTAAATAACCTCCTCAAAGTAAACCTGAATTTTTTCAAATAGCTTATTTTTTCTTTGTAAAAAAATAAATGCACATAATGTCAACACCAAGGTAGCAAATGGCATGCACTGAGAAGTAAATCTTTCTTTCATTTACTTTACCTCATTTATTTGTCTCCCTTACTGGATGAAATCATTGTTGTCACTTGTCTATATTTTCAAAGATATACTTTGTATATACATATAATTCTTAGTTTTCATTGTTTTGTCTTGTTTTGAAACAAATACTAGACCACAAATCTCACTAATTTTCATTTTAAGTGATTTTTGGAAATTATTCATATCTATCTAAAAAAGTTTTATTATTTTAATTACTTGAATATTCAATATTTAAATATTATATTGTATGGATATAATACCTCATCTAATCAGTAATTTCTTCTACTTAAAGTACATATTCTTAATTCTATCATCCATTTTTAGTTTTTTTTTAATTGAGGCATACTTTAAGTACAACAAACTATCTGTGATTTTTTGACAGAAGTATATTATCATTTCTATTTTTGTCCTCCGTGTGAGTGTGTGCACACACACGCACATGCATGTGTTGCTTTTAATGATTTGGAAAGTTAAATTTTCAGTATTATGTAATTCCAGTTACAACTGCTTCATAATGAATTACCTAAAAATTAGTGACATAAAACAACCATTTTATTTTACTTAGAGTTTCTGTAGGTCAGGAATTTGAGCAGAATAGACCAGAATGACATCTTTTTGTGCTGCATTGTTTTCTGTGGGAACACTCTATGGTAGAGTAGAAACATTTTGAGGTGTCCATACCCACATCTGGAGATTGATGTAGGTTGCTGGCTGAGACCCCAGTTCTACCTGTGGACTAAGGCAACTACTTACTCATCATTTCATCTTCTGGTTAAAGCATTGGGCCTAATACATATTATAAACCTAATAAACATTTCTTGAACTGTTGATATATGACATCTAATTACCTAGTTTATAAATGAAAACATTGATTATATTTATCCTTTGAAAATAAGCTATGTTTCATTATATTAAATTGATGATTATGTCCTAAAGATTTTTTGATTAATGGATTTCATTTTCACCTGCATTTTCAGTGAGGAATCATTACAAATCATTCAGTTATAAAAATCAGTCCAGGGCTCTAGCTACATAATGATCAGCTATTTTTGTTTGCTTAGGTATATAGTTGGATTTTCCAGTGTTGTCATAAAGATATCAGTGTTATATTATGCAATAAATATTCATCAAAAGCAGTATGAATTTAATCCATTTTTCAGCTCTTTCTGAGTAATACAAAAGAAAATTCTAATATAAAAGACCCTGTTCTCAAGAAGCACAAAGCAAGGTAAGAAAAAAGGATGGTACTCCTTTAAAACATTTTGTTTTGTTTTTAATTTAAAAAATGTAATACAGGCAAAATTACAAATCATCTACCATCCTAACAGCTACATATAACCACAACAAATGTTTTATAATATAATCTCCCAGGTATTTTCTCCCTGTAATAATGTAGGAAAAAATAGTAGAGTGTATTATAGCATAGTTTTGGAATCAACAGAAATAGTTGAGAAAATTAATCTATTTAAACCTCAATGTTTACATGTTCAAAATAGGGGGGAAATATTACCTACTATACAAAGAAATTAGCACAATGTTTCAGTCATAAAAAACACTGTAAAATAGTTGTTGGTATTCTCAGGCTAGACCCTCATTCAGAGTTCAAACACTATAATTAGTTTAATATTCCCCTGTTAGAAATTTTATATTTTTCCCATGTTTTGTTTTCCTGGGTATTTTGTGTTGGTTTTGTGGGGAGGGTTTCTTTTTACAAGTAATGCTGACATGAACATCTTCAAATTATTTTTTACA
Source organism: Pan paniscus (assembly GCF_029289425.2). Classification (NCBI taxonomy): domain Eukaryota; kingdom Metazoa; phylum Chordata; class Mammalia; order Primates; family Hominidae; genus Pan; species Pan paniscus. Next base: position 81,462,291 of record NC_073259.2, read on the forward strand.
GCTACATTTATAAATAGTCAAACAGATCTTTACAATAAAATCTGGAAGAAAAAATGATTGAATAAGATACTTTTTAATTAATTAGGTTTCAAAAATATTCTTGTATTTGTTATAGATTACCCTGTGTTTTCTTTGTTCATTGTTTTGATTTATTTAGTTCATGGGCCTTTTAAAAGATATTTTATTTATTTTTATATAAGTTTATTTCATTATTATTCTCTTTGATAGGACTATGTGTAAGAGTTTTGATTCTGTCATCATATAATGTCAATTTATATTGTTAACTATTCAAGTTTGTTGAAGATCAGATAGTTGTAGGTGTGTGGTCTTATTTCTGGGTTCTCTAATCTGTTCCATTGGTCTATGTGTTTGTTCTTGTACCAGTGCTATGTTGATTTGGTTACTGTAGATCTGTAGTATAGCTTGAAGTTCAGTAGTGAAATGCCTCCAGCCTTGTCCTTTTGGCTTAGGATTACCTTGGCTATTTGGGCTCTTTTTTGGTTCCATTTGAATTTTAACATAGTTCTTTCTAGTTCTGTGAAGAATGTCAATGGTAGTTTAATGGGAATAGCATGCAATCTATAAATTGCTTTGAGCAGTATTGCCATTTTAACAATATTGATTCTTCCTCTCTGTGAATATAGAATGCTTTCCCATTTGTGTCATCTCTGATTTACTTGAGCAGTGGTTTGTAGTTCTCCTTGTGGAAATCTTTCAAGTCCCTAGTTAGCCTGGATTCCTAGTTGTTCTTTTTGTGGCAATTGTGGATGGGAGTTCATTCCTGATTTGGCTCTTGGCTTGATTGTTGTTGGTGTATAGAAATGCTAGTGATTTTTGCAGATTGATTTGGTATCTTGAGACTTTGTTGAAGTGCTTATCAGCTTAAGAAACTTTTGGGCTGAGAGTATGGAGTTTGCTTTTTTTTTTTTTTCCAGAGACGGAGTCTCACTCTGTCACCCAGGCTGGAGTGCAGTGGTGTGATCTCGGCTCACTGCAACCTCCACCTCCTGGGTTCAAGCAATTCTCCTGCCTCAGCCTCCCGAGTAGCTGGGATTACAGGCATATGCGACCACACCCAGCTAATTTTTGTATTTTTAGTAGAGACAGGGTTTCACCATGTTGGCCAGGCTGGTCTTGAACTCCTGACCTCAGGTGATCCACCCGCCTCAGCCTCCCAAAGTAGTGGGATTACAGATGTGAGCCACCTTGCCCAGCCTAGAGTATGGAGTTTTCTAGATACAGGATCATGTCATCTGCAAACAGGGATAGTTTGACTTTTTCTCTTTCTATTTGAATGCTCATTATTTCTTTCTCTTGCCTGATTGCCCTGGCCAGAACTTCTAATAATATGTTGAATATGAGTGGTGAGAAAGGGCATCCTTGTCTTATGCCAGTTTTCAAGGGGAATGCTTCCAGCTTTTTCCCATTCAGTATGATGTTGGCTGTGGGTTTATCATATACAGCTTTTATTATTTTGAGGTATGTTAATTCAATACCTAGTTTATTAGGAGTTTTTAATGTGAAGGAATGTTTACTTTGGTTGAAAGACTTTTCTGCATCTATTGAGATAATCATGTGGTTTTTGTCTTTAGTTCTGTTTATGTGATGAATCACATTTATTGATTTGCATATGTTGAACCAGCTTTGCATCCCAGGAATGAAGCCCACTTGATCATTCGTGGTGGATAAGCTTTTTGATGTGCTGCTGGATTCGGGTTGCCAGTATTGTGTTGAGGATTTTTGTATTGGTGTTCGTCAAGGGTATTGGCCTGAAGTTTACTCTTTTTGTTGTATCTCTGCTGGGTTTTGGTATCAGAATGATGTTGACTTCATAGAATGAGTTAGGGAAGGAATTCTTCCTCTTCAACTTTTTGGAATAGTTTCAGTAGGAATGGTACCAGCTCTTCTTTATACATCTGGTAGAATTCAGCTGTGAATCTGACTGGTCTTGGGCTTTATTTTTATGGTAGGTTGATATAGTTTGGCTATGTCCCCACCCAAATCTCATCTTGAATCATAATTCCCATGTGTTATTGGAGGGATTCTGTGGGAGGTAAATGAATCTTGGGGGTGGGCTTTTCCCATGCTATTCTTATGATAGTTAACAAATCTCATGAGATCTGATGGTTCTATGAAGGGACGTTTCCCTGCACATGCTCTCTTGCCTGCTGCCACGTAAGACCCTTTGTTCCTCCTTCACCTTCCACCTAGATTGTGAGGCCTCTCCAGCCATGTGGAACTGTGAGGTCATTAGACATCTTTTTCTTTATAAATTACCCAGTCTCAGGTATGTCTTTATTAGCAGCATGAGAACAGACTAATACAGTAAATTGGTACCAGTAGAGTGGGGTGCTGCTGTGTAGATACCCAAAAATGTGGAAGCGACTTTGGAACTAGGTAACAGGCAGAGGTTGGAATAGTTTGGAGGGCTCAGAAAAAGACAGAAAATTGTGGGAAAGTTTGGGACTTCCTAGAGACTTGGAGGGTTCAGAACACAGGAAGATGTGTGGGAAAGTTTAGAACTTCCTGGAGACTTGTTGAATGGCTTTGAAAAAATGCTGATAGTAATATGGACTATAAAGTCCAAGGTAAGGTTATCTCAGATGAAGATAAAGAACTTGTTAAGAACTGAAATAAAGGTGACTCTTGCTATGCCTTAGCAAAGAGACTGGTGGCATTTTGCCCCTGTCCTAGAGGTCTGTGGAACTTTGAACTTAAGAGTGATGATTTAGGGTATTTGGTGTAAGAAATTTCTAAGTGGCAAAGCATTCAAGTGGAAGCAGAGCATCAAAATTTGGAAAATTTGCAGCCTAACAATGAAATAGAAAAGAAAACCCCATTTTGGGGGAAAAATTCAAGCCAAGCCAGATGCACAAATTTGCATAAGTAATGAGGAGCCAAATGTTAATCACCAGGACAATGGGAAAAATGGGAAAATGTCTCCAGGGCATGTCAGAGACCTTCACAGGAGCCCCTCCCATTACAGGCCCAGAGGTATAGGAGAAAAAATGGTTTCCTGGACCTGGCTCAGGGCCCCCCTGCTCTGTGTAGCCTAGGGACTTGGTGCCCAGCATTCCAGAAGCTTCAGCTGTGGCTAAAAGGGGCCAAGGCACAGTTCAGGCCATGGCTCCAAAGGGTAAAAGCCCCAAGCCTTGGGAACTTCCATGTGGTGTTAAGCCTCTGGGTACACAGAAGTCAAGAATTGAGATTTGGGAAACTCCACCTAGATTTCAGAGGATGTATGGAAATGCTTGGATGTCCAGGCAGAAGTTTGCTGCAGGGGAGGGATTCTCATGGAGCACCTCTGCTAGGACAGTACAGAAGGGAAATGTGGGGTTAGAGCCCCCACACAGAGTTCCCACTGTGACACTGCCTAGTGAAGCTTTGAGAAGAGGGCCACTGTCTTCCAGACCCCAGAATCAACAAATAACAGCTTGTACTGCACACCTAGAAAAGCCACAGACACTTAATGCCAGCTGGTGAAAGCAGCTGAGTCACAGGAGCAGAGCTGCTTGCGGCCCACGTGGCTGGAGAAGCCTCACAATCATGGCAGAGGGCAAGGAGGAACAAGTCACATCTTATGCTGATGGTGGCAGGCAAAGAGAGGAGTGCTTGTGCAGGGAAACTCCCCTTTTTAAAACCATCAGATCTTATGAGACTCAATCACTATTTTAAGAACAGCGCAGGAATGGCCTGCCCCCATAATTCAATCACCTCCCACTGGGTTCTTCCCACAACAAGTTGGAAATGTGGGAGTTACAATTCAAGATTAGATTTGGGTGGGGGCATAGATAAACCATATCATTCATATTTGCAAATTTATTTTTTATTTTCTTTTCCTTTTAAATATATTTTTCTTGTATATTGGTATTATTAATTCCAATATTTGCAAAACATGTAGCTTTAAAGTGGTTTTCTGTACTTCTAACAAAACTTCTTTCTAAGATGGTTGGTAACCCTTGATTGTCAATTAAAATTTATTTGTGAGATCTGTGACTGATTTGGGGGACACTATCGACTTTGGACTACTGTAGATCCCTCTAAAATCATCATGTAATGAATGTTTCATGAATTATAACTGTTCTTTGTTGTAGGTCCAATGCTTACAATGTCTGCCAAAGAATTGTTATTGGTATTTGTTCTCAATGAAACAATTCATCCTGGCTCTCTCACTTGGTCCCAACTGTGACTTTTAAGATCAGGTTTTTAGATCATGGGTATTTTTTTAAATTGTTGTTGTTTTTTGTTTTTGTTGTTGTTTCCACTGGGCATATGTGGTAGAGAAAGGGTATACATGGTGGTATTTGCAAATTGTCCATATATTCCTAAGTGCCCAGAAACACATTCAAAATATTTAAATCTATTTCTAGTTATTTTGAAAAGATGAGTGGGAGTCCTCCAGAAAATCCAGTCTACTGTGATCCTGAAAACATGCTTTGCTCTACTTGCTAAATTATATAATTCCACCCTTTGACCAGAACACCACATATGTCCAAAAATTCCAATCCCATGTTAAAACCTAAGTTATGTTATCTCATTAAGATTTATATTCATTTGATGCCTCCCTACTTCTCCAGACTTTCTTTCAAGGCTTCTTTTTGGCCTTGCTTCATTTTCTACAAGTCAAAACTAAATAAAAAATAATTTTAGTCAATCTCTCAGGACTGTGTGTAGAATTTCTTCAAAATTTCCAACTTTTATCAAATATTCTTAGACTCTTTGTAATTCTTCAGCTGTAAATCAATCCAGTCATTTATATTGTTTTTCTCTTCCAATAAGTTACTGCTCCAATGAAGAAAATATTACATACCCTTTGACTGTCTTTATTTTTTAAAATGTCATTTAATATTATTTTGGTTCTCAGAATGCTTATCAATTCTTTACTCATTTCCAGGTGATTCCATTCCCTTAAATTTTGGTTGGAAGGTAATTCCAAAAGACTCTACTACTTATTCTACTTTTGGCTTTCTAAACAAATGTAACTTACTTCAGTTAAAAAAAATTAACTTTTAAAGGTAAATTATGCTACCATTCTTTCTTTCAAATTAATTTGTATTTTAATTACATTTAATTTTTTTCTCATTAGCATAAAATTATCCAAGGTAATTTTCTCTACCTATTTATTCATTACTTAAGCAAAAAAATTGGAATCTTGATGTACTTATGAAGTATATTAGATATTTGAATACAAAGATGTATAAGACAAAGTGGCCACAATTGCTGAAGACAGTCATGTAAATTAAACTCAGACATTCATGAGACTGTATAAGTGGTAAAGTTAAAAAGTGCCATAAAGCTTAGGGAGATAAATTCAAAAATGTGTAACAAGCGGGAAGAAAGAAAACTTTCAAATGCAATATTGGTTTTGAAAAGTTGCCTAAAGTTTCATTAGGGTGAAAGGAGTAAGATAGATATTCAAAACATAGAAAAAGAATCTGCAAAGGTACTGATATCTGAGAAATAATTGCATGGTTAAAGAGCTGATTACAGTTAGGTATAATTAGCTAAGGAACTACAAGAGGAAGTAGTAGTAAGAAAAAAAACTTATCTCATTTTACTTTATGTATATTTTAAATATGTTGATCTCTATTCTATAGCATGATTCAGGGCACTTATCCATCACCTACTGTTTACCATTTATTCTAGTTCCAGATTAATTATTAAGAAGTGTTCAATACAAGCTTTATTGATGAAAAATAACTGTTATCATCTGATTTAGACACAAATGGCTGTACTTTAAAAACTAACAAAATTAAAATTTAAAATTCATGTATGTGTGTCCACACACTATTAAAATACATGTTACTTTTAAAAGGGAGAGACTCTATCATATGGCAATCCTTTCATTCATCACCTCAGAAGGTGCAAGTCAAGGTCTCGAAAAAAATACATGACACCAGACTTGAAGATGCCAATGCAATTATTGATAAAGCAAGAAAACCCAATTCCTGTAAAAGCATATGTTTGTATATAAGTGAAATCGGGCTGAAAGTAGATATGAAAGAATATCCAAGACATCATAGGTAGCAGAGGAATAGAGCACAGGAGGAAGAGAAAATGTAGAAGTAGTGGAGATTGTCAGTGTGATAGAGTGAGTGGAAGAAGATGCTACACATTGGTCTGACAATATATACACAGTCAATGCCCTACAAAAAAGTTTTTTAAGTAAAATATTTTAAATATTTTATGAACATACAAAGTGGAATGACATCCCATAAGACTACATTTTGAGTATGATGAACAAGTAGGCCGTCAGTGACAACCAAAAGTGGAAGAAAATATTAAATATATTGTGGGGAAATGAATTTTCCCCAATATAAGTGCTTTCTAAATATTTTCAATTATTTTACCATTTTGAATTGTGGTTAAAGTTGTGCTCAATTTAGGTTTTAAATTGCAATTATTCCAAAGCTCCTCTGTGAGAGACTGCCAGAACTAACTGAACAACACCACAAAAAGATTAATTGTTCAGTAAGTATTATTGCTTCAACTATATCTCACAGATATACAAGCCTATATTGCTTATTTTCTGCCAAAGGAAATTTAATTTTCGCTAAGAAATAAAAGGTAGGAGTCAGAAAGAATTCATATTATTTTTCAAGAAGAATTTACTTTGTTTCTCAAACCACCAATAAAATGAGGATTAGACTTTACACCCTGCTTCTCTTAAATATATTGTGACTGTTGACTTTTGCTATAGTAAAAATATTTTCTTTGACAGTGCAATAAAATTAGATGTACTCAAAATACTTGAGCAAGCAGTGAATGCTTTTAAGTAGAGAAAATATAATTTTTAAAATACAAGCATTAAGATTAAAAAAGAGCTCTACTCCAAAAAAGAATATCTGTCAGAAAATTTATTTAGATAACATAATATTAGTAGCATCTGAACAGAAATGTATGTTATGCCTTAGCTGTAATATAACCTGCATGGAAGAAGAGATTAAATGTGAGATTTTTAAATACCTTTACCTTAAAAAAAGAAATATAATATGCATTCTTAAAATTAGAGCCATGTGGGTAGTCTAACATCTGCTACCTGCTGCTGCTGACCATAGTTGTTAAAAGTACCCTAAGCCACCTGACATTAAACTAATAGTTCATTTTTTACAAATGTACTTGTTATGTGATATAAAGTCCTATTTTATGTGCTTTACTGCCCTGAAGAGATACTTCTGTAGAATAAAATCCAATCTCATTTCAGGTTCATTATGATAACCTTTATGCAAGACACTATTGGAGAAATTATTATGAAGATCAGTGTCCCAAGACCCTGAATAATGGTTAAAAAACTAAAACTGAGTAACTCCATGGTATATTAGTGTTCACTTATATATAATTCTAACGTAGGTTGATTATCCAATGTGTCTACAAGTCAAATAGTAATAGAGTATCTAAAATGCTTATAAATTCAGGTAATTTTTATTTGCAAAATCACCAATTATCATTTGACATCTCTTTTTTTTCTGATGTGCAATTATAGTAGTTATAGGCACCCATATTGGTAGTCCCATAAAGTTGATAACTGAACAGTTCTATCCAGCTGGATCTGTCCTTTCAGATGGCTTCACTGAATAGTGGATCTTGATTTCCTCTTTCAGTGTTATCCCACAAGGGCAAAATATTTTTGCCTGCTTCATGTTAAAATATAAATTTTAATTTACTTGCCTTTACAATGGGAAGGTGTCTCTCTCTCTGGGAATAAATAAATAACAAACTTGTGCAGAGTTTCAACGTTGGTATTTTTGAAAACGAACTCATCTTCCCTTCTGCCTGCTGAAAAAGAGGATCGAGATTTTAGAAAGCCCAGCTATATACTTCTCCAGATAAAAGGGAAATTTGTTCTTCGGAGTACGCCTGTTGAAACAACATTTTAACTCATACCTCTTAGTCTGTTGCTCATTACTAGTGTTTTCTTCCCCTCCCTTTGAAAAAAAATAAAGTATTGAAGAATGTACCGATGACTAAATGGAAATGTATCCATCTTATTTAATCACTTAATAAAGACCTATTATAAGCTAGTTAAAATTATTGAACATGTAACAGCAATATGAATATTAGCGATTTAATTAGTCAATACACATAGAGATTTCATATTATATGAAGAAATTAGTTTTTAATAAAATTGATATTATATAAGGGAAATATTTGTTAGAGCTATTATATTAATCTCTAAGCATATAAATAAAAAACTACTCACTTAACTGCTACTGTTTTTTTTTCTTTTGGCACAATTTAGCAATTATCACATTCAACCTCTGTATTTTCTTTAAAGAGCATTTCTGTAAAATTAATGAACTTTCTACTCCCCATTGAACATACAGATTTTATAGAAGCTGAGAAAATAACCACCAGTCCAATGAGCAGAAACATTTTTATACGTATATCTAAATGTATTTCTATGTCCATAATAAATTTCTTTTTGTAAGTATATAGTTCACTGATATTGATAGGTATAGCAGAAAAAATCTTTAGCTTTCTAATCACTTGGTAAGTCTCTGATTATGGACATGAAATGCATGTGTATAAATATATATACATATATATACACACACACACTTGCATTAAATATATGTCATATATATCATGCTTTATCATTTTTGAAATAGCAATAATTATATACATGCTACATTCTAACAATATTGTTGCTTGTGTGACATCCATTTATTTTGTTGTTAATATGAGAAGTACCCTGATTCTACTTTGAGGAATTTTTCTATTATTGGATTAAATCTTGTGGGGCTTCAAATTAGGCATTCTACTCCTGGGCAAAATGTAGCCAAACTCAAGAGACCAATTACAGGGTTTATCCCTAGAATTTGAATCTTGACTGACTGGGTTTGACTAAGCACTTTCCTAGTATATACAGTGTGCTATGCAAGTAATTTCTTTAAGGTCTAAAGTGAAATGGAAAAGGTTGGGATATTCTATTTACAATTCCTCTTCTTTTGTAGATTAGGTTTTTTTTATCTTTTGAGTAGGATCTAAATATTATGATTGTAAGTACTCAGCTTTGAAGCTGGATTGATAAATTTCTGGTAGATTTCTGAGGAAACGGGGAGAAAAGAATATTTTAATTTCAACATTTAAAAAATTCAGCATTAATGGCTTTAATTAAATTCTTCATTTGTGAAGTCAATCTTCTCTACCAACTTCTTCAAATGGAAGAAAAAGAGTCACTTAAGAAGTTAACTTTTTTATTCAAATGGATTTTGTTAAGAGAGATTGTGAAGAAATATAATTAACATTTTCATCGTATTATCAAAATGAAGAGCAAGTAATAGTTGGACTTTATAATTTTATTTCTATCTTTATGAATGACACAATGGTTCACAGTTTGTATTCTTCCTCAATCCAATTAGATATCCTAAACACTTTTTCTGAAAGTCCAAACTTTTTAAAATAATTCAGCTTGAAGAATTGTCATCTTATACTTCATCCAATATCAACGTATGTTAGTAATAAATAATCTTATTTTTATTTAACATTGTTTAGTTATTTCAGGCTAGGAAATAGGTTAAACGTTTATGTTCTGGTTCAGTTTCATCAGTCCTCTGCAAATTGAAGTTCAAAAATATTTATTTGATGCGCTATTGATTATGTAAAGCAAGATACAGTTTTGATGTAACATTGTTGGTACGATGACAGGTGTTCCAGGAATGGACTGCAAATATATTGTTTTGTACTATTGAATGTACCTGAGAAACTGTACAGTTTTCAATTTGGTATACATCACACATAGTGATGTAATTTAGGAAACAAAGTAATGAATATCGCCCAATCATTGAATCATGAAAAGTGGAAAGACACTCTACAAAAATTCAAACAATATTTTATTAACTAATTAATAAGGTTCTTCTAACACATAATACAAACATTTGCTGATTATAAATTTTTTTGTAAAATTACTTATAAATAGCATGATGGCACTTGGCCTGTATTAGCTTTGTTGTCATAAGTCATAAAAACAGTTGTGCCAATCTTTGACCTGTAACTACTTCCCTAGAGAACTTGATGTATCAACAAATTAGGGCTTTTTTTTTATGTGACGACAAGTTCTGAGTAGACAATTTGGGAAAATAAAATCTCTGGACAAATCCTCCAAAGAATTTCCAATTACTTGGCATGGCATTGATGGATTTTTATTTTGCTCTTGAAATTAGTAGCATACACAATTTGAACCAACAAATATCCTACTCCTTAGTCTGAATGTGTCAGCAGTTAAACTGAAGAATACTTATTTTACTGCTTGATGAATTGGAGAATAAACAATTAATCATAGATATTCCTTTCCTTCTTTTAACCTTTGATGGATGTTCTTATATACATCATGTCATTGATGGATATTTATTCCACTTCTGTAAATAGTGATGCATAAAACTTTAACGGCAGATACATGCCTCTTCCACTCTTCATGCATAAAAATGTAATTGCTACATTGCTGAGAGATAATGGACTGCATCACTTTAGAACCTAAGTTACTCTCGGTTAGTTCCTTTCTTAGAAAGACTTATTAGCACAAGTGACTATTGTTTTTGCTTAGAGAACTGCAGTAGAGACAAATGTAAGAGCTTTGCAGCCATTATACTATTAAGCTATTTAGGGTTTTAGGGTTGGGGCTTTGTGTTGTTTACATTATATTCCCAACGTTTAAAGCAGCTCATGGCATGGCTATTTGCTGAATCAATGCGTAAACTATTCACAGGAATGAAGACTATTAGAATGAATTGCTATCAGTTTATTCATTCATCCGTCTATCCATCGATCCATCCATCCACCCACCCATCCATCCATCCATCCAACCTCCCACCCATCCATCCAGCCAGCCAGCCATCCATGCATCTATTCGTCCATCCACCCATCCATTCACTGTTTTATTGACTGCTTAAAGATTAGTCTACCTGACTGTCTGAAATGCCTCTTTTCATTCATATCTCAAAGGCTTACACACTTACATGCCTACAAATCCTTTGGGACTATTATTCCAATTCAAATATAAGGTTTTTATCTGTATTTAATTAGCTATTTCTGCCTTTTCTGTGGTGTTTGATTCTCCTGATGACTCTCTTCTTGAAGTTATCTTTTCTTATAGTAAGGACACATCTTGGCTGGGTGTGGTGTCTCAAGATGGGCAGATTGCTTGAGCCCAGAAGTTTGAGACAAGTCTGGAGAACATGGTAAAACCCTGTCTTTACTAAAAATACAGAAGTAGCCAGGTGCACACCTGTGGTATCAGCTACTCAGGAGGCTGAAATGGGAGGATTGCTTGAACTCGGGAGGTGGAGGTTGACTTGAGCCAAGATCATGCTACTGCACTTCAGCCTGGGCAACAGAGCAAGACCCTGTTTCCAAAAAAAAAAAAAAAAAAAAAAAAGAGAGAGAGACACACATTTTTTTTGGTTTGTTTTTTCATTTGAGCTCTGTTTTGGGGGCATCTTCTCAACTTCATCCACACTTGTATGCACATTACTCCTTTTCTAGTCTTAAACCACCTATTCAATTCTTCATATTCTATAAAAATAATTTACCTAAAATAAAAATCTACTTATGTCACAGCTTTGCTTTAAATACTTTAATATTTTATCACCTATGTGATAAAGCTAAATTTCACATATTATGCAAAACTCTTCATACTATGACCTCCATTAGTATTTCCACAATCACCTCCTTCCACTCTCACACCCAAGCCCTATATTTCAGACAAAATGGTACAAATTGTGGCTTTCTGAGTGGGCCATGATTTCTGATACCTTTTGACATATTAGTTCTTTCTATTAGGACAGCTGTTCCTTTCATTTTCTTCTCTATCATTAGGATGCTTATCCAGCCAAGATGACTTAGCTCAAATTTTACCTTTTTTCGGAAGGTAGTCCTTAAGTACTTTGGCAGAATAACACTTCCTAATCATGCTTTGAAATATTTTTGAAAATTCTTACATAACGCTTTTTATTACAGTAGAACTTTTTCATTATATTCATTATAGTATATTTCACAATAAGATGAATTATTATAGTGAAATTATAAGATGAATGATTTCAAAATAATTGAAGTGAGTACACTTTATTCTTATATCCACAGACGTTAGCTTATAATTGAATATTTATTTAAAGATTGAAGTAAGAAATGAAGTTCAAGATAGGAAACTGAAAAAAATTAAGAGGCATAGTTACTCTAGCAATTTTTTCTTTGAGTTAAAGATTTTCATCATGACAGAGAAAAGAAGATGTGTATTGTGAGCAAATTTATACATAGTGTCTAAAAACAGGAATTGTTTTCTAAATTTTGATTTATGAAGTTAATATAATGAATCTTTTTAAGGGGACTAAGTATATTTTATAAAACTGAAGAAGCCTGATTGTATTGAGAGGTGTACTGGTATGAATAAAAGGGCTTTAATTTGAAATTTTTTTAATATGAAATTTGATGAGAAAAAATACCAAATACAATATTGAACATATATTAAAAATATGCATAAAAGAGAAAAATATTTTATAAACTTAAAAATATTTTATAAACTCCTTAGAAGTCTTCCGTAGAAAGTAACACATAGACTGGCAGGGTATTACAATCTCATGATAAAATATTTACGTAGTGTTATCCAGAATGTAAGTCACTTATAAACAGTGATAATATGTATACAAGTATTTGTAAACATCCGAATCCTTCTGGAACATTGATATTTTGAAAATTTGCAAATCTGATGAAGTATTTGACTAGCCTTATACGAAATTTTTTCTCTTTAAACAAATAAGAGGAAGTAACAATAGGAATTCCTACTTTGAAACAACTGTTGACGAAAAAGGATAAAGTAGTTGGCTACTATTGAAGAACCAGAAGATAGTGACCAAATTACCTTAGCATTACATTAGTTATCCTAAGATTTTGGCCGGGTGCGGTGGCTCACACCTGTAATCCCAGGACTTTAGGAGGCCAAGGTGGGCGGATCACTTGAGGTCAAGAGTTCAAGACCAGCCTGGCCAACATGATGAAACCCCGTCTCTACTAAAAATACAAAAATTAGCCAGGCCTGGTGGCAGGCACCTGTAATCCCAACTACTCAGGAGGCTGAGTCAGGAAAATCGCTTGAACCTGGGAGGCAGAGGTTGCAGTGAGCTGGAGCACCACTGCACTCCAGCCTGGGTGACAGAGCGAGACTCCATCTCCACCGCCCCCACCAAAAAAAAAAAGTTATCTTATATTTTTCTTTTTACACCTGAGATAGTCTAATAAAGTAATGATAATAACAATTTATATAGCAAATGTCATGTGAGAATAAAGGACAATTCCACCAATGTAAATAAAAGATTTAAGGTGATTCAAGATTGTAATATATCAAAATTCCACAATGTATTACCATCAATTTAAAAAAAAAAGAACAAGCATAATCTTGTAAAGCTAAAAAAGAAAAAAAGGGAGAAAACAATCAGTATCAAATCTTTAATACTTGGAGATCTCCAATTCAACAGAATCTATAAACTAAAACTAAGATTTAATATTCAGCTATCTAGAAGACTTTATACTACTTTTTTCCTGAATGTCTGACTGAAAGTTAAATTTCGTTGTAGTGGCCTGGGAGTATATTGCTTAGATATTAGTCATAGAAGTCAGAATACATTGGAGGAAAGTGTCAGTTCTACTTATAGTAATTTATGTGGGTCCTTGTTATGCTTTATATTCAGAAGATGAACTAGTTAAAATTTGAGATTATAACACAAAACACAGCTTGTTTTTGAAAAATGATGAAATAAATCTGGTGTATTTATCATGAATAAGAGATAGTTAATAGAGATTACTATAGGTGCATGATTGTTTGAAGTCTTTGGTTTCTAAAAATTAAATTTATTCAATGTTACTTCATAGGGTCAAAGGAAAAAGACTGCCTGGTTTCAAAAAGACTTTCCAATAGTTCTGACCATCCAAGACACCGTGCTTCTTGAAAAATAAATTTTCTCTCACTGAAAATGTATAATAAGCCTATAGTGGTATCTATGTCAGGAATGTTGTGAAAGAATTTCTGAGGCATATGGGACTTTTATGCAGCAAAATTTTAAGGTAAGTAATTGATTTTTTTATTTTGTAATACTTTTTCTTCTTTCGATAATATTAAATCATACAGCATGCATATTTTAAGAGAAAAATAAAGTCGAGACTTTGTAGCATCACAACTCTGTTTTTTTACTCAGAAATGCTTGGAATATTCTTTCTTTCCATATGATTTTTGAATAACACTTCAATAGATCTTTTTGATATTGGGGGAAACAATTTAGCTTTGCTGCTTCTCTATAACCTAGATAATTTATTGTCAGTTGATTTTATAAAGATATGAGGCTAGTGTGTGTTTCACACTCATGTGTAAGTTCTACTATATATCTGGATAACCATTTTTAAATATGGAAATAAAGTGGGAAGCTGGAATGCTTTTCTCGGAAAGACAGAATCATAAATATCAATGCATTGCCATCTTTCCTTCTTGCCCCTGTCTCTTTTTCATCATTATTTTTCCTTCAAATATTTATTAGATTAATTTTCCAGGATTGAATTAGCCATGGGGGTAGAAGAAATAGTAATAAAAAAAAAGTATGCTTTTAACAAATACTCATTATTTACTAGTGTAGACACGAAAAACACAAAACATATTAGTAATTTATAATAAACCTCCATATTGGAGGTATGCAAAAGTTATAGTTTAAAAGAGGGATTGACTTTATTCTTTGGAGGTCTAATGGCCGAGTTGGATCTTGAAAGTTAAGTTATAGTTTACCAGCAAAATATAAGACTAAAAATAATTTCAGGAAGTGATGGTTTCCTGTTTAAGGTTATGAAGGTGTGAGATCAGATGGTGAAAAAAGGGGTTATTTGGCGTGGCTGGAGAATATAGCAAGAGGAAGATGAGTATTGTGGAAAATGAAACTAGAAGACAGGCAGATTCTAGAGGCTATGGGAGTATTTTATGCCTTGCAAAGAAATGCCAGTTTTATTCTGTAGCTGACAGTGGCTTATCAAATGGGTTTAAGGAGACAAATAATATGCATACATTTGTCCCTTAAAGAGAAGATTCTGGTATATGATTACTTGGCAGTGGATGGTACTAGAAAGTAGAAATACTCCTAAAATCAGCCTGTAGCCTAGTGGAGAGGTGGTCAATATTCAGGTCTAGGGCAGTGCTATGGAGAGGGCAAGAGGGATCTAATATGTTGAATTTGGGCTGTGATAATTTAATAGTCTTTTGAAAATTGTGGGTGAAAAACATTGTAGTGATTACCTCAGCTAACTCCAAAATTTTTGGTGGCAGTATTAAGTAAGATGGAGAAGATTTTGGAGAGGAGAGGGCATGATGCTGATAATGTAGGATGACTATTACTTAGGTATTTCAAAAATACTAATATATTCTTTCCCTGAGACTTTACTCTGATGTCAAATTTAGAAAACTTTAAATTATTTGATATCTGAAACTAAATTATCACTTTTTATGATTTTAAAGATAGGTACATTCCAAATTCACATTTCTCGAATATGTATTTAGAAATTACTTAACCTTTCATATAATGCTTCAAAACCCAAAATAAACATTGGGTTAAATAAAAATATGGAAACATCTGTAGTTACTGAATGGAAATTACAAATGTTAGATTTTTAAGAATAGTAGTAACATACATCTCCCAAATCTTTTCTTACCTACTCATATTCATTTCCAATATCACTGAGTAGCTTTGAATAAACAGCTCAGAGATATTTCACATTTACATCTCTTAATATATCAACTATGTAATCTTAAGAATCTTTAATTTTTAAGTAATATTTCTCTTCCACTTGATAAATTTCTGTTATCTCCATGAATATTAATTCCTACCTTTACAAACTGAAATCCGTATTTGTTAACAGGTAAGGTTAATAAAACCTATGGAGAGATTACTTCTCATTCCTTGTTGTGTTTCAGAATTATTTTTATTGGTTAAAATAGCTATTCATGGCTCCTTCACAAAAACCTGATATGTTTTTGTCCTCATTTTTAAACTAATCCTTTCCTCATATTTTCTATTCCTGTCACATTGGCTTTCTTGCTGTTCCTCCTACTTAATTGGCAAACCCCTGATTTAGTAACTTTGCACTCTCCCCAAGATATCTGCAAAGCTTGCTTCAAATGTCACCTTATCAATGAGGCCTGCCTGATAGTTAAATTAAAACACCTCCCATTCACTTTTATTCCAATTTTTTCATTGTACTATTTATAAAATATATCTTTAAAAATGTATTTATTATTGTTATTATCCTTTTATCTCATTAAAATTTACATTCTACAGTTTTTTTTTTTCATTTTTGTTCCCATAGCTCTCAATTACCCCCAACAATGCCTGACATGCAGTAAAGGCTCAATAAATAAATGAATTTACTGAATGAGAAGTTCTGAATTTGGAACTCAAGAAACTCTACTATTGAAAACTCCATATGCAATTATCTCCCTTTGTCAGGATTGCAAAATCCCTGACCTAGAGATCAGCATATAAACAATAATACACTTTTTAACAGATAATTAACAATAGTTCAAACCAGGAGACTTTTTGAGCCCTCTTGTGATATTGATTAGCTATCTCTTTTGTCTTTGGTGTAGAAAGGGTTTATTCTTTAATAGGCACAAAGCTGTCAGATCTGCTGCTATTCTGTGGATACAATAAACTGCAATTTTCTTTTTGTTAAAATTAGTAAAACCTGTTTGTGTTAACATCTTAAGCAAATACAATTCAACAATTCATGAAGAGGGGATATGATGCCACGCATTTAGTTATTTCTGATTCTATCAGTATTTAATATTTGGCTGCAAACTTTAAATTGAGCTTTATATTGTCCACAGTTACTACAATTCTTGAATCATCAGTGAAGCTGGTAAAAACAGGAACAGTTTTCTCCTAAATACTTGTCTCATATGGTATTAACTTCTGGACTAATAAGAAGAGTAGTAAGATTTAGCTGGACAGGCAATTAGGTAAGAAGAATGACTATAATAAATGCAACAATGGATACTCAAACTTTATAATGACAAAATAATCAGAGTGTGTTTACAAGTTAGATTAGAGATTGTAGACTTAACTTTTTAGCAGTTGTTATGGGGAATGTAGACAAACTTACACAAGATAGGTTGACAGATATTTAGATAATAGATGATATGGTGGGTGGGTGCATAGATGGATTGATAAATAAAAATATAAAAAACAAAGTGTTCTACTTACTTGTATTTGATGTAAATATAATTAGTACCTTAGTACCAGACCTTGAGTTTGAACTATGTTTTCCAGATTCCTATTTGAAACTCTCATTTTGACAGCCTATATAGTTCATACTGTTTTATTAGGCACCATATTACAAATCATCAAGCAAGAAAATGGAAATTCTTCAGAGTTTTAACTACTTGGATTAAATTGCTATATTCAACTCTGCCTAAGCGTCAGGGGATGAAAATAACCTTTATGGTATATTTCAAATGATATTTGCCAACAGAAAAGTTTAAGGAATATATGCTATAAGTAAATATTCCCTGCTCAAACACTATACCCTTACCTTCTTAACCAGATAGGCATAGTCTTACATGTTGAGATTTTGGAGAACATATTTGCAAAAGGGAGTGATCAGATGTTCTGGACATATTTAGACATGACAATATTACTGGAAAGAGAAGTAAAAGGTATACTATATGGAATACATCAATTCAGCAAGCTATTTTGTAATTATATTTCTTTAAAATGTATTTGAGTCCAGGCCACTCTGAGAAAAGCAGCTGATTTGCTCTGTATTCATTTAAGACCTAGACCTCTGATCTCCCCACTTGGCACACACAGTGAAGAGCAGCAGCAGCTAAAAAATGATAAGCGGATAGTACTGTGCAGATTTCAGAATAGAACCAGGGCATGATAGAATGAATCAATCCTCAGGTTTTATGGATTTGTAAAAGCAATGTGCACTTCAAGAAGATTGTAGAATGTCATTTTTTTCTGCATTCTCAATAATTTTTATCCACATATACTTCTTTTTGTTTTGTAATCACATTTTCCACTCTCTTTTGTTTTGTTTTGTTAAATAAACCTTCAAGGAATGAGAAAGTAAAGTGACTACCTAAGTAAAGAATGATAAACTGAATAAAAATAAAGCTTTTTATGTGTTTTTAATCTGTTTTATGGTTAAAATTGGGTATGCAAATTTTGATGTTTTTGAGGAAGTTTGTATCTGTAAATGAAACTGATTGCAAACTGTGAATCTCTGTGTATGTCAGTGATAGACAAAATAATTGCCTTCCAAATATATCCTCTTCCCAATCCCAGGACATTAAAATATGCTATGTTGTATGGAGAAGAGGAACTTAGTTTTGAGACTAATTTAAATTTGCTGATTAATTGACCACAAGATGGGAAGTATAGCCTGGATTACCCAGCTGTGCCCAGTGTAATCACAAGAGTTTCTAAAGTGGAAGCAGTAAGGTTGAAGGTGGGTCAGAATGATAGCATGAGAGGAGGACTTGACTGCCATTGCTTGATTGAAGATAGGGAATGAGTCAGGAATGCAAGTGGTCTCTAGAAGCTGGAAAATGCAAGGAAACAGATTTTCCTCTAAAGTCTCCAAAAGGAATGCAGTCCTACCGATTCCTCATCCCTGTGAAAAGTGTACTGGCCTTCCCACCTACAAGACTCTAAGATAATATTAAGTCACTAAGTTTGTGGTAATTTGTCACAGCAGTCATTTTAAAAAGCTAACACAATATCTATTTAATAAGTATATTGTCACTCTATGGACCTTGGGGGAGGGGGTGGTAATTTACTCAACAGTTATTTATGACACTTTAAAATTTTCTTTCATTTTACGGTCAAACAAGGAGTGCCAGAGTTTTGGTGTATATACCTGAGATAATAGCCTTAAATGTAACACAGATAAAAATAAAAGAGATGAATTTCTTAATTTATTTTATAGTCAGCTAAAGAAACAAGATCACTAACACTGATTGTTAACATTACTGTTATTAACATAATACTTTGAGAAAGCTTTGATAGTCATCATCAGGCAAAAACTAATTAAAAAAATTTTTAAAACATTATATTGAAATATTGGAATTTTGCCCTACAAAACTTTTGGTACTATGATCTCCTTCCTGGGTTGTAAATGTTCTTTCAGAATTGTATTTATTTGTAGGAACATACATACTTCATATGAGTATATAGAATTTCTATTACTTTGTTTAGACCATTGTAAAAGTTTTTGAAAATTTTCATTTTACATTGAATCCCGGAGCCCATAGTTCCACAGACTTGATTCCATATTTCTCCTTGTTCAGTGACAAATTTATAACATGCATTCAATAGTAAATTTCACAGCATACTGGAATGGGCTATATGGTACCTCTTAGTACAACTATTAATTTCTAAGAGTATTTTCCTTAGGCCATAATTTATATAAGCCTCTGTATTATTTATCACCAACTCTCTATCAATCATCTAGTTTAAGAATGTTTATTGCTAGGTTTATTTGAATTAGGGAAACAGAAAAGTAGTAAGGCCTCTGGGTATTAATGTTAGGTTTATGGGAGGATACTTATCATTCTCAAAAAAAGTTGACATTTGGTGGTTGATGTGCATATACTGCTGGCAAGTGCAGGGGGAGACTATGGTCCAAATGCTTGCTAGAAACATAAATTTGCATATATATAATACATACAGATGTATTATATATACTATATTTCATATACATATAAAATTAACTGACCAGAATTAAAGTAACATGTGCTTAAATCATTGCCTTCCCACTTTTTTTTTTTTTATGGCTGCTCCAGTTGCTCCACCACCAGAATCAGTAATGATAGGTTTAAACCTGGTGAGGCTGCAGAGGATGAGGTTGCCTGAGGACCCTGGCCCAGTCCTGTGGCCAGCATTAGCAGTGCTTGATTGGTGCCTAAATGTTAAGTATTAATGTCCAACACTCTTGGACATGTTTGGGTCCCAGCCAGGGGAGGATGATTGTTAGGGGAGGTGATACCTGCTGGAATATTAAAAATGAGTAATGAGGAGCTATTTAGGTAAAAAGGATGTAGAGGGTTGGGGGTAAAGACAGGTGATCCCGATCCAAGGGAAATCCTGAGCAAATGCAAGGAGGTGAGAAACAACCTCAGGAATTAAGATACTGGAGGAGTTTGAGGTGCTGTCCAGGGGATCATGGGAAGCAAGTAGTGGAATGAGAGGAGGCTGGAGGAGTTCATGGGGCCAGGCAAGGAAGGGCTGTAAGCATTACTTTAGGGCTCTCTTCTTTGTGTGTGTGTGCATATATATATATATATATATATATATATACACATACACACACACACACATATATACTTTAAGTTCTAGGATACATGTGCACAACGTGCAAGTCTGTTACATATGTATGCATGTGCCATGTTGGTTTGCTGTACCCATTAACTCATCATTTACATTAGGTATTTCTCCTAATGCTATTCCCTCCCCCATCCCCCCACCCTACAACAGGTGCCGGTGTGTGATGTTCCCCGCCCTGTGTCCAAGTGTTCTCATTGTTCAATTCCCACCTATGAGTGAGAACATACAGTGTTTGGTGTTTTCGGTCCTTGTGATAGTTTGCTCAGAATGATGGTTTCCAGCTTCATCCATGTCACTACAAAGGACATGAACGCATCCTTTTTTATGGTTGCATAGTATTCCATTGTGTATATGTGCCACATTTTCTTAATCCAGTCTATCATTGATGGACATTTGAGTTGGTTCCAAGTCTTTGCTATTGTGAATAGTGCCACAATAAACATACATGTGCATGTGTCTTTATAGTAGCATGATTTATAATCCTTTGGGTATATACCCAGTAATAGAATTGCTGGGTCAAATGGTATTTCTAGTTCTAGATCCTTGAGGAATTGCCACATTGTCTTCCACAATGGTTGAACTAGTTTACAGTCCCACCAACAGTGTAAAAGTGTTCCTATTTCTCCACATCCTCTCCAGCACCTGTTGTTTCCTGACTTTTTAATGATTGCCATTCTAACTGGTGTGAGATGGTATCTCATTGTGGTTTTGATTTGCATTTCTCTGATGACATTTTGATTTGCATTTCTCTGATGACATAGGCATGGGCAAGGACTTCATGACTAAAACACCAAAAGCAATGGCAACAGAAGCCAAAATAGACCAATGGGATCTAATTAAACTAAAGAGCTTCTGCACAGCAAAGGAACTACCATCCGAGTGAAGAGGCAACCTACAGAGTGGGAGAAAATTTTTGCAATCTACCCATCTGACAAAGGGCTAATATCCAGAATCTACAAAGAACTTAAACAAATTTACAAGAAAAAATCAAACAACCCCATTAAAAAGTGGGCAAAGGATATGAACAGAGATTTTTCAAAAGAAGACATTTATGCAGCCAACAGACACATGAAAAAATGCTCATCATCACTGGCCTTCACACTTTTTAAATTTAGCTAAAGTGATTCTCCATAGAAGCCCTAAGAATTCATTCATTTAATCCACTGAGCATGCACCACTTTTAGTCATTAATGAATGCATAAAAGGCAGTTACATTTGAATGAAATATTAATCTGGAAATTATCCACAGCTAAAACAAAAACTAATTTCTAGTTACATAAGGGAAGAAATTTAGAAAGAAAAAGAAAATTATTTTACATCAAGGAAACATGTGAAGAGAACCATGATCTGTAAATTTATTCTAAGCTTCACTGTGCCACACCATTATCTTGTCTTTACTGAAAGGCAGACATTCAGTTTACAGTAGGACATGGACTGGCTGTGAAGTTAGGACTTTTATTTTCACTTAGTGAGCTATTTTGGGAGAGATCAGACAATCAGTGCTCTGATTTTGTAAACCAGAAATAAATCCATTCCAAAAGAGCCACCAAAGGCAAAGTTATTATTTGCTATCCTTCAATTAGTAAAGGTTTTGGGGCTGGGCATGGTGTCTCACATCCGTATTCTCAGCACTTTGGGTTGTTGAGGCAGGAGGATCGCTTTAACCCAGTAGTTCAAGAATAACCTGGTCAACATAGTGAGATTCTGTCTCTACAAAAACAAAAACAAAATAAAACAAAATATGCATGGTGGCACCTGCCTGTAGTCCTAGCTACTCTTGCTGAGGTGGAAGGATGGTTTGCCCAGGAGTTTGAGGCTGTAGTGAACTATGATTGCATCACTGCATTTCAGCCTGTGCAACAGAGCAAGACCCTATGAGGTTATGTTTATCACCTACAATTTTGAACTACCATTATAGGCCATCAAGGACCAAAAATAAAGTAAATTTTGTTTATATTTGAGGATGTTTTGACTTTTCAAGTCTTATATTTGACATTAGAAAGGCTTGTTCCATTCAGCTCATGCATATGGAAGCATTTCTAAGCAGGATGTAAACATGACAAGCCTATTAACCTTTATGCTTAAAAATTGAAGTACAAACATTGGAAAAGTTATTGATTTTCTAATTGTTATATCTTTTCCTCCCTCAACATAGGATTTATCATTTAGACTTTAGCCATAATTTATACAAGTTATTAGACTTAATCCCTTAATTGAGATCTTTTAGAATATACAAAACTCTTTATGGGTACCCAGTGAGTTATTTCTAAATACATCAATGCATTTTCTAGAGTCTTTGAAACAATCTGCCTGTGTCTCTACCAAAATCTCCATCTGCTCGAGATTTTTTATAAATAAAATTCTTATTTTGTCCTGTGTAGAAATAGTTAAGATCAGTTAGTTTTTCTCTTTTCTTTAAACAAATGATGTAAAGGCTTCTTATTACAGTCATGAATAAGAATCACGGTTTAAATATAGTTTAAACATAACACACATAAAATTAAATTGACAAAGGATTTTGAGGAACATGTATTTGAAATATGGACTGCTCATTCTATTTACAGGAATTAGCACAAGATTTTAAAGTGACCTTACTTAGTGACTCCCAAATATACTGCCTACTATGCTTTTTTTAAAGAAGGGTATTTATAGCAGCATTCTAATAGATAGTACAGAACTCATACTTGCCCTACAACTTTCAGGATACATATTTGTTCTTGTTTTGAATTTTAAATGTTTTTTCACATTAACAGTTTCATTTCAAGTTTAAAAATATACTATTGTTATAAAAGGTGGGGCTAAACCTATCTTTTCAACATTGATGTTTAAAATGCATACTTATTTTTATCGGTGTATATTGCATTACTCCCAGGAGCTTAAGGCACATTTTTTTTAACTCTAGTTGTCAAACACTTATCCTAACCATATCCTTGTAAGTTGCTATGCTGTTTAATTAAAATGGCAATTAAACCTTATCCATTGCTCATAATATTAGGGAAAAATGAAAACAGACTAAAACATCTCCTACTGCTCAAAGAATGTACACTCTTTTGCTAGCTATGATTCTTACTCCAACAAATTGCTTTTTATGGTAATTTGCTTTTAGCCCCCTCTAATAGTGTCTTAGAAATGATAGTAACAATTTATATTTATACAGCATATTGTGATTTTCATACCACTTTAAAAAACATTTTATGGTAGCCTTCCAATAATCATATAAAATGTTCTTACTAATCATTTCTATAGTGTAACCCATTAAACATTAAAAAAAATCTGAGAATTTATTGAGAGTACATGATGCCCATACTCCAAGGAGAAATTTTTAGCAAGTGACAAAATCAAAACTCTAACCAGGTTCACTTGCATGAAATTATTCTAATATTGTTCCACTAAACTGCCCTTACTTAAGAGAAGAAAATAAAAATGCCTTTCAGTAAAGCTTTCTGGAAGAGGATGAATTTGGTTAAAAGTTACTGTCATTATAGTCATGATTAAATCAAAGAATACTATACAAGGCTGTGTAGTAAGCGTGTGACTAACAGTTACCAATTATTAACTAGTTAGCTGGCATTGAGCACGTGACCAAACAAGATTCTCAATTTTCTCCCCTCTAAAGTTGAAGCATTGCTTCAACAATCCCTAGCTGATGTAAAATTCTATGGACCAGAGCAGAACTAATTGAGTCTCAGGTATTACTTCTATTTAGAAAATCAAATATTTTGTCAATAATATCAAAAATAATAACTAGTTAATTGATATGGTTTGCCAGTGTCCCCACCTAAATTTCATCTTGAATTGTAGCTCCCATAATCCCCACGTGTCATGGGAGGGACCAAGTGGAGATAACTGAATCATGAGGTGGTGGTCCCCATCCTGTTCTCGTGATAGTGAGTTAGTTCTCACGAGAGCTGATGGTTTTACAAGGGGCTTCCCCCTTCTCTGGGCACTTAGTCTCTCTCTTACCACCATGTGGAACTTGTTCATACAGATTGACCTTGATTTTATCATGACTGTGATGGCCACATAATCACATTTCTCTCAAAGCTCAAATAATTTAAAGTTCCAACAGCTTTAAGTTTAATCTATTTAATTTTACATTTTCTTATTGTTGAGTTTTGAGAGCTTTTCGTGTATTTTGAATACAAGTTTCTTATGAGATGTTTGTTTTGCAAATATTTTTCTCCAGTCTGTCTTGTCTTTTCATCCTTGAATACAGTTTTTAATTAAAATATTATTAGATGCTTCATATATCACAATAAAAAATGGCTTTAGTTTGTGTTAAAATGCAGTTATACAGAGGTAGATCTAGCTGCAATCCCTGCATTTTCCAATTTTAGAGTAATTTTAGACAAATTATTTATTTGTTTGTTTGTTTGTTTGTTTAGAGACAGGGTCTCCCTCTGTTACCCAGAATGGATTGCAGTGGCACAATCATGGCTGACTGCAGCCTCAACCTCCCAGGCTCAAGTGATCCTCCTGTCCCAGGCTCCTGAGTATCTGGTATTACAGGAACACAACACCACACTTGGCTAATTTTTTCTATTGTTTTGTAGAGATGGGGATCTTGCTATGTTGCTCGGACTGGCCTTGAACTCCTAGGCTCAAGGGATCCTCCTGCCTTGACCTCCCAAAGTGCTGGAATGACAGGCATGAGCCATTACAACTGGTCCAGAATAATTTTAAGCCACTGAGAAATAACCGTAAATAGCCACTGCCCTTCACAAAATGTATAATGGTTAATCTCTCACCCTACAGAGGCAAATTCTCCAGTACAAGATTCACCACGTATCAGATGTGTGACCTTAGACAAGTTACTAGGCATCTTTATGTTTCAAATTCCTTTGTATGTAAAATGATGATAATAATGGTACCTGATTCATAGATTACTGTGAAGATTACAGTAAACAGTTTTAAAAAGTGTCTGGCACATAGTATGTACTCAGTGCTAGTAATCTTCTTAGGTAGTTGTCAAATAATTATATATAATGTAATGTATACATATAATAATATATTAAATACCATGGTAAGCAGAAAATACTTGATTTAAAAAGTCACATATTTTTGGAAGTAAGAGAATTTTAAAGTTTCATTTAATTTATTTGGGTGGCATTTGTTTCCAGTTGTAAAATTTATTTTCTTCACATATATTGAGATTGTATGGAAATTTAAATTTTTTCCATGAAGGTTTTGATAATTTGAGTCTATAAAACAAATTGATAATATATTAACAGGAAAAATAAAAAGCATACACATTTTATTACATGCACCTGTGTGCACGGGATTCATACAAAATATAAAACCTCAAATGGCCAGATGGTTGTCACTTTTATCATCTTATGGTTAAGGACTCTGAGCATGGCAAAAGGGGTTTTGGTGGCAAGACAGGAGGAAGAGAGAAGAGAAATTACCTGGGGAAAAGGCAGTCATGAAACCTCACCGTTAAGCAACCCTCAGAGAGAATCCATGGTAGATAGTAATAAGTGTTTCCCTCAAACCTTTAAAAGTGTCAGACTCTCAGTTAGTCTTTCCTAGATCTAGATGTGGGAGGGGGAACTTCAATGAAAGCCTGTTAGCATCTGTTGTTTACTTCACTTCATGCAGAAACAAAATTGACAAAATTGACAGATTCAAATCTCTCCAACAAAAGGCAGCTTGTGTTTCCAGCTCCTCTAAGAAGCCTTCTTGAAATATGTCAAGAAGTACGTTTTGGAGTTAAATAATTTGGTTTGCTTTAAGAAGAATATTTCAGTTAGACTTTATAGATAGATAATCCTTGTATGTATGTAAACCAAATACTATATATATATATATATATATATATATATATATATATATATATAAAAGCTCTGATGATTCATAAAAGAAACACGGGAGGATATCATGGCTATATATAAGTAGAAATTTGGAATATGGGGTCTCAGCCATCTCCCAGGCATGCATAAATTAATACTTAAAGAGCTTATGTTTTTCGTCTGAAGAGGGAAGAAAATGGTGATTGAATAGATAACCGGGAGAAGAGTTTCCAGGTATCTCTCCTCTATTAGATCAAATGACAGTTTTGAGCCCATAGAAAATGGAGCCAGAGCTGATGGTGTGATGCTGTTTTCATGGAAGCATTTATTTTTGGAGCTAAGTAAAAATGATAAATCTGCTGTTGGAGAATGGGACTTGCAGCGTGACTTAGGTACAGGGGAACCTTGAAGATTTTTCCGTTTGAAGCCATCAAAGTTAGCATCCTTGGCAACCAAGTTTGAAAATGTTCTCTGTGTTTGGGTCATTTATATTTGCTAATTGGTGCCAAATGAAGTTAGGCTCCTACGTTCCCACAGAGACTGAGAGATAGTAGTGCTACCTCCTTCAGTGTTTACATTTCAAAGAAATGATTCCCAGGTCCTTAAGAGAGATATTTCCTGGGTTGTAAAACTGACAGGAGGCTGGGAAAATATTTGCATGCATTTCAGAGGGTGGGAGAAAGGATTTACAATGACAAGTTTTCCAAAGTAAATTCTCTAACAAACAGGAGGTCAGAGGCCCAGCTTTAAGAAGATACCTGTCTAAAATTTAGTCAAGCTGAAGGAAACTTTCAGGCCATCTTGGTCAAACTTGAGTATTTGACTTGCACTAAATTTAAATATGTCGGACAGTTCTGATCATCCAAGGAATTGTGATGCTCAGTAAATTAACTCTAGAAAGGTTTCTGTTTGAGGTTCACCCAAACTTGGTGATAAAATCTCAGCAGCTATGATAAAATGCTCACTTCAATAGCTGAAACTTGGTTCATGGGCTAATAGCATCAGTATCAACCTTGGACTTGTTGGAAATACTAAGTCTCATATTCCACTTCAGCCTATGAAACAGGATCTGCCTTTTAACGAGATTCTCAGGTTATTTCTGTGCACCTTACGGTTTGAGACATACTGCCAGGTATTGTCTGCCTCTTTTTCATTTAACCCCATCAGACTTTTTCAATTTGTTCCAATTGCACAGGCCCTTTGGCTCAGATTTATAGGGTCACAACTAGTTAGCCTACAAAATGACAACATTATTGTGTATCAATAGGGAATAATGTATTCATGAAAACAACAGAACAACTGCCGTATTTTCTTGCAGTCGATGTGATTTTTAAATTTTCTTTTCTTTTTCAACTCAGTATAGAAGACAAAAAGTCAAGAGGTGAAAAACATCTTGTCCAGCCCTTTATACTAAGGGCTGTTTATCCTATCACATACACACCATACAATTATATACCATAATTCAAATTTAGCAGTTAAGATTCCATGATACACTCATAACTACTATGTGGCATGGAAGTATCTAATAGTAGAAGCTTAAAACATCCTTTTATTATTGTCATATGACCAATCTGGCTTTCAGAACTCTAGAAAACTATTTTGAAATACCCCATGGGCAATCTTAAAGAGTGTGACTCCTTACTGATATTGATATATGTATAGGTTAACAAATGTTGAACAGATTTCTTTCATTTAAATTTCAATTGAGGGCTTGTAAAGTCTTTTCCTTTGTGTCTCTTTGTGGCAAACTATTTTACACCTCAAACACTTAAATTATAGTAAAATTTGAAAATTACAGTGTGAAGAATCTTGAAATAAGAATTTTCAGATAACAATGTGACAGTATAGATACAAAGTCTATTTTGTGGAACTTAATACATTTTGGCGGCTTATTTTCAAATCTTTGACTTCTGAACTCAGTTTTGTTTGTTCCCTTTTTGTATGTTTTCTTACGTCCAGAAACTAAGCAAATGAATGAGCTAGCTGAGTAGTTGAAACCCAGATATAACTCAAAGGTCAAGTCAAAGATTCTCCTCTGGATACATCTAAGATGTCAATGACTTGATCATCCACAAATTTCACACTCTGTCTTAGTCCACTGTCTGTTACTTATAACAGAATACCTGAAACTGAATAATTTATAAAGAATACAAATTTATTTCTTACAGCTATGAAGGCTGAGAAGTCCAAGGTCAAGGGGCCCTCACCTGGTGAAGGCCTTCTTGCTAGGGGGGACTCTGTAGAACCCTGAAGCAGCCCAGACCATCGCATGTTGAGGAGGCAGAGTATGCCAAAAGTCTTTCTCTTCTTATAAAGGCAGCAGTCCCACTCCATTTATAAACTGTGAGTCCATAACTCATTAATTCATTAATACCTGAATGAGTTAATCCACTGATAAAGGCAGAGCACTCATGACTCGATCATCTCTTAAAGGCCTCACCTCTCAATATTGCTGTATTGGGGATTAAATTTTAACATGCATTTTGGAGGGCACAAATAGTCAAACCATAGCACAAAACTCCCTTAAGGTTACAATTCTTTTTAAAGAAGCCAGTTTAAATCCTACCTCAAAATTGTTCTTCAAGTTTTATCTTGAGTCAATTTTATTTCTGCTGAAATGTATTCACTTTTGAGTGACGTGATTAGTCTAATACTTAGAGTATTAGTCTAATACTCTAATACTAATACTATTAGTATTACTATTACTAATACTAATAGTATTAGTCTAATAGTATTAGTCTAATACTTGAGTAATTAGTCTAATACTTAGACTAATTATTTACTTTCTTCAACCCTAAACCTATGTACATCCTAGGTTTAATGTGTATTTTATACTGTTCTATTCATCACATGTTAACAATAGGGCCATTCAAAAATATGAATCTGCAGTTGTAAAGTGACTAAATTTACATATAATATTATTTATCTACATACAAAAATACTATTATAATTCTAAGACACATATATCTAAAATAACCTTTGGCCTTGCTGTCATGTGAAAGTTAGTATGCCACTTTAACAGTTTATATATCTGCAACCAATGGCTTATTAGTTCTCACCTCAAATAAAAAGACATTCCCCCCTTAATATCTTTCTGGGATCCTCCTAAGGGCAAAGTTGTTTCACAGCTAATGCACATTGAACTAACCTTTGTGAAACTTCTGCTTCAGCTGCTACTCCTCCCCTTCCTCTTAACCTTTGTGTGGTCTTATTCTTTCTGCCCATACTGAATCACCTAAACCAGTCTGCTCCTGTCAGCCTTCTTGAGCTGCCTACAAGATAGCACTGTGGCAGTGAGTACAAATAATCCCCAAACAGATATTTTTTTCTTCATGCCTTATATAATAACATCTTCATTTATTAGCATAGCCTTATGGCTGTCTCAAATGAAGACTGCATTTCTTAGCCTCCTTTTAAACTGTGTATGGCCATTAACTAAGTTTTGACCAATGAAGTGTGAATCTAAGTAATACATGAAATTTTCAAGGCATACTTATACCTTTTCTAACCCCTTTCTCCCTTTCCCTATGACCTAATTAAAATGTAGAAGAACTGAAGAGCCATCTGAATCATGTAGATAAAGGCTATTTCCAAGAACAGCAGAGAGAAATTACAGGATTTAAAGAAAATTATACTGTGGAGTAACCATTTAAGCTTTAGACTGCCCAAACGTTAAGTTCATGAGTCTCTGTCGGTCAATCTCTCTCTCTCAAAGGTTCTATGGTCTTCTCTGTGATCTAATTTACACTGGGATATATTATGTGTGTGTGTGTGTGTGTGTGTACACTATATATATACACACACATATGTATTTATATATGTATCTGTATATACACACTGGGATATATTATGTTTGTGTGTGTGTGTGTGTGTACACTATATATATACACACACATATGTATTTATATATGTATCTGTATATACACACTGGGATATATTATGTCTTTAAACTTTGTAGACAAGATTTGAAGTATGTTATATAGAAACTGTGACCTCTGAAAGTCAGATAATACGGCTAAATTCCATAAGTAGTAGAGATATTTACACACCAGTTATACATGAGTCTCTTAAATACTTTTGATGAGAAGCTCCTACTATACATATTTATTAGGAGAAATTATTATTCATCACAGACTGCCACTAGGAGTATAACCACACAAAAAATAATCATTAGTTTTAAACTACTAAAGATGTAAATACATAATATATCCAGTATTTTTCCTGAATCTACTTTTTAACTGGATAAATTTCTTTCAATAAATCAGCTAATCTCTAAGCTTCAGTTTCCAATTCTACAAAATCAAGATAGTAATCTTGCTTATTTTACAGGGTTGTTGTGGGCATCAAGTGGGAATATATGAGGGAAATTTTCAAGCTGTGAAACAAAGCATACACATTTGAGGATATGTTATAGAAACAAAACTTCTTGCCTATCATACTTTCACAGTGGTAAGTTTCTCTTCATTTTCTTATTACATTTCAATAAAAATGCTTCACTTTATGGTATGTTAAGCCAATAATGATGCCATTAATAATATATTTTATATTCTGAATGAATATTCATTCCTTTAACAGACATTGGCATATACTATGTACCAGACATCTTCAGGTAAGTGAAAGTTTGTACCCTTCAAGGAACTTAAATTCCAATAATGTATAAGGTAGAAAGAAAGGGATAACTATTGCAAACGGAGACTTTCAATGATAGACTTAAATGTGGGATACTATTGGAACATAAAATTTTGCAGAAGGAGAGAGGCATTCTGAAGATACTAGGTTCCCATGTGAAGAAAGAGGTGTATTGGTTAACAATAGTCTTGATTCAAATAGCATAAACCTAAATACATCTAGCTCAATAAATAAATAAATAGTAGGAAAAGTGTTGTTATGTAATTGAACAGTCGATGAGTGTTTATTCCACGTCTTTGCTATTGTGACTAGTGCTGCAATAAACATAAATGCGCATGTACCTTTATAATAGAATGACTTACATTCGTTAGGTATATACTCAGTAATAGGATTGCTGGGTCAAATGGTATTTTTGGTTTTAGATCTTTGAGGAATTGCCACAATTGTCTTTTAGAATGGCTGAACTAATATATATTCTCACCAACAGTGTAAAAGCATTCCTATTTCTCCACAGCCTCTCCAGCATCTGTTGTTTCTTGACTTTTTAATATTCACCATTCTAAAGGCATGAGATGGTATTTCATTATGGTTTTAATTTGCATTTCCTAATGATCAGTGATGATGAGCATTTTTTTCATATGTTTGTTGGCTGCATAAATGTCTTCTTTTGAGAAGTGTCAGCTCATATCCTTTGCCTACTTTTTCGTGTTTTTTTTCTTGTAAATTTGTTTAAAATCCTTGTAAATTCTGGGTTATAGACATTTGTCAGATGGGTAGATTGCAAAAACTTTCTCCCATTCTGTAGGTTGCCTGTTTGCTGTGATGATAGTTTTTTGTTTGTTTGTTTGTTTGTTTTTTTGCTGCAGAGGCTCTTTCATTTAATTAGATCCCATTTGTCTATTTTAGCTTTTGTTGCAATTGCTTTTGGTGTTTTACTCATGAAGTTTTTGCCCATGCCCATGTCCTGAATGGCATTGCCTAGGTTTTCTTCCAGGGCTTTTATAGTTTTAGGTTTTACATTTAAGAGTTTAATTGCTCTTGAGTTAATTTTTGTATAAAGTGCAAGGAAGAGGTCTAGTTTCAGTCTTCCGCATATGGCTAATCGGCTTTCTCAGCACCATTCACTAAATAGGGAACCCTTTCCCCATTGCTTGTTTTCATTAGGTTTGTAGTATAGTTTGAAGTCAGGCAGCATGACGCCTCCTGCTTTGATCTTTTTGCTTAGGATTGTTTTGACTATACAGGCTCCTTTTTGGTTCCATGTGAATTTTAAAGTAGTTTTTTCTAATTCTGTGAAGAATGTTAATGGTAGTTTGATAGGAATAGCATTGAATCTATAAATTACCTTGGGAAGTATGGCTATTTTCACAACATTCATTCTTTGTATCCATGAGGATAGAATGTTTTTCCATTTGTTTGTGTCCTCTCTTATTTTCTTGAGCAGTGGTTTGTAGTTCTCCTTGAAGAGGTCCTTCACATTCCTTGTTATGTGTATTTCTAGGTATTTTATTCTCTTTGAAGCAATTGTGAATAGGAGTTAATTCATGATTTGGCTCTCTGCATGTCTATTGTTTGTGTATAGGGATGGCTGTGATTTTTGCCCACTGATTTTTGTATTCTGAGACTTTGCTAAAGTTGTTTATCAGCTTAAGAAGTTTTGGGTGAGACAATGGGGTTTTCTAAATATACAATCATGTTGTTTGCAAACAGACAATTTGAGTTCCTCTCTCCCTATTTGAATACATTTATTTCTTTCTCTTGCCTGATTGCCCTGGCCAGAACGTCCAATACTATGTTGAATAGGAGTGGTGAGAGAGGGTGTTCTTGTTTTGTGCTGGTTTTCAAAGGGAAGGCTTCCAGCTTTTGCCCATTCAGTATGATATTTACTGTGGGTTTGTAATAAATCCCTTTTATTATTTTGAGATATGTTCCATCAATACCTAATTTAACATGAATTAGGTATTTTTAACCTGAATTAGAATTTTTAACATGAAGCGATGTTAAATTTTATCAAAGGCTTCTTCTGCATCTATTGAGACAATCATGTGGTTTTTGTCATTGGTTCTGTTTATTTGATGGATTGTGTTTATTTATTTGCATATGTTGAACCAGCCTTACATCCCAGGGATGAAGCTGACTTGGTCATGTTGTATAAGCTTTTTGATATGCTGTTGGATTCAGTTTGCCAGTATTTTATTAAAGATTTTTGTATCGATGTTCATCAGGGATATTGGCTTGAAGTTTTCTTTTTTTGTTGTGTCTCTGACAGGTTTTGGTATTAGGATGATGTTGACCTCATAAAATGAGTTAGAGAGGAGTCGCATCTTTTCAATTGTTTGGAATAGTTTCAGAAGAAATGGTACCAGGTCCTCTTTGTACCTCTGGGAGAATTTGGCTGTGAATTCATCTGATCTCGGGCTTCTTTTTGGTTGGAGGCTATTTATTACTGCATCAATTTCAGAACTTGTTACTGGTCTATTCAGGGATTCAACTTCTCCCTGATTTAGTCTTGGGAGGGTGTATGTGCTCAAGAATTTATCCATTTCTTCTATCCATTTTTTCTTGTGTTTATTGGATTCTTCTCTCTTTTTTCCTTATTAGTGTAGCTAGCAGTATATTTTATTAATTTTTTCAAAAAAACATCTCCTGGATTCATTGATTTTTTGAAGGGTTTTTTTTTGTGTGTCTCTTTCTCCTTTAGCTCCACTCTGATTCTAGTTATTTCTTGTCTTCTGCTAGCTTTTAGATTTGTTTACTCTTTCTTCTCTAGATCTCTATTTATTTATTTATTTATTTTATTTTTTATTTTTTTGAGACAGAGTCTCGCTCTGTTGCCCAGGCTGGAGTGCAGTGGCGTGATCTCGGCTCACTGCAACCTCTGCCTCCCAGGTTCAAGCAATTCTCCTACCTCCGCCTCCTGAGTAGCTGGGACTACAGGCGTGTGCCACCACACCTGGCTAATTTTTTGTATTTTTAATAGAGGAGTAGCTTCACCATATTAGCCAGGCTGGTCTCGATCTCCTGACCTTGTGATCTGCACACCTCAGGCTCCCAAAGTTCTGGGATTGCAGGCATGAGCCACCACGCCCAGCTTTCTCTAATTCTTTTAATTATAATGTTAGGGTATCTATTCGAGATCTTTCTAGCCTTTTGATGTGTGCATTTAGTGCTATAAATCTCGCTCTTAACAGTGCTTTAGCTGTGTCCCAGAGATTGTTGTATATTGTCTCTTTGTTCTCATTGGTTTCAAAGAACTTCTTGATTTCTGCCTTCTTGATTTCAGCACTTTGGCTGTCTCTTGGTGGTGGGGGTGTGCTGCACTGAGGGGAAAACCATTCGTCTGCGTTGTCCGCATTCCTCAGAGTTAACAGGCGAAAAGACTAAATCAGCTGGTCTGTGGAGACTACAGCCACCTCTCCCTATAGGGGCTCAGGCCCAGGGAGATCAGAGTTCCTTCCTTTAGCCCCTGGCTAGAGTTGTTGGCATTCCTGCAGAGAGTCCCTGTAGCCACAGTATTGGCTGCCGCCCCTCCCTGAAGGAGCTCAGATGGTTTAGACAGCAGGCAGCCACAGCAGTGGTGATGGTTGCCCCTCCCCCTGGAACTCTGCAAGCTTAGGCAGATTCTAGCCCAGTGGCTATTGAGAATCTGCGTGGCTCCACGGTTGGGACCCAAGGCCCTGGTGTCGTGGGCTCACAAGTGAGATCTTTCAATTCGTGAGTTGCACAGTTCCGTGGAAAACGCACAGTTTCCCAGGCTTTGGTAACAAGCTCACTCACCGCCTCCCTTGGCCGGGGATGGGGGCTTGTCTGCCTTGTATGGCTCTCAGTTTGGCCACTGCACCACACTGCTCCTCCTTCCTTTCCATGCGTCAAACCAGCTGCCTAGTCAGTCCTGTGTAAAGTATTTCCATTTCCCTGATCATTAGTGATGTTGGGCATTTTTTCAGATGTTTGTTGGTCATTTGTATGTCTTCTTTTGAGAATTGTCTGTTCATGTCCTTTGCACATTTTTTGATGAGATAATTTTTTTTTTCTTGCTAATTTGTTTGAGTTCCTTGTACATTCCAGACGTTATTAGAATTTCATGAATTTTATGTTTTCTTATATGTGGGTTTTTGGACAATTACTCCAGTGGGCCAACATTTCTCTTTCCCTTAGATTTTCATTTTCTCATTTGAGTGGAAATTCATTCCTTCAGCCCATCTGGAATTCACTCATGATCAGAGTCAAACAGAATATTCCTTTCTTCTCCACCTGAATAGCTGGTGCACACAAAATAGATACATATTAAGATACTATTGCTTGTAAAACGCTAAAGGTAATATTTTTAATATTATTTCAAAAATAGATATAACATTACATAGCCAAATTTATATATATCAGTCATCCAGAACTCCCAAGAATTTTGTCAGGACTCATTTTTCCTACAGTAGGTCTATTCATTATTAGTACATTCTAATTTTTATAGAAGGGATAGTCAATAATTTCCATTGCCTCTGCAGCATCCTTCTCCCATCCCCATTTCCATCAGGCCTGACTTCAGTTTGGGGAGCAATGTAGTCCTGTTGATACTAACTCCTCTTCTGGCTTCAGTGGTAGAAAAAATAGCCTTATCTAAACCAGTATTGTGGCCTGAATTGTGTACTCTCAAAATTTATATGTTAAAATCCTAATTCACTGTACTTCAAAATGTGACTGTATTTAGAGATAGGGTCTTTAAAAAGGTAATTAAATTAAAATGAGGCCAAATGGGTAGGCCCTAATTCAATGTGGCTGATGCCCTTATAAGAAGAGGAGACTAAGACACAAAGAGACAGAGAAAAGACCATGGGAAAACACAGAGAGAAGATGGCCATCTAGCAGCCAGGAAAGAGGCCTTCAGAATAAATCAACACTGAGAACACCTTGACCTTGAACTGCTAGCCTCTATAATCATAAGAAAATAAGTTTCTGTTGTTTAGGCAACCCCATCAGGGGTACTTTGTTGTAACAGTCACAGCAAACTAACTCAACCAGGTAGTTATTGGTCCAGTGGTGGGTAGGAGATCTAAGTAATTTGGGAGTACATCTTAGCACTTTTGTTTAAAATAGGGTGGAAAAGACATTCCCTCTTTCTTACTGAGAATAATGAGGAAGGATGTCATGCTAAGTGCTAACGAAATTCATCTTAGTATCATAAGAGAGGCTTCCCTTGGGATGAAACCAATCCCATAAAGACAGAATGTTGTCAGATTCTACCAAATCTACTTATATATGTAATTTATTTTTTATTTATTTATTTTATTTTATTTATTTATTTTTTTGAGATGGAGTTTCGCTCCTGTTGCCCAGGCTGGGGTGCAATGGTGCGATCTTACCTTACTGCAACCTCTGCCTCCCAGGTTTAAGCAATTGTCCTGCCTCAGCCTCCCGAGTAGCTGGGATTACAGGCAAGTGCCACCACACCTGGATAATTTTGTATTTTTAGTAGAGATGGGGTTTCTCCATGTTGGTCAGTCTGATCTTAATCTCCCAACCTCAGGTGATCTGCTCACCTCAGCCTCCCAAAGTGCTGGGATTACAGGCATGAGCCACTGTGCACGGCCACTGTCTACTTGTATATTTTTAAGTTAGGCAAGCCAATAAGTTATTTACAGTTGAGCCATATAAAATGACTGATATTTGACCATTTTTGATTATAATTAGCTGGGCTTGGTGGTGTGTGCCTGTAATCCCAGCTACACTGAGGAGGGAGGACTGCTTGAGCCCCGGAGTTAGAAGCTGCAGTGAGCTATGATTGCACCATTGCATTCTAGTGGGGGCAGAGTGAGACCCGTCTCTAAAAAATCAAACAAAAAAAATTTTTTTGTGAGCAAAATATTCATTAACAAATCCTGAATGCATTGCTCTATTGCTTGGGCATCCAGTAGGTGACCAAAGTTCATGTTGATCAATTGAATACATTGATTAATCTGGAACTTCTGTTACAGCTGATAAAATTGTCTTAAATGAAGTGATGGGCACATAAAGGTCTATACCTTTGAGAATTTTTATCTTGTTAAACAGCTACAAAGACATAAATTTAATTCTAAATCAAAGTAAAAAATATTAATTATTCAAGGAGTATATTGATACTAGTGGAATATTTGATGAAATAATTTGAAAGAAATTCTTCAGTTTGACTGTAAAG
The DNA here is from genome assembly GCF_029289425.2 of Pan paniscus. Lineage (NCBI taxonomy): Eukaryota > Metazoa > Chordata > Mammalia > Primates > Hominidae > Pan > Pan paniscus. The sequence continues at coordinate 81,499,232 of NC_073259.2, forward strand.
ATATAAAGGCAATTATTGGTAAATGTACCACTAAATTTATTACTCTTAATATAAACTTTGATCTCTTTCTTCATATCTGATGTCTATTTGCTTTTCATTCATTCATTCAACAAATATTTAGTAACTATTTTCTGTCTATTAAGCACTGTGGAACACACAGGTATAAACAGGTAAACAAAATGAACAAAGAACCTGGTCAAAGTTGCTTATTGCGTAGCTGAATGAGACATTACCCAAAGGAATACAAATATTCACACGCAAATGAATACACACAAACACACACACACACATATATATACATACAGACATAAAACTTACTGTAGTAAATAACTCTTTTATACTTACAGAAGCTCTATCTAAGCTAACTCTGATTCAACAAATTAGGGTAGGGATGGTACTCAGAAAATCTATGTCCTTGTCCACAATAATTGTTCATGGATAGACATGTAATCCAAGCTGAGGTATCACAAGCCTTCTATAAGTCTTTGCTGGAGGTAGTCATGAGAAAATACCATCTTTTCTCAGTAGCTTCAGCTGTAATGAAGATTTATGCCTAGAATTGCTGGTTACCATTGTATACACCATAAAAAGGGAGATCTCAATTGAGAGTAAAGTAAATGCAAAAGAAAGTACATGGGGCATGGGGGGCGGGGGCAGAGCCAAGATGGCCAACTGGAAGCAGTGGCAATCAGAGGCTCCCATTGCAAAGATCAAAAGCTGTGTGAATCCCGCACCAGCAACTGAGGTATTTAGGTTCTGTCATTAGTCCTTTGTCCAATGTGTAGATTGTGAATATTTTCTGCCACTCTGTGGGTTGTCTGTTTACTCTGCTGATTGTTTCTTTAGCTGTGCAGAAACTTTTAGTTTAATTAAGTTAATTAGTTAAATTTTAGTTTAACTAAGTATTTAGTTTAATAATTTAGTATAATTTATCATTGTTTTTGTTGCACTTGATTTGGGTTCTTGGTCATGCAGTCTTTGCATAAGCCAGTGTCTGGAAGGGTTTTTCCAATGTTCTTTTCTATAATTTTTATGGTTTCAGGTCTTAGATTTAAGTCCTTGATCCATCTTGAGTTGATTTTTGTATAAGGTAAGAGACGAGTATCACATTTTATTCTTCTACATGTGGCTTGCCGATTATCCCAGCACCATCTGTTGAATAGTGTGTCCTCTCCCCACTTTATGTTTTTGTTTGCTTTGTTGAAGATCAGTTGGCTGCAAGTATTTGGCTTGGTTTCTGGGTTCTCTATTCTGTTCCATTGGTCTATGTGCCTATTTTTATACCAGTATCATGCTGTTTTGGTGACTACGGCCTTACAATATAGTTTGAAGTCAAGTAATGTGATGCCTCAGGCTTTGTTCTTTCTGCTTAGTTTTGCTTTGGCTATGTGGGCTCTTTTTTGTTTCCACATGAATTTTAGGATTCTTTTTCTAGTTCTGTGAAGAATGATTGTGATGTTTTGATGGGAATTGCACTGTATTTGTAGATTGCTTTTGGCAGTGTGATCATCTTCACAATATTGATTCTATCCATCCATGAACATGGGATGTGTTTTCATTTGTTTGTATTGTGCATAATGTCTTTCAACAGTGTTTTTACTTTTCCTTGTAGAGGTCTTTCACCTCCTTGGTTAGGTATATTTCTAAATATTTTATTATATTTTCAGCTATTATTAAAGTTGTTGAGCTTTTTATTTGAATCTCAGCTTGGTTGCTGTTGGTGTATAGCAGAGCTACTAATTTGTGTACATTAATTTTGTATCCTGAAACTTTGCTGAATTCATTTATCAGTTGTAGGAGCTTTCTGGAGGAGTCTTTAGGTTTTTCCAGGTATATGATAATATCATCAGCAAACAGTGATAGTTGAACTTCCTCTTTACAGATTTGGATACCCTTTATACCACCTTTCTCCTGCAAGAATGGCCATAGTCAAAAAATAAAAAAAAATAGATGTTGGCAGGGATGCAGTGAAAAGTGAACATTTTTACACTGCTGATGGGAATGTAAACTAGTACAACCATTATGGAAAACAGTGTGGAGAGTCCTTAAATAACTAAAAGTAGAACTACCATTTGATCCAACAATCACACTACTAGGTATCTACACAGAGGAAAAAAAGGCACTATATGAAAAGGATACTTGCACATGCATGTTTATAGCAGCACAATTTGCAATTGCAAAAAACATGGAACCAACCCAAATGGAACGAACCCAAATATATATATACACATAGATGTATATATATATATATACACACATAGATGTGTATATATATATACACACACATAGATGTATATATATATACACACACACACACACACACATACACCATGGAATACTACTCAGCCATTAAAAAAACAATGAAATAATGACATTTACAGCAACCTAGATGGAATTGGAGACCATTATTCTAAGTCAAGTAACTAAGGAATGGAAAACCAAACATTGTATCTTCTCACTTTCTCACTCATACATGGGAGCTAAGCTACCAGGATGCAAAAGCATAAGAATGACACAATGGACTTTGGAGACTTGGGAGAAAGGGCAGGAGGGGGGCTGAGGGATAAAAGACTACAAATTGGGTACAGTGTATACTGCTCGGGTGATGGGTACACCAAAATCTCACAAATCACCACTAAGGAACTTACTGATATAACCAAACACCACCTGTTGGCCCCAAAACCTATGGAAATAAACAAAAAATAAAGATTAAAAAAAAATCTAAGACAATAAAAATTAGAACTGTAAAGTAAATTGGATTTAGTCAAAACTCTGAAGTTTATATACTTAGAGAAATTTAAAGTTGAAAGGAACCTATGGAATTATGCAGTCCAGCACTATTCTATAAAATTTTCTGTGATCATAGAAATGGTATATATTTGCATTTTCTCTTACAGTAGCCACCCGTCAAATGTGGCCATTAAACCCTTGAAATGTGGCTAGTGTGACTGAGAAACTTAATGTTTTTATTTTATTTAATGTCAATTAATTTAAATTTAAATTGTCACATGTGTCTAGTTACTATTATAGTATATAAAACAGATCTAGAAAAACTAATAATCATCATAATAGACAACACTTGTTGGCTTATTTCTATGTATCGTACTAAATGCTGACAAGTATACTTTCATGAGAAACCCTTTAGGCAAGAACTATTATTATTATGCTAAATTTTTAAGTGAGGATACCAAGGCTTAGAGTGACTGACTTCTCAATATTGAGACAGATGATCTGACTCCAAAGCTTGAAACCAGTATGTTTTACCTTGTAGGTAAATAAACCAACTTTGGTGAATGTAAATAACCTCCTAAAATCTCACAGATTTTTTGTGCCAGAGCGAAGACTGTAACTGAGAGCATTATTTAGCAACCACTGGGCTTCAGTTTTCAAACTTAATGTAATTCAAGTCTGTGCATTTATGGGAATGTCTAGAAAATGTCAGCCTCTAGATAATAGAGATATTAACAAACAATGTAAATATTTTTAGTTATATTAAAGTTGGGTGAGACTATATATAATAAAAATGATACATGTAGGGGCCGGGCACGGTGGTTTACGCCTGTAATCCCAGAACTTTGAGGCCGAGACGGGTGGATCGTGAGGTCAGGAGATCGAGACCGTCTTGGCTAACGCGGTGAAACCCCGTCTCTACTAAAAATATATAAAAAAAAGTAGCCGGGCATGGTGGCAGGTGCCTGTAGTCCCAGCTACTGGGGAGGCTGAGGCAGGAGAATGGCATGAACCCAGGAGGCGGAGCTTTCAGCGGGCAGACATCGCGCCACTGCACTCCAGCCTGGGCGATAGAGCAAGACTCCGCCTCAAAAAAAAAAAAAAAAAAAAAAAAGATAAATGTAAATTACATAGTAGGTTAGAGGGTAATAGATAATAAGAAAAAGGAAAAAAGAAATAGTAGGGAAAAGCTGGGAGTTATGAATGCTGAGGTTATGGTGATAGTTGCAGTTTTAAATAGGATAAGGTAAACTTTAGTGAGAAGGTAGAATTTGAGCAAGTCCCTCAAGGAAGTAAAATAGTCATAAAGATAACTAATGAAAAATTATTTGAGGCACAAGGAATAGCTATAAAACGTTTTTAGGCATGTATTTCCCGAGCAAATTCATGTAACAGCAAAGAAGCCAGTGTGGCTGGAGCAGGAGTGAAGAGGGAAGTTAAGAGAAGCTGAAGGGCAAGATCTTGGTGTGGAGAACTGAAGGATGTTATAACAACTTTTACCTGAGTGAAATTAGGTTTCTTTGTGTATTTTGAGTGTAGAGCTGGCTGTATCTGACTCACTCTTTTGAAAAGATTGCTCTAATTGTTGTTTGGGGCCAAAAGTGAGGTTGCTGGAGCCCTTCAGCAGCAGAACACGACTCTAGAGGTGGGGCTCAACTCTGGAACAGATTGAAGACTGGCTGACATATTCACCAGCTTACCCATTTCCTGGCAGCAACCCTGAAGTTACCACCCTTTTTCTAGAAATTTCTGAATAACCTGACCCTTAATTTACATGTAATAAAGTGAATATAGATGTGACAGCAGAACTGCCTGTGAGCTGCTATCTTCAACATACTGCCTTTAGGATAGCCCTGCTCTGCAATAGTAGTCACAGAGCTGTAATGCTGCTGCCTCAATTAGCCTGTTTATTTAACTCGCCCTTGAACTTCTGCCTGGGCAAAATCAACAGCCTTTTCAGACAGAGCATCAATTTGGGGGCTTTCCTGCCCTGAAACAAAAGGAGACCAGTTTAGACTACTTGGATAATTGAGATGATAAATGATTGTAGCTCATGTGTTCGTCCCTTCTCAGACTGCTACAAAGAAATATCTGAGCCTGGGGTAATTTATGAAGAAAAGAGGTTTAATTGGCTCAATGGTTCTGCAGGCTGTACAGGTAGCATGACATTGGCATCTACTCAGTTTCTGGGGAGGTCTTAGGAAACTTACATTCATGGTAGAAGGTGAAGGTGGATCAGGCACATCACACAGCTAGAGTAGGAGCAAGAGAGAGGCGGGCAAGTGCCACACACTTTCAGATCTAGTGAGAACTCACTAATTGTCAGGAGAACAGCACTATGGGGATGGTACTAAGCCATTCATGAGAAACTACCCCTATGATCTAATCATCTCCCACCAGACCCTACCTCTAACAATGGGGATTACAATTTGATATAAGATTTGGGCAGGGGCACAAATTCAAATTATATCAGCTCACTACAGCTGTAAAATGTGGTCAGATCATGAGTATGTTTTGAAGATAGAACTAATTGAACTTTCTATAGGATGTAAGGTAAGAGAAAAGGAAAGGAATAAATGACTAATTTTGGTGGGGCCTCAAAAGATAGAAGAAAGGGGTTGACATCAACCATGATACTGAAGGCTGCAAGTGGTGCACATTTGGGGAAGTTCAGGAGTTCAAATTTGCATTTATTGAGTTTGATATGTCTAAAAGTTGTGAAATAGAGATAACAAAAAAGCAGTTGAATCTAGGATGTTGAGAGTTATTTAGGCCAAATATATAAATTTTGGAAGAGTCAGCATATAGATGATATTTAAACCATCAGATTAGTTCATATAAGAGTGAAAATAAGAAGACCAAGAATTAAGCCATGTGATACTGCACCATTATGAAGTCCAGGGAGAAGAGCAAAATACCAGCAAAGGAGATGAGACAGAGCAGTCACTGCAGTGAGAGAAAAACCAAGAATGTTGTATCCTAAAAGCCAGGAAAAGACTACATATCAAGGATGAGGGAATGATCAATTTCATCAAATGCTGATAATATGTCAATATGGAACTAGCAATTATCCATTGGCAACCTAGAAATCACTGGATGTATCATTAAGATCAGTTATGTTTGAGCTTAAGCATGAACACCTGATTGAAGTGAGTTTAGGAAAGAATAAAGAAGAGGAATTGAAAATGACAATTTTTGTGCAATTAGGGCAGTAATTTCGCAGGAAATTGGATATAAGCAAAGGTATTTGTTTGTTTTATGTTTTGTTTTGTTTTTGTTTTTTTCAAGACAGAGTCTCATTGCAATGTCCAGACTGGAATGCAATGGAGTGATCTCAGCTCACTGCAACCTCCGCTTCCTGGGTTCAAGCAATTCTCTTGCCTCACCCTCCCCAGTAGCTGGGACTACAGCCATGCACCACCATGCCTGGCTACTTTTTGTATTTTTAGTAGAGACAAGGCTTCACCAGGTTGGCCAGGTTGGTCTTTTTTGAAAATTAAAATAATATTTTCATGTTGTTGGAAAGAAACTGGGAGAAAGCAAAAAAAAAAGATACCCAAGGGAAAAAGACAGTATTGCTAGAGCAAAATCGTTGAAAAACTGAGAAGGGATGGAATTCGGTGCCTGGATGTAAAGATTGGCTTGGGGGAATATAAATAGTTCATCTAAAGTATGGAACAGGAAAATAGAGATGCTGCTGAGTAGAAAGATTTAAAAAATCAACTTGGTTCCTTCTGGACCAAAGCAAGACAGTTTTTACATAGTCTCAAAATTATTCAAATCACTCTCATTTTTAAGTTGTAGCCATTTGCTTATTCCTTTGACTTTCTTAGGAAAAATCCCTATTCTGGGTCGTGGAAACATGTTTATGGTAGGCATTGCTAGTAGATTATGTAAAATATATTTTCCCTTTTTTCTTACCAAGAAAATCTCAGTTTTATTTGGTCAATCTTTTGCCCTCTCTGGAAAAGTTAAAACCCTTTTGAAGTGAGTGATGGCATTGCCCCACAGTCCTGGCCAATGAAATACAGCCTGAATTTATCTGGGAAAAAATTTATATTTTCTAACATATGCTTTCTACAGTTTTTCTTCATTCTTATAAAGAATATGCACTAGATGTTGTTATTGAAGCAATAATTCTACAGCCATGAGGTGGTAAGTATGAGAATGAAGGCATACATATGAAGAAAAGTGGACTACAAAGATGGAAAGAGCCGAGGTCCCTAATAGTATTATTGAAGCACCATTCCAGCTGTGGAATGTCTAACTCTATGCCTTTTTATTGCCACTGTAGGAGGGTTTTTAAAATTTCTAGCCAGTTTCTTTTAAAATTTTCCTAAGTACTTTGGGCATTCAGAGTTGTTAATTCTGTGAAATCTGTGTGACATGGATATACTTTTCCTGAGGCTCTCTCTTTGATCTCTTAGATCGATCCTGAGAATCGGTTCAGAAAAAGGGCAAGACTTGTGCCAGGAACAAGCAGAACAAAACTTAGTTTTAGGTATTTCTAATATCTCTCTTCTCAAAAGGGAAGCCTGCCTATAGGAAGTCAGGTTCTTTTTTCCATAAAGAAAGGAGAGTACATTTTCCTAGAGTCAAATATAATTTCATTGTTGCCTCTTCTCTCTGAATTTGAATGCCTGCAAACTGCCATGTGCATGTGTGCATGCACAAACACACACACGCACACACAGATATAAGAAGACAAAATCAAACTTACATTTTACTGAATTTCAGTAAGAGTCTAGGTAACCAATTTTTCCATATTAATGGAATCAAATACAATAAGAAAAGGACTGGATGTAATAAAAGATAAACTAAAGAAGATTAGCATTAAAATAAAAACAGAAAGCCATTATTCAGAATATTCATTAAATTTAATCTCATTATGTTTGGGTTAAATATGTCTATAACAGAAAATGGGAGAGCAAGCAATGTTTAGAAATTTCCTCTTCCCTCTTATATATGATAACATATGTACTACATAATATATATTAATATAATGTATCATAATATATAAGTATAATATAAAGGGACCAATGATATAAAATATTATAGGTAAATGCTTCATTTATAGAAATAAACACTTTTTTCATATATATAGTGTGTGTGTGTGTGTGTGTGTGTGTGTGTGTGTTGTTGTATGACAGTTCTCCAACGGTCATTCACATTTCTGCACATCTCTTGATAGCTTTTGGGTTAGGTTCTGTACTATATTTTTAAAGATGTTTGTACAGCAAACAACTGAGGATGATAGAGACAGTTTATTTCTCTGACACAAGGGCAGATTTGTGCACATCCAGAACAATAAATGTAGTGTCTTACTCTGGGGCAATGGCTGGATGGATTTACTCACAGCCCCATTATAAGATGGGGAGTTTCTTAAGCCCAGGGTGCCTAATATGTGATGCGGACCTCTACACTTTCAATATCCTAGGCTGATCTACATTACTCCTTTAAGACTTAGATGATAAAAGAAACCAATGAAAACATGAAGCATGTGCTGCCTGCTGTGCCGTGAATAGTAAGGTATTTTGTATCTCACCCAGGAGTCTTATGTCTTCTGCCAATATTCTTGAAAACATGGCATCCTAACATGTGAGCTTGCAAGTAGTAAAATATCCAAATCCTTCAGACTTCTTGGCATATTGATAGTATTATTTGACATCTTCACCTTAGTACCCACATGGACCTAACAAAATACTCCCCACCTTTGCCTCTTAAAACTTTCTGAACACTGTAGTAAAGAAATTTATAATACTAACACTTACCTTCTCCATGAAACCTCAACTGGTACTATGTTCTGAATTAATCACTTGTATTCTTTCTTCATTTAGAACTTTGCAAATAACATGTCATTTAACTAATTCCATTCTTCCTAATGTTACCTCTGTATTGATGTCTTTCTATTTGACTGTGGATATACTGTGAGGAAGTGTGACATTTTGTTAATCTTGCATTTCCCAAAGTACTTTGCTCAAAGCTTTACCTAGACATAGTATAATACATTTGTTAAATTATTGGATAATTATATTACTAAAAAGGCATTCTTGACTATTGAATTCAATAAACAATATATTTATGTAGCACTTTAGTTTCAAACAGCTCTCATATTCTATTGAATGTAATTAATTTTATTCTTACATTCCTGTGCAATAGGAATATTATAATCTAAGGAAAAAAGGGGCTGCACGTACCCAACTCTTCTAATTCCTGACTTCATGTATTTTTTTGGTCAGTACTTTGAAAGCTACCTAGTTTGCTTTATTTTGAATTGTGTAATTGTCATAAATAGTAAATAAAGTTGGAATTATATTTTTAAATTATTTTTTCCTATCTCACTTTGCCTCTAGAATTTCTTCCAGGAAAATTCAAAGCCATTATTCAATTTAAGAAATGTTACAAGAAGAAAATGACTAAAAAGGTCTAGGACTGTGCATTATAAGCCTTCTAAGAAGAGAGAGACAGTTCTCTTTATATGCAAAGGTAAAAGAAAATGTCAAAATTATGTTAATAAGGAGTAATATTAACACAACATTATAGCAGAATAAAAGTCAGGAATGAGAATTTTATGGGAAAATGTGTCATGTTGTAAATCATGTAAATTTTCTGCTTTGTTATTATTCTTTTAATCCCACTTGATAATGGTCTTAATAATCACTACATGATTCCTAAAGGAGAATAGACATGAGTACAATTATCAAGAAATAATAGGATTTAGAACATAATATGCTGGCTCTTGTGTTTTTAATTAACATATTTCATTTTTCACTGAGATATTCCAGTGAGTATTAAGTTGTTTGATGAAAAGAGAATCCCCCCTCTATGTATGATTGTGTTATGTATATGTTTATATGTGTGCATGTTTGTGAAGTGGGAGGCAGAAGGATAGCAGTAGAGAGTGTGCATGCAGCAATGTTTACCAACACTGTTGAACCACTGATTATTCTGAATCAAAATCAGATGATAACATAAGACACAGTATTGATTCAGGTACTATATACAGCAAAGCCAAATTAAGGGTAAAATAAAAGCCTATGAAAATGAGTATTCATATATTACCTCTGGATTAGAAAATATCCAAAGTAATTTAGAAAATAAATTTCTTTACAACAGAAATAATAAAAGAACTGAGTAGTAAGTAGCATCTTATGATCAAAAATTAAACAAAAGTTTAGAATGGAACTTTATGAGTTAGAAATTCTTAATATTTTTCATTAAAAACTTACCTATTTTACATAAATTATGGAGATATGATAGAATGTTTGCATGCAGCTTCTGGAAAGACATTTTTTCTAAAATACAGACAGTGTATATTTAATGTCACCAAAAAACATGCTGATAGTGAAATTTTTTTAAATTACCTTTTCCCTTTATTTTATTACATTTCAAAGGAAAAGACATAACAAACTTTGAGTAAGTAGCCTTAAAAGTAAATCATATTTTTATTTCAAAGATATCCCACATTGATTAAAGCTGTTCTGGTGATCTCTTCTTTTGAATTCATAGAAGTACATAAAAATCATGTGTGTCACTTAAAGCACTGGTTTTCTTTCATTCCCTCCAAATATGAGAGAATTTGTTACACTGGTTACCCAACATAGTTACTTATATAATTCTGTATGAGTTTTGATATTTCTCCCAAATCAGACACATTGTCCCAAACAACATTTTTCATATAATCAATGAAACCCTTCAAAATGATATGCAGAAAATTCTAGTATCTCCATTTGCTCAAACTCTTGTTCCATCTATCCATCTGTTTATCTATCCATCTATCTACCATCTATCTATCTGTCTATCTATCTATCTCTATCATCTATCTAATCTATCTTCTACCAACTTTATGCTCATATGGTGATATGATTAGCACATATCTCTTCATCTGGCATGACTTAAAATAGGCCCCTTGTTTTCTGGTGTCATAGGTCTGTCAAGGTCACAGGGGATACCAGTTGAAAACAGGTGTTCTCCACATATGTTGTGAAGACTCACTCCTTGCAGCAACAGCTCCTCAGGAAACCTTTTCTCACCAGGGATGCTCATTTGTACTTACCCTTTGCCACTTAAGGTCTCAGCAAAAGGCAAAAACTAGCTTTAATCTGGCTTTGAAGCTAAAACTCCTCAATTCACACCCATTCTTTCAGCTGCTGCCGCCAAAATATGCACAGTGAGCTGGGGTTATGAGGTCAGAAGGGCCTCCAGAAGTCCTCTGCTTTGTTAAAAGAAACCTCTCCCACCAAGCCATCAAGGTCCCGGCAAATGTGTCCAGCCCCTTTTTGCCGCCATCTTTAGGAAAAAGAACATTGAAAGAGGTATGCTTTGTCAACATCCAAAAAAAAAGTTCCTATAATATCTTTCTTTCCAGGGCAATAAGTGTCTACTTGGATTATATTTACATAACTAAGAAGGGTCATTAAAGTGATTCTTCCTAGAATAAAAAATGTCTCCCAGGTGATTGAATCCACATCTAAATTTAAAAGCAGGTGGCAATTTTGAAACTGAGTCTCTCTTGGCAGATAGTGGTTTGTTTTTCTTTGAAAGCACATCTTGAGGCATTTCCACTAAGACATTAAGTTCTTTTTTAAAAAAATTTAATATTATTTTCTTCTAAAAAATGGGATACATGTACATGTGCAGAATGGGATACATGTGCACTATCTATACATAAGTATAGATAGTGAAATTTTAAAAATATATACACCTGTTTGTATAATGACACTTTTAGTGAAATAGAAAGGTGAATTTAACAGTAAAATGACATTATTTTTATAATTAATATTTCTGAAGTAAAATTAATTTGACAGTTGTTCTCTGGAAAAAACAGCCCAGTGTGTAAACAATCCCTTATAAGTATACATATTTTTATGACAGAAGACTGTCATTTATTTGTGAATTTGGATCATGTGAATAAATAAGATAGATTTATTTTATGAATGTAGATCAGAGGATTGGCACTCAAATGCCAACGTAGCCCAAGCTGGTGATACAGGTAACCTGGAGTGGCTCTGAATTATCCAGGCCCTTTCTGAAGATGAAGCCACCACTGAGCTCCAACTGGACTGTAATTCAAATATGCAAAAACACATTATTCACTCTTAACTCCATTCATTCCTTATACTCTATTCAACTCATCAGAAAATCCTTTTTTTTCCCTTCTACTTTAAGAATGTATCTGAAATCGTTACAATAGCTTCCTAATAGATATCGCTGTGTCTGCCTTTCCAGTTACCAAAAACTAAACGAAAGACAGGAATTCCTTTATAAGTCAGGTTATATTCTTCTTTAGTCAAAACTCCCTGGTAACACTCAAAGTAAAAGGCAAAACTTTTACAATGGCCCATAAAGTCTCACATGTTCTGATCCCCTTTTACCTCTCTGATCTCATGTACCTTGCTCACACCACTTTAGTCACAGTGACCCATTTCCTATTGCTGGAACATAACAGAAGCACTCATTTAGCAAAATCTTTGACTTTCTTATTCCCTGTGCTTAGGAAGATCTTTTTCCTTCCTCTTATACAAGGCTATCTCCACATAATCTGGTAAAAAATCAACTGGCACAACACCAACTGGTTTTATGGTAATACAATTCTGATGCTAACCTCCCAGAGTTGGCATCAGAATCCACAAGTTAGGGGCACTCCGTAAGACTGCCTTTACTTCAGATGCCTGCCACACTTCAGGGATCACCAAGCAACCTGTACTTCTGAACAACTGGCTATAAATTTAGGGGTTCTCATGACTTCCTCAGGTTCAATAATTTACTAAAATGACTCACAGAACTCAGAATAGCATTGTACGTAGGATGAGGCCTGGGAGCGTCCTAAATGCAGAACTTCTATGGCTTCTTTCTGCGCAGGCCAGGTGCATCATTGCTGCACACACCAATGTGTTTGCAAGAGAGAACTCCGAGAAACTTTAGTGTTCAGCATTTTTGGGGGGGTTTTCTTATGTAGGAATGCTTGATAAAACCATTGACCACATGATTGACCTTAATGGCTAGCCTCCCTCCTTTCTGTGGAGGTTGGGCTGGACCAAAGTCGCAGTCTTCTAATTACACGGCTGCTGTTTCTGGTGACCAGCTCCCATCCTGAAGCTAACTAGTGGCCCACCATGCGCAATCTCATGAGTGTAACAGAGACACTTCTATTACTCATGAAACTCCAGGGATTTTAGAAGCTCTATGCCAGAAACCTAGGACAGAGACAAGAATATGTTTTATTATACCACATCTCAAAGCCTCCAAGTTTTATTTCAAATATCACATTTGCAGGGAGCCTTTCCCTGACCGACTGTCATAAACAATCTGACTCAAGTTTTAACATAGTTGACTACTGAGTACCTTTAAAACTTTTACTTCCATTTTTCTTTGGTCCACATCTGGACAGGCTGACAAGAAAGCCCATGTATGCCTCCTCCTCTAGCATCTGTGAGAAATTTAAACCTTGCAAATCTTCAACTTGCACATGGGAACTTTTCTTCATTCCCACCCTTTAGCAACTAGAAACACCTACCTTTCCATCTAAGGGAGGAGACCACCCCTCATATTGTCTTATGCCCAATTTCTGCCTCCAAAGAAAGAAGAAGTAAAAACTAAAAGGCAGAAATGAAATCCACAAGCAGACAGCCTGGCGCCACACCCTGGGCCTGGTAGTTAAAAGTCAATCCCTGACCTAATCAGTTACGTTATCTATAGATTACAGACATTGTATAGAAAAGCACTGTGAGAATCCCTGTCCTGTTCTGTTCCCTTCTAATTACCAGTGCATGCAGGCCCCAGTCATGTACCCACTGCTTGCTCAATCGATCATGACCCTCTCACATGGACCCCCTAGGGTTGTAAGCCCTTAAGAGGGGCAGGAATTGCTCACTCGAGGAGCTCGGTGAGTCTTGCTGATGTTCCCGGCCAAATAAAGCCCTTCCTTCTTTAACTCGGTGTCTGAGGGGTTTTGTCTGCAGCTGGTCCTGCTACACATCTACCTCCATTAAGCTAGCCAAGCCATCTTATGCCCACTCTTCTCTCCCTCTGGAGTCCCTTGTGTGAGTAATAAGCTTTCTCTCAAATTTATTTGGTGTGTGGAGTGTCAATAGTCACAATACCTCAACCACATTTTGAGTGAGGATCCATCTTTCCTCTCTCCCTCTCAATTTCAACCTCATAATACCATCTTAACTGAAATCACTTGTTTTTCCCACATCTCTCCACAATGATTTCAATTTGTGTTTCCTAGTTTAATTTTAGCCATACGCTTTATCAACATCTGACATATTATAAATATTATTTCCTTTGTTTACTGTGCATTATCTTCTCTACAAGCTCCCCGATGGCAGAAATTTATGTTTTGTTTTGTTTTAGATCTCTGTCACGCAGGCTGGAGTGTAGTGGCACGATCTCACTGCAGCCACCACCTCCCAGGTTCAAGAAATTCGTGTGCCTCAACCTCCCAAGTAACTGTGTTAAGTAACTGTGTGCCACCATGTACGGCTAATTTTTATATGTTTAATAGAGATGGGGTTTCACCATGTTGCCCACACTGATCTCAAACTCATGACCTCAAGTGATCTGCCCACCTCGGCCTCCTAAGAAGTGCTGGGATTACACACATGAGCCACCATGCCTGGCCTATTTATTTTATTACTATAATTTTAATATCTAAAACGGGAGTAGTTATTCAAAAAACATTTGTTCGAATACAGTATTTTAACTTTTATACTGACATTTGTCAACTGATACAGTATCATTTTATTTTGAATTAAATTATCAGCTGATTTAGTAGCTTAAAATCATTAACTGTATTTAACTCTCTCATGTGGGTCAGAAATTTGCCTGGATTTAGCTGGCCAGTTCTTGTAATCTCAGCCAAGTTCACCCGTGAGTCTTTGTTTGACTGCTATTTAGCCAAGAAATTAGGCTTTGGGTGTTAGATGGCTATTGATTGGGGCAACAGGGGCAATGAATCCTCTGACTCCAGCCAGAGCTTATTCACATGGTATCTCAGTAGAATTCCGAAAATGAGAATGAGTGTTCAAAGCCAGTGTGATGTTGTTTCTGCCACATGCTACTAGTAAAAGAAGTCATAAGTGAAGCCCAGATTTAAGAATTGGAAAAATTCCCTCCATTTCTTTTTTTTTTTTTTTTTTTTTTGAGATGGAGTCTCACTCTGTCACCCAGGCTAGAGAGCAGTGGCAGGATCTTGGCTCACTGCAAGCTCCACCTCTCAGGTTCACACCATTCTCCTGCCTCAGCCTCCCTAGTAGCTGGGACTACAGGTACCCGCCACCATTCCCGGCTAATTTTTTTTTTGTTTTTTTTTTTTTGTATTTTTAGTACAGATGGGGTTTCACAGAGTTAGCCAGGATGGTCTCCATCTCCTGACCTCATGATCTGCCTGCCTTGGCCTCCCAAAGTGCTGGGATTACAGGTGTGAGCCACCACACCCGGCCTCCATTTCTTGATAGCAGAAAATGAAAAGACACATTACAAGTGATATAGATTCGGGGAGGAGAAGCATGTTTTGAAGTAAGTCACAGATTAATTTACTTATTTTCTCAATGAGGAAATCAAAAAATTCTTCTCTCTGCATTATCTAAAAAATATAAAACAAAAAAGAGTCAACACATTTTGAGGCCTTACTATGCACCAGTCCACAAATCCTCATTAAAAATTTCTACCTGTGTACTCTATCACTCATATGTTTTTCTTATACTTCTTGAAGATGAAATTCTTATATTTCTTGTCTCTGTAGCATATGATTTTCCATTATTATATCTCTCTTCTTCCTCCAATTACCAAAATATGCCCCCTCTTTTTCCCTACAAATTATTACATAATTTGGATTATGTGGGATTAATGCTGTCTTATCCTATTATCTCAACTTAGAAAAGGTCTTCATGCTTTAAAAAAAAATCTTTATGTTTTTTCAATAATAACTGTTAATTTTTAAAAAGTTTTTCTTTTTACCCTTCCCTTATATGATTAGATCTTATGGGATACTAAGGCGATTTCTGCTTCTTTGCAAATCTCCACAGCTGTTAGATTAGTGCCTTATAGGCAATAATATAAGTAATGTCAATAATTCCTGGAGGCCAGAGATTTAAGCTTGACAACCTGTTTATACTATACCCCAAGAAAACACTAATTTCAATTATTGTTGCTGTGTGATGTCATTGAGGAGTTAAAGAAGACCCCAAATAGAAGACTAGATATCAAGGAATAAAAGTTTGGAGAATAAGTAAAAGCATACAATTAAATTTTACTATAACTGGTAAGAAACTATTTACAATGGTGGTGATACTGTTTGGTAACTAATGGGACAGTTATATTTAGTTTAAAAAATGGCAGTTTTATTAAGATGTAAGAAAAAGAACTACAAAAACAATTAAACGTTTGTGCCATGATTCAAGAAATAACAGATAACTTGTCTGTCACAGTTTTGAATAAAATAAAATAAAATTTTAGAATGAAAGGATCTAATTAGGCTGAAAAATACCCCCAGAGTAAACAATGTTATATATTAAAAAACTGTTAGCTAAGCAATATGTTAAATGTCAGTGAAGTGTAATCAAAGTAAGTTTGAAATGAATAAGTGTAAGAACTTGGTAAAATGTCATATAGCGAAGGATTCAATTATGTCTTGGTATGGCTGTAGTCTCTTAGAAATAAAAAGGATAGGTAAGAAAGTATAGGTAGACATATGTTAAAGTAAAATATTCAATGTTATATTTTACTTCTCCCTTCTAACTCCTGTGTTTTTTTTCTGAACAACTTTATTTCTGAAATTACATTTTGGTTATCTTGAGATTTATTGCTGGATTTTGCTTAACTTGATCACTTAAAGACAGTAGTAAAAACAAAGAAATATGAAGTAGTAACAGACATAAAAAGTCTCTTGATCTATATTTTAGAAAATATTATATTCTGTCTACGAAATTACCAGATAGTCTCAAAAACCTTTTGTATACTTAATTAAATATTCCCTCTGGATGCTTTCAGTGTTTGAGGCCAACATGAAGGGAAAGAAAGTATAATTCCTAATGATTTTCCAAGTGACTACTTAGAAATATTTTAGCTGTGGCCAACTACATGTGGTTTGCCCAACTACTCCTTTAAGATAAATGGTGCACAGATGAGCCTTTTGTTTGCTCCTCAAACTCTGCTCTCCCTTGATCTTCAGAATATACCTCATTTTAAACACTCACAGATTATATAGCTAAAGCACCTACCACTTATGTGAAATAAATGCTTGATTGATTCATTCATTTTTCCTTGGGAGCAAATGGAAATAATGAAATAAGAATTTACATAAGACTACTTCTAGGAAGTATGATAGAAAGCTTGTACCATAAAACATGGGTTTTTAAAAAATAAAATATAAGTTAGTTTGTAGTCACAGGTGGATGAGATTAGAGTTATATAAGTTACATATTTATAGTGCTGTAATTTTGAAGAAAAGGACATTTATTAAGTGCATATTAACAACTAGGCACTGTGGCTTTTATATATGAATCCATTTAATATTCTCAATGTTCTTATAAAATAAGCATTAATCTTGACATAGAATAAAAGTAATATTTTTTCAAGTCTTAAAGCAAATAAATGATAGGGCAAGTATTTGAATCAAGAATTATTTGAATCCAAAGCCAATGATTATTTCTATTTGCTTTGTGATTCATTTAAAATACGTATTAAATCTATAGAGAGATAATAAAATATGTTAAAGGCACAGAGAAATTGGAATGATTAATTCTGCTTGATATTAATGAATAAATGTTAGGCATGGGGGTGTTAATTTTTTCATCTAGGTCTTAAACCAGTTGGTCTTAGAACAACATTCCATGCAGAACAGAGCACATTAAAAGACAGAGGAATGGTTTCTTTGGGGAATTGTAAAACATGCTACACAGTTGTTTGACAAAGTGTGTCAGAAGGTAGGTAAACACAAAAAGACTGGGGCATATAACAAAAGCTAGAACCTTTGAGTTTATATTACAGACAAGTGAAAATTAATAGGCATTTTTCAGCAGAAGATTAACATAATCATATACATCAGTTGAATGACTAAATAAATGAGTTTGTATGTCAAGGGACAAATATTTTAGTCTTGAGATTTTTCCCTTAAATGGCCTATATGTTATTCTAGAATTTCTCATGCAGTTACTTACAAACAAGAAGCATTTCCTTTTAAATGGCTCATTAACATGACAAATACAGTGGTTTATTTTTATTGCAGACTATATCTCTCTGTCTTCCTGAGAGTTTTATTAAATGTTAACGTTTTCTGTGATAGAGAGGTGTTTGAGGCAACAGCTGTTTAATTGACACTTTTTGAATTCCATCTTTATCTTTCTATTCATTAGATATTCATTTGGAGTTAAAAAAATTAAAGCCCATCTGTATCTTTCTCCCCCACTGCCCAATACCAATTTTACATATCCTGATGTGCCTAACTTTGCATTTGCAGAGGCATGTGCCTGTTATCTGAGAAGTGTCATCTTGTTTACAGAATGGGTGACAGATCCTTTCCACTTTGTTTAGTGGTTCTCACCTAAATTACTCTTGAGAAAATGCTCTTTGAAGATGCAACCAGATGGTTTCCCTCACATACTTGAGAAGCAGATTGGCAGTTTTGGTTCTGTTTCATCAATTGTTGAGTGGCTATTTCCTATCTTCCCCATGGGTTAGGGTGCCAGGTAGATTTATGTCCAAAAACATACAGAGAAAATAAATTCTCAGTAAGTTCTTTCTCAGCAAGTCATTAGACAGAAGTCTGGAAGACTGTACTGAGCAACTCCTCAGTGCTGCAGAAATGTTCATCTCACTGGGGTTATTTGCTGCAATTGAAATGAGGTCAGGAAATCCCTTGATTTCATCATGCCACACCAATTACTCTTGATTTTTTTTTCTCTAATGCTGGGTGGGATTATGTAATTAGCATTACCAGAAAAGGCATCACTTGAGGGGTCATTTTTACAGTGTTGTATCTAGAGTAATTATGAATATACTGAGCTAGAAATGAAACTCTTTCCCCTGACCTTTACTACCTAAGTCATAACACCTCCTTTTTACTTCATGTCTTCCTCTTCCACCCCCATCCCAGAACTCACAGGTATCAGAGCTTCAGAGTGTACTACAACTTCCTGCATGGTCAAATATAGAGCCATTCTCAGGGCCTCATGTTTTTAACTTTCATCTGCTATTGAGTGGTAGAGTACCTAATGCTGATTGATCATTTTGCTCCTCATCAAATTATTAGCAAAGCTTAAATAATCTCTTAATAACAGTGATTGATTAGGAAATTACTTTTTTATTCCATTGGATTTTTGAGTCACAGGAAGAAAACGAATACAGAATTCTTCTAATTCAAATTTAGATTTTCCCTTACTGAATATTTTAGAAATTGATCTCACTTTAATTTGTTATTCTGAATCAGGAATGTTATTTACATTCTCCCAAATCTTGGCAATTTTACATTTGAGTTTACAAATTGCTCAATTAGAGCAGAAATAATCAATCCAGCTGTTT
Organism: Pan paniscus; assembly: GCF_029289425.2. Classification (NCBI taxonomy): domain Eukaryota; kingdom Metazoa; phylum Chordata; class Mammalia; order Primates; family Hominidae; genus Pan; species Pan paniscus. The sequence goes on from NC_073259.2 coordinate 81,518,486, forward strand.
ATCAGGATGTAAAAAGGTCTGTGTGATTGGCATCATGCTCAGGACCATCATCCCACTCCAGCCATGTCCATGCATCTATTGCTGGATAATGTAAATATGTGACATTACATAGAAACAGAAACTTTGCAGATGTAATTAAGATTATAGATCTTAAGAAGGATCCTACACAGGATTATCAGATGGACATATTCCATTCCATTCAGTAGAGAAATTTCTTAAGCTGGAGTTAGAGATACATGGCAGGAACAGAAGTCAGAATTAAAATGTGGGAAGAAATTGTCCTGTTATTTATGGCTTTGAAGATGGAAAGGGCAACATGACAAGGGATATGGATGGCTTTGAGGAGATGAGAGAGGCTCCTACCTAATAGTCACCAAGGAAACAGAGTCCTCACTTTTACAACTGCTTAGAAATAAATTCTGCCAACAACTTCAATACATCAGGAAGTAGATTGTCTCCAGAGCCTCCAGAATGCAACAAAGTTCTGCAGATACCTTGATTTTGGCCTTGTGAGATTTTGGGTGGAAGACCCAGGTGAGTCATGCCATATCAGAACTTCTGACCTATAAAAATGAGCAACAAAAGTGGGTACTATACCATAAAATTTTATATTTTTGATATATGTTACAACAGTGATAGAAAATTAATACAGGCGTGACATCAGCAACATGGCAGAATAGTAATCTCCTAACTCTCCCTCCACATACAGACACACCAAATAAGCATGTATTCATGGATTAATTCTTTTTGAAAGTCAGAGAAAGTCAGATGAGAGACTCCTAACCATGAGGCAACTAAGAAAACATCCACACCAAATGAGAAGGAAAAGCTAAGGCACACAGGCATCAGCCCCTACCCTGGGCACTGTGCCATAAAATCAAAAGAGGAATCTCCAACACTGAGCTTCTCCCTGTGGAGAATAGGTTTTTGACCTCACATATACCACCCTAACTCAAACCCATGGTTTGACTCTTAATTCACCTACTCTGGGAGTGAAGAGGATTAAACACGTGCATCCTTTTGTAGACCACAGGAAAAAAGCAGCAGTTTTATATGGATGTGCAAGTGCTTCCAGGGTTTTCATCCCCCAGAAGAGTGTAGAGAAGGGGCTTAATGAAACACTTCCCAATATTTCTCTACAGAAAAGGTTTATGACATACTCTTTCAGTGGCTACTGTGTAGCCTGAATTCTAACTAACTTTCGTCAGAAAGTTAAAAGAGCAGACAAATATTAACCACCGCCAGACTGAGAAAAAAAATTGGCATTTAGGACACCTACTCCTCTGGTTCACCCCAGTGATAATTCCAGGTCTATTAGCCCCTTCAGGAAAGAATTTGCTCACACATTGAGTATCTCAATATTTACAGTTTCCACCCAAGTGACTGCCTCCCAAATCTCTTAGTTCTGGGAGCAGAGGGCCCTGGCATACAAGTGTCTCTCTAGACCACAGGAAAAGAGTAGCATTTTTTACACAGGTATGCAAGCACTTTCAAGGGCTTTATCCCATAGAAGCCATGCAGGGAAGGGCTTTAAAATGTGACTCTTTATTTCTCCCTGGAAGGAATTATAACACAATTTTGCACTGGCTACTTGGCTTCTAACTAACTTACATCAGAAAGTTAAAGGGGCAGACAAATGTTAGCCCTCTCAAGGCCTGAGAAGCAGATTGATACTTCCTGATCCTTTTTCTCCAAATCACCCTAGCAATACCTCCTGTTCTATGAATCCCTCCTGGAAAGTATCCACACACTGAGCACCCCAGCTTTAATAGCTTCTATCTGAGGGACTGCATTCTAAACCTATGTCTGGAAGGAGGAAGGACTAGACATATGCAAATCTCACCAATAAATAAAGAATAGAGAGTTGGGTTTAAATGAGCACACAAATAGTCCAGGGTCTACACTCTCTTGAAGCAAATGCAAAAGTGGCAGAACATGCAGCTTCCATTTACTCTCTGAAAGAGGGTTATGGCACATACTTCAAGTGGCTACTTGATATCCCAGCTTCTAACAAAAATGGGCATAAGGGAACTTACAGAACTTACAGGGCAAACAAACAATGGCCTTCTGGTAGCTGGAGCCAAACTCAGCACTTTAGGAGCTTCATCTCCAACTTGTCCCAGTGATGAATCCAGATCTACCCATTGTTCCTACAGGAAGCCTGGCCACCCACCTAGTGTCACAACATTCATAGTTCCCACCAAAGAGACTGTCTCCTTAAAAATCTAGATCTGGGAGTCAATGGGGCTTTGTATTTCTGAGTAGTTGTAGACCACAGTAAACAAAGAGATGAACTTACATGAGTCTACATACAGCAGCTATCTCCCTAGGATCTCAGGCTACAGCCTGAATGTGAGCATAGGCATTTGCCACAGATTGTCTTCACAGGTTAGTGCAGACAAAGTGAGAGATAAATTGCAATTCAGATTCACCATGAAGATAGAAGTAATTGAATCACACAACCAACACCCTAACTTTTCCAACATCTAGAGAGTCTAACTCCTATTTTGCCAGTCTCATGGCACTGATAGGATATGGCACACCCTAAGCTCCTGGTGGCTACCAAAAACAGAGACAGCAGTATAGACAAAAATACAGATCTGAGAGTACCTTAAAATCACTGGGCAGACAGACTGGTGAAATTTTTCTCTTACAAAAAGCCATTCTGACAAGACAGAAAGAAATAGTTATCTTATAGTATGCAAAGACACCAATACAGAGAGTCAAGGAAAATAAAGAAACATAATATATTCCAAATAAAAGAACAAGATAAATTTTTAGAAACTGACCTGAGTGGGGATATGTTTTTCCAGGAAGGTAACACAGTGGTCATAAAGATTACCACTGAGTTCAGGAAAGCATTATAAAAACAAACTCAGAATTTCAACCAAGAAATTATATGTGTATCATATATATGCAGACTAGATCAAGCAAAAGAAAGGATCAGTGAACTTGACATGTCACTGGAATCATACAATCTGAAAAAAAGAAGGAAGAAAGAAAAGGAAGGAAGGAAGGAAAGAAGGAAGGAAGGAAGGACAAAAGAAAAAAATCAAAGAAATAGTTACAGAAAACTTTCCAACCTTGTGATAGGAAATAGAAATCCAAACCCAGAAAGTCCCCAAAATAGCAAATACCATGAATACAAAGGGACCCACATTGAGACCCATCCTTATCAAACTGTCAAAAGTTAAAGACAGAGTTTTGCAAGCAGAAAGGGAGAAGTGAATTGTTACATAGAATGAAATCACCATAAGTTTACCAGCGTATTTTTTCAGCAGAAACCTTCTTGACTAAAAAGGAGTAAAATGATAGATTCAAAATCCTGAAAGAAAAAAAATTGCCAACCCAAAATACTATACCCAGCAACCCATCTTTCAAAAATGAAGAGGTAATAAAGACTTTCTCAGACAAACAAAAGATGAGAGAGTTTATTACCACTAGAAGGTTCTTACAAGAAAGGCTAAAAGGAGTTCTTTAAGCTGAAGGAAGAGGACACTAATTAGCAATGTTAACTGAAAGTATAAAATTCACTGGTAAAAGTAAATACATTGTCAAATACAAAACACTATGATACTGTAAATCAATTTTATCTCTAGTATAAAGATGAAAAAGCAAACCTATGAAAAACAACTAAAGCTACAATAATTTGTTAAGGATACAAAATATTTTTAAAATATAAATTGTGACAAAAAAAATGAGAGAAAGTACAATAAAAACTCTAGTTTGTGAATGTGATCAAAGTTAACTTGTAATCAGCTTAAGATACCCAGTGAGAAGTATAAGTTTTTTTTGTTGTTGTTTTGTTTTTTGTTTTGAGACAGAGTTTTGCTCTTTTTGCCCAGGCTGGAGTGCAATGGCACGATCTTGGGTCACCACAACATCCACCTCCCAGGTTCAAGCAATTCTCTTGCCACAGCCTCCTAAGTAGCTGGGATTACAGGCATGCGCCACCACACCTGGCTAATTTTGTATTTTTAGTAGAGATGGGTTTCTCCATGTTGGTCAGGCTGCTCGCAAACTCCCGACCTCAGGTAATCCACCCGCTTTGTCTTCCCAAAATGCTGGGATTACAGGCATGAGCCACCATGCCCAGCCAAGTATAAGATGTTTTATGTAAGCTTCTAGGTAACCAGAAAGTGAAAGTCTATAATAGATACACAGAAGATAAAAAGAAAAGATCCAAAGAATATCACTACAGAAAGTCATCAAATAACAAAGAAACAGAGAAAGAAACAAAAGATGTACAAAACAGCCAGAAAATAATTAACAAAATTGTACTAGTATGTTCTTATTTGTCAATAATTAGGTTGATTATGAATGCACTAAATTCTCTAACAGCAAAAAAAAAAAAAAAAAAACCAGATTGGTCGAATATATAAAAACAAGACTCAGCTATATGCTGTCTGCAAGAGACTTACACCACATTAAGGGCACTCTGACTGAAAGTGAAGGAATAGAAAGATATTCCATGCAAAGAAACAAAAAGGGAATACAGGTAGTATACTTATTTTTAGACAAAATAGACTTTAGATAGAAAACAGTAAAAAGAGACAAATATGGTCATTATATAGTGGTAAAATTGTAATATCAAGAGGATATTATAATTATAAATATATATGCCCCCAATCCAGGCCCTAAATATATAATGCAAACATGAAGAGACTTGAAGGGAGACATATTGCAACACAATGATGAGATATAAATTATTATTTGATTACCTTTCAACATTGGACAAATCTTTCAGGCAGACTGTCAGTAAGAAAACACTGGATTTGAGCTAGACACTAGACAAATAGAGCCTAACAGACATATACAGAACATTCCACCCAATGGCAACAAAATATACATTTATATCAAGTATTTTCTGACTACAATTGCATAAAATTGGAAATCAATAGCAGGAGGAATCATAGAAAACTAATGAACATTTGGCAATTAAACAATATGCTCCTGAACAACTATTGGGTCAAATAATCAATCAAAGAGGGAATTAAAAAAAATCTAGAGACACAAAATTGAGAACACAACATATTGAAATTTATGAGATGCATCAAAAGCAGTTCTAAAAGGGAAGTTTGTAGCAATAAATGCCACATCAAAAAAAAAAAGATCTTAATATTACACCACAAAGGACTAGAAAAAGAAGAATAAAAGAAGTCCAAAGTTAGTAGAAGGAAAGAAATAAAACTCAGAACAGAAATAAAATATAGAGTAGAAAAATGTTATCCATGAAATGAATAATTGGTTTTTTGAAAAGCTAAACAAAATTTAAAAACCCTTAGCTAGACAAACTAAGAAAAAAGAGAAGACTGAATAGATAAAATCATAAGTGAAAAAGGAGACATTGCAACTGACAACACAAATGTAAAGGACCATAAGAGACTACTATGAACAATTATAAACCAGCAAATTGGACAATCTATAAAAAAATGGATAAATTCCTAGAAACATGTAACCTACCAAGACTGAATAATAAAGAAATTGAAATTTTCAAAAAACTAATAATGAGTAAAAAGATCAAATCAGTAATTAAAAATCTCTCATCAGAGAAAATTCCAGGACCATATGGCTTCATGACTCAATTCTACCAAACATTTAAAGAACTAATAGCAGTCCTTAAACTCTTTCAAAATATTAAAGAGGAGCATACTTCCAAACTCATAATATGAAACCAACATTACTCTGACCAATGCCAGACAAAAATACTATGAGAAAAGAAAATTGTAGACCAATATTACTAGAAAGCATAGATGCAAAAACCCTCAACAAAATGTTAGCAAACTGTATTTAACTGTACATTAAATGGATTGTTTACCATGATCGAGTGGGACTTATCCCTAGGATGCAATGTTGGTTCAATATATGCAATATTGTCAAATATATATATATTAATAATTATGATTCATCATGTTATCAAAATGAAGGACAAAAGCAATTTGATCATCTCAATAGATGCCAAACAAGCATTTTGAAAATTTAAATATCTTTCCATGATAAAAACATACAACAAATTAGGTATAGAAGAAAATTTTCTAAATGCAACCTAGGCCATACATGACAAGTATCATCATAGGTAATGATGAAAAGTTAGTTAATAGTTAATGATCATCATAGTTAATGATGAAAAGAACTCTTATACTCTCTTGGTGGTATTGCAAATTAATACAGCCATTTTGGAAAACAGCATGGAGGGTTCTCAAACCCTAAATATAGAATTACCATATGATCAAGCAATCTCTTTACTGGCTATATACTCAAAGCAACTGAAATCAACATACCAAAGACATACATGCACTCACATGCTTCCTAGATCGGGAAAAAGACAAGGAGGTCTACTCTCACTTCTTCTATGTAACAGTACTTGAAGTCCTAGGCAGGGCACTTAGACAAGAGAAAGAAGTAAAAAGCACTCAAATAGTAACAAAGTAAAATTGTCTATTTGTGAACACATAATCTTACATATAGAAAACTCTAAAGGCTCCACTAAAAAAAGTTAGAGCTGATTAATTAGTTTAGTAAAGTTGTAGGATACAAAAATTGCCTTATAAAAAATTAGAGGTGTTTCCACATAGTGAAAACAATCTGTCTGAAAGTGAAATTAAGAAAAGAATCCAATTTATGATAGCATCAAAAACCATACTTAGGAGTAATTTAAGGAGATAAAAGATCTCTATACTGAAAACTATGAAATATTGAAATAAATTAAAGATGATATAAATAAATGGAAAGATAGCTTGTGTTCATGGATTGGAAGAATTAATATTGTTAAGATATCCAGACTATACAAAGTCATCTACAAATTTAATGCAGTCCTTATCAAAACATAGATGTCATTCTTCATAGAAAATGAAAAAAATCATGAAATTCATATAAAACTACAAAAATCTCCAAATACCAAATGCAATTCTGACCAAAATGAACAAAGCCAGAGGCATCACACTACATGACTTCAAAACATACTACAAAGCTATGGTAGTCAAAGCAGTATGGTACTGCATAAAAACAAAACATAGACCAGTGGAGAAACCAGACATCTATAGTCAATTGATTTTTAACAGTGTTTCAGGAGCACGCAACGGGGAAAGGACAGTGTCTTCAATAAACGCTTTTGGGAAAATTGTATATTTACATACAGAAGAATAAAAATGGACATTTGTTTTACTATTTATGTAAGAATAAACTCAAAATGGATTAAAGACTTAAACATCAGACTTGACCCTATAAAGCTACTGGAAGAAAACAGAGAAAAAGTTCCATGACACTGGCTTGGGCAGACATATTTTGGATATGACCCCAAAAGAACAGGCAATGAAAGCAAAAGTGAACAAATGGGATTTCATTGAAATAAAAAGCTTCTGCACAGCAACATAATTGATAGAGTGAAGAGACAATCCACTGAGTGGGAGAAAATAATTCGTAAATTGTATATCGGATGAGGGGCTAATATTTGAAATATGTAAGGAATACAAGCTACTTAATAAAAAGAAAACAAGTAACCCTATTAAAAATAGGTAAAGGGCTTGAATACATATTTCTAGACTTACAAATAGCTAACAGATATATGAAAAACATGCTGAACATGTCTAATCTTCAAAGTAAGTTAAAATCACAATGACACATCACCTCGCACTTGTTAGACTGGCTATTATGAAAAAGATAAAAGATAAGTGTTGGCAAAGATGTAGAGAAAAGAGAACACTTATACTTTCTTTGTGGTATTGTAAATTAGTATAGCCATTTGGAAAATAGAATGGAGGGTTCTCAAAACCTAAATATAGAATTACCATAGATCAAGCAATCTCTTTACTGGCTATATACCCAAAGGAACTGAAATCAATATGCCAAAGACATATATGCACTCACATGATTGTTGTAGCATTATTAACAAAAGCCAAGATATGGAAACACCCTAAGTGCCCACAGACAGATAAATTCATTAAAATATATGTGATATATATTATAAAAATTGTGAGTACCAAAATGAATTCACTTATGTCCAACCAAACTAAATAAAGCCAGGAGGCCATGAAGGGAAGGGAGAAAGGGAATTCAAGCACCATATTCCTGATAACAGAATATATTTCAAAAGTTTCCACCAAACCACAGCCTTGTACAAAGAACACCTCTATGAGGACATCTTTCCAGTAACTGTCTATTTTCCCTTGGCCTGATGTCACCATTGCTTATTGATTATTGTGACCAAGAATTAGTATTTTAAATTGATTTCTGTAATATTTATGTGATCCTCCTCCATTTACCTTTAAAAACTTCCACTTTATTTGTCTCCCTGGATATGCCCATAGCCCTCCAGGGTTCACCATAGCATTCATACCCAGGATTTTCAAATTCCCTATTTACTCCTGAATAAATGTTTTTCTCTGAAGAACAGCATTCTCTTTTTTTCTTTTTAGGTTCACAATATGTTCCATATAATACTATTCAGCCTTAAAAAAACAAAACAAACAAAAAACAGAAAATTCTGCCATTTGGAACAACATGGTTGAGCCTATATTCTCTATGTTCAATTACATTGTTGAAAATGGCCTGGCACAGAGACACAAATATCATATTATCTCACTTCTATGTGAAGTCAAAAAAGTCAAACTCATAGAAGTACAGAATAGAATGGTAGTTACCAGAAGCTGGGGGAATGGGAGAGATGGGGAAAAGAGACATGTTGGTCAACTGGTACAAAGTTTCATCTAGATAAAAGTAAAAAGTTCTGGTGTTATTTGCACAGCATGATGACCATGACTGTCATTAATAATAATTATTGTGTATTTCAAAGTAGCTAAAAGAGGATTTTAAATGTTCTCACTACAAAGAAATGACAAACATTTGAGGTGATGAATATGTTAATTAGCTAAATTTGATCATTCTATAATGTATGTGTATATCAAAACATCACATTGTACTCCATAAACATCTGCAATTATTATCTGTCAATTAATAGAAAAATAAAACTTAAAAAAAAAAACTAACACAGATTTTATTTGTTGCCTGAAATTGGGGTACTACTTGATGAACACCTAAAATTTTGAAGTAACTTTTAAATTGATCAATGAGTACAGTCTGGAAGAATTTGGAAGAATAAAATAGAAAAAGAGTACCTTGAAAAGATTGTTGATAGCAAAAATTGGACATTAAAGATTTTATCAATGAGTATCAGAAAGAAGTCAGGAAAATTATGGAGAAATTATGAATCATCTTAGAAAAACCTAAATCTCTGTGAACACTATTGATAGAAATCTGAACTACAGGGACACTGCTGTTAAATGTTTCATGAGAATTGAGGAATATGTTATTGGAAACTTGGGAAAGGACTCTTGTTATTTTAGTGGCAGAATGCTTAGTATAAGGATGTCCTGCAGTTATGAGGAATGATGATACAAAGAGCTATTTTTTAGTCTAAGCTTCAGAGGAATGCTCACTTTTCCCTTGATCTCTCTTGTGTCTCTAGCATTACGAAAAGACTATGCCCAGGCTATGACACGTGGGAAAAAGTCATTACCCTACTTGTCCTAAACAAAGCCACCCCGAAGTTGTTCTAAACAACAAAAAGTCAAGTTACCCTAGCTGTCCTAAACAAAGCCACCTTGAATCATCTTACACCCAACCACCTCCTTACCACATGAATGAGTCCAATGAAATCAGCAAAGCTACTTCTCTGCCCACCTCAGAAGAACGAGTAACAATCCTTGAGTTTTATGTGCCACTATACTTTTGTGATTATTTGCAATGCAGCATTATTTTCAGCCAATAGTTAACTGATATCGTGTGATTATTTATATCATCTATGTTTTCAATTAAACAATAAGCACCATGTGGGTAGGGACTATAGCTCTATTCACTGTTTAATTATCTTTCAAACTCTAGAGGAGTAAAGATAGTAGGCAATGATTTCATAACTAAGTTAAGTGGTGTTGTATAAGCAATAATAGAAACAATGAAAAATCAGCTTCTTTAGGAAACTTTGTGAAAAATATGATTGGTAAATAGGGTTAGGCCAATAGAAATATTTTGGAAAAAAATAAGGGAAAGAAGCAAGTACATTCACTTAGGTGAAAGGAGGATATGCAATAAGAATTGATAAAAAAGGAAGATGTTTAGGATCTCACCATTAATAAGTGGAGAAAAGGAGCAAAGCTGTAGATTTTTGAAAAGTATATGAAATTTTATAACTCTGTTCAGGCCGGGTGCAGTGGCTTACACCTGTAATCACAACACTTTGGGGGGCCAAAGCAGATGGATCACCTGAGGCCAGGGGTTCAAGACCAGCCTGGCCAACATGGTGAAACCCCGTCTCTACTAAAAATACAAAAATTAGCCAGGCATGGTGGCAGGCATCTGTGATCCCAGCTACTCAGGAGGCTAAGGCAGGAGAGACACTTGAACCTGGGAGGCGGAGGTTGCGGTGAGCCAAGATTGCACCACTGCACTGCAGACTGGGCAAAAGAGTGAGACTCCATCTCAAAAAAATAAATAAATAAAATAAAATAACTCTGTCCAGTATTCAGTATATTTTTCAGTATTGTGACTTGTGCTCTAAGGTTTCAGAAACATTAATTTGTAATGACTGAAGACATTCTTTTTTATTATTATTATACTTTAAGTTCAAGGGTACATGTGCACAATGTGCAGGTTTGTTACATATGTATACATGTGCCATGTTGGTATGCTGCACCCATTAACTCGTCATTTACATTACGTATATCTCTTAATGCCATCCCTCCCCTCTCCTCCCACCCCATGACAGGCCCAGGTGTGTGATGTTCCCCTTCCTGTCTCCAAGTGTTCTCATTGTTCAAATCCCACCTATGAGTGAGAACATGCAGTGTTTGGTTTTTTGCCCTTGCCATAGTTTGCTGAGAATGATGGTTTCCAGTTTCATCCATGTCCCTACAAAGGACATGAACTCATCATTTATTATGGCTGCATAGTATTCCATGGTGTATATGTGCCACACTTTCTTAATCCAGTCTATCATTGATGGACATTTGGATTGGTTCCAAGTCTTTGCTATTGGGAATAGTGCCGAAATAAACAGACATGTGTATGTGTCTTATAGCAGCATGATTTATAATCCTTTGCGTATATACCCAGTAATGGGAATGCTAAGTCAAATGGTATTTCTGGTTCTAGATCCTAGAGGAATCGCCACACTTTCTTCCACAATGGTTGAACTAGTTTACACTCCCACCAACAGTGTAAAAGTGTTCCTATTTCTCTACATCCTCTTCAGCACCTGTTGTTTCCTGACTTTTTAATGATCGTCATTCTAATTGGTGTGAGATGGTATCTTATTGTGGTTTTGATTTGCATTTCTCTGATGACCAGTGATGATGAGCATTTTTTCATGTGTCTATTGGCTGCATAAATGTCTTCTTTTGAGAACTGTCTGTTCACATCCTTTGCCCACTTGTTGATGGGGTTGTTTTTTCTTGTAAAGTTGTTTGAGTTCTTTGTAGATTCTGGATATTAGCCCTTTGTCAGATGAGTAGATTGCAAAAATTTTCTGCCATTCTGTAGGTTGCCTGTTTACTCTGATGGTAGTTTCTTTTGCTGTGCAGAAGCTCTTTAGTTTAATTAGATCCCATTTGTCAATTTTGTCTTTTGTTGCCATTGCTTTTGGTGTTTTAGACATGAAGTCCTTGCCCATGCCTATGTCCTGAATGGTATTGCCTAGGATTTCTTCTAGGGTTTTTGTGGTTTTGGTCTAACATTTAAGTCTTTGATCCATCTTGAATTAATTTTTGTATAAGGTGTAAGGAAGGGATCCAGTTTCAGCTTTCTACATATGACTAGCCAGTTTTCCCAGTACCATTTATTAAATAGGGACTCTTTTGCCCATTTCTTGTTTTCTGACGAAAACAGTTTGTCAAAGATCAGATGGTTGTAGATGTGTGGTATTATTCCTGAGGGCTCTGCTCTATTCCGTTGGTCTATATCTCTGTTTTGGTACCAGTACCATGCTGTTTTGATTATTGTAGCCTTGTAGTATAGTTTGAAGTCAGGTAGCATGATGCCTCCAGGTTTGTTGTTTTGGGTTGGGATTAACTTGGCAATGTAGGCTCTTTTTTGGTTCCATATGAACTTTAAAGTAGTTTTTTCCAATTCTATGAAGAAAGTCATTGGTAGTTTGATGGGGATGGCATGGAATCTATAAATTACCTTGGGCAGTATGGCCATTTTCAAAATATTGATTTTTCCTACCCATGAGCATGGAATGTTCTTCCATTTGTTTGTGTCCTCTTTTATTTCGTTGAGCAGTGGTTTGCAGTTCTCCTTGAAGAGGTCCTTCATATCCCTTGTAAGTTGGATTCCTAGGTATTTTATTCTCTTTGAAGCAATTGTGAATGGGAGTTCACTCATGATTTGGCTGTTTTTCTGTTATTGGTGTATAAGAATGCTTGTGATTTTTGCACATTGATTTTGTATCCTGAGACTATGCTGAAGTTGCTTATCAGCTTAAGGAGATTTTGGGCTGAGACGATGGGGTTTTCTAGATATACAGTCATGTCATCTGCAAACAGGGACAATTTGACTTCCTCTTTTCCTAATTGAATACACTTTATTTCTTTCTCCTGCCTAATTGCCCTGGCCAGAACTTCCAACACTATGTTGACTAGGAGTGGTAAGAGAGGGCATCCCTGTCTTGTGCCAGTTTTCAAAGGGAATGCTTCCAGTTTTTGCCCATTCATTATGATATTGGCTGTGGGTTTGTCACAAATAGCTCTTATTATTTTGAGATATGTCCCATCAATACCTAATTTATTGAGAGTTTTTAGCATGAAGGGCTGTTGAATTTTGTCAAAGGCCGTTTCTACTTCTATTGAGATAATTATATGGTTTTTGTCTTTGGTTCTGTTTATATGCTGGATTACATTTATTGATTTGCATATGTTGAACCAGCCTTGCATCCCAGGGACGAAGCACAATTGATCATAGTGGATAAGCTTTTTGATGTGCTGCTGGATTCAGTTTGCCAGTATTTTATTGAGGATTTTTGCATCAATGTTCATCAGGGATATTGGTCTAAAATTCTCTTTTTTTGTTTTGTCTCTGCCAGGCTTTGGTATCAAGATGATGCTGGCCTCATAAAATAAGTTAGGACGATTCCCTCTTTTTCTATTGATTGGAGTAGTTTCAGAAGGAAGGGTACCAGCTCCTCCTTGTACCTCTGGTAGAATTCGGCTGTGAATCCATCTGGTCCTGGACTTTTTTTGGTTGGTAAGCTATTAATTATTGCCTCTATTTCAGAGCCTGTTATTGGTCTATTCACAGATTCAACTTCTTCCTGGTTTAGTCTTGGGAGGGTGTGTACATCCAGGAATTTATCCATTTCTTCTAGATTTTCTAGTTTATTTGCGTAGAGGTGTTCATAGTATTCTCTGATGGTAGTTTGTATCTCTGTGGGATCAGTGGTGATATCCCCTTTATCATTTTTTATTGTGTTTATTTGATTCTTCTCTCTTTTCTTCTTTATTAGTCTTGCTAGCAGTCTATCAATTTTGTTGATCCTTTCAAAAAACCAGATCCTGGATTCATTGATTTTTTGAAGGGTTTTTTTTGTCTCTATCTCCTTCAGTTCTGCTCTGATCTTAGTTATTTCTTCTCTTCTGCCAGCTTTTGAATGTGTTTGCTCTTGCTTCTCTAGTTCTTTTAATTGTGATGTTAGGGTGTCAATTTTAGATCTTTCCTGCTTTCTCTTGTGGACATTTAGTGCTATAAATTTCCCTCTACACACTGCTTTAAATGCATCCCAGAGATTCTGGTATGTTGTGTCTTTGTTCTCATTGGTTTCAAAGAACATCTTTATTTCTGCCTTCATTTTGTTATGTTCCCAGTAGTCATTCAGGAGCAGGTTGTTCAGTTTCCATGTAGTTGAGTGGTTTTGAGTGAGTTTCTTAATCCTGAGTTCTAGTTTGATTTCACTGTGGTCTGAGAGACAGTTTGTTATAACTTCTGTTCTTTTACATTTGCTGAGGAATGCTTTACTTCCAACTATGTGGTCAATTTTGGAATAAGTGCGATGTGGTGCTGAGAAGTATGTATAATCTGTTGATTTGGGGTGGAGAGTTCTGTAGATTTCTATTAGGTCCACTTGGTGCAGAGCAGAGGTCTACTCCTGGATATCCTTGTTAACTTTTTGTCTTTTGGATCTGTCTAATGTTGACAGTGGGGTGTTAAAGTCTCCCATTATTATTGTGTGGGAGTCTAAGTCTCTTTGTAGGTCTCTAAGGACTTGCTTTATGAATCTGGGTGCTCCTGTATTGGGTGCATATATATTTAGGATAGTTAGCTCTTCTTGTTGAATTGATCCCTTTACCATTATGTAATGGCCTTCTTTGTCTCTTTTTGTCTTTGTTGGTTTAAAGTCTGTTTTATCCGAGACTAGGATTGCAACCCCTGCCTTTTTTTGTTTTCCATTTGCTTGGTAGATCTTCCTCCATCCCTTTATTTTGAGCCTATGTGTGTCTCTGCATGTGAGATTGGTCTCCTGAATACAGCACACTGATGGGTCTTGACTCTTTATCCAATTTGCCAGTCTGTGTCTTTTAATTGGAGCATTTACCCCATTTGCATTTAACATTAATATTGTTATGTGTGAATTTTATCCTGTCATGATGATGTTAGCTGGTTATTTGGCTCGTTAGTTGATGCAGTTTCTTCCTAGCATTGATGGTCTTTGCAATTTGGCATGTATTTGCAGTGGCTAGTACCAGTTGTTCCTTTCTATGTTTCTTGCTTCTTTCAGAAGCTCTTGTAGGGCAGGCCCGGTGGTGACAAAATCTCTCAGCATTTGCTTGTTTGTAAAGTATTTTATTTCTCCTTCACTTATGAAGCTTAGTTTGGCTGGATATGAAATTCTGGGTTGAAAATTCTTTAAGAATGTTGAATATTGGCTCCCAGTCTCTTCTGGCTTGTAGAGTTTCTGCCGAGAGATCAGCTGTTAGTCTGATGGGCTTCCCTTTGTGGGCAACCTGACCTTTCTCTCTGGCTGCCTTTAACATTTTTTCTTTCATTTCAACTTTGGCCAGTCTGACAATTATGTATCTTAGAGTTGCTCTTCTCACCGAGTATCTTTGTGGCATTCTCTGTATTTCCTGAATTTGAATGTTGGCCATATCCAGTTCAGGAAGTCTTCCTGGATAACAACCTGCAAAGTGTTTTCCAACTTGGTTCCATTCTCCCCATCATTTTCATGTACACCAATCAGACATAGATTTGGTCTTTTCACATAGTCCCATATTTCTTGGAGGCTTTGTTTGTTTCTTTTTACTCTTTTTTCTCTAAACTTCTCTTCTTGCTTCATTTCATTCATTTGATCTTCAATCACTGATACCCTTTCTTCCAGTTGATTGACTTGGCTACTGAAGCTTGTGCATTTGTCATGTAGTTCTCAAGCCATAGTTTTCAGCTCCATCAGGTCATTTAAGGACTTCTCTACACTGGTTATTCTAGTTAGCCATTCATCTAATCTTTTTTCAAGGTTTTTAGCTTCTTTGTGATGGATTCAAACTTCCTCCTTTAGCTCGGAGAAGTTTGATCATTTGAAGCCTTCTTCTCTTAACTCCTCAAAGTCATTTCCTGTCCAGCTTTGTTCTGTTGCTGTTGAGGAGCTGCATTCCTTTGGAGGGGGAGAGGCACTCTTATTTTTAGAATTTTCATATTTTCTGCTCTGTTTTTTCCCCATCTTTGTGGTTTTATCTACCTTTGGTCTTTGATGATGTTGACGTACAGATGGGATTTTGGTGTGGATGTCCTTTCTGTTTGTTAGTTTTCCTTCTAACAGTCAGGACCCTCAGCTGCATGTCTGTTGCAGTTTGCTGGAGGCTCACTCCAGACCCTGTTTGCCTGGGTATCAGCAGTGGAGGCTGCAGAACAGCGAATATTGCTGAACAGCAAATGTTGCTGCCTGATTGTTCCTCTGGAAGTTTCATCTCAGAGGGGTACCCGGTCATGTGAAGTGTCAGTCTGCCCCTACTTGGGGGTGCCTCCCAGTTAGGCTACTGAGGGGTCAGGGACCCACTTGAGGAGGCAGTCTGTCCATTCTCAGATCTCAAAGTCCGTGCTAGGAGAACCACTACTTTCTTCAAAGCTGTCAGACAGGGACGTTTAAGTCTGCAGAAGTTTCTGCTGCCTTTTGTTCACCTATGCCCTGCCCCCAGAGGTGGAGCCTACAGAGGCAGGCAGGCCTCCTTGTGCGGCAGTGGGCTCCACCCAAATCAAGCTTCCTGGCTGCTTTGTTTGCCTACTGAAGCCTCAGCAATGGTGGGCGCCCCTCCCCCAGTCACGCTGCCGCCTTGCAATTCCATCTCAGACTGCTGTGCTAGGAATGAGCCAGGCTCTGTGGGCGTGGGACCCTCCAAGCCAGGCACGGGATATAATCTCTTGGTGTGCCATTTGCTAAGACCATTGGAAAAGCACAGTATTAGAGTGGGAGTGACCCGATTTTCCACATGCCATCTGTCACAGATTTGTTTGGCTAGGAAAGGGAATTCCCTGACCCCTTGCACTTCCCAGGTGAGGCAATGCCTTGCCCTGCTTTGTCTCACACTTAGTGTGCTGCACCCACTGTCCTGCACCCACTGTCCTACAAGCCCCAGTGAGATGAACCCAGTACCTCCGTTGGAAATGCAGAAATCACTAGTCTTCTGCGTTGCTCACGCTGGGAGCTGTAGACTGGAGCTGTTCCCATTTGGCCACCTTGGAACCGCCCCCCTGCCAACTGAAGACATTCTTTGCTCTCATTTCTTTTTTAAAAAACATAAATAGGTGACCCATGACATTCTCCTGTGTGTCTGTCTTGTCTGAATTGTAGCAGATAATCTGTACTTGAGTAACGCAACCACCCATCATCTAACACTAATAAGGCAAATGTTTGAGAGCCATGGATGCCTGCAGTTTTTCAGCATGGCTACAAAAGAAGTTACTGCATCACATGTTGACTCCTTTGTCTGCCAGGATGGTACCTAAAAGGTCTTTTTTCATACAGTCTTAAGACTTGTCACAGAGAGATTATGGACTTGAAATCAATAAAATGCCAATAAAAACGCTCTTTCTATCGGTGAGGATCTAGAGACACTTATGACTTCCTATGTTTGCTTGTTTAGGCATTGCTCTAACTTTTAATGTTTATATATTATTATATCTATTTCTGTAAAAATATTGAAGATATTGGATGATTTAGGTAAATATTAACTTTGGAATAATCTATAAAATTATGAAATTGTGTCAATTATTTTCCAAGTAGTTATTTACTTCAGTATTCAAGTATAACTATTGCCTACTTATATTTGTAGAATAAAATGTGTGAAATTAACTTATTATTATAGCTATTTTATTTGGTTAGCTTATTTTTATTAGTGTAATAATGTATTTCAGGCATAAATCCCAATCTATTTTCTGAGAGATTTTTGTGCAATAGCCATTTCTCTTCATTTATAAATATATTCACTTCAGTACAAAATTAAGAAATCTGAACTTTCAGTTAAAATTTTTGAAAATTCCTGGCCAGGTGCAGTGGCTCATGCCTGTAATCCCAGCACTTTGGGAAGCCGAGGTGGGTGGATCACCTGAGGATGGGAGTTTGAGACCAGCCTGACCAACATGGAGAAACCCCATCTCTACTAAAAATACAAAATTAGCTGGGTGTGGTGGTGCATGCCTGTAATCCCAGCTACTTGGGAGGCTGAGGCAGGAGAATTGCTTGAACCCGGGAGGCAGAGGTTACAGTTAGCTGAGATCGCACCATTGCACTCTAGCCTGGGTGACAAGAGTGAAATTCCATCTCAAAAAAAAAAAAGAAAAAAGAAAATTCCTTAGTAGACTTTTTATAGTTGATTGATATTCTCTATTAAAGTTGATATTTTACTTAATTTTAATATATATTTGCCCTCCTTAAACCACATACATTAGTTTCTATATTTATACCTTCCAAATGTCTCTTTGTATCATTTACTTCTTGAGTAACTTTAGATATTGTCATGATATTATGATTCAAGAGAGCAAGAGTACCCATTAATATTATTTATTAAATTGACCAATTCAAAAACATGAACACGAATGCAAGGATTTTCCCCTATAATCAATACCAGTGATGCTATTCTATGAATTGAGTTATGTCAATAGCAGTCAGATAATTTGCAGAACATTCTGGTGCAATCTGTGCTTTCAAAGATAGAATGTAAAAAATGTGGAAAGATGTCCTTATTGAATTACAAGAATAATGATAGTTTTAGAGTAAGTTTTACACTGTAAAGTTAAAGGACCTATGACACTAAAGTAAAAAAAGTCTGTGGGTTATTTTATTGGGGGGATTTACAACTTATTCTTTGTAAGTCAGATTCTTAATAATTTCTCTATATTTTAAAATTAGAAAAATATTCCAGGACAAACTATATAACTGTTGCATATATAAATGGAAGGGGTGACACAAAACTAAAATATATATGTCTATAATTTTAAGAAAAAATGTTTTTTCAAATATTTTTGAGGGTTTATAGAAGAATACGTTTTCTTCTATAAAAATCAAGAATGGTTTGCGTACTGTTTAAAGAAAGAGTTGACATTTGCAGGGTAAAGATGTTAAAGGATTTTTCTCCCTTCTGATTTGGAGTCTTCATAGACAAGACTTTTATAGTTTTACATTTGCAGAATGTATAGATTTATTCTTATTAAATATATACCATTTTGCAAGAGTTTTACTACACATTGAGTATTGTGGGAATTCAAATATTAACATATAACTCTTATCTCCAAGGTGCTTATTATGCAGTTTGGGAGAAATTACATACTAATGTGAAAAACGATAAAAGCAATTGTCCTAGACCATTTGGCTCCTATAACAAATTACCATAGACTGGATGCTTAAACAACAAAAAATTATTTTTCACAGCTCTGAAGGCTGAAAGTTTGAGACCAGAGTGCCAGCATAATTGGGTTCTGGTAAGGGCTCTCTGCCTGATTTGCAGAGGGTATCTTCCTGCTGTGCCCTTGCATGGTCAAAGAGAGCAGAAAGAAAAGAAAAGCAAGCTTTATTGTTTTGTATCTATGTTTTGTGTTGTTAAGCTAAAACTGTTAAGGAAGGTCACAAACAAGTGGAATTTGATGTAAATAGAATTTCCCTTTAACAAAAGCACTTGTGAGGCAATGTAAATAGTAAATAAATGTAGGGAGCTGGGAATCAGCAATGACTTCTGTCAAGATACTGACCCCACATAAATAGAAAATATATCTAACATGGAAGATAGATCATAAAAGAAAATTTGAACCTACCTGATGGGTAGATTTGAATTACTGGCTTAAGCGGCTGAACTTTGTTCCCAGTATGTTTACTCCATTGAGTGCATGGATTCTTGGAAGATATATCTGGAACCACTTCCAGAAGCAAATGAAAAATTAGACTACAGTCCCATCTCCCATGTTTAAACTCATTTGGTACCATTTCAATAAGTTTTATGTAAGTATTGTATACAAAACTGCAAGCTAAAAAATAAATGTTCTAGGTCATAGGGAGTCAGTAAAATTTTAGGAGCAAGGGTGATTTTATTAAGAAGACTAGTATGCAGGTGGCAAAAAATAGCTATATAATAATAAAATAATGTATTCACATCATCAAGAGGCACAAAGATAGAGGTGGTTTAGGTGGTCTGTGGAGGTCCCACATAGCAGACAGTCTAGCTGTTGTAAGCCATAGGGACAGAATATATATTGACTTTGCTTGCCGCACCCCTCGGCCAATTGTTTAGTTGGGAAATGGAGTGCCCAATGAAGACTGTGGCAGGTAGAATTGGAGTGAGGAAGCAGAAGCACCATAACTTTCATCCTCATCAAGGCCACATAGAGAGGAGTTCACCATGTGAAGAAATATGAAGCATAGCATGTTTCTAATAAAGAATAAATTACAGGAGCAGTAAATCATTAAGTAAATGCAGGTGGGAGCTTCGGAGCTGATGCCTATGGAGAGCTGGAGATGTAAGGTTATTACAGCTCAGGAAAGAGCAGGTAAAGACCTGAACCAGGGTAGCAGGCCTTGAAATAGAAAGGCATGTGAACTGTACAAAAAATAAACTTATTCTTTTCATTTTTGTATACTTGTGTCGAGCATCTGAATCAACAATTTGAAACATAGTTTTGCCCTCAGCAAATTTCTAAATGGCCTAAAATTGGTTTGTCCTCTGAACAATTCTAAAAAGACTTTTTGACTTGTAGGACACATTTATTCACTTGTCCTGAAAACCCTACCAATTCTTATGATCAAATTTTTATTTCTCTTCCTCTTTCATTTTTTCCCATTAATTTCTAGTTTGCTATTTTTCTCAAATTCTCTATTGTGTATTAACTCACTTTCTTCAATCCTCCTTTCCTTCTGCTCTATCAAAGTATTACTTCCTAAATAAGCCTTCTTGAGCTAGACAATATAGAATCTCACCACTACCTAACACTCCTCTTGTCTCTACTTTGATTTTATTCTAATGCTATATATACTATGTACTATCTAGTATAGTGCATAGTGTAATCATATATGTGATATATATATTTATGTAATGTATATCACAACCTATTTTTCCCTCTCTACTGTAAACTGAAATAGGACACTTTTTAAATTCTGTTCACTGCTATATTCTCTGCACTTAGAATATTTATTATCATGTAGGCATGAAATAAAATTTCATGAGTAAGTTACCTAAAACTAATTTGTTAATTTTAGGGAATATCTTCAAATTCATATGATTTTCACTTAAAAATAATTTACTTACTATTTTTTGAAACCCCACTTTATACTATGTACTGTAAAAATTTTTGAATATATAGAAATGAACAAAAATGTGTGGTCCCATATTTCATGGACCTTAGAGTTTGGTGGGAATGGTGACATTTATGCAAATTATCAAACAAAAGTGCAACTGTAAAATATTACAAATGCTAAGATAACAAAATATACTTTAATGAAAAAGCAAGCAAGGCTACTCTAAGGAGTGACTTTTTGCTAGGGTCATAAAAGAGATCTAAGAGCTAGCTAAGCAATAGAAATAGGCAGGGTCATTGTAAATGGAATGAATGGTCTGAATCAGTAAAGACTTTGGCCCGTGGAGAAACACAAAGGTCAATATACCTGGAGCTTGTAATGAGGAAAGATTAGATGATGATGAATTTAGAGAGATAGACAAGTACCAGAACACAAAGAAACTTCGAGGATCTATCAAAGATATTAATATGCAACTATAGTTGGTCTACTACAGTGGTTGTCAGTCATACTAGACCCAGTATCCTCTTTCTCTAACAAATGATTTATAATGCTCTTTTATTATTCAGATTAATTCAGTCATTATATAACCTATGCACATACATAGTTTCAGTAAAAATTCAATACACTGGTAATACTCTATATTATAAAAGAAAAAAAGGAAAGCAATTGTGTAATAAAATAATATGTACTTAAATCTGTGTATATGTTTCAATGTTTACATGTTGGAGCATAACTCCATTATAAGACATTGAAGTAATCAAAAGGTTACATTTGTGTGTAGGGTCATCATGAATTGCCAAATTTATGAAGATGAATACAAGTTATTGTTGTGGTAACTTAGATATAAGTGGTGTTATTTCAGTAGCAATGAAAACATATTTCATACAAAATAATTTTCATACAAAATAAGTGCATTCTTTTCTTCATTTTTACTGTAATTTCCTTCTTAGAAATTTTGGTATAAATTACACCTTGCAAAACATATGTGTTCATTTGTAATGTGCAGCTAGGTTATAGGCTCAGACGGTTACAAATACATTTTTTCACATACATATATCTTTTTCATTCATTCAAAAATCACATATCACACAAAATGAGGGAAAATTCTTAAATGTTTAGGGTTGTTGCACAAATAACAAGAAGTCTAACATCTGATGCATAGAATGTCAATGGTGAGACCACCATCATTTTAATTATAAGTAAAACCCTTCAAATAATTTCCAAAATGTGTCATAAGGGGTAAAGCTACCTACTGATTTTCAAGATCAGTTTTAACTTTTGGGTAAAAGTATTTAAAATTCCAACCCATTATTAAACTTGAATAATTAAAATGCTCATTCAGAAAGCCTAGCAGAATTGAGAAAGTGGAAAGTATGCTAGAAGAATAATCTCTGAGGACTCTAATATCTCTAATGTGGTTAGAACATATACCAATCTTTTTATCTTCTGGACAGCACACCATTTATGTTTCTAACATATGTCCAGGATGCCTGTTTAGTTTTATTCTTTCTTTCATTAGTTATAAAATGTACAATATAAAAATAAGATGTGGCAGAAGATTTGTACCTCTCTAGCCTTACATCAATAGTAAATTTCATAGCACAACCTTAAATTCGAATAAATGGGTTGCTTGGCTAAAATGTACCTCTGAGAACGACAAATAAGAAATTTCTTAGTCCTTCTTTTTTCTTTTTCTTTCCATTAATTGTCGTCTTCCTTGTCATCAGCATGGCAGTAAAAATTATGTGATGACCACACTGTGAAAAGAGGGAAGGTGGGCAGTATTTTAGGACTGAATCCAGAAGGCATTTCTGATATCCACTGGCTGATGGTTACTTCAAGCTGGTGAGACAGCTTTGTGGTCTGCCTTCTAGCTCTAAAGAGCAAACCAAAGAAGGAAAAAGAACAAGAATATAACTTACATATGAAAGGAGTTTATTTCTGGCCAGAGGCAAAATCTCTAAAGAAGCACTCTATTTTTTTCTATAATTTCATAAGAGTGTGATGTTTTACATTATAGATCATTTTTCCTTAAAACAGTGTCCATTTCCAGGTGATTTAGATCTATGCTCTCATTACCCATTCCCATTCCATAGAAAATGAATTAATAAATATTTAGGGAGTAGTGACAAACTGGAATACTTACAAATATTGACTATAAAATATGTTACACAGGATGTTATGTATTTTTTATTGAAGTGAAATTCACATAACACATAATTAACTATTTTAATGTATCAAATTCAGTGGCATTTAGTTCGTTAAAAATGTTGTTTAGCTACTAGTTATTTCTGGTCTCAAAACTTTGCATCAACCCAGAACACCCTGTACACTTTAAGTAATTATTCTCCATTCCCTTCTCCCCTGTGTCCTCTGGCAACCAATAATTTTTTTTCTGCCTTTGCAGATTTGACTATTCTGGATATTTCGTATAAAAGGAATCATACAATAGGAGACCTCTTATGTCTGGTTTCTTTCATTTACATAATGTGTTTGAGGTTCATACAAGTTGTGAAAGTCGTAGCTACATTCATGCCTCTGAGGCCTCAGCTGCTGGGGATGTTCCTCAAAGTCTTAGATCCCAGCCTTGCAGGCAATTTGTATTCACTCATGGCTAGGAGAGTGAACCTGCATCCCAAGTCCCAGGAAAAATTCAATTCAATTATTCAATTATTCAATTCAATTCAATTCAAATTCAATTCAATTCAATTCAATTCAATTCAATTCACAGTAATTCCATGAGACCCTGAGACCAGGACCCAGGTTCCACAGACACTTTTGAGTACTTATGTCCTGGAACCCAGCACTGCTGTGGCTGTCTATGGAGCACATCAGACTCAAAACCGAGAGAGAATCTCCTCACCTAAAACTCTCAACTCTGATGAAAACAAGAATAGGAGGAACTAAAAAGCCTTCGACAGAAAGGACCCTAACAGCCCATACTGCTGTTACTGATACCACAAACTCCTGCAGCCTAGACTCCTGAGGCACCCATAGTCCTCATGGACCATAGCTGATGAGCTGGATGGAGACTACATCATTGGATCTACCCAGAAAATCAACATCCAATCAACACTCTTGGACCCAACTGAATATCTACATGGAAAATAATAAAATTGGATCCTTATCTTCCACCATATACAAAAATTATCTCAAAATGGATAAAAGACCCAAATTTAAGACCTGAAACTAAAACTTCTGAAAGAAAACCTAAGGAAAAATCTACTTGACATTGGCCTTGACAATGATTATATATCACATCGAAACTCAAGCAACAAAAGCAAAAATAAATAAATTAGACTACACCAAATTAAAAAGCTTCTGAAGAGCAAATGAAAAAACAAATGAAAAAGGCAGTCTATCAATTAGGAAAAAGTATCTACTAATTATATATCTGATAAAGGGTCAATAGCAAAATATATTAAAATCTCACACAATTCAACAGCAGAAAAACAACCCAATTTAAAAATCAGCAAAGACCTGAATAGACATTTTTCCAGAGAAGATATAAAAGCAGCAAGCAGGTGTGTAAAAAGTGTTTAGCATCACTAATCATAAGGGATGAATAATCTCAATAAGAAATAAAAAGTTTCAACAACCTATCATAAGTAAAAAGATTGAATCAGTGATTACAAATGTCCAAACAAAGAAAAGCCCTGGACCAGATGTCTTCAATGGTGAATTTTATCACATTTAAAGAAGAATTAACACCACCCCTATTCAAACTCTTCCAAAATACAGAAGAGAAATGAATACTTCCTAACACATTCTGTGAAGCCATGATTATCCTGATACCAAAGCCAGAAAATGATGGCACAAGAAAAGTAGACCGATACC
Organism: Pan paniscus; assembly: GCF_029289425.2. Taxonomy (NCBI): domain Eukaryota; kingdom Metazoa; phylum Chordata; class Mammalia; order Primates; family Hominidae; genus Pan; species Pan paniscus. The sequence continues at coordinate 81,543,081 of NC_073259.2, forward strand.
CCTTATGAGTATAGCCATAATATTTCTTAACAAAATAGCAGAAAACTGAATGCACTACCACATTAAGAACGTTATACACAATGACCAAGGTGGGTTTATTCCAGGAATGAAAGAGGGGTTGAACAAAAGACAATCAATCAACGTAATATACTATGTAAACAAGTTTAAAAGTACTTAAACCTCTCAATAAATTCAAAAGAATCATTGACAAAAAGTCAATATCCTTTCATAATAAAAACACTTAGTAAACTAGAAATAGAAAGGTACTTCCTTAACATGCTAAAAGGAATTCTGTAAAAACACACAGCTAACATTATATTCAGTGATGACAGACTGAAAGCTTTTCTATTAAGATCAGTAAAAAGATAAGAATGCCCACTTTTCCTGTTGTTATTCAATATTGTTCTGGAAGTGCAAGTCAGAACAATTAGGCAAAAGTAAAAAGAAACAAAAGGCATCCAAATTGTAAAGGGAAGTATAAACTATACCTGATTGTATATGAAAAGACTCTCTAGAAATATCATAAAGAAGTAACAAAATATACTAAAGCTAATAAGCAAATTCTATAAAGTTGCAGGGTACAAGATCAACACATGAGTTGTGCTTTTATATACCGGTAATTAATCTGAAATCAAATTAAGACAATTCCATTTACAATAGTATAATTGTAAATTACAAGTTACCATAGAGAAAAATTCCATTTACAATAGCATAAAAGAGTAAAATATCTACAAATAAATTTAACCAAATAAGAGAAAACTACAAAACGTTACTGAAAGAAATTAAAGAAGGCTTAGTTAAATGAAAAGACATCTTATGTTTACAAACTGAAAGTCTTAGATTATTAAAATGATAATACTCCCCAAAATATTTTACAGATTCAATACAATCCCTATCAAAATTCCAATTGCCTTCTTTTTGCAGAAATAAAAAAGTCAATCACCAAATTCATATGAAATTGCAAAACAATATTGCAAAAGAAGACCAAAGTTGGAGAACTCATAATAATTTTCAAAACTTGCTATAAACCTACAATAATCAAAACAGTATGGTACTGACATAAGCATAAACATTTAGACAAATGGAATAGAATTGAGCTTCCAAAAAGAAATCCAAAAATCTATGGCTAATGGATTTTCAACAAGGATGCCAAGACATCCTTTTCAATGGGAAAGAATAGTATTTTCAAAAAATAGTGCTGGCATAACTGAATAAGCACTTTCATTAGAATGTATTTGGACCTGTACCTACCTCAACATACAGTACAAAAGTTAATATGGATCAACAACTAAATGTGACAGCTAAAGCAATAAAATTATTAGAAGAAAGCATAAGGATAAATCTTCATGATTTCAGATTTTGCAGTAGATATTTTAGATTTGACACCAAGAACACAAAAAATAAAATAAAAAATAAATAAATTGGACTTCACAAAAAATGAAATGTTTTATGTATCTAAAGTCTACCAAGAAAGTGAATAAACAATCTACAGAATGGGAAAAAGCATTAACAAATCATATAACTTATAAAGGTTTCACATCGAAAATATATTAGAAACTCTTGCAACTCAATGACAAAAAGACAAACAACCCAATTTAAAAATGTGCAATAGACTTCAATAGACATTTCTTGAACAATGATATCAAATGACAAACAAACACATGAAAAGATGTTCAACTGCATTGATAAGTAAGGAAATGCAAATAAAAACCACAAGTGAGCTACAACTTCATACCTGCTAGGATGGCTATAATTAAAAAACAATAACAACAACACATAAGAAAACAAGTGTTGGCAAGGATGTGGAGAAATAAGAACCCTTCTACATTGCTGGTAGAAAGGTAAAAAGTATAGTCACTGTGATTTGTTGGTTCTTCAAGATTGTAAACACAGCACCAGCATGTTACCCAGCCATTTTACAACTAGAGAAATAAAAACATATGTCCCTACAAAAACTTGTACATGAAGGTTTATAGCTGCATTATTCATAACAGCTCAGAAATGGGACCACTCAAATGTTCATCAACAGATGAATGGATAAACAAAATATAATATACATATAGTGGAATATTATTAAGCCATAAAAAAGGAATGAAGTACTGCTATATTTCACTCTGAAGGGAAAAGTACAGCACCAATACAACTCTGGGGAAAAAGAGGAAAGATGATATTTCAAATTTTGGTGACCCATGATGCAGGGCACAGATGCAGTTTGGTTCCCAGATCTAAGTGAGCACAAAGGCAACTTGGGTCCTGGAGAATGAGGCACCATGCAGTGGTGACTCTGGACTCTGGAATGGTGGGACATTGTAGTAGCCTAGGCCCTATGCAGCTGGATGTTGCAGCAACGACCCAGGAATGGTGGGGCCCAAGTTGTTGAGGCTCCAGGAGGCAGGGCAACGGTTTAGAAGCAGTACAGCTATTATTATAATTACTCCACTGGCTAGAGTGGGGAACCTCAGCAGTTCAGCCTCTAGGGGAGCTATTCCAGGGATATAGGGTGCTGTGGCTGTTCAGCCTGGAGTTTGTGTTGGCGCAGCTTAGCCAAAGTTTTGTTTTCCTGAGACTTGAAGCACTTCATTTCAGCTGAGCCCCAGGAGAGACAGCTGTACTGCTGGGCCAAGATTCTCTTTCCCTGGGAAGTGGGAAGCTCAGGCTTCTCTACTGTTTTTCTAAACTTTACTTCATCTATCTCTGCTCTGATTCTTATTTTCTTCCCTCTGCTGACTTTGGTATCAGCTCTTCTTTGGTTCCTTCATGGGTAAGGTTAGGTTACTGATGTGAGATTTTTTTCTTCCTTTTTAATGCAGAAATTTACAGCTATGAAATTCTCACTCAGCACTGCTTTTGCTGAATTCTGTAAATTTGATATGTTCAGTTTTCATTTTTATTCACCTCAAAGTATTTTCTAATTTCCCTTGTGATTTCTTCTTTGTTCCATTGGTTATTGTAGAGTATGTGTTAAATTTTTACATATTTGTGAAATTACTAAATTTTCTTCTGTTATCGATTCCTACTGTTTATTCTATTGCAGTCAGATACTCTAGTTTATATAATTTCAATCTCAATCTTATAAAATTTATTGACATTTCTTTTGTAGCCTAAATATGGTCTATACTGGAGAATGTCTCATGTACATGTGAGAAGAATATGTATTTTGCTGTTGTTAGGTGGAGTGTTCTGCATATATCTGTTACATTTAATTGGTTTATAGTGTTGTTCTAGCCCTTTATTTTCTTATTGATATTTTTTCTAGTTTGTTATAACTATTATTTAAACTGGGATATCAGTCTCCAACTGTTATTATAGAACTTTCTATTTCTCTCTTCAATTCTTTCAATATTTGCTTCATATATTTTTGTGCTCTCTTGTTTAGTGTATATATGTTTATAATTGTTATATATTCTTGACAAATTGATGTTTTAATTGACATATGTCTTTTTTTTCTTTTATAGAAATTTTGTCTTCAAATAGATCTTGTCTGATATTAGTATAGCTACCCCAAATCTCTTGGTTATTAATCCACTCTGCCAGTCTCTCTTTTTAATTGAAGGGTTAATCAATTTACATTTAAAGTGTTTATTAGTAATATGAAATTACTTCTGCTACTTTGTTATTTTTCATGTGTCTTATACCTTTTATGTTCTTCAGTTCCTCCAATACTTTTTACTTTTGTTATTGATTGATTCTTTGAGTGTACTATTTTGATTCCCTCTTTATTTCCACTTACGTATATTTAGTTATTTTCTTTGTGGCTACCATAGAGATTACAGTTAACATGCTAAATTTTTACCAATCTAGTTTTAATTAATTCCAATTTAGCTTCCATAGTATGTATTAACTTCATCTTCACCCATTTAGGTTTTAATTGTTACAAATTATATCTTTATATATTATATACCCATTAACTTAGATTTATAATTATTGTCTTATGTACCAAAAAACATAGAAAAGAAAAAGAGAAATTAAAATAAGAAAAAATATTTTTCTTATTTAAAAAAATAAAAAAATTCTTATTTATTAAATAAAATTGTGTATATTTCATTAATATAAAAATTAATTTTTATATTTACATTTGTATTTACCTTTACCACAGCTCTTTATGTCTTTTCTTCGCTGTAGGTTATCATCTAGTGTCTTTTCATTTTAGCCTGAAGGACTCCCTTCATTATTTATCATAGGGAAGGTTTACTATCAATGAGCTTCCTTGGCTTTTGTTTATCTGATCATGTCTTTCTTCTCCCCCTTTTTTGAAGAATAGCTTTATTGGATATAGAACTTGGTTGACAGGTGGTTTTTTGGTTTTGTTTTTTGTCTGTTTGTTTTTTCTCTCAGTACTTTAAATATACAATTTTTATCATCTTGCTGCCTTCTGGTCTCTGTATCTTCTGACGAGAAGTCAGTTGTTAATTTAATTGAGTGCTCCTTGTACATTATGAGTTACTTCTCTTTTGAAACTTTCAAGGTTATCTCTGTCTTTTATTTTCACAGTTTGATCGTAATGTGTTGGTTTAGATCTCTTTGAATTTAACTTGTTTAAATATGTTGAGTTTTCTTATGTGCACATTCATGTCATTCATAAAACTTAGAAAGTGTTCGATTATTAAAAAAATATTCTTTTTGTACCTTTCTCTTCTTTCTGGAACTCCCAAAATGTATATATTGTGTACATGATGGCATCCCGTAGGTATCATAAGATCTGTTTATTGTTTTTTCTTCTCTTATGACTGGGAAATAACAATCCCCTGTCTTTAATTCACAGATTTTTTTTCTCCCACCTGCTCAAATTTGCTGTTGCACACCTCGTGAATTTTCATTTTAGCTATTGTGCTTTTCAAACCCCAGAAATTCTATTAGGTTTGTTTTTAAAATTTGTATTCTTTATCGATATTTACCACTTTTCCATGCATCATTCTACTGATTGACCTTAGTTCTTTGTCTATTTTTTTCTTTAGTTCTTTGAGCATATTTGAGATTACTTAAAATAGTTTCTTAGTAAGCTAATTTAAAATCTTTATCTAATAAGTCCAAAGTTGGAACTTTATTTATTTATTTTAACTAATAGACTATTTTTAGAGCCCTTTAGGTTTATAGAAAAATTGACCAGAAAATACTGACAGTTCTCCAAGATTCTCAACCCCTCTGCACACGGTGTTTCCTACTAACATCTTGCATTCATGTGGTACATGTATTATGATTGATAAACCACTATTGACATATTATTATAAACTAATGTTCATAGCTTACATTAGAGTTCACCTTCTTTGTTGTAGAGTTGTATGTGTTTTGACAAATGCATAATGTCATGCATATACCATTACAGTGTCATACAGAATACTGTTCTAAAATTTCTGTGCTCCATCTATTTATCCTTCATTTCCATCTGCCAAACTCCTGGCCAGCAGTGATATTTTACTGTCTCCAGAGCTTTGCTTTTCCATGAATGTCATATAGTTGAAATCATGCAATGTGGAGCTTTCTCAGACTGTCTTCTTTCACTTAGCAATATGGACTTAAGGGAACTTCTATTTCTTTTTCTATTTATTTATTCATTTTTTTCTGTGAATGGGTCATACTTTCCTGTTTATTTGCATGCATTGCAAGTTTTTTATTGATGACTAGACAATTTGTATATTTGAATGTGATAACTTTGTAAATCAGATTCTCCCACTTCTCCAGGGGCTATTTTTTTCTTTTCTTTTCTTTGTGTTTTACTATTTTTTTCTTATTAAGGGCAGCAGCTGCTCATTTGTTTAATGTCTGTTTCAAATTCTTTTTGCAAAGACTATATTTATTTTTCTTTATGATTTCTGAAGTCTCCGTTCCATAATCTCTGCAGTCACCCTGTGACCTGACAGATTTTTCTAGTGGTCTGAACCCAATAAGAAAAAGAAGAGGGCCAGGCACTGTGGCTCGCGCCTGTAAACCCAACATTTTGGGAGGCCAAGGCGGGTGGATCACTTGAGGTCAGGAGTTTGAGACCAGCCTAGCTAACATGGCAAAACCCCGTCTCTACGAAAAATACAAAAAATTAGCCAGATATGGTGACACACACCTGTAATCCCAGCTACTCTGTAGGCTGAGGCAGGAGAATTGCTTGAACCAGGGAGGTGAAGTAGCAGTGAACGGAGACTGCACCATTGCACTCCAGTCTGGGTGACAGAGCAAGACTCTGTCTCAGAAAAAAAGAAGGGAGAGAGAGAGAGAAAAAAAAAGATGTTTTGTCTGTTTACAGTTCTTCTGCCAGTGCCACTCAGGAAGCCACTTTAGACCAATGGCATTGAAACAATGGCCAGCATCACCAAGCAGATCATAACTCACAACCTTGATTTTTGAAAAAAAAAAAATCCTTAAAGCTGCACCAGAACACAGGTTATCATATCTACAGCTGCCTGCTACAGGAAAAGGTAATTTTGGATGGTAGATGCTATATGAAACACCAGAATTTACCAGCTCCTTTCTTTATCGAGCATTCCCCCTGGATGCCACAAATAGTTGGCATCTGTTTCAAAACTCTGTAGTTTTGAAAATAACTGATTATAATAGTTTTTGTCAAAGTAATAGTTGTTTTGGTGGAGGGTCAAATACCTAGAGCAGCGTATCTGTCATCCTCCTTGATATCATAAAGATAGGTCTTTTGATTCCAAAATTAAGTTAACTTTCTGAATAAAGTTTGTTTTCCAAAAGACCCTTACTTACTTTACAACTTGTATGTGCCTTTCTCTGCCATAAGATATTATATGGCTGAGGATTAAATAAAAATATTAATTACCAAGATGCTTATTTTTATATATAGAAAAGTTCACCTTTGTAACAATACAAGAATGTACACACTTAAAAGTAATTTTAAGTATGCATAGTTTCACATCCAGATTGGGCCTTCTCTCAGTCATCTGTCCATTCAATGTTAGTTTTTGGAGGAGGGGACATTTATACCACATAATACAATACCCAAAGGTAAAAGCAAACTGTCCCATGACTCTCCTATATTTTAAATGTATAACTCTTGGTAAAATTCTGCATTTAAAAAGTAATTAAGCAGAGGACCCTCACCATGGAAGATAAAGCAGTAAGATAAAACAATCCTAACTACTGCATGAAGAAATTAAGTTTAATATAAAGATTGATTCCCTGACAGTAAGAGTTTTTGAATATTAGAAAGATTATTCTGAAGGTCTAAGTGATCTTCTCTGGAAAAAGGACATGATTACATAATTTTAAAATCCCCATATAGAATTTTTTAGAATGCTTCTTCTTTGAGAACTCTACTAGTTTTAAAACTGGTAAACATGAGAGCTGCTTTTGAAATCTGGACTCTGATGATTACTTTTTCAGAGGCCAAATGCAGTAGGCATCTGTGCCCAGCTGTTCGCAGAGGCACTTCTGCTTGAAGGGTGAACCATAGTTTATAACTGAAAACAGTCAGGGATATTGTGAAAGATATTTTAGTGGCAGACAACCATCATGAATGTGCTGACACTCCTAAGGAAAATGTATTTAAAAATTATTTTTAAGGTTTTTGCACATATAAAAAGTAAAAAGACCAAAAGAAAGTAATGGCAAAACTTTTTCCCTAATTTTGTATTTAATATATGTAGCCAGGTTAAGAAACTACTTACTACATAGCAAAAAAGAAGTGTTGAGACAATGGAGTCTAGAATGCTAGACAGAGTTTTTGTTATCCAGCCCTTTAAAAAAATTTAATATATGAATCACAGCAAAATTAATAAAAGTTTTGAAAATACAGAAATATTTAAAAATAGTGAGCAGCATTATAATTCAATCACTCATGGATAACTTAGGGTTAGAAGGTGTTTTTCTAGCCCTATCTTCTTTCAAAATTGAAATCATACTAAGCATGAAATTTTGTATCCTGCTTTTTTAAGCTATAACTTAGCATTTTGCTTTTTACTTAAATGTTTGTGTAAACATGCATATAGGTGGCATAACTGTCTAACTGCATACCATCATATAGAGGTTTTACAATATATCTAAGTATTCCCTAAAGTTTGCTATATCAGGATTAATTCTGAGAATCAAGATTACAATGTCAAATAAAGTGCATATATATTTCTGTTATGTAAATAGCACTATAGTCCCAATTTTTACATAATCAATGAAAAAATTACATCTTCAAATGCCTTTTTAGCATACTTAGGAATTTGCATATTTTTTCATATATAATTTATGGTTTATAAGTGTGCATTATTGCATTTAATAATAAACCAATCATGGCTGATCACTTTTAATTGTACTGTTTTGTTCTACTTCTCTGTACTCTATTTCATTTTTTGGTATCTATGTTTCTAAGTATTCTTTTTTGAGGTCCTTCTTTGTAAGTTTTAGATCCAGAGCAGCCACTTGCATTAAGTGAAATTGAATATTTACCCATATTTTTATGTCCTATTAATAACTTACATAACATTCAAATTACTTATTGTGGTAATTTTTAAATTTACTCTCAATCAATCCTCTTGATCCTAGAGTTCATTTTTGGGATGTGGGGTGGGAGGTCAGATTTCAAAATCTTTATATATTTATCTGTTGGATTATATATAGCGGTGTATTTTTATCTCTCCTATGATAATGTCTTTTTGCCAAATCTTCTAAAAGTATTTTTGTTTTCATAAATTTTATGCTTTTATTAATCAGATATAATTGTGACTACATTACATAATAGTAAATTAATACCCTTTGTCAAACATATTGTGTAAACCTCAATAATTTAATTTCTGTGATATCAATAACATCACTTTTTATTGAAATGAATCAATCTCTGTCCATGCTTTTGTTTTAAACTTTGTATTTAATTATATTTTACATGTGTCTCTTGTAAGACAATTGGTATTTGTTTAACTTGAAAAGTCATATTTGTATATTTGCTTTTCTTTATGAAGTATTAAGTTTATTTTTTATATTATCACAATATATTTAGGAGAAGCACATCTGGAATGGTGTAATGAGGAATTGCAAAAATCATCTGTTCCTCCATGAGAACCAAAAAAAATGACAAAAATTGTCAGTATAAACTCTTTCACAACTTTAGACATTAACAAAAGACATTAAAAAAATTCAAGCAGCATTTTTTTAAATAACTAACAGCTGAATCTCAGTGATAATAAGCTTTGTCACATATTGACTTACTCCATTCTTTCTCCCAATAACCATAACAGCTGAAAAAACTAATCACCCAATAGACACAGAGGTGTCAGAATTGGTTTGTTTCTCCACAAATGTCCCATCCCAAAACAATTGTCACTATTTGACCGATCTGGCATTTCCCTAGAAAAGTTCCATTCATCGGGAAAGTTTTATTTGAACTGATTCACAGCTCTCCCAATGAAAAAAGTTCTATCTACAGGATGTTTGTCGAAAATAATCAGCAGCGATTGTATACTACTACCATTGCCTAAGGCAGTGATACCAATTGGAGAAAATAAGAATTTGGCTATAAAAAACTTAAAAGAACAACATTAAACAAGGAATGAAATGTCAGTAGGAACTTAAAAATGCCCCCACATATTCCTGGGGCTCTATAAGGCCATACATTTGTTCAAAGTTGTATACATGTTGATATGATTTGGCTGTGTCCCCACCCAAATCTCATCTTGAATTGTAACTCCCACAATTCCCGCATGTTGTGGAAGGAATCTGGAGGAAAGTAATTGAATTGTAGGGGTGGGTCTTTCACGTAGTGTTCTTGTGATAGTGAATAAGTCTCACCAGATCTCATGGTTTTAAAAGGCAGAGTTCCCTGCATGAGCTCTCTCTTTGCCTGCTGCCATCCAAAGGTGTGACTTGCTCCTCCTTGCCTTCCATCATGATCTTGAGGCCTCCCCAGCCACACAGAACTGTAAGTCCATTAAAACTCTTTCTTTTGTAAATTGCCCAGTCTTGGGTATGTCTTTATCAGCAGTGTGAAAAAGGACTAATACACATGTCTGGAAAATAACTGAGAAGGCAAAAATGTTTTAATCTCTTTCTGTCCTTGAGTATTTGAACAGGTCAAGGCTAGGGCACAATTGTAAACTAACTTTCAGAGCATTGAAGACTTGCCCCAACAAACATCTCTTTTGAGATCCCCTCAAAAGAGGACAGAAGAAATTGGTTGAAGGCTTTTAAGAAAACATTTGCCCAATCTTACCTGACCTCAAAGCTAGCTATGCAGAGAAATAAATGATTGATTGTACTTGGCAAATAATCTAAACTTTGTAAACGTAGTCTAGTGAAGCCATTTAATAAACAAACAGCAACAACAAAACAACAACAAACAGCAAAAACAGTCTCTGGGCAGGAGGGAGAGCCAATAACTTCCAGTGTCACCATGTTATATAAAATACCAATTTTTCAACAAGAAAATCATGAGATGCAGAAGAAGACAGGAAAATATACATATATGGAGAATAGGTGCACACAGAAAAAAAAAGAGCAGTTGATAGAAACTGTATTTGAGGAAGCCATGATGTCATACTTGCAAGACAAATATTTTGTTAGCTACTGTAATATGTTCAAATAAATAAAGGAAACCATGACTAAAGAATTCAAGGAATCTGAGAATGATGTCCCATCAAATAGAAAATGTCAATAAAGAAACAGGAATTATTAAAAGGAAAGACCAAATAAAAATTCTTGAGTTGAAAAGTACACTAAATGAAATATAAAATTTACTAGAGGATTTCAGCAGCAGATTTGGGCATACAGAAAAAGGAATCAGCGGAATTAAAGATAGATTGAGATTATTCAGTCTGAGGAATACAAAGAAAAAGAATTTAAATAGTTAAATGAAGCCTCAGAGACATATGGAACATCAACAATCATACCAACATATGCAAAATGGATGTATTATAATTAAAGGAGATAAAAACACCTGTTATGATATCTGAAGGAACAATGTCTGGAAGATTCAAAATATGATGAAAAGTATTAAGCTAAATATCCAAGAGGCTCAATAATCTTTTTTTTAATTTATGTAGATTATACTTAAAAAAATCCACACCTACATTATAAGCATTATAGGCATACTTTTTTGTTTGTTTGTTTGAGACAGAATCTCACTCCTTCGCCCAGGCTGGAGGGCAGTGGTGCAATCTCTGCTCGCTGCAAGCTCCTACAGGCATACTTTTGAAAGCCAAAGTTAAGGAAACTTGAAGCAGCAAGAGGAAAGTCACTCATCATGTACAAGGGATTCTCCATAAAATTAATAGCTGACTCATTATCAGAAATTATGGAAGTCAGAAGGCACTGGGAAATACATATTCAAAGTATAGAAAGAAAATGGTAATCAACCATAAAATTTTTAAATTATATAACCTGCAAAAAGGAAAGCTTAATTATGACATTTGAAGTTAAATAAAAATGGAGGCTGAGCACAGTGGCTCTTGCCTGTAATCTCAGCCCTTGGGTAGGTCAAGGTGGGTGGATCACTTGATGCCAGGAGTTCAAGACCAGCCTGGCCAACATGACAAAATCCCATCTCTACTAAAAATATATAAACTAGGTAGGCATGGTGGTGTATGCTTATAATCCCAGCCTCTCAGGAGGCTGAGGCATGAAAATCACTTGAACCCAGGAGGCAACGGTTGCAGTGAGCTGAGATCACACCACTGTACTCCAGCCTGGGCAACACAGTGAGACTCTGTCTCAAAAAAAAATAAAAAATAAAAAACAAATAAAAATGGAAAGATTTGTTGTGAGTAGACTTTTCCTAAAATTAACACTAAAGAACTTTAGGCTGAAATAAAAGGAACTTGTATCCATCTGAGGAAATAAAGAGGACTAATAAGTTTATTACATAAGTGAATATAAACATAATTGAAATGTATTTTTGTTGTGACATTTTTCTTCTCATGTCTGATATAAAAATAACTACATAAAGCAATAATTATAAAATTATATTAATGGGTTATAATGTATGAGATATATTTTACATGCAATATTAGCAAACAGAAGTGGGCAAAACTGGAACTATTTTGAAGTAAATATTTTAAAATATATACTATTTAAATTATGTTGATACTAATATGAACTGGATGATAATTGTAATCCTCAGAGTAACCACTAAGAAAATGACACAAAAAAGCTAGTTTTATATATAATATGCTGGAAAATTTAAATGATGTGCTAGAATATACAAGTTTAACAAATTTAAGGTTGTTAAATAGATTAAGAATAGATTAACAAAAAAGTCATAATATATATAGGAAAAAAGAAAAATAGCCGATCTAAATCTTACATTATCAGTAATTACATTAAATGTGAATGGAATAAACAATTAAAAGTCAGAGATTGACAACATGGATAAAAAAAGAGTATGATGCAAGTAAATGCAGCTTACATGAGGCACACTTTACATTCAAAGACACAAATAGCTTGAAAGTAAAAGAATAGAAAACAATATACCATGTAGGCCGTAAGCAAGAGGGCTAAAGTGGCTTGCTGATATCAGACAAAATAGACATTAAAACAGAAGTTTTACTAGAGACAAAAAAAAGGTGTTTAACATTGATGGCATTCTAACTCAACAGAAATACATAAAAACAGTAAATGCATGTTGTCTGAACAACAGAGACCCAAAATACATAAAGGAAAAACGGACAGAAATGAGGGGAGATCGGTAATTCAAGAGTAATATTTAGAGATTTCAATAACAACATGCCTGTTTCTCTTCTGTTATCATGACTTCTGAATTTCACACTTTCAGTTTCTGTTCTCTAAAAAATAAAATTTTGTTACCTTGTATATTTTATAGTAATTTGTAAACTTTTCAATTTTAACTTAATTGAAATAAAATATATTTTTTCAATTTTAAGAATCATGGAGAGTAACTCTTGAGTCACCTTACATTGAAAGAGATACACAAACTTTTATTATCCTTAATTTTCACCCTATTACTTTATGGTTTTTACTTAATTTTTAAATTATTAATCAATGTTTAGTGACAAAAATGATCAAATGTCTATGTTATGTGTTTATATGTGTCTTTTGATTATTATTTTAGACTCCTAATCCAAATTTTGTAACATCATTTTAAATAATAATGATTTATTTAATTATTAACTTCGCAAAGTAGAATTTAAATGAGCTTTATAGAACAGTACATAAATTCAAGACATTTTTCATCCAAATTATTTGGTTATAATCAAACCAAGATTCCCGCGATGCCACATCAGAAGCATATAGACTAGGACATAGAAGGAATATGGAGGAATATTACTTTCATTATAAAAATGTAAATGTGACTATCAAATTTATACTCCTTTGTGATTCATGGCTCGCTGCTTAACACCTAAAATAAAATTGTAATTAGAGGTTAATATAGTGGAGCATTGTATCCTGCCATTATCATTCAGGAAAAACAAATAGGTGGAATTTATTTAGCAATAGTTGTGTGGGTATTTTAAAAATGAGGCTTTGTCTACTTTAGGTCTCAGAATCTTGAGTACATTTGGCAGATATTATCCACCAAGGCGATAAATCTAAATAAATTATGCCCGAAGTAATTCTTATGTTAGAATTTTGTAGAAATACATACCTCATTTAGATTAACTCAACCCACATTAATAAAAGTGAACTTTATAAAATGTGTTATATAATTACTATATAATTATCTAGTATATCTATATAATTATCTAGTATATTTTTATACTGTACATATGAATAGCAGACAATATTCCTATTTTTTGTAAACTATCTTAGACAATGTCTTTGTAATAGTTACCTTGACAGATAACATAAACTTTACTCAAGTTGATTACACTAAAACATGGTATAAAATAAATACCCTTAAACTCTACCATATTATATGCTGTTTAACAACTATGTGGCCTTTGAGAGACTAAACTCTTGTATTCATTGGAAAAAAAACTAAGTGATGTCAGTCAAAAGACTCAAAATGTAATGGTTTAAGGATCATGGTTTATTTTCTTTTTCTGCAAAAATTTCAATATTGCATGTCATCTTTTAGATTGAAACTAGTATTTACCATATGAGGTACTAGCTAGTGGAAGGGCAAAGAAAGAGTATAGGACATGCATGACTGATAATTATTTTCTGGACCTGTGTCAGTAGCACATGTTTTTTCAAAATATTCCTAAGTTAGAAATTAGTATTATGGCAACATATAACAGGATCATGGTTGTGGTCTATCTAGACAACCATGTACCTAACCACAATTTTATCACTATAAAATGAGAAAAAAAAAAACAGATGTTGTTCAACAGTTATTTAGCATACTTACCAAAATTTTCTACTCATCAATAAACTTATCTGTAAAATAGTTAAATATGCATTACCTACTACTAAGATTGTTGGAAGTATTAAATAATATAAAGAATGGAAAAATGTGTTATACATTTCATTATCAGTTCCTCTCTCTGTATTCTATCCCTCATGAGAAACAACTTTTTCCTCATAATATATATTGAATTACAAAAAAAAATTAACTTTGGTTAAAAAAAATTTGAAGCAGTGCTTATTGATTTTTAATGTATATAACTGTCACAAAAGGAATTTGTTTCATGTGTATATATGCAATGTTATTTCCGAAGATGCTAATTTATTCTTGATGAGGAGGAGCATCTTTACTTTTAGCAAGTCTTCCAGGTGATGGTTAAGAGGTGTTTTCTAGATTTCTGAATGCAATTAGTATGCAGTTTTAATTCCAACTTTTCATTCATTCCAATGTGTCTATTTTTAAAGCAAGGGTAATAAAATATTCACATTGGACTAAATTACGGTGTCTCTAGATATTTGGTGTTGCTCATTTTGATTTGGAGTAATGAAAAAGAAAAGAGGCTTCTTTTATTGTTTCTTTTACAATTAAATCAAAATAGGAAAACCTGCATGTATGGTGTGAATTCATAAGTACAGATTTTTCTAAAATCTGGTAAATAAATTTTAATTCCTGATGAATGTAGGATTAATGTGCCAACTAAAATGTTTATAGGCATATAAGATTTCTGTGTTTTGCTTGGGCGGTAAGTTACAGAGGAAATAATCTTGTTTCTGTTCCCAGCATCTTTAAATAAGTGGCATCTGTCTAAAACTACCTTTAAGTACATCTGTGAGTGGTGAAGATGCTACCGTCTATGCAGTCTGAAGAGTGTACGTTACACAACAAAATATTCTCTGTCTTAATTTGTCTTGCAGATTATACAATAATGATTTGTTTATAAGCATCAGATCTTTTTGTTTTTATTTCCAGCAGAGTGGAGCTGCTTCAAATGTTATCTATTTTTTTCTTCTCTTTTCTTTTTCTTTTTTTTTTTTAAGACGTACGGAGACTCGCTCTTTCTCTCAGGCTGGAGTGCAATGGCGCGATCTCAGCTCACTGCAACCTCCACCTCCCAGGTTCAAGCAATTCTCCTGTCTCAGCCTCCCCAATAGCTGGATTACAGGCACCTACCACCATGCCCAGCTAATTTTTGTATTTTATTTATTTATTTATGAGACAGAGTTTCGCTCTTGTTGCCCAGGCTGGAGTGCAATGGCACAATCTCAGCTCACCGCAAACTCCGCCTCACAGATTCAAGTGATTCTCCTGCCTCCTGAGTAGCTGGGGTTACAGGCATGCTCCACCATGTCCCGCCGATTTAGCTTTAGTAGAGACGGGGTTTTGCCATGCTGGCCAAGCTAGTTTCAAACTCCTGACTTCAGGTGATCTGCCTACCTCGGCCTCCCAAATTGCTGGGATTATTGGTGTGAGCCACCGCGCCTGGCCGAATGTACCCACTTTTAATATTGCCCCATAAATCACAGCCTATCTTTCAACTTACAATAGAGGTAGAATGATCTCCTCAAAGTTTTAGGTATAAACTAGCTTTTTCATGCTACAAATTAATAGATGTTAATCTTTTCTGGCTCAGGGGCCCCTATAAAAATGCAATATACATATACACACAACATTGGTATACAATTTAAAGATGATTATATTTCTTTACCCAGGTTTATGTTTTTACCACACTTGCCTGGATAAGGGCCCCAAAGACAGCTTTGGTGTCTAAAAACCGGGAATGGATTTGCTAATCTCTATTCTTCTCTGAGAGTTTTTTTCTTTTTTTTTTAAGCGTAATATAATTGGATATTTGTCCTTGCCCAAGTCTCACATTGAAATGTAATCCCTAATGTTGGAGGTGGGGCCTGGTGGTAGGTAATTGGACCATGGGAGTGGGTTTCTCATGAATGGTGATATGGTTAGGATTTGTGTCCCCACCCAAATCTCATCTTGAATTACAATCCCCGCAATACCTATGTGTTAAGGGAGAGACCAGGTGGAGGTAATTGGATCAGGGGGCTGGTTTCCCCCATGCTCTTCTCATGATGTGAGTTCTCATGAGATCTAATGGTTTTATAAGGGGCTCTTCCCCCTTCACTCTCCTTCCTGCTTCCTTGGGAAGAGGGTGCCTTGCTTCCCCTTCGCCTTCCCCCATGATTGTAAGTTTTCCTAGTCCTCCCCA
This sequence comes from Pan paniscus, assembly GCF_029289425.2. Taxonomy (NCBI): domain Eukaryota; kingdom Metazoa; phylum Chordata; class Mammalia; order Primates; family Hominidae; genus Pan; species Pan paniscus. The sequence continues at coordinate 81,559,535 of NC_073259.2, forward strand.
GCCAGGCTGAACTGTGAGTCAATTAAACCTCCTTCCTTTATAAATTACTCAGTCTAGGGCAGTTATTTATAGCAGTATGAAAATGAACTAAGGATGGCTTAAAATGTTTTCTTCTTGCTGATTTGAGTTCCTTATAGATTCTGGATATTAGTCCTTTGTCACATGTATAGTTTGCAAATATTTTCTCCCACTCTACGGGCTGTCTATTTACTCTACTGATAATTTCTTTTGCTGTGCGGATGCTTTTTAGTTTAATTAGGTCCCATCTATTTATTTTTGTTTTTATTGTATTTGCTTTTGGGTTGTTGGTCATAAACTCTTTGCATAAGCCAACTTCTAGAAAAGTTTCACTGATGTTATCTAGCATTTTTATGGTCAGGTTTTAGATTTAAGTATTTGATCCATCTTGAGTTGATTTTTGTATAGATGAGAGATGAAGATTGAGCTTCATTCTTCTATGTGTGGCTTGCCTACTATCCCACCACCATTAATTGAATAGAGTGTTCTTTCCTCACTTTATGTTTTTGTTTGCTTTGTTGAAGATCAATTAGCTGTAAGTATTTGGCTTTATTTCTGGGTCCTCTATTCTGTTTTCTTGATCTTTATGCCTGTTTTTATACCAGTATCATGCTGTTTTGGTAAACATAGCCGTTTAGTATGGTTTGAAGTCATGTAATGTGATGCCTTCAGATTTGTCCTTTTTGCTTATATCCAAGGAAATAGAGGGACATGAATATTCAGAAATCTATGAAGCAGGCAGATGGCACTGGGAAGAAATTCTTAATAGGCAGGGTTCTGTTAGTCCAATGTAATGTTGGATATCTTTTGATAAGAATGTGTGGAGGAAGAATGGAAAGGAATATATGTGGGGATTGAGCTTCAAGAAAAGGAAGAATTTTATCATTTGATCCCTAAATAATCAAACTGAAGACAAGCAAAATGAATGATAAAGATATGCTGTGAATCCAAAGAAACAATTTATATTTTAATATTTGGCCCTGATACCAAAGTTTAGGTCCCAGAAATTCAATGTACTTTCCTCTGTCGGTCAAAGTTCAGTGTTCCTCAAACTTAGACATTTGGAGGCTGGAGTTCATGAGTTGAAACACAGGAAAATAATGATAATTAAAATATTCTGAATTTTGCACATAGGTCAATACTAGACTTTTCTAAGATGCTTTTAATTCAATTCCAAGTCCTTTATTTTAATCAAAAATTTGAAACCCATTGATAATTTTAAAATATGCTAATTCATTTTCATTACTTATGTCATTATCTACAGTTTAAGATATCTAATAATTATATGACATTTTGCACCTTAAAAATTACATTTAAGTACACATTTTAAATTGTTTTATACTTTGCTGGAGACACGAAATCTTAATGTTACAATAACAATAAATTAACCCATTTATGCCAGAGGTTGCAAATTTTTTGTGGAAAATCAGACCTTGGTGATGACCTTGAGCAGTAGGATATAAATAACTCCCACAATCTTAGTGTTCCAATAATGGGACACTAGGCATAAATGGGTTTAAAATAAAATTATAAACAAAATAGTTCTATTTCTTGGTTTATTTATCACTATTTAGAGTTTACTATTCATTTCTTATATTCTAGTACAATTGAAAAAATATGTAGAGGAAAAGCTGATTAACTCTAACCCTGATAACTCAGAGTTTGTACAAAATTTGAAGTATAGTTAATGTATATGATACCTAAAGATAACAGTGTTATCAAATTTTGTGGGGATGGTGGTGGGGTTAGAATAGCTTACAAAAGTTCAATTTTCTAGGTTTCAGTTTTCTTATCTGTGGAAGAAGGAATTTTGACTAGCTTCAATTGTTCTCAGCTTGAAAGAGGTCTATTTCATAGGGCATTTAGACAAGAAAAGGGCAAATTTTGTTTGTTCTTGTTTTCTCTGTGACTCTGGGACACTATTGACAGTTAACAAGATAACTAGTGTGACTATTTGTAAGATTCAAGATGGTTCCTCCCAATGAATGATTTCATATTTGCTGTCAATTCTTTGAGCTGTGTAACACCTTAGTTTCATAAAGCATAAAACGGATAATATAATAAAGGCCTAGCTAAAATGCTAAGACTACTATATTAAGAACCACAGAACTTGAGTGTTTTTGGCATGCTTTATAGTTGCATTATTCGTGGGTATGGGAATACAGTGCTTTATAGCTATTTAATTTTTAAAATATGACTGTTTTGCTTTTATCTATATTTCCTAATAGTCTCTGCTCAGCAAAGTTTCTATCATTATACGTTATCTATACTTTCAAAATATTTTGTATATTTTCCAGTGTTTTGCAATCAGTGACTAATAGATATAAGAGTTTTTGAATAAGAGTTATTGAATAAAAACTGACCAGTGTTCTAATTATTTACCATATGTTCTTTTTAGAGTAAAATAATATTTTAGTCTAAAAATTAATTTTCCCCTATTCCATAACCTTTCTCAAAACTAGATTATATTATTTTTTTAAGAAACGTATGTTAGCCCAAATTTTCTGTTGCTTTTGGATACACTAGCTATTTCTTCTTCCTTTCATTTTTATCATTTCTGAGATTAATAAAAAGTATTATTCTAACATATCAACCTTCCTGATAGTGAATACTGAATTTAAGTTTAAAAGTGATTTAGAACTTGAATCTTTATTTCACCTGCTTATAACTTTATGAAAAAATATTTTTTGAGCTGAAATTTTCTTTTCTTCTCAGCCTAAAGGTTAATATTTTGAAAAGTTTAGACAAAATCAATTTAGTAACTATTTTTTTCTCTGTACTTAGGTGAAAGTGAAAGTAAATTTTCCCACTCAGACAAAAATCCCCCCAGCATTTATTTGCACTCATATTGCTCAAGAGCAACTAATGATATGAACCTGAAAGTTGGTAGTACTGGAGCCCTCATTGTGGAAGAAAAAAAATAGATAAATATGTAAATTGTTTTGAAGTTTTTTGAAAGTTATAATGGTTTATATGTGAAAGTTTATGGAATGTATTATGGATTTTTGTTCAATTTCTTCAGTCATAAGCACTGCATTAATAGATGAATATAAAATCTAAATTAAAAAATCTCAATTCTAATTTTCATCTTTGCTGTCAATATCTTGTAGCTTTGCATTCTCAGTCTCAATTTCACAAAATAGGGGAGAAAATAGTAGTAATCAGTTGGTATCCTGCACTGTTGTGAAATGTGATAATTTTCTGATATGTATATAAACTTTACTGAGATTCAGTTAAAAGTTGTGTGTCAAATGCATTAAGGAAATCAAATGGAATTGCAGAAGGAGATTACTTTCAATTCCCATGCCTTATTCCATGCACTCTGCATGGTCCCCTAGGAATAAAACCTTCAATTCACTCTGTTATCTCATGTATCTGCTTACAATGCTTTCTGAGTCTGATCTATTTTGAGTTCTCCTTGGCATAATTTACTTGCAAATAACTAGTATTAGAAAAAGGACCAGTAAAGGGAAGGAGTTTGAGTTTGCTACTGAAATGTTTTATCTTTCCTTAGCAGCAAAAAATACAAAGTCAAGCTCTTTCAAAAATACCTACCTGGTGGCCCAATGCTAGAAGTTAGCCTTTATGTGACTCTACAGCATCTTCTGAGCTTACCTATTTTCCAATTTAACTATTAATATAGTTAATTCAGTATCAATGATATAGTAAACATAAAATTGTGGGTAAATTGTTCTCTACCATCTTATTTATCCAATAGAGTCATTTACATTTCATAAATTTGAGAGTAATCCCTCTGTGTTGGCTCTTAACACACATTAAGGTTTTCAATCAAATGACTGCACACTGACACCAGTGAAATGCCATCTCTACTACTTGTTCTTTGATAGCAGCAAAATTCACTACATTGAGTTCTAAAATAGCCTCCTGAATTGCATTTAATCTACTTTCAACATTATTCTCACTGACCCATATGTTTGGCAACCAAAACCAATTACAAGCCTTATTAAAGTTTGATACAATAGAAATGTTATTTTACTGCCACCTTATTTTGTGCCCGTGCTACTTTAGATTCACATTTATTCACTATGGGCCATATGATGCCCTATCATGGGGAAAAATGAAAGAGGAAGAAAATTCACTGAAATCTACTTGAGAAAAACAAGAGTGCAATTTGCCACCCAGCATGCCCTCCGATATGCACAAACAAGAACTTGTCATAACCATCTGTAGCTCTGTTTACAAGAAGAGGCACACAGGCCAGAAACCAGAGGAAGTCTGTCTGAATTAATAAATGTGTGGAAGAGGAGTTTGTAAGAAATACATGTTTAGCAGCTATGGGCAAGTCTGTTTTTCAATGCAAAACTTCGAATCAACAAAAAGTTCACTGTCAGCCCAAGTTTGTTTTCATGTTTGATTTTTCAGAAACTTGCCACAGCATCCGACAAGATGTTCTGGCAGCAGAAGAGGTTATTAAATGAGGGTATATTTTATTCACTAATATGTCATGTTTTTTGATAATTTGGTATGTTAATGCTTTAATAATGATAATAATGACAATATTAATTAGACATTTACTGTGTGAAAGAAATGGTGCTGATTCCCATATTTACATTTTAATACTCAAAGTATACATGCAGTACACTTCCATTTTGTAGATAAAGGTACAAGGTACTTACCTCAAAGTTACATAGATGGGACACAGAAGCAAAACCGCTGCTTCAATCTAGGCAAACTATTATATCATACCTCCTGCTAGTTTAGCAATAAATCACAGGAGGATGAAAACTCTATGTTAAGAGTTCATTAAGAACTAACTGTACCCTGTTACTCAGATGTTTATTGAGTGATAGGCATTGGGTATTTGTAGCTTATGGAATACCGATTATGCCAGGGCATAACATGTGTCTCTTAAAAGAAAATGATCTTAAGACATAGATGCCAAATCTAGTACTGTTTGTATACAAAATGCATTGATATTTTACTTAATTTTCTAGAAAACTAAATTTCAAAATCTCTATGATGATCTGCAATAACCTACATAACCTTCCTGTATCCTTGACTTTATCTCTCACTCTTCTACCTTTTCCTCACTCCTTTACAGTTGCACTATCTGGGGTCATGCCCTCTTTAGGAAGCCAGATGCACTGGCTGTTTGTCTAACTGGAATTCTCTTGCTGCACATATTTGCATGACTCTCTTTCAACTACTTTTAGATTTTGCTCAAATGTCATCTCCTCTTTGAGGCCTACTCTGGCCAACCTATACAAAAATACAATTATCTCCCATAATACTTATTTACTTGCTATGTTTTATTTTATTTGTTAGTATCCATCACAACCTAATGAAATGTATATTTCTTATATATTCACTTTTTTACTGTCTGACTGTCTCACTGGCATGTAATCTCTATGAGGGCAAAGAATTTTGTTTGTGTCCCTAGTTATATAATAGTGCCTGACACATACTAGATGTTTAATACATACTTGTTGAATGAATGCATGAATATGTATAAGCAGGGCATATCTGTCATTCTTATTCACACAATAGTCTGTGAGAAGGCTCTTCCTACTCTTTTATCCCAGCTCTCTTCTGGCTAGAAAGTGTCTCTCACTCATATATCTGGTGCTAGATATTCCAGCGACTGCCCACATGTCTGGAGCTCTCCCTTCTGTGTTATGTTAAAGATCCCCTCTGATCTTGTGGGGAGCAGCAAGTGGTTCTTATCAAATCCAGCTGTAAATTAACCCTTCACCTCTACCAAAAGTCTACTCTATCATCTAGGATATTTTCATCCCAGAAAATTATTTATCTCAGACTCTCCTTTTTTCCACCTATCTTCAGTCTTTCTATACCATACTCTAATAAAACTATATCCTAAAATGACCTCTTTCTGAAGCATTTGCATATATACAGAGCCTCACTTTTGGGACATTATAGGTGTTATCAACAATAAACAGGTCCTTTTCTAAGGTTCATTCCTTTCTGGTTAGTTCCTTCTGCCGTAATCTGAGCTAATTTTCTCGTTGAATCCTTCCCCATTTAGTCATGTTGTCAAAGCTTCCGAAGCATAAATGCATCTTATTAATATATATAGTACAATTGTGCTTTGATCAGTTGACCACAGAAATCATGCTCTACACAAATCTTCATCCCCAAACTTGTACCTGAACATGTTCTAGAGCAAGTACTAGCTTTATTTTAAATATCAACTAAAAATCTTATAGATTTTTGTGTAATTTTTCAAGAGGAAAACATCATTAGTAAAATATTTTTCTGGTGTCTGAGATTCATATTTTTATGGCTTCCAATTGTGGCCATAATAGATTTTATGTTAATCTGAAGTGTTAAAAGTATCTGTGCTTGTAACAGGGTTTCTTTTAAGTGCTTTGAAACAAATTAAATCTGAAGCATTTTCAAAAACTACATAAAAGAAAGCAGAACATTTTGTTTATGCTTGATTGGTTTACACAAATACAAAGAAACCTCACAGGATACCCCCCAACCGTATTCAGCATTTTCTCACATTCTGTTAACATAAAAACCCTTTCAAAAATAGCTCATGGAAGTTGCATTTTTATTATTTACATACAAAACATTCTTTGTTTTTCCTAGTGCTGTTTTAAATATAATAATGACATGGATTAGCAAATCCTAACAATTTGTAAGGCTGCCAAAAGGACATCTAAATTGAAAAAAAAATACAACTCATATCCTCAATGACAGTCATTAAGGACACTTTAAAAATATTTGTGGTATGCCTCGGTTGAGAGATTATAAAAATTCTCTTTATTCAGAATCCATTCTCAAACTCTGTACAACATTTTTTTAATTAAATGATACAATTCTTTCCCAATTGAAAGTTCTTTAATTACACAGTAGCTAAAAATTTTTTTAGCAACTACATATAAGTAGCATTAATTAATGCTAGCTATGAAAATTACTCACAATTTCTCTTAACCCTTGACTGAGGCCCTAAAGTCACCAACAACTTTGTATTGTGAGCTACTGCCATGAGCTGTACCACTTTTTTCTGAGGTGAATTATTCTAATGACGCTTTTCTTCTGGAACTCTTTAGGAAGACTTTCCTCATGGATCCTACTCTTTCAGTACAGATGCATCTATTTTTTTTCATCTACCATTTCTTCTCACACACACCACAAGTGTTACCAACAAAGGCCTACTTATTTGTTCTCAGCTAGTTTTGCAACCCTTTTGGCAAAAATTTCACAGTATATGAAGATTTTAGAAGACAAACCTTTGTTTGAATGTTGGTCTTGATAAATTATTTAGAGCAAATAGCTTAACATAAACTTTTGATTTTTTCATCACCAGAAGTTTATAATGAGCAATGCGTAAATATAACATATTATCATGGGCATATAGGAAGTATTTGATAAATGCTATCACTTATTTTTAAGCTATAAATTAGTTATGATCTTATTTACAAGTTCACACTCATTGTCACTCTGGTAATGGTTAAGTCACAAATTATCATGAAGTATTTATCAGGTGAATTATTACATTATCTTTATAATTGAATATTGTTTGTCATTGGGATAATATTCATTGACAATGATGTCATGCTTAGAGTAACCTCTAAAACAGTACTATCTGAAATCGATTTGCCACAGAAAAAAGACTCTAGGGATGAGATTTTTGTGCAGTTCAATTACTGGAAAATTCTCTCTGGAAGAGTACCTCTAATGGAGCCAGTTGCACTAGCAGGGAGATAAAGTAAGCTGTGATGAAATTGCAAGATATGGATTCAACAGAAGCCTTTGTCAATCCTAAAATGTGATCTGCAGCAAGAATGGACCTTTAGTTCTGTTCTCATTGAGACAAAGAGACCAGGCCTTTGTACCTTAATGTGGACTAATAGGTTAAAGGTGCTCTCAGGGAGGAGCTGTAGCACTGGACAAGGCAAAACACTTCAGTTCAAGCCAACTCCTCGAGAGAGACATAGCTGTGAGCTGTCAGTAGCCAGCAACATCTGGTAGCTGGAGGAATGAGTGCCCGGGCTATAAACAGAGGATTTGGGTGCTGTGCCAGAGCAGGCACTGCACCGCCAAACTGATACATTTCACAGATCAGTATTTTTTCTTTAATTATGAGACATTAGTTTGCAAACATTTTATTGGACCAAATAAAAATGTTAAAAGACACACATGGGGAGGTGGGGACAAGTTGGCCAACTAGAAACAGCAGTGATCACAGACTCCCATCGAAAAATCCAAAACAGTGTGCAAATCCTATATCGGCAACCAAGTTATCCAGGTTCTGTCATTAGGGCTGACGAGGCAACAGGCTTGACTCATGAGGAGAAAGGAAGAGCAGTGTGGTGCAGAAGCCCACCTGAGAGCCACAGGGGGCAAGAAAGCCCCCACCCCCAGCCAAGGGAGGTGGTGAGTGAGCACGGTATGCAGCCTGGAAAACCAAGCTTTTCCATAGAACTGTGCAATCCATGGATTGGAAGAACCCACCCAGGAGCCCATGACACTGGGGCCTTGGGCCCAACCATGGAGCCCCACAGATTCTCAACACCCATTTGGCTAGAATCTGCCTAAGCCTGTGATTTCCCTGGGGGAGAGGCGGCCATCTCCACTGCTGCAGCTGCCTGTGGTCTAAGCCATCTGAACTCCCTGGGGAAGGGGTGGCAGCTCCTCCATGCAGGCACTCCAACTTTAGCTCAGGGACAGAACTCTGATCTTCCTGGGCCTAAGCTCCTAGTGGGAGAGGTGGCTGTAGTCTCTGCAGACCAGCAGATGTAGTCTTTCCCCCTGCTAGCTCTGAGGAATCTGGGCAGCCCAGACGAGTGAGTTTCCCCGAGCACAGCACAACCCCTCCACCAAGGGACAGCCAAAGTGTCTCGTTAAATGGGACCTACTTCGCATGCTTCTCAGCTTGGTGAGATGTCCCCAACAGGGGTTGTCAGACATCCTACGCAGGAGCATTCCTACTGGCATCAGATCTGTGCCCCTTGAAGTCAGAGATACCAGAGTAATAAGCAGGCACCCATCTTTGCTGTTCTTCAGCCTCCTTAAGTGACATCTCCAGGTGCTTGAGAGAACCAGATGAATAGGGCTTGAAGTGAACCCCTAGCAAACCACAGCAGCCCTACAGAAGATGGACCTGACTATTGAAAGTAAAACAAACAAACAGAAAGCAACAACAACAGCATCAACAAAAAAATCCCCACGAAAACCTCATCCAAGGGACAGCACCCTAAAATATCAAAACTAGACAAACTATGAAGATGAGAAAGAATCAAAGAAAAAACTCTGAAAACCCAAAAGGCAAGAGTGCTTCTTCTCCTCCAAATGATTGCAACACCTCTCCAGCAAGGGCACAGAACTGAACAGAGAATGAGATGGATGAATTGACAGAAGTAGGCTTCAGAAGGTGGGTAATAACTTCACTGAGGTAAGGAACATGTTCTAACCCAATGTAAAGAAGCTAAGAACCTTGACAAAAGGTTACAGGAGCTTCTAACTAGAATAACTAGTTTAGACAGGGACATAAATGACCTGATGGAGTTGGAAAATGCAGCACAAGATAGATCTTAATAAAGCATACAGAAATAGCAATAGCCTAATCAATCAAGTGGAAAAAAGAATATCAGAGATGGAAGGCTATCTTGCTGAAATAAATGAAGCAGAAAAGATTAGAGAAAAAAGAATGAAAGGAATGAACAAAACCTCAGAGAAATATGGAACTATGTAAAAAGATCAGACCCATGACTGACTGGAGTAACTGAAAGAGAAAAGGAAAATTGAACTAAATTGGAAAACATACTTCAGCACATTACCCAGGAGAACTTCCCCAACGTAGCAAGACAGGCCAACATTCAAATTCAGGAAATACAGAGAACCCCACTAAGATATTCCATGAGAAGGTCAACCCCAAGACACACAATCATCAGATTCTTCAAGGTTGAAATGAAGAAAAATGTTACAGGCAGCCAGAGAGAAAGGCCAGGTCACCTATGAAGGGAAGCCCATCAGACTAATAGTAGATCTCTCAGCAGAAATCCCACTAGCCAGAAGAGAGTGAGGGCCAATATGCAACATTCTTAAAGAAAAGAATTTTAAACCCAGAATTGCATATCCAGTCAAACTAAGCTTCATAAGCAAAGGAGAAATAAAACCCTTTCCAGACAAGCAAATGCCTGGGGAATTCGTCACCACTAGGCCTGCCTTGCAAGAGCTCCTGAAGGAAGCACTAAATATGGAAATGAAAAACCAGTACTGGCCACTGCAGAACACATAAAAATGTAAAGACCAATGACACTATGAAGAAATGGCATCAACTAGCATGCAAAATAACCAACTAGCATCATGATGACAGGATCTATTTCACATATAACAATATTAACCTTAAATGTAAATAGGCTAAATGCCCCTGATTAAAAGATACAGACTGACAAATTGGATACAGTCAAGAAACACTAGTGTGCTGTATTCAAGAGACCCATCTCACATGCAGAGAGACACATGGGCTCAAAATAAAGGGATGAAGGAAAATTTACCAAGCAAATGGAAAGCAGAAAAAGCAGGGGTTGCAATCCTACTCTCTGACAAAACAGACTTTAAACCAACAAGGATAAAAAAAAAAAAGACAAAGAAGGGCATTACATAATGGTAAAAGGGATCAATTCAACAAGAAGAGCTAACTATCATGAATATATATGCACCCAATACAGGAGCACCCAGATTCATAAAAATATTCTTAGAGACCTATGAAGAGACTTAGACTCCCGCACAATAATAGCGGGAGACTTTTATACCCCACTGTCAATATTAGAAAGATCAGTGAGACAGAAAATTAACAAAAATATTCAGGACTTGAACTCAGCTCTGAATCAACTGGACCTAATAAATATCTATAGAACCCTCCACCCCAAATCAAAGAATATACATTCTTTTCCATGCTTAACCACATAAGTGGAAGTAAAACGCTCCTCAGCAAATGCAAAAGAATGAAATCATAACAGTCTCTCAGACCACAGTGCAATCAAATTAGAACTCAGGATTTAAGAACTAACTCAAAACCACACAGGTATGTGGAAATTGAACAACCTGCTACTGAATGACTCCTGGGTAAATAATTAAATCAAGGCAGAAATCGAGAAGTTATTTGAAATCAAAGAGAACAAAGAAACAACATACCAGAATCTCTGGGATATAATGTTAAGAGGGAAATTTTTAGCACTAAATGCCCAAATCAGAAAGCTAGAAAGAACTCAAATAGACACCCTAACATCACAATTAAAGAACTAGAGAAGCAAGAGCAAACAAGAAAAACTAGCAGAAGACAAGAAATAACTAAAATCAGAGTGGAATTGAAGAAGAGACACAAAAAACTGTTCAAAAAATCAATGAATTCAGGAGTTTTTTTGAAAAAATTAACAAAATAGACCACTAGCTAGACTAATAAAGAAAAAAATAGAAAATAATAAAATAGACATAAAAAATAATAAAGGAGATATCACACTGACCCCACAGAAATACAAACTACCATCAGAGAATACTACAAACATGTCTATGCAAATAAACTAGAAAATCTGGAAGAAATGGATAAATTCCTGTACACATACACCCTCCCAAGACTAAACCAGGGAGAAGTTGAATCCCTGAATAGACCAATAACAAGTTCTGAAATTGAGGGAGTAATAAATAGCCTACCAACAAAAAAAGCCCAGGATCAGACAGATTCACAGCTGAATTCTAACAGAGGTACAGAGAGGAGCTGGGACCATTCCCTCTGAAACAATTCCAAACAATTGAAAAGGAGAGAATCCTCCCTAACTCATCTTATGAGGCCAACATCATCCTGATATCAAAACCTGTCAAAGACACAACAAAAAGTAAAACTCAGGCCAATATCCCTGATGAACATTCATACAAAAATCCTTAATAAAATATTGGTAAACTGAACCCAGCAGCATATCAAAAATCTTATTCACCACGATCAAGTTGGCTTCATCCCTGGAATACAAGGCTGGTTTAGCATATGCAAATCAATAAACATAATCCATTACATAAATAGAACCAATGACAAAAACCAGATGATTATCTCAATAGATGCAGAAAAGGCCTTAGATAAAATTCAACATTTCTTCATGTTAAAACTCTCAGTAAACTAGGCACTGATGGACTATATCTAAAAATAATAAGAGCTATTTATAACAAACCCATAGCTAATATCATACTGAATGGGCAAAAGCTGAAAGCATTCCCTTTGAAAACTGTCAGAGGAAAAGAATGCCCTCTCTCACCAGTCCTACTCAACATAGTATTGGGAGATCCGGCCAGGGTAATCAAGCAAGAGAAAGAAATTAAGTGTATTCAAATAGGAAGAGAGGAAGTCAAATTGTCTCTGTTTGCAGGCAACATAATCCTATCTTTAGAAAACCTCATCATCTTAGCCCAAAAATTCCCTAAGCTAATAAGCAACTTCAGCAAAATCTCAGGATACAAAAATCAATGAGCAAAAATTACAGGCATTCCTATACACCAACAACAGACTAACAGAGAGGCTAATCATGAATGAACTCCCATTCATATTTGCTACAAAGATAATGAAATACACTGGAATACAGCTAACAAGGGACGCAAAGGATCTCTTCAAGGAGAACTACAAACCACTGCTCAAGGAAATAAGAGAGAACACAGACAAATGGAAAAACATTCTATTCTCATGTATAAGAAGAATCAATATTGTAAAAATCGCCATATTGTGTAATTCATAGAGTCAATGCTAGTCCCATCAAACTAACATTGAAATTCTTCACATAATCAGAAAAAAACTACTATAAAATTCATATGGAACAAAAAAGTAGCCCACATAGACAAGACAGTTGTAAGCAACAAGGACAAAGCTGGGGGCATCACACTACCTGACTTCAAACTATACCACAAGGATACAGTAACCAAGACAGCATGGTACTGGTAAACAAACAGACATATAGACCAATGAAACAGAATAGAGACCTCAGAAATAAGACCACACATCTACAACCATCTGATCTTCTACAAACCTGACGAAAACAAGCAACAGAAAAATGATTCCCTATTTAATAAATGGTGCTGGGAAACCTGGCTAGCCATATGGAGAAAACTGAAACCTGACCCCTTCTTTACATCTTATATAAAATAAACTCAAGATAGATTAAGGGCTTAAATTTAAAACCACAAACCATAAAAGTCCTAGAAGAAAACCTAGGCAATACCATTCAGGACATAGGCATGGACAAAGATTTTATGATGAAATTGCCAATAGCAATTGCAACAAAAGCTACAATTGGCAAATAAGATCTAATTAAACTAAGCTTCTGCATGGCAAAAGAAACTATCATCACAGCAAACAGGCAACTTACAGAATGGGAGAAAATTGTTGTGATATACCCATCTGATAAAGGCTTAATATCCAGAATTAACAAGGGATTTAACAAATTTATAAGAAAAATACAAACAACCCTGCCAAAAAGCGGGCAAAGGATATGAACAGACACTTCTCAAATATGTTCATGCAGCCAACAAATACATGAAAAAAAGCTCAACATCACTGATCATTAGAGAAATGCAAATCAAAACCACAATGAGATACCATCTCACGCCCATCAGAATGGCGAGTATTAAAAACTCAAGAAATAACAGATGCTGGAGAGACTGTGGAGTAATAAGAATGCTTTTACATTGTTGGTGAGAATGTAAATTAGTTCAACCATTCTGAAAGACAGTGTGGCTATTTCTCAAGGATCTAGAACCAGAAATACCATTTGACCCAGCAATCCCATTACTAGGTGTTAAACCCAAAGGAATATAAATCATTCTGTTTTAAAGATACATGCACATGTATGTTTACTGACGCACTATTCACAATAGCAAAGACATGGAACCAACCCAAATGAGCATCAATGACAGACTGGATAAAGAAAATGTGGTACACATACACCATGGAATACTATGCAGCCACAAAACAGAATGAGATCATGTCCTTTGCAGGGACATGGATGGAGCTGGAAGCCATCATCCTCAGCAAACTAACATGGGAACAGAAAACCAAACACCACATGTTCTCAGTCATATGTGGGAGTTGAACACGGAGAACACGTGGACACAGGGAGGGAAACAACACGCATGGGGACCCCTCTGGGGTGGGTGGTGAGGGGAGAGAAAGCATCAGGACAAATAGCTACTGTATGTGGGTCTAGGTGATGGGTTGATAGGTGCAGCAAACCACCATGGTGGACATATACCTATGTAACAAACCTGCATGTTCTGCACATGTATCCTGGAACTTAAATAAAAATACAATAATAAAATAAAATTTAAAAGACACACACATATGCACTCAACCATTATGTACTAATTAAATATAATTTCAAAAAAGAATAACAATTTAACCTCAAAAATATATAGAATAAAATCTATGAAAGCACATTTCTTATATTGAAAATTGACTATATACATGTATACTTGAGTGTGTGTATATATATATAAAATCCTTATCATCATTTATCCATCTATAATTTTTCTCATTTTACGACAGACTTGTAAATGAGAAACAAAACATAATTAATTTCAGTATTCGTATCTTTCCAATATTCCTTAGGAGAGAGTGAGATAGCTTTTTTCAAAAGGACACACCCTTTGTATTATAGTAATTATCAGATCAGGCTGATAATTCCTTATTATAGTTTGTGTGAATTAAATGTATAAAATGTCACAAGGTCAAAGAGTTCTACATATGTGGTTTTTGAAAAGAAACCTTAACAATTTAAGTTCACTCAGATGAGAAGATTTTTATCAGAAGAACTTGTCTGTTTATTACACCAAAAATTTTATGACATTTGTAATTCATATATAATAGAGAAAATCACTTGAACTTAATTTCTTAATTTTGTTCACTTGAGGGCATTTAAATATTTATTTACATATTTCCATGAGATTAATATTTATATCATTTATATCAATACGGTTGAATCTTCATATATAACATTTAAAAAGAATAGATAAATGAATTTCAAGCTTGTTTGGCTGTCTGTAGGCCTCTATTTATAGAATTAAAGGGGTCATTTCTTATCTTGCCCTGCACATTGCTCAGTTAATGCATGTATGCACTTCCTTTGAAGTCAGTGGGATCTCAGCTCTTGGATATTCTTTCGTGGCAAGGAGAAAAAGAGAAATCAATTTACTGTCATGAATATCGTAGTAGAATATCTTTTTAAGTCAAAATTTTATAGTGCTTCTTAAAATCCATAATCAATTTTGTCTTATTGGGGAAGATGCAATCTCAGGATAAACAAATAAAGTATTTTAATTTTATTAGAGAGAATTAGCATGCCATTTTTGATGTGTGAAGAATGAGTCTATCTCTCATCCTGGCCTGAAGTTACTTGGAATTATTTCAGGAAATTGTCTCAGTGGTCTATATGTTATTTTATTAGTTTAAAACTACCTTGTAATTAAGATATTGTTATCCATTATACAAATCAAAAAATGGGGATCTGAGAGGTTAAGTACCTTCCTTGTTCTAAGTCAATAGATATTAAATGGAATATGTAAAGCTAAGTTTGTCTAGGTGTCTAATGAACCTGGAGAAAAAGAAAGTACTTATTCTTCTCAGAAATTGTACAGTAATTATACTTTTCATATATTAATGTGCTTATTTTTATCTATATCCACATATATAAAAAATACACATAAACACAATAAGTATCAGATATATGGGAAGTCACTTTAAAGAAGGCAGTATGTGTTAGTGAACGCAAATATAAGATTCAGATTTTTATAAATATTTTTTATTTAGAAGCAACCTAAGTGTTCAACAGCAGATAAATGGACAAATAAAATGTGTTACTTATATATAATGGAGTACTATTCAGCCATGAAAAGAATGAGATTCTGTCCTTTGCAACAGCATGAATAGAACTAGATGGAATTAATCATGCTAAGTAAAATAAGCCAGGCACAGAAAGACAAACATCACATGTTCTCACTTATTTGTGGTATCTAAAAATCAAAACAATTAAACTCATCAAGATAGAGAGTAAAAGGATGGTTACCAGAGGTGGGGAATGGTAGTTGGGGGTTGGTGATGGTTAATGGGTACAAAGATAAAGTTAGAAAGAATGAATAAGACCTAGTATTTGATAGCACAATAGGGCGACTATAGTCAATAATAATTTAATCACATATTTTAAAATAACTAAAATAATATAGTTGGATTGTTTGTAACACAGAGGATAAATGCTTGAGAGGATGGGTACCCCATATTACACAATGTGATTATTATGCATTGTATGCCTGTAACAAAATATATACTCCATAAATATAGATACCTACTATGTACCCACAAAAAATAAAAGACCCCTAAAAATCCTTATTATTCCAATTTCAATTAGTTTAAATTGAAGTCCTAATTTCACATATTTAAAAGGAGGATAATCATGACAAGATTGTTACAAGAAATATAAATAACACTTGTTAACCATCTTTGGTTCAAAAATCAATAAACACTTGCTGTTATTAAAATTATATATTGAAAGTTATGAATTAAAGTTTAAATAGTGTCCCTCTATATCTCTATTTAATGTAAATGAAATTTAAATTATAAAAGAAAAACTAAGTGCCCGGGACTTGGAAGAAATGCAGTTCTCTCATTTTGCATGTCTTTATGTAGAAACATAATTTTTACAGCTTTGATGAAGCTACATATTTTGGAAACAGAGCTTTGATGACCTACTGTATCAAATTGCCAAATCACTTTTATAAAATTGCAAAAAGACTCTCAACTTGATTAGAAAAGCACTAGAGATTATTTTAAATACAACATTACATTAATCAAATTAGTAGGCTGTAGACGGCATTGTGTATTAGATTTAAGAACAAAATTCAACTTGCTAACCTAAAAAGAATTTTTTTCTAAAAATCCTCAGTAGAAGATATGCATGTATTCCCTACATTTTAATAGAATATATGAATACTGTTTTGCAAAAAAAAAAAAAACCTTTTTTCTAAAATTTAACAGAACATTTAATTATTCCTATCAAAATTCACAGAGAGACATTGATAACAGTGCTATTAAGAGGGCATTTTATAATCAATTCAGTTATTTTTAATTTCTTATCATCTTTTCTTTCTTCACATACTTAATGTTGAACAATGCATAAATTAAATATTCATTGAGTAGATGTTATGCTCCAGAAACTGTAAAAACTATATACAAATAGAGTAGTGGAAGAGAGGAATAAAGACATGTAATGATACCATCAGAATAATTCCTGAAACATAAGAATGATTCCTACAGTTTATACAAGATAAAATAGTTTAACCCAGTCTAGATGTTTTGAAAAAGACACAAATTGATAGCAGAAGGAGAAGCTGAAGCAAATACACAACAGCAGGAAATACATGGCATTTTTATGGAATGGCTACAGTTTGGGAATGGCTAGATATAGGGTAGAGATGCATTTTCTACCCTGTAGAAAAGACGGAAGAAGCTTATGAATCAAGGATTTTCACTGGCATGAACTTCAGCCAAGAACCCAGGAGAGATCCCTGCATACCCCTGCATTCATTTGGTCCTATAATTTTTTAAACTTACAAAACTGATATATTTTGAATATAGCCAGTTAAGACCACCTCTCTCTCTACTCTAACTTCTCTGTGATACTTTTCCTCATGCTGAATGGCATCAGGGGGGCCATTGCCATTTTTGTTACTTGACTAATGGGAAGTGGAATGGGGGTATACGCTGTTTGATGGGACATGTTTATGTGCTTTGAGGTCATTTCTGCATATTGCTTAGATATTGCCCATCATTTTGGTGTAGAAATGGCTTTCAAGTATCACTATTACTGAATGTTTAAACTTACTTGAGTTATAGCATGAAGGTATGACATAGGTCATAGTTTTTTTTCTGAACTTTGAAATGTTTTCTCTTATTTGAGAGATATTCAAATAACTTTTAAATTTGCAGCACCTTCCATGCACATTCCAAGTACATATTCACTTTCACACCAAGTTGAAATCTTCTATTTTTTTCTCAAGAAGTCCTCTTCCACCTCCCCTAAAATTGCTTAAGCTTTCAGGCCCCATTAAATGTGCATCTTTTCCTAATCCTAGGTTTCATAGAAAATGAGATATTAAGAAACATGGGAATGAGGTCCAAAAGATGGGTAGAAAAAAACCTTATGAAAAACCCTGTGACATTGAACACTGTTGGAATGCCTGATGGGCCAAATTCTGTCCACTGACTATTTTTGTATAGCACACAAGCTAAGAACTATTTTTATAGACAGGAACTTACAATTGATATGATAATGCAGAACACTATTTTTGAACCCCAAGTTTTAATTCTTCCAAATTCATTCTAATTAGTAGACTTGTATAATAAAAAAGTATTCATTATTGTTATTTTACTATAGTTTGAATTTCATCAATCAGAATATATGGAAATTTGTTTTCTACTGTGTTATATAAATACCTTAAAATATAATTTTGCTTCTTGACATGCAAAGCATAAAATATTTACTCTCCATCTCTTTGTAGAAAAAAGTATGCTAACCCCTGTTATAGCAATGATGAGTCATTGGCATTCTTTCTAAACAAGGGGTTGATTTTACTAGCTCTGAGTTTTGCAATGGTCTAGATGGAAAAAAAATGCATAGGTTCTAACCAAAGAAAGTAAAAAGGGAAATTTAAATAAGAGGAAATTGTATTAACAAATATTGAAATACATGGTAGAAAAGTTCCTGGAACAGAGTAGATTCTAAATAAACATTAGTATTAAATTAATACTTTTTCTAGTCCTTGATATTTCATATTGAATAGGAATTTTAGAGAAAGGCATCAAAGACACACAAAATACAGCATGATTCATCATGCAAACTAATAAATGAAAAACATTTAAATCATATCCAAAATATAACATTTTACTAAACTACTAGATATGACATGTCTTTTGGATACTTAATATTGAAGCAGGAATTAACTCTCAAAAAAATTGTGGATGACAGTAATTTCCAACTATTCTTGCTGTATAGTTTTCTGATGCTGCAACTTAAAGCTAGAATTCTTAGGTCTAAAACAAGTTGGTTCTCAGTCCAGAGAGAAAGAAAGGGAGAGAGGGGGATAAAAGAGGTGGAGACATACAAGCCAAAGCACCAAAAAATCTACATGAAGTGGATTTTGACTGGGTGCTAGTTGGTGGCCCAGGAGGAATATCCAATGCTGAAAACACTTGCTCTCATCTTCTGAGTTAAATTCTAATGGTTTTAAGTAGAGCAACTTGAGGAGAGTGCTGCCTACTTTCTGTCATTAGCATGCATGATACCTTTAGTTTCATCTCAATTTATATATCCCAGAATCTTTACTTATTCAACTCACTCATTGAGTGTTAATTCCATGCCAGTTATTTTTCCCAGTTCAGAAGACACTCATCTGGCTCTCAGGCTGTGCACAAACATGTGAAAGAGTCATACATTTTAACATGCAAGCATCCTGGGAATCATTGCATTGCAACTATAAGGACACACATAAAAAAGACAGTGTGCAAGACAACAATTCACCTGAGCCATGGGTGGAAGGGAAAGATTTCCCAGATGGCATGAGCTCTCATTGAGTCCTAAAGGAAAAGTTGGGGCTATTTGGGTAGAGAAGGTAAAGTACAGGCTAGGAAACTTTCCAGACCAGAAAGAGTACATTGTGCAGTGAACTAGAGCTCACTATAGTTGGGGAATAGATTGTAGAGATGATGAGGTGTAGTAGAGATGAAGACAGAAAGGTGAATAGAAGTAGAGCACTTCCGCAAAACCAAAACAAAAGAGCCATTCCCATTTATAGAATACAAATAGTTATAGCTTAAAGACTGAGACATTTTCTACTCCACCTCCCTCATCCTGTGATTTTTTTTCATGGTAATAAAATTCTAGAAATTTGCCAAAAATGTATGTATGTGTTTCTAAAATACATACTGAAAAATATTTCACTGAAAAAATATTTTGTTAAAAATTATACATTTGATTAGTGGAAGCAGTGAATACTATAATTTTTAAAGAAAAGTAGATGAGTTTATTTAAACGTAATATCAGGCTGAACCTGTTGGCAAGAAGGGAGTATATAGTTCAGCTTTTGAAGCTGCATTACTACTTTTGAGCCCCTAGTTTAATTAAAAAAAGAAAAACTACTGGAAGTCAGTAGCTTGCTAAATATAAAAAGTACATCTGTAACAAATAAACTTAGAATACATATCTTAGATATTTTTTGTATAAATAAGGTAATAACCTCAACTATCAAATTCATCATTACATAAACAAATGCTGGGGTTTTATTACCATTTGGTGGTATTTCTTTTATAAAATTTTAGATTTTAATACAGTGAACATGATTTTATATAGAGGGGTGTGTGTGTGCGTGTGTGTGTGTGTGAGAGATTTATCTGTTTAGAAAATAAAAAAGCATTTCAGTGTAGAACATCAGGATGCCAGCTTCAAAAGTGGTGTTTAATATATCTCTTACATGCACCTTCAGGTTGCAAGAGCATTCTGTAAGTACAATCTACTGTTACTCTTGCTTTTTTTTTTGAAAATTCCCTTTGCTGTTTCGCTTCATCCCTGCTTGAAATTGAATGCCTGCCTTTTTCTCGATATACTTTTCTTGGACTCAACATCTGGACTAAAATTAATAGCCACCATTACTCTTATTCTCAAATACAATTTAATTTGCTCTTTTAAATAAAGGTTCTCTGAAATTCTCAGTATTAACCCTATCTGGCTCTTACCTGGAAAACCCAGGAAACTTACCCAAAATTGGCCACTATTTTTAGAATTCCTGCCGTATTTCTCTTAACTAATCTTAAACAAAGCAGAATGATTTTACATTATGAAAATTATTATGGTTAAATAAATTCTAGAATGATCTGACATATCACCCCTTTCAGAAATACACAGGGGAGTGTATTTCTGGCTAACACAAAGTACAAGCTGAGCAGAGCAATCTTACTGATAGAAAATAAATTCCAAAATTTAATTATCAGTGCAGACTTTGTGCCTTGCTTCTAGGTATTTGTCAACTGCAGAAGACAGATGACATAAATACACTGTTCAAATAAAAGGTAGCAAATGTTATAATAGTGGAAGGTAAACATGGTAAACAAAAGCTCAGAGAATGTAGTATCTCCCTGTACTGGGGCTGCAGGGAAACTGGGAAGGGGGGTGGGTCTCTAGGGATGAATTAATAGATAAACAATTACAGAAGGAGCACTGTAGTCTTATGGAACATGTAAGGCATTGTGACTTAGAAGGGTCTAAATTTGAAACAGTCATTTGGTATGTTTAAATATAGAGATGGTTTTGGGGGTGGAGATTGGAGAGAGGTGAAAGAGGGCTAGGAAGCTATTTTAATGATAAAGTGCTTCACACACCATGCTAAGTATTAAATCTTTTCTTCTGAATATAATGACAAGCCACTGAAACTTTTAACACAAGAAAGTTACATAAGGGTATCAGTGTTTCACAAAGTTAACTCTGATGACAATGAGGAATATACATTGAAGAAAGGAGAAGCTGGAATTAGAGACACCAGTTCTGAGTCTATTTCTGTAGTCCATAGAGGTAAAGATAAAGGCCTATCTGAAGGCAATGACAGTGGAAAAAAGAAAAGAAAACCAGTGTCCTAACTGGTCTTTCAATCTTAATTTTTTGCATTCTTGAACCCAAACTGCTGCATATCAGGTTAATCTTTTCTAAGCAGAAATTGAATCTTGTCATAGACATGTATGAAAGCATTTAATAATGTTTTATTACTTATCAAGTTAAATATTTGCCTTCACAAGACCTAAATTCTACCTTTTATTTTATTTTAGACATTTTTGTTTTGTTTTTCCACAATCAGCAATCAAGTCAAACCATTCCTTTTTCTGTACCCTAAATGTGTGGTCATATAGGTTTCAGCAAGTTGTTTAGCTTCAGTTTCTCTATGTTTAAACCAAAAAATAGCAGCTTTACTTACACAATTTTTGTGAGGATTAAATTAGATAATCATTTGGTTAACACAGAACCCTGTTTCAGAAAGAGTGCATTAAATATAGCAATTCACATCATAATTTCCATCACACATTTCTGTGAATTTTCTCCTATTTGGCTCTGTATGTAAAATTTTATTTACTCATCTCAACCTGTCAAAATCTGATTTTTTCATCAAAGCCAGAAGCAATCCACAGCTGCACCATTTCTTTCCATTACTTTCCATTCCCATTTTGGAGTCACCAGTGTCTATTATTTCCATCTTTATATCCAATGTATCCATTGTTTAGCTCCCCCTTTTAAAAGGAGAACATGTAGTATTTGATTTTATGTTTCTGAATCATCTCACTTAGGATAATGGCCTCCAGCTCCATCTATGTAGTCAGAGCAATCAAGGAAGAAAAAATAAAAGGCATCCAAATAGGGAAAAAAAGTCAAATTATCTCTGTTTGCTGGTGACATTGTCCTATACCTAGAAAATCCTACGTATTCTTCCAAAAAACTCCTAGTGTTACCAGTTGAAGGGTGACCAGGTTCTTGGCATCTTGAAGAAAGAACTGGGCAAAATGCACAAACAAAGCAAGGAAAGAATGAAGCAACAATAGCAGAGATTTACTGAAAATGAAAGTACACTCTACAGAGTGGGAGTGGGCCCAAGCATAGGGTCTCAAGAGCCCTGTTACAGAATTTTCTGGTGTTTAAATACCCTCCAGAGGTTTCCATTGGTTACTTGGTGTATGCCCTATGTAAATGAAGAGGCTGAAGTAAGTTACAAAGTCATTCATTCAGTGTACAGTCTGTGTAAATGGAGAGGATATTTCTTGTCATTGCTGAAAAGTTTTCATTTGATTTAGTTGTAGGAAGTCAGCATGAATTGGCCTTATGTTCCCTGCCTCCATACCCTATTCTCCTGCCTCACTAGACCTGATAAATGACTTCAGTAAAGTTTCAGGATACAAAATTAATGCATAAAAAATCAGTTGCATTTCTATACACCAATAACGTTAAAGCTGAGAGCCAAATAAATTATTCAATCCCATTTACAATTGCCACACAAAAACAAAATACCCATGAATACATTTAACCAAAAAGGTGAAAGACCTCTAGGAGAAGAACTACAAAATGCTGGTTAAAGAAATCATAGTACCTGTTTTTTATTTAATGTCAGGTCTTCTTTTCTAAGGTTTTACTCTTTAATAATACCCGAAGAATTTTTATTCAAAACCTTCCTATGATGAGAGCCAATGGGTTTTATCTTACCTGGGTCTGTCTTGGGGAAAGTGAATCCCACTGTTTGATGTGGAGATTGACCTCTAATAGTCTCATGGTTTTTTTCTCCCTGACCTTGAACTCTCATAAAAAGAGAAAAAACTAGGAAATTGTTTTGTTTTTGTGTTCTTTTTGGTAAAGACTAGGTGCCAGAAGTGGGCAAATCAATGTTATGAGATGTATTACCAATTTCATAGCATTTTAAACCACTGAAATTCTAGACTATCATTTAAGAAGACATTTAAATTAGTATATATTAACTTAAAGTCATATTGTATCCTAACAATAAGTTTAGTAATCTAATGAATTCAACTTTGTGGCTAATATATTTTTGGTTAGGCAACTTTTCAACTCTTTAAAGCCTATCTAAATATAACTGTATCACAATAAATATGATAAGAAAATTACTGAAGAATTTAATATTTAAAAAATGTGAAGAGCAGAGATGATTATTGTAATCAATTCAAATTCAATAACACCCTGTTAATGAGAATACCTCACTGTCAAATCAATACCATTTCATGCTTTCTATATTGATAGACACATTTTAGAGGATTGAAGTGAAGCTTACTGGTGAAGCTATGGCTTGGATCATGATTTTAAAATGTAAATACTAGGTTTTATAATTTCAACAAACAATTAAAGATGTATAGATTTTGGCCATTATCTATGACATTTTATTTTGGCTAACCTTTGATAGATTGTATTTTATACATTGCTAACTAGTGCAGTATTCATCTGAATCTGTCAAGTTGCTCCTCAGAAAACTCCAACATGAAAAGAAGCTACCAACATTGTAGAAATATGACCTCTATCATGGCAGAGTTGAACAAGAAGTAGGCTATACTGTGAAATAATTTTCAATCTTGTTTTCAAGAAAATGACATTACTATAAAACACTAATGGAAATAATTTAATTTTAATTATTATTATTTATCATAAGAAAAACATGTAAGCATAAGAAAAACATATAAGCACGAAAATGTAGCCTAGTATCCATTTTTTATTGTATCTCCCTAACTCATGGAACAGTTGACCAATACACAGAGACTCAAAAAAGTTTGTTAATTTAATTGAATACTCATCAAAAGAATTGTTTTAACTAAGTGTAACAATGGCTAGAAATTTGAACCTTTTTTTTTCTAAGATCATTAAGTAAAGTTAATTTTTGAGGCTTTTGTTGACTCTTTTATAAAAAATATTACATTTATCTGAAGAAGAGATTACTAACAAAGCAAAAGAATGAAAAATTTCAGCCTAATATTGAGTACATTAATCAGATGTTATTCTTCTCCACATAACACTTTTTGATAATAATTAGCATCTGAAAGATAGCAAATAAAAATTCATCATATATTATCAAAATAAATAATATAAAAGTTTATAGAAGTCCTAGTGGGAAATCAGTGAGGAACCAGTGTATTACATTTTATTTGGAGTAAAATATTAAGCTATGATTATTGAGAATAAATAAACGTTTTACTTCCAGACAAAGAAACAAAAGACAAGAAATGTACTTATTAACACTTAAGCAAAAACATAATTTTGAAAGTTAATACTGAGTTTTAGAAGGGGTAAAGCAAAAAGTGGCTATTCTTAATAAACGCTATAAATGCCATGTACAGTTTTCTATACTACAGGTCACTAAAAGAGTGAACTTTTAAGTTATAGAATACTTAATGTTATTAAAGTCAGTTTTCAGCAAAAAATACATGTTTCTGGCATCAAATTTTACATAAAACTATCCTTCGGCAATCTAATTTTACTTATAAATGAATAATTATCTAATTGTAATACATTTTAGAAATATTAACTAAAATTGAACTGTTATAAGAAAGGAAAAGAACTGTAGATTATAACTTTGTAAGTTTTTTTTGTTTTTTTTTTTTTTGAGACAGAGTCTCGCTCTGTTGCCCAGGCTGGAGTGCAGTGGCGCAATCTCGGCTCACTGCAAGCTCCATCTCTCGGGTTCACATCATTCTCCTGCCTCAGCCTCCTGAGTAGCTGGGACTACAGGCGCCCGCCACCACGCCCAGCTAATTTTTTGTATTTTTAGTAGAGACAGGGTTTCACTGTATTACTCAGGATGGTCTCGATCTCCTGACCTCGTGATCCGCCTGCCTCGGCCTCCCAAAGTGCTGGGATTACAGGCGTGAGCCACCGTGCCTGGCCACTTTGTAACTTTTAATTCAACATTTCTTTTTAGTTCCACCCAAAGTTGATGTTGCCAAAATTTTCATAATGCATGAGATACTGGGAACAAGCAAGCCATTGGCTGGTAGAAAGGTCCCTGAGCCTACTGAAAACCAGAAAAAGAAAGTATTACAGGGTTTAGAGATAGATTGATATCTTGCTTTATTGAACTTGTGTCCTCTTTCCAAACCCACTTTCACATCACTTAGTAAAATATCTGAAATTGTATTGGCTTTCATTAAAAAAAAATACAGGATTGAATGAGACAAAATGTCATTCATTTTGTATACACAATTTAACTAATAATTAATAATTTTTAAAATACCAAAAAATTGGCCAGGCGCGGTGGCTCACGCCTATAACCCCAGCACTTTGGGAGGCCAAGGCGGCTGGATCATGAGGTCAAGAGATAGAGATCATCCTAGCCAACATGGTGAAACCCTGTCTCTACTAAAAATACAAAAATTAGCTGGGCATGGTGGCACATGCCTGTAGTCCCAGCTACTTGGGAAGCTAAGGATGGAGAATCACTTGAGCCCGGGAGGTTGCACTGAGCCAAGATGGCACCACGGCACTCCCGCCTGGCCACAGAGTGAGACTCTGTCTCAAAAAAAAAAAAAAAGAAAAGAAAAAAATTACTAGGTGTTATAAAATAGATGAAGAAAAATAGATACAATTAAAGGTCATAAAAGGCAATAATTAAATAACCTTTTCCATGAAACAGTCAGACTTTGATCTGCAAACACAAGGAATTATATAATATAACATAATATTATATTATATTAACATTGTGAGAAGGCATCAAAAGTCCCCAAGCTTAAACACCTTACTGGAAATGACCACTTTTATTGAAATTAAACAGAATACCTTTATTGATGAGAAATCATAAAGGAAGCAACACCAAGCATGGCAAGTGTTTCCATTATCATTGGTTGTATATGCTCTAACTTCCAACACATTATCAAACTTCCAACACTGATCTATAAAATCTAAGGCCGAAGTGGGTGGATCACGAGGTCAGGAGATAGAGACCATCCTGGTTAACACGGCGAAACCCCGTCTCTACTAAAAATACAAAAAAAAAAAAAAAAAAATTAGCTGGGCATAGTGACACGCGCCTGTAGCCCCAGCTACTTGGTAGGTTGAGGCAGGAGAATCTGGGAGGCAGAGGTTGCAGTCAGCTGAGATCGCACCACTGCACTCCAGCAGCCTAGGTGACAGAGCGAGATTCTGTCAAAAATAAACCAAAAAAAAAAAAAAGCATAATCTTTAGACACTGTTGTTTAAACAAATACAGACTAAACAACAGAAAATTCTTCCAAACACCCACATCATCAAATTCACATCAAATAATGTGAGGACTTATCATTTCATATTACAGGAAGATGGTAACTCCTCTCTGCGTATTACTAATATTGTATCTGTATATTCTTCAAATGTAAAGCAAATCCAATTTTTTGGCTCACATATATTTAATAGTTTTTTGTCATTTAAATGTACTTATTTAACAATATACTGTATGCCTAATATGTGTGGAGCACTAATGAATTAAACATATAGGAAGCAAAACATTAATTATATGTTATAGTCCATGTGTTATTACAGCATGATGAAAACATTGAATAAAATTGCTGTTTCTGGGGGAAACCTAAAACAGAAAAAAAAATAAAACTATGGTATTTTTACATAATACTAGTTAATTTCCATATTATAGAGAAGTTTGAGCTCTTTCCATGACAACCAACATTAATATACAACTAGTCTACACAATATTTTGTAATATATATTTAGTATAATGTAATAAAAATGCAGAAAGCAATAAAGTGAAATAAAAGATTATCTTCAAGGCATAACACCATGATTTAAAGCTGATTTCCCAATGGAAAAAATGGAAGCCAGAAAAAAAAAAGAACTAATATTTTCTCAGAAGGGTAGAATAAAGAAGAAAAGAACCTTGCCAAACCTAAACAAACTAAAAGAACCCTGCTAAACTAAAATTCTATATAAAGTTGGAATATGTTTCAAGAATTAAGTTGGTATAAACACATTTTAAAACACAAAGCAAGATTAACATAATCTATTAAAAGAAAGCTCACACTAAAGAATGGTTTTTCATAAAGAAAAAGAAAAATGATCCCAGGAGAAAAAAATGAAAACTGAGATTCCCTAAGAGAAATTCTGAACTTAAATTTGGTACTTTAGCAGTTGGATCTAATAGACATCTACAGAGTACTCCACCCATCAACCACAGAGTATACCTTCTCTGCAAATGGAACATACAACAAGCTTGACCTAATGCTCAGCCATAAAGCAAGTCTCAATAAATTAAAAAAATAGAAATAATATAAATCATACTCTTGGACCACAGTGGAATAAAAATAGAAATCAGTACCAAGAAGATCTCTGAAGACCACACAATTACACGGAAATTAAACAACTTGCTCCAGAATGACATTTGGGTAAACAATGAAACTAAGAAGTAAAAAAAAAAAAAAAAAAAATTCAAATACATGAAAACATAGACACAATATAACAAAATCTCTGGGATACAGCATAAGCAACGTTAAGAGGCAAGTATATAAGGTGCTAAATGGCAACATCAGAAAATTAGAAATATCTCAAATGAGTGATCTAAATTCACACTCAGAGGAACTAAAAAAACAAGAACAAATGAACTCCAAAGCAAGCAGAAAAAAAGAAATAACTAAAATCAGAACCAAAATGAATAAAATTGAGACTCAAATATCCATACAAAGAGTCAATAAATTGAAAAGTTGTTTTTTTGAAAGGATAAACAAAGTAGAAAGATGGTAGCTAGGTTAATGAAGAAACAAAGAGTGAGGGTCCAAGTAAGCACACTCAGAAATCACAAAGGTAACATCACAGCTGCCCTCACAGAAATACAAAAGATTCTCAGAGACTATTATGAAAACCTCTATAGACACAAATTAGAAAATCTAGAGGAAATGTATAAATTCCAGGAATCATACAACCTCTCAAGATAGAATCAGGACGAAATTGAACCCTGAAGAGATCAATATTGTATATTGAAATTCGATCAGTAATAAAAATCCTACCAACCAAACAAAGTCCTGGACGAGATAAATTCATAGCTAAATTCTACCAGAAATATAAAAAAGATCTGGGGCCAATTCTACCAAAACTATTCCCAAAAAAAAAAAAAGTAAAGAAAAGAATGGGTGACGCTTCCCTAACACATTCTATGAAGCCAGCATCACTCTGATACCAAAATCTGGCAAGAACACAATGAATAAAAATAACTACAGGCCAATAGGCCAATATCCTCTATGAACACAGATCCCAAAATTCTCAATAGTAGCAAGCTGAACACAACAGCACATCAAAAGTTATTTCACCATGATCAAGTAGGCTTCATTTCTGGGATGCAAGTTTTGTTCAATACATGCAAATCAGTAACTACAATTCATCACATAAGCAGAATTAAAAACAAAAACCATATGATCATTTCTCTGGATGTAGAAAAAGCTTTCAATAAAAATCTGACATCTTTTCATGATAAAAACTCCAAGAAACTAGGCATCAAAGTAATTACCTCAAATAATAAGAGACATCTGTGACAAACCAATAGCGAACATCATACTGAATGGGCAAACACTGGAAGTTTCCCCTTGAGAACGGGAACAAAACAGGGAGGTCCACTCTTACCTCTCCTATTCAACATAATATTGGAAGTTCTTGCCACACCAGTCTGGCAAAAGAAATAATTAAAAGGCATCCAAATAGGAAAAAAAATCAAACTACCTCCCTTCACTTATGATATGACTCTGTACCTAGAAAACTTTAAAGGCATCATCAAAAGGCTTCTGGAATTGATAAACAACTTCAGTAAATTTGCAGGACAAAAAAATCAATGTACACAAATTAGTACATTTGTCTACACCAACTGTGTTCAAGCCAAAGACCAAATCAAGGATGCAATCTCATTTAAAAAATAATAATAAATGTCTAGAAATACATCTAATGAATGAGGTGAAAGACCTCTGCAAGAAGTACTGCAAAACATTGATGGAAGAAATCATAGATGACACAAACAAATGGAAAAACATTCCATGTTTATGAATTGAAAGAATCAATATCATTGAAATGGCTATACTGCTCAAAACAATCTACAGATTCAATGCTATTCCTATCCACCTACCAATATTATTTTTCACAGTACTAGAAAGGAATATTCTAAAATTCGGATGGAACCAAAAAGAAGCTTGAATACCCAAAACAATCCTAAGCAAAAAAGAACAGAGCTGGAGGCATCACACTAACTAACTTGTAAACTATATGATAAGGTTACAATAATAAAAGCAGCATGGTACTGGTAGAAAAACAGACACATAAACCAAGGGAACAGAATAGAGAACAGAGATATGAAGCCACATACCTACAGCCATCTCATTTTCAACCAAGTAAACAAAAATAAGCAGTGAAGAAAGGAATTTCTATTCAATAAATGTTGCTGAGCTAGCTGGCTAGCCATATGTAGAAGAATGAAACTGGACCCCTACCTTTCAGTATATAGAAAAATGAACTCAAGATGGGTTAAAGATTTAAATGTAAGAGCTCAAACTCCAAGACTCCTAAAAGAAAACCTAAGAAATACCATTCTGGACAGCAACCTTGGGAAAAATTTATGACTAAGCCCTCAAGAGCAATGGCAAGAAAAACAAAATTTGATGTGAGACCTAATTAAACTAAATAGTTTCTGCATAGCAAAAGAAACTATCAACAGAGTAAACAGACACCCTACAAAAAGGGAGAAAATATTTGTAAACTACACATCTTATGAAGGACTAATATCCAGAATCTATGAGGAACTTAAATCAAATCAAAAACAAATAATCTCATTAAAATGGATATAGGCATGTACAGACACTTCTCAAAAAAAGACAAATAAGTGGCCGACAGACATATGAATAAATAGTCAACATCACTAATTATCATAGAAATGCAAGTCAAAACCACAATGAGATACCATCTCATACCAGTGAGAATGACTATCATTAAAAAGTCAAAAAACAACAGATGCTGGCAAGACTGCAGAGGAAAGGGAATGCTTATACACTGTTGTTGGGAATATAAATTAGTTCAGTCATTGTGGAAAGAAGTTTGGAGATTTCTCAAAGAACTTACAACTATCATTCTATCTACCAATCCCATTACTGGGTACATATCCAAAGGAAAATAAATTGTTCTACCAAAAAGACACATTCGCTCATATGTTCATCACAGTACTATTTATAATAGCAAAGACATGGAATCAACCTAGGTGCCCAACAATGGTGAATTGGATAAAGAAAATATGGTACATACACAGCATGGAATATCATACAGCCATAAAAATTAATGAGATTGTGCTCTTTGCAGCAATGTGGATGCAGCTGGAGGCCATTAACTTCAGCAGATTGTCGCAGGAACAGAAAACCAAATACAGCCTATATAATTGGGAGCTAAACATTGGGTAGTCATTGACATAAATATGGCAACAATAAATACTGGGGATTCCCAGAGGGGTTACGGAGGGAAGGGGACAAGTATTGGAAAACTGTTTGATATTACACTGAGTACCTGGCAACAGGATCAACTGTGCCCCAAACATCAATGTCATGTAATATACCCATGTGACAAATCTGCACATGTAACTCCAGGACGTAAAATAAAATTTAAATTATAAAAAATGAAAGTTAAGGTAGAAATAATAATGAAGTAGAATCAATATATTATATATAGAATCAACAAGTATTGAAGTTATTTCTTCGAATAAATAGGACATTTAGGGAAAAGGCCCCACTGTTTAGATCGGTCACATAAAAGCAGAAAGGTAGAATATAATGAATAAAAAAAAATAGATTTACAGACAATAAAGGGCCAGTTACCCACTACCTTCATTCATTACAAAAATGCAAAAAAAAACTACAATAAGATTCTACCAAATAGTAAAATTAGAAAGTTTGGTAATACCAAACATTGGTGAAGATGTGGAGCAACTGGAACTCTGACACCCTGATAGTGGGAGTTTATAACTATTTTGAAAAATTATTTTGCAATTTTTAATAAAAATTGATGTACTTCTACCTTCTTATTTAGCCATTAAACTCCTAGGTTTTTACTCATGATACAAAAAATACATCCTCAACAAAATTTCACAAAAATTTTTATAACAGCTTTATTTATAATAATTTAAAATATCTGTCAACAGGAGAGTAAAAAGGAAATTGCGGAAAAAATTACCTAATAGAGTGCTAACAACAGAACAGATAAATTTCAACAAGGATTTTCAGCAAAAGAAACCAGATACTATTATATAAGAGTATTTAGTGTTTAATTCCATTTACAGATAGTTCAAGAATAGGCAAAACTGAGCTAAAGTGATAGAAATCAGAACTATGGTTGCAGTGATTGAATAAAAGGTTGTATTAGGGAACTTACTTTGGTAACAAAACTATTCTATATCTTTGCCAGATAGTGGTTATATGGGTGCATACATTATTCAAAAGTCATTGAGGTTTGCATTTATAATCTATAGATTTTACTTCATGTAAATTATACCTTAAAATTAGTTCATTATATAGAAATAAAAAGAAAAAAAAGCAATGTTATTTTTCACTAAGGAGAACAGGAGATAAAACAGATATTCTCTCAGTAAAACTAAAGAATCTCACAAAGACACATGCCTAAATAAATGATCACTCTTCTCTTGGCCCATTTACCAAACTGACGTATGCAGGTGGATGGAGAAATTACCTTTAGACTCAACTAAATAGAAAAAAAACTTGCATCCATTCAAGTTCATTGAAGACTGAGAGCTCATGTTTCTTAAACTTTTGGTTTCTAGAGTACAGCTTCAGTATGGAAATATTTTAAAGGAGGAAAAGTTTTATGGCCACATGCACACCAAATAAGTCAATAAAACACGTGTATGATACAGGTACTTAAGCACTTAAATAATTCTCTCAGAGGTCAGACTAATTGCAAAATAGCAAGTGACAAAGTCACTTATTTTGTTTTATACAGGACTTTCAACCTGAATCCTGTGAATATCAGTGTACCTCAATGCAAACTGATGATTTGACTTGTAACAGCTGAACTTCAACATTTCTTTTGGGCAGTAATTAGATAGCAAGGTCAACTTTCTGTTTAGGGCAATCACTGCATGACAAGAAGGAAATATTTTTTAAAAGCTTTCTAGAGCATAAATTTGAAAAACATTATAATACACATTCTTTTCAAGCTCATGAAACACTCATGAAAGTAGTCCACATTCTGGGACATAAAACATAAGTTAATAAATTGAAAAGAATAGAAATCATGCAATGTCTGCTTTCAGAGCACAATGGAAACAAACTAGAAACCATAACAGAAAGATACTTGAAAATCCCACATGCATGAATATTAAATTACATACCTCTATATAATACATGGGTCAAAGAAGAAATCTGTTTTTAACCAAATGAAATGAAAATATATCCAAATTTGTAGATGCAGCGAAAGTAGTGCTTAGAGGGAAATTTATAGCATTGAATTCATATATTAGAAAGGAAGAAAAATCTAAAATCAATCACCTAAGTTTTCACATTAAAACTTAGAAAAGAAAAAGCAAATTAAATTCAAAGTAAGCAGAAAAAATAAATAATAAGAATTACAGAAGAAATCAATAAAATTATGAACATAAAATCAATAGAGATATTTTTTAAAAATGCAAAAGCTAGTTATTTGAGAAGATTGTTAAAATCAACAAATTTCTAGCCAGGCAAACTATGCAAAAGATAGAAAGGACACATATTGATAACATTAGAAATGAAAGCAGGAACATCACTACAGGTCCCATGGCCAATAAAATGATAATAAAAAATGCCATGAACAACTCCTTGTCCACAAATCTGATAACTTAAATGAAATGGACCAATTTCTTGAAAGAGACAATCTGTCATAACTAACAAAAGAGGAAATAGACTATCTGCATAGGCCTATGTCTATTAAATAAATTGAGTCAATAATTAATAAACTTCCAAACAGAAAGCACCAGGCTCAAATGGGTTTACTGGTGAGTTTTACCAAACATTTAATGATGACATTATACCAATACTCTACAATCTCTTTCAGAAGATAGACACATAGGAAACAATTTCTAATTATTCTATGAGGCCATTGTTACCTTAATACTAAAACCAGATGACATTAAAAGACAAGAAACTCTAGACCAATACTTTTCATGATACAAATGCAGAAATCCTCAATAAAATATTAGCAAATAAAATTCAACAGTATTTAAAAGAATTATATGTCATGACCAAAGCAGATTTACCCTAAGTATGCAAGACTGATTCAACATTCAAAAATCAATTAATCAAATTCATCATATCAACAGGCTAAAGGAGAAAACACATAATTATATCAATAGATACAAAAAAGCATTTGGCAAAATTCAACACTCCTTCATAATAAAAGCTCTCGGTAACCCAGGAATAGAGTAAAACTTTCTCAACTTAATAAAGAATATCTACAAAAAAAAGCTACATTATACTATATGATGAGAAACTCAAAAGATTTTCCATTAAGATGTAGTATAAGGCAAGAATGTCTTCTCTCACTACGCCTCTCAACATTGTACTGGAAGTCCTTGCTAATGCAATAAAACCAGTAAAGAAAATAAACAGTATACAGATCATGAAGAAAGAAGTTAAAGTGAAATTCTATTTGTTTTCAGATGACATCTATGCAGAAAATCACGAAGTTTTGGGGAAAAAGTTTCTGGAACTTATATGAATCTATACGAGATTATAGGATGCAAGGTTAATATACAGAAGTCAATTGCTTTCTTATATACCAGTAATGAACAAGTGAAATTTAAAATGAAAATCATAAAAGGCCAGGCATGGTGGCTCAAGCCTGTAATCCCAGCACTTTGGGAGGCCAAGGCGGGCAGATCACAAAGTCAGGAATTTGAGACCAGCCTGGCCAACATGGTGAAACCCCGTTTCTACTAAAGATACAAAAAAAATTAGCCAGGTGTGGTGGTGTGCCTGTATTCCCAGATACTCAGAGACTGAGGCAGGAGAATCGCTTGAACCCAGGAGGCGGAGGTAACAGTGAACTGAGATTGCGCCATTGCACTCCAGCCTGGGCAACAAGGTAAGATCCCGTCTCAAAATTAATTAATTAATTAATTAATAAAATCATAACACCATTTACATTATTTTTCTCCAAAATAAAATACTTAGGTATAAGTCTAACAAAATATATAAATCTATATAAGAAAAAGTACCAAATTCTGATGAACAAAATCAAAGAACTAAATAAATGAAGATATATTTGATGTTCATGGGTAGGAGGATTCAATATTGTCAAAATTTCAGTTCTTTGTAACTTGATCTATAGATTCCATGTAATCTCATTTATAATCCCGGGAAGCTATTTTGTGGTTACTAACAAATTAATTCTAAAGTTCATATTAGAGGCAAAACTCCAGAATAACCAATAAAATATTGAAGAAAAAGAACAAAGTTAGAGGACTGGCACTAGCCAATGACAAGATTTACTATGAAGCTACAGTAATCAAAACAATGTGATATTGGTGAAAGAATAGACAAACACAACAATGGAACAAATAGCCAGAAATAGACCTACATAAGTATAATCAACTGATCTTTGAAAAGGAGCAATGGCTATATATGGAGCAAAGATAGATTTTTAAACAAATGCTGCTGGAATAACCGGACATTAACATATAAAAATGAATCTAGACACAAATCTCATATCTTTTACAAAAATTAACTTACAAGAGATTATAGACCTAAATGTAAAATGCAAAACTATGAAACTCCTAGAGATAACATAGGAGAAAACCTAGATGACCTTGAGCATGATGATGATTTTTTAAATATAACACCAAAGGTATGACCCATCAAATAAAAAATGGATAAGCTGGACTTTGTTAAAATTAAAAACTTCTGCCTTATGAACTATAATGTCAAAAATGAGAAGACAACTCACTGAATGGGAGGAAATATTTACAAAAGATACACCTGATAAACTACTGTCATCTAAAATATACAAAGAAATCTTAAAACTCAACAATATGAAAACAAAGAATCTGATTAAAAAGTGGGCCTAAGACCTTACCAAACACATCACCAGGAGAAGATATACAGAAGATCAGCATATTTAAAAATGCTCAACATCATATGTTACCGGGGGGAAACTATGTCATAACTTCACATACATATTGGAATGGCCAAAATCAAAAGACTGATAACACCAAATGCTGACAAGTATGTGAAGCAACAGGAAGTCTCATTCATTGCTGGTGGGAATGCAACATGGTACACGCACTTTGAAAGATGATTTGGTGGTTTCTCACAAAACTAATCATATTCTTACCATAAGATCCAGCAATTGCACTTCTTGCCTTTTATCTAAATGAGCTGAAAATTTATGTCCACACAAAAACCTGAACACGATGCTTACAGCAGTTTTATTCACAATTGTCAAAACTAGGAGGAAAAAACATGCCCTTGAGTTGGTGAATGGATAAACACACTGGTATCCAGACAATGAAATGTTATTTAGCACTGAAAATAAATGAGCTATTAAACCATAAAAGATATGAAAGACATTTAAATGCATCTTACTAGGTCAAAGAAGCCAATCTGAAAAGATTACATACTGTATGATTCCAGCCATATGACATATTGGAAAGGGCAAAACTAAAGAAACAGTAATAAGATTGGCAGTTGCCAGGAGATGCTGGTGGGGTGCAAGGCAGAAGTTGGGAATGAATAAACAGAGCACAGAAGAATTTTAGGGAAGTGAAAATACTTTGTATGTTATTATAATGGTGTATATATCATTACACATTCATCCAAACCAGTAGAGAAAAACAAAACTAAAAATAAACCCTAATGTAAACTATGGAGAGTAGATGATTATGATGTATCAACGTGGGACCATCAATTATAAGAAATATGCCACTTTGGTGGCACGTGTTAATAATGATGAGGCTATGCATATGTGAAGGCAGGGAGCATATGGGAAAGTTTCTGTACCTTTCTCTAGATTTTACTGTGAAAATAGAACTGTCCAACAAAAAAAGGCAAAGTACTTAAAAATATTAAAAAATGAGATTATATATAATGATTTTAGCAAAACTCCAGACACATGGTTCACTAAATTTTCACCACTATTAAGCAATTTGTCATGTGTAATTTGGTTTATTGAAGGAGAAACTATAAATGACGTGCAGTGCCGAACATGTCACCAGTCACCTTTGGATTGTGAGGTGGTGTATTATTTAAAAATTTCAAATAGCCGTAAGTTTGAAAACAATCATTCCTGTTTTGAATTTCTTTTAAAGGACATCTGTTGGGGAATAAAAAGCCTATGATCATGCAAACAAACAAAAAATTATTTCACAATGAGTGCTGAATTATGTTTTTCTCAACTTCACAACTATAATGTAAAGCAAACCTTCTCTTACCTAAATCTATTTGAATATGGAGAATAAAAGTTTGCAGCAAATTCTATGCTGACATCTGACATATGCATGAATGACTATGTCAAGAAAGGAGTTTCAATATATCTGTAACATTATAAGATAAAAAATAAGTAACATAAAATACTTTTAATAAAATAATTTTATAAAATTATAAAATAATTTAAGTATTTTAAAAGGTTATAAAATAATTTATATTTGGTAAAATATATTTTATATGGTTTATGGTACAGAATAATAAAGATTTTTGTTAACTCAGAAATGATCTATGATTCATTTATTTATATCAAGAAAGCTATATAAAGTATATGGTGAATGATTAAGATCTTGCAATAACACTGAGAAAGAAAAAAATAATAATATACATAGTACCTTACATGGAATCTGAGCTCTGGATATCACTAATGTAAATTTAGGAAGCAAAACCACACATTCTGTTTTGTTCTATGTTGTTAGGTCAACCTGTCTGCCAGTTGAAACCCAATAAAATATAAATAATACATCTAAGGATCTATATCTTCTAGGAGTCTCTAGTGTTTAAAAATAGTATGTGTGCTTTGGGATTAGTGTATATCACTATATGGCTCATGAAATTCAATTAATATCTATGGCATACCATGGAGTCTGTGCCTGAAAGGCACTATAAATTCAAGTCATTATATTTATTTCAAAATGGCTAAAGGACACTGCAGAATAAAGCATTGTGTGTACTTCAAAAATAGAGCAAAAGGCTGGGCAGAATGTTGAAATACTTCAAAGAAGAGACAACTTAAGAAAGACTCATCTGTATGATTCTGTCAGGGGTATAGAAAATAGGGACTCTTTTCCTTGAATTTTTTATGTTTAATATGGCAAAATTTATTAATTAATGACTTTGCCATCAGTGTGCTTCTACAAAAACACACACAGCTATTCAGCCAAAATGAATAGAGAAATAAATAAATAAATAACTTTCTAGAGAGTTGTCCATTTCATTTATGTCAATTTCTTTTTTTTTAGTTTTTTTATACTAATTTAACTGTTAAATAGTTACAACTCTTTTGTCTTTAAACTAAATTAGTTTAAGAATATTGCCTACCATTGTTGCATTATTATGATGTAGGCATTTAACCAAATATTAGGAGAATACTTGTCCATATTAAGTATAGATTTAAAAATTGATATTAACTATAGAAAAATTACGTTTATTTGAGAAAAAATCATATATTCAGAATGTATCTCAAAATATGAAAGGCCCTAATATAACTGCTGTGTAATAAATTATATGTAACAGTTTTTCAAACAGCAAAATTTAAATTAACTTATATTTTTAAATTATACATTAAAATTCATAAAGGGAAAAGTAAAAGATGGAAATAAAAATACTAAATATACGAGTAAGAAAATATTAATTCTAACATTTTGATGACAATTATTTGAAAGTTCATTAAAATATACTTTCTACTATTGTGTATATTTTAAAAATTCCACAACTAAGAAAGATTATAGATGGACTTAATTAAGATGGGTAATATAGTAAAATATAAGGAAGTCTAAAATTATGTTATTATCATATACTGTACAAGACTGTATAAAACACCAGAATTTTTGTCTGCAATATTCTATAATGTACTTACCTACCATATTTTGGGTGACTACTGAGGTCTAATTAAATATTTGCTGCTTTAATTAATGTGTATGCCTTCAAATTGTTTTTCTAAATAACAAATAGTTATTATTTATTGATATATTATACAGAAAAAGTTGAATGTACTTGTCATTCTGCTTTTATTCTCAAACAGTACTTTTCTAAGTGGTCTTATGCGTTTTGACAAGGTCATTTACCAACTTACATGATTTGCTAGGACTACAATATTAAACTGATTTAAGCCCATTTTGACTCAGTTTCATTTTTGTCATGTTCAGAAAGAAAATATCTTTTATTAATTATATTTTTTTTCCCAAGATTGAGAAAATTATGTCTCTATTCTTCTCATGGGTGACAGCTTTTATTTTCTTCCTGAGTGTATATTGTGTCATTTTGAACAATTAGATTTACTAGAAGGAAAAAAAAGTGGCAAAAAGAAAACTGTGGCAGAAGATAGATGAGATTGAAAATGTGTATTTCAGGGGTCCCCAACTCCTGGGATGTGGACTGGTACCAGTCCATAGCCTGTTAGGAACCGGGTGGGCCGCACAGCAGGAGGTGAGTGGCAGCGAGCCTGCATTACTACCTGAGCACTTCCTCCTGTCAGATCAGCGGTGGCATTAGATTCTCATAGGAGAGCAAACTGTACTGTGAAGTGTACATGCGAGTGATCTAGGTTGCGCACTCTTATGAAAATCTAACTAGTGCCTGATGATCTAAGGTGGAATAGTTTGATCCTGAAACCAACCCCCTTACTACCCCACCTTCCACGCCCCCGGTCTGCGGAAAAATTGTCTTCCACAAAATGGGTCCCTGGTGTATGTGAGAGAGAGGTAAATATAATGCATGTATTACATAGATACTAGGAAAAATCCCTTCAGCTAACTTGATAACTCTATGAAATTATTAAATCTCTTACTCAATTTTGGATACTACTATAGGAATTTAAATAATTTCTTTTTGTATCCTAATTATATATTTGCTATTTGATTCATGATTATCTCCAGAACATTAAATCATGATATATAAGTTCCACAAAACATCCATAAGTCACTCTGGAATATTTTTAAAAAGAAAATAATTAAAAAGAGTTGAGGCAGCTATAAACATTTATTTTTGCATACTTAATTTCAAAATATGATGAAATATGCCTGAAAACATATCATAAAACAATGAAATATGAAAGATTAGTTAGTTATATGAGGAGGAAAGCTTTTGAATTAATTGTCAACATTTAAAAATAAATTAAATAGCTTTCAGGTTTTTGTAAAAGGTCTAGTAATCAGGCATATAATGAGAAAACATAATGATCTTTCTATACCAAAATGATGAGATAAAATTTTTACTCATTTATCTATTTTTCTGATTTAAA
Organism: Pan paniscus; assembly: GCF_029289425.2. Taxonomy (NCBI): domain Eukaryota; kingdom Metazoa; phylum Chordata; class Mammalia; order Primates; family Hominidae; genus Pan; species Pan paniscus. Next base: position 81,599,527 of record NC_073259.2, read on the forward strand.
AATGTAAAAATGTGATACACTACATGCAAATTATCAACAAAATTACCAAATATTATTTTAAGGGTTTGAATTATGGTTATAATCTTAAAGCATAGACATTGATCCTTTTTTTTTTAAATTACTTTCTACTGTAAAAAGTGAGCTGGCCAAATACATATTTAAGTATCAATCTTTCCACCTAATACATTTTAGGATATCACTGTTAACATTTTTAAAATAAATCATTTTACATTTGCAACCACCAAAAAAATTATCTTACATCTATTTTCATATAATATCAAGAAAGATTTTTAAAACTTATATATGTTGTAGGATTTCATCTCCAACTCTTCCAATTTTCTGAATGTTCAATCTAAATTTTTCTGAGGCAAACTAAATCTTCTTTTTCAACTCTCACTGGAAAATAGCAGCAATAACCATAATACATATATTATATAAATATATGAACATAGAGAAAAAATAACCTTGCTAACCTCTTCTGCAAAAAATAGTAACACGTAAATTGAGAATTACAACCTCCAAAGAAAGCATGACAAATAACAGGAGATGCTGAAGTGAAGAATTCTCACACAACAGTTGAATGACTTGGATTTTCATATTAAGAATAATATTAAAAATATATTGCCATTTGTCAAGAGAGTAATAGTGAGATGATACATAAATCCATATAAATAAATATTCTAGTCTGTATTGCTGTTTTATCTTTATCATAATCAATGACTCAACAGAAAAAAATAATATAAGAATATTTTCCTGTACAGTCAATGTGTACCAATCTGATCTTTTATTTATTTTATCTCTCATGTACCTTAGTTTGAAAGAGTGTCCTGGCTAGCAGAAACAAGCATTTTAGTCTTCCGAATAGGCATATTTTCCACTATATTTCTGACACACTATCGTTCTACTTTGGTTAACATTTATCAAGCAAAATAAAATTGATTGAAATAAAATGTAACGATTGCTCATAGTGTCCAATCTCATCTGAAATGTCCTAGAATGACTTAGGTAAAGATTGGCAGCCATTTCTACTCAGCCAGTTAACAGATTTCTGAGAAACTGCATCTGACCAGGCAAACAAAACGAATTACGTGACTCAACAGGTATTGAGGTAAACTCACATACAATTTTTAGAAAGACACGAATTAAAAATGTAGTAATATTCAGATAAAAATCATCTGAATTCAAGATTTGTAGAAAAAACTGAGGAAACCTTGTAAAATGCATGTCATTTATCTACCATTTCTACAATCAGGAGAGAGATTTCATGATAATTATATAAAGGGAACCGCACTATTTTCTTTGTATTGGTACACCAGATCCATGTGTATTTGGACTCCTTAACTGTCAAGTCACTATGATATGACAGAAAGTTCTCATTTCTAGGATAAACTAAGAAAAATATTGATCATTCATGATAATTCCAGAGCTTTTCTTCTATTTGACTTATATGGTGTAATATTAATAAGATCAATATGAGAATTAGAATGTACATGTATCATTCTGACTGTATTAAAACTAAATAAAATATACTTAGAATGATCAGGTTTGTATTATCTGTATTATTTTTGTTTTTCATTGGAATCTAATTGAGAGTATATGTTATTGCAAGATAGAATATGTCTTCATTTATCATTGTCTATTTTTTTCTTTCTCCTGAAATCTATCAACCCTCTCTTAGAAGCTCTTCAACCAAATTGAATTGAATAAACCATCTCTAAAGTTTGATGTAAAATGTCACACAACTGCCTTTTTGCTCTAACATTGAAAGAAAGTTTGGTTTTTCAGTAGCAAGTTATACCAGAAATGGTACAGAAATGAAAGTTTTCTAATATACTTATGAATCTATACTGAGTCATATGCAAATGATGTTATGTTCAATGCTGTGTTGGAATGCACATGTACTCAAGTTAAACATACATTATCAATTTTCACAGGCAATTTGCATCAACCACTTCCAGACTCAGTTACATTATTGTGTGAGGCACATTGATCTTAGTCATGTGTTATGATATTCTAATAACAATGTACATATTTTTTGAAAGGGGATCTCACTCTGTCGCCCAGACTGGAGTGCAGTGGTGCAATCTTGACTCACTGCAACCTCTTTCTCCTGGGTTCAAGCAATTGTCTTGCCTCAGCCTCCTGAGTAGCTGGGACTACAGGTGTGTGCCACCACATCCAGCTAATTTTTGTATTTTTACTAGAGACAGGGTTTCACCATGTTGGCCAGGCTGGTCTTGAACTCCTGACTTCAGGTGATCTGCCTGCCTCAGCCTCCCAAAATGCTGGGATTACAGGTGTGAGCCACTGTGACCAGCCTCTAATAGCAATATTTTAATGTAAGTTATCTGTTATGAATTTTACCAATTACTGAGAAGTGTGAATGAAAAACTCATCAAGTTCAATCCACTGCAGTACAATAGCCATTGCAAAAAGAAAGAAAAAAAGAAATAAGCTTTCAAGCACTCTCTAGAAATCTCAGAAGTAGGATGAAAAAGAGGAGAGAAAACATATCTGTTTTGTATTCTGGAAAACATGTTGACTTTAACACCACCTATTTTGGAAAAAGATAAATCAGATTAGGAGACCACTCATTAAGTATTTTTAAATGGATTTATATTTATAAATTCCATTTGAAGCGTTCAAGAGAAATAATGCTGGATAAATGTGATTATATATTCCTAGGTTTCTGTGATTTTGGTGAAAGTTTCAACGGAATGTTGGAATCATTTCACATATGTGCCTCCTGTTATCTATGGATGATATTGCTAATTTATTACAGCTTTCTTTTCCAAAGAGTACATATTTGACCTTACGATTTTTTTCAATGTAGTATTTGGGGCAATTGCTATAAAAAAATGAGAATTGGCATTCAAGATAAAAACCATCCGCCATCCTTAGTCTGGTACCAAAGAAGTATGAATGATCAAGTGAAAGTGCAATATTCAAGTGAGGTCTAGAGATCTCACAAAACCTGATTTTGCAATGATGCAAATGCTATGTCAGTTTTCTAAATGGAAGTTCTGCTATCTGAAGAGATATGACAATAAATTTGTTATTAGTGAGCAGAAATATTCCTAGAAGGGAGGAGATTGGTTATGGCTTTTAACTGGGACAGACTACACAACCCTTCTCATTGAGAAAAGATACCACATTTGTAGTATACTTAGCAATACACACATACACACACAATTCTTCTTTACTGCATTTCAGGCTTTTGGAAGATCCGAATTGTTATTAAATTGCCTTTCTCCATTACCATGTATGAAATATAGGCCCCATTCATTTTAACCAGAAAGTATAGTAGATACTGTTGGGTAATAAGAATTTCCAGGCTGAGTTGGTTTTATATTTATGGATTTGGAGGCTGCTGACATTCTAGTTGTTGAGTCACTTTCTGGATAAAATAGAAAAAAAAAACTAAAAATGGTTCATGTTCTAAAGCAAATAAAACATAACATCCAGTCAGCTTCCTGGGTACTTATTTAAAGACAGCAATACTTCAACTCAACTCCGCTTATGAAAAGTGGTTAAAGAGAATAAAAGGTCAAGTATAGAACTCTGACGACAGACAATAAAAAGACTAATAAGAAGTAAGGGAAGAGCATGTCAAAAGTGTATAAGAGACAATGAACGCTGTAGAGTAAAATATCACCTAATTCTAAGCACATAGAGTGTTTTAAGTGATAAGCAAGAATTGATCAAGATAATGATTGACGTTGCATACATCTTTCCTCCTGAAATATCACAATGGATTTTTAAAAATAAATTCATAGGCTTTATTCTCGAAGATGGCCAAATAGGAACAGCTCCGGTCTGCAGCTCCCAGCAAGATACACGCAGAAGGTGGGTGATTTCTGCATTTCCTATGCAGAAGGTGGGTGATTTCTGCATTTCATCTCATTGGGACTGGTTGGACAGTGGATGCAGCCCAAGGAAGGCAAGCCGAAGCAGGGTGGGGCATTGCCTCACCGAGGAAGCACAAGGGGTTGGGGAACTCCCTCTCCTAGCCAAGGGAAACCATTCAGGACTGTACTGTGCACTCTGGCCCAGATGCTGTGCTTTTCCCATGGTCTTCACAACCTGCAGACCAGAAGGTTCCCTCTGGTGCCTATACCACCAGGGCCCTGGGTTCCAAGCACAATACTGGGCAGCCATTTGGGGAGACACCGAGCTAGCTGCAGAAGTTTTTTTTCATACCCCAGTAGTGCCTGGAATGCCAGTGAAACTGTTCACTCCCCTGGAAAGGGGGCTGAAGCCAGGTAGCCAAGTGGTCTGACTTGGTGGGTCCCACCCCCACAGAGCTCAGGAAGCTAAGATCCACAGGCTTGAAATTCTCGCTGCCAGCACAGCAGTCTGAGATTGACCTGGGACCCTTGAGCTTGGTGGTGGGAGAGGCATCCGCCATTGCTGAGGCTCGAGTAGGCAGTTTTCCCTTCACAGTGTAAACACAGCCACCAGGAAGTTTGAACTGGGTGGAGCCCATCGCAGCTCAGCAAGGCTGCTGCTGTCAGACTGCCTCTCTAGATTCCCTCTTCTGTGGGCAGGACATCTCTGAAAAAAACGCAGCACCCCCAGACAGGGACTTACAGATAAAACAACCACCTCCCTGGGACAGAGCACTTGCGGGAAGGGGTGGTTGTGGGCACAGCTTCAGCAGATTTAAACATCCCTGCCTGGAAGCTCTGAAGAGAGCAGTGGATCTCCCAGCACAGCATTCGATGTGCTGATTTGATATCCCTCTGATAAGGGACAGACTGCCTCCTCAAGTGTGTCCTTGACCACCATGTATCCTGACTGGGAGACACTTCCCAGTGGGGGCTGACAGACACCTCATACACGAAAGCTCTGGCTGGCATCTGGCAGGTGCCCCTCTTGGATGAAGCTTCCAGAGGAAGGAACAGGCAGCAATCTTTGCTGTTCTGCAGCCTCCACTGGTGATATCCAGGCAAACACGGTCTGGAGTGAACCTCCAGCAAACTCCAGCAGACCTGCAGCAGAGGGGCCTGACTGTTAGAAAGAAAACTAACAAACAGAAAGGAATAGTATCAACATCAACAAAAAAGATGTCCACTCAGAGACCCCCTCCGAAGGTCACCAACTTCAAAGAGCAAAGTTAGATGAATCCACAAAAATGGGGAGAAACCAGTGCAAAAAGTTTGAAAATTCCAGAAACCAGAATGCCTCTTCTCCAAAAGATCACAACTACTTGTCAGCAAGGGAAGAAAACTGGACAGAGAATGAGTTTGACAAATTGACAGAAGTAGGCTTCCGAAGGTGGGTAATAACAAACTCCAATGAGCTAAAGGAGCATGTTCTAACCCAATGCAAGGAAGCTATGAACCTTGATAAAAGGTTAGACAAATTGCTAACTAGAATAACCAGTTTAGAGAAGATAAATGACCTGATGGAGCTGAAAAACACAGCATGAAAACTTCATGAAACATACACAAGTATCAACAGCTGAATCAATCAAGTGGAAGAAAGGATATCAGAGATTGAAGATCAACTCAATGAAATCAAGTGAGAAGACAAGATTAGAGAAAAAAGAGTGAAAAAGAACAAACAAGGCATCCATGAAATATGGGACTATGTGAAAAGACCAAATCTATGTTTGATTGGTGTACCTGAAACTGATGGGGAGAATGGAACCAAATTGGAACACACTCTTTAGGATACTTTCCAGGAGGACTTCCCCAACCTAGCAAGGCAGGCCAACAATCAAATTCCAGAAATACAGAGAATACCACAAAGATACTCCTCGAGAAGAGCAACTCAAAGACACATAATCATCAAATTCACCAAGGTTGAAATGAAGGAAAAAAATGTTAAGGGCAGCCAGAGAGAAAGGCCTGGCAGACTAACAGTGGATCTCTCAGCAGAAACCCTACAAGCCAGAAGAGCGTGGGGGCCAATATTCACCATTCTTTAAAAAAAGAATTTTCAACCCAGAATTTCATATCCAGCCAAACTAAGTTTCATAAGTGAAGGAGAAATAAAGTCCTTTACATACAAGCAAATGCTGGGCGATTTTGTCACCACCAGGCCTGTCTTACAAGAGCTCCAACAGGAAGCACTAAACATAGAAAGGAGCAACCAGTACCAGCCACTGCCAAAACATACCAATTGTAAAGACCATCGACACTATGAAGAAACTGCATCAACTATCAGGCAAAATAACCAGCTAGCATCATAATGCCAGGATCAAATTCACATATAACAATATTAACCTTAAATGTAAACGGGCTAAATGCCCCAATTAAAAGACACAGAATGGCAAATTGGATAAAGAGTCGAGACCCATCGGTGTGCTGTATTCAGGAGACTCATCTCACATGCAAAGACAAACATAGGCTCAAAATAAATGGATGGAGAAATATTTACCAAGCAAATGGAAAGCGAAAAAAAAAAAAAAAAAAAGCAGGGGTTGCAATCCTAGTCTTTGATAAAACAGATTTTAAACCAACAAAAATCAAAAGAGACAAAGAAGGGCATTATATAATGATAAAGTAATCAATGAAACAAGAAGAGCTAACTATCCTAAATATATTTGTACCCAATACAGGAGCACACAGATTCATTAAGCAAGTTCTTAGAGACCTACAAACAGAGATAGACTCCCACACAATAATAGTGGGAGAGTTTAACACTCCACTATCAATATTAGACAGATCAACCAGACAGAAGATTAACAAGGATGTTCAGGACTTGAACTCAGCTCTGGACCAGGCAGACCTAATAGACATCTACAGAACTCTCCACTCCAAATCAACAGAATGTACATTCTTCTCAGCATCACATAGCACTTATTCTAAAATTGACCACATAATTGGAAGTAAAACACTCCTCAGCAAATGCAAAGAAACGAAATCATGACAGTGTCTCAGAACACAGTGTAATCAAATTAGAACTCAGGATTAAGAAACTCACTCAAAATCGCACAAACTACATGGAAACTGAACAACCTGGTCCTGAATGACTACTGCATAAATAAGAAAATGAAGGCAGAAATAAAGATGTTCTTTGAAACCAATGAGAACAAAGACACAATGTACCAGAATCTCTGGGACACATTTAAAGTAGTATGTAGAGGGAAATTTACAGCACTAAACGCCCACAAGAGAAAGCAGGAAAGATCTAAAATTGACACCCTAACATCACAATTGAAAGAACTACAGAAGAAAGAGCAAAGAAATTCAAAAGCTAGCAGAAGACAAGAAATAACTAAGATCAGAGCAGAACTAAAGGAGATAGAGACACGAAAAACCCTTCAAAGAAATCAATGAATCCAGGAGCTGTTTTTTTGAAAAGATCAACAAAATACATAGACCACTAGCGAGATGAATAAAGAAGAAAAGAGAGAAGAATCAAATAGATGCAATAAAAAATGATACAAGAAGAACAGGTTATTATAAAAATAATAATAATTAGAAACTTTAAAGAATATAATTTAAGATTTTTGACATAAAATCCCTTAAGTAAGCAAATAGCTAAATGGACACAGCTCAATATCAAATTAGTGAATTGTGATACCAAGGAAAATGATGCACAAGAGAACAATGGTCTAAATTTCTAATAAGCCAGAGAAACAAACAAAAGGAATATATAAACTAATAAAAAGTAAACATTTTATAGTTACACGAAAGCATATACTTCATATTGAAAAGGCACACACAATAGTTGGAATAATGATAAAAATATTCATATCAATAGCTTGATATGGGAGGAAAAAGAGCTAACCCATACAGAGAAAAAGCATATAGACATACAAATACACATACATACAACACCAGAGAAAATAAGAAAAAAAAAAAACAGCATATAAACCTTCAAAAAATACTGGGGAAAAAACCTGAATACTTAATCAACTGAAAGTAAGACTATGCTTTCCACAATTAATTTATTTGGCACCATACAAAAAATCAGTTGACTATAAATATTAATATATGGATTTATATTTGTACTTTTGATTCTGTTCCATTGATCTATATGTTTACCCTCTTGCCAGCACCACACTTTCTTGATAACTGTAGCTTTATGGTAAGTTTTGAAATTGGGAAGTAAAAGTCTTTCATCTTTACTTTTCTTTTCCAAAATTGTTTTGTGTATTCTAGGTGTGCATTTCTATATTAATTGTGCGATATGCTTGGCAATTTTTTCAAAAGCCATGCCAAAATTTTAATAGAGATTATGCTGACTCTCTGGGTCAATTAGAAGAGAATTACCATCTGTACTGTATTGGATTTTCTCAACCACAAACATGTAATGTCTCTCCATTTATTTAGATCTTTAGTTTTTCTCATTAAAGTTTTGTAAATTTCTTGCAATTTTTGTAAAATTTTTTTCTAAGTATTTTATTCCTTTGTATAGTACTGCAAGTGGAATTGTTTTAAATTTCATTTTTGTAGAGCTCACTAGTCATTTGTGAAAATATGACTGCTTTTATACATTGATCTTTTACCCTACAACCTTTCTATACTTATCCTGTGACTTTTCTGTATATAAATATTCTTTTAATAAAATATGTTTTCTATTTAATCAGCCAGAGTCAGCTTTTTGCTGACTGGGAAATTATGTTTATGTACTTCCCTACATCTAAAAATTAAAAGAAAAAAAGTTTATGTACATGATAACTATTTAAGAAAATTAGACTTTATATCTTCATAAAAAGATTCTTAATAAACAAAGACAAGGAGGAATCTGCCTACTGACTGTATAAGTGCTGTCTACCAGAAACCCATGGCTTACAGTTACTGTCATTATTCAGCCTTGTACCACGGTCATTGACAATGCCACAGACTCAAATAAATAAAATATATGTATAAATATAAGAAAAATTAAATTAAACCATCATAATTTATAGATAATAAATCTTCCATCCAGAAAGTCCAGAAAAAGCAATAAAAAAATCTAAGACTGGTAAGAAAGTACAGCAAGGAGACTACACAAAAATAATATAAAATTAGTAAACTTTTTATGTATTTCTATGTGGTAGCAATAAAACATTATAAATTAGAATAAAAATGAACTCATTTACAATGAGCAATTTCTTTTTGTTGTATTTTTAGTAGAGGCAGGGTTTCACCATGTTGGCCAGGATGGTCTCAGTCTCTTGACCTCATGATCTGCCTGCCTTGGCCTCCCAAAGTGCTGAGATCTCAGGCGTGAGCCACCACGCCCGGCCTACAATGAGCAATTTTATAATAATATACTTAAATGTAAACTTATTCAAAGTAAACTTAGGTAAAATCATATTAAAAAAAACAGCAACAATAAGAACTCTAAAAGTTTACAACATTTATTTAGTCTTGTTGTTTACAGCAAAAATAAGACCCAATATGTTAAAAAGTATCTATATAACATATTTTTGAAAGGAGAAAACTTTGTCAAGGTGATACATTTTCAAAATAATTTATAAATTCAATATAATACCAATCCAAATTATAATAGGATGCACATATAAAAAGAAAAACCACAATGATTTTCATGTATGTAATTTGGGGAAAAGAGCAAGAAAGAATTACCTGTGAAATGGCATCCTGGCCTTGGAGCCCTGAGGTCTCAGTAGTTGAATTAGCATTCACTGCCTAGATCAACTGTTCTGGCTTGGATTTGTTACTGTACAAGTTGAAAATTTAGCGATTTATGAAAAAATTGAGTGATTGTGTGATTTTGGAGGGGATCTTTCTCTGTAAGAAATCATGAAACATGATGGTTAAAAATATGGTATTGTTTTAAAAGTAAACCAAAAAAATCATTAATGGGAATAGTATGAAATATAAGAAACTGTGTGTGAATCTCAAGATCCCTGTCTATATTTATGTATCTATTAATGTATATATTTTATGGTAATTTAGTATATTAAACAAGTAAAATGGTTTATCATTAAGGATGATTGATGATAATTTTTATTGTAATGGGAATATATCAGAGCATTGTTATTGGTAGTCAATTAAACAGAATGTCTTAAAAATAATAACCTCAGGCAAATATATACAGAACACTAGATATTATGGAAAAAAAGAAAGATATGGAAAAGACGATAGTGAGTGGCCTGGAGCTGAGTTGGGGTTCAACTATGTACAATGGAGATATCTGAAGCCATTGGAATTCTCATCCACAATTCTTAACTGGGAAATTCTCAGGTAGTCGATGTTTTAATGCAATAAGAGATGTATAGAAATAAAGGAAACGACATACAAATTAGTCAAAATAGATAGAGCCAAAGGAAGCCTACAAAGCAACAACCTCCACTTGAGAGAAGACCTGAAAAGGAGTTTGGGAAGACATTTTGCAACAAAAGGGAAATAGTTGTGCTGTGCCCAAGAGGTTTCTTCTTCTTCAGGACTTTCTTTCTTCCTTATTTCCTTCCTTCCCTTCTTTCCTTTCTTTCCTTCCTTTCTCTTCCTTCCTTTCCTTCCCTTCCTTCCCTTCTTTCCTTTCTTTCTTTCTTTTTCTTTTTTCTTTCTTTCTTTCTTTTTCTTTTTTTCTTTCTTTCTTTTTCTTTCTTTCTTTCTTTCTTTCTTTTTTCTCCCTTTGTTTCTTTCTCTCTCTCTCTCTCTCTCTTTCTTTCTTTCTTTCTTTTATATTTTTGATGGAGTTTCACTCTTGTTGCCCAGGCTGGAGTGCAATGGCACCATCTCAGCTCACTGCAACCTCCACCTCTCGGGTTCAGGTGATTCTCCTGCCTCAGCCTCCTGAGTAGCTGGGATTACAGGCACCCATCACCACGCCTGGCTAATTTTTGTATTTTTAGTAGAGATGGGGTTTCACCATGTTGGCCAGGCTGGTCTCCTGACCGCAGGTGATCCGCCTGCCTCGGCCTCCCAAACTGCTGGGATTACAGGCATGAGCCACCCCACAGGGCCAGGACTTTCTTTTATACTGCAGATCTGTGTTTCTTGGGCTGATGTGTTCTTGAGTAGTATAGCTAACAAACTCAAGATGATTTGCATCTGTTGGCCTCACTATTTCTCATCTGATTTTATTATCACACAGAAGGAAAACTTAGTAGGGCATATGTGAGACAACATCTTGATAAAGGAACAGGCAATCAGTGAGCCTCTACTAACATAGCTTGGTTGACCTTTAATAAAGGGGAGCCTGAACAGAGTAACTAAGCAAATGTAACTAAAATGGGCTGATTCACCAAGATCCAACAGATAAAAGCACATGAAAGTATACCAAAACACCAGTTTCTGGCATGTTGAATTATGTGCTACCTAAAGGATGACAAGAATTACTGATTCTCGATTTGGCAGCAGCATGTCAAACTTGACTCCATGTTTTCTTATATTTATCTTTTCTAAAAAAAATTTTCATTTTATACAAGATGTGTATGGAAGCAATCAGACACTAGACTTGAAGGGGAAAGTATCAAGGACTCTTTTTTTCCTCCTTTTCTTGTAAGGATAGATTTGCCTTATGTGGAACAGCCACATGGAAAAAAAAGTGATGGAATTGTCCTGGTTTTACAATGATCTATGAAAAGAACTTTAAAATAGCCCAGATACAGTGGCTCATGCCTGTATTCCCAACACTTTGGGAGGCTGAGGTGGGAAGGTCACTTGAGGCCAGGAGTCCTAGACAAGACTGGGCATTAGAGAGAGACCCTGTTGTTATACACACACACAAATATTAAAAATAAAAAGTCATAATCTCTGCCTCTGCTTCAGGGGTTAAGGGCCAGTATTTCTCTGCCCATGAAAACTGAAGTAAAAGGGAGATTCAAGAGGTCGGCAAAGAAAATGACCTGACATTTTTAAAAACAATTCTGTTCTAAAGGGAAAATAGAAGAAACGTTTAGCATGATAGAGACTTCACAAGAAAAAAATTATTAAAAATTGATAAAAAAGGATAAATATGACACAATAAACATTTAAAGAATTTGAGTAAGAAGCAATTTAGAAATTCAGACTCAAAAAGATTTAGCATTTTGATGAAGTGTCAAAGGCAAATATTTATAGGGTGAATACACAAACAAAATAAATTATTAGATTGGTCACAATTACAAAATTGCCTTTTTTGCTTTACCTTGTTGGAAAGTTCTCAGTCACATAATAATATACTAGTTTGTTGTTTATGATTGGCTGAGGTAAAGTTTCGTTTCTGTCTAATGTAAGCACTTACCAGAAATTACTAACGTTTTGCTTATGTTTGCAGTTTAAGTAAAGTTAAATCTATTTTTAATGTCTAATTGATTTTGTTTGCTCAGGAGTTTCTTAAGCCCAGTAACAATTTTAATTTCGCTTATAGAATATTAAAGTTTTAAAAAATTATTTTTTGAGGTAGAGAGGTTCTAAATGGTAAAATTTAGAATTTCATCAGCAGATTATATCAGTGAAGAAGTTTTAAAAGAGGCATATTACATAAAAAAACTTTAAAAGTGAATATAATTCAATATTGATTGTATTGGTGCTGGGTATAAATTGAAAATTTTAAGCTATTAGTAATTATGATTTTTTTTTTAAGATGAGGTTTCCAGGTTGGAGTGCAGGGGCACAATCTTGGCTCACTGCAACCTCTCCCTCCCAGGCTCAAGTGATCCTCCCACCTCAGCTTCTTAAGTAGCTGGAACCACAGGCATACGACACCACACCTAGCTAGTTTTTTGTATTTTGGGGAGATATGGGGTTTTGCCATGATGCCCAGGCTGGTCTTGAACTTCTGAGCCAAGGCAATACACCTGCCTTGGCCTCCCAAAGTGCTGGGATTACAGGCCTGAGCCAACGTAGCTGGCGGTACTATTGATACAGCAGGGGGGTACAGAAGTGCTGGGTAGAGAAGGTCAAAGTCCCTGGCGAGGGCTCCACCCTCGGGCCTGTGCCCATGGACGCAAGTGAGGACAGGCACTCTTGTTTTTGCAACCAAAGTTGCATTTTCCAATGTTGTATTTTCCAAGATCACTCTGGCCTACCATGTCTCCCATCCTATGCCCATATAAACCCGAGAGACCATAGCAGGTATGCACAGAAGTGTCTGGAAATCAAGAGAAGCAGAAGAGCACACAGACAGACACCAGCAGACATCAGCAGGCCATGGATGGCAGGACAACATGAAATTTGGTTGGGGGTGGTAGGAGGAGAGTCCGGCTGCTGGGCGGCCCAACTCCAGAGGAAGACCACCTTCCCACTCCATTCCCCTTCTGGCCTTCCCGTTCATCTTACTGAGAGTTTTTCCACCACTCAATAAAACTTCACACCCATCCTCCAAGTTCACATGTGATCTGATTTTTTTTCTGGTACACTAGGGCAAGAAACTGGGATATAGAAAGCCCTCTGTTCTTGCCATAAGGCAGAAGGTCTAATTGAGCTGATTAACACAAGCCACCTGCAGATGGCAAAACTGAAAGATCCCACTGTAACACACACATGCCCACTGTGGCTTTGGGAGCTGTAAACACTCGGCCACAAACACTGTCGTGGGGTCAGAGCCCCAAAACGCTCCCCACAACATTCCCATCTCTATGCCCCCACAGGGGTTTAAGCAGTGGTGCATTGAAGAAGTGAGCCACACCCCTGACGCATGCCCTGCGAATGGGGATAAGAAAACTCCTCCTGTTTCACTATGTTTTAAAGTTTATGTGTTGGATATCCTTGCTAGCAAGTAAACTTGGCTTTGAGACTCTCGGACTTCTGCAGATATATAAGGAGAAAATTGAGTTAATTATTGGTGTTCAGAAGAAACATCATTCTAAATTCTGGTTTGAGCTTAAACTACAAAAAGCTAAAATACACTAACTTTAACAGTTACTTTAACTATTTGCAGAATAATTTTTATTTCTCAAATAAGTAATTGCTATCATCTCAAAAGAATTGAGCAACACAGTAGTGTTGTTATAGTTTGGGTAGTTTTAAATCATTTTTTGTTGTTTTGGTTTTTAGAACACAGATAGCTCCTATTATGTAATAAAAAGTAATTTAATGCACATAATAATTATTTTAAACAAAAACTTTCATTAGTAAAGTGCTCAATATTGAAATTTGTAATTCTAAACCAAAATTCAAAACATGGTGTATATGAATGTATAATAGACCAAAGTGGTTGATATATATACACATAATTTGTAATTGGCAACTTCTTTACCAAAACTATTCAAATAATATCTGATGTCATGTCTTATGCTAGAAAAATTCATGAGAAACTAAACTGTCTTGGAATTGTCAGATATCAAAATAATGTCACAAATATTTGGGGTTACAGGAAGTTGTCCTAAAACAACAAAAAGGCAAACCATTGTGCATATTGTGACCATTTGGTCTTCAAAAAAAGTTAACAAAATTAAAGTCAATTAAAATTAGAATTAGAAGTTGAGACTATAAAACAGCTATCAATCAATGTTGATTTAAAAATGCATAACATACATTGTTCTACAGAATATTTTAACATATACATGAGTTCTCAACTGTTAAGAATAAATGATATGTACCAATTAACCAAAATCACATGATTTTATGTTTCTGGTTAATATTTACAAGTACTTCATAAAATTATATTATTAGGTTATATTTTTAATATGTGTACTTATATTCATATTTTTAAAATATGTTTATCATGAGAAACATTGTGTGGTATAAATTGGTAATGGAAGAATGTGAAGAACAGAAAGTGATTTTTTTAAATAAGATATTTAGATGCATATAAAAGTAGGGAAGGCCAGGTGCAGGGGCTCATGCCTATAATCCCAGCAATTCGGGAGACCAAGGTTAGAGGACTGCTTGAGCCTATGAGTTAGAGACCAGCCTGGGCAACATAGTGAGACCCTGTCTCTACAAAAAATTACAAAAATTAAAAATCAGCCAGGAGTGGTGACATGCACCTGTAGTCAAACCTATTTGAGAGGCTTTACTTGGAGGATTGCTTGATCCTGGAGGTCAAGGCTATGGTGAGCCATGATTGTACCACTGCAATCCAGTCTGGGCAACAACAGAGTGAGACCATGTCTTAGTAAGTTAAAAAATCAGGGATATACTGGGTTTTATTGATCAGATTATGAGAGAAGGGAGAATGGCTTTGTTTTATACAAGCAGAAATAAAAATTCTTAAATCAGTGAATTTAGGAGATGATATCTCAAAGGTTCTCAAAATTTTATAGAAAGCAACCATTATACCAAAGAAGACTTTACAGTGAATTCATATTTTTTTGTTTACTTTTTTTTTTTTTTTTTGAGACAGCATCTCACTCTGTCACCCAGGCTGGAGTCCAGTGGCACAATCCCTGCTATTGCAGCCTTGACCTCCCAGGCTAAAGAGATCCTCCCACTTCAGCCTCCACAGTAGCTGAGACTACTGGCATGTGCCACCACACCCGGTTGATTTTTTAAATTTCTTCCAGACATGGGGTCTCATCATACTGCCCAGGCTTGTCTTGAACTCCTGGGCTCAAGCAAGCCTCCCTTCTTGGCCTAGAGTAAATTCTTGCAAAAATTAAGGAGGATATATTGGAGAATGATATCAGCCTAATAGTAAAGTCGGAGTTCTTTGGCTTTTCTACACCCCACAGAATTACAACTGACAAATTTCCTACGGCAAGTTTATCCCCGTTGTAAACAAGAAATAAAGTCCTAAGCCCCCCAACCAAGTGAATGGATCCCCTCTGCACCAAAGGAAAGCTGAGAAACCGAATTCCCAACCATGATGGGAAAAAAAGAAGAAAGGTTGGACATGCCTCATATACCCCTTCATTTTGGAGTTTAGGCACAACTGATTTGGATTAACATTAAAATAGAAATCATAAGACTGACAAAACAGATGATTTATGGCAATAAGATACCAACTTCCAACCTGATTCTGGTATAGCATCACAATGACAGATAGCAAGCCTTAAATGAAATCAAAATACTTTACTCCAAAATATATTTGTTTGACATATTTTGAAGTGGTCCTGCAATGCTATCTCTCATGGGGTGAAATTTGCATCTGTAGAAAATCTCCTTTCCTATGTCTTTCCATATCTAGAAGAGGTTTAACTAAGAGCCTAACACCTTTTAAGTTATGAAAAGAGACATTTACCATCTATTCTCTCTGAAGCCTCTTACTTAGAGGCTTTGTCTATATAACAAGAACTGTGGCTTCCATAGCCTTCTTATCTTAACTCAAACATTCTCTTGTACTGACTTCTCAAATCTTTGGACAATGCTTTATTCTTTCAACCAACTGCCAATCAGAAAAATTAAATCTACCTATGACCTGTAAGCCCCTGCTTCAAGAAGTCCTGCTTTTTCAGGCTGAACAAATGTGGACCTTACATGTATTGATTTATGTCTTTGCCTACAACTTCTGACTCCCTAAAATGTATAAAAACAAGTTATAATCCAACCACTGTGTCCATATGTTCTCAGGGCTTCTTGAGACTGTACCTGAGCAGTGGTAACTCACATTTGGCTCAGAATAAATTTCTTTGGATATTTTAGAAAGTTTGGCTTTTTCATCACCACATTGAATATTCCAGAACTAAAAGTGGACCTGTGAAATTCTCTCAGATTGCAGAACTGAGAAAAATCCATTATCAAACAGTAAGAAAAGTGGTGGTCTGCAACTGTGATGCCCCTCCTCCAAGCTCACACAGTGCCACATGCAGAGAAGTACCCTGGACACATAGTTTTTAAGTAAAAAGTTAGTGGGAGGTGGGCGTCCATCTTCTCAACCATTCTGAGGAGTGTTGCTGTGCCTTTTTAACCCACAGGCAGCATCAAAAGCGCTAGCAGGACTAGTCCACCAAAGATCAATTAGAAACAAAGAATGGGGAGCAGGTGCACAGCAACTAATATGTGGACCTACTGCACTAGAGCTGGGCTTGGGGAGCACCAGCTGTAGCACTCATAGGCTTAAACAAAAACAGACAACTTTCTCTGAATTTCCCAACAGACTTAATTTAAATGGACAGTGACAGGAGAAAAAAATCAGGACTAAAAAGACCAGATAAATACCTATGTATTCCAAAAGCAGACATCAAGACTCAACTGCAAAGATCAAGAAAAATCAGGGAATCATAACATCACCAAATGATCAAAACAAGGTGCCAGCGAGTGACATGAAAGAGACAGTGATGGATGATCTTCATGTTAAAGAATTCAAAATAGCTGTTTTTAGAAAGCTCATCAATAAAATATAGAGAAACAATTTAGAATTTTATCAAAGAAACTTCATGAATTTTAATTAAAAAACACAAAAATTTTGAAGCTGAAAGAATACAATGAGCAAAATTAAAAACGGAATAGAGAGGATCAACAGCAGAATTGATTAAGCAGGAGAAAGAATTAGTGAGATTGAAGAAACACTATTTAAAAATACACAGAGGAGAAAAAATAAAAAAGAATACAAGCAAATGAAAGAAGCATAAGGGATCTGTGAGACAATATCAATAGAGCGAATATGTGTGTCATCAGTGTTTAAGAGCAAGTAGAGGAAGACAATGGAGTAGAAAGATTTTTTAAAGGAATAATGGCAGAAAACATTCAAAACCTGGGGGAAAATATAAATATCTAAGTGCAGGGAAGTTGAACGTCACCAATAAGAGTCAATACAAATAAGACTGCAATAATATTATAATCAAAATTCAATGATCAGGAACAAATAGAGGATTCTGCAAGCGGCAAGAGAAAAGAAGCATAGCTCATGTAAGGAGGTTCCAGTATGCCCGGCTGCAGGCTTCTCAGCAGCAGCCTTACAGGCCATGAGGTGGTGAGATGATATATTTAAAGTGCTGAAGAAAAATAATTGCTAACCAAGTATACTGTACCCAGCAAATCTTCCTTTCAGAAATAAAGGAGAGATAAAGACCTCCACAGACAAACAAAAGCTGAGGGAGTCTATCACCACCAGACCTATCTCACAAGAAATGCTAAAGGGAGAGTTCTTCAAACTAAAAGAAAGATATGTTCATAAATAAGAGAAAGTATCTGAAGGTATATAACTCACTGGGAAGAGTAAATACACAGTCAAATTCAGAATGAGGAGAAATGTGAAATCTTATTTGTTATTGGGGGGGATGTAAATCAGTACATCTCCTATGAAAAATAGTATGGAGGTGCCTCAAAATATTACACATAGAACTACCATATGACCTTCATATCTTACTACTGAGTATATATTCAAAGGACCTGAAATCAGTAACTTGAAAAGACATCTGCTCCCATATTTATTGCAGCACAATTCACTGTCATATATATATATATATATATAATGTATTATATGTGTATATATATAATACTTTTCACCCATAAAAAAGAATGAAATCCTATGATTTGCAACAACATGGATGAGCCTAGAGTACATTGTGTCAGGTGAAATAAACTAGGCACAGGAAGTCAAATACTGCATGAACTCACGTGTGTGTAGAATCTAAAAAAAGCTAACATCATAGGACAGAGTAGAATGGTGCTTATCAGAGCCTGAGGTAGTTAGAAAGGAGAAGAAAATGGGAAGATGTTGGTCAAAGAATATTCTGTCACAGTCAGACATTTGACATAATTTTTTTATATCAACTAGAGGTATATATTGGCTGCATATAACAAAAAACTAAACAATTTAAAAGTTCACTGAAAAGATAAAAATACATTTTTTTCCATTTATAAATCCAGAGATAGGGACAGTAGTATAATGTCTACACAGTATGGTTACTTTCTATAGCCAACATACTTGCAATTTTCTGCTGCGCTATCCTGACACATAATTTTCAAAGTATAATTCATAATTAAAGATGGCTGCCGAAGCTTCAATTATCACCTATGTGCACCAAATAAGGGCTTAGTTAAATATAACACAGCTGCAAGATGACCTGCAACTAATGTAGTAAGTTTACCTCAACTCATTTCTGCTTCAAATAAAATTTTAGCCTCATGTTACTAAGGGCAAATAGTAGAAGTAAGAGCAGCAAGTAGGTTCTGTCATCTGATGCGATGATTTTAGAAGAATTGATCTGATTTTTTTTCCATGTATAAAATACTTCAAAATGGTCAGAGCTGTGCTAATGAATTTCTTCACAAATTAGTTTTGAAGATGCTAGTATTTTATTTATGGAATAATTCAGTTAATTTAAACTTCTTATGTAATAAATAAATATCTAAGAGATAGTAAAGGATTCATTTTTAACATCATAGTTTAAAAAGAAAAATCCAAACTGCTAAAAGCAAATTAGTAAATGTGTCAAGATTAAAACAGTGATATGCTTTTTATACTCTGTGGGTGTTCTATGAATCATAATTCAAATTTATCAAAAGAAGTTGAGCTCTTTTTCATAAAAAACCACACAATACTTTGACAATGCTTTTGATTTAATTATATGCTTTTTAATAAAAAAGTTGCATATGGAAATAAACATAAGCAACATAAATGAAAACATTAATGATTCATATTACAAAGTCCTAAATCACAAATATGAAATAATTTATAAAAATTCAGAAAAAAATTGCCAAAAATAGGTCACAACAATTAATATCAATTTCATTTAAAAATATAGATAATTGGTATATATAAAAAATGCCTAAACACATACATAACAAGAGAAATGCTCATGAAAGATACATTGAGAAACTATTTTTCACCTGGTCCAAGTGTATTGTCCACAGTGACAATACACTCTGAGCAGCTGTGAAGAAATAGATACTTTGATACAGGGTTTAGAGGAGTTTCAAAACGGATTTGGAAAGGAGGTCAGCAATATCTAACACCTCTACATGTGCATTCACCTATAACCCATTAACCTCATTTCTATGATTCTTCCCTAAAACATCACATCCATGAATATGATTAAATAAATAAGCAACCTAATTTATTCAAATATTACTTGAATTAGTAGAAGATTAGACAGCCCAAATGTCCATCAATAGGGCATTGGTTGAGTAAATTATGGCACATTCACACAATTACCTACTGTCCACTAAAAACAAAGAAGACTTCCATGTATTAAATACATTACTTTCTTGGATACATTATTTAATGTATCAAGTGTAAAAAGCAGTGCTCTAACAGTGGAATGATTAGAAATGGAGATGGTCTTCTCTGACAATGATTTTAATATTTTTGTTAACTTTAAATGATAACTTTAAATGATGTGGGTATCTTAAATATTTGTAAATTAAATCAAATAAAACTAGGGAATTAAACCAAGAAAAAATAATGAAAGTAAACATAAATAAAATCAATATAATATTCACATAGTTGAAAAAGTTATTCCAAGTGATTTTGAAATACAGTATTCTGACCAAACTTTTGTTTTATTTGCCTGTTTGCTTTCTTTTGTTTTTAATAAGGGAAAAAAGCACCTTAAAGATATCTTAACTATTTCACTCAGAGGATTTATGGGGAATAACATTATTTTGAAACTATTGAGAAATAAATAAATAAGTAGTAAGTATATTAAGATGATATATTTAAATTTATATCTTGATATTAGGTATATTTAACATTTTAAGTATAGCAACAAAAGATACAAACTTTTTAAATTTGAGAGTAATAATAAATAAAGAAGAAAACTTTGTAATATTAAGTATGAATTTAAAATATCGATATAAATTTGTGTTTTAACAAACACTGTGAGTACCTAGAAGCAGTGATATTCAATAACATGCAGATCTTGGTTTCTGAATATCATCAACTCCAAAAGGAAGTGGCTATCCTTGGAAATATGTCCGTCTATGTCTGGGGCAGTGAGTGTATTAAGTATACCTAGGCCATTGTGTTGTTTAAGAAAGAATGTACATCCGGAATGACTATAAACATTTTTTGTGTGCTCCCCCTCAGCAATAAATAGATAAATAATTTTTCAGGTATCAGTTTGAAAAAGTCCACACAGGCTACATTTGGGGTGATGAGAGCATAGAAAGAATAACAAGCGTAATTGACCACAGCATATAAAATAAAACAAAAATAATTCCATAGGATACACATGAAAGAAAGTCCTGCCTGGAGGATTGCCAGATAAACTCATGGTAGATTGACCCTCCTTATAGATTCAAACAATATTAACTCTGGACAAATACAAACAAAACAAAAGAGAAAGGAAAACAAAACTGTGAATTATCTGAAACTAAATAAAGGCAGACACATTCTAGACAGAAACTGACACCTGTAAAAGGAATGCATTCGATAGAATCCCTAAATTCCTCTCTCCTTTGAGATATATATATATCCTGTATAATTACTCCCTGTTGAGTGAAGGTGAGATCTGTGAATATGATAAGATATCAGTCATCACATAAATATCAGGATAGTTGCTACCATTGGGAAGAAAAGATAGAACAGAGATTCTAGGATTTTGGCAGTGTTATATTTCTTGGCCTGGTAGTGTTTATTCTGATAATTCATTGGGCTGGCATACATGAAAGAGTGCATCTTTCTGTATGTGTATTACATTTCTGCATGCATACAGAAATTTCAATCTTTCAATTCTATACCACCCTGGTTCTACCTATTAACATCCATGTTGAGGGAGGAAAAAAAATCCATGTTTTCTTTCTATTTTCTCACCTCCGACTCCCTCCTCCACCAGTTTCCTATTTGTATGTCTCTCAGAACACTTTTCAAATGTCTCCATAGATCTCCTAATTAGTGTAAGCACTAATGCATTTTAGAATTATCTGGGGAATGCATGAGCAACGGGGAATTAGTTGAGACTTTCATTATCAGCCTATGTTCCTGGTCCAAGTCTTTAAAAACAAACTTAGGTTTGACAACGGTCCTTAAAAGTGTTTGCTCTGGACTCTGTTTCTCATTGTACAGCTCACTTGCCTTTTTATGAATATTAAATCCTTTACTATGTGCTCTATTTCCAGACCCACTTCTGCATAGTCGATTTTCTAACTTGCCATTCCCACTGAGTCTTCAGGCTATAGATTCCTATCAACTCTAGTCCTACCGCTAGCTACATAAGCAAGATAGTCTTCATTTCAACCTGGTCCTGTGGATATTTTCAGACCTAGATGACTCCCCACAAATTATGAAACTCCATCATGTGGGGATGTTAGGAATTCAGACCTGATTTGGTTTACTGAACTAACTACTCTTTATTAGGTGAGCTACTTCTGGAGAGGTTTATAAGCATTATAGTTAAAAAAAAAAAGCAAGAAATAAAAGATTAAGAAAATGACATAAACCTTCTTCAGAAAGATAAATAGGTACTTGGTGGGAGCTAAAACATCTAGTCAGCATATATGATGAGTGCATCCAACTCCAGTTGGCAACAGGAGTGAGAATTAAGAACAATACTCTAGGAGTTTGAATCAGTAAATAAAATCTATATTCTGTGCCTGAGTTAGGATCAGTTGGACACAGACACAGTAGTCAGACAGAGATTAAAAATCAACACTGTCCCTAGAGTGGAGACCATAGACTAGAAGAATAAGCCCCAATGGATTTGCTAATATTTAATTTCTGAAGTAGACACATTTTCGGAGATGGATAGACAACTGCCCTCCCTAAGAGGTATATTACTCAGCTCCACAATACAGCCGGAAAAGGACTAAACTGAGCATGTTCAGTTTCCTTTCCCAAACTGCAAATTAGATGAATCATTCCTACTCTTACGAGGTAGAAGTGAGTAAGGGGTGGAGAAGTAGGTCAGGAGTTCTACTAGGTGGATGCTCCCAACATGAAGCTCAGAAAGAAAATCAGGTCTCTACTAATATAGACTATAGTCCAAAAACCTATGTTAGATATGCCCCCTCGCCATTTGAACCCTTAAGATCCACCATGGAGCTTAACATTTTTGAGAACTCTCTCCTTTTTGAAACTCTTCCCTTCTTTGCATTCCATGAAATCATGATTCTATGGTTTTTCATTTTCTTTTCTCCTCTCATCTCTCTCTTCTTCTCTGAGTTATTTTTCACTTCCAACCCACCATGTTTGTACTTTCCAAGTTTCTAATCCCAACTTTCTCCCATATCTTACCCTTCCTCCACTCTACCTTCCTCTCTCTTTTTCCTTTCCCTTCTCTTCTCTTCCCTTTTCTTCTTCTCATCTCTATAGGTGCTTATCTGACATACTTTATTCCTTTTCATGGTTTATATATAATCTCCATGTAGACCAATTATTATTTCGCCAAGCATTCATGGTGCCATTACTATGAACAAATATAGTAACTGCTAGAGATGGAAAGACAAAAATAGGTATAAAGCATATTCTCCTTAATTAAGATGGTTTTAACTTAATAGTTGATAACTTGAAAACAAAAACAGTAGTAGTTTAGTGCACATCTTCTGGAGCCTTGGAGCCTTACCTGCAGAGTAAGACTCCAAACTCTACTATAGCCACTTGGCTGTGAGACCTTTGACACATTACTGATGCTTTCTGTGCTCATGCCCCTTGTGTGTGTGTGTGTGTGTGTGTGTGTGTGTGTGTGTGTGTGTGTGTGTGTGTGTGTGTGAAGAGAGAGAGAAAGAGAGAGAAGAAGAAGAAAAATGCTTATCTCAAAACATTGTTGGGAAGATTAAATGAATTAATACATTAACACAATTAGAACATTGCTAGATTCATTCCAAGAGTTCAATAATTACTTAATGTTATATTTGAATACTGCATTTTAAATTATGAAGCATTAAATATGTCATATCTCATTTATTTTTTCAATAGTTATCTGAAAAAATTATTGTGGTTATTTTTCAGAAAATATAATTGAAACATGGGAACTTATGAAAGGTTAAAAAAAATCACAAAACAGAGTCTTAACTTTTACCTCTGACTTCTAATAACCCATTCAGTTTTTTTTTTTCTCACAGTTGCCACTCTAGTTTTATCTTAAGCTCTGCTCTCTCTTCTAAGCTCCAATTCCACAGCTGCTACCAGGGTATTTCACTGACACCATAAAATCAACCTCAATATATTGAGGTTCTAAACTAAATTATCTATTCCCCAAATCTGTTTCTCTTCTTGAGTTCCTCATCTGTGAATGACAGAAACTTTTCCTAGCAAACATTTTCAAATATTGCTATCGTCTCCCATTCCTTTCTTCATTATCCTCACAGATATCTCATTTTCTAGACAGCCTTCATCTAACTAGCATTTCTTCTATCATATCACACTTGGCAATGCCACTGCAATATTCATAATCAGAAATTTATTAACTATAGTCATAGTCCATTAATTATTTCTCCTGTGTGAAGTCTCTGCAGAGACTAATCCATTCCCCACAGTGCTTGCTGTTGGGCTAATATTTATTGAAATCAAATATCTGTCCAGCATTTCACATAGATGCTTCATATACATTATTTTCTTTAATTTTCACAATCCAAAAACGAAATATAATTTACCAACAAGCTTTAGAGATAAGAAAACTGAGGTTTACTTTCTTCAGTTAGCATAGTTGTAATTAAAATACAAGCAAGGCCAATTCTAAATGTATGTGCTACCTCTGTGTTCTCCCCCACCTCCCGACCTTTGATCATTTTATTTCCTTGCTCAAAATAACACATAGGATCTCACTGCCTCACAAATTGCAACCAAACTCATTAGCCTATTATTTTAATATTCTTTGATCTAGTTTCAATATACCATTCTAAACCCAATTTCTATTTCTCACAAACACATTTCATTTATACCCAAACATCAGTCACTCTAAATCAACCTGCTCCACAATGTCCTGCTTTCATCCTGGTGTACAAAGTCGTCCTTCTATTTAAATGGCTTTCCTCCCTATAACTAGCTGTCTAGTTGACCCATCCTTTTAAGGTCTACTAAATGCCTCTTTTCTAATGTTGCCTTCCTTGAGCTCTTTTGACAGAATAACTAATTCTTTTTTTATTTTTTTTTTTGAGATGGAGTCTTGCTCTGTTGTCCAGACCGGAGTGCAGTGGCGTAATCTCAGCTCACTGCAGCCTCCGCCTCCCTGGTTCACGCCATTCTCCTGCCTCAGCCTCCCGAGTAGTTGGGACTACAGGCGCCCACCACCGCACCCGGCACCACGCCCGGCTAATTTTTTGTATTTTTTAGTAGAGACAGGGTTTCACCATGTTCGCCAGGATGGTCTTGATCTCCTGGCCTCGTGATCCACCCGCCTTGGCCTCCCAAAGTGCTGGGATTACAGGCGTGAGCCACCGGGCCTGGCCTGGAATAACTAATTCTTTCTTCATACTTCCATAGCCTCTATAATTTTCTAATTTGTATTTGAGCTATTTGTTCTCTATTTGTATGCTTCCTTAAAGAAGCATATGTCTGTATCTAAGCATCTTTGAAGTCTCTAGGCACCTGCATAGCACATAAGAATAGCCACCCGGAAATTACTTTTTTTTTTTTTGCATTAAAGTATAGTAAGATAGTATAGCTAGCAGTGGAAAAACAGAATCAAGTATATACTATTATGCACACAGTGGCATGCACCAACGTTCAGCTAATAGACATAATACATTAAACTATGAATTTTAACGTCACTGAAAGAAAAATTTCTTCTAAGTGTTTTCGAACATTGAGCCAAATGTAGTCAATGCAGCTGAAATGTTTCTAATAGCTCTTTTAAAATTCTGCATTTTGTTCTATTTTGTTGGAGATCAGTTATAGACTTTTTCTTTTAAAATTAACTTTTGCAGATTATTTTATTTGTTAGTGGGACCTATATTGTTTATGGAGAAAAAAATCTATAAAACAACAGTATTGAAAATTTAGCCACAATTCCTTAGAATGTTACTTCTGAATGAAGAATAATGAAGTTTAGTACAAGTCTCTTAAATACTGAATATAAACTAGTTACTTTTGCTCTCACTTTAAAAATTTAGCAATAAGCAGTTTATTTGGGATGACACATGCAATTCTTTAATTATTGAAAAGTCTAACCCTGCCTATTACAGCTATATACATATCTAAAGTTAGAAATAATTCTTACTCATAATCTAATTTTAGACACAATAGTGGATTTTAGTTCTTATTATAATACCAGAAGCATAGGCATCTGTTGATTATTGTTTTAATAAATCTCTGTTATAGCATAAATATACCTTTATTAAATTGAAGAGAAAGAGTAAGAGATCATTTATCAAAAGTTTCTTTGAAAACTTTTAAAATATGAGAAAATATTTTTAAAATATTCTCTTATCCAAACTATACTAAACTAAGTTCAATAGTTAAGATTCAAATATTTAGTTAGTTCAGTTAGTTTTATTAAAGTTAATTACCTTATATCTACATTGCTATATTATTTTGTGTTGTTCAGCAGTAGTCTATTGAATTTGACTGACTCAGAAATTTTTATCAAAAACTTCAGTAAGAATATTATATATTGTACAGATCTTAAATATAGTAGCACATTTTAATGTGCTTTAAAGTTTATAAGACGTAAATTATTTGCTTACTTGCGAGAATGCTAATAAAATAGTAGGAGTATTTGAAATTTCAGATCAGGTGTTGCCAGAATTTAAAATATACATTTTAAACTAATAAAGAATCAAGAATGTAAAATAAGCTTTCTAGTATTTATCTTGGTGAATGATACATTATACTAAAAAAAATCAGATGAACAAACACACAAAAACAAAACCGAAATAAACAAGAAAAATTGTTTTGAATAAATGAGTAGTTTAGAGTGCTTAATATTTCAGATTATCTTTGTAGGCCTTATGATTGTGCATTTAGTCATGCTTTGAGGAAGATACTATCATTAAATGAAATACAGATGTGCCCCAGATTAGTTGAGTAACTAACTCAAGATTCCATAGCTGGTGCTGTAGAAAGCTAAGATTTCAAATGGGTACTTTGACTCTAGATCTGTGTGCTTACAAAGTATTTCATTTTATTCCCATTTAATGTGTTTATGGAAGCTTTATTTAGAAACTTCTTACAGAACATCAGACTTTTGAGCTTACAGTACATAAACTTTTGAGCTTACAGTACAAACTTTTGAGCTTACAGTACAAACAGGACACACATACACATACACACACACAAATGCCTTATTCAAGCATCAACATAAATGAGTTTTCCTTCCTGGATTCCAGAATCTTTGTAACAAGTGTAAGTTTGGAACCAACTGACTGAGCTTGCTCTGTCTCTCTCTCTCTCTCTTCCTCCCTTCCTCCCTTCCTTTCTTCCTTTCTTCTTTCCATGTAGTCTTCCTCTGTCACCCAGGCTGGAGTGCAGTGGGCAATCTCAGTTCACCGCAACCTCTGCAAGCAATTCTCCTTACTCTGCCTTTGGAGTAGCTGGGATTATGGGTGTGCACCACCATGCCCAGCTAATTTTTGTAGTTTTAGTAGAGATGGGGTTTCACCATGTTTGCCAGGCTGGTCTCAAACCCCTGGCCTCAAGTGATCTGCCTGTCTCTGCATCCCAAAATGTTGGGATTACAGGCATGAGCCACCGCACCCTGCCAGAGGTACATCTCTTTAATATTACTTCTATTAATTTTAGAGATGCATTCCTATAAAGAATCATATTTTATATTATATTCTTCACCAATTCCAAGTACATAGCTCTAGGTATTTAGTTATTATTAAGTATGGTAGCAATATGCTCTTCAAAGTAAGGGCCATAGGCTACTGACAAGTTCCTATCTCTTTCCATTAGTGGTTCAAGTTGACAGATTCAGAGTAAGAAAAGAACTTCCAGGTTAAACAATCTTTGGTAAGTTTTTAACTCATTTTTCTACCTAGTTGCTTCTTGTATCTGCAACAATGCCTTCTTTGGAGCAGCCTGTGTTTTATTATTAGTTTGTCTTGTTTTGTTTTGTTATTTAGTTAGTGTTCACACCAATTCTTTCAGTTATAAATGTTTTCACTATTTTTCAAAAAAAACATATAATATAGTGAAGTTTGATTAGCAATGTAGTAAAGTATTGTGAGAATACACTGTCTACAATACAATAAAAGCTCAAAGAAGAAAACAGAATGTTCTAAATTGGGAGAATTTTATCAGGGAAACTTTACTACCATCTAACATTTTGTCTGAGTCCTCAAAGATACACTTTCCTCAGATAGATATTGAAGGATGATTGATACAATAGAAAGAGCATCAGAAACAATGACAAGGATGTGAAATCATAAGGATATTCATTCAGAAATGTTTGATAGAGTGGCATGGGAAATTTAAATGTTTTAATGTTTTTAAGGAGTCTTTTAAACTGTATGTCATAGTTTGGATTTTATTTTCGCAAATAAAGATCTACTAGTAGATATTACCTTAATTAATATGGATAAGACATTATGTGATGCCTACAATCAAAAGAAATAGTGGCGATAATGGAGAGTGAACAAGTACAGCTGGAGATGAGAGTAAGGTAGAGTGGATGAAACTTTGCCGTCTGAGAGATGTAGGCTGTGAAAGACAGTGAAGCCATTCCATTGTCTAAATTAGAAAGTAAGTAGAGACAAAGATGTAGAAGAAAGTTAAAACATTTAATTTTGGCATTTTGAAATAGCGTTGTTTTTGGCATATCCATCAGAAAATCCAGCTAAGAAGTTTAATTGGCCAGCAAAAAAATTGGTGATATCATCAAATATGTGGAACTTGAAGCCTTAGGATTAAATGAGTTTCCTAAAGAAAATGCTGAGAATGAAGAAAAGAATCAAACACTGGGGATATTCACAATTCAAAGCGATTCTGAGACAAACTTTACTGAAGATATATCTGAGGGGGAAAAAAAGCATAACCAGAAAAGAACGAAGAGAAAATGCAATCCAAGAAAGATCTTTCAAGGTAAACAAACAAAAGCTTTGATGATGTCTATTTTTATCAGAAAAATGAAATAGAAGAATCTATTTACAGTATTTAGCAGCACAGATGACAATGGTAAAATTTGTTAAGGCAAATTCAACAATGGGAGCAGTTGCCACAGTTTACCACGTGGAAGTTGAAGGAAAGAAGGAAATAGAGTGAATAGCTTATGAAGAATATTCTTTGAAGGATATTGGCTTTGAAGAGTAGTGATACTATTGTCACTAGAAGGACAAAATAGTTAATGGTGACTTTTTTCCCTTTAAATATGGAGATTTATTATAAGCTATAAAAAATAGAGTGTGACAGACTTGGCATCCAGGAAAGGATGTACTAAACCAGTAGATCAAATCCCTTAAGGAAGAAAAGATGGCATGCTCAAGAGCACAGAGGAGAGATGAGTCTTGAATAGAAACAGACACCTCTTCCCTAGATACTGGGAAAAAGAGTTGACATGTGATTGCAGTGTTAGTGTGTGATACTGGACTTCACAGAAGTCTATGCTGTAGAGTTTACATTAAGGAACTTAAGTAGGGAACATCCTGTTTTATAAGATTATTTTGAGGATGGAGCACAACACACTGACATTCAAAAGGTTAAAGGTAAAACTGTTTGCCACAAACAGCTCTGAACAAGAAGGCTGCCCAGCAGGGTCACAAAAGGATTGCATCTGAGGACAGTGTAACAGCAAGCTGGAGCTATAGGAGGTAGCTAATGTATGTCAAGTGGGGTGTGATTAGCTAGACTTTGTAGACTCTTTACAAATTGGCTAATTTAAATAATTTCTTAGGCTCTGGGATATAGGGGATATAGTCCCTACTTGTCTGTTCTATAGCCCTGGGGCAATTAGAGATAGTCCAGTAGTCAGGAGTATAAAAGCCTGAGAAGGAAAGTGTTTGAGATGTGGACTTAATCAATCAGCTGCTGAAGGAGGACTGACCTACCTCTAGCCAAGGGTTCAAAACTGGATCAAGACAGTATTAATAAAAATATACCATATTTCACTTATGAAGAAAGATAAGATTTCAGAAGGTATCTCACATGTATCCTGGATGATTGAGTAAGAAATATGACAAAAAATACAGCTGACATTTTCAGGAAGGATTTTGAACATTGTGCATATGTTATTTCAATCTTTGCTGCCATACAAGGTAAATTAATATTATCTGTTTCAAAGATGAGGTATCTGAGGCACAGAGATGTTAAGTAGCTCGTTAAAAGTACTGTATTGCAGATAAAGGAGCCAAGACAGTGTTAACCTTAGAGCTCAGACTTTTAACTTCTTTTCTCCTAGTGATACCCACTAAGTGCTTAATGTCTTGCTTAGATGGAAATTATATCAACTGTAAAGTTATCATTACATCTCTGCACTGTGTCATGCCTCCCAGAAATATTCAGCAACCCAGTTGTAAGAAATAATAGATTGGGGGTTATAGGACAAATCCATGGAAAGCCAAAAGGAATTGGATCTTGTAGTTAGGGTTTAAGGGGTCCAAATAAATAAAATATGTTTCTTACCCAGCAATGGAATAGATTGAGAGAAAGATTAAGGAGTGTGAGTAATAAAAACAAATTATTGCCTTAATTGCTATGAAAGGTGATTATAAAATATGACTTTTCTTCTGACATCAATGAAATTTCTAATTCTTCAGTTCTGTCTTGGATATACCTAGCTGTCACTGGTTCCCCAGATTAACTAGTTGCTGGTCTTTCATTTCAAGGTAGGCTTCCTTTTATATGACAGATCACAAATAACAATGCAAGACTTGTTTCAATAGGCTGGCCACAAAACATAAGAGGTTAAAGCAAGAATGCTCAGTTCCTTCTCTTAAATTCCCAGATGATTCATTCTCCTTTTGTAAGTAAAAAATATGTTGAGTGGAGAGAGAGCCAGATATGTTAGTATAGTAAAAGACCTTATGTGGTAATAGAAGCAGAGTCATTGCCCTTCTTGTCTCTATTTCTTTGGAATTTTGAGTCCACATGAAGTAATTCATCAAAGAGTTTAGCTTATTGGAGGAGGAAATGAGGTCATACTTTGGAATATGGATTGAGAGAAAAGGATTGGTTTGAGGGACTGAATTATCCCTCGATATTAATAGGAATATATTTGTAGTAAACTATAAGGTAGGAGGCAGTAGCAGAGAAAGGCATAAGAAGAATTTTAATTAAATGAAAGGGTATTTTTTTAATTGATAAAACAGACATGAACAGGAAAGGCAAGTAAGTTTCACACCATTCATGTCCCTTCTTGCTTAGTATGCCCACTTAAAATAGTATTTTGAGAGAACTGAAAAGACTATCCCAAAGCCTCTAAGAAGCACTGGACAATGGAGACATTTTCTACTTTTTGTCCCTGAGATTGAATGAACCATTGTCGAAATGTTTACTACCTCTTTCTACTGTCCCCTGCCTATAGGGGAATTTAAATTTCCTCTGTGAATGTGACTCACTTTATCCAATTAAATATAAAAGGAAGAGCTATCATGCATGTCCCCTCTTGTGCATATTCATCTTCCAGGAGACAACATGACCCAGAGTAGAGCAACCCTCAAGCAATGGTCTGAAAAGAAAGAGAACAGAAACTCAAGCCACAATTGTACCACAATGGATATTCAAACTTACACTATGAGTCTTTGTTATTCTGTCAGTTTTAAGTTAGTTGTTTTTTAAGCATTACTTAGACTAAGAATGTGGATAAGTATTTATACCTGAATTTGACAAGCTTAAACGCTATTTCCTTCACACCAAGAAGGAGAATATAATCAATTATAACTCATGACCTGCTTCAAGTGTAATAATAACTGATGCTAATAAGGATCAAAAGAGTGACTCCTCAGTGACCATCAGGAGCCTAATTCTAGTCATTCCATTGGTGATAATATTAATGTGGAAAGTTAAGCAAATGAACCCATTAAGCATATTGAAAACTCAGCAATAGTCTCAAAATAGATGAATAACATAACGTGGTAATTCATCAGGACTCTCATTCTGGGAAATTTAATTAAGCATTCTCTCACCTAAAATACACACAATTCAGTTTACTATTATGCTTCTTGAAGCACAATACAAATGAACTTTTTATGAAGCAAGAGCAAAAAATACTTTACTGTTTCTTTCCTTTTTACACCTAACAAATGCTTCAGTTTAGGAATGTCTCTAGTACTCAAAGAAAGAATTGTCATTCGTGATTAGAGTATGCTTAAAATTTATAAAATTCTCAATTGGCCTCTTATACTCTATGTTGCCTCTTAAAAATACAAAAGAAAATGGATGAAAGCTGAGAATTACATACAGAAGCAGAGACATAATAGCAGAGACAGAAAAAGGCAAGAAGTAAAGAAACAAAATAATGAAAAAATAATTAGTTGTGGGAATTGAGTAAATGAAACTTTTTTCATTACATAACACCTAGCTTAATACCTTCTCTGTGGAACATATGTTGAAAGGCCACTGGGATTACCTCTTCTAGTCTATCTCCATTACCCCACCACCACCACCATTTTTAAACTGTGCAAAGATGGTAATACGCAGATTATGTCTCCTTTTTAATGCTTTTCCCATAATATTTCATTTTTATGCTTATTTATTTTTTCAGCTAGATTGCTCTACCAAAACAGATGTACACCAATATTTATATCAATATGTATTAATATGTATAACAATTTGTATTAATATGTATATGAATTCTGTAACCTTATTGTATAAGGTTACAGAGTTCATTTGGCTTTATTTTGCTTTGTTTTTCACAGTTTGGATGGATTTGGGGTGATAAAAAAGTTAATAACTGGGGAGTTCAAACTCTGTTAAGTATGTGTCTAAAATTATTTATAACTTTTCAGTGTAATAATAAAAAGACCCACACATTTTTTCATAGATTGCTTTTGTTCTTATTGGTGTACTTGATTAATCTTGTACTGGTATAGTCTAATTTTCAATTCATTATTTCTTAAAATAGCTTCAAATCTTTAAAGTTAATTAGGCATTTTAAACAAATAAGCACATCTTTTTTTACTAATTTGCTTGTTTGCTAATTTTTCTTGGAGAAATTAAAATCACCTTTGTTTTTATAATGAAAGTAATTTAGTATGAAAAGAGGTGAAGCTCACTTGGAGATTTCCTTCTCTGCCCAGCACTCATGCATGGATCTATTAAACCTAAAACTGACAATTACAATAAAATAATTAAATATTTAAGTATCATCATCGCAGACAAAATACTAGAAATATTATAAGTATGTGCCACAAAACATACTACATAGGAATTTTGTAAAGGAATACTTTTCAAGCACAGGTACATGCAAAGCTGATGATTTCTGACATTGTGAAGACCAAAATGACTTGTTTTTTGAATGTTGGAAGGATTGGACATGGTGAAGTTTAAAGAATTTTCATAATATGCTTAATAATAAACATGTGCAAACAGAACTTTAAGTAATGCTTAGCGTTAAGAAGAAATATTTTTGAACTGAGCACTATGTGAACCTGACTGGAGTAACAGCAGATATTCAATAAAGCCTTCATATGTAATGGTAACTTTAGAAGATTTGGGAAAATGGAATTTGGAAAAAGTTTGAGACGTGTGCAAAGTCTAAAGAATCTCTCCAAGAGCTTCCGAATCTCTTAGGAGTTCCTACACTTTGATTTTTAGGGTAGATCTTAATGAAAGGGCAAAATGAATGAATAAATTTTCCTATTTTTAAAGACATTTCACTACATGCACACAGCCACCCACACATATGTTATCTCTATGTAAATGTACAAGTACACATACACACATATGTAGGTGCCTATGTGAATATGCACTAGTCATGTACTTACATATGTGTAAGTATATGTGAATATACACAAGGTATTTATATGTATTTGTATGATCTCTAAGCCAAACAGATACCCTGAAAGATAAAAGAAAAATCCAACCTATCGATTCTGTGGTATGTTAGTATTTTGATTCCCCTTGGCAATTCAAATATCATTTTTCAAGAAACATTTTCAATTATTTTAAAATAAATTTTCAGCTTTATTACAAAAGTCTTCTCACACATTGAGGTATACTAAAGTGTAAACAAAAATTTTAAAATTTAAATTTGACACAACACCTAAAATCCCCTTCAAATTTTCAGTTCCTCCCTTGTCTTTGCAGTGATACATCCCAATGTCTTCCTATAGGAAACATTGTTTTGTATAACCACAATTTGCTAAAAGCTTAAAAGATGACGTTTTTAGTGCTCCATTTGAGACTACTTTAATTAAATATTTCAACTTGGTATTGAACATTATGGAACTACAATTTAAAGACTTACTGTCAAAAAGTCAAACACCATTTTAGGACATTTAGTCTGATTTTAAATATATCTTTTGAAAAGCTCGAAAAGTTCTAAAATCCAGTTTATGATGAACAACAGACAGAGAAGTTATGTACTGCAATGCTCAAGTGGTTTTTAGCATGCAGTATCAACTGTAACAAAAGTTTGTATTTCAGTAACTGTCAGTGTATAAATATAACTATAGCTTTTACTTTGATTTCAGAATATCACACAATTTTGGATATAATTATAAATTATGTTTGTTCTACAAGCTATTTAAAATTATTTCAAATTATTGGTTACTCAATTAAGGTCTTTTTTTAACCAAAAAAAAGCTTTGTCCCATCAATTTTAATGTTTATTATAATAATTTGATCTTCAATATTGAACTTTTTAAAGTGAAGTTTTGCAGTAACATCTTTTCAAGTAATTTCTGATGCTTCAAAACGAATTTCCAACAAAACAGAATTTTATCACACAAAATTTTCTATGAAAAATTCAAGCCACTCTTGCATCTTATACAATTCATTTTCTCTTTGGAGAATCTGATGGTACCAATATAAAAACTGGTTATTTATATGTTTTCAAATTTCCTCCTTGGTTAATGAGGCCAACACATTAACAGTCATTGTTTCATGCTTTGTATGTGCAGAGGAAAACTTAGAATTAAAAATGAATGAATATAATTTTTAAAAAGGGTCTCTGTTTAAATAAAATATGTAGTTTCATAGAGCATTATTGTAAATGCACCTTCTGCTTCTGCATACGTATAATATCTCTTTGGGGAGAGCCAGTTTCTTAAATTAACTACTAACTTTTGAAATAAATGCTAATACTTCTTCAGAAAATTTGTTTCTTCTGATTTCTTGCAGTCAGTGATACTTCGACTTTGATAGGATACAGAGTTTCCTATTGTGAATGAAATCAACTTCCTTTTAAAAAGAGACATTTAGTACATGTTTTATAATTAAATATGAACTTTTGTTCTTAGTTCACTGATGAAGAATGCAGTTATAAGAATAATATAAATATTTTTGTATTTACACCACAGTAGGTACACAAAGCACAAAGAGTACTTTCCTCAGATTAACTCCCACTATGCCTTGGAGTTTTTGTTTTTATTTTTTGAGGGCATAAATCTGAACTCTTCTAGGAAATCCAGAATCCATGCTCACCTTAGAATCAGCAACACGAGTCCTTCAACTCAGTCTGTTCTCTATTTAAATTCTATCTGTCTGAAAATTTCAGAACACATTCTGAATTGATGAGGATTTCGGAAGACAATTAGCGCCCTTAAAAAAAATGATGTAGCAGAGAGTGCAATGATATTCGATGTATTTGAAATATGAAGATGTATTTATTTATTTTACATTTTTGAGCACAACTAACTATAAGAGAGTTTTTTTATCTTGAAGAATATCAGAAAGAAAAGTATACGAAAAGGAGCAATTGCAACAACTTAGCTTATTTCTTTTCACCAAGTTCCTTTTTCTCCTCTTTCATTTGTATCAATTGTTTAAATCTTAGATTCTACATCAGTTTTAATTTATTTGTCTGTCCTGACTTTCATTTTAGCCCAGTAACTCTCACTCAGTTAATTAGCAGAGAAAATAAAACTTAGGTGTTTATTCAACTGCTCAAGGGATTCTCTAGGTTCTTTAATAGCAAGTACACCTTCATTAGTATTTATTTCAGGTATAGGGGAGACAAAATCTATACAGATTTTGGAAAGCAAGTTACAACCAGAATTAAGTGAATAAAATGCCAGTGTTGAAAGGTG
This sequence comes from Pan paniscus, assembly GCF_029289425.2. NCBI lineage: Eukaryota > Metazoa > Chordata > Mammalia > Primates > Hominidae > Pan > Pan paniscus. The sequence goes on from NC_073259.2 coordinate 81,635,244, forward strand.
CAAACATCAACTATAAGATAATATTATTTAAGATATTAGAACCCCCAGTAGCAGAATAAGAAGAAATATTTAGATAAATGTAAGCAAAAATATTAATGATAATGACCTCTTAATTATGATGAGTGTATAACACTCTCTCCAGGGAAGAGATGGCAGTTATCACTTACTAACTCTGTAGCTTAACTGGATAAACTGCTAGAGAATATCCTTTGGAAATAATATGTACTGTCAAGGAGAAGGAGATAATCTCAAACTAAGAATGCCCAATAAATTTATGACACTCTTTTCTATGTTATCACTTTATATATAAAATTATATTCCTGTTCACTTTTCTGAATGATAACAAAACATCTAACTAAAATTATTTAAGCAAATTTGAATGAAAAACTCAGCCAAGTTGAACTTTATTGGTATTACCTGCCCATAGCTTTGTTACCCTAAATCTTTTGATTTATTTAATCATTGTTAGTTTCTACATTCACAGCTAAGAAGATATCAAATGCTGTAAAACCACCACACTTGCAGGAAGGGTACCTGGAATTCTTGATCCAAATTAATTTAAAAAGTACACATGTCAATCAGTCATATTTTTATTCACACAAATACTAGTACATTCCAATAGAGAACAATAATTTTTCCAAATAGAGAACAATAAGTTATGTCAAGATTTCTAGCAGTTTGTTGATCTCAGCAAAAGCTCTTTAATTTTTTTCTTTGACTGTAAACAATAAGAAATGTTCAGGGTCATTATATAAAATGAGGTTGTTTTCTTGCTGGAGAAAAGCCTTTCTGGGAATCAAGGTTAGAGTTAGGTAGGAACAGAGAAATGTAATTTTACAGAATTCTATTATCCCTTTGACATATAGGGGGAAAATATACTGGAAATGATTTCCTGAAAAATAGAGAATATATGCATCACAAGATTTTATTTTGAAAAATATCTTTGTTCAGCTTGAGACCAATGTTCCCAAGAAACATCAATGCCAAATATACTGTCAGAGTTTTTCACTTCACATAGGTGTCTGCTAGGAATATGAAAAGGAAACAAACAAACAAAACCAGAAAACATGTGGTCCTCACTTTTATTTTATGAAATAGCTTATCATGGAAGAGTTTTCATTATTTTTCATAAATAAAGCTAAGTGGTAAGCACTCATTAAAAATTTAATTAACTAAGAAATATTATTCCACCATTATATATAACCACTCATTAAAGGGTTTTAGTAAGTATAATTAGAAGATGGTTGCATGAAAGTAAGTTTACCACTCAAAACACGTTTTATAAAAATAGTTAGTGTCAATAGCAGAATGAGCTATTTATTGTTACTCAGTACGTACTCCTGGTAATGGAGAATTGTTAACCCAAACCAAAACCAAAACCAAAACTTAAATTGAATTCTACTAGGAAACGGCATTATGTTGACTGAGGTTCATCACATATCTGCAACTGTCTCTTCCATTTCCTCTATATTCTTTAGATTTATAAGTAAATCAAAATTATGCTAAACAGGAGATAAAATATTAATGCGAAGTAGCCTTTTGTTGAAGTAGTAATTCTTACATAAAAATAGGATTGACAACTGACAGATAAGTGTCATTGGTATTGAATCCCTAATGTTTATTTATCAGACATAAATTAAAACATTCTGGGAGGAGGTTCCAAGATGGCCGAATAGGAACAGCTCCAGTCTACAGCTCACAGCGTGAGCAACATAAAAGACGGATGATTTCTGCATTTCCAGCTGAGGTACTGGGTTCATCTCACAGGGGATTGTCGGACAGTGGGTGCAGGACAGTGGGTGCAGCCCACAGACTGTGGGCCAAAGCAGGGTGAGGCATCACCTCACCCAGCAAGCGCAAGGGGTCCAGGAATTCCTTTTCCTAGCCAAACAAAGCTGTGACAGAGGGCACCTGGAAAATCGGGTCACTCCCACCCTAATACTGCACTTTTCCAACGGTCTTAATGGTCTTAGCAAACGGCACACCAGGAGACTATATACTGCGCCTGGCTCGGAGGGTCCCACACCCGTGGAGCCTTGCTCACTGCTAGCACAGAAGGCTGAGATCCAACTGCAAAGCAACAGTGAGACTGGGGGAGGGGCACCCACTATTGCTGAGGCTTGAGTATGTAAACAAAGCTGCCTGGAAGCTCGAACTGGGTAGAGCCCACCACAGCTCAAGGAGGCCTGCCTGCCTCTGTAGACTCCACCTCTGGGGGCAGGGTATAGCTGAACAAAAGGCAGCAGAAACTTCTGCAGACTTAAACGTCCCTGTCTGACAGCTTTGAAGAGAGTAGTGGATCTCCCAGCACGGAGTTTGAGATCTGAGAATGAACAGACTGCCTCCTCAAGTGGGTCCCTGACCCCCAAGTAGCCTAACTGGGAGGCACCTCCCAGTAGGGGCCGACTGACACCTCATACAGCCTAGTGCCCCTCTGAGACAAAGCTTCCAGAGGAACAATCAGACAGCTACATTTGCCCTTCTGCAATATTTGTGGTTCTGCAGCCTCCGCTGGTGATACCCAGGTAAACAGGGTCTGGAGTGGACCTCCAGCAAACTCCAACAGACCTGCAGCTGAGGGTCCTGACTGTTAGAAGGAAAACTAACAAACAGAAAGGTCATCCACACCAAAACCCTATCTGTATATCACCATCATCAAAGACCAAAGGTAGATAAAACCACAAAGATGGGGAGAAACCAGAGCAGAAAAGCTGAAAATTCTAAAAATCAGAGTGTCTCTTCTCCTCCAAAGGAACCACAGCTCCTTGCCAGCAACGGAACAAAGCTGGACGGAGAATGACTTTGACGAGTTGAGAGAAGAAGGCTTCAGACAATCGGTAATAACAAACTTCTCTGAGCTAAAGGAGGATGTTCGAACCCATGGCAAAGAAGCTAAAAACCTTGAAAAAAGATTAGATGAAAGGCTAACTGGAATAACCAGTGTAGAGAAGGCCTTAAATGACCTGATGGAGCTGAAAACCATGGCATGAGAACTATGTGACACATGCACAATCTTCAGTAGCCGATTCGATCAACTGGAAGAAAGGGTATCAGTGATGGAAGATCAAATGAATGAAATGAAGCGAGAAGAGAAGTTTAGAGAAAAAAGAATAAAAAGAAATGAACAAAGCCTCCAAGAAATACGGGACTATGTGAAAAGACCAAATCGACGTCTAATTAGTGTACCTGAAAGTGACAGGGAGAATGGAACCAAGTTGGAAAACACTCTGCAGGATATTATCCAGGAGAACTTCCCCAACCTAGCAAGGCAAACTAACATTCAAATTCAGGAAATATGGAGAATGTCACAAAGATACTCCTCGAGAAGAGCAACTCCAAGACACATAATTGTCAGATTCACCAAAGTTGAAATGAAGGAAAAAAAGGGAGAGAGAAAGGTCCACAAAGGGAAGCCCATCAGACTAACAGAGGATCTCTCAGCAGAAACTCTACAAGCCAGAGGAGAGTGGGGGCCAATATTCAACATTCTTAAAGAAAAGAAGTTTCAACCCAGAATTTCATATCCAGCCAAACTAAGCTTCATAAGTGAAGGAGAAATAAAATCCTTTACAGACAAGCAAATGCTGGGAGATTTTGTCATCACCAGGCCTACCTTACACGAGCTCCTGAAGGAAGCACTAAACATGGAAAGAAATAACTGGTACCAGCACTGCAAAAACATGCCAAATCGTAAAGACCATTGATGCTAGGAAGAAACTGCATCAACTAATGAGCAAAATAACCAGCTAACATCATAAAGACAGGATCAACTTCACACATAACAATATTAACCTTAAATGTAAATGGGCTAAATGCTCCAACTAAATGACACAGACTGGGCAAATTGGATAAACAGTTAAGACCCATCAGTGTGCTGTATTCAGGAGACCCATCTCATGTGCAGAGACACACATAGGCTCAAAATAAAGGGATGGAGGAAGATCTTCCAAGCAAATGGAAAACAAAAAAAAAGCAGGGGTTGCAATCCTAGCCTCTGATAAAACAGACTTTAAACCAACAAAGATCAGAAGAGACAAAGAAGGCCATTACACAATGGTAAAGGGATCAATTCAACAAGAACAGCTAACTATCCTAAATATATATGCACCCAATACAGGAGCACCAAGATTCATGAAGCAAGTCCTTAGAGACCTACAAAGAGACTTAGACTTCCATACAATAATAATGGGAGACTTTAACACCCCACTGTCAACATTAGACAGATCAATGAGACAGAAAGTTAACAAGAATATCCAGGAATTGAACTCAGCTCTGCACCAAGCAGACCTAATAGACATCTACAGAACTCTCCACCCCAAATCAACAGAATATACATTCTTCTCAGCACCATATACGCTTGTTGCAAAACTGACCACATAGTTGGAAGTAAAGCACGCCTCAGTAAATGTAAAAGAAGAGAAATTATAACAAACTGTCTCTCAGACCACAGTGCAGTCAAATTAAAACTCAGGATTAAGAAACTCACTCAGAACCACTCAACTACATGGAAATTGAACAAGCTGCTCCTGAATGACTACTGGGTACATAACGAAATGAAGACAGAAACAAAGATGTCCTTTAAAACCAATGAGAACAAAGACACAACATACCAGAATCTCTGGGACACATTGAAAGCAGTATGTAGAGGGAAATTTACAGCACTAAATGCCCACAAGAGAAAGCAGGAAAGATCTAAAACTGACACCCTAACATCACAACTATAAGATCTAGAGAAGCAAGAGCAAACACATTCAAAAGCTACAAGAAAGCAAGAAATAACTAAGATCAGAGCAGAACTGAAGGAGATAGAGACACAAAAAACCCTTCAAAAAATCAATGAATCCAGGATCTGGTTTTTTGGAAAGATCAACAGAATTGATAGACTGCTAGTAAGACTAATAAAGAATAAAAGAGAGAAGAATCAAATAGATGCAATAAAAAATGATAAAGGGGATATCACCACTGATCCCACAGAGATACAAACTACCATCAGAGAATACTATAAACACTTCTATGCAAATAAGCTAGAAAATCTAGAAGAAATGGATAAATTCCTCGACACAGACACCCTCCCAAGACGAAACCAGGAAGAAGTTGAATCCCTGAATAGACCAATAACAGCCTCTGAAATTGAGGCAATAATTAGGAGCCTGCCAACCAAAAACAGTTCAGGACCAGACGGATTCACAGCCAAATTCTACCAGAGGTACAAGGAGGAGCTGGCACCATTCCTTCTGAAATTATTCCAATCAATAGAAAAAGAGGGAATCCTCCCTAACTCACTTTATGAGGCCAGCATCATCCTGATACCAAAGCCGGGCAGAGACACAAAAAAAAAAAAAAAAGAGAATTTTTGACCAATATCCCTGATGAACATCGATGCAAAAATCCTCAATAAAATACTGGCAAACCAAATCCAGCAGCACATCAAAAAGTTTATCCACCATAACGAAGTTGGCTTCATCCCTGGGATGCAAGGCTGGTTCAACATACACAAATCAATAAATGTAATCCATCATATAAACAGAAACAAAGACAAAAACTACATGATTATCTCCATAGATGCAGAAAAGGCCATTGACAAAATTCAACAGCCCTTCATGCTAAAAACTCTCAGTAAATTAGGTATTGATGGGATGTATCTCAAAATAATAAGAGCTATTAATGACAAACCCACAGCCAATGTCATACTGAATGGGCAAAAACTGGAAGCATTCCCTTTGAAAACTGGCACAAGACAGGGATGCCCTCTCTCACCACTCCTATTCAACATAGTGTTGGAAGTTCTGGCCAGGGCAATCAGGCAGGAGAAAGAAATAGAGGGGATTCAATTAGGAAAAGAGGAAGTCAAATTGTCCCTGTTTGCAGATGACATGATTATATATCTAGAAAACCCATTGTCTCAGCCCAAAATCTCCTTAAGCTGATAAGCAACTTCAGCAAAGTCTCAGGATACAAAATCAATGTGCAAAAATCACAAGCATTCTTATACAACAATAACAGACAAGCAGAGAGCCAAATCATGAGTGAACTCCCATTCACAAGTGCTTCAAAGAGAATAAAATACCTAGGAATCCAACTTATAAGGGATGAGAAGGACCTCTTCAAGGTGAATTACAAACCACTGCTCAATGAAATAAAAGAGGACACAAACAAATGGAAGAACATTCCATGCTCATGGATAGGAAGAATCAATATTGTGAAAATGGCCATACTGCCCAAGGTAATTTATAGATTCAGTACCACCCCCATCAAGCTACCAATGACTTTCTTCACAGAATAGGAAAAAACTACTTTAAAGTTCACATGGAACCAAAAAAGAGCCCGCATGTCCAAGACAATCTTAAGCCAAAAGAACGAAGCTGGAGGCATCATGCTACCTGACTTCAAACTATACTACAAGGCTACAGTAACCAAAACAGCATGGTACTGGTACCAAAACAGAGATATAGACCAATGGAACAGAACAGAGCCCTCAGAAATAATACCACACATCTACAACCATCTGATCTTTGACAAACCTGACAAAAACAAGAAATGGGAAACGGATTCCCTATTTAATAAATGGTGCTGGGAAAACTGGCTAGCCATATGTAGAAAGCTGAAACTGGATCCCTTCCATACACCTTATACAAAAATTAATTCATGATGGATTAGAGACTTAAATGTCAGACCTAAAACCATAAAAACCCTAGAAGAAAACCTAGGCATTACCATTCAGGACATAGGCATGGGCAAGGACTTCATGTCTAAAACACCAGAAGCAATAGCAACAAAAGCCAAAATTGAGAAATGGGATCTAATTAAACTAAAGAGCTTCTGCACAGCAAAAGAAACTACCATCAGAGTGAACAGGCAACCTACAGAATGGGAGAAAATTGTTGCAATCTACTCATCTGACAAAGGGCTAATATTCAGAACCTACAAAGAACTTAAACAAATTTACAATAAAAAAATCAAACAACCCCATCAAAAAGTGGGTGAAGGATATGAACAGACACTTCTCAAAAGAAGATATTTATGCAGCCAACAGACACATGAAAAAATGCTCATCACCACTGGCCAACAGAGAAATGCAAATCAAAACCACAATGAGATACCATCTCACACCAGTTAGAATGGTGATCATTAAAAAGTCAGGAAACAACAGGTGCTGGATAGGATGTGGAGAAATAGGAACAATTTTACACTGTTAGTGGGACTGTAAACTAGTTCAACCATTGTGGAATTCAGTGTGGCGATTCCTCAAGGATCTAGAACCAGAAATACCATTTGACCCAGCCATCCCATTACTGGATATATACCCAAAGGATTAGAAATCATGCTGCTATAAAGGCACGTGCACATGTATGTTTATTGCAGCACTATTCACGATAGCAAAGACTTGGGGCCAACCCAAATGTCCAACAATGATAGACTGGATTAAGAAAATGTGGCACATATACACCATGGAATACTACATAGCCATAACAAAGGATGAGTTCATGTCCTTTGTAATGACATGGATGAAGCTGGAAACCATACTTCTGAGCAAACTGTCACAAGGACAGAAAACCAAACACCACATGTTCTCACTCATAGGTGGGAATTGAACAATGAGAACAGCTGGACACAGGATGGAGAACACCATACAACGCAGCCTGTCGTGGGGTTGGGGGAGCGGGGAGGGATAGCATTAGGAAATATACCTAATGCAAACGAAGAGTTAATGGGTGCAGCACACCAACATGGCACATGTATACATATGTGACAAACCTGCACCTTGTGCATATGCACCCTAGAACTTAAAGTATAATAATAATAATAATAATAAACTTAAAAATTCGAAAAAAATAAAATTAAATTAAATTAAAATTAAAACATTCCACCAGTACATGCCAGTAAGATGCTATGTAATTGTCAGGAGAATCACACTGAAGTATTTGTAACAATTATAAATTACAGAATACCACACAACACACACACACACATTTTGTTACAAAAAATATTTTTTGAGACTGTGTTTTTGTGCAAAGTATTGAAAATCTCTGCTGAGAAGGTCTTCCCATAGTCAAACTTCCTGTTTGATACAATCAATTTGATACATTATCTTGATCACACAAAATATTTCTCACCTTTTTCTTGTTAAATCTAGTGTCCATAGACTGGGAAATATTTCTGTAATTTAGGATTCATGATGTATAATTTTAGAATGTGTTATGGCTTTTTCCCTCACTTTCAAATCTGATAGCAATTTATATGAACTAAATGTAGATGGTGCTTAAACTGTAATCATCATGATCATTACAATTGTAGTCGGGATCTGTATAGGAAATACACTAAGGTTCTATTAATTTGTGTATTTATGGAAACACAACGTAATGTGAACTAGAACCCATTTGATTGCTCTGAAATGTGGACATTTTAAGAATTTATCATTATCAAAATTATCAGCAGTTCCTAAGGGTCAGTTCTGACAGAAACATAATATGTATTTAGATCAAGCTCCCAAGGGTTAGTTCAGACAGAAACATAAGATATATTTAGATCAAGCCATGGAGCAGGTGATGTGTTCTGCTATACTGTAATCCCTTTATACATTCAAAGCGTACAAGCTGGCAGGGCAGGATTTACTTGAGTTTCACTTTACCCTTAGCTTTCCCACTCAGTAGCATTAAGGTGAAATCTCCCAAAAGATAACAGGCTAAGATGAGCTCATCTAAATGCAACCCAGTCATTCAGGTTTAGATAACAGCCACTGCCAAGATAATTTATGGTTTTCAACATTTGTTAGCATTGGTGACAAACCAGAACCTAGCAACTGTATTAAGTTATGAGCTGACACAAGTGCAAAGTAATTTGCAAAGGGCTGAAAAAGAGAGTCACTAAGAACTTTAATAATGAAAGTTTTATTTGAACTTTACCATAACCCTAGCTCACAGAAGTCAATTTCTACCCTCAGTTTCAAAAGACAAAGATTAATTGACCCTCCTTATCTGAGTGTTCTTTGATTAGAAATGTGCTTTTCTCACCTATATCTTCCGTCATAGATGGTGGTCACTCAATAAAAAGATGTGCCTTGAACCAATGCTTCCATTTTTCAGAACAGCAATACATGGCTACAGGTTACTGCTTTGGTAAAGCTATTACTTTTACTGTCAACATGACTGCAGCACTAAGATGTCTCATTAGGTGGAAAAAATTGAAACAAACAAACACAACATCTGCCTAGATGCCTCCCCCCACCCAACAAAATATCTGTTGCAGTGACAAAAAATAAATACAAACTTCTGTTACCATGCATTTTAAAGGAAATGGAGAATAGGAGTTAACCCTTAATAGGACCTCCAAGAAATGTATTGTTGGGTGTGTGAACCAAAAGTATCTGAGACAGGTCTCAATCAATTCAAAAAGTTTATTTGGTCAGGGTTCAGGATGAATGCCTGGGAAACAGATCTGTGCCTTTCTCCAAAGATGATTTTGAGGGCTTCAACATTTAAAGAGGAAAGAGTGGATATTGGGGAAAGAGTAAGACCATTTTTAGAGGTATGGGTAGATAAGAGACAAAAGTTTACATTCTTTTGAGTCCTTGATGAGCCTTTCACTGAATACACAATTTACATGTGAGAGGGGGCTAGAGAATTAGCCACATATGCCTTAGTCTAGCTCAGTGAATCTGCATTTTTATTTATTTATTTGAGATGGAGTTTTGCTCTTTTTGTCCAGGTTGGAGTGCAATGGTGTGATCTCGGCTCACCGCAACCTCCGTCTTCTGGATTCAAGCATTTTTCCTGCCTCAGCCTCCCGAGTAGCTGGGATTACAGGCATGCACCACCATGCCCAGCTAATGTTGTATTTTATTAGAGATGGGGTTTCTCCATGTTGGTCAGGCTGGTCTCGAACTCCTGACCTCAGGTGATCTGCCCACCTCAGCCTCCCAAAGTGCTGGGATTACAGGTGTGAGCCACCGTGCCCGGCCATGAATCTGCATTTTTACATAAACAATAGGGCAGAGGAAGCAATCAAATATGTATTTATCTCAGGTGAGTAGAGGGATGATTTTGAGTTCTGTCCTTTGTCCTGCATCTGTGAAGATAAACTATCAATTTACATTGTCAAGGTGAAATTCAACAGAACTGTTTTAGGGAAAAGATCTTGAGGGCAGGATTCCTTGTGGAATTTTGCAGGCGCATAATATCAAAATTCGTTGTGGGAAAATTATGAGGGAGGTATGTAGCTTTGTTATCTTTGTAGCTCTTTTATTTAGAATAAAATGGGAGGCAGGTTTGCCTGATGCAGTTCCCAGCTTGACTTTTCCTTTTGGCTTAGTAATTTGGGAATCCCGAGATTTATTTTCCTTTCACAGATGAGACCAGAATAAAAGTAACAAGATCCCTAGTATTACTCTGTAACTGAGAAAATGAAAAACTCTTCTACTCTATGGCCCATTATAAAACAAAAGTATGAGAAAAAACAGCTATTCAAAGGTTTAAAGACAAACCAAAAATTTCACATCTAATAAAAGCCAATTGATTTATTTATGAAAGCTAGTTAAACATATCATCTGCCTGTGTGACAGACTTGCTTAAAATTGTAATTCCTGATGGATCATGGATGAAAGCTTGAACTGAGCCAGCACTAAAGTTTTGGCCTTGTGCTGTCATTTGTAATTAGGATTTTTAAGTTTCTGGTTTCATTTCTTATTGAAGAATGGTTAAATCTCTTAAAATATGTAGCCAAAGAGACTGATTAATTTGTACAAAATATTTACTGAATGAAAACTAGCCAAGAAGTCCTATTTTAAGCTTACTCTTATTAACATTAGCATTAATCCCTACTTATTTTTAGGGATACCCACATGATAAGCCAACAACTAGTTCTGTCTTTTGAAGATCATATATTTTTGTTTTAAGAAATTAGATGCAGAAGTAATTTTATTTGACATCTAGCTATCCATTATTTAGTCTTTTATTCATTCCTCTCCAATATTTTGAGTAAAAAATTTCATCCTGTATAATTGTACTTGGCAATCAATTCATAAGTGTATGAGTTGAATTGATTCTCCCCAAAAAGATATGTTGAAGTCTTAACTTCAGAATGTGCTCTTATTTAAAAATAGGATTGTTGCTGGGGTAATTAGTTAAGATGGGGGCATACTGGAGAGAGCTGTTCTCCTAATTTAATATTCCTAATTTCTGTATAAAAATTTGGCCATGTGAAGACATAGAGAGATAGAGAGAACATCATGTAGTGATGGAGGCCGAAGTTGAAATTATGCAGCTGCTAGCCAAAAGATGCCAAGTATTGCCAGTGACACCAGAGCCAAGAGAAAATGTGAAACAGGTTTTCCCCTAGAGCCTTTCATAGAGCATAGCCCTGACAACTACTTGAATTTTCACCTCCAGAACTGTGAGACAGTAAATGTCTACTGGGAAGAAAAGGGTGGGTGTTGGGAGGGCATGGTTTCAGCCACTAAGGTTGTTGTACTTTGCCACAATACTTATGAAACATACAAGTTAGGCAAACTTTTGTTTATTATAAGACTATCAAACCTAGATTTTCTTCATGTTTCACTTTTCTGTTAGTGTTTCCCCCAAGATTTTTCTGTGGAGTGGGAAAAAAGCGTTGCTAGCTTCCAAGAACTATCCCAACAATGTAAGGGCTATGCCATGTTTTATGGCTAGAGGAACTGCCTGGTTCTTCTAAGGCTAAGGCACAAAACCCAAGAACAAAACACAAACTTGAAGACAACTCTTAATATGTACTGAATATTTCAGTAACTGACAAATCACCATTAGGGCAGTGTCTAATTGCCATAAGTGTGCCAAGTAGAAGGATGACATGTGAGGAACCAACACGTGTTATATAAACAGCTTTAAAAGATTATGCCTGTAATCCCAGCACTTTGGGAGGCCGAGGTGGGCGGATCATGGGGTCAGGAGATCGAGACCATCCTGGCTAACATGGTGAAACCCCGTCTCTACTAAAAATACAAAAAATTAGCCGGGCGCGGTGGCGGGCGCCTGTAGTCCCAGCTACTCGGGAGGCTGAGACAGGAGAATGGCGTGAACCCAGGAGGTGGAGCTTGCAGTGAGCCGAGATAGTGCCACTGCAGTCTGGCCTGGGCAAAAGAGTGAGATTCCGTCTCAAAAAAAAAAAAAAAAAAGATTATGCGTGACTCGAATACAGCTCAGAAAAACTAATGAAATAAATAAACTATTAGACTTAATGAAAGCTGAAATTCTATTATATGATTCCATATATAGAGGAAGGCTAGGTCAAAACAGTTGCATAAAGAGACAGATTGTAGAATGAGATTCAGTGTGAGAATGCAGTCTTACAAATTGGACCAACACAAAAATAGCAGCTAAAATATGGTTCGAATAAAGTATTTCCTGTCATGTTGAACACCAGAACTAGCTAGGATCACAGTGTAATTTTAAACCTTACTGCTGGCTTGCTTTTGAATTACTCTTACTTCTTAATCCATCTCATGGCTGACATTGAAAATATTCTAAACTTAACTCTGAAAGGAAACCATTAGCAGATTCAAGTTTTCAGGAGACAAGACCGTTAGGAAGTCAAAACAACACTCATTACGTTGGGACTAACATTTAATTTTCCGTCAATTTCTCATCACTTATGGGTCACCAAGCCAGTCTTAAATATGGCTAAGGTTGTATTCTTAACAGGGTCGGAACATCTGAAACATCAAATATCAAGCTAGTTTAATATAATGATACTCTTCTTACTGTGGTTTCATATATTAATTCCTTCCCCTATCTTTTTATTTAGTTCCTCAACTCCTGAAACTCTATTCTTTGTGGCACAATTTACTTAGACTTTCCATCTTAGGTTTCTTAAACTTCTAACAGCAGCATCATGATTAACATGAGAGAAAAACATAAACACACTCTTTTTCTGAATCTATGGCAAACGTTTTACTAGGACCTTTGTAAAGCATCATTTCCTATTTCTTACAACTTTAACGACCCTTTCTTACTCTATCGTTACGGTTATCTCACTTCTCTGGATTTTGCTTGCTTTTCTGATTTAGGAATGTTCTGATAACCTTACTGCCTCCAACTCTGACCAGTTCATTTGTGTAACAGTTCCATTATCTACCACCTCACCTTTGTCTTTTTGCCTCAGTCAGGAGCTTCATTCAAAGCAGTCTTTCATTGTAATTTGTGAATAATTACTCGAGAAAAGTTCTAGAGTCTAATTAAATTTGACATTAATTGCTTCTAACTCTGTGAGTTGCTAATAATGAAAATGAGCATCTCATGGAATAATTGAGATTTCTTAGGATGAAAAGTGATTCAAAGCTCTAAGAGTCACATTATGGTCTTTTGTACAGAGTCAGACACCATATATTATAGAGTAAAAATAAGACATAAAAGCAGAACCAATATCAAATATTGAAAAATTTGATAAAATGATGCACTCTAATTGCAAAAAAAACCCGTCTCTCTTCAATTTATTATTCAGTTAACATGTATTGCAAGAATGCTATTATAAGTCAAGTACCTTTTTAGTGCTGTAAATTTAAAGAGAAACGTATAAGCTTTGACTTTGGTGAGTTTACCATTCTGATACATACAAAACAATAATAAACTCTTAAAGTTAAACTAGTGATCATTCTTACTATAAATATATTAAATATTCAGAAAACAAAAATATCAAGTGTGGGCAATAATGGAGTTGGACTTACATGGCTGTATGAATCCTCGTACAAAGACAATTATAAAACTAAATTGATTATTATCAAAATTAATTATTTTCTGTCCAAGCACAGGCAGAAGCCCACAGAGAGCTGACTTTTGAAAAACTGCAGCCAAAAGGAAGAGGGAATGGTAAGAATTGTGTCTGTGGCTTTCTGGTTATTGTAGGAAATAATAGCCAAGCTGCAGGCTTACTGATATTGTAAGAGAAACGTAAGAATGAGACCAAAAACCTAAAATAAACACTGCCTAAATCTAGGAATGGTAAGCTAAATTATGTAGACACAAAAAAAATCTCAAAACACCCAGTAATAAATTTAAGTACTTTATAAATTATCATCTCCTAATTTTTATAAATGAGAGAGTAAATCATCATAGTAAGATACATCTGTGTAAGATAAAACCTGTGACTTTTATACTTTTTTTTAACTACATGCATTTCCCAAGCTTACAGAGTTTGGAGAGCAGAATTCTAAAGACTCACAGACTTGACATCTTAGAAGATAGCCATAGACTAGCAGAACAGCTGGAAATTTGGAAGCACTAAAAATAAAAAGTCACAAAAAGGAAAATCCCCAAATTATTATTGAATATATGCTTAAATTCTTGGCTGTCCACCAAGTTACATAGGCACAGGAGAGGAAATCCAATTAAACACATAAGCCTCATCAACTTATAAGAATATTAAGGATTCAAAGATATTAGAAGCTATACACAACATGGGGAACAAAAACTTTTGTAGTTTGGGTCTAAATAAGTTCACTACTTCCTAGAATAATAAATAAATAGACAAACAAAAAATCACAAAATAGAAGCCAGAGCTGCTGCAAGGTTTATTTACAATGCCCATTTTTGAACCAAAAATTAATAGACAAAAGAAAAAATACAAAATGAACAAAATCTAGAGAACTGTAACCTATACTGAATAAAAGTGGCAGTTTATAGGAAGAATTTCTAACTACTGGCCTGCTCTTTGGAAAGTAGGTTGAAAGATGGACACATTTTGTTCACTGTCTGCCATCTGCCTCAATCCAACTCTACCTCTCATGCCCTGGTTCTGCTGTTTGAGGCTTATTACCAGAGGGCTGATACAGTGACTTCCTTTCTCCTTCCATTCATACATTCTTCCTCACAGAAAACAGGCCACAAATAAATAAGTGAAGAAAGTAAAGCAATTAGTGACTCGTAACATTTATAAAATGAAGCAAAACACCTGAGATATCAATTGCAACACAAACATCTAAATTCTCCCCAAAGCAACAACCAATATTTCTACCCCATCAAAAGTGAACATAAGTATATATGTTTATGTCATTACCATAATATAATGTGTTAATAATATATATAGTATTATCTATATACACTATAAGGAGATATATATATATACTTAAAGGTGACAAAAGGCAATTTTCTTGTTGTAACTTGAATTTCTGCCTTAAGTGATATTTTTAAAGTTTTTTTTCAATTTAACTGAACAGATAATTTTTTTTTGGCAAATTGCTGGTAGATGTCTTACATGTATGCAGTTTCATTTTTTATTTTATCAACTTTTGAGAGTTATAAATATTTTTTCAATAAGAGTTTGGACTTTGTGGGAGAAGTTTCAATTTCAAATATTTTAAACTAAGACAAATTGTGCCTTTGTATAGAAAGGCATATCTCTTCAGATTTAATGCTCAGGAAATACACCACTGATATACATTTCTCAAAGACCACAATTGATAATGTGTTTCAGATAATTCTGCTATGAATTACTGTAAGTTTACAAAAGATGGAATTCAATCTTTTTATATTGAAACCTATTTTTTACTCAATTTGAAGCAAAATTCAGTAACTGTTAATTTATATTTTGGTCAGATTGTTGATTCTGTGAGAATGGATTAAAGTTGTAACATGTCCTTCAAAGCTACCATGACTTTCCCATTCCAGGAAGATGTGTTTTTTGAACCACTCTGCCTCACACAATTTTCTGTGCATAAAATGTGAAATCTGTAGACTTCGTGGTTTAGTACACATGAAATATATTGCTACATGTGATGAATATTCAAAATAATAATAATAATAAAATGATGATAATAGTAACAATAATAGCTAGGAATTGCAGTTTACTCTTTTTGGCATTTTTCCAAATACTTTACATATATTAACTAATCTAATTCTTGGAATAACTTTACATATCAGTATTATAATTAATTACCAACCATATTTTCCACATGTAGAAAT
Organism: Pan paniscus; assembly: GCF_029289425.2. Lineage (NCBI taxonomy): Eukaryota > Metazoa > Chordata > Mammalia > Primates > Hominidae > Pan > Pan paniscus. The sequence continues at coordinate 81,651,170 of NC_073259.2, forward strand.
GAGAAATTCACACTTTTGAACCCTAAAATTTCAGTAAATCTATACTACTTAGATGGAAGAGTTTAGAAACATACTATTATAATAAATGCCAATTAATCTAAGGCAAAATTGTGGACATGCTATTTGCTGAATACTGTGAATAACTGTTTTCACAGCTCTAAACTAAGCACATATTAACACTGGTAATCTACTGTGATCAGAGAAGATAAACAAACTGAGATATATCAGACATATATCTCCATCCATATGCATAAACTTATATTTTAATTTACATATGTTTGCTTTATACTTTTTTATATCTTCCATTTTTAATAAAATTATAATTTATATAATTTTTATGGATCAAAATATATTTTTAATTTAAAAGATGTGTCTGTTGGCATGTGGAATATTAATTAAATCTTTTTTACATATTTTAATAATTATTTTGCTGCTTTCTTTTTAAGGTTTTGCCTATCAACACATTTTCATTTAGAGTGACTTTCTATAAGAACATAATACAAATCAAAATTGCAATTAATTTTTATATAAATACAAAAATATTTTTCACACTTAAAACTGGCAAGTGTGGTTCTTGATCTTTACCCTGAATAAGAATCAAGAGTTATAATATTTAAATTAAATTTCCCATCCTTACTTCAAAATTTTTTTTGTTCAATCGATCCAAGTGGGCCTTAGAAGCTGTATTTTTAACAAACTGTCTCAGATGCATTATAATTAAATTAAAACCGTATACCAATTGTTCCTTGATGCCTTAATTTTATTTATTTATAGTTCTTGTTGAAAGCCGGGCTGTAACCATGGGTATGGCTGTGGTTTGAGTATGATTTGTTTGTCCCCACGAAAGCTTATGTTGAAAATTGATTTTCACTGTGGTACTGTTGGGAGGTAGAACCTGGTAATAGTTGTTTGGATCATGGGGGAAAATTCCTCACAAATGGCTTGGTACTGTTGTCCCAGTAGTAAGTGAGTCTCTTGAGACTGGATTAGTTCTTGTGGGACTGTTCTCTGAAGAGTGGTTGTTATTAAGGCAGGATACCCCTCGGGTTTTGTCTCTGAACATGTCTACTTCCCCTTTGATCTTCATTATTATGTCATGATGCTCCAGGAAAACTTTCACCAGAAGTGAGGATCATTCCCTTGAACTTTCCAGTGTGAAAAACTGTGAGCTATATAAATCTCTTTTTAAAATAAATGACCCACTCTCAGGTATTTCTTTATAGTAACACAAAGTGGACTAAGACAAATATTTTAGAAAGGTACTTTAAAACAATGATTCTCCAGTCAAAATCATATGGGGAATCGTTAAAACCGTACAGACTTGGTTTACCGGTTTGTGACAAGATAAGAAACCAGCATGGATGTTTGCCTTCCTACCCTGAATCCCAATCCTAGGAATATCACAGGAAGGAGGGTATAGATTCATGCCCAAACAAACTTTTAAAAACTGAGAAATCCTAGGAAAGTTCAGTTACAGAGGTAAATTACAGTTTACAGCAGTGCCAGTAAACAAATGAGGCATAGATTGAGGAAGAATTTATAAACTGTCTTGTGCCTTCCCCACATCATTAATAGATATCATGAAAATGAATGGACTAACACTAGGTGATGAAGCAGTAAACATGATTTCAGTTAGTGTGCCTGGTTCCTAGGAGTCCACTCTCCCCAAACCCAACCTGTTGCTAAATCTAGGTATACATCCCCAGCAAAAATAGCTGATAGCTGAGGGAATATACATTCATAAGAAAAAATGATGAGACATTTAAGGAGTGCTGAAACTATTAATGAGAGCCAACAAATTAAAAATATCTATGCCAATAAGTGACACCAGTTTAAAGAAAAATATAAAAACATTTCAAGTTACAAATTTTAATGAGCTTGTATGTGGAAATAATAGATTATTTAGATAACATTATTAAAATATATAAAAGGAATAAACAAACAATATAACAATATTTAAAAATGTCCCTTAATCTTGATAACCTAAAAACAGAAATTGTCAGATTACTTTGATAGATACTGGAAAATATTCAATAAGATACAATATTTATGTAAGCAAAAATAAACTACTTGAAAACAAGAAAAGATTCTTAAGATAGAAATAATATATAAAAGTAGCCAGTAAGAAACATATTTAATGAATAAATTTTAAGCAATCCTTTTAAAGTTGAACACAAGACATAAAAAGCTGCAAAAATGTCTTCTTTTGAGAACTGTCTGTTCATATTTTTCACCTATTTTTTGATAGGGTTTTTTTTTTTCTTGTAAATTTGTTTAAGTTCCTTGCAGATTCTGGGTATCAGACCTTTGTCAGATGGGTAGCTTGCAAAAATTTTCTCCCATTCTGTAGGTTGCCTATTCACTCTGAGGATAGTTTCTTTTGCTGTGCAGAAGGTCGTTAGTTTGATTAGATCCCATTTGTCAATTTTGGCTTTTGTTACAATTGCTTTTGGTGTTTCAGCCATGAAGTCTTTGGCCATGCGTATGTCCTGAATTGTATTGCCTACGTTTTCTTCCAGGGTTTTTTATGGTTTTGGGTTTTACATTTAAGTCTTTAATTCATCTTGAGTTAATTTTTGTATACAGTGTAAGGAAGGGGTCCAGTTTCTGTTTTCTGCATATGACTTACCAGTTTTCCCAGAACCATTTATTAAATAGGGAATGCTTTTTCCATTGCTTGTTTTTATCAGGTTTGTCGAAGATCAGATCGTTAGAGATGTGTGGTGTTATTTCTGAGGTCTCTGTTCTGTTCCATTGGTCTATATATCTCAAACATATGAAAAAAAGTTCATCATCACTGGCCATTAGAGAAATGCAAATCAAAACCTCAATGAGATGCCATCTCACGCTAGTTAGAATAGCAACCATTAAAAAATCAGGAAACGCAGATGCTGGTGAGACTGTGGAGAAATAGGAATGTTTTTACATTGTTGGTGGGAGTGTAAACTAATTCAACCATTGTGAAAGACAGTGTGGCAATTCCTCAAGGTTCCAGAACCAGAAATACCATTTGACCCAGCAATCCCATTACTGGGTATAAACCCAAAGGATTATAAATCATTCTACTATAAAGACACATGCACAGTTATGTTTATTGCAACACTATTTACAATAGCAAAGACTTGGAACCAACCCAAATACCCATCAATGATAGACTGGATAAAGAAAATATGGCACACATACACCATGGAATACTATGCAGCCATAAAAATGGATGAGTTCATGTACTTTGCAGGAACATGGATGAAGCTGGAAGCCATCATTCTCAGCAAACTAACAAAGGAACAGAAAATCAGACAGCACATGGTCTCAGTCATAAGTGGGAGTTCAACAATGAGAACACAGGAACACAGGGAGGGGAACATCACACACCGGCCCTGTAGGGAGGCGAAGGGCAACAGGAGGGAGAGCATTAAGACAAATACATAAGGCATGCCAGGCTTACAACCTAGATGATGGGTTTATAGGTGAAGCAAACCACCATGGCACATGTATACCTATGTAACAAACCTGCACTTTCTGCACATGTATCCCAGAACGTAAAGAAAAATAATTTTTAAAAAGCCCTGTTTTAATGCTACTGTTCAACAAAATTGTAGATGTCTTTACCAATATATTAAGACAAGAAATAGAATAGGATATGTAAAAACGAAATGGAACAGAGCACAGTGTCATTATTTACAAATAATATATTTTTTAAAAAAGTAAATCAATAGATAAAATGTTTTAAATAACCGAGAGATTTCAGCAAGGTCAGTGCACAAAAATCCACAGTTCATCCACAACAGCAATAACCAATAAGAAAACATGATAATAAATTTTAGAATTATACACAGTAGCAACCAAACTAAAAAAGCATAATGAAGTTAACTTCACGTTAAAAAAATACAATTGAAGTACATTAAAAATCTGAATATATCAAACTGCATACCATTTTTGGATAAAAGAATATTGTAAATAAAAAAAGAAAGTATTTAAAATGTAAAAGTTGACAGTTCGAGTATATTTGTATTAATTATTTCAATTCAAGAATGGATACTAGACCTAATTAACTAATAGATGACACTCCAGAAAAATACTTGCAAATTATAAAATAAATAATAGATTAATATACTTAAATGTATTAGGTATATTTACTTAAATATTGTGGAGCTCTCAGTCCAGTGAGGGGAGATGGAGAAGACAAATAAAAAATAAGAAAGAAAACTATGGACATAAAATTTACAAAGGGAAATAATTACTAATAAATATAGACAAATATGCCTCATCTGTAAATAGGGAAATTCAAATTAGTACAACAATAAAATAATTATATTTACAGGACATAATTTAATTAAATAAATACTGCCTACACATATCATTTTAAAAAATGTTTCAGTAAATAAATATACATATGAAAAAAGATATATTGAACACTCTAAAGTAGGTGTCTATGGGGGATTTGGAGCATTGAAAGCCAGATGTGGGGAAAGGGGAAAATGTAGTTTAAAAAGGAGTTTTCTCTGGATCAATCAGGATAAGTATTTAAGTAAATATACTTAATATAAGTCTATTTAAGTATACTAAATTTAAGTATATTAAAGGATATATTAAGAGGATAGTAAGCCATAATCAGAGAATAATGAATACCCCATTTTTTTTCAATGCCTGAGCTTCTCAAACAGAAAAATAAAACTGTAAGTAAAAATACTGAGAACTGACTACAGATCTACTACAGTAGATGCTCCAAGCATGGGAATCTTTAATTACCCCATTATCATGACAGAAAAAATTACAGTATACTCAGCTAAATTATATTTTCTTTAACACCCCATCTTGGTTTCTTAACACCATTTCCCAGTGAAGAGAACCAGGGAGAAACATCCATGAGTCCATATTAATATATCAAAATGACTGACTAGATGAATACATGAAATAAAAGGGACAAATCTTTCTTGCAAAAAACTTCAAATAATATGTGTACATACTTCCTTCTCTAGGAAATGGAGATTAACACCTCATTCTCTCCTCCTTAAGTATGAGTTGGTTTTAGTTACTCACTTGTCAAAAAGCAGGTATGAGAAGGAAGAAAAATAACTTTTCAGTGGAGAAACCCAGCTTAAGAAACCAATCTTAACTGAGTGATCAAGGCTAATATCACTAGAGATAAGTCATGTTGATAGCATGTACTCTCTGATATGCCATGATGAAAATGGCATTTTATCTGTGCGACATTCTTTTTAAAAAATCTCAGTAGAGCAATTAGAAGAACATGAGATAAACTTAAATTGGGGAACATTCTACAAAATACCTGACCCATATTCCTCAAAACTGTCAAAATGATGAAAAATTACAGAAGAATATGGAACAGTCACAGACCAAAGATTTGAACTCAGAAGATTTGAATAAATACAACATGGTTCCCTGGATTAAATCCTAGAGTAGCAAAAAGGAAATTCATGGGAAAAGTAGTGAATTGCAAACGAAGAATGCAGTTAATAACATTGTATTATGTTAATTTCTTAGCTTTGACAAATTTACCGTAGTAATATAAGATGTTAGCATTGGGGGGATTGGATGGAGAAATATATAAACCTTCTGTACTATCTTTTCAACTTTTCTATGAAGCTAAAATTATTAAAAAATAGTTTATTAGAAAATAATCTTCAACCAAGTAAAAGGACACATGAACACACACACACAGACGTACACACACACATTGCTCGGAAGAGTTAATTTAAGACTTGCTGGTATTTTTTGTTAGAGGAGTACTCTTAGTGTCTGTCAAAGAAAAATTACAGTGGATGAGTTAAATACGCAAAGAAGACTTTATTCAAGACTATTGCAATAGGGAATATAAATTGAACTCAAGTCCCTGAATATTATTTGAAAAAGCTAGAGAGTTTTGAATCAGTGGGATGAATTAGTAGAAAAGTATTGGAGGATATTACAGGGGAGTTTGGTCAATATGATGAGGCCATCTGTATTTGCTCATTGGCATCCATTGAAGTTAGGCTCTTACTCTCCCACGGAGACTGGAAGATAGGGAAACTATGTTTCCTGATGATTACATTTCAAAGAGATGGCTTCTGGGTCCTTGAGAAAATATGACTGGATTTTCAAACTGGTAAGAGTTTGAGAGATTTACATTTTAAAAGGAACAAAGAAATACTTTGAAATTACGAGTTTCCTAAAGTAAATGCTTTAGCAAAGGAAAGTTTGGGAACTAATAAGCACATTTACATCATTTGCTAGATAAAGAGTTAATATAAAATAATCAATTATATCTTTATCGACCGAGAAAAATAAGTTGGAAAATAGAATTTTAATGATATTCATGGAAGATAGCCACTTAATTAAAATATAAGAAGAATTTAGAAACCATAAAGTATTAAAATGAATAAGTAAATTTAACAGGGCTGTTAGATCAAAGTCATTATACAAGAACCAATTATATTTCTATGTACCAATTAGAATCAACTAGAAAATAAAATTGAAAATATGTTATGAAAAAAGACATTTAAATAAGAGACCCAAAGATTTTAAACAGAGACATTTAAAACTGTAAAATATGTCTTCCGTTGAATTTTCTGAAACCTAGATGGCATCTCCTAGCACTAACCTGAATGAGAGACCACTACTATTCAGAATATATAATTTATCTTTGGAAACTGTCAGACCTTGACTTCCCTACATTTTCAGCTTCAATTTATTCTTGTAATAGCATTTTAAAGCAATCAGTTATCTAGATATGTGTAGCAATATTAACTACTATGAACTGAGTGAGCAATGTTTCTGTCTCTCCTTAATTACATATCAGATGTTTGAATTCCAGAAGACTTCAGCTTCAAATAACCTAAATGAAATGTTAACTAGACAAAAGTATTTTGCTGTTGAGATGCACATTTCTTGTTCTTTTTCTCCATGAGATTTATTGCATCTTACCCATGATCTCAGAAAGGAGAATAGAAACTGGTAGATACAGCATAATAAAATTGACCAAATATTAGGCAAATCATTGCTACAAAAACCATAATTCTAATAATTGTGTTGTATTACTCTGAACAATATTTATAAAAATTCATGATTACAGTGATTTTACATTCTGAATGGAGTGCTTATTGGGAAATTTAAAATTAAAGAGAGAAATATACTCCAACTATTCACTAGCGAAGTAAGTCAAAATATCTAAACCCTTTGTGAGCTTGGATATAACACTAACAAGATGGAGAGTCCTAAAATATGCCTTTTTAAACTGTAGAAAATCCTTCTCCTCCCATTAAAAGTTTTAGGTGATCTTGAAGGTAAACCCATGCTTTGAAATTTAAAATAATAAAAAACTTTCTTTAACACTGCTGAAGATACACTCATCGTACATTCCTAAGCCCAACTCCTAATTTCTACATCTGCAGCATCTACTTTTAGATTAATGAATTGGGCGGAATTTATGCTAAGAAAACTTAGGGTGTTCTTTCCCTTAACTAGGCTATATGTGTTGGGCTATACATTTAAATATTCTATCCCAAATTACATAATACTCTTCACATTTGGAACATGCAAATTTGAGGGACCACTGGAAATATTTGATTCAGTGACATAAACTTTTTTCTGAATATTTCATTAGGAAGTAGGGAAGCAGATATACAACAAAGAAGACCAAGTACACTGCTATTATAGGTGTCTATGTTAGAATTCACAGTCACTGAAGCTTCACTTTTTGATCCTTATCTATAATATGGTTGCTTAACCCTCTTTAATAGAGTCTCCAGATATTTCTTAACTTCTGTGTTGAGGCTGCAGTTCTCAAAATCCAGTCACCATCCTGTCATTTTTCCCATAGAATAATTTATATTTTATAGAAATAATATTCACTGTTTTCAGGGAAAACATTTCTGTCTTATAGAATGTGTTTGACCACTTTGTTCCAGCATATTTTTCAATCTGATTTAGTCAAACTTAAATGTCACCTATTGGACTTTAAGATTCCAGCCTAGAGAAGGATATAACAAAACAAATCTAGTTAAAACTTACTCTTGTCTCTAATGTGAGGTGAACGCATGTGCATTCTACATGACATTTTTAGCATTATTCGGGCCTCACACTCTCACATGAATAAATACTGGGATAACATGTCCTCATATCTCTCAAGACAACTGTCCCTAAAATTCAAATTTTTAGGCACTTGAATGTAAATCCATGATTTGGAATTTAAAATAATAAAAAAACCTTTCTCTAACACTGCTAAAGATACACTCAATTTACATCCTAAGCCCAATCCTAATTTCTGCATCTGCAACATCTACATTTATATTAATGAATTGGACAGAATATATGCTAAGAATACTTAGGTGTATTTTGTTTTAATTCCTGTAAAGACATGGCTCTTTATGGCAGTTTAGAACTTTGCTTTTGTTTACATTATTAAATTCCTGTTTCTATTTTCTGCAAGAGAAATAATTATATTAATAACTTCTAAACACTTAATCTGCCATGCAAGTGCAAGAAAAAATGGAAGTCCCCAAAACACTGTGCTGTATTCTATTTTATTATTTGTTTCAGAAACCCAACATTCTCCAACAGCTCACATACACCTCACTTTCTATTATTGCTTCCTATTTTTTAATGATCATAAATTTCAAAAAAATAACCAAGAAACCATATGAACAGTAAAAAACCAAATATCTTCCCCTAATAAGTATCACTTTCTCTTCTCAGTAACAATATTCATGAGAGATATATCACTTAGTTAAAAAGTTTTCTCATACAGCTAGAATAATTAAAGACAGGTTATTTTAATCTTTCCTTATTTACTCATGTGATTTGCTTTAATTGGTCACTGAAAATAACGGAAATTGATTTTATAATTGTGTATGCATATATAATATATACAAATATGTGTATGTATATATGTACACATATGCATGTATGTGTATAAGTGCATATAATATCGTTGTGAAACCCCAACAGCTAAGTTTGAGTACCCTGTGCACACTTAGCTAAACACTGACACATCAGCCCATAGGAGCAGAGAACGGTTTACTTGATTTGGCCAAAACATGAGGACAGAAGAGGACAGGAGAGGCAAACTCTCAAATTCGACCTCCCTTTGAACATAACTGGGGATTTCTGTAAGTAAGGTATGTGTGTGGAAGGTCAGATATTCCAACGATGAAGTCTGCTTGTGTCCCTTGGCCCACCAAACTTTGGATGCCATCAAGGAGGTCTGCATGGCCTAACGATCGTTGTTCTTTTTGTAAGAAAAACACGTTCATTAATCTTGCAGGCTGGGCAGCCCCCAGGAATTAGGATATGAAGTAAATCAAATATTACTGACTACCCTCTACCGAAATGACTATGTACAAACAATCATGTATAGAGGAAGAAAAGAACAAAGGAAAAAAAAATAGGTAAAACAAACATAGTTTTTATAAAATAGGCTTGACTACAATATGTGTGTGTACACATATATCTCTCACAGCATGTGTCTTTGCTCATTCACTTACAGTCTGTTGTGCTCTTTTGTTTGACTTTTCCAAAAGCATAAAATAAGCTTCTGCTTTTTTTTCCAATCTTAGATTTTTAACCATTCAATTCATTATGGTCAATGATACATTTTACATTTGGTATTAATTCTACCATATTATTTTATATTTATTATATATAGCTTTTTCTTTCTAGATTTCTGTAAAATTAATCATATTTTAATTTTTAATTGTTCAATGTTTAATATTTAAAAATATTTTTAATAATGGTTACCTTTAAACTCTTAACAACATATATCTGTACTTATTTAATCCTCTCCCCAAAATATTAGATTAGATTTACATATTCACTTACTATATGCTCAATGTTAGAAATAAATAAAGCTTATTATTACATAAATGCACCCACTCCAGCAATACTCTGTGGCAGCTATGTGTACTGACACCTATTAGGTGATGCCACTCTTTAAAATATTTTTAGAAATTACCAACAACAATATTCCTTACACCACAATTGCCTTCTGTATCAAGAAAGCATGTTTAGCAAGTCCCAAAACAATTTACTAAATGTTTAAACATTTCATAGAACTATAATCTTGATCTTGAACATAGACTGTCAATAGATTCTTAAACTTTAAAGTTATTTCAAATTTCTGTTGTAGGCTAAAATATCAAGTGTTTTGTGTGAAGAATACGAACAATTATAAATGTAAGGTGACAGCCCTTCAATTATCCCCTAGATTTCCTAGACATTTCCTAGCTTTTTCATTGGAATTTGGAATGACATCTCAAGATCACATGAAAGTTAATTTATCTCACTTTTCGGTCATAAGCTTCTATTTTTTCCTTGGCCTTTTTCGATGTAGCTTGGAACCCAAAGAACAGTAGTCTTTTATAAAAGTCAGTCTTCCTGCAAAATGTCTAATGGTTAGAGTTATCCCTGGGGAAGGATGTAAATTCATTGCAAATGGTACTTTAATGGAGCCTAGCTTTTTTGTCATGCAAAAAGATCCGAATGGATGTGGCAGCCAGCAGCAATTCCTATGGGAAGCAGAGCAACATGAAGCAAGTGATCTTGTCAGAAATAAGCAAATAAATACCTCTAGCTTTTCCATTTTAACAATTTTATCCATGAAATAAATACAGAACATGATTTACATGTTGTTGATAATATTTTAAAGAAAGAGTCCAAGTGCTAGAGCTTGTTTACACTTATTATAATAGATCTGACAGGTATTTTATTCATGACACAGTAGAAAAAAACATTAGCTTCTACAAAGTTGCAAAATGCTCATCAGTGAATATATATTCATTTACTTTATATAGATGGCCTCCTTTCATTGCCATGGGTTATTTTAATTTGTTGGGTGTCTCTTCTAAAGCACTGTATGTTATCTTTTTTACAGTTCCTCTACATTTGATCATACATTATAATAGTAACATTCATGGCCCTGAGTTAATGAATAGAATGGTAAAGTTAGAGGAAGCAGAAGAGAGAGAGGAAAAAGGAGAAGGAAAAGAAGAAGGAGAAGGAGGAGGAGGACAGAATGGGGAGGTGGAAGAGAAGGAGGAGGGGGAGGAGGAAAAGGAGAAGATGGAGAAGAAGAAGAAAAAAAAGAAATGGTGAAAACATACTCATTCCCAAGCATCACAGTTAACAATGACAGGGAAGTACTCCATAGGGAATTATTTAAAAGTTAAGCACCTTTTGTAACAAACCTGCACATTGTGCACATGTACCCTAGAACTTAAAGTATACTAATAAAAAAAAGTTAAGCACCTTTTAACCTTACTAAATTAAAGTGCTTAACTAGTTTGTTGAAGCTATTTTAATAATACTTACATGAAATTATTGGTAAATAACCAACGAACACATATATCAATCTACTTAATCTGACACAGAATTACTAAGGGAATGGTTTGCTGCAAGCATTTCCATGGACAATAGTGTAGAGAAAGTCTGGGGCTTTGTAAAATTGTTACCTGATTCTAGTGTCCTTCTTTGAAAAGCAGGACAGGTTCAGCTACTCATGGAGCAATGAAATACCTGACTAGACTTAACACTCTTTTTGGGGCAAAGAAGCAATTTCGATGGGAAGTAACTGTTGTAAACTTAATGAGATTCCAAATAGTTGCAACAGAAGATAACAGTGATTTTATACTTTTCAATGGATGTTTCATTACAGAAATTTGCTATGTCATTCATTTATTTTATTTCTATTTTATTATGAAATATATCATCCATACAGAAAAGCACATAAAATAGATATATGTAATTTAGAGAATAATTATGAACATCAATGTACTACCACACAAATCAAGAAATGGAACATTATTAATATCGCAGAAGCATCCCTCCTATGAGCCCATTCCTCAAAACAAATGTTTTCCTTCTTCCTAAATCAACATTGTGACATTTGTGATAACCATCTTTTCTTCTTAAGAATAAATTACTCACTCACATGAATTACTGAGTAATAGAGATTTTTGAACATTTTAATATTTATCTATGTTGTTGCATGTAAATGTGATTACTTCATTTTTATTACTGTATACAATACCATTGCATGACTATTTTACAATTTATATATCCATTCTACTGGATGATTTCTGGCTTTTATAAACAATACTTAGAAGTACAGGTGCATGTGTGTTTGCTGGGGTGGGGTGGAGAGGGATGGGATACACATTTTCTACCAGCAGTTGTCTTCAAAATGTGATCCCTGGACCAGCAACAACAGCATTATCTGGGGAGTAAAGTTACAAACGCAAATTTTTTAGTTCTACCCCAGATATGGTTAATCAGAAACTTTGCATTTGGGCCTAGTAATCTATCTTCATGAAACTTCTCATTGATCCTGACACACTCTTTTAAGTGTGAGAACCATGTATAATATATTTGGAAATGGAATTACTGGATTATAGGGTGTGGACATCTACATCTTTATTAGATAATTCCAAATTGTTCTTCAAAGTGGTTGTACCAACTATTTTGTACAGAACTCCAGTGGTGTATGACAGTTCACATTTGTTTTGGATACACTGATGCCAGATTCTTCTTCAAAGAAGAGCTCCTTGACCCAGCTGCTGGCAGAGCTGCACTGGACAACTGTCAGCTCTGAATTCCTTCAGGGACTGTCTTAGCTGCAGAGAGCTGCCTCACTGTGGTCAAATCCTTCCAGGGGATGGACCACGTCCCGTGACTTACTTAGATGAAGGTTGTAAACGCTTGGCCATTTTACCCTAAGGCAGGGAATTCTCATAGAACAGTAGGTTATTCTACTGCAGACATGTTTTCTGGGTCACTTTAAAGCTTGATTTTTTTTTTCTTACCAATCCTGTTCCCCTCCCTTCCACAGACGTTAGGCCAAAGATACTTCTTAAAATAATTCTGAACATTAAACTCTATCTATGAATCTACCTCCCAGGAGACCCTGAGTGCTACCATATTCTCTCAAACACTTGTCAATTAACTCAATTTAAAGTTTTGTCTTTAAGAATTTTAATAATAATTAATTGCATTTTCCTGATTACTAATAATGTTGAGCAACTTTTCATTTGGAATTCATGAAGTTCCAGTTTAAGTATTTTGTTCATTTATCTATTGTGTTGTCTTTTTAAAGTTAATTGGTAGAGCTTTTTATATATGCTAGATATTGAATCTTTGTTATTATAGGCTTTAAGACATATTTTCCTATTCCTACTTGCATTGTCATTTGTATTATTATTGACAGTGGATAACTGTCAAATTTATATGAAGTTGAATTTATAAATCATTACATTTGTATTAGTTGAATTTGTGTTGTAAGACATCTTTTCCTAACTGTAGGACACGAAAATATTATATGGATTTTTGGGGAAGTTAAATAAAACCAATGGAAAAAATATTGAGAAAAGCAAAAGAGAAACAATATGTTACCGCTACAGGGAAAAACCAATTCTAAAGATAGCAGATTTCTTATCAGAAAGCATGGAGATTGGCACAATATTTTCCAATGGGAAAGAAAAGAAATTGCCAACTCACAATTCTATGTTTAGCAAAAATAACATTCAGGAATGAAAGAGAAAGCAAAACATCCTTAGATAAAGGAAAATTGAGAGAATCTGTTGCCAATAGGCTTTCCCTAAGAAAAAAATCTGGAGTAAATTTTCTAAATGGCAGGAAATGATAAAAGAAGAAACCTTGGAACATCAGGAATAAAGAAGTAGTGTAATAAGAATATTTATTTCTATTTTTTACAGGTTACAAAATGTTGCCATGCACATATTTATCAAATTCTAAAATTAATCAATTATTTATTCTTCTTCCAAACAGTGTAAAGAATTTGCAACACTTTAATCTCATTTTGCCCAACTGTCTTTTAAAATTATTTTATGTAGAAAATAGTATCATTATTTTTCATATAGTTAATGAGCATTTAAATTTTTTCATATCTTTATACCATTTTCTTTCTTCTTTCAATTTAGGCATTTTCTTTGGCTTACTTTCCTTTAGCTTGTAAAACATACTTAAATTATCTTTAGTGAGGGTTTTCTCATGGCAAAATCTTTCTGCGTATATCTCAGGATATAGAAAAAATATTTTTCTATTTCTTCCTGAAAGACTGCTTTCCTTGAAATACAATTACAGGTTGGCAATTATTTTCTCCAATAATATTAAAGTTAATTTTACTGTTAGAAATTCCACTCTCAGTTTCATGTCCTGTGTCAGTCAGAATTATGCTCAAGGAACAAACTCAAATCCCAATGGGTTTATACATTAAAAGTTTATTTTCTGAACAGAAGGTCTCTTCTCATCATAGTTACCCAGCAACTCAAGTTAATGGAGATATCCTCTTAACACATATTGCTACTTACATCATGACCATGGAAAAGAAGTTAGTTGCACAATGTATCTTAAAGTTTCAACCACAAAGTTACACATGTAACTTCTGCTCAGGTTTCATTGGCCAAAGCAAGTTACTAGCCTATAGTTAATTTAATGAGACAGTAATATGCAATCCAATCATATGTTTAGAATGAGAACATGGAACTTAGATAAACATTACTAATAACTTCCATACTGCCTCTATTTATAGAGAAAGAGAAATGATAAGAAAGAAGAGAGGTTGGAGAGAGAGGAATGGGAAAATGAAAGAATGAAGGAGAGAAAGATACAGAGGCAGAGATAAGTTAACATACCTCTAGTAAGTAGTAAATTTATGTTTACTTCAAAACTCTGTATAATATGTAGGTGGCAGGATGAATTTTTCAATTTTGGGGAGGATGTTCAATTTTTTTTTGGTAGCATTTCTGAAGATTCCTTTTATCAATGCTCTCTGAATGATAATGGTATTTATAATTTTATAATGTATATATGGACCTATATAGTACATTAGTTTTTAGTTATATAGGAATAGAGTACATTAAGCATATTTTCTTCTCAATCAAAACACACAAATTATAGATTAAAACATCTTCAATTCTCTAATCAGCAATTTACATCCATTTATGTTGTTCTAAAAACTGGAATGGGTGGAAAATAACGTGTGCAGAACGTGTTAGGATTAGTTCTGTATGTCATAGTGAATTTCTACAGTTAACATATGGAACAATTATGAGAAAACATAACTTTTGACTTGTCTATTTCCTTCTTAAATATTTTTTGTCTCCATTGCCTTAATATAAATAGACACACTCTTTCACAGGCTATTTAATTTCTTTAGTCCTCTGAGTCTTGCATATTCTTACCTTATTCTGTTTCTCCAGATCGACAGCTGAAATAGCCCTAAAAACAGCGGCAGTAGAATTCCTGCAAAGGACTGCCCCAAACCAACCCAAGATAGAGATAGTTGGGATTCC
This sequence comes from Pan paniscus, assembly GCF_029289425.2. Classification (NCBI taxonomy): domain Eukaryota; kingdom Metazoa; phylum Chordata; class Mammalia; order Primates; family Hominidae; genus Pan; species Pan paniscus. The sequence continues at coordinate 81,666,472 of NC_073259.2, forward strand.
AAGAAAGAAACACTAAATACCAGGGTGATTAGTCTAAAGCATTCATTAGTGGAGCTTACATACACAAGACTTCAGAGTCCTCAAGACAGAAAGACAAGTGATGTTCTCCTTTAAAAGGAAGTTGTGTTATGGAGTTTATATTCAGGTTGAAAGAATATGACTTAGGGCCAGGGCTAGTTTCTACATATGAAGCAACATAGTTGATCTTTCAGAGTTTCAAGCAACAACCTAAACAACATTATCAGTACCTAGCAATGCTCAACACTCTGGCTTGAGTTCAAGCCTGCAGAAGAAAACATGTTGCTGGCTTTGTCACAGAGCAGCCAAGGTACCCTTTTTACTTGGTCAGGGTAAAGAACAAAAGATGGGGAACACTGGGGGACTCTGCCTACCTTATTCCAATAAGAAAGCATTACCTTTTGTCCACGTTCTTCCACCTTATCATCCAAAATTTATTCTTCAGCTATGTTAATTGAATTATTTCAGTCTCTAGCACCCCTTCTAAACTTTTATAACACTCTACATTCCCAAACAAGAGAAGAAATCAAATGAAAATTCCTTCATTTTTTCAATAGTTGAACTACAGATTTATCTACATTCATATATCTTTAACTCATTCTTCCTCTCACCAAAGAGGAACTGTGAGCTTAAGTTAAACTAATCTCTTCCTGGTGCTTTGGAGACAATATATTCCAAGCCCTTCAGAAATCCTCTCCTATTAGCTATTTTTTTTCTTTTTTATTTAACCTTTTCTTTTAATGTATTCAACATTTGAAGGAAGAGACGTGGTGTCTCCTTTCTTCTGTATATCAAACTGATTGTCTTTTTTCTACCTAGGATGTTTCAGTGCGGACTTCTAAATGATGGATTGCCCCAGGGTCTGTCCTCTTACATTTTCTTCTTTCTATTCTTGCTCCCTCTTGTACAATATCATGGCTTTAAATAAAATCTCCCCCACAAAACAAAACCTGATCACATTTCTTATCACTCTCCTTCTGTCATCTCTACTCCAGACATGGTGATCCTTCTGATGTCCTTGATCCTTGAATATAAGACAAATGTTCTAATTACAATGCTTTAAGCTTTGCCTGTCTTTTACTATGAATGCTCTTCTCCCTGATATTTCATAGCTCACCACCTAACTTCATCCAGTTGTCTTCCCAAATGTCATCTTTGTGGCTACCCTAACTAGAAATATCTAACAGGCCAAACTCCATTAGTCTGTAGTAGTCTATCTCATGGTCCTACTTTATTTTTCTGCATTGTACTTTTCAACACTTGAAATTGTATTTTGTGCACCTGTTTATTTACTTAGGGGATTTAAGAAATTTAAAACAAAATTACAGTGATAATAGGATTATTGGGAAGAGTAAATGAACAGCTACATGAAAAGTGCTTTTAAAACAATTTTCTTTTTTTCTTTTTCTTTTTTTTTTTTTTTGAGACAGAGTCTTGCTCTGTCTCTCAGGCTGGAGTGCAGCGGCACAATTTCGGCTCACTGCAACCTCTGCCTCCCACGTTCAAGCAATTCTCCGGCCTCAGCATGCCGAAGCTGGGACTACAGGTCCGTACCACCAAGCCTGGCTAATTTTTCGTATTTTAGTAGAGACGGGGTTTCACCATGTTGTGCAGGCTGGTTTCAAACTCCTGAGCTCAGGCAATCCACCTGCCTCAGCCTCCGAAAGTGCTAGGATTACAGGCGTGAGCCACTGTGCCAGCCTAAAACAGTTCTTTAAAGATAGAATATGTTCTATGAATATTAGCTCATAAGAAATATTTTTTAAAATTTTCTCCAACTAGAATATATGTTAAACAAAAGCACTTGATTGTTTATAGTTTTCTGCTGTATCACTTCCTAATAAGCAGTAATGCAATAGATTGTCTATTCTTTAGTTCCTAAAGCAATATCTAACAAAGTTCAACAAATATTTCTTGAATTAATGTAATAACGGCTCTCAAATCTGAACCTCCAGCCTGAATCTACCACTGAGTTTCCTTTGGGTATATCAAACTGCCTAGAAGACTTCCCTTGGATATCTAATAACATTGTAAAAAGGAAATACTGATGATATGATTTTCTTAAAGTGTTTCTCACTATCCATGAAGACCTACAGTTATCTTTGACTTTTTTTAATTATCCACCCATGGTTTATCAGCAAATCCCATTAATACCACCACCAAAATGTATATAAAATCCAACCTCTTTTCTCCACCTTCCCTGTCAGCTTCATTTTTTATGCAGACTATAGCCACTACATCCTAAGTTTCTCCACTATTGTTTCCCTGTTGCCTATTTTCCAAATAATACTTTGATCATAGCATTCTGCTGTCTAAAACCCATTGATATCTTTCCAATGCAATTTGAAAAGAATTTTGAAATTGCCAAAGAATTTTCAAATTGTCAAAAACAAGAAATGGGGAAAGGACTCCTTATTTAATAAATAGTGCTGGGAGAACTGGCCAGCCATATGTACAAAACTAAAACTTTTCACCTTATATAAAAATTTACTCAAGATGAAGTAAATACTTAAATTAAAAACCAAAACTATAAAAACCCTAGAAGAAAATCTAGGCAATACCATTCAGGACATAGGCAAAGGCAAAGCTTTCATGACTTAAATATCAAAAGCAATTGCAACATAGGCAAAAATTGACAAATGGGATCTAATTAAACTAAAGAGCTTCTGCACAGCAAAAGAAGCTATCATCCGAGTGAATGGAGAACCTATAGAATGGCAGAAATTTTTTACAATCTATCCATCTGACAAAGGTCTAATATTCAGAGTCTACAAGAAACTTAAACAAATTTACAAGAAAAAAAAAACACTAAATGTGGGCAAAGGACATGAACAGACACTCCTCAAAGGAAGACATTCATGCAGCCAACAAACAAAAGCTCAATGTCGCTGATCATTAGAGAAATGCAAGTCAAAACCACAATGAGATACCATCTCATGCCAGTCACAATGGTGATTATTAAAAAATCAAGAAACAACTGGGGTGGCGAGGTTACAGAGAAAAAGGAATGCTTTTACATTGTTGTTGGAAATGTAAATTATTTCAACCATTGTGGAACACAGTGTGGTAACTCCTCAAAGATCTAGAAGCAGAAATATTATTCAACCCAGTAGTCCCATTACTGGATATATACCCCAAGGAATATAAATCATTCTATTATAAAGATACATGCACAAGTATGTTCACTGCAGCACTGTTCACAACAACAAAGATATGGAAGCAACCCAAATGCCCATCAATGTTAGACTGGATAAAGAAAATGTGGTACATATACACCATGGAATGCTATGCAGCCATAAAATGAAATGAGATTATGTACTTGCAGGGACATGGATTGAGCTAGAAGTCATTATCCTCAGCAAACTAATGTAGAAAAAGAAAACCAAATACTGCATGTTCTCATTTATAAGTAGGAGCTGAACAATGAGAACACCTGGACACACTGGGGGAACAACACGCACCGGGACCTGTTGGGGTTACTGAGGGGGCGAGAGCTTCAGGAAGAATAGTTAATGGATGCTGGGCTTAATACCTAGGTGATGGGTTGATCTGTGTAGCAAACCACCGTGGCACATGTTTACTTACGTAATAAACCTGCATATCCCGCACATACACCCTGGAACTTAAAATAAAAGTTGAAGAAAAAAAATTATTTCTCAAGGCCAGAACTTTTACATAAATTGCAGAACTTATACCTCCCTGCCTACTTGACACTGCTCCTTATATATGACAAAGACACATCAAACTCCAAATAACAAAAATATTAATTCTAGTGTAAACATTTTTGTGAGAGTTTTTTTTTTTTTTTTTTTTTTTGAGACGGATTCTCACTCCGTCACCCAGGCTGGGGTGAAGCAGTGTGATCTCAGCTCACTGCAACCTCCACCTCCCTGGTTCAAGCAATTCTCCTGCCTCAGCCTCTTGAGCAGCTGGGACTACAGCCATGCCACCACACCCGGCTAATTTTTTTGTGTTTTTAGTAGAGGCAGGGTTTCACCATGCTGGACAGACTGGTCTCAAGCTTCTGGCCTCAAGTGACCCACCCGCCTCAGCCTCCCAAAGTGCTGGGATTATAGGTGTGAGTCACCGCACCCTGTCTGTGCAAGTCTTTGAATGCACATATACGTGTCTATTTGTGTATGTTGAATTTATCTATGAGTCAAATTCCTGTGTTACAGTGAACGTATAGATTCAACTTTGGTAAATAATGATCTGTCTTAGTGATTTTTTTTAACTATTGGAAATTTTTTAATGATCTTTTTCTCTTCATCTATACTCCTACAGCTTTTAGATAAAAATAGCAAAGCTACCTAAATAATGGCAATAACCTCTCCGATCTTCTGAATCAACTCAGGCTATTCTAATCTCATTAACCTTTTCAGACATGGTAATATAACCTTTGCTTACACTTCCACCACAGGACATCTGAACATACTGTGGTCTAGTCTCCATTCTCTCACTTTCCTATACAACCACCACTCCAACTATAGAATTTGCCTTGTTAACTCATATTCTTCTTAAGTTATTGCTTTTTCTTGTATGCACTGATAGTACAGTGTATAGGACACAGTTACAATTGTACATATACAGTTGACCCTTGAACAACATAAGTTTGAACCACGAACTCCACTTATATGCAAATTTTCCTCCTCTACTACCCTGAGACAGCAAGACCAATTCTTCTTCTTCTCCTCAACCTGAACATGAAGATGACAAGGATGAAGATCTTTATGATAATCCACTTAATGAATAGTAAATATATTTTTTCTTTCTTATGATTTTCTCAATAACATTTTCTTTTATCTAGCTTACTTTATAGTAGAAATACAACATAAAATATACATAACATACAAACTAGGTGTTAATCAACTGATTATATTATCTGTAAGGCTTCTGGTGAGCAGTAGGCTATTAGTAGTTAAGGTTAGGGGGAGTTAAAAGTTATGCACAATTTTTCTACTGCAAAGGGATCAGCATCCCTAACCACTGCATTGTTCAAAGGTCAACTGTATTACTGTGATTCTTTTATAAATGTGTCTCTTTGCCACAAGATTGTAAGTTTTGTGATAGCAAAGAGAGACATTTATTAAAAATGAATCACAGTAATACAGTTACTGTATTACTTTGCCACAAGATTGTAACCCACAAGATTGTAAGCTCTGTGACGGCACGGAAACTGTATATTTCTTCCCTAAATTTGGACCCCTCATATTTAGAACTATCCCTAGGACATAATAGGTGTTCAAAATATAAGGTTATTGAATGAATAAACTCAAGCCTGAATTCATGAACAAATGAATGTTATTTTCCCTATTTGGAAAACTTTTCCTTTGCCCTCTTCCTACTCCCCCTTTTCTAGGTGAGTTACAATTCATCTTTCTTATCTCAATTTACACATTGTGGACTAGGATATTTTTCTGAAGCAAATCTTCGTTAAAATGTCCCTACAATGTGCTTTACATGGTTCTTCATTCTAAGTTAGCAGTTAGCACATTAGGTAACAATTTTTATCTCTTTTCCACATCCTTCACTAATTTGTAAGCTCCTTAACAATAGAACTTACATCATATTCACAAGAAAACCCTAGTTTCTAGCAAAAAGAACCAAAATAGCACTAGAAGAAAAAAACCTTTGGACTTTTCTTTTCCTGACTTAGGTCTTAGTTTTTTCATTTAAAAAATGAAATAATGTCTTCATCTCTATTCAACTTAAAAGTGTCACATTATTCATTGTGTAAGTCCTAGATGATAAATATCAATTACTTCAGGCATAACAATATAAAACATAATAATTATCTATGAAGTAAGATAGACAAAGATAAAGAAGGATACCAGGATTAAAAATTATCTTTTCTCCTCCTATTTTCCTCACAGGTACTGACCTCAGACTTCAGTATTTCCAAATTTCATTGCTTTTTCACACCAAAGTTCTAGCTACAATAGTGTTCTAAAATATCAAGAAATAGGTTATTTTGCACTATATCTAACTCACCCCAATAGTACAAAATCCAAAAACAAATATGTGTTTTACAGGTTTCTGTACTAGCTTTATCAGGGTCCGTAGTAATGAAATTGACCTCTATCTCTGAAATTTGGATAGTTTCACATTTTTAGAAATGACTGAAAACTGAGTAGACCAAAGAAGTAAATAGATTTCATCTACATTTGATTTTCTATTAATATAATTCCATAAAATTCTTTCAAAATTATTTTATTCAACAGAAGTTATGAAAATGCATTAGTGATACTGATCAGTCAAAAAGCAGTGTTTTTCAGAATGTCAAAAATTCTGTGTACTTGATCTTTGTTCAACATCTACCATGAACAATTAAATGTATGCCATGATGATAAACTATATAACTGTCATGAGTTATTTGAAAGACAGAGGAGTCCTTTTTCCCTCAGATTTATTGAGGTATCATTGACAAATAAAATTTTAAGAGTTACATATATTTAAAGTGTACAGTGTGATGATTATAATATACATATGTATTGTGAAATGATTACCACAACCAAGTTAATTAACACATCCATACCTCACATAGTTACCATTGTGTGTGTGTGTGTGTGTGTGTGTGTGTGTGTGTGTGTGTGGTGAGAACACTGAAGCTCTACTCTCTTAGTAAATTTCAAGTAAACAATACAGTATTATTAACAATCGTCACCATGCTGTACATTAGATACCCAGAAGTTACTCATCTTGTAACTGAAAGTTTGTGCCCTTTTACCAGCATCTCCCCATCCTCTCCTCCCCTAGTCCCTGGCAACCACCATTCTACTCTGCTTCTAGGAGTGTTGATTGCAGTACAGAATGTCAATGTTGGTCACAATAAAAATTATGTTCTTTATATAAAAACAGTATTTTTTCACAGATGGCAAAGATGGTACTACTTAATGGCATGACAGCTGTAGCACACAAGGAAGAGTAATGGTAGACAATCCCTAGTTTATGAGGACATTATTAGGGTGATTTAAGGGTTAAGAAACCTCTGAGAAGCTAATGATCAATAACTGTCAGTATTTGTATTGATTAACCATGTATAAAACCCATGGTAAAGTATTTGAAGACCATGCTATGAAATATATCCTCTGGGTCTCAGAAGTATCATTAAAATTAGGAGAAAGATGAAGTTGACGCTGGTCTGATTTATGCTATTTAAACCTAAAATGTTCCAACATTAATGATTGCTTTCAGAATTAATAAGATCATAAATATATATTAAAATTACAGTTATTAATAACTCTTTTGTTTTCTAACAAAAGAATACAGAGTTCTTGACTTGCATTTGGAATTTTTATTCTTAAAATGTGTATTAGGATAAACAAAATTGTGGTACAAAAATGAGATTATATGTGAGTCAAATGACTTGTGCTGTGGAAAAAAAATATACATTTATTTTTGTTATTCAATGTCATCAAATATATCAAATATTACCTTTTTGGATATTAGAGGAGACCTATGAAAAGAAAACAGCTCTCAAAAAAACGGTATATTTGTTATATTCATCAGTAAATTATAAATTATGGATTAATATATTTTTCTCAACATGAAAATGTTTTGTCAAATATTTCCACACATACACTATATATGTTTATTTCCTTTAAAATTTTTATCTAAAAGATACATTTTTATTCACCTCATTAATTCAATTGAGGAAATAACATGTAAGTGAATTTCCATATTATGATGATACAGTTCTAGTTTTCTTCATGATTTTCCAAAAGATGACTGTATATTATACTTCATATTCTTTAAAATATTTTTCAATATGGAAACTTTATTTACCTACTTTTGAGTATGGACAGAAATCATAGTTTTATTTCTGTGGTGTTACTGATACAATCACAAACCTGTGATTTCTAACACAACTGCCCAATACATGTTAAGCTTAGGTCCTTTAAGACTTTAAAATGAAAGCAAATAAAATGAAGATGCCCTCTAACTTTGGATAACCTCATGTTCTTGCTTACAAATCATGGTGAACATCATTGCTGAGAATCAGGTAGGGAGAACTAACATCTTATAGTTCTCAAAAATAAAACTCTGAAAGCTATGTTAAATATATTTCTTACTCTTGCACATGTGAGTAGGGTCAGATCCAGGTCAGTGTCAAGATGTCCTGGCCAGAAATCTCTTTTGATCTCTAAAATTGTCTGATGAAAGTTATGTTCTTTCTATAGATGGTAATCCCCAAATGGATTTTATGTATTTTAGTAGTAGCTAGAAATTTGGTCTTTAAACATCCACTCAAAGTTTTGTATTGATATCACCCTTTTGACATGCTATATCATGAAAATATGTACAAACATGGTGAAATTTATCAAAATTAACATTGAACTATACAGATCATGTAATGTGAGTGCAGTAGTTGAACTTACTACTGAAGCATGCATTCCCCTATAGAGTTGAGATTCTATCCTTTCATCAGAGAAGTACTGTCTGAAAAAAATCAGGGGAGGATCACGTACTAAAAAAACCCTCCAGAGGTTCTCAAAGAAAAACAATTTAGAAAATATCTTTATGAACTTTGAGAATAAATAATTATGTTGGATAAAAGCCCTGCAGGCCATGTCTTTTTTTTCTTATTTTTTGCATCAATCTAGAGGCAAGAGGAGGACAATGTACAAAGCAACACTCTGCCCATTCAACCTAGAGCTCCTCAGGGTTTAATCTTAATTTTTCCTTTCCAGGGGCCTCATGTCTACAATTTATGAGGATGTCAGTCATAAGAGTAAGTATCTCTCAGAAAACAAAGCAGAGAGGCTCATGAGAAATAAACAAAATCCTGTGACACTTCTCAGATTCCTTTTCAGCCTATCCATGAAAATGAAAGAATGATGGAGCTGGCCAATGGATCTCACCTTCAGGTGACAGTGTAAAATACAGTGAAATGATTTGGCTGGCTTTGGAGGCAGAACTTTGTTGTATAATATACAATGAAATTTACTTTATGTAAATTGTTGAACTTGCTAAGACTCAGATTCCTCCTTTGAGATAACACCAGATCTACTACTTCACAGGTTGTATCAAATGCTGATGTATTACTCTCTTCATCCTCTCTCCAGTATTTTTCTAGCATGGACCAAATATAGTATGTGTTGAAACGTGTAAAGAAAGCCAGAGGGAAGGGTATATGAAGAAAAGCTGTGGACTGAGGAATCAAAGGGTAACTATGAAATCAGAGATGTATGTTAATGTAAAGGGGAAAGATGTATTGGGTGCCACTACCTCGGCTAGGGCAGCCAGGACTTTCTGCTTCAGTTTTCCTGACTGGATCCTATGCCTTCTGTCTTCTGCAGGCACCTGGGCATACTCTATGACAATGGAAATTTTCTTAATCAGTTGTGTCAAAAACCTTTCTGTGACGTATGCAGTACAACAATTGAAGACAGGGGTCTTCTGCTTTTTGGAGACTCGGTGAGATTTGTTGCTCCTCTTATGTTCTCTTTTGATTCCACACAAACACTGGCTGAGCCATCTCTAACCCTGGCCTTCATCTTCTTATCAAACCTTTCAGAATGCCAGTGATCAGCTCCTCTATCTCTAAGTCTCCTTTAACTATGGCCTTTGTCCTACACTGTTTTCTACAGAGGACCACACACAATACCCTTTTTTGATTCCTCTTAATCACATGCCTCCATCTGTTCTGGGACTTCTGGGGGCAGTCTGTCTAGCTTAGGACCCCATTGACACAGGATTTTTTGATACTACTTCATCAGCCAGAGACCTCCATGGCTGACAATAACCTTGCCCAGGCCTCATTAAGGCCCTGGGCTTGCTGCAGGAGGTACCCCACCCAGTTGGCCTGGCAGACTGCACTTGGCTTGCACTCCCAACCAGAACCCATGCTCACCACAGGATCTGTGCTCAGCCTGCAGCTTGGCCAGATGTGCTGTGACCTGCTGCTGCATTGGGCACTACACTGGCATCTGGACAATGGGAATGCAGTGGCACCCAAACAAGGATGCCAGTGACCCAAAAACCCCCACCCAAACAAGGATGCCAATGACCCAGTAACCCCAAAGGGAGTGTTACAGCATGCTAACAGACCTTTCAGTCCCACCATCTGCAGCCTGATGATCAGAGGGTGTGTGGCACCCAGCAGCTCCCTCTCCCATTGCTCAGCAACTGGGAAGGAGAACGCCACAGGGTTACAACTTTGTTTGCTCTTGCTGATCAGCAGGTCTTGAGTTCTTGTCCCATGTCCAAGAATAATGAAGTTATGCTGCCAGCCAACAGGTGAGCAAGGCAAAAAGTTTTATTGAGTGACAGCTTTCAGTGGAGAGAGGGACCCGAGTTGGTCTGCCCCCTTACCCAAAATAAGGTAGTCTCCACCCTCACTCAAAATCAGGTAGTCCCAAAGCTTGCCTGAGTCTGGGGCTTTTATGGGCACAGAATGGGGGAGTGCATGCTGGTAGGTTTGTGAGTACGCAAAAAAGGCACCACTCAAAGATGGGCACGATAGTGTAAAATACCAATTAGGGAAGGGTAGTAATATGTAAAATAGGTGAAGGGTGGGGATCAATCAGAGAAAAGCACACCAAATGGGAAGAGTGGTTCTCAATCTAGTCTGTGGATTTATCCAAGGGTGGGGATCAATCAGAGAAAAGCACACCAAATGGGAAGAGTGGTTCTCAATCTAGTCTGTGGATTTATCCAAGACCTGTAGTTTGGTTTTCCAGCTTTAAACTGTGTGGTTTGAAGGTTGAGTTTCATCAGGGACCTACCCTTGTCTGCCTAGGGATTTGTTTGCCTCCTGCTGCTATCACTATTGAAGCTCATTTTCTTTCACTGGATCCCAACTCTGACCTACTTTCTCTCCTGTTCTTCCTGATGCTTTTTATACACTGCCTTCAAAATTACCCCCCCCCAACCATATTCCACTCACCATCATCACCAACTCTTGCAGCTGTCAGAGGCCACTCTACCATTGGCATTATATTTTTATTCACATTTTTTCCACCCAAGCTCATGTCTCTATTTCTTCTTAATTCGGAGCCCACCTTGCCAGTGATCTCTTATAATCCTTCAGTATTTCTACTCTACACTGCACCACAGGCCTTCTTGTGTCTTTCAATAGTGTCTCATCTGCCACTGTATCCTCTATACTCCCAGATTTTCTCTTTGTATCTTCCAACAACATCTCCTTGTCACCAGATACCTGCTTGCCACTGGACCCTTATACAAATTTATTTTATTTCATCCTTACCACTGGGCACCCCTCTGGCATCTTTTTTACTAGAGATCTCATATTTTGAGGGAACCAACACTTCAGCAGGCTATTTGTACTCTTGCTCTCAAAATTTTCCACTACAGCCTGGCCCATAAGGACTCTGTGCCAATCTTTATTTTTACTGTAGTAGTTTCTTTCAATGATGAGATATAGAACCAATTGAAGCACCACCTTCAAAAGAATCTTATCCAATACTAGTGGATCCTGGCTAACAGAATCCAAGCATCTCTGGCACTAATGCAACCCTGGGAAAACATAATAGAAGCACTGCAGACAAAGGGCAAACAGGCTCTCAAAGCCCTTTGTTGCTAAGAACCAAAGTGGCAAGAATATAAAACAGATAGGATTGAGATGCACAGTAATCTTCCCTAAAAATGTCTCAGTACATTTCTGGTTAGGGAATGACCTGATGAACATCTAATGCATAACTTAGGCAGAGTCCAAAAGATAGTCTATTAATGGGCCAAGAAGGCAACCTCATAAAGGTTCTATGGGAGACAAAATGGACTAGATAAGTAACTCAGGGCTTGACTCAGGGAGTGCTTCATCAAAGAGCTATAGGGAGAAATTAGAGCAGAAGCAATTGGAAAATGCCCTGAAAGTACACTTGAGCCATTAATATGCTTGATAGTACCTCTAGCTCTGGTTTGTTTTTGCTAGAAGTTGAAGTACATAATTTTCAAAAATGGTTTTTGCACACTAGAAAAGTATTACAGAACCAATTTGAAGTATACAAGTAAACTCCCAACTTCAAGCAATATTTGAGTGCATGTCTTGTGAGACTTTGTTATGATATTTTATAAACAATAACACGACTTTTACAAAAGGCAACAAAACACATAATACATAATTTCTACATTAAAAAATCTTCATTAACATCAATTATTCTGTCTATGTTTTATTACATTTATGTACCATATGAACCAATGTCCTTCCCTTGACATTTAGATGTTTTCATTTCCTTTTTTGTATTATATGACTTTATGTAACATCTTTATGTAAAATTGTACTAGCTTATATACTGTCTTATTATATGTAGTAAGTTCACAGACAAACACAGAATATTATAACATAGTAATTGTGGTTTATAAACTACTCATATCTTGAGTTGAATGACTAAGAGATGAATCTATCAAAAATAACTACAACAATGTTTTAAAATGTAGACAGTATAACAAGATAAATAGAAACAATAAAAAGTTTAAAAAGGGGGGATAAAGTTAAAATGTAGAGTTTGTGTTAGTTTTCTCTTTGCCTGTTCGTTTTTGCAATCAGTGTTATGTTGTCATCAGTTTAAAATAATGGCTTATAAGATGTTATTTGGAAGGCACATGGTAACCTCAAATCAAAAATCCTACAACAGATACACAAAAAATAAAAAGCAAGAATCTAAAACATATCAGCAGATGACTAGAGAAAATCACCTTCACAAAAAGGAAGATAGGAAAGAAAGAAGAAAGGAAGAGTAGGCCACAGAACAACCAGAAAACAAATAACAAAATAGCAGGAGTAATTCCTTAATCAATAATAATATTGGGCCAGGAGCGGTGACTCATGCCTGTAATCCCAGCACTTTGGGAGGCCAAGGCAGGTGGATCATGAGGTCAGGAGATCGAGACGATCCTGGCTAACATGGTGAAACCCTGTCTCTACCAAAAATACAAAAAATTAGCCAGGCAAGGTGGTGGGTGCCTATAGTCCCAGCTACTCGGGAGGCTGAGGCAGGAGAATGGCGTGAACCCCAGAGGGGCAGAGCCTGCAGTGAGCCGAGATCGCGCCACTGCACTCCAGCCTGGGCGACAGCGAGACTCTGTCTCAAAAATAAATAAATAAATAAATAAATAAATAAATAATAATAATATTGAAGGTAAATGGACTAACCTCTCCAATGAAAAGACATAGAGGAGCTGAATAGATGTAAAAAAAGAAAAAGCATTTCCTTTCCAACTTAGACCCAGCAGAATGGCTCCTGCAAAGAAGGGCAGCAAGAAGAAAAAAGGCCATTCTGGATCATTGAGGTGGTGACCCAAGAATACACCATCAACATTCAGAAGCATATCCATGAAGTGGGCTTCAAGAAGTGTGCCCCTCAGGCACTCAAAGAGATTCGGAAATTTGCCATGAAGGAGATGGGAACTCCAGCTGTGCTCATTGATACCAGGCTCAACAAAGCTGCCTGGGCAAAAGGAATAAGGAATGTCACAAACAGAATCCATCTGTGTTTGTCCAGAAAATGTAATGAGGATAAAGATTCATCAAATAAGCTCTATACTTTGGTTACCTATGTACCTGGTACCACTTTCAAAAATCTACAGACAGTCAGTGTGGATGAGAACTAATTGCTGATCATCAAATACATGAAATAAAGTTATAAAATTGCCTTGAAAAAAAGGCTTGACAGTCTGTTGCCTACAGGAAACATACTTCACATATCCAGAGACATATAGACTGAAAATAAAAGGAAAATAAAAGCTATTTCATGCCAATGGAAACCAAAGAAGAACTGGAGTAGTTATATCAGAAAAAATATATATATTTTAGGACAAAAAAAGACAAAGAAAGTTATATAATAATAAAGGGGTCAATTCAGCAGGAGTATATAATAATTTTAAATATGTATCTATCTATCTATCTATCTATATCTATCTATCTATATCTATCTATCTATCTATCTATCTATCTATCTATCTATCTATACCCAACACTGGAGCACCCAGATATATAGAGAGAGCAAATATTATTAGAGCTTAAGAAAGAAGTAGATTCCAATAAAATAATAGCTAGAAACTTCAACACTCCACTTTCAGCATTGGACAGATCATCAAAACAGAAAATCAATGAAGAAACATCAGACTTAATCTGCACTACAGAACAAATGGACCTAATAGATATTTACAGAACATTTCATACAACAGCTACAGAATACAAATTATTCTCTTCAGCATATCGATCCTTCTGAAGGACAGGCCATATATTAGGTCACAAATCAAATCTTTAAAATTGCAAAAACATTGAAATCATATAAAGGATCTTCACTGACCATAATCGAATAAAACTATAAATTGACAACAAGAGGAAATTTGGAAACTGTACAAACACATCAAAATTAAACAATATGCTCTTGAATGATCAGTGAGTTGATGAGCAAATCAAAAACAAATTTAAAAAAATTATTGAAACAAATGAAAATGAAAACACAACATGCCAAAACCAATATGATACAGCAAAAGCAGTACTAAGAGGAAACTTTATAGCTATAAATGCCTACACAAAAGAAGAAAAACTTTAAATAAACAATATAACCTTATATCTTAAAGAACTAGAAGAGCAAGAACAAACCAAACCCAAAATCAGTAAACTAAAAGAATAATAAGGATCAGAGCAGAAAACACTGAAATTGAAATAAAACAATAAAAACGATAAATGAAATGGTAATTTTTTGAAAAGTTAATCAAAATTGACAAAATTTTTGTGAAACTAACTAAAAAAAAAAAAAAAGAGAGGAGACCCAAATAAATAAAATTATAGGTGAAAAAGGAGACATTACAACTGGTACTGCAGAAATTCAAAGGATAATTAGTAGCTACTAAGAGCAGCTACATCCCAATAAAAACCTAGAAGAAATAGATAAATTCCCAGACACATACAACTTACCAAGATTGAACCAGGAAGAAATCCAAAACCTGAACAGACAAATAATAAGTAATATGATTGGAGTTATAAGCTCTCCCAATAATGAAAAGCCTGGGATGCTATGGCATCACTGAAAAATTAATACCAATCCTACTCAAACTATTTGAAAAAATAGAGGAGAAAGGAACGCTTACAACTCATTCTACAAGGCTGATATTACCCTGATATCAAAATCAGACAAAGAAACATCAAAAAAAGAAAACTATAGGACAATAGCTCCCATAAATATTTATTCGAAAATCCTCAAGAAAATACTAGTAAACCAAACTCAACAACATATTTAAAAGATCATCCATCATGACCAAGTGGGATTTATCCCTGGGATGCAAGGATGATTCTACATATGAAAATCAATCAATGTAATATATTATAGCAACTGAATGAAGGACAACCATATGATCACTTCAATTGAGGCTGAAAAAGCATTTGATAAAATTTGAAATCTCATTATGATCAAAACCCTCAAATGACTAGGTAGAGAAGGAACATACCTCAATACAATAAAAGTCATATATAACTATGACATACCCATAGCTAGTATCATACTGAATGGGGAAAAGCTGAAAGCCTTTACCCTGAGATCTGGAACATGATGAGTTGCCCACATTCACCACTATTATATAACATTGTTTTGGATGTCCTAGCTAGAGTGATCAGACAAGAGAAAGATATAAATGCCATCCATATTGAAAAGAAAAAAAGTCAAATTACCTTTGTTTGGAGATATTATAATTTTATATTTGGAAAAAAGCTAAAGACTCCATCACAAATTTCTTAAAACTAACAAATCCAGTAAAGTTTCAGGATACAAAACCAACGTACAAAATCAGTAGCATTTCTATATGCCAACAGTGAACAATCTAAAAAAGAAATCAAAATTTACAGTAGCCTGAAATAAAATGAAATACCTAGGAATTAATCAAAGAAGTGAAAGATCTCTATAATGAAAACTATAAAACACCGAAGAAGAAAATGTAAGAGGACACAAAAAGTGAAAGATATTTCATATTCATGGACCAGAAGAATTGATGTGTTTAAAATAGCCATACTACCGAAAGCAATCTACAGGTTCAATGCAATCCCCATAAAAATAACAATGACATTCTTCACAGAAATAAAAAAAAATTCTAAAATTGACATGAAACCACAAAATACCCAGAATAGCCAAAGCCATCCTAAGCAAAAAAGAACAAAATTGGAAGAATCACATTACCTGACTTCAAATTACACTACAGAGGTATAGGGATGAAAATAGCGTGGTACTGACATAAGCACAGCCACATAGACCAATGGAACAGAATAGATAATGCAGAAATAGATCCACACACCTACAGTGAACACATGTGTGACACAGTGGCAAAGAACATACATTGGGGAAAGACAGCCTCTTCATTAAGTGGTTCTGGGCAAACTGGATATCCATACACACACACAAATAAAGAAGAAATGGAACCCCTGTCTCCCACCATATACAAATTTCAAATCCAAATGTTTTCATGACTTAAATCTAAGACCTCCAAACAATAAAACTACTAACAGCAAGCATTAGGAAAAATCTCCAGGACATTGGTCTGGGCAAAGATATCTTGAGTAAATACTCCATAAGCACATATAACATGATATGGTTTGGCTTTGTGTCCCCACCAAAATCTGGTGTCAAGTTGTAATTCCCTGTTTTGAAAGAGGGTCCTGGTGGGAGGTGATTGAATCATGGGTGTGGAAGTCCCCATTGCTGTTCTCATAATAGAGTTCTCAGGATATCTGACTGTTTAGAAATGTATAGCAACCATCCCTCCTGCCAGCCATATAAAAATGTGACTCCTCCCTCCTCACTTTCTGGCATGATTGTTAATTTTCTAAAACCTCCCCAGCCATCCTTTCTGCACAGCCTGTGGAACTGTGAGTCAATTAAACCACTTTTCTTCATAAATTACCCAGTTTCAGGTAGCTCTTTATAGCAATGTGAGAACAGCCAGATACAGAAAATTCGTACCAGGATTGGAGTGTTGCTATGAAGATACCTGGAAATGTGGAAGCAATATTGGAGCTGGGTAATGGTCAGAGGGTGGAACAGCTTGAAGGGCTCAGAAGAAGACAGGGAGATAGATGAGGGAAGGTTTGGAACTTCCTAGAGACCTGTCAAATGGTTGTGGAAAAAAATGCTGATAGTGATATGGACAGTGAAGTCCAGGCTGAGGAGGTCTCAGATGAAGATGAGGAACTTTTGTGAACTGGAGTAAAGGTCACTCTTGCTATGCTTTAGCAAAGAGAATGGTGGCATTGTGTTCCTGCTCTAGGGATCTGTGGAACTTTAAACTTGGGAGAGATGATTCAGAGTACCTCTTGGAAGATATTTCTAGCAACCAAATGTTCAAGGTGTGACCTGGTTGCTTCTAAGAGCATATGCTCATATTTGTGAGCAAAGAGATTATCTGAAACAGGAATTTGTTCTTAAAAAGGAAGCAGAGCATAAAAGTTTGGAAAATTCACAACCTGATCATATAGTAGAAAAGATAAATCCATATTCTGGGATGAAATTCAAGCCTGCTTCAGAAATTTGCATGAGTAAAGAGGAGCTGAATGCTAATAGCCAAGACAATGAGAAACATGCCTCTAAGGCATTTCAGGGACCTTTGTGATTGCCCCTCCCATTACAGGACTGGAGGCCTAGGATGGAAGAATGGTTTCATGGGCTAGGCTCATGTCCCTGTTTACTGGCACAACCTCAGCACATTGCCCTCTGCATA
This sequence comes from Pan paniscus, assembly GCF_029289425.2. Taxonomy (NCBI): domain Eukaryota; kingdom Metazoa; phylum Chordata; class Mammalia; order Primates; family Hominidae; genus Pan; species Pan paniscus. The sequence goes on from NC_073259.2 coordinate 81,684,163, forward strand.
CCAGGCAATCCAGCTCTAGCAATGGCTAAAAGGGGCCCAGATATATCTCAGGCTTCTTCTTCAGAGGGTGCAAGACAGAAGCCACCAAGGCTTCCAGGTGCTGTTAGGCTTGTGGGTGCACAGAGGGCAAGAGTTGAGAGTTGGGAGCCTCCACCTAGATTTTAGAGGATGTATGGAAATCCCTGAATGTTCAGGCAGAAGTCTGCTACAGGAGTGGAGCCCTCATTGAGAACTTTTTCTAAGGCAGCACTAAGGAGAAATGTGAGGTTGGAGCCCCCACATAGAGTCTCCACTAGGGCACTGGCTAGTGGAAGTGTAAGAGAGCCATCCTCCTCAAGACCCCAGAATGATAGATTTGATAGCTTGCACTGTGTGCCTGAAAAAGCTGCAGGCAGTCAATGCCAGATTGTGGAAGCAGACATGGGGGCTATACCCTTCAGAGCCATAGGAGCAGAGCTGCCCAAGGCCTTGGGGGCCCACCCCCTGTTTCTTTGAGCATAATAATCTCCGTTGACTCCATGTCTTACATTCAGGCCAGCAGACATAAGTGGCCAAACAAATCTGTCTTTTGTGGAAGAAATTTGCATTTGTAGGAATCTCCATTAATGCAGCCAGGCCTTCTCTTTTTAGGCTTTTCCCAGATCTAAGAGAGATTGAGAGTCTGACACCTTTAGAAGTCCAAAAAAAAAAAAAAAAAAACATTTACTATCTACTCTGAGAGCTACTACCTGAGAGGCTTCATCTGTATACAAGGCCACTTTTGCAACCCTCTTCATTTCTTACTCCCATAACTTATCTGGCCACTAAAACCTGTTTCTGGCCATGATTTGAGGCCTTTTTCTTTCTATAACTTCAAGATGTACAGATGCTTCTGTACCTAATTGGGGAGTTGGGTTCTCATTCTGAAGGCTCCATTGTATGAATGTTAAATAAATTTGTATTCCTTTCCTTCTATTAATGCATCTGCCTCTCATCAGTGATTTTTTCAGTGAACCTTTAGGGGCCAAAGGCCTTGGCCCCCACAATGATCTATATAGAAAATCCAGATGAACCTACAAAAAGGCTACTAGAACAAAGACATGATTTTGGCATAGCTGCAAGATACAAGTTTAACAAATAGAAATCGGTTATATTACTAAAAAGTAACAACAGGAATCAGAAATTTGAATTAAAATAGAAATTCTAAAGATAACAGTATCAAAAAATATGAAATTCTTAAGGATAACTCTGACAAAAGATGTGCAAGACTTTTACACAGAAATCTACAACTATTGATAAATAATTGAATAAATAAATATGTGAAGAGAGAAATATACTGTTTTTGTGGGTAAATATTGTAAAGATATCAATTCTCCCCAATTTGAAATGTACATTAAATGCAAGCAGACATTTTGTTTTTGTTGTTGATATATATATATCAACATATACATATATATATACACATATATATACATATATATACACATATATACATATATATACACATATATATACATATATATATACACATATATATACATATATATATACACATATATATACATATATATATACACACACATATATATATATAGAGAGAGAGAGAGAGAGTGAGAGAAGGCTGGTCTGGAACTCCTGACCCCAACCAGTCCTCCTACCTCAGCTTTACAAAGTGTTGCTATTACAGGGGTGAGCTACCAGCTGGGCTTCCTGAGATATTTTGTAGAAGTAGACAAGATAATTTAAAAATTCATATGGAAACACAAAAGAACCGTAGTGTTCAAAGAAAATGTTAAAAAGAACAAAGTTAGAAGGATAAGAATATCTGCTTTCAAAACCTATAATAAAGCTACTGTAATCAAGATTGTTGATGTTGACATATATGTAAGTAGGTCAGTAGAAGAGAATATAGAAATTGACTCACACATACATGGAGAACTGATTTTTGAAAACAATGCAAAGGCAATTCTGTGGATAATGGATAGTTATCACCAGAAATAGTGATAAAAGCCATTGGAGATAAATATTGTTTTTTCAATTAACACAATTCTTATTGCACACCATATATAATATTTAACTCAACATAGACTGTATCTAAATATAAAACCAAATATGATAATTATTTTAATAGAAAAATTAAGATTAACTTTTTGTGACCAAGATTTAGATGATGATTTTTTTTTAATTTTTATTTTATTATTATTATTATTATGTTTTGAGACAGAGTCTCACTCTGTCACCCAGTCTGGAGTGCAGTGGTACAGTCTCAGCTCACTGCAACTTCTGCATCCTGGGTTAAAGCGATTTTCATGCCTCAGACTCTCGAGTACCTGGGATCACAGGTGCACACCACCTTGCCCGGCTAATTTTTCTATTTTGAGTAGAGACGGGGTTTCACCATTTTGGCCAGGCTGGTCTTGAACTCCTGACCTCGAGTGATCCATCCACCTCGGCCTCCCAAAGTGCTGGGAATATAGGAGTGAGCCACCGCACCAGACTTAGATGAGTTTTTAGATATTATACAAATAGCAGGATTTATAATGGAACAAATTAATAAACTGGATTTTATCAAAATGTGTGTGTATTCTTTGAAAAGCATTATTAAGAGAATACAGACAATTTATAAACTGGAAAATAAATATTTTTAAGTAAATATATATGATAATATGCTTGTATCTAGAATATATAAAGAACACTTGGAGAGGCACAGTGGCTCATGCCTGTAATCCTGGTACTTTGGGAGTCCCAGGTGGAGGATCACTTGAGCCCCGGAGTTCTAGACCAGGCTGGACAACATGGTGAGACCCCGTCTCTAGAGAAAATTTAAAAATTAGCTAGGCATGGTGCTATACACCTGTAGTCCCAGCTACTTAGGTGGCTGACGCGGGATGATCACTTCAGCTCTGGAAGTAAAGGCTGCAGTGAGCCATGATTAAGCCACTGCACTCCAGCCTGGGTCTGGGTGACAAAATAAGATGCTGTCTCAGAAAAAAAAAAAAAGGAGCTCTCAATTGAATGAGAAACAAACAACTCACTAAGAAATTAGTTTAGAAAAAATACAGCTAGCAAATCAACACATGGTGAAGTTTATTAGGCTTGATTGTGTGGTTTGATTGGGTCAATAACATGCATATGAAAAAAAAATTAAAGGAGAGCTCTTCCAAAATAAAGATTTCTCTTTTAGCCTTATAGGTGAGAAATAACACGGAAGAGAGCTGCAGATACTTACTCAGATTCATCAACATGTAATAAGAATGAGAAATAAACTTAACTTTGTTACCCAGTGAGGTTTGGGGCATATTTGTTACTCTGTAAATATACCTATTATAAGGAATCTGTATTTTAATTTGACATTCATTTCCTCTAATATAGTGGCTGTCAACCAGGAATGATTTTGTTCACCAGGGGACATTTACTAACACCTGGAAGTATTTTTGATTGCCACAACTGGAGACGTGTTACTCCCATCTAGTGCTAGAGGCCAGGGATGCAGCTACAATGCCCGGAGCCATCTTTCACAGCAATAATTTGGCCCAAAATGTGAAAAGTGCTGAGGTTACACTGCTTTAGTGTATCTTGTTTGTGGCCCATCCAGACAGACCTCCATTATTGGCTGATGCATCCATGCTCTAGTTGCCGTGAGCATTACCTGATAATGATGCTTCTTAATGACTCTCTTCTCCAGATAATTGAATTGGAACCACCTTCTCCAGGAAGGCTACATACCACATTATCCCATCCCACCTCAGATAATGTCCAATAACTGACTAATATATGAGTACAAATTGTCTTTCCTTTTTCTCATCTCAAGTGGGAAGGAACTCTGTGGGTGTTTATCTTTAGCTGACACTGAAATCTTAGATTTTTCTATTGTCCCATTATGCCCCTTTGCTCTCCTTCCCTTGAGGATACTCCCACAATAAACCACTTCATCAAGAATATCTTCTTCAAGTTCTTCTTCTAAAGAATTTGATGTAGGACCATGTTGCATGGCCCTGGGAAGCAGATTCAACAAATGGAATTCTGGAGATGAATCACTTTCATGTCAGATGCTAATGAGGACTTCAACACTGGTAATAGAGAACTAATAGTTGCTGCTATGCTTTTTATTGAGTTTGCTAAGACCTTCTTCTCTAGTGAACTGATGTAGGTTGAAGGGGACATGTACTAACACATGCATTTTCTCTGGCATTTTAGAGTCTGGAGCAAATAGTATCTATAAGAACCATAGAATTATGTGGCTACTGTGAATTGGCATTGATTTAATGAAGTGAGGAAATGATAGATCATGTTCTATTAATATACATCTAAAAGCAATGGGACAGTCATAGGGCCTGCTTGGAAGCATTAAAAATGACCCTCATCTCTGGTAGTGAGAGGGAAAACAGACACAAATTTAGGCATGGGTCTTCACTGAAAGAGATGAAAACTTTGCAAAATTCTGAATTTCAATCTAGACAAATCTCCTACTTGAAAATCAGGACCCTAACAATGTAGCAGTGGAACCATAAGGCTTGGGATGTAGGTATATGTGCAGCTGCATTTAAGAAAGTTAAATGTTCAGATTCCCTTGTACCAAAAAGGAATATTATTTTCTAAACAGAATTTTTTCAGCCAAAAAGTACTTATATAATAAAAAATAAAAGTTTTTAAGCTCCAAGTTTGATAAATTGTTTAAAAACCCTATTTCAACTTCCATAGTAAAATTCAGTTTATTAATTACTTCAGTGACATGGGTAATTTATGAGCTGGTTCATTAATTTGTTTATGAATTTATAATGAATTGATTCAGTTTTGATATGAAAGAAATGAAGTTGCAGATCTGAATATATGCATTTTCTTTAGAGAAAATTATGAGTTATTGCAAATTTAAAATATTTGAAAAGTCATTCAATTGATTAGAACACATAGATACAATGCAGTTAACAAATATTTTTAAATATAGTTAAAAACATCTCCCATTAATAACCTACAGGTCAGGTTTGGCAGGCTTCCAAAATAAACTGCCTGCAGGAGGTCTTAAGATTAATTCATGGCTTAAATCCTGTTCCTGAATAAATAATCTTATTGTGAATTCCTCAAACTGTTGATGTACTGATTAATAAATAACCTATTGACATTGAAAATGATTCTTATTTGTTTCTGGATTATGAAGTTTTACTGGTTTGTTTCTGAATCATGAAGTTTTACTGAATGTCTTGCACATAGAACATTTTACTCTGTATGTTGTAAGCTGTAGCCAAGGATTCTAACCTCTGTATTGTACCCTTCAATAAACAGGACAACTACATTCTAAGAAGTCCTCCTTCCTTCTTCTAAACTTTTCCATTGATAGGGTTTGGCTGTATCCCTACCCAAATCTCAAACTGTATCTCCAATAATTCCCATGTATCATGGAGGGATCTGGTGGGAGGTAATTGAATCATGGGGGTGGGTCTTTCCCATGCTGTTCTTGTGACGGTGAATAAGTCTCATGAGATCTGCTGGTTTTATAAAGGGGAGTTGCCCTGTATATGCTCTCTCTCTTGCCTGCTGCTAAGACATGACTTTGCTCCTCCTCACCTTCTGCCATGAATGTGAGGCCTCCCCAACCACGTGAAACTGTGAGTCCATTAAACCTCTTTCTCTTAATAAATTACCCAGTCTCAGGTATGTCTTTATTAGCATCATGAGAACAGACTAATACATCTATAAAAGTCTTGCAACTTGTAGCAGACGCTGGAACACTCCAAACTTCGTTGGTGTTTTTTCCAGGTCAATCTTCACATTTGGCATCCAATAAACCTTTATCAAATTATTTCTGCCTCAACACCCTTAAGTTTCATCAACATTACCTATATTAGTAATTTTTTGCTTCATAAAATATTAGCTCAGAATTTAGTTGTTAAAAACAGTAATTATTACCTCATTGTTTCTATATGTAAGGAATTAAGTGGAGCTTTAGCAGATTCTCTGCTTCATAATCCACTCCCATACTTTCATTGTCTGTTTTGGCAGCTACCTACTCTACTATTAAAATGGCATCTGTCATATATTGCTGTGTAACAAATTAACTCAAATATCTTCTTCAGGGGTCAACTGGGGTTGTAAATATTCTAAGGCTGCATGGGGAAAGAATCTGCTTTCAAGTTTATTCAAGTAGTTGTTGGTAATGTTTAGTTCCTTGCTGGCTGATGGCCAGAGGCTTCCCTCACCTCTCATAATATGGCAGCTGGCTTCACTGAAGATCATGAGAGATACAAGAGAGACAGAGATTAGAGTAAGTTAAAACAAGACAGACACAATACTTTGTTTCCAAATCTTAGAGGTACCATCTCATTTCTTTTGCCATATTATGGCATGACTACCAAGAGGAACAAATATTGGGTGGAAGTTCAGAATCTGCCTACCACAGTTTTCCTCTGATAACTAATAATTTATGCCCCTTACACATGAAAAAGCCATTCAGTTCCTCTCAAACCTCTACAAAATTATCATCCTATCACATTATGTCAATGTCTACCATCTCATCATCTAATCCAGATGTGGATAAATTCCCTATGGCAGAATTTGTATAATTTGTTTAAATCTGTGAAAATGAAGAAACAAAGAGACAAGTTATTTGACCCTCAAATCTCACCCCCACTTAATCCACAATGGTTAAATATATATAATTGCTATAAACACTCTTCTGTTCAAAACTGGAGAAAAATGGAAGGTAAAGAGAACTCATTGGTCTTCTAAAGCAATTGTGAAATCCATCTGAACAAATGTTGAAAATTTGACTAGGTTTTAAGGCCTCTGGATAATTCACCATGGTTCTTGGCTCTGCCCTCTGGGCTCTTCTAACTGCCCTCCTAGTAATTTCTTCTTTTTCATGCATGAGTGTGTAGCTCACTAGTTGCTGACTCAGCTCCATGCCAGGAGAAAGTTGGTGGTGCATAAGCCTTTTTAATTCTGTAATCAGCTTTCTCCCTTTCAGTCCAAGCTGACTGTGTTTCAGCAGATACAGTTTTCTCAAAAACTTTATGGCCTTCTGAAATATCAGTTGGGTTTATTCCATTAAATAAAATCTATACCGACAAATATTTTCTAGGTAATGTCTTCTTCACTTTGAGATTCTGCTGAGACGACTAAGAAATGAAGCTGTTAGGTTTTTTACCTTCTGTTTGATTCAAAGTATCTGTGAGGCACACTTTTAACCTTTTTAAAGAGCTCTTTGTATGACTGTGATCTTCATATCTTTTTGAATAAAAGGTTTTGTAGTCACAATTTTGGATTATCTAAACTACATTGTCAAGGTGACTGGCTCAAAAGCCATTTCTTAATTTTAGCATCTTTTCTTTCCTGGAGAAGATAAATTTCAAATCATCAAGCTCTGACCCTTCTTCCTTTAAAAGTTATTTGCTACTTTACTTTTTTTTACTTACATTATGAAACACTTTAAACTCTGCTTTGGATCTCCTTTGCTACATCATCAAGTTTTTTAGGCAATGTTTTGATTTCCACATAACTGCAGACAGTGTTGCAGATGTTTTTTTTCTGCAGCCACATAACAAAGATACCCTTTACTTCAGTTTTCAACAACATGTTTTTTACTCCATTTAGAACTCTCACTGTCAGTTTGCAAAGCCCAGATTTCTTTTAACAGTCTGTCCACAGCAAGTTAGTGATTCTCTAACATGCTCTTCGAAATCTTTCAAGCCTTTGCCCACTGCTCAGTTCTAGGCATGTTTTAGTGTTTGTTATGGCACCACCCTCCTTTCAGTATCAAAATGACATTTGCTATCTATTGTTGTGGAACAAATTACACCTAAATCTAGCAGTATTAACCCAAACATGTATTACCTCACAGTTTTTCTAGGTCAGGAATTCAGGTAAAGCTTAACTGGGTCTTCTGATTCAAGGTGTCTAAAGACTGTAATTGTGAAATCAGCCAGGGCTTTGGTCATCTCAAGGTTCAACTACTACTAAATAATCCATTTTAAAGCTCATTAAAATGGTTGTTGACAGGATTCAATTCTTCACAAGCTGCTTGTTTGAGGCCACCTTCAGCTACTGGCATGTGGGCTTTTTAATATGCAGCTCACTGTAAAGTAGATGATCTGATAGATCAAGGAAGAGTGAAAAGAGTGTGAGCAAAACTAAAGTCACAGTCTTCTGGGAGTTTATGTTAGAAGTGGCATCCCATCTCTTTTATTGTATTTTATTTGTTAGAAGCAAATGAATAGGTCCAGGCCATGCAAGGTGTCATATAAGGCCATGAAATAAGGATCACTGGGAAACATTTCAGGAGCTACCAAAAACAATACCATGAAAACTTTGTCTGTAAATTGTTTAGAGAAAGCATTCATTTTTATATTATCCCATGGAGTTATAGACAGATATGATAAATACTTGTTCAAAGGAAGCCATCTATAATCATGAAACTAAAAATTCATTAATGTGCTTATTGTTTGATTATCTTTCTAGTGATGAAAAAAAGCAGACAACGTGAGATTGATGAGTAGAACTTAGCTTCCAAATGTATTGAGATTTTGAATGAAAGACAGAGGACATTTAGAAGGTATACAGATCCAAGGTTATTTGATTTAATGAAATACCAAAGCAAATTTTACTCTCACCACTCAACTTTTTACTTTCCATTCCCCCAAAAGACAGAGCTTCAATTCTTGTTAAGATGAAAGATAAAGCCATCAATCAAGTAATCCCAGGCCTTTCCTTATTTGGAAAAACTGTTTTAACCATTTTACTTCTTTACCATTGTTTGAGTGCTAGTATATGTGAAATAGTTTAATAGATACATAAAAATGATAAAATGAAATGTTCTGAAGTATTTTTATTTGTATTAAGTCTAAACACATACACTGAAAGGATACACAATAACTTTTGAAATTCTGGATATTTATCCAGAGAAGGGAAAGAGGGAAATAAAAGGTATAAGGAATGTATATTTTATGTTTCTGCACAAGTAGGGACCTCTGAGAAAATATTATTGAAATTTGATGCCTGGACAAAAAGATAAGCTTTAGATGTTAATTATGACTGAATAGGCAGTGAAGACTCCAGAGAGAGGTTATGTGTTACATTTCAAGGGAGGAAGAGTACTGGATCCATCAAGTCTTTCTTTAGTTTTAACTTTGGAGATGCTGGTTTTATTTTTCCCCTGAAGAGATTTATTTACTTTCCTAAATGAGAGATCTCATGATTCTTCTCATTACATTTTCAAGGGTACTCTTTCCGATGGTAAGAGTGACAGCTGCCTTTCTGTCCTCTGTATTATGAAGATTCATTTTTTTGAGATTTCCTTGACTACAGCAGACCACCTTACTGTAGGAAGACATCTGTTTCTCATTGTGTCACCCCAAGGGTAAGAAGAGGGGCAAAAGGAAATCAGTGCAATTACTCACTATAAGTAAATGACAATCTCTTTTGCTTCAGAGACTTTATGTTTGAATTTAGAATTGATATGGTTTGGCTCTGTGTGCCCACCTAAATCTCATCTTGAATTGTAATCCCCACGTGTTAAGGGAGGGACCTGGTGGGAGGTGACTGGGTCATCGGGGCAGTTTCCCCCATGTTATTCTCCTAATGGTGAGTGAGTTCTCACGAGATCTGATGATTTTATGCGTCAATTCCCCCTGCATTCTCTCTCTCAGCTGCTGCCATGTAAGACGTGCCTTGCTTCCCCTTTATCTTCTACCATGTTTATAAGTTTCCTAAGGCCTCTGCGGCCATGTGGAACTGTGAGTCAATTAAACCTCTTTTCTTCATAAATTACCCATTCTCAGATATTCTTTACAGCAGTATGAAAATTAACTAATACAAGGATAATATTAATAAATATAAATATATGAATATGCTCAGACAGAGGCATTTCAACTGTATCTGTGTTAATTTTTATTTTTACAAAATGAAGCCTGAAATAGATATAACAAAATATTAATATGTTTAAAATCCATTGGGTATACAGTGATTGCTACATAGTCTCATGATTTTAAAATTAGCATATAAAAAATAATTTTGGCCAATATTTGGGTAGTGTCCACAGGGGAAAAAAGGTATATTAAAGAAAGTTTTGACCTTCACACATATTATTTCACAGTGGATATATCAAGGCAGTAATTTTAGTCCAAAGTATATAAGAGAATTGTCTGCTTTTCAAGGGAACAAGATGAACTGCTCTGTACTTACAATCTTCTGGGAAATAATTCACATAGTATTTAATATTCTGATTTGAGGACAGCTTTCTTGAAAGACTATAATTTTAATTAATAAATGCTTTTTATAAAATGATTACTCTTTTCTAAACAAGTCTGATTTTTTTAAAAAACCTATTCTTATAATTAATTTTAAAAGTTTCAAATAGATGACTTTGGCTGTAAGGATAATATTGTCTTATAAAACTGGAAGAGAGGTCAAGCAAGTGGGCACTCAGGCAATTTATATGTCACATAATGCTCATGAAATTAAAAAATCTTTATTAAATAACTATAAGTGATCATAGGCTTCCATTTGCAGCAGATGACAGTGCTGATTTCCAAATGGGAACTTCTCCAGATTGGGAGAACTGCCCTTGAATAGTTTAATTACTAATCGTGTAGTCATAGTCTATCTATTAATTACATGAACTGCTCCCAAATCGTATCACCAGTCATTATTTTTAATTTTAATATGATTGGAGATTTACCTATGGGGATCTATTAAAGGAAAATAAAAATTTAATCACATAGCTCAGTGATTCTTAAGTCAGTGGTCAGCATACCCAGTGAATCCTTAACTAACATATTCAGTCAGAAATGATAGAATATGAAAGTTTATTTGAATCACCAGGAAGAAATCAAGATACATATAGTACAGTAGTCACAGTGTGTGGCTAAGTGATGTAACTGGGGACTTGGAATCTTTTTATATATTTATTCTACTTCAGTGTGCTAGCATTTATTCACATGTTTAACATCTGATGGTCTCCTGGTGGCCTTTTCCTTTGCTGCTTTAGGTCTCAAATTTGTATTACAGGTAGAAAGAGAATTGAAAGGGGAGGCAAGTGAATATTAAACCAAGATTGAAGGGTAAAACTTTCTAAATATCCTGTTTAACTTCATTAGTCATAAACATGTCACCTGATTTCCCTGGCTGTAAGAGAATCTGAGAAAGATAATATTTTTGGCTGAGAATATTGCTGCATCGTGCAAATTTGGGGTTCTGTTATTAAGGAAGAGGAGAAAATTAATATTGGATAAGCAATACAAAATAAAAGAATTATCTTCTCTGAGTCATGGTAAATTTGGATTATAGGAAATCAATCTCATTTGAAAAGTTACAAAAATCTTTGGAAGGAAGGCCTTGAGAGTGGACTCAGGTAAGACACAGGTGCTGAGCTGAAGCAGGAGAAATCCGGGAACCCCACATGGGGTTACCCTGTACCAGGACTTGTTCCTGGCCCCCAGTGACTCCACGGGAAGGGGTGGGTTGAGTAGGCATGGAGGGTCACAATCTCATCACAGACATCTAGAATTCTTGCAGGAGGAGACCCCACAACTCCTAGGGACACTTGAGCTGGCAGGGAAAGCAGCTTAGAGAGATGGTAGGAGCAGAACTCTAGCTGGTGCAGAGCCCAGCGTGTTTGGTGTGGGAACATCTGCAGGGGAGCACAACCAGGGATGCCCATTCCCCAAGGCTGGCCTTGTTCCCCTAGGAGACTTTAGCCTTAGAGGAACTGTCAGAACTAAACAGAGTAGAATGATCTTGCCCATCAGACAGGGCCAGTCCTACCTCCTGAGTTCACGCTACCTGTGTTGGCCTCACTTGGGGCCCCAGCCTGGTCATGCCTGCTTGCACAGCAGCCTGGGATGACCAGGTGGAGTGCTTCTCAGGGACCCTCATCATAGCTTCTGTGCTGGCAGATCATGCCTGACCCTTATAGAGCTCCAATACAGTGGTCCCCGCTGACACGCACCAGCCTACCTACACCATTCTCCTATCGCAGCCTCCCCTGTGTCACATTGCCAGCACACACTCACCAATGGCCAAACCCCACATCGCTTTGCAGGCATGCATGCATGCAGGCAGGCCTCACCTTCTCTTTCCTTCTAGCGCATGTATACATGTGCACCCCACAGTGCCACTGCTGCCGACATAAGCACACCCTGCCCACCCCTGCCACACTTCGGTTGCCAGCATGAACACACTGAGTACAGCAGCCCCGTCCCCCGCCATGGGCCACTATTGCTGCTGGTGTGAACAGAGGCTGCTGGCCCGGTGCTTGCCGGCGCCCCGCTCCCACACTGACTCTGCCGCTGCCCCCCAAAAGCGAGTATGGATGCCAGCAGCCTTGCCTCCCCAGCACTGTGTCGCCACCACTGCAAATGCCCGCACGGAGGCCGGCACACTTGGACTTGCTCAATGACCCGCCTCAGCCAACAAATGTGCACCCAGCAGTGCTGCCACTGCTGCTGGGACTTGTAAACAACCACGGGTCCTGCTGTCACGGCCCAACAAAGCATTTTGGCTGGCACCACCAGCCAAAATGTGTTATGATCAATGGTCCCGGAACACATACCCCTTCCAGTGCAGTAGGTTCCCAATCTGGAGGGACCAGAGAAAAAAGCTGGGGGCTTGACACCAGCTGCCAGAGATAGAGCACACAGCCCAAGAGTACTGAGCTAAGCCTTGGCCCCCAAAAATCTTCCAGAAACGCAACCAATTGACTGAACCCACCATATAAAACAAACAAACCCCCGAGAACATCAAAGATAAAAGAAAAATAAAATCCACCCAAAGGACAGCAATTTCAAAGATTGAAGGATCATGAGCCAGAGAGAGAGGGAGAGAGACAGAGAGAGAGAGAGAGAGAGAGAGAGAGAGAGAGAGAGAGAGAGAGAGAGATAGAATCAGAGAAAGAACTCTGGCTACACAAAAAGCCAAACTGGCTTCTTACCTCCAAACCACCATGCTAGTTCCCAGTGTGGTTCTTAGCCAGGCTGAAATGGCTGAGATGACAGAAATAGAATTCAGAACATGAATAGAACAAAGATCATCGAGATTTAGGAAAAATTCTTCCTTACCCAACTTTCCACTCTGTGTCCTTTAATTGGGACATTTAGCCCATTTATATTCAAGGTTAGTATTGACAGGTGTAGATTTGATCCTGTCATCATTTAGTTAGCTTGTTATTATGCACACTTGTTTGTGTGGTTGCTTTATAGTGTCACTGACCTATGCACTTAAGTGTGTTTTTGTAGTGGTGGGCAATGGTCTTTCATTTCCATATTTAGCACTCTCTTCAGGACCTCTTGTAAGGCAGGTCTAGTGGTAATGAATTCCCTTAGCATTTATTTGTAAAGAATTTTATTTCTCCTTCTCTTAGGATATGAAATTCTTGGGTGGAAATTCTTTTTTTTAACAATACTAAATATAGGTCCTCAACCTCTTCTGGCTTGCAAGGATTCTGCTGAAAGTTATGCTATTAGCCTGATGGGATTCCCTTTGTTGGTGATCTGCCCCTTCCCTCTAGTTGGCATAGCATTGTCTCATTCATTTTGATGTTGGAGAATCTGATGATTATGTATCTTGAGAATGGTTTCCTGTATAGCATTTCATAAGGATTCTCTGCATTTCCTGAATTTGAATGTTGGTCTCTGTAGTGAGGTTAGGGAAATTTTCCTAGATGATATCCTGAAATATGCTTTTCAAGTTCCTTGCATTCTCTTCCTCTCTTTGAAGGACACCTATGAGTTGTAGATTTGGTCTCTGTACATAATCCCTTATTTCTTAGAGGTTTTCTTCATTCTTCCTTATTGTTTTTTCTTTGTTTTTGTCTGACTCAGTTATTTCAGAGAGCTGGTGAGGTTATTTCCTCAGCTTCATCAATTCTGCTGCTAATACTTGCAATTGTATTCTGAAATTTTTGAAGTGAGTTTTTCAGCTTTATCAGTTTAGTTTGGTTCTTCCTTAAAATGTCTATTTTGTCTTTCATCTCCTGTATCATTTTACTGTATTCTTTAGAATTAGTATTTTATGTGCTAAATAATTATAAACACAAACTGTGTACCTATGCAATGGGAATTATCACCCCTAACACACGTAAGAAAACTGACAAAAAATTTGCTCATGGTGACTTAGCTACTAAATAAGGAATTAAAGAATTAAAACTAGGTATTGCATCTCCTACCCTTAGTGTTCTCATTTTTACAATGGAGAAATTAATAGTGTACAATTTATACTGACATGGAAAGGATTAAAATAAAGGCATACATGAAAAGATCTTAAAATGGTAAATTCTCAATAAACTTCAGCTATTATTCTGCTCAGTCACCTTGCTATTTTTTTTGCCATTTTTTTTATTGTTCTCAAAAACACTGATGTGCCTAGATTAGCTTTGTCACATATATTTAACTCTACACTTGACCATTTAAAAACATTCTGGCTTTTCGTAAGTATATTTTAAAATATATTTATTAAAACTTTAAGATCATTCAGATAAGCACACAAAGGAGAACTACAAAATTTCATTCTGCTGTAGATAAATTAAAAATAAAATATATACTTTCTCTCTCTCTTTTTTTTTATGCTAAAGTACAAAAAGGCATAAAGCTATTCTTTTAACAGGTCTTTAATAATACACATCTGTCTTATTACATTTCCACAATAACCAGTAAAATGAATAGGCCACAAATTGATATTCCAAAATATGATGCTTTGACACATTGAACTGAAGAAGCCTTAGGTCTCTATGACATCACCCTCACTACCCCTCTCCAGTGCTCAGTCCTCTGTCTCTCCCAAAGCATAGGATGAAATTGTTCTCTGAAGTTCCCTTATCTACCTAAAGTCTAGACCTACCAAAGAAGAAACAATTACTTCTGGTTCCTTCCTTGAGTTTTCATTAACTGAATTCCTATCACAGAAAGAACGACTTGAAATCTGTAAACACACCTGGGAAGTCTTGTCACAAACCATTGTTTGCTGCTGGCCCAACACACTTTGCCCCAGACCATTCTATATTCTTCAAGCTGATTTAATTCCCATAATAATCATTTACTACCCCTACAAAATCATCCTCACTTCCCCATCTTCCTTTCTCCTAAGAGAATAGTATATAATCTTGTGTGACCCATCACATGGTGAGGTAATCACTGTGATTCCTCACCCCACACTGTGCACACTAATAAATGTGTATGCCATTTCTCCTATTAATCTGCCTTTTGTCAGTTGATTTTTCAGTGAACCACCTGAGAATGAAGAGAAAGTTTTCCTTTCACCCCCACATTAAATATTTACAATAATCAATAAAATAAATAGGTCACTTGATTCCATTTTTATTTTTTAGAAAAAAATTAAAACTCTACATGACTAAATAATTGCCTAATTCAGAAGCCTTATAAACTGACAAAGGAGAAACCAGAAACCAGTCTACTGATACTAAATTCTAAATTCAGTGCTTTAAATATAGCTTGTAGTAAAAATTTAATGATATCTCAACTGCGTCTTCCTGTTGATTCAGAAATTATATATGAAAATGAACACTCATTCAAATGTATAAAAATAAGAATATATTCTCTTTTTCTTTGAGTAGTTTTTGAATATTCTAATTGTTCATTTGAATACAAAGTACCTTTTGTACAAAAAAGACTTCATTTTTAACTTTTATGTGTTGAAAACAGACAAACACAGGTCAATAAAAGGTTAGTCAAAGATTTCAAACTCTTAGTTCAAATATTGTTTCTTCAATTGATTTGCTTAATTGCTTCAGGGAAATAGTCTAACATATTTGTATCTGTTTACTCATTTGTAAAATGGGAAGTAAACTGTTTATTTTCTTACTTCACATGGACATTATATGAAATAATTAGTCAACTGTAATTAGCAGGTAAATAAATGTTCAGATTTGCTAGTTACTTCTATAAATTAGATAAGTGACTGATGAAGCTTACTAACATTTACTTAAAAAATAGTATTGACAGAAAAACATTAAAGGTTTATTGTAAATTATTTTAGTACATTTAAACTATATTTACCAAAATAAATAAATACCAAGTTTCATTTGCTCTTAAGAAAGAATTTTCTTTGGTATTTCTAGTGAGCTTTATAAAGATCATAACAAAAAATTATTAGAACTTTTTATTACAAACACTTATATGTAATCGTGGAATATTAACTCATGGTACTAAAATATACCTTACATTCTAGAATTCTATCATCTTCTTATGTTTAACTCTCTTCTTTACACATGATATTCATGAAAGTATGCAGAATATAAATATACACATGATAAGCTAAACCTCAATAAGTCATCAGAAAGTGAACACACACCATGTTAATGAGTCAAAAAAAAAAAACCTTTTTAAGTCACTCTCAAACCTCTTTTTAATCCACATTACCTACTTCTTTCCCAGAGTAGAATTGCTAGATAAAATACAAAATGTGGTATTATTATATACCTAAACAAATTTTTGTTGTTTGTCTGAAATTGAAATTCAACTGAGCATCCTGCATTATTTCTTCTAAATTTAAAAATTCCCTCTTCTTAACTATAACATAAATTATTTGCCCTTAAAGATTTTATGTACAATGAAATAAATATATTGTGAACACTTCTGTGTCTGATTTCTTTTACTCTTCATTATCCTTTTGAGCTTTATCTATTGTACTTTCATTACTGTAGTGTATTCTATTTGTCTGAATATTTTCCAGTATTGTCTTCATTATATTGTTCATGAGCATTTAAACAGAACCAAGTCAGCACAATCATAATTAATGCAGAATTAATGTTGTTGTACTTATCCCTTGGTGCTCATGTAGATACACTTTAATTGACCACATATTTTGAAATGAAAGTGCCACACCATGAAGAACACATATATTCAACTTTAGTCAAAATTTCCAAAGATTTATCCAGAATAGCTGTGCCAGCTTATATTCCTAATAAAAGAATATAGAGCATTTATTCCTCACTATTATTGCCAACACTTGATATTATCAGTCTTAACTTTAACCATCCTGGTAGGAGTAAAGTGGTATTATTGCCCCATGAGTTCAATTTGCATTTCTGTGATTTCTAATAAGGCGGAGAATGGACTCATATGGTTTAAGGCTATATGAATGTCCCATTTGTTAAGTGCCTCTTCAAATGTACTGTCAGTATTTTCTATTTTTATGTCTTTCTTTTATAAAAGGGCTTGTGCTAAGTAGCATTTTTCTTTAAATATCTGTTTATTGTAGCTTCATAGAAAAATTGATACTTGTGTAGCAGGTTCTACATCCTTGCTTTGTATTTTTTCTTGATTTTTTTTCTTTTTGCTCATTTTCATTACACATTTTTATGTAAACACTTTACTGAATATTGTTAAGGGTTGTTAATAAATACATAGATAAATTAAGAATAAACTGACATTATTAAGAGCATTCTAGTTAACGACATAGTAATAATCTTCATTTATTTAAGTCTTAACAGCAGGCAGAAAAATGGCCAGTTACTGATATCCACACCCTAATTCCTAGAATAAAGGAATAGATTAGTTTTTGTGGCAAAAGGTCTTTGCCGATGTAATGAATTTAAGGATCTTGAGATGGAGAGATTATTTTAGATTATGAATGTGGGGCTGATATAATCATCAGGATTCTTATAAGAGGGAGGGAAGAAGATCATGGTCAAAAAGAAGATGCTACACTGGTGTTTTTAAAAATGAAAGTTGGAGCCATAAGTCAAAAAATGAAAGAAGCTTCTAGAAGCTGGAAAAGGCAAGAAAATTTACTGACCCCTAGAACCTCCAGAATTAAAAAAGTCATGTCAAAATCTTGAATTTTAGACTTTCTATTTTCAGAACTGTAAGGTAATGAGTTTGCATTTTTTAAGCCACTAAGTATATGGTAATTTGTAGCAGCAGAAATAAGAAACAGATACAGATACTGGTACCTGGAAGTGGGGTGTTACTGTATCACATGACTGAGATGTGTAAGTAGCTTTAGAATTGAGAAATGAACGAAAGATGAAAAAAATTTTGAAGAGCATAAAATAAAAAGCTAGCATTGCTGGCAAGATGTCCGAATAGGAAGCGCTCTGGTCTGTAGCTCCCAGTGAGACTGACGCAGATGGCGGGTGATTTCTGCATTTCCAACTGAGGTACTGGTTCATCTCATTGGGACTGGCTGGACAGTAGGTGCAGCACTCGGTGGGGCGAGCCACAAAGGGTGGGGCATCCCCTCACCTGGGAAGTGCAAGGTGTCAGGGAATTTTCTCCGCTACCCAAGGGAAACCGTGAGGGACTGAGTCTGAGGAACCTTGCACACTCCGGCCCAGATACTTTGCTTGTCCCACGGTCTTCGCAACTCGCAGACCAGGAGATTCCCTCTGGTGCCTACCCCACCAGAGCCCTGAGTTTCAAACACAAAACTGGGTGGCCATTTGGGCAGACACTGAACTAGTTGCAGGATTTTTTTTTTTTCCATACCCCAGTGGTGCCTGGAACACCAGTGAGACAAAACCGTTCATTCCCCTGGAAAGGAGTGCTGAAGCCAGGGAGCCAAGTGGTCTGGCTTGGCGGGTCTCACCCCTATGGAGCTCAGCAAACTAAGATCCACTGGCTTGAAATTCTCGCTCCCAGCATAGCAGCAAACTGAGATCAACCTGGGACACTCAAGCTTGGTGGGGGGGAGGGGCATCCACCATTGCTAAGGCTTGAGTAGGCAGTTTTACCCTCACAGTGTAAACAGGCAGCCAGGAAGTTTGAAATGGGTGGAGCCCACTGCAGCTCAGCAAGGCTGCTGTGGCCAGACTGCCTGATTTCTCCTCTCTGGGCAGGGCATCTCTGAAAAAAAGGCAGCAGCCCCAGTCAGGGACTTATAGATAAAACCCTCATCTCCCTGGGACACAGTACCTGTGGGGAGGGGCGGCTGTGGGCACAGCTTTAGCAGACTTAAATGTCCCTGCATGATGGCTCTGAAGAGAGCAGCAGACCTCCCAGCACAGTGTTCGAGCTCTGCTAAGGGTCAGATTGCCTCCTCAAGTAGGTCCCTGATCCTTGTGTATCCTGACTGGGAGACACCTCCAGGTAGGAGGCTGAAAGACAACTCATGCAGGAGAGCTCTGGCTGGCGTCTGGCAGGTGTCCCTCTGGGAAGAAGCTTCCAGAGGAAATAAAAGGCAGAAATCTTTGCTGTTCTGCAACCTACCCTGGTGATACCCAGGCAAACAGGGTCTGGAGTGGACCTCCAGCAATCTCCAGCAGACCTGCAGCAGAGGGGCCTGACTGTTACAAGGAAAACTAACAAACAGAAAAGAATAGCATGCTCACTCAAAGACCCCATCTGAAGGCCACCAACATCAAAGACCAAAGGTAGATAAATCCACAAAGATTGGGAGAAAACAGCACAAAAAGGCTGAAAATTCCAAAAACAAGAATGCCCCTTCTCCTACAAAGGATCACAACTCCTCACCAGTGAGGGAACAAAACTGAATGGAGAATGAGTTTGACGAATTGACAGAAGTAGGCTTCAGAAGGTGGGTAATAACAAACTCCTCTGAGCTAAAGAAGCATATTCTAACCCAATGCAAGGAAGTTAAGAACTTTGAAAAAAGGTTAGACGAATTGCTAACTAGAATAAACAGGATAGAGAAGATCATAAATGACCTGATGGAGCTGAAAAACACAGCATGAGAACTTCATGAAGCATACACAAGTATGAATAGCTGAATCAATCAAGTAGACGAAAGGATATCAGTGATTGAAGATCAACTTAATGAAATAAAGTGAGAAGACAAGATTAGAGAATAAAGAATAAAAAGGAACAAACAAAGCCTCCAACATACGTGGGACTATGTGAAAAGACCAAATGTAAGTTTGATTGGTGTACCTGAAAGTGACAGGGAGAATGGAACCAAGTTGGAAAACACTCTTCAGGATATTATCCAGGAGAACTTCCCCAACCTAGCAAGACAAGCCAACATTCAAATTCAGGAAACAAAGAGAACACCACAAAGATACTCCTTGAGAAGAGCAACCCCAAGACACATAATCGTCAGATTCACCGAAGTTGAAATGAAGGAAAAAATGTTAAGGGCAGCCAGAGAGAAAGGTCGGGTTACCCACAAAGGGAGGCCCATCAGACTAACAGCAGATCTCTCCGTAGAAACCCTACAAGCCAGAAGAGAGTGGGGTCCAATATTCAGCGTTCTTAAAGAAAAGAATTTTCAACCCAGAATTTCAAATTCAGCCAAACTAAGCTTCATAAGCAAAGGAGAAATAAAATCATTTACAGACAAGCAGAAGCTGAGAGATTTTTGTCACTACTAGGCCTGCCTTACAATAGCTAATGAAGGAAGCACTAAACATGGAAAGGAACAACTGGTACTAGGCACTGCAAAAACATACCAAATTGTAAAGAACAGTGACACTATGAAGAAACTGCATCAGGTAATGGGCAAAACAACCAGCAAGCATCATAATGACAGGATCAAATTCACACATAACAATATTAACCTTAAATGTAAGTGGGCTAAATGCCCCAATTAAAAGACACAGAATGGCAAAATGGATAAAAAGTCAAGACCCATCAGTATGCCGTGTTCAGAAGATGCACCCCATGTGCAAAGACACAGATAGACTCAAAATAAAGAGATGGAAGAATATTTACCAAGCAAATGGAAAGCAAAAAAAGAGCAGGAGTTGCAATCCTAATCTCCGATAAAACAGACTTTAAACCAACAAAGATCAAAAGGACAAAGAAGGGCATGACATACTGGTAAAGGGATCCATGCAGCAAGAAGATCTAAGTATCCTAAATATATATGCACCCAATACAGGAGCCCCCAGATTCATAAAGCAAGTTCTTAGAGACCTACAAAGAGAGTTAGACTTCCACACAATTATAGTGGGAGACTTTAACACCCCACTGTCAATGTTAGATCAACCAGACAGAAAATTAACAAGCATATTCAGGACTGGAACTCAGCTCTGGACCAAGCAGACCTAATAGACATCTACAGAACTCTCCACCCAAAATGAATAGAATATACATTCTTCTCAGCATATCATCAAACTTATTCTAAAGTTGACCACATAATTGGAAGTTAAACACTCCTCAGCAAATGCAAAATAAAGGAAATCAAAACAAACAGCATCTCAGACCACACTGCAATCAAATGAGAACTCAGGATTAAGAAACTCACTCAAAACTGCACAACTACCTGGAAACTGAACAACCTGCTCCTGAATGACTACTAGGGAAATAATGAAATTAAGGCAGAAACAAATAAGTTTTTTGAAACCATTGAGAACAAAGACACAGTGTACCAGTATCACTTGGACACTGCTAAAACAGTGTTTAGAGGAAAATTTGTAGCACTAAATGCCCACAGGAGAAAGTGGGAAAGATCTAAAATCAATGCTCTAATATCAAAATTAAAAGAACTAGAGAAACAATAGCAAAAAAATTCAAAAGCTAGCAGAAGACAATAAATAATTAAGATCAGAGCAGAACTGAAGGTGATAGAGACATAAAAAACACTTCAAAAAGTCAATGAATCCAGGAGCTGGTTTTTTGAAAAGATTAACAAAATAGACCGCTAGCCAGACTAATAAAGAAGAAAAGATAAAAGAATAAAATAGATGCAATAAAAAATGATACAGGGGATTTCATCACTGATCCCACAGAAATAAAAACTACCATCAGAGAATACTATAAACATCACCATGCAAATAAATTAGAAAACCTAGAAGAAATAGATAAATTCCTGGACACATACACCCTCCCAAGTCTAAACCAGGAAGAAGTAGAATCCCTGAACAGGTCAATAACAAGTTCTGAAATTGAGACAGTAATTAATAGCCAGCAACCAAAAAAAGTCCAGGAGCAGATGGATTCACAGCCAAATTCTACCAGAGGTACAAAGAGGAGTGGTACCATTCCTTCTGAAATTATTCCAAACAATAGAAAAAGAGGGAATCCTCCCAAACTCATTTTTGTGAGGCCAACATCATCCTGGTACCAAAACCTGGCAGAAACACAACAAAAAAGGAAAACTTCGGGCCAATATCCCTGATGAACATCGATGCGAAAATCCTCAGTAAAATACTGGCAAACTGAATTCAGCAGCACATCAAAAAGCTTATCTGCCATGATCAAGTCGGTTTCATACCTGAGATGCAAGGCTGGTTCAACATTCACAAATCAATAAACATAATCCATCACATAAACAGAACCAATAACAAAATCCACATAATTATCTCAATAGATGCAGAAAAGGCCTTTGACAAAATTCAACACTCCTTCATGCTAAAAACTCTCAATAAACTAGGTATCGATGGAATGTATCTCAAAATAATAAGAGCTATTTATGACAAACCCACAGCCAATATCATACTGAATGGGCAAAAACTGGAAGCATTCCCTATGAAAACCAGCACAAGACAAGGATGCCCTCTCTGCCCACTCCTATTTAACATAGCAATGGAAGTCCTGGCCAGGGCAAACAGGCAAGAGAAAGAATAAAGGGTATTCATATAGAAAGAGAGGAAGTCAAATTGCCTCTGTCTGCTGATGACATGATTGTATATACAGAAAACTCAGTCTTATCAGCCCCAAATCTCCTTAAGCGGATAAGCAACTTCAGCAAAGTCTCAGGATACAAAATCAATGTGAAAAATCACAAGCATTTCTATACACCAAAAACAGACAAACAGACAGCCAAATCATGAGTGAACTCCCATTCACAATTGCTACTAAGAGAATAAAATACCTAGGAATACAACTTACAAGGGATGTGAAGGACCTTTTCAAGGAGAACTGCAAAACATTGCTCAAGGAAATAAGAGAGGACACAAACAAATGGAAAAACATTCCATACTCATGGATAGGAAGAATCAATATCATGAAAATCGCCATATTGCCCAAAGTAATTTATAGATTCAATGCTATCCCCATCAAGCTACCATTGACTTTCTTCACAGGATTAGAAAAAGCTACTTTAAACTTTATATGGAACCAAAAATGAACCCACATAGCCAAGACAATCCTAAGCAAAAGAACAAATCTGGAGGCATCATGTTACCTCACTTCAAATTATACTACAAGGCTACAGTAACCAAAACAGCATTGTGCTGGTACCAAAACAGATATATAGACCAATGGAACAGAACAGAGGCCTCAGAAATAACAGCACATATCTACAACCATCTGATCTTTGACAAACCTGACACAAACAAGCAATGGGGAAGAGATTCTCTATTTAATAAATGGTGTTGGGAAAACTGGCTAGCCATATGCAGAAAACTAAAACTGGACCCCTTCCTTATACGTTATACAAAAATTAGCTCAAGATGGATTAAAGACTTAAACATAAGACCTAAAATCATAAAAACCCTAGAGGAAAACCTGGGGAATACCATTCAGAACATAGGCATGGGCGAAGACTTCATGTCTAAAACATCAAAAGCAATGACAACGAAAGCCAAAATTGACAAATGGGATCTAATTAAACTAAAGAGCTTCTGCACAGCAAAAGAAACTATCATCAGAGTTAACAGGCAACCTACAGAATTGGAGAAAATTTTTGCAATCTATACATCTGACAGAGGGCTAATACACAGAATCTACAAAGAACTTATGACAGACAATATGGTTATTTGTGTTGAAAATTCTAAGGAATACACATGAAATACTCCAGAACTAATATCTGTGATTAGCCAATTCAAGGGCTAGAAGGCCAATACATAAGTCAATGGTATGCACACCTAGCTCCCAGATCTTGGTTTCAAATACCATTGTCTAATAAAAGAAAACAGAACTTCTTAAAAAGTTACTGATTCTAGGACTGGAACAAAAAATATAGAAGATGAGTCTGGAGCATCTTGTAGTGCCAAAAATAAAAGTAAAGAAGTACTCAAACTAACAAACACCACCCCTGATAATGGGAGTATGTCAGATGGACACAGAGCCAAATGAATCAGTGTAAGCAAAAACTAAATAAGTAAAATATATAGTATTAGATTACAAACCAAAGTGCAAAATCAATGTGAAGGAGTCCATATTGATATAAATACATGAGTGAATAAATAAATATTGGCGAGAAGAGACAAATCTATGCAGAGGATTTCCAATTTATATTGATCCATCACTCTCATGGAGGTGAAATATAATTCCCTACTCCTTAAATATGGGCTGTGTATAGTGACTTCCTTCCCAAGGGTACGATGTGGAAAGGAGGGGAGAAAAGACTAACTTTACACTCAGAAAACTTTATAAACACTATTTCAGTGAAGTGATCAAAGTGCTATCAGTGAAAGATGAACAAAGCCAGATCCTAGCTAAAGTGGTAAGGACAGATTTTAATTAGTAATTTACTATTACTGGAAAGTAATTTACTATTACTGGAAAGAGGGTTTAGTGTGGACTGAGCTCATCTTTGATTTATACAGAGGTCACTGGGTACTTTAAAGTGAGAATGAGAGAGTAAAGAGGGGGCAGACAGGGCTCAGTAAAGTCAAGGAAGTAAAACAATATATATGAAGAGTTGGTTAGTGTGAATTATGATTAGGCCAGCTTTGTCTATTGGCTGGCAGTCAATTACCGAAGCTAGAATTCTATCCTCCCAAAGAGAGTGGGAGACAGAGGCCCTATCCCTCTTGGTTGATTCCATTAAAAAAAAAAAAAATAGCTTTCAGGTCCTTGAGAAAGACATTCCTGAGTTGTAGAAGACACATATACATTTGAAAGGTACAGAGAAAAGATTCCCATTTGAGCCCCTTTTGGTAAATGATCTAAGAAGAGTGGTTGGAGTGTATAGTCGGATGTTGGCTAGAAGAAACAAATTTTTTTTGTAGCTGTGGAGAAAAAGGTGACTGCCTTGGAGCTAATCCACCATGTTGACTTCTGATTACCCCTATCCCTGGGAATGCCTCCTGGTTTCTACTTTATTTACTGTCTCTGGTGTAAACATACGTCAACCTTAATGTTATCACACAGTATAGGCTATCATGCACATACCATCTTTCCTGCTGGGTTGCCTTTAATTGTCTTGCTAGAGCAGGTATACTCTTTCCCTATGGGATATAAGCACTGGGTCTGGGGAATAATTGTGCAGAGATCTACCCGTCTTGCTGCCACCCAAGACCCCATTTCTGACAGCAAGTTCAGTCAATAAAACCACCAATACCAACAAACTGGATTTATCTGCCTCCTTCTTCGGTTGTTTGGCCCCTTGGGCATTTGAAGGTCACTTTGCATATATGACCTTTTCAGGGAAGAGCAGACTGAAGTTTTCTCAGGTAGACACTTTAAAGAGTTTAGGGTAATTCTAGAGATGCAGCCTCCTGCTGTTAGAGACTATGCTAGTCTTTTTTTGTCTTTTAATGTAAAATGCAAAGGTGGATGAAATCATTTGTGTTTAGAATCTAATTTTTATAGGCTAAGGTTCACGCTTAGTCAGATATAGGTCTCAGAGGAGTTTGACTAGTTTGGTTAAGGAAAGCATCTTTGTCATATCAACAGTGATGTCATTTGCTAGGAATGCATATGCTCAATAAGATGTGATTAAAACGATAGCACTTAACCTACGTGGACTTTCTCCCACATACCCATAACCTCCATCTAATCAGGAAAAAAGAAAAAAATCAAATAAATGCTCATAGAGGGACAGTCTACAAAATACTTGATGAGTAGTACTCCTCTATGCTGCCAGGGTCATCAAAAACAAAGGAAATTTAAGAAACAATTACAACCAAGAGGAGACTAAGGGAACATGACAACTAAATGTAATGTGATATCTTGGTTGGGATCTGGAAGCAGAAAAAAATATTAGGTGAAAACTAAGAAAATCTTAATAAAGTATGAATTTTATCTAATAGTGCCTCACTATTGGCTCATCAATCCCAACGAATGTATGATACTAATGTAAAGTGCTATTAATAGGAAGAACTGGTTGAGGGATATATGGTAACTTTTAAAACTATCTTTAAATTTTCTCTAGAAGTCTAAAACTGTTCTAAAAATAAATATTCATATATAAACCAACTCTATACCAACAATAAAAAATTGGAAAATATGAAAGAACAATATCATTTTTAATTATATCAAAGATTAATTAATGTTTTCCATGTGGCCTGTGTGAGTTCTCAAAGATATAGAACATTCTCCACAAATTTGTGTGTATCCTTACACAGAAGCCATACTAATTGTCTCTGTATCAATCCAACTTTAGTATATGGTTACCAAATTGCATGACTTTATTATATTTCTTATGCCTCTAATATCTATAGTGATGTCTCTTCTTTAAGATCATTCTTTTTTGCTATATAAGCATTTAAAACAATGTACTCCCTCTGCTTAAGCTATATTTTGCATTTTGATATGTAAGATATATCAATATTATCATTCAGTTTTTATTAAAAAATCTGTAATTTTGCTTATAATTTTTCTTTAAGCCATGAGTTATTTAGAATTGTTTTGTGAACATTTTAGGTATCTTATAAACTGATTTCTAATTTAATTGCATGTTTACCTGAGTAGTACTTTGGTTTCAATATTTAAAACATACTAAGTATGTGTGTTTTCTGTCACAGTATATAGTCTGAGTGGTGAATATTCCATCTGTGCAAGAAAAATAATATGCATTCCACTTTATTAAGGATAGTATTCTAATGTTAATTATATCCCTTTAGTTATTAGTTCAGGTTTCAATATTCTTACAGAGAGAGGGGTGTTGAAGTCTCAAACTATAATTTTGTATTTGTCTGTGTTCATTTTCAGTTCTGACAGTTGTTGCTTCACATATTTTTTTCAACTTGTCATATCAACCCTGAGAGAGATGTTGCATTTCTATTTACATTTCTATTTACAGTTGCAGATTTGTCTATTTCTCCTTTTATTTTAAACATATTGTTTAATGTGGGTTTATGTTCTCTTAGATGCACATGCATTTAACAATTATATACTATTAATGAAGTATACATATTATTATCATTAAATATGTTTATGTCTCTTAAAATATTCCTCATTCTAGGTTCTAGTTTGCCTTATAATGATATAGTAACTACAGGCCTCTAATAACTGTAATTTTTATGATCTCTTACTACATCTTTCTAGTTTTAAACTATCTCTGTCTTGTGTAATTCCTGTAAAAGAATATAATTGAATTTTGCTTTTAAAAATCAAACCAGACAATTTCTTCCTTTTAATTGGAGTGTTTAAACCATTTACTTGTAAGGTAATGAGGATATGTCTATTATTTTATTTGCTCCATCTGTTCTTTGTTAGTTTTTATTTTTTCTGCTACCTCTGACTGAATCAAGAATTCTTATGGCTTAATTTTACCTCCACTCTTAGCTGTTAGCTACGCCTCTTAGTTTTGTGTTTTTAGTGATTGCTCTAGAGTTTAAAATAAGAATCTTTAGATTATCACAGTCTATATTTAAAGATACTGTATCAATCAACAATATTAGAACTTTGAAACTGTATACATTCCTTTGTGTAGTAAATTTTAGTTTGACTTTTTTAAAAATAAATACTATTATTATTTTTGCTTTAAAATTAAATGTAAGAAAGTTCTTTGGTTATATTTACTCATAAATTTACCATTTTTGAATTTTTTAAATATCTTTATATATAACTTTATGTCTAGTATAATTTTCCTTCAACCTGAAAAATTGACTTTAACATTTCTTGTTGCAAAAAAAACTTCTGGTAATAAATTCTCTCAGCTTAGTTTTGTCTGAAAAATATTTTATTATATCTTAATTTTTGAAGGGTATTTTCTGTGCATAATACTCTAATGTTTTTAAAAATTGTTGCTTATTTGCATTCTTTAAGTCAAGCTATTTTTGTTACTTACTTGCATTATTTCTGCTGAGAAAAAATGTAATTTTAAAAATTTTGTGTTTTCATATTTATATTTGCCTATTTTTGATTTTTATGTATTATTGGATTTTATAGATTTTATAATGATTTGTGTGGTGTGGTTTTCACTGTGCTTATCCTATTCAGGATTTGTTGAGAAAATTAGATCTGTGAGTTTGTAGTTATTACATTTTTTAAATGTTTGGACATTATTTTCTCTCTTTTTTTTTTTGTTTCTGCCCTCTTTATTTCTCATAAACCTATTATACATTAAACTGCCCTATAATGCTCCCTGTCAATGATGTTTGATTTACTTTTATTTCAGGCTTTTCCTTCTGCTGTGCTTCTGTTTAAATGATGCTTGCGGGTATAGCTTTAAATTTGCTGAACACTCTTTTTGCTATATCTAATCTATTGTGAATCCCATCTCATTTTTTTTCTTCTTCAGATAATGTATTTTTCAGCCCCAGAAATTGTATTTGGTTTGTTTTCAGCAGTTTCCTTTTTCTTTCTCACTATATTTTTAATTTATGGAGGCTATTTATAGTATTTATAATAAGTGTTTAAGTTGTTTTCTGCACTTCCTATGATGTCTGTCAGTTCTAAATCTATGTGTACTGATTTTTATCTTGATTGTGAATCAAAATTTTCTGCTTCTCATGCATTGGGAATATAGATTTGATGAATTGTAAATCTTATGCTTTTTAGTGTCTTAATATTGTGTTTTCTCAATGAGTATTGAATTTTATCTTAACTCATGGTTAAACTAATCATGGAATAGCTTGATCCTTTTCAGTTGTTTTTAAGCTTGTTAAGGTTGGTCTAAGAAAGGTTTTACTCTGGAGCTAACTTAGACTTTCCACTAGGGTGAGATATTTATGAGTTCTCTGAGTTTTCAACATTGTCTCTCTACTTTGATTTTCAACAAAGAAAGAATAAAATCAATGGAAAAAAATTAATTTTCTCAAAAATGGTGCAGGAAAAAAATGAACCAACTCTTGATTCCATACATAAAAAGTTAATTTAAGATAAATAATAGGCTAAAAAGTAAAAGTTAGACTTACAACAATTCTATAAAGAAGCATATTAGAATACATAAAGAATATCTTTATAAACTTAAGATAGGCAAAGTTTTCATAGATAAAATATCTAAAAAAGTTTTGACCATAAAAAAATGATTTGTACTTAATCAAAAGAAAAAAATTTTTTGTCTAAAGATAGCATTAAGAAAATGAATAAGCAAACTTCAGTCGAGAATAATTTGCTGTACATATGTAACTAATATGTATAATATATGCTACATAAATATACACATATTTGTATTTCAAAGAACCCATGTGCAGAAGATATAAAGACCTAAATAAGCCAACAATAAAAAGGTAGACAATACAACAAACACAATGGTCAAAAGACTTGAATGGACACTTTAAGAAATAAGAAATATAGGTCAAAAAACACATGAAAAGCATTATTGATCAGAAGAAGAATGCAAATTAAAACCACCTTCTGATCCATTTTCTCACTCACTAGAATTACTAAAAAAGAATGACGAGTCCAACAATTATACTGAGCATCTTATTATGGAATTATTGGCAATTTATGTATCTTCTTTGTAGGAGTATCTTTTCAATTATTTTGCCAAATATATGTGTTTCTATTTCTGGACTATTTGAGTAATTTATTGAGTTTTTCATCCTTAAGATAATTCCCCTGGGTTATGAATATTCCCATCTCTTTACCAGGGATGAATACAGCTGTGAGAATCTTCTAAGAAAGACTTGCAACTTTCTGAAATTTAGTTAATTTTAAATCATTTGCTTCAGTAACTCTCTTATGTGTTGAAAAGATATCTGATGGTTTAGCTTCCCTAGCTTGTTATCATTGTTAGGCTGGAAACATCTGTCTCTGGTGATTTTCTACACCCTCATCATAAGTGAAAAACTGAAAGTATGTCTTTGAATCTATAGTGAGTCTTGCAAAAGTGTATTATCAAGACAGAAGAGTAGCGCAAAAAGCATGTATAGACCTTTTTTCCTATATTCTAAGATAGTATATCATATATTGTAATACATTTTCTATATTTAATAAAAGTTTTTATCTTTAAAGTAAAAACAAATGAAAACAATTAAAATACTACATTTATTACATATCTGTACCTATATTTTAGAGATAAAATAATTTATAATTATTATCACGAGAAAGCAATGTATTTTCAAATAGTCATTGGTAAACTTCTGTTTGCAAATTCTAAACGTGCCTATGTTGTACATATAAGGCTCTTCACCCATAAGAAATGTGTGTGGGCACTACACTTGTCAGTCAAGAAAATATATGCTATTATTTGGATAATTTATTCAAAACTTTCATGTAGACATCAAAGAGATCTAAAGAGAGGTTTTTGCAGCTACAGAGATATTACTAGCCTCAGGTCCACCCACCCCCCTCAACCAGAAAGAATTGCTTTAGAACAATAAAATCATTCATTGCTATTTGTTTGCACAAGGCAAAGTCTCTAATAGTATTAATAATAATGATTTTAGAAATATGTTAAAAATAACACCAAAGAAGTCATGCTTAGATTTAAGAATTCAAATAACAATTTCAGATGATCATTGAGGCAATCCAATTGGGATGAGGGTAGAACTCTAAATACCTTTTCCCCTAAATTTAAATATCTAGTTATTTGAGTGTGATCATTTTTTAAAGAGGTTTTTAAAATACTTCAAATGAAACTCTTTCTGTGGAGGTGCTTTTGAAAAGTAGTGCAATTAAGTGGCTGATCACATAAGGAGGTACAATCATGGGTTTACTAAATGACAAGAAATGTGTCAGCTGCTTCCTGCTTGAAATTTATGGCTTTATAGGAGTGATGAAGTGAATAATGCAAGATAACATAAATGGAATGGTTATTTAAAATATCACACCCTGTTGCTTAAAAAAAAAAAACCCTGCATATTCTGAGATGCTTTTTCTCTCTTAGTAATTGTTCTGTATGTGCAGCCTGTTTTCTGGAAAACAGCTTCTCAGAAATGTTTATTGAGAAAATTAATAAATAATGAATAAATTTATATTTTACACTCCAGTGATAAAATAATTTATTAACGTTTTAGACTAAACTATACTGAATTTTTCTAGGGCAAGAGTGAAGATAGCAACAGTAGATGTGGATATGTAAAGGTGATGGAGATGAAGGCAGTGACTGAAAGACTTATGAAAGATAAAGTGATAGCATCTTGAAAACTAGTACAGGGAGCAAGATGGTAAAATAGAAGTTTCCACACATCATCCCCCATCACAAGGACACCCATTAAACAACTATCCACACAGGAAAAAAAATTAAAATTAAAATTAAAAAAAAAAAACCTTCATAAGAACCCAAAATGAGGTAAGCACGCGTAGTACCTAGTTTTAACTTCATATCATTTAAAGAGGCCTTGTAGAGATAGAAAAAACAGTCCTGAATTGCCAGCATCACCTTTTCCACCCTTGGCAGCTGCTACATGATGCAGAGAGTATCTCTGGGTGCTGGGGGAAGGAGAAGACAGCAATTGTGAGGCATTGAACTCAGTGGTGCCCTGTTAGAGAGCAAAGGAAAACAAGACCAAACTCAGCTGATGCCAGCACATGGAGGGAACATATAAACCAGGCCTAGCCAGAGGCAAATCACCAATCCCAGTCATCCAAACTTAAGTTCCCACAAACCTCACCATCAAGGGCTATAATAGTGCTCTGTGTCTCCAAGTGAACTTGAAAGGCAGTCTAGGCCATAAGGACTGCAAATCTTAGGTGAGTCCTAGTGCTGAACTAGACCCAGAGACAGTGAACTGGGGGGCACATGACACACTGAGATACCAGTTGGGGCAGGCAAGGGAGTGCTGGCAACTTTCATTCCCAAGCCCCTCAGCGTGGGTCTCCTTCCTTCAACTTGAGGAGAGGAGAGAAAGAATGGTGAGAATTTTGTATAGCACCTAGGATACTAGTTCAGCCACAACAGGGTAGGGCACTGGTCAAATATGAGGCCACCATTCCAGGCCTGAGCTCCCAGATAAGTTTTGTAGACACAGCCTGGGCGAGAAGGGAACATGCTGCCTTGAAGGAAAGGACCCAGACCTGGCAGCATTTATTACCTGCTCACTGAACAGCCCTTGGGCCCCAAAGAACCAATAGCAATACCCAGGTACTACATCAAGGGCCTTGGGTGAGCCTAAGAAGTTTGCTAGCTTCAAGTACTAGCATAGCCACAGAGGGATAAAGAACTAAGCAGGCTCTTGGGATCCTCAATTCCAGGACTTGAATCTTGGACAGCATTTCTGGACCTCCTGTGGGCCAGAGGAAAGCATACTACCCTGAAGGGTGAATCCCAGGCCAGACAACATTCTCCACAATCTGACTTTAGAGCCCTTGAGCCTTAAGGGAACATCTGCAGTAGTCTTGCAGTACTCCTCATGGCCTGCAATGGGTGGGTGGGTGTGGCTATGAGGTGAAGTTCCTCTGCCATTGGAAAGCAGAGGGAAGAGTGGGAAGGACTATAACTTGCAGTTTCAGTGCCAACTCAGCTGCAGTACAATATAACACCAGGTAGACTTCTAAAGTTTTGACTCTAATCCCTGACTACTGAATGGCACCTCTGTACCCACCCAGGGCCTGGGGACCCTTGCTGCCCTGAAAGGAAGGACATAGGTCTGGCTGGCCTTGCCACTAGCTGATTGTAGAGCCCCAGGGCCTAGACTAAACATAGGTAGTAAGCCTTGAAGTGGTTACATCCGGCCTTGGATGAGACCCACTTCTCTGCTGGCTTCAGGTCTGATCCAGCACAGTCATAGTAGGGGTGGCCACAGTGGTGTCTGTGTCACTTCACCCCCAGCTTTGTGTGGCTCAGAACAGACACAGAGACTCTGGAAGAAAGTAAGAGAAGAAAACCTGAGTATCTGCCTGAGAATTCTGCCAGATTTTGTCCAAGACCATTAAGGTAGTATCTCTATGAGTGTGCAAGGACCACAGCATTATTGGGTATTGGGTGCCCTCTAAAACAAATGCAGCTTAGATCGAAACACCCAAGTTCATTCAAATATCTGGAAAGCCTTCCCAAGAAGGATGGCCACAAATAAACCCAGACAGTGAAGAATACGATAAATATCTAACTCTTCAATATCCAGACACTGAAGAACATCTGCTAGCATCAACACCATTCAGGAAAACATGACCTCAACAAATGAACTAAATAAGGAATCAAGGACCAAGCCTGGAGAAACAAAGATGTTTCAGCCAACTAATTCAAACTAGCTGTTTTGAGGAAACTCAAAGAAATTCAGCATAACACAGAGAAGAATTTCAGAATTCTATGAGATAAATTTAACAAATAAATTGAAATAATTAAAAAGAATCAAGCAGAAATTCTGGAGCTGAAAAACGCAACTGGCATAGTAAAGAATGCATCAGAGTCCTTTAAGAGCAAAATTAAACAAGTGGAAGAAAGAATTAGTGAGCTTGAATACAGGCTATTTGAAAATATACAGTAAAAAGAGACAAAAGAAAACAGAATAAAAAACAATGAAGCATGCATACAGAATGTAGCAAATATCCTCAAAAGGGCAAATACAAGAGCCTTAAAAAGGAGGTAGAGAAAGAGATAAGGTTAGAATGCTTATTCAAAGAAAAAATGACAAGATTTCCCAAATCTAAAGTTATCGATATCCATGTACAAGAAGTTTATAAAACACTAAGCAGATTTAACTCAAAGAAGACTATCTCAAGACATTTAATTTTCCCAAAGTTTAAGGATAAAGAAAGAATTCTAATAGCAGGGAGAAAAAACAAAACAAAACATACAGTGCAGCTCCCATACACCTGGCAGCAGGCATTTCAGTGGAAACTTTACAGGCCAAGAAAAAGTGGCATGACATATTTAAAGCACTGGAGAAAAAACATACTTTAGAATAGTACATCTGGCAAAAATATCCTTCAAACATGAGGGGAAATAAAGATCTTCCCAGACAAACAGAAGCTGAGGGATTTCATCAACAACAGAACTGAGCTATAAGAAATGCTAAAGGGAGTACTTCAATTAGAAAGAAAATGACATTAATTAATGAGTGATCACCTGAAGGTACAAAACTCACCGGTAATAGTAAGTACACAGAAAAACACAAAACATTATAATATCAGAACTGTGGTGTGTAAACTACTCTTATTGCAAAAAGAAAGACTAAACAATAAACCAATCAAACAGTAACTACAACAACTTTTCAAAATGTAGTCAGTACAATAAGATATACACAGAAACAACAGAAAGTTAAAAAACAGGGAGACTAAGTTAAGCAGTAGAATTTTCATTATTAGGTTTTTTTTTTTTTGCTTGTTTGTTTGTTTATGCAAACAGTGTTTAGTCATTTTCAGGTTAAAACAATTAGTTACAAGACAGTATTTGCAAGCCTCATAGTAACCTCAAACCAAAAAATCATGCAATGGAGGCACAAAAACAAAAAGCCAAAACCTAAATCATATCATCAGAGACAATCAACTTCGCTAGAGGAAGACAGGAACACACAACCAGAAAACAAGTAACAATATGGCAGAAGTAATTCCTTACTTATCAATAATAATATTGAATGTACATGGAATCAAAAGACATAAACACACTTCACCTGAATAGGCACACATAAACTGAAAATAAAGAGATGGAAAAATATATTCTATGTCAATAGAAAACAAAAGAGAGCAGAAGTAGCTATACTTATATCAAAAAAACGTAGATTTCAAGACAAAAACTGTAAGAAGAGATAAAGATGGTCATTGTATAATTATAAATGTGTCAGTTCAGCAAGGGATATAACAATTTTAAATATATATGCACCCAACACTGGAGCACCCAGATATATAAAGGAAATATTATTAGAGCTAAAGAGAGAGGTAGGCCCCAGTACAATAATAACTAGAGACTTCAACATCCCACTTTCATCATTGGGCAGATTTTCTAGATAGAAAAATCAATGAAGAAACATCAGACTTAATCTGCACTATAGATCAAATAGATCTAATAAATATTTACAAAAAAATTAATGTCTCAGAATACACATTTTTTGGGTATCTTGTGTTTTCTCAAGGATTGGTCATTCTCAAGAATAGACCATATGTTAGTTCCCAAAACAAGTCTTAAAATATTCAAAGTAATTTAAATAATATCAAGGAACATTTCTGACCAGCATAAATGAAACTAGAAATTAATAATGGAAGAATTTTGGAAACAATAAAAATACATGGAAATTAAACAATATGCTCCTGAATGACCAGTTGGTCAAAGAATAAATTAAAGAAGAAATTGAAAAAAATTTTGAAACAAAAGATAATGAAAACACAAGATATCCAAACTTATGGGATACAGCAAAAGCAGTACTCAGGGAAGTTTATAGCTATAAGTGCTTATGTCAAAAAAGAGAAAAAAAACTTCAAATAAACAATCTAATGATGCATATTAAAGAAATAGAAAAACAAGAGCAAACAAAACCCAAAATCAGTAGAAGAAAAGAAATAACAAAAATCAGAGCAGAAATAAATGAAACTCAAATGAAAAAAAAATACAGAAGATCAATGAAACAAAAAGTTGGTATTTTGAAAGGCTAAACAAAATCAGCAAAGCTATAGTAAGACCACTAAGGAAAAAAGAGAGAAGATACAAATAGATTAAATCAGAAATGTAAAAGCGGAAATAACAACTCATACTGCAGAAATGCAAAGGATAATTAATGGTTACTATGAGCAACTACATGACAGTAAGTAGGGACATGGATGAAGCTGGAAACCATCATTCTCAGCAAACTATCGCAAGGACAAAAAACCAAACACCGCATGTTCTCACTCATAGGTGGGGATTGAACAATGAGAACACATGGACACAGGAAGGGGAACATCACACACCGGGGCCTGTTGTGGGGTGGGAGGAGGGGGGAGAGATAGCATTAGGAGATATACCTAATGTTAAATGACAAGTTAATGGGTGCAGCACACCAACATGGCACATGTATATATATGTAACAAACCTGCACGTTGTGCACATGTACCCTAAAACTTAAAGTATAAAGAAAAAAAAAAAGAAAAATCTACCAAAAAAATGGACAAATTCCTACACACATATGACTGACCATGATTGAACCAGGAAGAAATTCAAAATCTGAACAGATCAATAGCAAGTAATGAGATCAAATTTGTAATAAAAACCCTCCCACTAAAGAAAAGCCCAAGACTTGATGGCTTCACTGTTGAATTCTACCAAACATTTAGAGAAGAACTAATACCAACCCTACTCAAACTATTCTGAATAATAGAGGAAGAGGGAATACTTTCCAATTCATTCTACGAGGCCAGTATTACCCAGATACCAAAACCAGAGAAAGACACATTAAAAAAAGAAAAATACAGGTAGATATCTCTGATTAATATTGATGTAAAAATCCTCAATAAAATATTAGCAAACTGAATTCAACAATACATCAGAAAGATCATTCATCATGAGCATGTGGGATTTATTCCTGTTATGCAAGGATGATTAAATATACAAATGAATTAAAGTGATCCATCATGTCAACAGAATGAAGGATAAAATCCATGTAATCATTTCAACTGATGCTGAAAAAGCATTTGACAAAATTCAACATCCCTTCATAATAAAACCCCCCAAAAACTGATGATAGGAGAACATATCTGAACATAATAAAAGCTATATATGACAGACTCATAGCTAGTATCATACCAAATGGGAAAATCTGAAAGCTTTTTCTTTGAGATCTGGAACAAAAAAAGGATGCCCACTGTCACTATTGTTATTCAGTATAGTCCTGAAAGTTCTGGGTAGAACAATCAGGCAAGAGAAAGATATAAAGGGCATCCAAATTGGAAAGGAAGCAGTCAAATTATTTTTGTCTGAAGATGACGTGATCTTATATTTGAGAAAACCTAAAGACACCACAGGAAAACTATTAAAACTGATAAATTCAGTAAAGTTGCACAAAATCAACATACAAAAATGAGTAGCATTT
The DNA here is from genome assembly GCF_029289425.2 of Pan paniscus. Taxonomy (NCBI): domain Eukaryota; kingdom Metazoa; phylum Chordata; class Mammalia; order Primates; family Hominidae; genus Pan; species Pan paniscus. The sequence continues at coordinate 81,720,983 of NC_073259.2, forward strand.
CTATATACCAATCTGCATTTCTATATGCCAGTCTATATGAGCAATCTGTAAAAAAAATGAAAAAGTAATCTCATTTACAATAACCCCACATAAAATTAAATACCTAGGAATTAACTTAACCAAATAAGTGAAAGATCTCTATAATGAAAACTTTAAGAGGACACCAAAAAATTGAAAAAATATTTTATTTTCATGGATTGGAGGAATCAATATTGTTAAAAAATGCCATATTATCCAAAGCAATCTACAGATTCAGTGGACTCTCTATCAAAATACCAATGACATTCTTCATAGGAATAGGAAAAAAAATCTAAATTTTATATGAAACCACAAAGGACACAGAATAGCCAAAACTATCCTAAGCAAAAAGAACAAAACTGGAGGAATCGCATACCTGATTTCACATTATACTAAAGAGCTATAGTAACCAAAACAACATAGTGCTGCATAAAAACAGACCAAAAAAAAAAAAACAGTGGAATAGAATAGAGAAACAAGAATTAAATTCATATATCCATAGTGAACTTATTTTCAACAAAGTTGCCAAGAATGTGCACTAGGGAAAAGTTAGTCTTCAATACACAGTGCTGAAAAAACTACATATTCTTATACAAAAAATGAAACTAGTCACTCGTTTCTTGCCACATACAAAAATCAAATCAAAATGAATTAACTACTTAAATATAAGACCTCAAAATATGAAACTACTACAATAAAACATTGGGGAAAATCTCCAGGACATTGGTCTAGACAAAAATTTCTTGAGCTATAACCCAGAAGCACAGGCAGCCAAAGAAAAACTGAACAAATACCACATCAAGCTAAAAACTTCTTCACAGAAAAGGAGACAATCAACAAAGTAAAGAGGCAACCCACAGAATGGGAGAAAATATTTGTAAGCTGCCCGTCTGACAGATTAATAATCAGAATATACAAGGAGCTCCAACAACTCCATAGGAAAAATTTTAATAATCCAATCAAAAATAGGCAAAAGATTTGAAGTGACATTTATCAAAAAGAGACATATAAATGGCAAACAGGCATATGAAAAGATGCTCACCATCACTGAGCATCAGAGAAATTCAAATCAAAACTACAGTGAGATATAATCTCACCTCAGTTAAAGTGGCTTATGTTCAAAAGGCAGGCAACAATAAATGCTGTGGTACTGATACAAGAACAGACAAACAGACCAATTGAACAGAACAGAGAACCAAGAAATAAGACCACACACTGGCAACCATCTGATCTTTGACAAACCTGACAAAAATAAGCAATGGGGAAAGGACTTTCTATTTAATAAATGGTTCTGGGAGAACTGGCTAGGGATATGCAGAAAATTGAAACTTGACCTCTTCCTTACAAAAAACAACTCAAGATGGGTTAAAGACTTAAATCTAAAACCCGAAACTATAAAAACCCTGGAAAGACACCTAGGCAACACCATTCAGGACATAGGTATGGGCAAAGATTTCATGACAAAGATGCCAAAAGCAATTGCAACTAAAACAAAGATTGACAAGTGGGACCTACTTAAAATACAGAGCTTCTGCACAGTAAGAGAAAATATCAACAGAGTAAACAGACAATCTACAGAATGAGAAAAATTTTTTGCAATCTATCCATCTGACAAAGGTCTAATATCCAGCATCTATAAGGAGCTTAAACAAATTTACAGGAAAAAAATAATCCCATTAAAAAGTGGGCAAAGGACATGAACAGACATGCCTCAAAAGAAGACACACATGCGGCCAACAAACATTAAAAAAAGCTCAACATCATGATCATCAGAGAAATGCAAATCAAAATCACAATGAGATACCATCTCATACCAGTCAGAATGGCTATTAATAAAATGTCAAAAAAACAACAGATGTCAGTGAGGTTATGAAGAAAAAGGAATGCTTTTACACTGTTGGTGGGAGTGTAAATTAATTCCACCATTGTGGAAGACAGAGTGGTGATTCCTCAAACATCTACAGGCAGAAATACCATTCGACCCAACAATCCCAGTAGTAGGTATATACCCAAAGGAATATAAATTCTATTTGTAAAGACACGAGGCCGCTTATGTTTATTGCAGCACTATTCACAATAGCAAAGACATGGAATCAACCCAAATGCCCATCAATGATAGATCAGATAAAGAAAATGTTGTACATATACACCATGAGGAATACTATGCAGCCATAAAAAGGAGATCATGTCCTTTTCAGGGATATGAATGCAGCTGTAGGCCATTATCCTTAGCAAAGTAACGCAGGAACAGAAAACCAAATACTGCATGCTCTCACTTATAAGTGGGAACTAAATGATAAGAACACATGGTCACACGGTGGGGAACAACACACACTGGGGCCTGTCATGGGATGGGGATGGGAGGAGGAAGAGGATTTGGAAGAATAGCTAATGGATGCTGGTCTTAATACCTGGGTTATGGGATAATCTGTGCAGCAAATCACTATGGCACATTTACTTGTGTAACAAACGTGCACATCCTTCACATCCACCCCTGAACTTGAAGTGAAAGTTGGAAATTGAAGTAAATTAGTACAATCACTATGAACAGTTTAGAGGGTCCTCAAAAAACTAAAAATTGAGCTACAATATTATCCAGCAATCCCACTGCTAGGTATATATTCAGAAGAAAGGAAATCAGTATACAGAAGAGATATCTGTACTTTTATGTTTATTGCCACACTGTTTACAATAGCTAAGATTTAGAAGCAACCTAAGTGTCTACCAACAGATGAACAGATAAAGAAAATGAGGTACTTATACATAAGGAAGTATCATTAAGCCATAAAGAAGAATGACATCCAGTCATTTGCAATAACATGGATGGAACTGGCAATTATTATATTAAGTGAAATAAGCCAGGATCAAAGAGACAGACATTGCATGTTCTCACTTATTTGTGGGATCTGAAAATCAAAACAATTGACCTCATGGACATAGAGAGTACATGAATTATTACCAGTGGCTGGCAAGGGTAGTTGTGGGTGGGGGTGGGAGTGGGGAGGAGTTGGAGGGAGGTAGTGGTTACAAAATAATAATTAGAAAGAATGAGTAATACCTACTATTTGATAGGACAACAGAGTGACTATAGTCAATAGTAACTTAATTATACATTTTGCATTGTACATTTGTAAGAGTGTAATTGGATTGTTTGTAACTCAAAAGATAAATACTTGAGGGGATAGTTACCCCATTCTACATGATGCACTTATTTCACATTGTATGTACCTTATAAATATATACACCTACTATGTACTCACAAAATCTTTTTAAAAAGAAAAGGAAAGAAAAATATTATAGTAAACTTCTGCAGAATGGAAGTGGGCCAGGTGTCAATAAAACATTAGTATACATAAATGTTGTGTAAATGTTACTGCATGACTCAGAAAAAGGAATTAGAGTCAAAATTGTTCTTCAGTGAAAATTATAAGTGGAAAACAGGCACATGTAAGTATGAGTCTCAGTGTGATTATCTAAGAATGTGTGTAATTAACTAGATTTGATGTTTTAGCAAAAATCTGTAAAACTGCAGGAATTCACATGAGAAAATAATTTTTGCCTGCCAAAAGTTGAGTTCCACTCCAGTGTCTTCTCATTCTAGAACACAGGTAGAAGGATCAGCTTCTCTTTGGGTCAGAGAAGAAAAAAAAGGAGATGACAGAAATTACAATGCCTCTTAAAACTTCTGAATAAGTATAGTGCACATTGTATCCATTCACACTCCATTGGCGAAATTATATCTCATGGCCAACTCCAAGATTTGTGGGACCAAACACAACATCAATTTATCCATCAAACGATGCACTGAAATTGTAAGGCAATTGGTCATGTTTTGGTAATCCTGTTATGAAATGAGTAGGTGGATGAGGAAGCCAATTGAACATTCTTTGGAAATAATAATGCAATCTAACAGAGGATACATTTGTCATTAGACATAGGTCATGATTGATTTAGTTACATATTAATTCATTCAACATATATTGATTTTCTACTACGTGCTTATCAATGAATGAGATACAATCATTGCCTTCAAAAGACATGTCCATAAAGACTGTTGAAGAGAGTAACTAGGTAATTAATATGTAATATGATGAATGTCATAAGAATCTACATAGGGAGCTATGAAATAGAAAAGATTTTTAACTGAGGTTTGGATATTTAGAGGAAAACTGGAAGATCTGATATCTTGGCAGCTTCATGACCCAAGATTTTTCTATTTTAAAAAAAAATTTTACTCTACTTTTTAAAAATGTAGCAATGCTAATTTATTCACTAAACTTGTGTCTGAGTGATATTCAGAATTAAAAAACTACTATTAATTTATGGATAAGTTGATACTTTGAAAAAATGATATAGGAATTTTTGACTTGTTATAAGATTAATTATATAATATTAATTTGAAGCCAACGCCTGGCATTCGGTTATTAAAGGGAGTTTGAATAAAACTTTGACCAGGCATCATGTTTACAAGTGCATTTATTGATGACAAAGGAGAGAAGAAAAAGGGACAGAAAGAGAAAAAGAAAGAGAAGAATTTACAGTCATTGAAATAGGCCTCACAAAAAATAACCTGGAATATGTTTACTGAAACAGAAACATAGAAAACCCCTATATCCTCCAGAAATGAACATTTTAACTGCAACAAATGGCAATCAGCATAAATAATTTTGCCTACTGTCCCAGTGATGGTAAAATCATAAATAATACTTTGACCAAGCTCTTGTCAAAGCCTTGTGATAATAATATAAAAAGGTTTTTTTTTTTTTTTTTTTGGGTGATGAAACTACTTGGGATAAGTTTGCATTGGTCACTTTTACATAACATTGTCAGAAGGGGACATGATTTACTCTACCTTTCTATAAAGATACTAATGAGAAAAACATGTTATTATGTAATGTAGTGTGTATAGAGTATATGAGATTTTCTGCTCAGTTATTTTGTTTTGTTTGGCCTTCCTGGTAGCTTTCCCTATCCTCAGTTCATCTATATTATTTCTTTGAGGAGTTTCATATTTTTATATAAACATGATTTCTTATCAATATTGATTAATCCAAGATTTATAAAATATGTATTTTCCTTGGGATATCAGAATTGCAAAAGCTGAAAGTGTTTGAAGTTGTGAGTTACGTCTCTGGAGTCATTAGGTCATGTTTACTCCTATAGATATTAGAGAAGCATAGCTGCTCTTTTATTGAGAAGACAGAAATAAAGGAGGGCTTTAAAAATAATCAGAATAAAAGCAGAGAATATCTTCATCTTTTGTGTTCCCAGATCCAGTTGCTCCTGGGGCTTAGTCATTTTTAATGGTCTTTAAGCAAATGTGTGTGTGTGTGTGTGTGTGTGTGTGTGTGCATATATATATATATATATATATATATATTTTAAGGAAAGAAAAAATAAGCAACTATCCCATAAAAGGTCATAATCCCTTATGATATCAATACCAGTCATAGAATACAGGACAATTTTTCTAGGTCAGAAATTGCAGCAACCTACGTGATGATGAGGTAGAATGAGGTAGAAACATGCTACACTGCTCTTCCAAACTATCCACTGCAAGTGTATCAACTTTCATGGGCTGAATGTGTCTTCCCAAAATTCACATGTTGAATGCAACCAAATTTGGAGTAAATCCCATTACCTCAGAATGTAACCAGATTTGGAGATAAGGTCTATAAAGAGCTAATTAAGTTAAAATGAAGTATTTTAGGGATGACCCTAAGGATATACCAATCTGCCTGGTCTCCTTACAAGAAAAGGAAATTTGGAGACAGAGAGAAGACATGTGAAGACACCAGAAGAAGACTGCCATACAGAAGCCAAGAAGAGAAGCCACAGAGTGAAACCAGCCCTGCTGACAACTTGATCTTGGACTTCCAGCCTGCAGAACTGTGAGGAAATAAATTTCTGTTGTTTAATCTACACAGGCTGTGGTACTTTGTTATGGCAGCCCTAGAAAACTAATGCATCAACCTATCACTGGGTTACAGGACAGTTAAATTTATAAAATAGGTTTGCTAATGGCTTCACAGCATAACCCAGAACAACTAAGGCCATTCCTATTTAACATTGAATCTAGAAATTAAGTTTACAGGAAGATTTAAATTGGTAAAATTGGTAGCCTCTCTTAAGAGAAACCTATCTGACTGAACTGGACAAATATTATATATCATTTTTCTTGTGTATAATTTGTATAAGTACCATGGCAAGTGACACCTGTTAAAATTATTTTTAATTTCTAATACCATTATACACATTTAGAGTACTCAATAAGGCTAACTGAAGAATTATATAAATGAAGAGATAAATGTGAATTAGTGGGTTCAGCTAGTTTAGGTATGATTGAGATAAATTTTTAAGTACTCTTTCATCTGTCTATACAGAAAATAGTTTTAAAGTAAAAATTGGTTCAGTATTTCTGAGAGGAGGTTGGCAATGTTAATTAAATTCTCTAAGTCTGTATACAACCTTTGATTGCACAAATGTAAAGTTAGACATTTATCTAAATCACAAGTATAGTTTCCTAATATATTTATTGTAGCATATAAAGTTACAAACATGCACACACATACACACATTTCTCTAAGTTTCAAAAAGTGATCATCCATATATAGTACATTTTAAGGTAAATAGAGAATTATAATGAATAATAAAATTAATTGATTATTTTAGAAAGAGCAAGTAGGATATGATTAAGCAGGTGGATACGCAAGCTATTTCTAAGATATTGGTAATTTCTTAGTCTTTAGGCTGGTGGGTGAATACACGCCTAGTATATTTTTGTTGTTCTTTAAAGAGATGAAGTATGTTATTTTGTATGTGTGCTATATTTCCCAATATTAATTGTGGCATTATATATGTTTGTCTACATGCATGTATATGTATATATACATGTATATATATCATATTCCCATATAAACATATTCACACATATGGCAAACACCAGCAAAAAGAAACCTCACGTATTCATATTATGACCAGAAAAATATAAACATTAAGCATAAAGATTATTAGGGATAATTAAGGTTAATATTTATTTTTAAAAAGAAATGATTCACCAAGAGAATATAACAATCCTAAACTTTTATACAGTACACCTAATAGAATTAGTATTAACATGTATAAAGAAGCTGCATCTAACAAAATTGCAAATAGACAAAAAATTCCAAAATATTATGTGGGCTACTTAAAAATATATTTCTCATAAATTTATAGGGAAGGCAGAGAAAACTAAGCATTCAAGAATAAAGAACATTTGAAAAATGCAAGGGACAAACAGTTTGACATAAATATAGTTTTTCTTGTATTAAATAGAATATACTTATCCTTCTAACCATGTAAAAAACATTGATTAAATTTTGCTAGTTATTAGAGTACATGATTTCAACCAATATCAAATAATCAATAACTAACCAAATTCGTACTTAAATACAATGAATTACTGATCAATCAGAAAAAAAATAAAAAAAACAAAAATGCATTTGCAAACTGAAGCATAATATTCCCTTATGATAGAACATTATTAAAATAGTACAGGTATATATTTATATAGACATTAATTAGGTGATAACTGAAAAAGCGTGTTAGAAAATAATAGTGATTTTCTTTCTTGATAAAAGAGTACTCATCCCAAAAAGACAAATTTTTTACAAAATAATTATGAACTTGTTGTTGTCAGCCCACTTCCTGATGAAGAAACTGAAGTTATACAGCAAGTAATTGGCAGAAATGGGATTTGAACACAAAGCAATCTGTGCCATAGTCAGTTTTTTTAACTGTGCTACCCCGCTCCAAAACATCTTTGTGTGTGTGTATGAGTGTGCATGTGTTTAGAAGGATTTACAAAAAATTGTTCTATATTTTGTAGGCTTAACGATATTTTTTCTTCCATTTTATCTGTCTATTGCACAGTATAATAATATCATATTTTAAAAGGTTTATTCAAAATGCTATAAACTTGCTTTGTTTTTTTCTTTAAATAAATATATGCATAGACACACATATTTTATTTTTATGTCAAAAAAATGGGTATTGTGTTTGAGATGAGCTTATTATTTTGATCATACCATACACTAGTAAGGCATCAGAAAGACATATCAAACCACATTGAGGTTTCTTTATCTTTTTTTTTGAGGCTCTAATGAATACATTGTGCCTTTAAAACTAGCAATGCATTTTTCAAATTTAAGCTAGCTAAATATTTTACCTGTTTAGAATAAGTATGGGGTCACTGTAGCTAAATAGGAAACTATAATATCATTCATAAGGGGTCGAGTTACATGTACCCATAAATTATTAGGTCTTATTTTAGGATGCTTCAGCATTTGGATCATTCATTTCTTAAGATAGTTGGTCACACTCTCTGTCTAGCTTGCCTCTCTGCAACGGAGTTCTACTGTCAGAATTAAAAATAGCCAAATTGGGTCAGGTGCGGTGGGTCAGGTGGCTCATGCCTGTAATCCCAGCACTTTGGGAGGCTTAGGCAGGTGGATCACAAGGTCAGGAGCTTGAGACAAGCCTGGCCAATATGGTGAAACCCCATCTCTACTAAAAATACAAAAATTAGCCTGGTGTGGTGGCGCACGCCTGTAGTCCCAGCTTTTTGGGAGGCTGAGGCAGAAGAATCACTTGAACCTAGGTGACAGAGGTGGCAGTGAGCCGAGATCAGGGCACTGCACTCCAGCCTGGGTGACAGAGCAAGACTCCAACTCAAAAAAAAAAAAAAAAAAGAGTCAAATTGAAGACTAGAGCAACTGCTATGTTTCCGAGAAAGATAATGTGTTTTGACAAATTCTGTTCACTTGTATCAATGGAATAATTTAGAACAAAATCCATTAGTGTTCATTTTCTCCTCTTTCCTCAGTTATAAAATTCCTCCTATTTTCTCTTTATAAGAAAATAAAACTAGAAGTAGGTACCCACAGGAATTATAAGCATTTCCACACTTAATTGAATGCTGGAGCATATAAAACTTCACTATAAATTTTTTGATTGAATTTTCCACACTTTCTGAAAATTGCCTTTTGTCATTCAAATACTTATTGTGAAAGGGCAAAGAACAAATTTAACTTCTAACTCTAAGTGGATCTTATCAGTGTTACAGAAACAGTCCAGTTAAATACGATGAAGTGGGTAGAGTTTATCAAGTCTTAACTCTAAAGTATAAGTGCTCTACTACAGGAAACACGATTTGATGATTGTAACACTAGTTGCATGGTTGAGAATACATTTAGAAAGAGGCTCATTTCTTAGGGTGCACATTTAGATAGAATAATCCTAACCAGCTTAGCTGTGCCTCATTAAGAATGCCAGTAGGTTCAGAAGCCAAGTGGGATTCTCTGTTGTTACTGGTTATGGAAAGTTTATACAGATTTTCAATATCATTAATTTTGACTCAGCATAGACCCTTTTTTAATAAATAGATTAAATAAGGTTTTTAAAAGTTTAGTGAATTTGTTCCTTAGATTTTCTGAGTTCTAGGAGTGTGTGTGTGTGTGTGTGTGTGTGTGCATATGTGTGTGTGTGGTGGTGGTGGTGAGTGGAGAGAATGAATTCCTATGTTTATTTGTTCAAAACGTTAGGTGATTTATCCAAAAGAAAGAAATTTTTTCCTTATAAATTCAGAAATTCAGAAATTTAAAATAATTTATTAATAAAGAAATGCATATTTACAGTTATTTATATACTCTATGTAAATTAACACTTCTGTCTATATTGCTGAAATCTATGATATATTATTGTTTAGCTTGTAGCAATTTAGATGTGAAAGGGCCTTCTTCAAGTAGCTAGTATACCACTAATTTTATTACAGTCAATAATTTAAATTGATTAAATTTTATTTAATTTAGTATTTTGTGTTATATACTTTATAATTAATTACCATGTAATCAACATACTTATATCTATCAAACATAATTTAAAGAAACAGCATGTTATCACTCTTGTCAGATTTCATTAGATGAAATTCAATTCATTATTATTATTAATCTACTTATGAGAGAAATTTGTGATACATAATGGAATGATATCATATGATAAAGAAAGAAAACACTATGTAAATATACATGTCATTTAGGCAGGCAGTTTGAAATGACGATGAAAAAATAGTCATAATATTAAAATCTAAATTTATAAACCCAAAATTAACTGAAAATTTTGAGCATTTATTATAAAGGCAGTTATAATAAGCATTATCTGAAGCCCTGAAAAAGAAGGGAATTCTGCCATTTGCAACAACATGGTTGAATATGGACATTATGCTAAGTGAAATAAACCAGAGAGAGAAAGACAAATACCATATGATCCAACTTATATGTGAAATCTTAAAAAAAAAGTTGAACTCATAGTAGTAACAGAAAGTAGAATGTTGGCTAGCAGGGGCTTGAGGATGGGAAAAAGGGGGGATGTTGGTCAAATTATACAAACTTTGTTATAAATAAGTTCTGGAGACCTACTATATAAAATATATAGTATATTTTCAAGTTGAATTGAAAAGTATGTCATCAAAACACAGAAATTTAAAATAATATACTGAAACCAAATAATATAAAAGAGATAAAAATTAAGGAATGGGGACCATGGAAGGACATATTTTATAGCATTCAAAATTAAGAATTAATGTACGGCAAAAGACAATTAAATGTTAATTTAAAAAACAACACATGTGACAGGTAAAGTGGTATGAATATTTGTAGTTCAGGCAAACCTAAGTGCTTTAAAGGCAAGAAGCAATAGGTTTCCAAATACAAGTGAACAGGACAAAAACTTTCATGATAGCAGGAAGTCCACCATAAGAAAACACCATCATACAGGTAAAATGAATAAAGCAAGGTATATAACAAAAGCATTGTATGAACCAACTTTTTTTGAAGTGGGGCCTCACACGGTCACCCAGGCTGGAGTGCAGTGGTGTGATTAGTTCACTACAGCCTCAAACTCTGGGGCTCAAGCAATCCTCCCATCTCAGCCTCCCCAATATCTAGGATAACAGGATAATGCCACCATGCCTAATTTTTTTGTTGTTGTTTTGTTTGACAGGTACTTGTTATGTTGTCCAGACTAATCTCCAACTTCTGGCCTTAAGTCTTCCTTCCATCCTTACAAGTGTGACCTGGTCTGTATGAATCAATTTTGCAAAATATGATACAAAGCTATCTATACAAAGAATATCATCTGAATTACAATTTGCATATAATGCACAGAAAATGATGTAGAAACATTTACTGTCTGCTGCTGAGTGTAAAGTTCTACTTTTCTTTTTGCCTGATACGTTTCTTATATGTATGTTTTTATTGTTTTATGACATTTATCCTCCCCTCAAAAAATCAAAGATGAGTTATTTTCAAGGATTATGGAGAATTTTCTGGAAAACAGAAATGGTGTCTACATGTGTTTTGAAACCTTAGGGCTTTGTTCTTGTTATGAGGACATACAATCAGAACTGACAAAACATAATTTTTACATGGCATCTCAAAGTCCTTTTTCAGTTTTGACATTTTCATCATTATCATCCTAGAATAAACCATTTATTTTCTGACAATTCCTGATAAGCCAGGCTGTGTGGAAAATTTCATATTGACCTTCTCTAAAACATTTCTTATAAGTATTAAACAATCATGAGACAAATGTTGCTTTAAAGAACCTTCTCTAGGAGGGAGGGGGAAAGATGGTTGAATAGGAACAGCTCCTGTCTGCAGCTCCCAACGAGACCAACATAGAAGGCAGGTGATTTTTACATTTCCAACTGAGGTACCCAGCTCATCTCACTGGGACTGGTTAGGCACTGGGTCCAACCTACGGAGTGTGAGCAGAAGCAGGGTGGAGTGTCGCTTCACCTGAAAAGCGCAAGGACCTGGGGGACCTCCCTCTCCCAGCCAACGGAAGCCGTGAGGGACTGTGCTAACCGGCTGGGTTACTATGCTTTTCTCATGGTTTTTGCAATCTGCAGAACAGGAGACGCCCTCATGTGTCTACACCACCAGGGCCCTTGGTTTCAAGCACAAAACTGGGTGGCTGTTTGGGCAGACACCAAGCTAACTGCAGGAGTTTTTATCATACCCCAGTGGTGCCTGGAGCCCAATTGAGATGGAATCCTTCACTCCTCTGGAAAGGGGGCTGAAGCCAGGAAGCCAAGTGGTCTTGCTCAGTGGGTCCCATTCCCACAATGCCCAGAAAGCTAAGAACCACTGGCTTGAAATACTCACTGCCAGCACAGCAGTCTGAAGTCAAACGGGCACGATCAAGCTTGCTGGGGGTAGGGGCATCCGCCATTACTGAGGCTTTAGTAGGTGCTTTTCCCCTGGCAGTGCTAAGGAGGCTGGGAGGTCTGGACTGGGCAGAACTCACCACAGCGCGGCAAAATGGCAGTGGCCAGACTGCTTTTCTAGATTCCTCCTCACTGGGCAGGGATTCTGTGAAGTAAAGGTAACAGCCCCAGTCAGGAGCTCACAGAGAAAACCCCCATCTCCCTAGGTAGAGCACCTGGAAGAAGGGGCAGCTATGGGCGCAGCTTCAGGGGATTTAATGGTTCTCACCTGCCGGCTCTGAAGAGAATAGCTGATCCTGACAAGAGGGATTCTCCCAGCACAGTGCACCAGCTCTGCTAAGGGACAGACTGCTTCCTCAAGTGGGTCCCTGACCCCCGTGCTTCCTGACTGGGAGAGATCTCCCAACAGGGTTGGACAGACACCTCATACAGGAGAGCTCCGACTGACATCAGGCCGGTACCCCTCTGGGACGAAGCTTCCAGAGGAAGGAGCAGGCAGCAATCTTTGCTGTTTTGCAGCCTCCACTTTTGATACCCAGGTGAACAGGGTCTGCAGTGGACCTTCAGCAAACTGCAGCAGACCTGCTGAAGGGGAGATTCACTGTTAGAAGAAAAACTAACAAACAGAAAGCAACAACATCAACATCAACATAAATGACCCCCACACAAAAACTCCATCCAAAGGTCATCAGCCTCAAAGATCAAAGGTAGATAAATACACAAAGACGAGGAAAAACCAGAACAGAAACACTGAAAATTCAAAAAAAAAAGAAGGCCTCTTCTACATATGATTGCAATTCCTCTCCAGCAAGGGCAAGAAACTGGATGGAGAATGAGTTCGACAAATTGACAGAAGTAGGGCTTCAGAAGGTGGGTAATAACAAACTCCTCTGAGCTAAAGGAGCATGTTCTAAACCAATGCAAAGAAGCTAAGAATCTTGATAAAAGGTTACAGAAACTGCTAACTAGAATAACTAGTTTAGAGAAGAACATAAATGACTTGATGGAGCTGAAAACAGCATGAGAACTTTGTGAAGCATACACAAGTATCAATAGCTGAACTGATCAAGCAGAATAAAGGATATCAGAGATTGAAGATCAACTTACTGAAATAAGGCATGAAGACAAAATTAGAGAAAAAAGAATGAAAAGGAACAAGCAAAGCCTCCAAGAAATATGGGACTATGTGAAAAAACAAAACCTATGATGGATTGGTGTACCTGAAAGTGATGAGGAGAATGGTACCAAGTTGGAAAACACTCTTCAGGATATTATCTAGGAGAACTTCCCCAACCTAGCAATACAGGGCAACATTCAAATTCGGGAAATACAGAGAACACCATTAAGATACTCCTTGAGAAGGACAACCCCAAGACACAAAATCATCAGATTCTTCAAGGTCTGAAAACCAGCTTTCAGACCACAGTGCAATCAAATTAGAACTCAGGATTAAGAAACTCAAAAACACACAATTACACAGAAATTGAACAACCTGCTCCTGAATGACTACTAGGTAAATAATGCAAATGAGGCAGAGATAAAGAAGTTCTTTGAAACCAGGGAGAACAAATAGACAACGTACCAGAATCTCTGGGACACAGCTAAAGAAGTGTTTAGAGGGAAATTTATAGCAATAAATGCCCTCATCAGAAAGCTGAAAAGATCTAAAATTGACACCCTAATATCACAATTAAAAGAACTAGAGAAGCAAGAGCAAATGAATTCAAAAGCTAGCAGAAGACAAGAAATAACTGAGATCAGAGCAGAACTGAAGGAGAAAGAGACATGAAAAACCCTTCAAAAAACCCATGAATCCAGGAGCTGGCTTTTTTGAAAAGATTTACAAAATAGACCTCTAGTTAGACTAATAAAGAAGAAAAGAGAGAAGAATCAAATAGACACAATAAAAAATGATAAAGTAGGAGATCACCGCTGATCCCACAGAAATACAAATTACCATCAGAGAATACTATAAACATCTCTACACAAAAACCAGTAAATCTAGAAGAAATGGATAAATTCCTGGACACATATACCTTCTCAAGACTAAATCAGGAAGAAATCAAACCCTGAATAGACCAATAACAAGTTCTGAAATTCAGGCAGTAATTAATAGCCTACCAACCAAAAAAAGCCCAGGATCAGACAAATTCACAGCCGCATTCTACCAGGGGTACAAAGAGGAACTGGTAACATTTTTTCTGACACTGTTCCAAACAATAGAAAAAAGAGGGACTCTTCCCCAACTCATTTTATGAGGCCAGCATCATCCTGATACCAAAGCCTGACAGATACACACACACACACACACACACACACACACACACACACACACACACATTTCAGGCTAATATCCCTGATGAACATCGATGTGAAAATCCTCAATAAAATAGTGGCAAACCGAATCCAGCAGCACATGAAAAAGCTTATCCAGCATGATCAAGTCAGCTTTATCCCTGGGATACAAGGCTGTTTCAACATAGGCAAATCAGTAAACATAATCCATCACATAAAGAGAACCAATGACAAAAACTACATGATTATCTCAATAGATGCAGAAAAGGCCTTCGATAAAATTCAACATCGCTTCATGCTAAAAACTCTCCATAAACTAGGTATTGATAGAGCATCTCTCAAAATAATAAGAGCTATTTATTACAAACCCATAGCCAATATCACAATATCCTACCGAATGGGCAAAAGCTGGAAGCATTCCCTTTGAAAACCAGCACAAATCAAGAATGTCCTCTCTCACCACTCCTATTCAACATAGTATTGGAAGTTCTATTTTTTTTTTTGAGATGGAGTTTTGCTCTTGTTGCCCAGGCAGGAGTCCAGTTGAATGACCTTGGCTCACTGCAACCTCTGCCTCCTGGGTTCAACCAATTCTCCTGCCTCAGCTCTGGCCAGGGCAATCAGGCAAGAGAAATAAATAACTGTAATAGGAAGAGAGGAAGTCAAATTGTCTCTGTTTGCAGGTGACATGATTGTATATTTAGAAAACCCCATCATCTCAGCCCCAAAACTCCTTAAGCTGATAAGCAACTTCAGCAAAGTCTCAGGATGCAAAATTAATGTGCAAGAATCACAAGCATTCCTATACACAAACAATAGACAAGTAGAGAGCCAAATCATGAGTGAACTCCCATTCACAATTGCTAAAAGAGAATAAAATACCTAGGAATACAACTTACAAGGGTTGTGAAGGACCTCTTCAAGGAGAACTACAAACCACTACTCAAGGAAATAAGAGAGGACACAAACAAATGGGAAAAAATTCCATGCTCATGGACAGGAAGAATCAATATTGTGAAAATGACCATACTACCCAAAGTAATTTATAGATTCAATTCTATTCCCATCAAGCCACCATTGACTTTCCTCACAGAATTAGAAAAAAAATACTTTAAATTTCATATGGAACCAAAAAAAGAGCCTCTATAGCCAAGACAATCCTAAGCAAAAATAAGAAAGCTAGAGTCATCACACTACCTGACTTCAAACTATACTACAAGCCTACAGTAATCAAAACAGCATGGTACTGGTACCAAAACAGAGATACAGACCAATGGGACAGAACAGAGACCTCAGAAATAACACCACTCATTTACAACCATCTGTTCTTCAACAAACCTGACAAAAACAAGCAATGGGGAAAGGATTCCCTATTTAATAAATGGTGCTGGGAAAACTGGCTAGGCATATGCAGAAAACTGAAACTGAACCCGTACCTTATGCCTTATACAAAAATTAACTCAAGATGGATTAAAGACTTAAATGTAAAGCTGAAAACCATGAAAACCCTAGAAGAAAACCTAGGCAATACTATCGAGCACATAGGCATGGGCAACACCAAAAGGAATGGCAACAAAAGCCAAAATTGACAAATGGGGTCTAATCAAACTAAAGAGCTTCTGCAGCAAAAGAAACTAATATCAGAGTGAACAGGAAACCTACAGAATGGAAAAAAAAATTGCAATCTACCAATCTGACAAAGGTCTAATATCCACAGTCTACAAGGAACTTAAACAAATTTACAAGAAAAAAACAAACAAACCTCTCAAAAAGTGGGCAAAAGATAGGAACAGACACTTCTCAAAAGAAGACATTTGGCTGGGTGCAGTGGCTCATGCCTGTAATCCTAGCACTTTGGGAGGCCACGGCAGGCAGATCATGAGGTCAGGAGATTGAGACCATCCTGGCTAACACGGTGAAACCCTGTCTCCACTAAAAATACAAAAAATTAGCCAGATGTGGTGGTGGGTGCCTGTAATCCCAGCTACTTGGGAGGCTGAGGCAGGAGAATGGCATGAACCCAGGAGGCAGAGCATGCAGTGAGCCAAGATCGTGCCACTGCACTCCAGCCTGGGCAACAAAGTGAGATTCCATCTCAAAAAAAAAAAAAAAAAAGACATTTATGTGGCCAATAAACATATGAGAAAAAGCTTGTCATCACTGCTTATAAGAGAAACGCAAATCAAAATCACAATGAGATACCATCTCATGCCAGTTAGAATGGTGATCATTAAAAACTCTGGAAACAACAGATGCTGGTGAGGATGTGAAGAAATAGGAACATTTTTACACTGTCGGTGACAATGTAAATTAGTTCAACCATTGTGTGTGGAAGACAGTGTGGCAATTCCTCAAGGATCTAGAACCAGAAATACTATTTGGCCCAGCAATCCCATTACTGGGTATAAATCCAAAGGATTATAAATCATTCTACTATAAAGACACGTGAACATGTATGTTTATTGCAACACTGTTTACAATAGCAAAGACTTTGAACCAACCCAAATGTTCATCAATGATAGACTAGATAAAGAAAATGTGGTACATATATGACATGGAATGCTATGCAGCCATAAAGAAGAATGAGTTTATGTCCTTTGCAGGGACATAAATGAAGCTGGAAGCCATCATTCTCAGTAAACTAACACAGGAACAGAAAACCAAACACCGCATGTTCTCACTCATAATTGGGAGTTGAACAATGAGAACATATGGACACAGGGAGGGGAACATTACACACCAGGGCCTGTTGGGTGTTGGGGGGCATAGGGAGGGATAGCATTAGGAGAAATACCTAATGTAGATGACATGTTGATAGGTGCAGCAAATCACTATGGCACATGTATACCTATGCAACAAACCTGCACATTCTGCACATGTATCCCAGAACTTAAAAAGAAACTTCTCTTTTATTCCATACCCTAAAGATAAAATAAGTTAACATACTACAGTTATCTTTCCCTTTATGTAATTACTGCTGACTATCGAAAAAATGACTGCTATAAAAATATGCTAACAGTCATCTTATCAAATGTTTTGAAATGTAAGTCTAAAACATTCAGGAAAACCCAATTATATATTTCCCTCAATTGGGATTTTTTTTTTTTTTTGGATATTTTCTTGTGATTCAACTGGAATTACAGTTTTTTTGGAGGAAGGTAACAGAGTTAAATTCCATTTTCATCATATCATATCAATGGTACATATAATCAACATGTGTTTTAACTGTTGAGATTAGCCTTGATCAACAGGTTGAGGCAGTATTTTTTAGGTTTCTCCATTGAAAGATTAATCTTCCCTCTCCCCCTTTTCATACTGTAGATTTTAAATGTCACAATGTCCATCTCACACTTGAGAAGTGGGGAGTTATGCTAAACTCTTTTGATGGTGAAGTGTCTATGTAAATTATTTGGAAGGTTTCTACATGGAATATTTACTGTTTCCATTTATTCAATTTTCATATATGGTTTTTACATAGTATGAATTCATGTATATTTATTGTATATCTTATGTTATAATTCAGTGCTACTTTATTTGTTGTTCAATTTTTTCCAGCTTTGGGCATTGGGAGCTCAGCATTGCTCCTGTATCCATCTGACATACTCTCATCATTGCGGAGTTGGCCATTTGTTTTTTGAGCAGTTTTTAATCTTCTGTTACTAAAAGATGCTCCAGGCACATCTTGTTTCTTTCTTTCCTAAAACTAGCCAGTTTTTCATGGAGCCCTGGTTATTTTTGTTGCAAAGTAGTTTTTTGTACCTGTTGCTGTTGGGGTGTCTTTGCTCTTAGCCTGTATCAGTGACAGAGCAAGAAAAAGTATGTGCATACCCTGGTCCATGTATATACATATACGCATATACGTATACATTTACTATATATGTATACGTATATACGTATACATTTACTATATGTATATACGTATATATTTACTCTATATGTATATACGTATATATTTACTCTATATATGTATATACATATATTTACTCTATATGTATATACATATATTTACTCTATATGTATATACATATATATTTACTCTATATGTATATACATATATATTTACTATGTGTGTATATACATATATATTTACTATGTATGTATATACATATATATTTACTATGTATGTATATACATATATTTACTATATATGTATATACATATATTTACTATCTATATGTATATACATATATTTACTATCTATGTATATACATATATTTACTATCTATGTATATACATAGATATTTACTATCTAGGTATATACATAGATATTTACTATCTAGGTATATACATAGATATTTACTATCTAGGTATATACATAGATATTTACTATCTAGGTATATACATAGATATTTACTATCTAGGTATATACATAGATATTTACTATCTAGGTATATACATAGATATTTACTATCTAGGTATATACATAGATATTTACTATCTAGGTATATACATAGATATTTACTATCTAGGTATATACATAGATATTTACTATCTAGGTATATACATAGATATTTACTATCTAGGTATATACATAGATATTTACTATCTAGGTATATACATAGATATTTACTATCTAGGTATATACATAGATATTTACTATCTAGGTATATACATAGATATTTACTATCTAGGTATATACATAGATATTTACTATCTAGGTATATACATAGATATTTACTATCTAGGTATATACATAGATATTTACTATCTAGGTATATACATAGATATTTACTATCTAGGTATATACATAGATATTTACTATCTATGTATATACATATATATTTACTATCTATGTGTATACATATATATTTACTATATATATGTATATACATATATATTTACTATATATATGTATATACATATATATTTACTATATATATTTGTATACTGGTTGAATTGATACTGGTTTCCAACTCTAATCTATTACCACATAATAATTCTACCCTACTTCCCTGCTTATCTCTAAATTTCCACTCCAACAGTGAGAAATATGACTCCCACCATCCACTGATTAAAATTCTGTTCAATCAGAATGTGTATGTGTGTGTGTATTTCAAATTTGTTAACCTGTACCCCCATGAGATATAACTTTATCAATGAGAGTACAGTATTTATTTACCATTCCTTTTGCCATGTTAGAATTCAATTTAATTATTTTGATCTATTCACATTCCATCCTGGAACCTCTGACCCCTTTCACATTTAAAAGAACTTATCTTCATTGAAGGTCACTCTTTGTGCTATCAAGTTCTATGATTTTTGGCAAATACTGAGTCATGTATTCACATTGGAGTATTATACAGAACAGTTTTACTACCCTAAAAATTTCTGTGTTCTTTACCTCTTCAGTGCCCACCCTCTCCTTGTCCCTGGCAATTACTGTTTGTATTTACTCTCCCTCTATAGTTTTACCCTTTTCAGATTGTTATGTAAATAAAATTGTACATTATGCACCCTTTTAAGACTGGCTTTTTTCACTTAACAGTATACACTGAAGGTTTCTCTGTGTCTTTTCATGAGTTGGTAGCTCAGCTCTTTATATATTACTAAATAGTATTTCATTTATGGATATAGCACAATTTGTTTATCTATTCACTTATTAAAAGACATTTTGGTAGCTTATGGTATGATTTGGAACAAGAGTCCTGAGAAAGAAGATCATTGCCCTGTTCCCAGTCTAAGAAGAAAAGTGCCTTGTTTCTCATCATTAGGTATGACATAAGCTATAGGTATTTTGTAGATATTCTTTATCAAGTTTATATTCCCTTCTGTCTTAGTCCATTTGTGCTTCTATAACCAAATACCCAAGACTAACTCCTAACTGTATTAACATAAATCCTCAAAATGAAAAGCTTTTTCACTTCAGTTCCCATTACCCAATATAGCATATCCATCTCTTATCAAAAAATTATGTCATTCTAGAAGATAAGAGAACAGAATGTGAAAAGACAAAGCAAGTGTCACATCCTGATGGAGATATGGTAAGTATATTGAAAGTATCAAGTAGGAAATATTAAATAACTATGACTAATGTGTTAAAGCTTCTAATTAAAAGCACACAATATGCAAGAACAAGTGGGTAATGTAATCAGAAAGAATGGAAACTATTGAAAAAAATCCAAAGGAAATACTAGAAATCAAAAAGATTTAGCCAGGCGCGGTGGCTCACGCCTGTAATCCCAGCAATTTGGGAGGCTGAGGTGGGCTGATCACTTGAGGTCTGGAGTTTGAGACCAGCCTGGCCAACATGGTAAAACCCCATCTCTACAAAAATACAAAAATTAGTCGGGCATGGTGGCACGCACCTGTAGTCCCAGCTACTTGGGAGGCTGAGTTGGAAGAATTGCTTGAACCTGGGAGGTGGAGGCTGCAACGAGCCAAGACTGCACCACTACACTCCAGCCTGAGCAACAGAGTGAGACAATGTCTCAAAACAAACAAACGAACAAAAAGAAATTAAAAATAGTGTTAATAGAAACTAAGAATTATTTTATGGACTCATCAGTAGACTTGGCAAGACTGAGAAATGAGTCATTGAGCTTGAGAGCAGGTCAATAAAACTTTCTGAACTGAAATCAATGAAAACTAAAAAACAAATATATCCAAGAACTGTAGGACAATTTCTGTATAACAAGAATACAGAATGAGAAAAAAGAAGAAAAGATAAAAAGGTAAATATGATGGGTTTGCAGTAATATTCGGCAAGAATTTTTAAAATTAATGACAGACCCCAAACTGTTTCAGAGCCATCAAGCTCAGAGAACATAAAAACAGACAAATACTAACAAAACAAAGCAAAAAAATAAACAAACACCCTAAGCATATCATGTTAGGCAATGTTTAATATTGGCCTAATCTATGGCTACCACAGTCTTCCATTTCCTCTCGTGGCCTTTTTCTGTTTTCCCTCTTGACTTTGGGCTTCCCTTACTAATCTTCCCCAGAGAGAGTCTGTCTTGCAGCTCTTTCAGTTAAAATCAGCTTTTATATAGTGGAGTCCTGTTGTTGTGATACTGAAGTATAGGGCAAGAGGAGGGTTTTTAATCATCTTTCCCTCTAATTTCAATGTTTTAGTGAGCATGTGTCTCAGACTTTTACATTCACATGTGTTTATCCAGTGGTTTTGCTTTTCCCCACCACCTTCCTCTTCCCATTTTTCCCTGCTGCAGCATTCTCAGTCCTTTTTCTTGAAGCCCTGACCAAAGTTGCGTATGAGTTTTTCCTTCAGTTTGGTGAGGTGGAAAGGTTAGAAGAAAATGGGGTTAGAGTTGAAAGAATGCCCTTCCCCTACCTAGGTTAATGTTCTGACAAATCTGTCCCTGGAACATTTGTCTTTGCTACAAAGAAGTCTTCAGGCCTATTTCAAAACAATTACCCTCCCCTTCCACTGTCAGGATCAAAAGGGGATATTTTGGGGATCTTCATTATGAGAACCAGGCATAGTTACTTGATGGTAAGCATAAAAATGTGAGTGCAACCAAGAATTTCTCACTCACATAATAACCTACCTTCAGTCTACAGAAATTAGTCCAAATTATCATTACGTGTTCCTATCAGTTTACAGCTCCAGAGGATCCTGGTCCAGGTAAGCACACCTGGCTGTGTCTCTCTGGATAAATCTGTCATTACAAATTTCAAGACAGCAGTTTGCCCTGCAACCTCAGTTTTTCGACAAGTTAGTGAAAAATAATTGATTTTCAGTTCGTCCTGCCTTTTCTCTTTGTAAGGACAGAATTGATAACTTCGAAGTTCTCTATATGTCAGATATAAGACTGGAAGTCAACATTACTTAATTTTACAACATTGTAATGAGTAAATTTTTAATGACACAAAAAATCTACAATACAATATTAAGTCAAAAACAAAGATATAATGATACATGAAAGTATATAAAGCATGATCTTATCCACGTAAGACAACTGTTATGGAATATTTGAAAAACACCAAAATAGCCGTTATTTCTGGTTAGTGATATTATTGAAGAAAGTGTTACATTGTTTTTGTCCCTAATTATCCTTTAATAAGCATTTATTACTTTATTGACACACATTACAAATTATAATCATTATGTGTATTTTAACCAATTTAAAAAATATATTTATGTGATTATCACAATAAAATACTTGGGCTTATAAACTACTTTAGGGTAATACTTAATCAGTTGACTTTTCTCTTTAACAATAAAACATAAAAATATACTACCATCATATATTAAATACTACAATTTGCCAGGCCAGTAATCAACAAATATTTATGGTATTAATAAATTTGCGACTGGAATAGTTGAGTAAGGTTGCTAGAAACTAGATCTTTAATTTGGAAAATATTTGAGTAATAAAATTGAGGGAAAATATATTATAAAATAGATAAATATAAATACATACCTATATATGCACACATAATTGTTTCTTTAAAAAAAAAAGAGACAAGTCCTCACTGTGTTGCTCAGGCTGGTCTTGACTTTGGCCTCCCAAAGTGTTGGGATTACAGGCATGAGCCACCATGCCTGACCCTCAATTGTTTCTTTTTCAAGTGAATGGTTGTTCTTTGAACTACAATAAAAGATGCTGTCTAGAATTGCTTGAAGGCTCTTTGTGAATTATTATACAGAGGTCATTTAAGAACAGAGTTACTCCCTCTCCTCTAATGCTTGTCTCTTGGCTTTTATAACATACCCAAGTCCTGCAGTGCTCCATAATTTACAGCACTTAACTAGCTGTCATACGTAATGAGAAAAAATTGTTCAATATATCTGACAATAATTCAGGAAGTTGTCAAACTAGATTATCGGCTCCATTAAAATCCAATCAGACAAAATAAATGAGATGCTTGATTAATTTCACCATATGTTGGTTATAGTTTGACCTCCTCTGGAGGAAAAAAAATATATATATATATATATATTATATATATATTCAGAAGAGAGGCACACACACATGCACATGACACATGATTACTTCAGAGTGCAGTTTCATTTTAAATGTGAAGCCAACAATAAATGTGACTAGTTGCTTTGTCTTTGAGTTATTTTAAATCCTATGATGTGTTTTTTATCTGAGCATGGAGCATTCATTGACATATCCACATTTACGTATACATTTTCCTTAAAAATGACAAGTTGAATATGTCACCTATGACACAAAGAACAAAGCTTGCATTGTACATCTATAAAATAAGTGGCTTACATAAATAAGATGCTTTCTGCCATAGCCAAATGGGCCATATGGCCCATATGTTTTTTATAGCAAAAGAAAATTTTTCTGGTACGAGCATAAATGTTTCCCCGACTCCCCCACCCCCCTTTTTTTTTTTTTTGAGACAGAGTCTTGCTCTGTCGCCCAGGCTGGAGTACAGTGGTGCAATCTCGGCTCACTGCAAGCTCTACCTCCCAGGTTCACGCCATTCTCCTGCCTCAGCCTCCTGAGTAGCTAGGACGATAGGTGCCCGCCACCACACCCGGCTAATGTTTTGTGTCTTTAGTAGAGACAAGGTTTCACCATGTTAGCCAGGATGGTCTCGATCTCCTGACCTCATGATCCGCCCGCCTCGGTCTCCCAAAGTGCTGGGATTACAGGCGTGAGCCACTGTGCCCAGCCCGGCCAATGTTTCCCCCTTTAAAAAAAAAAAAAAAAGGAGGAAAAAAGAAGAAGAAGAAAAGGAAGAAAAGAAAGAGAAGGAGAAGGAGAGAGGGAGAAGAAGGAGAAGGAGGAGGAGGAGGAGAAGAAGAAATGGCATATTTCTTCTGGAGACATTGTGTGGCCTTGTTTGGGGACATCTTTGTTTGTTGTGGATTTTTTGTTTGGCTTATATACAGTCAGCATTTTTAGATGCTTTTAAAAATCTTACTCCTGTCTTAAAAGCTGAGGTGACACCTATTCCTAAATAATATTTTCTTTAATGTTAAAATTACAAGGAGAAGTATTCTGAGAATCTGAAGATCTGGTTTTATATTCAAGCTCTTCTACTTACTGTTTGTTTAACCTTCATCAAATTATTTAATCTTTCTTTTTATTCTATTTTATTTTTTTGAGACAGAGTCTTGCTCTATCACCCAAGCTGGAGTGCAGTGGTGTGATTCTCGGCTCACTGCAACCTCCCCTTCCCAGACACAACGGATTCTCATGCCCCAGCCTCCCAAGTAGCTGTGGTTACAGGCATGTGCCATCATGCCTGGCTAATTTTTGTATTTGCAGTTGAGACGGGGTTTCACCATGTTGGCCAGGCTGGTCTTGAACTCCTGACCTCAAGTGATCCACCCACCTTGGCCTCCCAAAGTGCTGGGATTTACATGTGTGAGTCACCATGCCCAGCCTATTTAATCTTTCTGAGCTTTATTTCCCTCATCAGTAAACTAGATTAATGTTATATATTTCACATATTTTTGTAAGTAATAAATACAATTCTGTATATGAGTAAACTTCTAAATTTAAAGGTCTGTGCAAATGCAAAGAAAAAGTGTAGTCATATTATCATTGCTCTTCCATGGTTCATGAATCATAAACATAATAGGGTGTTTAAAATGTTTTTGTTATATTTAACAGTGTTGAAGAAATTCACTTGTGTCCAAAGACATTTAATAAGGATTTCTTTGTTACACTTCAATCTACTTTCTCATATTTCCCATGCCTGAAGAGCAAAACTACAGCATTATATCTAATGCCAAATTTTGACATCACACTAAAGTAGTTTACTTTTGTACAAAAATATCTATAATAAGAGCTGCCTTTATATGAATGTCAACCGAATTCAAATGTGTTCTTAAGCATTTTATAAGGATTAATTTGTTGAAATCTGACAACTTTATGAATTAATTTCTATTATTATCACCCTAGTTTTACTGATGCAGAAACTGAGGTGTGGAGAGATGAAGTAACCTCCCACTCAGTCATCTCATAATTGAAAAAATCATGAATTGAACATGACTCTAGGATCCACAGTATTAATCGATATGCTGCATTACCTTTGAAATCTAGACTGAAGCACAAGCCTGAATTCAGATACTTAGATTTTCACTACTTTTTAAATTTCAAATTTACTTTAGGTTAATTGGCTATATTATACCATTAACAACAACAACAAAAATACTGGAGTGATAGGAATAATAATTGATGGGTTGGGATACATGCTAAAAGCTTTACATGATGATCTCATGTAATTTTTTAATGATTATATAGCAGTTATTTTAACGTCATTTGATTAAGAAAAATAAACTTTAAAAATTAAATAAAATCCTCCTGACAATACAGCTAGCAAGTGAAGTAGCTAGGTCTTTCATCCTTGACTGCGTTCCTAACCGCTACACCATCTCAGTGTTTTGAAGATAATCTTAAAAAAGAGGTAATCATTTTTCCATTATATATCACATTCTGCAAGCTGAAATAAATTAAATGTGTGTAACCTCTATGACAATAACAATTGTCAAAGCAAAAATTATAAGATAATTTTAAAATTGAGCATTCATTGCTGTGTTTTGAAGCACACTTTAGGAATTACCATCTTTTATAAAGTGCTTGAGCCTTAATATCTAGTCTCAAGATATTAAGAGTGGGAAGATTTACATTCACTATTATTTTTTCTGCCTAATACAGAGGAGTGTGCTGTGAGAAGAGAAAAAGTGAGATCAAATATATAAATATACCTTTAAAGCTTTAAAATGATAGAAAACAGTACCATTTACTATGAGTGAAGCAGGAAGTATAGCTTAGGTTTAACAGAGTTTTCATTAGAAAATCAGAAACCAATTGCCTCTATGAAGAGAAAGTAATGACTGTAATTGAATCAAATACATATTAGTTGTGGAATAGTAAGATGGCTTAAAAGGTACATGAGAATCATCATCAGGAAATTAATTTAAAATCAGATTCTCACACACAGTAACCCTATATTCTTACTGAGTAGATATCTAGTAGAGCAAAGGGGTGGAGTTTTCTAAAAATAAATAGCACATTATATTCTGAGACAGGAGATGCTAAGATCATACTTTAAAACCCATAGCTTTGGGCTGCCTCTTTCTTAGTGTCTGAGCAGTGTCTTCCATGGTTTACTTTTGTTCCAGTGGAATAGTCAATAAGAAACATCTATAGTTTTTTTCCAAAATCATCCAGTGAAAATTCTTTCAGCCACAAAAGGTGGTGTTCTCTGTATCGTTTTAAGGTTCTCAGTTAAAACAAACAAACAAAAATGAAAATAAACAAAAAACAAAACAAATCCACAAACTCACAGAAAAGAGTTTTATTAAAGAATGTTATGTGACAACCATACATGCCCAATAATATAGGAGCAGAAGAAGCTCCTAAGGGATTTAAGAAGCAAGGCACGTTTCTGTCAGCCTGTTTGCATTTCTGCCAATAATTATGAGAAGAGCATGCCCAGACTACTACTGTTTCTTGACTCCGGATATTTAAAGGAGAAATATGTTGAGACTTAAGATTTAGGATTGACCACCCTTCCCAAAGTAGACATACCCCAACAAACCCAAAAATCCATGAGAGAGTGATAAATTAGATCTAGGGATCTGTTTGTTAAGACAAATCTGCACAGCAGTGGTTGAGTAATTGGCTATGCTATTCAGAGGGACTATGCTGATGCCAGAAACCTGTACTATTCTAGCAAAACACACCTGGGTGCTGTGGTTTGGCATTTACACTGGATGCTAGGCACTCATGTTGGAATCATCATTAATGCTTCCTCTAACAAGGTAGATACCTATGCCAATTTCCTAATTTAAAAATATCAATTATTTGTAGCATCTGCTTAATTATGTTACTCTTTCCTGAACTGAAGTCTCATGTGGGACCACCAAATATGTTCTTGTATTAACCCGTGGTATTTTGCCTCTATATGTTAAAATACATGATAAGGAAGACTTTACAGATAGAATTAAGATTTTGGACTTGCTGGGCATGCTGGTTCATCCCCATAATCCCAGCAGTTTCAAGGCAGGCAGATCACCTGAAGTCAGGAGTTTGAGACCAGCCTGGCCAACACGGCCAAACGCTGTCTCTACTAAAAAATATAAAAATTATCTGGGTGTAGTGGTGTGCCTGTGGTATTAGCTACTGGGAAGACTGGGGCAGGAGAATCCCTTGATCCTGGGAGGCGGAGGTTACAGTGAGCTGAGTTCACGCTACTGCACTCCAACCTGGACGACAGGGTGATAGACTTTGCCTCAAAAATAAAATAAAATTAAATTAAAATTAAATTAAATTAAATTGAAATGAAATAAAATGAAATAAAATAAAATAAATAAAATAATTTTCCTGGATAACCTGGGAGGCTGTAATGTGATCACATAGCTTTTGAAAAGGCAGAAAACTTCAGTCAGAAACATGAAACTAAACAAGAGGTAGGGGAAATTTGAAGCATGAGAGGAACTCAACCCACCATTACTGGGTTTCAAAATGAAAGGAACTCAAGACCAAGGCATGCAGCAGCTTTTAGAACTTGACACCAAGAAAATAGTGACCTCCATCAAACAACAGTAAGGAACAGAGTTCTGCCATCAGTCTGCATGAGCAAGAAAATCAATTCTTCCCTCGAGGCTCCAGAAGGGAATGCAACCCTGCCAACCCTGATGTTAGGCCCGTGAAACCTGTAATGGACTTCTGCCCTACAGAACCATAAATTAACAAATTTGTGTTGCTTTAAGCTCCTAAATTTGTGTTCATTTGTTATGGCAGCAATAGAAAACTTAACATAACTTTGTACATCTTATAATATGTGGATGCCTTTATTTCATGACCTATTTACTATATACTGTATTGTTTGACACTCCAATACATGAGAAAGGAAACTATCATCTTTTTACATTCTTCCTCCTCTACTATCTCCCTACTTCTGAACATTAGGCTAGTATACACTAAGTTTACATTAAGGTAAAGAGCAACTATGGGTTCACTAATACTATTTTCAATCTCCATACCTTTATATTTACATAATCAAGAGATTGAAAACATTTACAATCAACTCTACAATTATATTCAAATGCTTTATGTTTTGTCTATGGATTATTGTATAAAAACTAAAAGCCTAAGAATACACATCATCTACAGTATTTTAATAATGCAAATATGATCACTGCAAAACCAATGAATACTAGAGTAGTTCCACCTATACAATAATAAAGGCTTCCTCTGTAAAATATGTTCCATTGTCTTTATACTTCACTTTTAATCCATACATTACTTGCACCAAAGTCAAATGAACTGTTGTTCTTTCCATTCCATTAATTACTTAATTAAGTACTCTACCAAATATGTATTGAGTATCTAACATATTACAGGTACCCATCAAAGAATAAGGGCTTGCTTAAAATGCAAAAATTATCTGTTTTAATTGACTTCATATTTGAATAATTCATTATTTTTCAATTTTTTTAAAAAATTATTTTATTTTGACAGATAAAACATATGCCATAGTTACCATATCACTAAAACTTTTCAGTTTTGGGTTATACAAATTATGGAATTTTATATGTTCTCACTTCTAGGCCTCACATTTATTTTCATTTTAGTTTAATAGATGAATAGTATTTTCGTTAATCCTATTAAATTCTTTGTAGATTTCTTCTTAGTTTACTGATACATTTTTTATTTTGCTGTGGCTTACTTGAAATTTTTTTTTTTTTTTTTTTTTTTTTTTTTTTTTTGAGACAGGATCTCACTCTGTTCCTTAAGCTGGAGTGCAATGGCATGCTCATGGCTTACCACAGCCTTCAGCTCCTGGGCCCAGGTGATCCTCCCACCTCAGTCTCCCAGGTAGCTGGGACTACAGGCACATGCCATCATGCCTGGTTAACTTTTGTAATTTTTGTAGAGACAGGGTTTCGCCATGTTGTCCAAGCTGGTCTCGAACTCCTGGTCTCAAGCAATCTACCCACCTCGGCATCCCAAAGTGCTGGGATTACAGGCATGACTCACCATGCCTAGCCGAAAGTTATTTTTTTCAAAAACCAAAGGTAAAGACAAACTCAAGGCTTACTTCAACTTTGAGAAAATGTCTCCTACTAGTTCATTGATTATATCTTTCTGCCTTGTTTGTTTGTTGTCTTATTCTAGAATGTCTACTAGTCTTTTGTATCTCCTCTGATTGGAAACTGATACATCTCTTACATATTTGCTTATATTTTGCTCTTAATTTTCTGAGATAGCCTCCATATGTTTTTCTCATAAGAACAATTATATTTTTAATTTTCATGAATGTTTTATTCTTCTACTAATTGTTCTTTCCTCATAAATGTTTGTCAAAGTTGGGTACATATGTTATCTCTTCATATATCCCTAAATTTACTAATTAAAATTTTTTGTTTGCTTCTTTCTTTTTTTATTTTTTAAGTTATAAACCTTTTTCAGAATTACCTATGCTTCTTTTAGAGTTGACTTATTCTTTCTAGGTAAAGACTTTTTCCTTTTCCTACTGATTTTTCTAAAAATCTGGTAATTGTTGCTCAGTTATATTTAAAATGAAGGCCTAGATTTATTCATTTAGGTAGCTTGCATAGTTTCTTTTGCATATCTAGCCATTTCTATGAACCTGAGTGCTATCTATACGTCCATTTTCAGCAGCAAGTCGGGAATAATGATATGTTATACTTTAAGTGTCAGATAAGTTCAACTCTTCACCACCAAAAACAATGATCATACCACGTATCACACAATCCAAACTGAGGCAGTAGCCCGAGTCTGAAAAACCAGGCTCAATTGCATTAGATGCTTACCTGGTTTTCTACTTGAAGTAAAGACACTGATGTATACACTCCAGAGGTACCCAAAGGTGATGCGAGGACTCAATCAGAATGTATAAAAAGGCAAGTGAAATTCAATGAAGACAATTTTAAAAATTCGATAGGGATGATATTTTCCCCATCTTGTCCTCTTTTGTCCTTCTCGGAAGAGCAGTAACATCCTATTAGTCTTTGTTGTCTCTTTTATTTTGAGATATATAAAGGATACTTCTTTTGTATAACTTTTTTCCCTGAAATAAAATTTCTCAAGCCAATTTTCATAAGTTTTACTTTGAAGGAAAAATACCTTAGTAGGTTATATGTCATTCATATATATATTCTAAATGGCAAAAATTACTATAAATAAATTGTTTAAAATGTAGTCTAGACTATATTATTTCTCCCTGGGAATATATTGGCATTTTGGGCCAGTCAATATTTTGCTGTCCAGAACTGTACTATACACCAACAGTTATATAGCATCTCTGTTTCTCTCTTCAATATGTCCCCTTTCTTGTCCCTATGACAACCTCTAACAACATAGCACATTTTCCCTGTCCCTCAAGAGATAGGATTTAGACCAATGGCCTTACTATATCAACAGCCCAGCCAGCCCCATCATTTTCCAATAGGTATAATTGTAGTAATATACAGTATGTATTCTCTTAGTCTAACTACATTTTAAATAATTTGAGTACAGGAACCATTATTAACTGTGTTTCCCCTGGAATGACTAGCATGGTAATAGATGATGCTTATCTTTTAATGAATATGCTATTTGATGAACCTCATTCTGTCAAGTGTGGCATCAGTAACGGGTGTAACTATACTGGTTTATCTGTGGCTACATAGATTCTCAATATCAGGATTTATAAAAACTGAGATGTAATGGAAATGTGGGTGAGTGAGAGAGAGTGAGAGAGAATGTGGATGTGTTGTACTAAGTCACCATATACTGATTTCAGGCAATACCTAGGTTTTGAGAGATCCTAAAGAAAAAACAAAAGAAATTAAAACATTTGTAACAATATTTAAAACCTAGCTTGTGTTTATTAATATGCAAATTTAAATATGAAACAGAGAATCAAATCAGATTTGGGCAAAGCATTTATTGAGTAAATTTTATGTGACTGGCCAGCAACTGCAGTTAGCTGTAAAATCTGAATTCTGCCTTCAGGCTAAAACAGTCCAATATAATGCGATGCATGTGGGCTTTGTGATGAGATAAATATTAGAATTAATACCAGTTTCTATCATTTGGTGAGCAAAATTTAAAGATCTATACATTTGGAATGGGAATAAAAATTTGAAGACATACCAAGGTAAAACTTAAATATATCAGTTGACTACTCAAATAGAAAAGCTCAAAGTCCTGAAAGGTTTGTAAAATTAGAATTTAGCAGCGAGGGCAGGTGTAAGCCAGTTTGCCAGGGCATGTTCAAAGGTAGTAATTTATCTTTGGAAAGAACAGATTTAGATGATGGGTCAGAGGCCTCAGTGTTCATCCACAGACTACTTAACATGGAAGTTGTAATGTACAAAATGAAAATATTAGAGCAGTGAGCAATCAATACAAGTTTTTGTACCAATTAAGAATGGTTGCATTAGCTAGATCTTAAATAACTCTTCTTTAAAAAAATTGTCAAGTGACTTTCAGAATATATGTTATAAATTCTAATTCCCATGTATAAATCACACTGATAAATTGCAGTTGCATTACTTTGTAGATTTATTTGTAAACCATGGTCAATAATGGACTCTGCCCTATAAATACTATAATGTATGACAAAGTTACAATAATTTAAAAAACATGGCCTTTGTGAGAAAAAAGAAGGACTTTAACCAAGAAAAAGTACAGACAACTTATATGGATATTGGTAAATATGTAGAATAGCATGAACACAATATACTGAATATAGAAGAAATTATTTAGTTTATAAATAGCTTCATCAGCATTAGGTAAAATAAAAATAATATCTGTACCTTTCAATATATACCAAAATCAGACATAGATGATTTGAGTATTTGTTATTCACAAAGTAAAAATACATATTAGGGAAATCATCTTTTGGTAAATATTTACAGAATGTTATAGTAGAAAGTCCATTTTAAGAATGACACCATAGTCAAAAAGCATTGGAACACTAATTACATTTTTGCTCAGAAGAGTATTGGAAATAATTTGAACAACATTCCTGACATAATTACTAATTGTCTTTACTAAGTTTATATATCTCTGGATTTGAGTATAATTTTTAAATATTTAATTTTTTTTTTTTTTTTGAGATGGAGTCTCACTCTGTTTCCCACGCTGGTGATCTCAGCTCACTGCAACCTCTGCCTCCGGGGTTCAAGCGATTCTCCTGCCTCAGCCTCCAGAGTAGCTAGAACTACAAGTGCATGACACCATGCCCGGCAAATTTTTTGTGTTTTTAGTAGAGATGGGGTTTCACCATGTTAGCCAGGATGGTCTCGATCTCCTGACCTAGTGATCCTCCCCCATCAGCCTCCCAAACTGCTGGGACTACAGGCGCATGCCACCACATCCAGCTAGTTTTCATATTTAAGTTAAAATCTTTGTAATAATGAATCTGTCTGTTCAACAAAACATTACGGGAATTCAGGAACTACTTAACCAAAAAAGACTATAGTTACACTTCTATCTATCTAGATCAGTATACAAGCTTCACAAAATAGGCCCCAGAGCCTCACTTTTGTTTTTCTGGTTTATAAATCAAAATAAAATGATACAAATGGAATTTTCAACATTTACAAAATTTATAACTGAGTGATATTTTCAGATCTGGAACTAA
The DNA here is from genome assembly GCF_029289425.2 of Pan paniscus. Classification (NCBI taxonomy): domain Eukaryota; kingdom Metazoa; phylum Chordata; class Mammalia; order Primates; family Hominidae; genus Pan; species Pan paniscus. Next base: position 81,754,095 of record NC_073259.2, read on the forward strand.
AGTTATAAGATTTGCATTTTAGTTCCATTTATTCTACATATTTGGAATTTTTATTTTAGCCAGATAGCACATTTTCTTAATTATCAATATACATATTTTTCATTTTTCTAAAATGAGTATAATTTTATAATTTATAAATGTATTTTATGTGGTAGTAATGAATTTTTGTTTTTATCAAAGTTACAATTTAATTATAGTCATCTTAAAACAATTCAAGGCCATTTTAGATTCTAGAATATATGTTGTCTTATTCTTTTATTATTTCCACAGATATATAGTCAGTGTCTGCTCTGGGCTAGACTCTGTCTAGGTACCAAAGATGTAAAAAGTAATAAAACAAAGGTGGTCCCTGGTTGCCTGTGGCAGAGAAAAGTAACCAGAACATATATTTTTAAATTATTTATTAAACAATCCATTTCAGGCTTCTGTTAAGGTGGGGTAAAGACATGAGACTTATTTTCCCAATAGGAAAGGCTAGAAATTAGGGGCTGATACACACCAGCTAGTTTGCTCTACCATGTTGCTGGAACCAAAGCTGAGATTATTCCCTTGATGAACCAAAAAAGAGGAATGCAGCTGATGTTGCTATCACTCAAAGCAGAGACTGAAAACCTAAGTAGTCCTTCATATCTGACTGATTATTTCTATCTGGCATGTGTAAAGAGTCAATTCTGACTCCTCTCATTTCACTTAAACAAAATATTAAATATTCATATGTGGGAATTTACGTTTGAAGGATTCTGTAAGAGCCATTGGCTCCTCTTTGCGCTTTGACCAAATTGACCTGAGCTTCCATGGTATCTTAATTTAGTCACACAACTCTCTAGCTTTTGCATGTTGACATGCTGAGTCATGTTCTTCATGGCATATAGTGTCAGAGTGGCTAGTCTTAGCGGTCTTTTATGACACCATTCCAGACTTCTTCCTCTTTTAAGGTGGTTTTTGTCATGTTTACTTCTCCAGGTCATTTCAATCCACCAGAAGGGTTCTAGTAAAACTGGATCCCAAAAGATGAAAGGTAGAAGCCTTGAAACATTTCTACCCAGGGGATTCCCTAAACTTTATGCAGATTGGACTATCCCATTCCAGTAATCATAAAGTTCTCTAAAATGAGGAAAAGGAAAGGGCATGTTTATATTATGCAACGAATATCCCATTACACCCTTTCTACAGAATCATGGATGCTGTCAAGTGTGATACTCACAATTTGTAACAACTCTCTTGGGACAGGCATTTACCTAATCAGAATGGAATCTAATACAAACCTTACTCGAATGCTTATCAGTCTAGTCTACATGTCTAACATATGTATAACTAAAAGCTATGGTTTAGGAAATTCTAAGATAACTCCATTAGTAAAAATTGTAATATTCTAAAAGTGTTTAAATGCCATTATACCTTCTTAAAAACATAAAAATTAATAAATGGCCATTTTATGAACACTTCTCATCAGCACAATTACAATGCATGCATATTGGTAGCAGGGGTTTCGTTGAGCATAAATATTCTGGACATACAGTTTCAGGAAAGGATTTGTGAGAATTAATGTCACACTTGAATCTGGAAAAATAAATAGGGCTAAGCCATGAAGAACTAGGATTAGAAAACTGATGTAAATGTCATACACAAAAATCCCGAGTGAGAGGCCATGGGGTGTCAGAAGACTAACAGTCATTGAATCTGGCAGAGGTACAAAGTTCAGGAAGGGCAATTATTGGAAAATGATGCTAGAATTATTAATAGGGGTCAGATTAGAAAAACCCTTAGAAGTAATTATATAGATTTTGGGTTTTATTATGAAATTAGTGTAAGAAGTAAAATGTCTTAAACACAAAAGATGACAGGATAAAATTTGAGTTATTAGAAACTTAACTTTATAATATAAAGAGCTGACTAGAAGTTGTAGAATAGATGAAATGAGATCAGTTTTAGACCCTGCTTTATGTTTTATAACATGCCTTCAGGCTGAAGGTCCCTCTGCAGTGTGTCTACAGCAAATGCCTGGAGAGTTGTGATTGTTGATTTATGCCTGATTTCCTAAATCCGTGTGGTAATCCAAGCAAGCAATTCTGATGAAAGCAGAGCAACAAAGAAGATTCCTTCTTTCTCAACTACTGTACAGAAAGTCCTTGAGTGATATCGTTGTGTTCAACGTTGTTTTGTTATAACTTTAATGGGGAAAAAATGTCCCTCAATTTTTAGCCAGGAACACTGGTTATGTGGATTTTGCATATTCTCCCCATGTCTGTGAGGGTTTTCTCCAGGTACTCGGGTTTTCTCCAGTTACTCAGGTTTCCTCCCATACTCCAAAGCTGTGCACGTTAGGTGAATTAGCATGTCTAAACAGTTCAGTCTGAGTGAATGTGGGTGTATGTGAGTGTGTGCTGCAATGGAATGGTATCCTTTCCATGGTAGCTTCCTGCCTTGTGTCCTGTTTCTGGAATAGGCTCCAGCCACCTACGCATAGCCTTGAACTGGAATAACTGGGTAAATACTTATCTTACTTTTTAATTAATTTTTCTTAAATATCTGCATAGTTAAAATTTATTTCAATGTTTAATATTAATAGTGTTTTATGACTTTAAAGGGGAATATTTAAAAAAATTTAAACACAGTGTTTTGGTCTTTATTTAGAAGCTTTGTAACTTTTTTTGACCAGAAATATGCCTCATAAACTTAACTCTTGTCTACATCAATCAGGCTCTGATAAAATTAGTGTCACATGTCATTTTGCTTAACATCACAGTTTCCAAGAGCCTACAGAAAATGTTAAGTGTGGACTTACTGTTTATTTCAAGCTTTTTGAGTATGTGTATTGTACGTGTTGTAAGCTAACTTTGTGAGGGTAAAATATTATTTTCATTAATAACCTGTTAAAGAAACATTTTTTGCCAAAGAAAAAATCTAATCACAGATTGAGAATGATTTAGAGTTGGAAGACAGGCATCAAAACCTATGAAATGGAACATATTATTCAACTTTTAAATAGAAGAGAGATAAGCTGATTAGTGAAAAGCCTTTCAGTTGGTCTTCCATATTTATGGGCTCTGCATTCTTGGATTTAACCAATGGGATATAAACTATTCACACATAAAACAAGGATGTTTGTGTCTGTACTAAACAATTATAGATTTTTCTTACCTTGTCATTATTCTTTAAACAATAAAGTATAACATTATTTGTATAGCATTTACATTTTATTAGGTGTTATAAGTAATCTAGAGATGAAAAAGTATACAGGAGGATGTGCATAGGTTACATGCAAAGTACTACCTCATTTTATATAAGGGGCTTGAACATCCATGAATTTTGGTATTTGAGGGGTGTCCTGGAATCAAAGCTCCCCCACCACAACCCCCTGCACCTAAGAATACTGAGGGCTTCCAATTGTACATCATTGCCCGTTGCCATTTGTAATACAAATTTTTCTTAGGTTAACAACCCACATCTGTTGGGAGTAAAAATTATTTCATTTTTGTTTCATCACTTATTAATTACAATCACAGGTAGATTCAGTATCTATCCTTATTACTACGTATCTGTTCACCTTTGCTGAGGTGAACAGGAAAGGCTGGCTCAGGAATTATGCTGATGAATAAAACATCAATGACCTAGCCTCAGCATACCAGGAGGTCTGGCTATGAGGGAGAGAGGAAAGTGCAGGTCAAGAAGAGAAATGTTATGAAATTAATCTATGTGAAGCAGATAGATGGATGATTATGTTATGAGTTCCAAAGAGGTTTGATTGGATAGACTTGAGGCAATTTGTTCACATTTAGACCCAGAATTCTTAAATTTAGGGCATGATATTTGAAGCTGTGATAGTCTAGGAAACCTAAAACAGAAAAATAGTTAAACTTAGGTCACTTTTTTTGAGAAATATTCAAGCAGAGCATATCAGGAGTTATATGGTCTTCTCTGTGACAATTTTCTCATTACAAAAGGAATTTTGAGTAAATATTACCTTCAGTTCTTTCAATCCAAGGATTATGTGATTCTGTATTATAGTTTAGGGTATGTATTTACTTTATATATATATATATATTTACTTTATGTATATATGTATTTACATATTGTATATAGTATTATATATTATATATGTATTACTATATATATGTATTTATTATGTAAAAATATGTATTTACGTGAAGTCTTTGGATATCTATTTTATTCATGTAAATATTTAGGTAGACTAAAAGCATAGATATAAAAAGCACATCTACATAAAGGAAAAAAGTTTCAAATTGAATGACAAGAACATACAATAAAAATGCAAGTCTATAATTACCAGAAACACATATTCAATGAAACGTACAAAGGCATAATCTTAGATGTAATCGTATCTATAAATTGTCAAGATTTGCAGTGAATTTAGGATAAAACTATAAAATATCCAATTAGTAAGCCTATGAGAATAAAAATATCTCTGAATGAGATGTTATTACAGGTTTCTTATTTTTTTAATAACATCTTCCAGTAAAGACATACCCTGTCAATTTTGGATTGGGGAAAATCACCATATATTGCTACTCAATGTTCATCTTCATTCTGGAAATACACAACCATGTATGGATTTGTAAAGAATAAAGAAAATATCTTTTTTACTTAAAAGACATATCTTTTAGTAAGTCATAGTTAAATATGAGCCTATTTTGCCTTTTTGGTTTTCTAATTTGACTATACAGGCAGAAATTAAGGTCATCTAATATATTAAGAAAAGTTATGGAACACGTGAGTGCCATGGCTATTCTGAGTGTTAAATTTCTCACAAAAGACTGGGTACTGATGCTCAAAACAGTCTTTTCCAAAAATTATTTGTTTTGAACATTTCTTAAATTATGATATTTCTATTACTCTGATTATGAATTTGATTTGGGCTGCTAGAGAACAGCTGTTTGGCATTATTAATATAATTATAAAACCTGCTACTACAAATTCCTAGATTGGAAATAAAACAGCAAATAAAGTACCAAGAATATCAAATGATAGCACTTGCCTACCTATATTTTTTGTTCTTAGAGGTTATATCTGTTTTCTGTCTGTTTTGTGAATATAGCTTAAGGCATTGACAGATCATTGACTCTATGAGGTGTTATTCTGTACAAGTAGGCCTCTTATCTTTATTATTCAATTTGCAAGTAACTAAGGACCTTTTGTATTTCCTCTGTCAAAGATGATCCTGAGAGCACATAATGATATTCTCATTGGTGTACAATTGTTCCATCTTTGAAGAGGTTAGTTATACCATTTACAACATTCTTGGAATGCATATTTTCTAAAAAATGAACACATGTAAAATTTTTTAAATAAATAAATGTATTACCTCATACCACAATAATACATGTGAGGTAGCTGCCAAATTGTTAAATCACTAATGACATTAGGAACTCAGGTTCCATTCATCCTTAGTGTGTCAGCTTAGTTAGCCTCATTGTGATACTGAAGGTTTGTCAGACTTCATATCCATGCAAAGTGTCCAATCAATGAAGGCAGATTATCTCCTTTCTTTCCCTGTAATATATTTTTTATCACAGAAAATATTTCCCAGAATCCTCTCATCAAACTCTCTCTCAAAAAAATGTGTTTTAATGGTGTTGCATCACTTCCCATTTATAAACAAATTTTGCTAAGGAAAATGGCATTGTTATAATTAATTATAGATGGTTGTTTAGAAATTCCAGATTACCCAAATATAATTCTGACATTACCATTACCAAGGAAGAAGTTATTGGTATTCATAAATCAGTTTATCTCAGAACCATGAACCAGCCTAGCTGAAACATTTCAAGTCAGAGGATGAATTGTTAAAAATTAAATAGAAGTCATTTTCTCTGTTCTTTATGAATTTAAGACTTTTGAAACCAACCAAAATGTACATAAGAAAAGTATATGTAGAGTCAATACACGTATAAACCAATTTAATAATGAAAAGTAGCCATCAAAGTATCTAGTATAGTATACTAAATTAATTTTACTAGTACATTTTATTTAACACATTATAACCAAGATGTTTTTACTTCAACATGTAATTAAATTTGAAGAATATTTTGAATATATTTTGCATAATTTTTCATACTAAGTCTTTGGAATCGAGTGTGTATTTATGCTTAAAATACTTCCCAATTTGGGCTCACCACATTTCAAATGTTTAATAGATATGTGTGGCTAGAAGCTACCAAATTGAAGAGCTCAGTAAATCGTTTTAGAAACTATAACTTTTGTAGTTAACATGCCAGTTTGATACTCCTAACTACAATTCCCAGGGAATAATGCATACATGTTAAGAATGATGTAGGTGGCCAGGCGTGGGGAGGCTGAGGCGAGCGGATCAAGAGGTCAGATCAAGACCATCCTGGCTAACACAGTGAAACCCCATCTCTACTAAAAATACAAAAAATTAGCCCAGCGTGGTGGCAGGCCCCTGTAGTCCCAGCTACTCGGGAGGCTGAGGCAGGAGAATGGCGCGAACCCGGGAGGCGGAGCTTGCAGTGAGCCGAGATCGCACCACTGCACTCCAGCTTTGGTGACAGAGGGAGACTTGGTCTCAGAAAACAAACAAACAAACAAACAAAAAACCAGAATGATGTAGGTATATTTAGAAGAATTTAACAATGGCTTTTCTAGAAGAGTCATCTATTCTACTTCTGAACTGAATGATCTTAGACAAACTATTTTATCTGTATAGGTCTCAGTCAATTCATCTGTAAGATGGGGATCATAATTCTACCTAGTAACAGTGTTATCAGATTGTTATGAATATTAGGCAAAATGTTCACAGATAAAGCACATACCATCATGATAAACAAGCTCTAATTATAAAATCAGTGACATTAATTGTTGAAAATTAATTCAAAATTGTTAGCTGAATTTTTTTTCTGTTTTTTTCCAAAAAGGAATGTCATCATTTACATATTTAAATCAATATTTCCATATTATGACTCCCAAGGGCTAAATATAAGTATTTTGCATTTACGATTTAAAACCATGCTAGATAACAAATATATAATTAGGAAAACATAAGTTTTGATTCTGTCAGAGTTTATTCTCACTTTATGAGTCATAGAACATACAGGAAGTTCTTTGCAGATAATTGCTCCCTGTGGTCCAGAAGTTAACAGATTGAAAGTAATAGCACATATTTCTCAGTACCTATTTAATTGACTCAGTATACTAAGTATGTAATAACTCCATAATATTCAAATGTTTCAGAATATCTGTCTCAAATCAATCCTATTCAAGGTAGTGCCCAGAAAAAGATTTAAAAAAAAACAACAGGTCCCAATTAGATACATTTTTCTATTTAGCTAAAATCTAATCTGCTGGAAAATTAAATCTTTGAAAGCAGCAAATCTTACCTTTGGTATTATTAAATGACTTGTGGGCTCTCTAGCTAAAAGAGAGTAATATGAGTCATAAGCCATTGTATCTTTTGCTATGATGTGGGTCTTGAAAGCAAGGGGAATAGAATAAGTTAGAAATGAACAGATAAGTGAAGTTTAGGGGACATGTTCTTACTTTTTCATTTCCAGAAAAAAAGAGTAACAGAATAAATAAATCTGGCTACAACTGGAAAAAAAGTCAATAAATCAAATTCAGAAATTTTGCTATCATTACATTAAATATACTGATTGTGTGATGAGTACTGTGCAAAAAGGATGCAGGTATTTTGATAAAGATATTTCACATAAATCAGTCAAAATATATGTCTCGACCTGTTTGTGTGACAAAAAGCATTAATTTGCTGCAAAGAGATTCTCAATATTTCATTCAAAGGTTTTTTTCTTATTAATAAAAGTTGCTATCACTGCACAGGGATACATTGTTTGAATGCTTAGGTTGATAGTGGGAGAAATACATGGTGGAACTAATAGAGATACAAATAAAATGAAACCAATATAACTCGTGTTGCATTTCCTACTAGATATGATAAACATTATATACAAATAAAGAATTAGCATAAAAATTAGAAAAATATTTTTTAAACTTACAGCATATATTTCAAAACATGACAAAAATACATAGAAGAAATGATGTCGTATTTCTTCAAAATCATTTTTGGGGTTAATATTTATTTTGTAATATTATAGAAAACAAGGAACTATTTGTTTCATGCTTAGGGAATCTAGATATCTTAATCTGACCCTGCTCATTATGCAGAAAATGAGCCATGTATAGATTTGGGCCTGATTGACTGTGAACAAATTAAAGAAACTACTTCAGGTCCCTCAAATTGTTAGGGCTATTAAGTCTGAAATAGGATACAGAAAATAAATGATCTTCTACCAAAGTCATTTCAGGGCCTCTTAGGAAGGAGTTGGGTTGGCTTGGGTTGAGAAAGGTCAACCAAAAAACTAAGATCAAATGCAACAGAAGGCAGCATCAGATTCAACAGAATGGAAGGATTTATAGTGGAGAGGAGGGGAGAAATGGGGATGGTTAACAGGTACAAAAATATAGTTCGATAGAATGAATAAGATCTGGTATTTGATAGTACAACAGAATGACTACAGTCAACAATATTTTATTGTACATTTTAAATAACTAAAAGAGTATAAATAAAATGTTTGTAACACACACAAAAAGAATAAATGCTTGAGGCGACAGATACTCCATTTACCATTACGTAACTGTTACTACACATTGTACTCCTGGATCAAAATATCTCATGTACCCCCAAAACATATATAGCTACTATGTTTCCATAAAAAATAAAAATAAATAATAATATAAAAAGGGAGGTAAGGAAGCATTTTCCTCTATACTCATTAGTCTGTGTGTTTCTGCAAAGGAGTGAACTGTTTTTCTTGACCAGTTCTTCAATAGAAAGAGAAATCCAAGAGTTTGCCTGCATGTTTTTAACAGTCTAGCAGAATGTTTCCTGACTACAAGAGACTAAAGAGATCAATTTAAAACTATATGTGATCTTTTATTAACAAAAGAAAATTCATGTTGCTAACTAATTTTTGAATCTTGATCTTGGCTATCAAGAAACTCAGAGATAAACATTTAACTACTTTTAATTATTATACATTTTTTTCATTTCACAATTTATTGTGTAGATCTTTTCATATTCACATGTTTAGATGTAATAGGGTATGTCTTGGGTACTGAGAACCAGTAAGAAGTGACTAGAAACACATGAAAGCAAACGGACCAACAAAAAAAGGCTGAGTTTCAACCTCAACTCTTTTTTGCTAAAAATTATCTCTACAAAACTTTCCAATTAGCAACAGCTACAACAAAACAGCAGCAGTGAACATTTATTGAATATTTGTATATGTGACTGACATGATTATTTTATTCAATACTCACAATGACCTTTAAGATATATACTGTGGCTATTCTCATTTTACTGATGAAGAACATGAGGATTAGAACAATTAACTTGCCCAAGGTCACAGAACTAGCAAAGTGGTGGACTCAGTATTTAAACTCTGGACTGTCTGACCCCTACAGCACATTCTTAATCAGTTTGTCTTCCCATTACTGGGTATATACACAAAGGATTATAAATCATTATACTATAAATATGCATGCACATGTATGTTCATTGCGGCACTATTCACAATAGCAAAGACTTGGAACCAACCCAAATGTCCATCAATAATAGACTGGATAAAGAAAATGTGGCACATATACACCATGGAATACTATGCAGCCATAAAAATGATGAGTTCATGTCCTTTGCAGGGACATGGATGAAGCTGGAAACCACCATTCTCAGCAAACTATCACAAGAACAGAAAACCAAACACCGCATGTTCTCACTCATAAGTGGAAGTTGAACAATGAGAACATATGGACACAGGGAGGGGAACATCACACACTGGGGCCTGTTAGTGGGTGGGGGGCTAGGGGAGGGATAACATTAGGAGAAATACCTAATGTAGATGATGGGTTGATGGGTGGAGCAAACCACCATGGCATATGTATACCTATGTAACAAAACTGCACGTTCTGTACATGTACCCCAGAACTTAAACTATACCTTTAAAAAATGAGTTATGTACATGAATACTCAGGTTGAATAATTTATATTTAAACTAAAAATGGAAGGAAAGCCACATCCTTAGTGAGAGTACAGCATTCAATTAGATGAATAAATCTTTTTTATTTTACCATTCCTTTTATCAGTTACATTCACTATAATTACCTTGTATGCACCTTATATTCAGATATACTTAGTATATTATTAATTTAATAAACATATTAGTTATGAATACATATGGATGATATTCAGATTATATCTAAACAGAGTAGATCTAGTTTATTTCCAGGCTAGTTATATTGAGTTGAAAACATACTGTGCTACAATAAAAATAATTTAAAATATACTGATTAGGTCTTTGATCAAAGGCCTTTATTCTTCAAGCTGTTAGAGAGGAGGTTAACTAATTTATTAGTGACTGTTAGGAGTACATGAATATGAGATATTAGTTAAGCCCAAAGAAAAGGAAGTTGGTTTATTTAGCATTTAGCTTTCTTCGTATGCTCCTTAATTATTTGTTGCAAATTTCAATACAATCTACTTATTGCTTTATTTGCTTCCCTGTGATCATTAATTTTGTTGCCAAAACAAGAATTTTAGGTTTGCATAACATATAATTTCTAAATAGTGTGCACACATTACTTTACCTCTCCCTCACAACATCCATGTACAGTAGGCAGAGTAGAGCTTATTTTCTAATTTATTTACTGATCATGAAAATGAGACTTAGTCAATCTGGTCAAAATCCTTGGCTACAAAGTAGAACATTTAGAACCAACCACAGGCCTTTTAATTTCATACCATAGGCTCTTCCCCAACACATTCTATAAACAATTTCTAGCTTCTAAAGTTGTAAAGCCATATTTTTGTTTTATCTACACCTTGGTGAGGTATTCGTAATTTCAGGACGGTACTAATAAAGTGAAAGTAGAAAATGTGAAAATAAGAATTTTTCAAATTCTTGTTGTAAAATATCAATTTTGCTCCACTTCTCAACTTCATTAGTCTCAACACAACCATAAAATCAAGACACATCTACAATATATAAAACACTTGGTAATATAATACATTATGAGTATACAATACTTAGATATCAAAAAGAGTATTTTATCTTTCAATCTAAAACTCCTAACTTTATGTACCAGTTGTAGTCATTTTTTCCTTAGAAATATGTTCCCCAAACATCATAAAATTTTAGAAATGTAAGCAAATCATACATTATAAAACATTTAGAGTTGTAAGAAAGCAGATTGAAAAAATAAAATGTAATTTGTCTTTCTAGAAATAACAGTGATTAATATTTTAAATGCTATTTTAATATTTAAAATTATTATCAAATAAGTATTTCACATTCATATTTTATTGCATTTTTGTGTGTTCATATATTTATAAATATTTATAATATTTTACATGTGCCTATGCAGCCATCTACATATAACAATGTTTACATAATTAGAAACATTGTTTTATTTTATTTATTTATTTATTTTGAGACAAAAATCTCACTGTGTCACCCAGGCTGGAGTGCAGTGGCATGATTTTGGCTCACTGCATCCTCTGCCTCCTGGGTTCAAGTGATTATTTTGCCTCAGCCTCCCGAGTAGCTGGGACTACAAGTGCACCACACCTATCAAATTTTTGTATTTTTAGTAGAGATGAGGTTTGACCATGTTGGCCAGGCTGGTCTCAAACTCCTGACCTCAGTTGATCCACCCGCCTTGGCCTCCCAAAGTGCTGGGATTACAGGCATGAGCTACCACACCAGGCCAGAAACATTGATTTAAATATGGTCTCTCTTACATAGTATGGCATTGTAAAAATGTTTCTGTTATCCAATTTTTTCAAATATTATTAAGAATTATTTTTAGAGTATACAAAAATACTGGAGACTTGACACAGCAAGACTGACACAGCCGTTCCACAGTGGCTGAACCTTAAATTGCTTTTTGGTATAGAAATATCTGATATACTAAATCCCCATTTTTCCTCTCCCATATCTGGTCATCTAGCATCCATCCAGTTTTCTCCCCTCCAATGCATTTCATAAAAATAGAGTGCTTTTTACATTCATTTTTGATAATACTACTTCCCTAAATTGCTGCCCATTTTTCTCAAGGTATAAATTAAGACTTTGTCAGATCATACAAGGCACTGCATGAATTTGCCCCCCATGGTTTTGTCATTCTCCTAACAAACCTCCCTATTCTCACAATGCAGTTCCAACTGCATTGGTCAACCTCCCTCCCACACCAGGAATAGCATATGCATCTTTCTGTCTGCCAATAATCCTACACAAGTGTTATCCTGGCTAATAACAGCCAGAATAGTAGCTAACACTTGAAAATCTTGTGCAATAGATTGAAAAATACTAATTGCTGCAGGCTGAATAGTGTTTCCTTGAATACATGTGTTAAGTCCCTAACTCCTCATGTGACTGTATTGTAGAAAGAGTCTTGGAAGAGGTGATTGAGGTTAACTGAGGTCGTAAGTGTGGAGTTCGAATTGATAAGGCTGATCCTCACATAAGAAGAGGAAGAAACAGCAGAGCTCTCTCTTTCTCTACTATGTGAGAACACAGCATGATGGCTATCTTCAAGACAGGAAGAAAACCTTCACCAGGAACAAAACCCTACCAGAAATGTTATCTTGGACTTTCTAACCTCCAGAACCATAAGAAATAAATTTCTGTTGTTTAAGCCATACAGCTTATGGTATTTTGTTATAGTAGCCCAAGAAGGTTAAGACAGATTTTGGTACTAAGGAGTAGAGTTTTCGTGTAAAAAATACCTAAAAATATAGCAGTAGCTTTGGAACTGGATATTAGGTAGAGGCCAGAAGAGTTATGAAGTATATGCTAGAAATACATATAGATATTATAGGAAATTTTGGTGATGTCTCAGAAATAAGAAACAGATTACTGGAGGCCGGGCACGGTGGCTCACGCCTGTAATCCCAGCACTTTGGGAGGCTGAGGTGGGTGGATCACCTGAGGTCAGGAGCGCGAGACCAGCATGGCCAACATGGTGAAACCTCATCTCTACTAAAAATACAAACATTAGTCAGGTGTGATGGCATGCACCTGTAACCCCAGCTACTCAGGAGGCTGAAGCAGGAGAATCACTTGAACCCAGGAGGCAGAGGTTGCAGTGAGCCAAGATCACCCCATTGCAGTCCAGCCTGGGCAACAAGAGTGAAACTCCATCTCAAAAAAAAAAAAAAAAGAAAGAAAATAAACAGTTTACTGGAAACTGGAGGGAAGCTAAGACTTGTTATAATGTGGCAAATAACTTACCTAAGTTGTGTTCTAGTATTTTGTGGCAGGTAGAAGTTGTAAGCAATAAAATGTTTAGCAGAAGAGATTTCTAAGCAAAGCATTGAAGGTGCAGCTTAGGTTCTTTTTATGATTGTAGTAAAATATGAGAGGAAATAGATGAATTGAAGATGGAATTGGTGATTAAAAAGGAACAAGAACTCAGAGATTTGAAAAATTCTCAGTTTATCTATGATACAAAAATGAGAAAGCTTGTTCTTTAGAGAACACTAAGAATGTGGCTGAATAACCATTTGATAAAGAGATCATACGTGTGATTCATGGACTTAATTACCCATTTAAGCAGAAGCCAGGAATAGAGATAGAATTACACCAGCAGAAACACTGCCAACTGGGACTAAAAGGGGCAGAAAAAAAAAAGAGATAAAATGAAAGAAAGTGTCAAACTTTTTAGATCCTACATGACCCAATCTTACAACTATTCTACTGTAAATGCACTATTCTTCAAAAAAAAAGAAAGAATGACCTTGAAGGTAATTCAGAGATCATCAGTGCTGCCTCCTCAGTTTCAAAGGATGGGTCGAGTGCCTCTGTTTTAATAAGCTAAACAGTCTCCAGCCAGAGATGTGGGTGAGGGGTTGCCTAAAGCCTTGAGTGTGGGATCCCCTCCTAGCAGAGTGTTGGGAACATGACAACTGCTCAGTAAAGCCATAGGAGCAGATTGTCACCCTAGTGGGTCCAGAAGACAGGGCAGCAAGCCAAAGAGGATTATTCTCAAGTCTTAAGTTGTAACAACATTTGTCTTGCTATGTTTTGGACTTGCTTAGGACCCTTCACTCTCTTTTTTTCTTACTTCTTCCTTTTGAAATTTTGGAAACGAGTAACTTGCCTGGTTTCACAGCTTCAGAGCTAGAGAAGCTTAAGAAAAATTTTGCCTCAGGATGAACTGTACCTTAAATTTTACCCATAACTGATTTAGATAATATTTAGATGAAATTTTAGACTTCAGACCTTAGAGTTGATGCTGTAACGACAAGACTTTTGGGGCTGCTGAAATGGAAAAAATGAATTTTGCATGTGATAAAAACATGAATTGAGCTGGCAAGAAGGCAGGAAAATAATGCTGTGGAAAGAACTATATCTTGCCAAAATTCATAGTTGAATTCCTAACCCCCAATGTAGCTATATTGGAGTTAGGTTATTTTAAAGAGGTAGTTAAGGTTAAGTGAGGTCATAAGAGTGTAACTCTAATCCTGTAGGGCTGGTACCCTTATAAAAAGATGAAGATACACCAGAGCTCTCTCCCTCATGTGAGAACACAATGAGAACACCACTGCCTGCAAATCAGGAAAAAAGCCCTCACCAAAACCAAAACCCTGCCAGAACCTTGATCTTGGACTTACCAGACTCTAGAACTGTGAGAAATAAATTTCCGTTGTTTAAGCCAAGTGTATGGTATATTATTATAGTACCTAAGGGGCCTAAAATACCAATTTACTACAACCCTGCATAATAGATCAATTAAATATAATGGCATATTTCAGATTAGAACACAGACATTTAGAGACATTAGGCAACTTACTCAATAGTCAAATGACTGGAATAGAACAAGGCCACTTGACTTTCCTTAGGAAGCTCCTATTCATCCTTCAGGGATCAGCTTAAATAACATCTTCTTAAAGGAAGTACAGCTGAACCCTGAACTAAGTTAGATAAGACTATTTTATGTCCTTAAATTGCAAAATATATTTCTATTTTAAAATTAGTATTCAATATTTATTTGCATGTTGGTTTAGTTTCCTTATGCCTCATTTTGGAATCTCAGAACTGTAATCCCTCTCTTCTTTACCTCTCTATGCCAGCTACTATTGCAGTGGTCTCCACTTAGTAAACTTCAAAAAAGACTTCTTGAGTAAATAAACTCTTGACACAGTTGTTAAATATTTCATTGAAGTGTGTATATAAATTTGGAATTGTTGATAAAATATATTATTATACCTGATGGTTAATTTTATGTATCAACCTGACTGGGTCATGAGGTGCCCAGATATCGGGCCTTGAAACTCAGACTGGAGCTTCAGCACTGGCTTTTCTCCATGTCCAAGTTGCAGATGGAAGACCACAGAACTTCCCAGTTTCCATCATTGCATGAACCAATTTCTTATAATAAATCTCTTTTTCTCCATCTGCCTCTTTCTCATTTTATGTACACACACACACCCCCCCACACACACACACACACACATACACACACACATATCCTATTGGTTATGTTTTTCTGGGGAATCCTGACCAATACACTATATATTTAAAATATTAGTTTTTCTATTTATTAAATTTTATTTGAAATTATGAAAAAAAGAAAAGTATGAATCACTAAACATCAAAATCCTATCACAAGAAATGGCTACTTTTTATTTCTTAGATATTTATAAAATGAAAGGCTCAGTCTAGCTATTTAAAAGTAGCATTTCTTATTAACACATTCTGATTATAAATAAAATGTATGTTGATATATAAAATTGAGAGGTCATGGTGTAATGGGAATTAGATTAATGCCATAAACTAGCCCTGGTCTGTGCTATGAAAAGGTATGAGATGAAGTCAGAATTTACACTATCTTTCTACATGGGTTGTTCTTAGCAAGCCAAGAAATTAATTTAAAAGTTGACTAGAACAAGTACAAAGTCTTTAGGCCTAAGAATAAGTAAATTAAAACTTCTATTTGCAGCTGGGAGCTCTCACAAAAAATACATACCTACATGTATGAGCATGCAATCATCTATACTAAAGATCACAATCTAAATCTATGAACCATATAAGGAAATGAACTAAAATGTGAGTTATCAAATTCAATATGCAGAAAAATTAGCTCCCCAAACTGGAAAACACCTATATAATAACTCCAATGAATATCCTCAATTTCAATCATCTCCTAGCCTATTTATTGTTTTCTTTTTCTGAAGTTTTCTTATGTTTTCTAAAAAATGTTCTCTTTATCACTAAATCAAGATGTCATTTTGTCAATTTTGGGCTTTACTGCTTCTAAAGAACTTATAATTCTGCAGTTGCAGTTTTAGCTTTCTATTATTTTCCCTGTGATTTCTCTTGTGATTCTCTCATAATTTTCTGCTTCTTCTTTCCCAGAGGACAAATCGTCATATTATTTTGAAACTATGAAGAAGTTTCTTAAATTCATAGGAATCAAGATGCATATTCCCCCAAGGCTTTAGTGTAGTTCTCTCTTTTCATTCCTCTTTTAGTTTGTTTGTTTACCACATATAGCTTTTTTTCCCTCCTTTATGTGTCTTTGACCAATGTACTAATCAAGCATTATTGGTATGCAGATTGGCTCAGGTGAAGGGAGGCTAAAATTACTTCCCAGATCTAAATGTAGAGAGTCATTAGATGTAGGATTCTCAGATTATTTTCTTCTTTGCCTCTTTCAGAGTGTGGCCTTCTTCTGTAGCTGCTGTAATATCCCAGTGTAGTACATAGAAGTATTAAAATCCCTACTCTCTGTAGTTGGCAGAGAGTTCCATGTTTCAAACACTGCCTGTAAAACTGTACATATTTTATTCAAGATCTTAGTTAATGCCTTCCATGTGATAAGTGATATGGATTTATTAGTAAATAGAGCAGACAAAAAGTCTGCCCTTCTGTAATATATAATCTACTTAGAAAAGTTCCCAGGATGTAACATGTTAATGCCAGTCATTCTATCTACTTCCATTTCTTACCATTGTTCTCTGAGAGTTATAAATTTAAATGGGAGTGGAAACATATGTAATGGAATAAAAAAGACTTTAGATGGATTAAAAAGTTGCAGCCACACAGTAGTGCATATCTATATAATTTTCCTACTGTTTTAATCCATGAGTTTTTGAGTTTAGGACATGTACCATGTTTTATTTTGTTTCTTAATTTTGTTTGAGGGGCATCCATTTTATGAAATGAAGCCCAGTAATGCCAAAAAACAAAACATGAATAATGCTTTACTCTTAAAATAGGTTGGTTGATTTTAGAGTTATCCATTGTTTTCCCAGATTCCTTCTTTCTTTATTATTATTAGATTTATTATTTTTCCTTTCATTTTATTTATCTTAATAGTTATTTAAATGAAAGATAAAATAGATTGTGTCAGGATATTTTCCCAAACTCAATTTTAAATCAGAAGTTCTAAAGCTACATTTTCAAATAGTCTACATTGTTAAAAGCAGTATAACAGGCAATTTAAAAGTGTGCTCTCAGGAGTCAGTGTTTCATTGAGCATGTAATATTTACTGTAGTGTAGAAGCTGTGATACTTTCTTAGGTTACTTCACCTTTCTGTGACTTGGGTTCCTCTTCTGTAAAACTGAGTAATGACGCCATCCATTAATCCATTGCATAAATTAAATAATAAAATAACTTGTAGAACACTCAAAAAATTGTCAAGTGAATACCTACATTATCATTAGCAGATTACTATTATTTTTCTAATTGCAGCACAAATTCATCAATGCAACAAATGCCTATTTTATGTTATGGAGAGTAAGTGATAGAACGCATGTATGGTACTTAGCAGAGAACCTGGGAAACAGCGATCCATGAGGGTTAACAAAAACAACAATAATGATACCATTATCATTATGTACTTTTGTATACGTGTATAAGAAAAAGAAGCAAAAGGTAACATATACAATGCAAAATGTTAGGTTACTACTGAAAAGCTTTTCTTTCTTTTCCAAAATAGCACTATAATGTAGTTTTTAACTCTCATATTGAACAAAATAATCCAAGCATATTGCATCAAATTTCTGAGAGCATGAGCCTAACTTAGACCCCAATATACACTTTCAGAACTGATACCAATGCGCACGCACGCATGCGTGCACACACACACACACGCATACACACACACACACACACACAGAGAGAGAGAGAGAGAGAGAGAGAGAGAGAGAGAGAGAGACATACACAACACAAACACATGCCAGGTCTTTATTCACTTAAGATTTAGAACAGTGAAGACTTTCTTAGTTAGGTGCTTTGTGAAATTTAATTTCTAACCCACAGATGTAAAATTTTGCTATATCATGGAAAAATAACATATCTGGGAAAGCTATACATGTATCTGGGAAACTATAATGTACCTGGGAAAATAATGTATCTAATAACCTGGAAAGTAGATACAAGGAGGTATCTCCAAGAGGCTTGTCATCTTGTGGAAAATCAAGAGTGACATAACAGGCATTGAAAATAATTTATGTGACTCCAGACCGCAAGGAATTTTTTTAGCTAGCTAGTTTTACTGGCTTCTAAAGCTACTAATGCAATAAGTGATTTAATGCATTAATATCTTTGTGGGTTTTCAACATTCTGCATAACTTCTATGGAATTCTGTGGAAACAAATCTGACATATTTACTCAGTGATGGTGGTATAAAATAATTCCAACAAAAAGTAATTTAATTTCTATTATGATTTTAACCTCACAACCAATCTATGGAGGGAATATTATCTCCAATGCAGTATATTAGAAGGAAAAGTTTTTTTCATAAATAATTTATGGTAGAGTGAAGCAAGTTTAATTTGGAAGCAAGGACCCTTCCCTAACACTAAGTTGATTCCCAAACATAGAAAAAAATGCAAGTAAAAAATTTATACAAAAAAGTTTTACAACTGCAGTGAGGTGTTGTTTCTCCATACAAAAATATTTTTAAAAATGAACAAAATATCTCATGCTATGTTCAAAACATGTCTTTTTTCCCCTATGAATTAAACAGCATCCCAAATATCCATTTCATAAAAGATGCAAAGGAAAGTCTCTTTGAATTACGGAAAAGTTTTCCCAGGCCTATTCTCAACTCTGCAAAGAAAACTGATTATTTTTATTCCAAGAACTGTTTTACTTTAGTCTTTGGATAATAAACCCTATGTATGACAGCCTTGATGTACATTCCAGAAAAAATATGTATTTTCATTTGTTCTATATTTGTTTTTCACCTTTTACCTAAGCCACATATTTGTATGCACTCTTTTAGCACTTCTGAATCTGCTGATGTAGATTCATTTTTAATGTTATATAAATTTTCATTACAGTGTATGTATGCTAGTTGTAGATGAATTAGAAGACAAAACAGTTAATTAACAGAGAAAATGCATTGTGTGTTGAAAGTTGAGTTATAGGAAAAGCAAATCAAGGAAAGAACATCAAGAGTGCCTGCGAGTTGCTGTAGGAGTGACAGAAGACCTCACTGAGAAGGTGACAGGATAAAACTGAGAGTGTGAAGGAGCAAGGGCTGTGGCTATCAAGGACAAAACAGGTGCCAAGTGATAATAAGTCTATTAAACACTTAATAGAATAGTCAGAGTAACTGGAGGTGAAGGAGCCAGAGAGAAAGTGATAGAGATGTGGTCAGAGATGTAACAGGTGGCTGGATTCTCGTAACCCATTCTTCGCTCCTTGACTTGACTCTGAATATCTGGGGAGCCATTGGAGAGTTGTGAGCTGACATATATTTATAGAATCACTCTGGCTCCATTTTGAAAATAAATTCAAAGTGAACAAGAGCCAAAGCAGCACAACAGTTAAGAGGCTTTTGCAATTATCTGGACATGTCAGTAATGGCAAAGTTTATTAAACATTTATTACTCAAGGTCTTAATTTTTAAAATTCCTATTGAAGTTAAAAATTCTCAATTTTAAATACCAACTAAATCTTCAAGTCTTAGAACGTATGAATAGTTGCTTCCTTACCTCACTCTTATGTTCATTGCACAGAGGCAAGCATGTTCATGACCTTAAGGTGCCCCCATCCCCAGTATATTTTGCTCCTTATTTCTAAATCACATATTTTTCATGCAGTCTCTTTTCAGCTTTGGACACTATTTTTAGGCATTCTACAATGGAAAATAAAAATTTAGCCTTCTTACCTCCCCTTCCTACTGACACACATGATACACACATGCTTATAAACATACATCCCATTAGCCTATTTTATAAATATAGTCAGATTTAGCTAGACAAAATATCCAGCAATTCCTTATATAAAATTTGTTTTTCTAATATTTGCATATCTTAAAAAATGTTGGAATGAAGGGCCTTGTTCACATA
The DNA here is from genome assembly GCF_029289425.2 of Pan paniscus. Taxonomy (NCBI): domain Eukaryota; kingdom Metazoa; phylum Chordata; class Mammalia; order Primates; family Hominidae; genus Pan; species Pan paniscus. Next base: position 81,774,450 of record NC_073259.2, read on the forward strand.
TTTAGCAAGTGTGTTCAGTTATTGCCTTATGACAAATTTATAGAAAGGAGAGTGCTGGGATGCAAAGTATGTACATTTTAATTATCAATATATGGAGCCAAATTGCCCTTCATGAAGATTGTATCAATTTATAGACCCAATGGTACCATTAATACTTGCTGGTACTTCCTGTCGAGAAAAAATTGGCCACATCTAATTTTAAAGTTGATCTCTTGTTATGTAACATTTGATTTTAATTTATTTTATACTGTAAATTTTCTTAATTTCCTGGAATATTGTTAACATTCTAGACTCTGTGCACGTGGAAAGAAAATGAGCTTCAAACTACAAAACAGAAGTGACAAGATATATACCTAAAGTATTCCTGAATAAAATTACTACCTCAAAAGCAGAATTCTCTAACTATCAGAGAATGTGCCTGAAGACTAGTGATTTCAAAGGGTTCATGCTGACCCAAGCCAGTTTTTTTTACATATTTGGAGTACTAATCCTCGATTTCATTAGAAATGCAATTTATTGCACAAATGAGCATAGTTTGTTAGAGAATAATTTTAATTTTTCACATTATACTGAAACTATATCATTGTAGGCTATGTAGATATAACACATCCAATCATAATAAATTTTGATATGGTTAAAACACTGGTTTTTGTTGTTGTTGTTGTTGTTGTTTGCAAAACTTGAATGACTCTTCCCAGATAATATGCATGCATTTCTTAGCCTTTCATTTTCCCTTTGTGTGATTTGGTTAGAAAAGAGAGGCAAGTTGAACTCTAATTATTTCCACATCTATTGTTGTGAATTTTAATATATTTACAGACTAGTATAATTGTATACCACTTTTAAATTGAAAAGTATATTTTTTCTGAAGAAATCATACTCAAAATATGACAAGAAAATATGAGGCTCTCATAAACAAACTGTGATAAGTCATGTTTCAACCATAAACAGGAAAACCATGTCATCCCCTCCTTTAGTAAAGTATGCCACTTATTTCATGAGAAAAGTGACATAAAAAGCCCTTTTTAATATTATTTCAAATTCTTCTTTAGGTTTTCTCCAGCAGTGTTCTATTTGCAGCATTTTATCCATTCAAGCACTGAGATGGAACTTGATTTAGATGGCATGTATGCATATTTTGTTTTCTACTGTTCTTGAGAATTTTTTCCTATATGTATGCAAAGGCACAGCTATAGATGTGTTAAGGGATGTCTATTCCAACTAAGTCCTATATCAGCTTTCAATTCACTTTTCTTTTTTGTTTTATTTGCTTGTCCACACAGGAATATTATCTGTCCTGCATATATTTGTATACAAGAGAGATATATATTTTACTATATTTTCTTACCAAAAATAATTCTTTTAAATTTTAGAAGATTCACCAGAGTTGTTATTCATATTTCAATTTGACAATTTATTCCTATTCTCTTTAGGAAAAAAATGAAAATATATAGGCGATCACTGCTCCTACATAAATAGCTGATTGATTTTCAGCTTCCCAGCTTAGTGACTTCAAAAGCAGAGAAAATGTTTAAGGTTTTTTTTATGCGAACATAGTGAAAGCATTTCTGTCATAAACTAACCATGTCTGGTTTTTGTCTGTCCAGTTTTCATTACATTTCACCAGTGTCCTGGAAATTGATGCTGAGGCTATTCACCACAAAATAGCCAAAGTGGACTCCTTACCAGACCAGGCCTTGTTCATGTGCATCTCCTGGCCTGAGTTGGCCTTCCCTAATCACACTAAAGAGACTCATTAATGTCTTGTTTATTTGAATTGAAATAGTGATATTGACAAAAGTAACTTAAAACTCAGAGTACGCAAGTACAACAAGAACATGAGAAGCTGCAGCCCTCAACTCAAATTAACTCTTTATACCAATTTTGTCTCAGTTTCTTTCTTTAGGTAGACAAACATCATTGAAAAATCAGTTAAGATAATGTTATCAGTTCAAAGAATAATTAAGATTAATCATTGTACAAGGAAACCTGAAATTCTATGAAATTTTACAGCTCACATATAAAACAAATTTGATGGAAGTTTAAGTTTTCCTAAGGAAAAGACTAAGATTTTCTTGACATTACCAATAATGTAATGAGTAATAAAGCAGAGATATGTTTTCTTAAACTAATAATTTCTCTTTGCCAAATTTGCTATAGGAAAACCCGAATTCTTTTAATAAAAAACGAATACCATAAAATTGTTGTCAGATAGGGATATAATCAAAGATAAAGTAGCTAATGATTATAGAAAAGAATTGTAATATGAAAGTGTTTAAAGCATTTAATTAAAACAAATGCTATTTTTTGTTCTGCATTTTATGACTGTGGTGATTAAGATGGCTTTAACACATTTTTCTAAGCTTGACAAAGTTTAAACCAGACTTCTTCTTTACTCTGGGCCTCTGATCTCTATTTACTTAGAGCATTTACTTTAGAAAACTTAGATTTTAAATTCTTTCTCTGCCCCTTTGAAATGCAAACTTTCTATATCTAGGAATGTCTTTCTCAGGGATCTGGGAGAAACTTCTTTGAAAGGCAATTATTTAAAAAAAATATATATATGGCTCTCTTTTCCAGTCTCCATGGGAGAATAAGAGCCTAACTTCATTAAGTAACAATTAACAAACTGATAAGGTTTGGCTGTGTTCCTACCCAAATCTTACCTTGAATTATAATAATTCCCATGTGTCAAGGGCAAGACCAGGTAGAGATAATCGAATCATGGGGGCAGTTTCCCCCAGCTGTTCTCATGGTAGTGAATAAGTCTCACAAGATCTGATAGTTTTAAAAATGGGAGTTCCCCTGCACATGCCCTCTTGCCTGCTCCATGAAAGACATCCCTTTGCTCTTCCTTCATCTTCCGCCATGATTGTGAGGCCTTCCCAGTCATGTGGAACTCTGAGCCCATTAAACCTCTTCCCTTTATAAATTACCTAGTCTCAAGTATGTCATTATTGCCACTATGAGAACAGACTAATACACAAACACAGATGGCCAATCATATTGACCAGCCTCCATCAATGTTCTGCAATACTTTTCCACTAGTTCAGCTCAGCCTTTAAAAGACCTCCTGCTTTTTGTTTCAACACAGTTGAGTTCAGTCTCTATTCCTTATTGTAATATTCTTGGCTCCTAGTGAAATAACCTTGAGTAAAGTCTTTCTTTCCACTTGTAACATGTCCAGTGTAATTTTTCTTTAACAGTGGTGTTTATTAGTTTTCCAATAATGTATAATTTCTTGACTTTTTCTTCTCTTTCTAAATAAATGTTCACCTCTATATCTAATTTGTATTTGTAAGTTTAATTTTGTTTTTTGTTAAGGATCACTAATCCAGTTTTATAAGCTCCAAATTCCACAAAACTGGATTAATCTTTCCTCTTGCTTTTCACCCTAATCTCAAGTATCTAAAAATGTATCAGTTTATCCTCAACACTCTGCCTTCATTCAACATGAACTCAAGGCTTGACAATATTTTCTTTACAGATTCACTCACCAAAGTACAACCAATACCTCAAGAACTGATTTCACCATCATTTTTGGAAAACTTTCTATGATCCTTCAGTAGGAATTTGCCTTTTTTCCTGTGTTTAATAGCATTGTTTGCAATCTTGTAATATAATTTATTATAGCCTGCCAACTATCAGAGCTATCTGTGTGCTTCCTTAAGCTTTTACAGTAGAGACTGTAAGTTTTTAGATTGCAGGGCATCTGTGTTATTAGTCTTTGTATCATCTTCATTAGCTAAAGCAGTAGACACAGAAATATATGTGGAATTAAATTGCTGCAACATGAATTTATTTGATTTAATTTAAAACCTGATTCTCATAAAAGAAATATTGAAAATTCTCCCAAGATAATAAGTTACTTGTAGAGGAAAAGTAATAATTGAGAAGAGAATATTCATGAAATCTTGTCATGTGTCTCAGGGAGATAACCTTCTTTAATGGGTCACAAATGAGCTCAAATTCTCCCTCTTCTCTTGAAGCTATCCCTGACATTTTATAGCCAGAGTTAAACTTATCTCTTGGAATACTAAATTTATCTCTAACTATCTGACTTCCCTACTAAACTAGAAATTCTTGAGGTCATGGACAATGATCTTATTTGTCTCTTTGTCCTTGTTGCCTGGTTTAGAAGTTTTTATCAACTGGGGGCTTGGTAATACTTATTAGAACAAAAGAAAGAAAAAAGGGAGGAAAGAAGAAATGGGAGAGGCAAAAAAGGAGGGAGAGGGAGAGAGAGAGAGAGAGAGAGAGAGAGAGAGAGAGAGAGAGAGATGACCCCATCGTAATCAGATTTATCCCGATGTTTATCTGATTCCAAAGTAATGATCTTTTTTTTAGGTTACAGCATTTCCCATCACAGAACCAAGAACCAGCTGCAGAGAAAACCCAGTTCTGACAAAAATTAAGACACACACATACACACACACACACAAATATAAATGCCAACACTCTTGAAGACTATCACTTCCTTTTTCCATGTAAATTACACAGCAATCAGCATAAATAGGTTGAATAAAAGATGTATAAGGAAGATGTTTTAAAAATCCAAAGAAGCTGTTCCTCCCACATCCCTCAATATGCATATACCATTCAAAGTGTTTTATTTTAAAGCTAAGAATACTTCTCTTCAGCCCGTGATACATGCTAGGGCAAACACAATTACCTACTCACAAATGGACTTGCAAACTCTCTCTTTTCTTGTTATCCTATTCATGTGTTCTTTTATATTTATTTTAATACAAATTTTCACTGAAAAATCACAGAATTATTTTATAAAATTTACAACATACAAATGAACAAAAAGAAAACTAAACCAGTCTAAATATTCAACAGAGAATCTTAGTCAAGATTCTGTTGCAGTGACTAAAGTGCTGGCAATAGAGACACAGAAAAATAGAATGCTGTTGCCTGCAAATTTATCATTTTCATATATTGCTAGCATATTATAATGTATTACAAATGAACAGTAAGATAAGAATCAAAGATGGATGTTTTAATCTTTGATAATAAAATTCCATAGACTGGGTGGCTTAAACAATAGCCATTTATTTTTCACAGTTTTGGAACCTAAAATGTCTAAGTTCAAGGTGCTGGCATATTCAATTTCTGATGAGGCCCTCTTCCTGGTTTGCAGTTTGTTGCCTTATCACTATGTCCTCAAGGGGCACAGAGAGAGAGAGAGAGGAGAGAGAGAGAGAGAGAGAGAGAGCTCTAATCTTTCCTTTTCTTACAAAGACGCTAATCCCATCATGAGGACCCACTCTCATGACTCCATCTAAACCAAATTATCTTCCAAAGACCCTATATACAAGTATCACTGCATTAGGAGTTAGGGCTGGAATTTAGGAATTTGAGAGAACACAAACATTCATCCATAGCAATAGCCCTGAGTTTACAGTGGTTGTTCCTTTTTAGAAACAGGAACAGATTTGAGGACATATCCAGAGCTTTGTCTTTTTGCAATAGAGTATCTTATATTTGAGGTGCATATTATACATTCAAGTCCATTGGTGAAGTAAGCAGTTAGATATGTGAGTTAACACTTAAAGGTAAAAGAATCAAGGCTTGTCAGTAAAAATTGTGGAAAGTTGATTTGAAACAATATTTTGTAAGTGAAGCTGTTCAAATTTCAGAATTTGGTTTCTTAAGAAAACAGACAGCTGGGCACAGTGGCTCACACCTGTAATGGCAGCACTTTGGGAGTCTGAGGAGGGAGGATTCCTTGAGTCCAGGAATTTCAGGTTACAGTGAGCTATGGCCATGCCACTGCACTCCAGCCTAGGGATAGAGTGATATGCAGTCTCAAATAAGTAAGTAAGGGAAGACTATTATTTATTCAGTTGTTTTTTGGTAGCATTTTCACCTTACAATTCTTATTTTATAGCTCTAAAAACTTAAAAAAATAATAAAATGGATGGTTACTTTGAATGCTAATTCCCTCATTCTGGCGTTTCTGAAAAATTCTAGTTTAGATACTGAAAAAAAAAAAAAAAGAAGTGCATATATATTCAAGACAGTCACATGTAGCTGATTTTGCCAGAAGAGATTTGTTGACAAAAAGGACCAAACTTTGTAAAATCTTTGAAGAGAGATATTATGAAACAAATGTGAGTGACTATGACCTGAAGCACAGTGTTAAGAGGTCCAGAATACAGCTTGGTTTTGTACATTTTAGCGAGATATAAGACATCAATACATATGAGAAATACATTGATTCATTCTGGAAAGGCAGGAAAACTTGAAGCAGGGGCTTACAGGTCATGGGTGGAGTCAAAGATTTTCTGATTGGTAATTGGTTGAAAGAGTTATTATATAAAAACTTGGGATTAGAAGAAAAGAATGTCTGGGTTAAGATAAGGAGTTGTGGAGACCAAGGTTCTTATTACAGAGATGAAGTCTCACAGGCAGCTGCCTTTAGAGATAATAGATGGGAAGTGTTTCTTATTCAGAACTTTAAAAGTTGCTAGACTCTCAGTTATCTCTTTAGGATTTGGAGGGCCTGGAAAAATAAAGATCTAGTTGTGTTAATAGAGAATTTTTACAGATGCAAATTTTCCCCCACAAAAGATGGCTGTGCAGAATCATTTCAAAATATGGCAAAGAAAAATATTTCAGGGTAAAATATTTTAATTTCCTTTTTTATCTGTCATGTGATGTTATGCCAGAGTCACATTGAAAAGTAAGCCACATTATATAGTGTTAAATAAAACCCATTTGATGAGATTTTATGGTTTGTAGAGCATGACTCCCCAAGCCCCTTAGGAATTTGGGCAAGAAAAATAAAAAGTCAGAGTTTAGCCCTCAAGTTACTTTTTCTCTTGGTTCCGGAACACACCTTTTATGTTTATGGAATAATTAGCTTTCAGTAAGTTATACATTGTTCCATGTGAGAAAAAAAGATATCAGATTAAATTGTACTGAGTCACTGAGCAATTTGAGATTACATACTTATGTTAATCTCCAAGTAATGATTTACCAGTTGTTATGGACGAGACAATGGACTAGACATTCAGGTGCTTTGGGGAATTAAAAAATAATCCTAAATTATACTAGTTATCTCCTTCTCCCTAGTCTATTAGAAAGACTGACATACATATATATATATATATATATATAAAATATTGCACATATATTTAAATAAACTGAAATATATGTGTGTGTGTACACAACCCCACAAAAAAATAAATTTGATGGAGAGAATAGTTAAGTTCTATAATGGGTCTGAAGAGAAAGGCTACATTTTGTTAAATCAACATTCATTGGCAGGTATTAGCTTGGCAAGGCATCAGGTCTACAAATTAATGTTAATATCATATACTGATTGCACATCCTATGGCTAATTAAGCCTCATAAAATTGTCAAAATATATACTTCAGAGTGACCATTACTGTAGTATAAAGACATTTGTACAAAAAAGTGTTTTTTCCCTTTTTGATCTCTTGACTGCCCGTAATCTGGAATTATTTGATGATGTAATAGCCCAGTGTCTGTGATTTCTGAATTGATTACTGAGGAAAAAAATCTATGGTGAGAGCATGCATATCAAACTGAAAGAACAGCCTGCTGATTACACAGAAGAACATTGCTATTTACATGCAAATATCTTTGTAATCAGCAGTGAGAGGAAAGAAAATGTATGAGAATCTAAAACACTTAAGATTATAAGTGTTCCAACTTTCCCTAAGCGCCTACCTCAAAAAATGTTTTCTAATGAGAAGTGTTTCCAATGAGAAAGTTTAGTTCATTTAACAGAATCATAGCCATATCTCATTTGAAACATAGGATATTAATGGGTCTTATCTCTTCTCTCTCATTCTTCTAATTTCTTTCTCAGTTTTGTTCTTACAATTTTGGGTTGTCTTAAGCTAGATATCCTCTAGTCAATATTTTAGTCTTTGTTCAACAGCTTTTTTAGAAATGAATGCTTAAAGCCTTACTTTTGTTCTTTTTAAAAGGGAGATAATACTGACTGCAGAAGGTATTTTTAGGTTTAATTAAAACAATGTATACCTTAGTAGTTATCTGAGTGCTTGGGGTATCACTTAAGTACTCATAATTGGTGGCTTGTATTCATGTCATGTGTTTGTTTGTTTGCTTTTTGATAAGCCTGAAATGAGTTTCCAATTCATGTGGCTGTAAGAATATCTCTGAGGAAGTATTTTTTATGCACATGATTTTATAGGAGGTGAAGTACAATAGGCAATAAGCTACAATGTTTGCATAACTGTAGGACAATATTGGAGGTTCATGATGGAAGGGATTTCTTACAAGTAATACTATTCTACACACAAAAATGTCAGTTGATTATATTCCTAGTTTCAGGACCGAAATCCTGAGAAAAGATTGAAATGATCGTACTTGTACTTGGGAAACTGTTAAGGGTTAAAGTTTTTTGTTGTTGTTGCCAAATGACATTACACACGGCCATTATTCTAAATTCGTGTGATCCAAGGTAACACAAGATATATATATACATATATGTATATATGTGTATATATGTATACATATATGTATATGTGTGTATATATGTATACATATATGTATATGTGTGTATATATGTATACATATATGTATATGTGTGTATATATGTATACATATATGTATATGTGTGTATATATGTATACATATATGTATATGTGTGTATATATGTATACATATATGTATATGTGTGTATATATGTATACATATATGTATATGTGTGTATATATGTATACATATATGTATATGTGTGTATATATGTATACATATAGGTATATGTGTATATATGTATACATATAGGTATATGTGTGTATATATGTATACATATAGGTATATGTGTGTATATATGTATACATATAGGTATATGTGTGTATATATGTATACATATAGGTATATGTGTGTATATATGTATACATATAGGTATATGTGTGTATATATGTATACATATAGGTATATGTGTGTATATATGTATACATATAGGTATATGTGTGTATATATGTATACATATATGTGTGTATGTATACATATATGTGTGTATGTATACATATATGTGTGTATGTATACATATATGTGTGTATGTATACATATATGATATATGTATACATATATGATATATGTATACATATATGATATATGTGTATATACATACACATATATAATATATAATGTATTATATATTATGTGTATGTATACATGTATGTATATATACTGTGTATGTATCTATGTGTATGTATATGTATATATAGGGTATGTATATATGTGTATGTATATATGTGTATGTATATAGTGTATATATATGTGCATGTATATATTATGTATATATGTGTATATATGTGTATGTACATATGAATATGCATATATATTGTGTATATATAGTGTATGTATATTGTGTATATATGTGTATGTATAATATATATTGTGTATATATGTGTATGTATATATATTGTGTATGTATATATGTGTATATGTGTATGTATATATTGTGCCTATTGTTCATACCTCAAATAGGCAATATATATATGTGTATGTATATATATTATACATACACATATACTTATTGCCTATTTGAGGTATGAACAACAATACACTAAAGTAGATTAGAAAAGCTAAGAGTTTTAATTGAAGTGACTGTCACAGTGTTATAATACTTGGCAGTAGGACAGCAGTTCTCAAAGGCAGTTCATGGTCAGATTCCAGGAGTCTTTGGAGTAAAAGATATTTTCAAAATAGTAGTAGGTACAACAAATACTGCTGTCAGCCAGATGCTTACATGCAAAAATATAAATTTGGGCACTTACCTCATACTGTACATTAAGCTCAACTTAGAGCATAATGCTAAAGGCAAGAGCCAAAACTGTAAAATTCTTAGAAGAAAATAAAGTAGTCAACCTGAATAAACTTGGGTTAGAGCATGATATCTTGGGTGTAAACCAAAAGCATAAATAATAATACAGAAGATTTTTAAGTTGAACTTAAAATTTTTGAAAGTTATACTTCAAAGGACATCATTATGAAAGTAAAAAGACTACACAGAGACAGAAAAAAAAATGTTGGTCCAGCCAAGCTGATACATAAAATTAACAATCATTACATATACCCAGAGTGTATAAATAACCCTTACAACTCAAAAATAAAAACGTAAATAACCCAGTTTAAAAAAAGACACAGAGTTTGAATAGTCATTTCTCTAGAGAAGATATATGAATAGATAACAAGTACATGAAATAATGCTCAACATCTCTAGGAATTATGGAAACACAAATCAAAATCATAAGATACCACTTCATACACTGTCTAAAATAAAAAAGACAAACAATAACAAGTGTTGGTGAAAACATGGATAAATTGGAATCTTTATACATTCTCTGGTAGGAATATAAAATAGTATATTTGCTGAGGAAATCAGTTTGGCAATTCCTGAAAATATTAAACATAGATTACCACTGACCTGATAATTCCACTCCTGGATATCTTAGAGAAATGAAAATATTGTGTACAAACAAAATTTTTTTTTTTGAGACAAAGTCTTGCTCTGTTGCCCAGGCTGGAGTGCAGTGGCATGATCTCAGCTCACTGCAACCTCCGCCTCCTGGGTTCAAGCAATTCTCTGGCCTCAGCCTCCCAAGTAGCTTGAATTACAGGTGCCCACCACCACACCCAGCTGATTTTTGTATTTTTAGTAGAGATGGAATTTCACCATGTTGGCCAGGCTCATCTCAAACCTCTGACCTCATGACCTGCAGAGTTATTCACAATAGACAAAAGTAGAAAAACCCATCAACCAACATTAGTCCATCAACTAATAAATAGATAGATGTCATCTATTCACGTGATAAAATGTTTGGCAAAAAAAAAAAAAAAAAAAGGACTGGCACATGCCACAATGTGGAGGAACCTCTAAAACAGTATGATAAATAAAAGAAGCTGGTCATAAAAGGCCACATGTTGTATGGTACTATTTATATAAAATGTCCGGAAGAGGCAAATCTACACAGACAGAAAGAAAATTAGTCGTTGCAAGTTGCTGTGGGAGGGAAATGGGGAATGACAGATAATGGGTATAGAGCTTCTATTTACATTGATGAGAATGTTCTGAAATTAGATTATGGTAATTATTGTACAATTTAGTAAATATACTAAAAAACACTGAATTTCATACTTTAAACAGGTAAATGTGGTATGTAAATTATATCTCAGTAAAGCTAAGATAATATTAAGGTGTCATTTGACTTTTTTTATCTTTTAACAAGAGTACAGTGGATATTTCCAGAGGCTACATGAGATATCACTGCAGATTAATATAAGGTCAGATATAAAAATTCTAATGTCTCCTTCTAAACCAAATAATAAAGAGATTTGCAAAAGGATAAAATAGTGCTTTAGAAAATGTAAAGCAATGTCTTGAAAAATATATTTATTTTTCATAAAAATGTATTACTTTTTGTTAACATATATGTAAGTTTATGTTTAAATGAATTAATAAATATTTGTTAAATGTTCTGAGTATTCATTTCTAATACAGTAAATATATAAAGATGTTATTTACATAAACAAAAGCTCTTTGGTGTCTTCAATGTTTTTAAAAATGTAAAGTTACTCTGAAAGCAAAATATCTGAAAAGTGTGAAAATTGGCTAATAAAGAAACAAATTAATGGCTGTAATAGATAGTATAAGAGTGTGTCACCTTTCTATTTCATATACTGTGGCTGGAAGATGAATATAAATTGTACTGTAAGAAAATCCTCTTTTTCATATATTATGATGCATGAATGTTACAATGAAACTTTCTGATGATTACAGAAACATGAAAATAGATAAGGGAAAATTATTTTTAGTGTAGTATAGTTTGTATTGTTTTGACTCACTAAATGATCATAAAGCCAATGGAGCAAAGAGATTGCTATTTTTTCAGACATGTTTCTCTCTGCAAAATCTCTCCATGAAATAATTAATGATAATAAAGTAGTTTGAAAGTGAATATATGGTATAGCTGTCTTTTGTGATCAAAGACAGCTCTGCTTATGAACATAGCAAAGAGCATATTTCAAGGACAGTAACTCTAGCTAAGAGGAGAGATGTTTTCTGAGTAACTTTGAATATTAAGTTTAGTCCAAAAAACATCCAACTAGGAAATAAATACTCACGAATACATGCATACCTTAGGTGAAAATACACAGCAGAGGAAAGACACTATATGATGGTTCTTAGTATCTGTTGCTTCTTTTAAATTATACAATTCTAGGCAAATTCTAATAAAACTCTGATGAAATTTCAGATCTAGGCTTGACTCTGCCACTTAAAAAAAAAACTGATTTAAACTTATTATACCATTTTCCAACCTGTGAATTCATAAAAATAATGCAAATCTCATAAGAATTCTGGAAGACTTAAACAAAAACTGGAGTTCAACAAAATATTTAGCTTTTTCCATGGCCACTTTGTATTACATAGATAGGGCAATCAAGGCATTAAAGAATAGCAACTTGCCTAAGATAATACAAGCACCAGTAATAGGTGCCAGCACAGTTATTAGTTCAAATGCCCTGACCTGTTTTACAACACTCCACTTTATTTGAGAAGTGAAAAGAACTGCACAAATATAAGCTATTCTGATTACAAAAGTAAAATAAAATTAAAAGGTACTTTTTGTTGAATTTAAGAATCATAAAATTATATGACTAGAAAGGTCTCCTAATGGCTGTTTCAGGAGTGTACTCAGATCAACTCCAACAGTTATCATCTGCCTGTTTTCAATGAAAAAATTCAAATTCCAGTATTTAACAACTTGCCATAATATTTTTATTTTTATTTTTATTTTTACTTTTCTCAATGAAAATTGAGATTGCTTCTACCAAGGCTATAGTATTCACAAACAACACTTACTTGGACTTGAGGAGCCCAATTCAGTCCTTTCATTTTACAAAGTCACATAAGTTGGGATTAGTCTCTTTCTTATATTGTCCTAAGTCTCATTGTGCATGCAAGGTACAATAATATTCCTTATTTAATGAGGTAAAAATCTCAGTTTCAAGGACAAATGACTATTCTCCATCAAAGGTTAAAATATTCTGCATACCTTGTTTAGCCCAGTGGGACTGAATAGCAAGAGTGAGTTATGAAGGAAGGAAGGAAGGGAGTGGGGGGGGGAGGGAGGGAGGGAGGGGGGAGGGAGGGAGGGAGGAGTGCTTGATGATGGGAATGTGGACGTAAATGAAACATTGATGGAGTTGAAAATAGGTAGAAACACTGAAACGCCTAACAACGAGTTTTACATGCCATGCCAATGTTTTTAAAAAAGAAAAAGTTCAACTAGTTAATATTTTAAGGTGTTGTTATAAAATATTCTCAATTTTCCTATAAGTTGAAGATTTGGCAATTTTCAGTCTTCATTACCTCAAGGCAACAAGTATTTGGAGCTGAGTTGTGACTGTCATCTTTGACTGGAGTGACTTCTAAAAGTATAGTCTGCAGAACACTGGGTCTCTGATACCCTTTCAACATGTTCATGAGGTCAAAACTATTCTCATAGTTATACTAAGATGTCATTCACCTTTTTCTCTGAGTTGACGTTTCCATTTATGGAACAACAGCAATAATGAGTAAAACTGCTGTCCTGTAAGGAGTCATCAAAGCAGTGGCCCAAACTGTACTAGTAGTTCTCTTCTTCATTGCTACACACTCATAATTTAAAAATACATATGGTTTCACTTTAAAATGTCCTTGATAAGGCATTAAAAATGCTAATTTTATCAAAACTCGTCTCTTGCTTGTGCATGTAATAGTCTTTGTAATAAAATGGGAAATATATAGAAAGCAGCTCTGAAGCATACCACTCTATCATGTTTGTCTTGAAGAAAAGCACTAGTACAATTACTTGAGCTGCAAGCTGACTACCTGCTTTATTCGTGCAACGCTGCTTTACTAGAAAGACTCACAGACAAACTGCGGTTATTGAGGCTGGGTATTTGGCAGACATTTTCTCTAAAGTGAACAACAAGAGTTTCATTTAAAAGAAAATATCTTACTGTGTTTGATAAGAAATGTGTCAATCTTTGGAATATCTGCATAACTCAGTATACCAATATTTTCCCAATGAACAAAACCTCAAGGAAAAAAACCATGCCTGGGTATCTGCCCCATTCAAAGTACAAAATGTAATGGAATAGGGCATGAAGAGTTCATTGTTATGAATTCACATTCCAGAATGTGACAAACTTCTAAGAAGTTACTACTTGTCATAAATTGATGCTAATCTTCCCATAGTACAGAGGAAGACAAGTAAATTTTATATGTAAGTGTTATCATTTTCATTCATATTAAGAGTAGATTGAATAGGCAAGTGGGCTTCACATGTAATCATTGTTCACCTGAAAGCCTATACAGGTATATCATCATTTCTAAGACAAAATTGATTATTTTTGGTAGATGTGATACTATATTTAATTAATAAATTAATTACATTGTTTGTGAAGGGTATGTCAATTTATCTTAAAAGCTATAAAAAGAAGCATTGAACATATGTAGTACCATATAATTGATTTATTTACATATATTTTATATTTTGAAGTTATTTGATTAGAATCAATTACACCTGTTTTAGCATTCACATAATAATTTGTAAAAGATATGCTATCCATTAACTTTCAGGTATATAACACTAATTATCTTAAAATTTCAATATGTAAAAGTGTTAAGATGTTTGTTAAATGCAGATTTTTATGTTGGGTACAAAATGCATAGTCCTCTTTATGAGAATAACTGCAAGATAATTCTCATCTCACTTTTTTTGGAACAATAACAAAAATATGGCTTTATGAGCAGTTGGATTTAATTTTAGCATATTGGGCGTATTTAGTCATGTGGTTGATCTCTTTATATTTTTAAAGTTCACATCACCAGAAATGGGGCTTCTCAGTAGCAAATAGGTATAAAATTATGGAATGCAATACTATCTTCATTTCTGAAACTACTTGATATTTATTTTATTGCTGTACTTTTGGGACATGCATTGTGTTATTTTTTAATTATACTTTGATTGCTTTTTCTTGTTTTGAGAAGGAGTCTTGCTCTGTCACCCAGGCTGGAGTGCAGTGGCGCAATCTCAGCTCACTGCAAGCTCTGCCTCCCGGGTTCATGCCATTCTCCTGCCTTGGCCTCCCGAGTAGCTGGGACTACAGGCTCCTGTCACCACGCCCAGCTAATTTTTTTTTTGTATTTTTTTTAGTAGAGATGGGGTTTCACTGTGTTAGCCAGGATGGTCTTGATCTCCTGACCTCATGATCCGCCCACATCGGCCTCCCAAAGTGCTGGGATTACAGGCGTGAGCCACCGCGCCCAGCCGATTGCATTTTTAATTATACAGGTTACATAAAAGTCCATTTTCAATGTAAAGAGAATAGAAAGGTATATGTTTGAAAGAGGGAAACTTCCATTTACCCCACACTCCAATTTTCTTTCAAAATATCTAAGTATGTTACATTCAAATATTTTTGTTATTAATTAATCTTTGTTTTTTAAGTATTAAAAAGTGAAGTTTCCAACTTTTTAGAAGTGATTTAGATACATTTATTTCAAAAAGTATGTAAAATTTAAAATTTAGAAGTATAAAAATAAGTTATAATCACAAATTTTCACTACCACAATTATTATTTTTAATAGTTACTGTCCATTCTTCTAGTCATTTTCTTATTAACAGTCTGTTGTATAAATGAGCCCATACATGCTATCTTTCTTATGTATGAAAACAAAGTACTGTTTGTAAACCTATTCATATACACATACAGTCAGATTTCTCAACACACCCACTCTGGTGTGTTTCATAAAAGCCACCTCATTCATGAGTTTGTGCTGAATTCTTCAAGCCCAAGTAATACACTGCCTCACATCTATTAATTTATGTTAATATTTAATGTTTAATATGGTTTTTCATTGGTATAGGGAAACACTCTCTGGTTTATATTTTAATGCTACTTTATTTTTTAGAGACGTAACCATGTTAATATATTTAATTTATTTCTTTTATTCTCAATAGTACATGTATACCATTCCTTTACTAATGGAAATTTTGAGTTATTACTAACTTTTGTAGTTTCAAACTATGCTTAATAAACACGGTTGTTCAGATTCTTGATCCAAAGGATTTTTTATACTTTACTAGAAATTAAGATCCTGGATTATAAGGCAGACAAATTTTTTATTAAATTACATACAGCTGAACTATAATGAAATATAGCATCATGTGTTTTATCCAAGTACTATTTGAAGAACAGAGTTTCTAATCATTTTCCTGCTGCATGGAAACATTTGCTACTGTTGGACATATTACCTCTAATAGCAGGTAATGGGTAAAGAAAACATACATTGTTATTTTCATTTGTACTTCTGTATTTTCTCAGGCCACTAACAAAATTACATTGTCTTGTTCACTAAAAAGATGTTTTACTTTTATTTCTTTTCTTTTCTTTTTTCCTTTTTTCTTCTTTTTTCTTTTTTTTTTGACAGAGTCTCATTCTGTTGTCCAGGCTGGAAGGCAGTGGCACAATCAAAGCTGCTCACTATGGCTTCGAACTACTGGGCTCAAGCTTTCCTCCTGCCTCAGCCTCCCACCTAGTAGCTGGTACTGCAGACATGCATCACAATGCCCAACTATTTTTATTTATTTATTTTTTTGTAGAGAGGAGTTCTTGCTATGTTGCCCAGGCTTGTCTACAACTTTCAGCCTAAAGCTAAATTCCCACCTTGGCCTCAAAAAGCACTGAGATTACAGACATAAACCACTGTGCCTGGCCTATAATGTTTATATTTTACTGTGAATATGTTGTTTGTTTCTTTACCAATTATTTGCGTATCTGTCTTACTGATTTGAACATTTAATTTTTTGCTTACTTCTTATAGTTATATATATTGGGCACCCTTTGCAAGACTACTACTAAAAAGCTAATTTTGTTGATGATGTCTTTCTGATACAATGTATTTTTCATTTTCTAGCAAGCAAATTTATCAAAGGCTTGATATTTCCATCTTTTAAGAAAATCAAACCTACTCCAAGTTGACAATACTTTTTACATATTTTTAACTTTTTTTGAAAAAAGAAAATTAAAAATTATTGGAGCAATTTTACGCTTACAGCAAAAATGAGCACACGGCACAGAGATTTTCCACATATGCCCTCTGATTCTAAATGTAAACATTGCCTCTCCTATTATTAACATCCCCTAACAGAGTGGCACGTTTATTACAAGTGATGGATCTACTTTAAAACATCATTATCACCCAAAGTCCACAGTTTACATGTTTACATTAGGGTTCACTCTAGGTGCAACACATTCATTTTTGTACATACATTGTTGTGTGCTTATAAGTTTTAAATTCCTTTGGGTAAATACAAATGATTAAATGAATATAATTTCTGGATTATATGGTAAGAGTTTGTTAAGAAATTGTCAAATTTTATTCCAAAATGGCTGTACTATTTTACATTTCCACCATAAATGAGAGTTGTTTTTTCTTCACATCCTTGCCAGCATTGTTTTTGTCACTATTCTCAATTTTTGTCCTCTAATGGATGTGTAGTTATATCTCATTGTTGTTTTAATTTATATTTCCATAATACTAAGCATATTTCCTATGTCTGTTTGTCATCTGTAGATTTCTTTGCTGAGTTGTCTGTTAAGGTCTTGGCTATTTTTTTTAAAATCAGGTGGCTTACTTTCTTATGTTGCGTTTAAGTGTTCTTTTTGGTAATAGCCCTTTATTATATATGTGTTTGCAATGTGTTTGTGTTTCCTCCCAGTTTGTGGCTTGTCTTCTCATTCTCTTCACTGTGTCTTTTATAGAACAGAAAATTTTAATTTTAATGAAGTCCAGTTTATCATCTTTCTATCATGGATTGTTCCTTTTGTGTCATTATTTAAAACATCATTGCCAAATTCAAGTCCATCTAGATTTTCTTATGTTATCTTGCAGGAGTTTTATAATCTTGCACTTTACATCTAGGTTTGTGATATATTATGAGTTAACTTTTGTGAAAGGTGTAAGGTCTGTATCATCTTTTTTTTTTTTTTTGGTATTGTAAAAAGGAAAGTAGAGGTTCCTCTTCAAAGACTTTCCTCCCAGTCTAATTGGGAATAAACAGTAGCTTCTCTTAGAAGCAAAATTTATTCAAAGACATGCGCTAACATTCTTAAATATCTGCTAGCTGTCATAAAGAAATCAATGTACTTTATGCTCTTAGCTCCCACAATTTAGCCTAAATATTTGCCCTGGCATGTTTATACTGGTTCAAGCAAGCATTAGGTCACAACCTGTTCCTATTCCTTATTTGAAGGTGTTTTTACCTTTCTCAGCATTCAACAAGTTACTTCCTCCTTCCTTTGTTCTCCTATGCCTTTGCCTCTTTTAAAAAGTTCTAAGTTGCTAGCCAATCAGCACAAATACAGAATGTGAGGTCCCGTTCCCGCCAATGGAAACCAGACACAGCAGTAAGGTGGATGCGTCAGGTTATAAATGACCCTGTCTCCTTTGTTCAGTGTACCCTCGTGGCAAAACTGCTGGTGAGTGTAACCTTTCTGCAGAAAGTAAAAATGGCCTTGCTGAGGAAATTAAATTTATGTTCAAATGCTATTTCTTTATGGCACCAGGGAACAAGCATCTCTAACAGTATGTATGCCCAGTTGTTTACAGCAACATTTGTTGAAAAAGACTATCTTTTTTCCATTGTACTGTGTTCATTGTCAAAGACCAGTTAGCTGTATGTGTGTATCTATTTCTGTGGCTCTAATGTGTTCCACTGATCTTTTTTTTATTCTTTTACCAATACCACAATGTCTTGATTACTGTAGCTATCTAGTAAGTCTTAAAGTTAGATAGCATAAGTCCTCCAATTTTGTTCTTCTTCAATATTGTGCTGGCTTTTGGGTCTTTTGCGTCTCCATATAGACTTTAGATTAGTTGTATTTTTGGAGTGTTTCAGAAGAATTCATATTAATTATTATTTAAATGCTTTGTAGAATACATCATTGAAGCAAGTCAACAGATCCTGGACATTTTTATTTGATGAGAGATTATTATTCACCGATTCATCCCTTTATTCATTATTGGTCTGCTCAGATTTCATATTTCTTCATGATTCAGTCTTGGTAGGTTGTATGTCTTGAGGAATTCATTTATTTCCTCTCAGTTATCTGATATGTTGGCATATAATTGTTTATAGTAGTCGCTAATGATCCTTTGTATTCTTGTTTTATGTATTAATAGCCCCATAAGTTGTAGTATTTTGTGTTTTCAATTTCATGTGTCTCAAAATATTTTTAAAATTTTTCTTTTGATTTCTTCTTTGACCCTTTGGTTGTTCAAGAGCAGGTTTTTAAATTTCCACATATTTTAAATTTTCCAGTATTCCTCCTATTGTTGATTTCCAGTTTCATGTCATTATGGTCAGAAAAAATGCTTGACATAATTTCAATCTTGATTGAAATGTGTTAAGACTTGTTTTATGGCCTAACATATTATCTATCTTGGAGAATGTTCCATGTATATTTGAGAAGAATGTATATTCTGTTGCTGTTGAATGCAATATTCTCTACATATTTGTTAGGTCTCTTTGGTGTAAAATTTAGTCAAGTCCAAAGTTTCCTTATTGATTTTCTGCCTTGATGATTATTATTGAAAGTAGTGTATTGAAGTCCCCTACTATTATTATATGGTTGTCTATTTCTTCCTTCAATTTATTTTTGTGTGCTAATGTTGGATGTATATATATTTACAATTGTTAAATCCTCTTAAGAAATTGGGCACTTTATCATTATATAATGACTTTCATTGTCTTCTTTTTATTATATCAAAATCATCAGAAAGAATGAGATAGGAGCAATCAGGATGTTTCAAGTCGTGATTATGTATAGATGTTGATCATGTTTCATGCATCTCCAATAATCATGTTATAATCTGTCCTCCAAAAGGAAGAACAGGAAAATATTATCCCACCTGATGATCATTATTTTCTGTTAAATTTTTTTACTTAAAGTCTATTTTGTCTAAAATAAATATAGCTATCCTGCTATCTTTTGGTTTCCATTTGCATGAAACGTATTTTTCTATTCCTTCATTTTCAGCCTATGTGCTTTCTTAGAGTTGAAATGAGACTTTTGTAGGTAATGCATAGTTAGGGCTTATCATTTTTACACATTCGGCCTCTCTAGTTTTTATAATAAAAATTTCTGTTAAAGTTAGAAGCCTTGGCCAGGCATGGGGGCCCACGCCTGTAATCTCAGCACTTTGGGAGGCCAAGGCGAGTGGATCACCTGAGGTCAGGAGTTCGAGACCAGCCTGGCCAACATGATGAAACCCCATCTCTACTAAAAATACAAAAAAAATTAGCCAGGAGTGGTGGCATGTGCCTGTAATCCCAGCTACTTGGGAGGCTGAGGCAGGAGAATCGCTTGAACCCCGGAGACGGAGGTTGTAGTGAGCCGAGGTTGTGCCACTGCACTCCAGCCTGGGTGACAAGAGTGAAACTCCATCTCAAAAAAAAAAAAAAAAAAAAGTTTGAAGCCTCCTGGCAATTTAAGAAAACACACTTGTGTTCATATAAAATACGGTTTAATCCAAAATGACAGAAAAGAAAATACATAAAAGTAAACCTACTCACATATTTCTTGTCATCTTCTTACTTCCCATTTTCAAAGTCTACGTTAAATTTATATTTACAAAGTTCTACAAAATCTAATGTTTTGATTAAATTGCTTAACTCAACATTTCACTATTAAAATTAATTTTTTATAGATAAGAAGTTACGATCATCATTTTGTCTATCCTGGCTGTTTTATAGAACCTCCAACAATTTGTCAAGTATGGTTCAGGTTTTTCAGCCCACAAACTGAGCAGGTTTCCAGAAGAAGTTTCTGCTAGTGGGTTTTTGCCCTGATAGGTTGTGAATCTCTGTATTTGCCTATTGTTCTCTCCAGTTTTGGGAGCAGCAGTTTGTCCCACAACCTCACTTGTCTTATAGATGCAAGAAAAATTATGGATTGTTTTCTGTTTATTTAGCTTCCTACTTGTTAGGATAGAGTGGCAACTACCAAGTGACTTACATGTGAGGCCCCTATATATTTTTAAAAGTATGTTTTTCAGGCTGGGTGCCAGTGGCCCATGCCTGTAATCCCAGCACTTTGGGAGGTTGTGGCAGGTGGATCACTTGAGGTAAGGAGGTGAGACTAGCCTGGTCAATGTGTTGAAACCCCATCTCTACTAAAAATACAAAAATTAGCCCACTGTGGTGGAATGCACCTGTAATCCAAGTTACTTGGGAGGCTAAGACACGAGAATTGCTTGAGCCTGGGAGAGGGTGGTTGCAGTGAGTTGAGAGTGCACCACTGCACTCCAGCCTGGGCAACAGAACAAGATTCTGTCTCAAAAAACAAAAACAAAACAACAACAACAACAAAAATATATATATATATATAAATATATATATGTAAAATATTGGTTTTTCAATTATACATCTTAAACAATAAGATTATATTTTAGAATAAACTAAGCAATAATGATTAAACTTCTTTTCCAAAAAAATACTGATATTTACCTTTCTCTATACAATTAATTTTAAATTTTATTTATTTCCAATGGATCTGAACCAACATACACCATACATAAATGACTAATATGTTTACCACAGTATTTTGTTCTCTCACTTTATTTGCCTAATACCTTACAAAGAACAAAGAGTTGTAATTAACATACATTTAAATATGTCTTAATAACTAATAAGTATCATTCACTTAACTGCCAATTTCATTTTATTTTTTGAAAACAAATACCATTATTGAGTCTTTATAATTTCATGGGAATTTTATATAGTAATTCATTCTTTAAGTTCAATGAATATCATAGTTATTTTATAGATTGCCTGAAGTTAGAGATAAATTTGAGAGACTTTAACATATTTGTAATACTGATGTTTTACCTACAGAAACAGGAAATCACTCATTATTTATCCATTTAGTCAAATATTCATTAATGTCTTTCAATAATAATTTATGTTTTGGTCAATAAAGGTCTTGTATACATTTGTTATTATGTTTAATTTACTCCTAAGCACCCAAAGATTGTTTGCTGTTTTCTTATTTCATTTTCTAATTACCAATCCTATATAGAAATTCTTCTGACTTTTAAACATTAAACTTGAATTCCAATCAGATAACTTCATTAAATGTCATTTTATAAATGTCACATCACTTTATCAAAAATAAGTATTCACATTTTCTGTTTATTATTCAACAAATAACCTTTTGATTTTTATTATGGGCATGACATGTGTTAGGTACTGAAAGAGACACACACATGAAATAGAGATATCTTTAGTGATGCCTCACTAGGGTGTTACATTCAGTTCAGCCTGAAGTTGACTCCTTACATATTTTAACTTCAGCCTAAAGGTTTCTCTGTACATAATAAACTGCAACCTAACTGGATGCATAAACAGACTATAACCTACTCTCGTGTCAATCACCGAGTTTCAGCCAACTAAGGGTGGCCAACTGTTCAAACCATGTTCAAATAAGGCAAATACCAAACTATATCTGGCAGTTTCTGTACCTCCCTTCCATTTTTTGTATGTCACTTTCTTTTTTCTGTCCATAAATCTTCCACCACACAGCTCTGTTACTGGTGGAGGGTCTTGACTAGTTGTCCAGGTTTTCAGTGTTTTTAACAAAGAATTGGACAAAATGCATGAAGAAAGCAACAAAAGATGAAGCAACAAAAGCACAGATTTATTGAAATAAAAGTACACTCCACAGAGTGGGAGTGGGCTTGAGTGAACTGCTCAAGAGCACTGGTTACAGAATTTTCTGGGGTTTAAATACCTTCTAGAAGTTTCCCACTGGTTACTTGGTTATACCCTAAGTAAATGAAGGAGTGGCCAATGACCAGTCTGATTGGTTGCAGGGGGTGACCAATCAGAGGCTGAAGTAAAGTTACAAAGTTACACGCTATGCACATGAAGACTGGTTGTAGGAGTGGACCAATCAGACGTACTTTCCATTTTTCATCTGAGAGGCAGTGGAAAGGGGTGGGGGTTGCAAAGACAGGAGCTTCTGATATTTTTGTTCCTTGGGTATGGAGAGTTGGGGTTTTCCTTTTGATTCAGTTTGAGGAAGTCAGCATTAACTGGCCACATGTTGCCTGTCTCCAGACCCTATTCTACTGCCTCAGCTCCACTGGAGTCTCACTGAGCCTACTCTGGCTTTGGAGGTGCCAAGTGACCAAGAGAGATTCTCAGAGGCCCATTGCATCGATTTCTCTCTTGCATCAACTGGGCATCATGGTAAGTTCTCTAGTGGATTCCAAAGCTCTGCAGATTTGTGTTTTGAGCTCTCCAAGTTTGAGCAAATTTCTGATCTAACCTGGGTTTGGAAGTCATGACAGACTGGACTGTTTCCTGAATTGGATTGGTTCTGGTAATTAACTGGCTTAGATCCAGTTTGAGGCCTCTTATGTCTGACTGGGTCAGATAGAAACTAGTAATAAATGGCAATATTGCAGGGGCCGTAAACTTCAGCTTTTGAAAATTTGCAGGGATTTTTGTGTTCTACCCCCTTTATTTATTTTTCTTGTGTGCTTAGCTAGGGAAAGGTAATTTCCTAGGTTGATCAAGGGGATCTGAGAGCCAAAGCTGAGATTCAAGGCAAAAAATGGGATCCTTAATTTCTAAAGAACTGAGTAATCTGCTTCCAGCTATGCCTAAATTTACATATATAAACGTTAGGCTCGGGAAGTGGTACACACTTAGCGAAATAGCAAAATCTTACTGAAGATAATTTAAAATTACAGTGAAACATTCCAAATGAATAACACTGCACTTTAAGAAGTGCAGTGGAAAATGAGGACTCTCAAATTAGACTCATCCAGGAATGAGTGCAGATAGATATGCAGAAGCTTCTAAAAAGATTTCAATACTTTTATTGCTTTTTAAAAAAGACCTTTATAAAAAGAAAATAAAAAGCTTACATGACTAATTGATAAGAAAAATTAAATCTGCTAACCTATGGCTTAGTTACAATCTAGCCCTGAATGTGAAAGAATCCTACCCTGAAGTGTTTATAGAAGATACGCCCTCAGGTAAAGTAGGCTTGCTTCCTTTTCTGATCTATCCATGCTGATTTTAGGTATGGAGAATGCTATCTTTGCCTTGTTCTTTAAAATTGACTCTACCCAAAACCCAGTAATTTCAGCTAAATTAAAATACCTAAAAAATTAAAATGCATCCTTCTGGCATTTAACTGGCTATCTTGAAAATACTTTTGCAACAGAAATGTACAACTTTAAAGGAAATCAGCATTTGTATGGGCATCTCTGTTTATACACTTTAACCACCAGGAACTTTATGAGGAAGACAATGGCTTAAAGTTTACATAACAAACTTTGCCTTTGTTTAAATCTAAGTTCTGTTTCTTAGAGGAGTAAATTTTCTACACTGTTTCACCTAAGTCCCTTCTTTGTAGATGCAAATTTTCAGCTGTCTCTAACAATTGTTGATGGCATGAAACAAGTAATCAAGAAATTGATAGTGGGGGAGAAACTTTGGAAACTGGCAAATGAAGAATCTTGTAACAAATCTATAAGATCTGCTTCTGTCTGTGTTTCTGTTACGTCTATATGTTTATCTGTTATGTGTATGTGAAAATATTTAGTGGCCATTGTGAGACATGGAGACATGTTGAAACCATCTTTGCACAATTATGACTGAAACAGTTAAAGAGACCTAACTTAATCAACTCCATCTTGCTTCTAATCTCCAAGCTATCCTTGTTGATTCCTAGGTATAGGCTGAGTTAACTTTAGGAGAAACTTAGCTTCTTACAGGAATTCGGTGAGGGTGGTGGGAAAAATTGTAGAAAGATGCAAACCTTCTTGGAAGGCTGGAAGGTTTTACAAAAGCTTTGTGAAAGGGCTATGGCTGAAGGCAGTCTGATCCTCTTACCTTGAGCTAATAGTAAAAAGCAAATAACAAGGGAATGTAGGGAAGTTTATCTAAATAGCTTATTTACTCATGTGGTCCTAAGACCAACCTTTGATCATCAGCAGGCACATGACTGCTCTCTACTCAGGGCAATGTTAATTACCCTCTAGGGTGTTTACACATTTGTCATTTAACCTGTACTAAATAAATGCGAACTTTGCCAGCTTATCGAGGCCACTGCGGACTCTGGCAGCAGAGCCCGTTAGCTGTGCTGACAGGCAAAATATCTGTGTCAATGTGTGTCTTTCATCTGCCGCTTGGTCAGGGTCTGTAGGTCAGACCTGGCAGTTTATAGTTTATATTTTAAACAAAGACAGTAACAGCTGTTTCCCAAAGCAGACCTCCTCCTTCTTGCCTGGAAACTAGATTGCCTTTATAGGACTAACAGTAGCTGCAAGATTAGAAATTATGATTTAGGAGTCATATAGCTGGAGGCTAGAAGATTCTGACTCTCCCTAAACTGCTCCTAAGATTAGTGCTTGAGATATTTTGCAGCCCCTGCACTTGTTAGATCAGCTGGTACCACCCAGATCAATAAGCTGGCTCGTCTGATCTTCTGGCCCCCACCCAGGAACTGACTCAGCTTGAGAAGACAGCTTTGACTCCCTATGATTTCATCCCTGACCAATCAGCATTCCTGACTCACTGGCTTCCCCCCATCCACCAGGTTATCCTTAAAAACTCTGCTCCCTGAATGCTTGAGGAGACTGATTTGAGTAATAATAAAGCTCCGGTCTCCCACACAGCCAGCTCTGTGTGAATTACCCTTTCTCTGTTGCAATTACTCTGTCTTGATGAATTGGCTCTGTCTAGTCAGTGGGCAAGATGAACCACTTGGGCAGTTACAATGTCCTCAGTGCCTAGACAAGCAGCTGCAATGCAGAATCAAGCCAAGTATGGCCCCTTCTTCCATGCCTCAGCGTTGCCTCCTGGCTATTTTAGGAGGGGTTGAATCTTCCAGGCATAGTCTTCACAGCTCTGTCTTTGAGGTCCTGAGCTCTACAACTGATATGTAAATTCAGGACTCAGATAGGCCCTGACCTTCATTGGTATCTGGGATGCCACATGGCCACCTGAGACCCAGGATTACTGAAAATGACATTGGGGAAGGTACTTGTGTCATAGTTTCAAAGTTATTTTTAGTAATTCAAAATCTTAAAGTCATGTTATGGTAAACACTAAAATATCTGTTACGGTAAATAATAAAAATAAAAATATCTGAGTCATTTGTAAAATACTAAATCATCAATTATTTAAAACAAGTTAAAGTTTAATATCTTGGCAAATTATTTTTATATGGCATAGAAAAGCTAATTATATTTAGATCTGTTAATAAACAAAATTTTATGAAACATTTTTCTATAAAATTATAAAATGGTTTGTTCTACAAATCCTGATATATAACCATTCAAAATTACTTCCTAGGGATTTTTTTTTTTAATTAAGGTTACTAAGAGTTAATGTAGTTAATATGTATAATTAAAACTATTAGATATAAAAAATTCTTTATAGAGAGTATGCAAACAAAAACAAGATATACTTTTGATTAGAAAAGTTGTAAAGGCCTAAAAATCTGTGTTTGTTAAAAATTTTTATCTAATTTGAAGTTACTTAAAGGTTGTTTCAGATAGAAAAAATAAAAAGTATTTAAATAAAACCAAAACATAAAAAGTTGAAAAATTTTAAATTATAAGATATTACAAAAGGTATAAACCTTTTGTATTATCATAAAATAATCTGGTATGACCAAAATTAATAGAGATTTAATTAATTTACTTATACAGTTTTACTAAAATTGACTTTATTGATTATATATAAATACAAAAGTAACATGTATTTTTCTCTGTTGAACAAAAATTACATGTAGTGTTAACAAGTGTCAGTAAAATACTTCTGTTCACCTTTTGAGTAAACTGTAAACAATAAAAAAAGAGTAAAGATAGAAAAAGAGGCAGATTCTGTCTCATTTTAGCTCTCTCAGTTTTTTAGAATATTGAGAAAACTGAGTCACCTATTAAAGCATGAAGATTTTTGTTTTTAAAAATCTTTTAATACTTTGGCAAAATGAATCACTATTATTTTATAGTGACCTGTGATTCCACTTTGATTATGTTTAAACCTTTTGTTGTGGTCTTCCTGCTCCTTAGCTCAGCTAGGTCTGAGTTCTTATCTCATAACCAGGAAGACTTAGGTGCACAGACCCTGGAGAGTGAGTGGAGTAAAAATTATTAAGCAAGATGGAAGCTCTCAGCAAAGAGGGAGTATGGGGTGTGGTTCCCCTACCCAAAGGTGAGAAAGTCTCCTGCATGGCTGGGTCCAGGGCCTTTTACGTACTCTGAATAGGGAGTTGCTGATTGGTTTGTGAGTATTCAAAAAAAGGTTAAAGCAAAGATACCACTTAAAGGTGGGCACAACAGTATAGAAAACCAACTAGGAAAGGGTAGGTATATTTTAAATAAATGAAGGATGGGTATCAATCAGAGGAAAGCACACCAAACAGTAAGAGAAGTTCTCAATTCAGTCTGAGGGTTCAAGTTTTATCTTGGCTTTCAGGCTTTAAACTGTCTTCAGCTTGGAGGTGGGGTTTCACTAGGGATCCTTCCCTATCTGCTTGGGCATTTGGCTTCCTCCTGCCGCTCTCACTTTGACATATTTGAGAGGCTTCCAAAAATCAAATTTCAACCTAAAAGGTAGGTCTTTTTTTCAACTCTAACTTTGGAATGCTACAGAGGGCCCCTGAAGCATCCAAAAGAGGGATAAAAAGTATTATTTGATATGTTAAATTATATGAAATGCATTGCCAAATAATAAGTGATGTTTAATCTTCTCTGAATTATATTTTATTAAACATGTTATTCATATATGTTCAAAAATTATATGGGATTCCTAAAATTTTGATATGTTTGTATATGCACTATCAGTCACAATTATGGTTATTATGTTAAATTATTATAGGCCATATAAATAACTAAATTGTCTTATGAATTGTACCTTTAACTATGCCCATTTAAAGTCATTTCCACAGTTAATTGCTTAATTTTGGTGCAATTTCTGAAAACTTCACAAGCAAGCAAAATCCTAGAATATTGTATCTTTAAGGAGGTTCATGAAAGGATGGAAAAGATTCTGGAAAGCACTCTTGTGTAAAGTTTTTGATAACTTTAGGATCATATCATTTAGACTTGGTAAGGATTCCCAGAACTCCAATAAAAGGATAGACTGGTTTATAAAACTGGTAATCCAAGTAGTATAAGAATTAATTGAATGCCAAGAAAATACTTTGTCACATTTTCATGTTAAATCAGCCAGTACCAAAATTGTTAAGATGGGCAATTTGAATGAATTCAATGTTCCAAGTCAAATTATCTATGATAACCCATCTAAAAAAACAATGCTATGCACCTAAATTAGAAAAAACAAAATTGATATATAGGATGTATGCCCAGGGTTAAGCAAGGATCCTTGGAGAGCCTTTATGGCCACCTGGTCGTTCCTGAGTCCTTAAATCTTCCATTACTAAAAGCTCTGAATTTCATGACTCATCATGGAAGGGATAAAATAGTCCAAAATATATGTAAATATATATTTGTGGTGACTATTTTAAATTGCTAAAATAATTTATGACCAATGTTTGGTTTTACAATCCCATAATACTGGGCCAACGATCAAAACTTTAGGCATATTTTTGCTACCTGATGGCTCATTTAAATATTTACAAAGGAATTGTATTCAGTTGTCATTTCAATGCATATTTCTGTTTTTATAAAAGTTTTCCGATGCAAGAGAGCTGATGTTATAACAGTAGCTACAAGGTTATTAGGAAATATCTTTTCCTCATGGGACATTCCTGGAGAAATCTCCAGTGATAAAAGTACTTGTTTCACTAGACAAGTTGTAAAACAGTTAAGTAGGATATTATAAATACAATAGCATTAGGCAAAGCTAGCTGCATTGACTGTATTGCCTTGGTAAAAAAGTATTGTAGATTAATGGTAATCAGATCCACTTCCAGTGGAAGATATAAGTTGATCTCAAATGAAATAGTCACTGGAAGGTCTATGCACCAAATAATAGAAACACATGTATCTTCCACTCTTAAACTCTAATATAGCTAAAGGCTTTAATGCATCATGCCAAAGTGTATTTTAACCAGTGAAAGAAAGCTTTTTGTGGGCCACTAGCTGAAGATAATAAAACTTTTCACAATCTAGGACCTGGAGATTGGGTCTTCTGAGAATGACATTAGAGAAAGACCGCCCTTGCCATCTATACTGCAGCAAAATGTCCCGGACATTGGACCTTGGGTTTATAATCTCACAACTCAGAAGAGCTCTTCCAGACTCTTGAAATTATATCCCTATCAGAGACCTTAAGATAAAGCTAGCCAGGAACATTTCTCCCTAGAAGTAGATGACATCCCAGATGTGAACAGCCTTTCCCTAAGATCACAAGTCTTAACTTCTCTGCTATAGTGAAACTCTTATCTCTCAATTTTTCCATTGACTATGCCTCTATGAATGTAGAACTGAATAAGGGATCTCTTGTGTGCACTCATGGGGTATACTTTTATTTTTGGAGGATTTCACAACCAATTTTATACATGGATAAACTTACACCTTGACAGATGGAAGAGGAAAGGCAAATGTGGGCAAGAAATTTTAATAGTACCTTTGCTGCTTTATAGTCAGTCAGAAAAAGAACATTGATCCACTCCTGTTAACCTACATCATAGGTTAAAAAGAACATTGCCAGGAGGCCTTCACTCTTCTGGATGGGCATCATTTTTTAGGTCTCTTTCTTTATGGTTTGGAATAATTGTGGCAGTGATTAGAAATTTATCCCTCATAATAGTCTCTATAGAAGATTCTACTGAAAAGGCTGTGGTAGCACAATGTATTTTAAGTTCTCTTGCTAAAGTTGTGCTATATAATAGAATTCCTGTAGATTACTTGCTGCCTAAACTGAAGTAGCTGTGTAGTTACTGATGCTTTTAGTTGCACATAGAGAAATACATCAGGTATTATAGAGATTCAACTGTAAAGAGATAATGAACAAGCTGCTTGTTTAAAATGAGTTGACTCTTTAGCTCATTCTTTGATCCATTTGATTTTAGTTGGTTTTATTCACAGGGACTTTTGCTAAGGAGCCTACTCCAAACTCTTGGTATTATCCTCTAGAAAATCATAATAGTAGTCTCCCTGGTGGGCTATATTCTTGCAAAAGTTTTAAATATTTGCATGTGGCCATCTCTAGGATGACAAATGGTGTGTCTTTGACTGGAATGACAAAAACTCAAATAAACGTGTGACCACGAGGATACAGTAACTTCTGAATGACATACTGAGACTAGAAACCCCAAATAATGGTAACTGAGGGTTGCACTATGCCCTAAGTTTTTATTACACTGTCATCTAAGAGATAACCTGACCAAAAGGTGGGAATTTTTTAATAAAATTATGGGACGCCATTGTTTTGAACTGAGCTCATGAGCTAGGCCCAAACAGACAAGACCAAACCAAAGTCAAGTCATCCATGCTAAATGTGACATAATTAAACTGAAACTTTAAGGCAAAAGATAGATCCTAAAACAAACCAGCTTTTTTTTCTCTCCAAAAAACAGTTGATTCTAGCACAGGAAGAACCCGTCTACTCTAACTCTTACAAAAAATAACTTGAAGTCTGTATTAGTCCGTTTTCATGCTGCTGATAAAGACATATCCAAGACTGGGGAATTTACAAAAGAAAGAGGTTTAATGGACTTACAGTTCCACATGGTGGAGAACCCTCACAATCATGGAGGAAGGCAAGGAGGAGCAATCACATCTTACAGGGATGGCAGCAGGCAAAAAGAGAGCTTGTGAAGAAAAACTCCCATTTTAAAAATAATCATATCTCATGAGACCCATTCACTATCATGAAAGCAGCATGGGAAAGACCTACCCCCATGATTCAATCATCTCCCACTGGGTCCCACCCACTACATATGGGAATTATGGGAGCTACAAGATGAGATTTGGGTGGAGACACAAAGTCAAACCATATCAAACCATCTTTTTCCCACATTACAAAAACCATTGTCCTGTTATTTCCCAGTGGAATTTGACACCAAATAAGTACATTGATGATGGTAACAGAGTGACATCAATACCTAAAGTTTTGGTCTATCTCTTAAAATTGAGAAGATGACCAAAAGGGTAATTGTAAAATTAAGTTTAGCCTAAAGCTGCATCCTTACATATTTTAAGTTCAGCCTAAAGGTTTCTCTGTATATAGTAAACTGCCACCTAATTGGAAGCATAAAGAGAGTATAACCTATTTTTGTGTTAATCACAACATTTCAGCCAATTGAGGGTGACATACTTTTCAAACCGTGTTCAAATAAGGCCAAACTGTAACCAGTCTGGCTGTTTCTGTACCTCACTTCCATTTTCCATAAATCACTTTTCTTTTTTATGTCCATAAATCTTCTCCCACATGATTGCACCGGACTCTGAGCCTGCTCTGGCTCAGGAGGCTGCCTAATTCATAAATTGTTCTTTATTCAATTAAACTCTACTAAATTTAACTTATCTGAGGTCCTTCTTTTAAAAGATAAATAAGCAAGTCTGATGAAAGAAATTTCAACATATTCTCTGCTCTCCTACTTTCTCTTCTGTCAGAGGATGACTAAAACAGGACATTTGATTGAGATTGGCACTTGTTCCCCTGGAGACATAAAGAAGTAACTGATAATGATTCTTAACAAGAATAGTCCCCTTGGTAGAGAAAGGGATCGCCTTAGCACAGAAAGGAGGAGTCATTAGTTAAAGAGCAGGAAAGATACCTCTATAATCTGACAGCCTTTTCTTCATACTGATTGAACACTCTACACTATCTCTAAAACAACCTTGTTAAGTGAAAGGGCAGGCTGTCATCCTCCATTGGTGATAAAACTCAAGTTGGAAGAGAAAGTCAAATAAGAAGATCCAGATTTTATTTTAGCTGTGGAATTAGAGACTTGATATAGGGGATTAGTGCACCTGGAGCTAAGAATGTTAACATTTATAAAGATTTCTCGACCCACACTTGGGAAGTTGTATGAGATGGGATGCAGAGATGGGGTTTGTAGAGATGAGTTTGTAAGCCAAAAATAAAATCCTAAGTCTCCCAACTGACTGGATCTCTGGACCAAAGGAACCAAAGAGAAACTGAAAAAATGAATGCCCAGCCATGATGGAAGGGGGGTCGAATACACCTTGCTATACTCCTTCCCTTTTTGCAGTTTAAGCACAAATGACCAGCATTAACTTTAAAAGAGATATTATAAGACTGACAGAAAAGACTCTCTGGCAATAAAATACTAAATTCAAACATGACTCCAGTATAGCGTCACATGCCAGATAGCTGACCCTGAAGGAAATCAAAATATTTTACCCCAAAATATGTTTGATATATTTTGAATGGCTCTGCAAAGCAATATTTTGTGGGAGAAATTTCCATCTGTAGGGAATCTCCATTAATATAGTCAGGCCTTTCCTGGATCTAGGAGATACTAACTAAGAGTCTGATACCTTTCAAAAGGAGGCATTTAGTATCTATTCTCTCTGTAGCCTCTTACCTGGAGGCTTTATCTTCATAACAAAAACCTTGGCCTCCACAACAACCCCTATCTTAACTCTTGCATTTCTTTCTACTGACTTCAAGTCTTTAGAGAAAGCTTAACTCTTTCAACCAATTGGCAATCAGAAAATCTTTGAATGTATCTGTGACCTGTAAACCCTTCCTCTTCAAGATATCTCACTTCTTTGGGCCAAACCGATGTATACCTTTCATGTATTAATTTATAATTTTACCTACAATTCTCATCTCTCTAAAATGTATAAAACTAATCTGTAACTGGACTGCCTCTGGTACACTTTTTCAGGACTTCTTGAGACATTTCCTGGGGCAGGGTCACTCATATTGGCTCAGAATAAACCTCTTTAAATATTTCAAAGAGTTTGTTGTTGTTGTTGTTTGTCTACATGGTGACAGAACTATTCCTGTGACAGGGATTTTTCACAATAAAGGATTTCTAAGGAGTGACTACATGCTTGCAATACAGTAAAACTGAATTTTACAATTTTTTTTGTGTTTTATAGAATAGCTGTCCATTGAAAGGGGAGGACTGAGTTTCTGTAAACTCCTGTATTTTACAGCAAATTAGTAAATGCAAAATATTTGCAGAAATTTGTTATACAAACTTGAAATACAGAGATGAGGAATGTGGCTTCTGCCACCATGGTGCTCAGTTTTAGCATAACATGCAGAGTAGAGGTATTATAAAATATATAATATATATTACATATATATGTTCAGTGCTGTAATAAATAAAAACGCACAGGGTGCTCTGATAACACAAAGGAGAGCATTCAGTCTAGTCTATAGCACTATGTTAGTTTGGGTTAATCCAGGAAACTACACATAATATGTAACCACTAGGCTCTGACTTGAATGGTTCATAGTATTTAGGTGCAGAGGGAGCAAATGCAATCTGCAGATGGAAGAAAGGAAAGTTCTATTAAGAGAAAGGCAATTGGTTATATTCTAAAAATACAAAATTTACAGCAATGATTTTACAAATTGTTTGTACTCAGTTTATTATAAAAAGGGTATATTCCTACTTAGTCCTCATTGAGTCTTTACACTTGGTCACACAATTGGGTATGGTGAACAAATATTTTATTTTAATAATGTCACTGGTCATATATTTTATGACCCTAAGCAGTTACATTAAAACACCATACTCTGTTTACACTCTTCATATTTATGGAATTCATGGCATATTTATTTGGAGATATGATTATCCTTTAAATAAATGATGCATATTATACTTTTTGTGAAAGGCTCTTACAAGATTTCCTATTTTTGTATGTTTATGTGTTCTACTAAATTCATCAACAAAGATATTTTAAAGCCTGTATCTCTGAGACATGATATAAGTGACTATAAAAAAATTATTCCAATGTCTTTATTACTACTTAAAATTTAATGCTTATAAAGTAATTACATGTCCCACTGCTTTGGTCCTTAGATTAATAAAATAAATTTTAACATGTCTAATTAAAAGAAGAAGAATTTTCTTTCAGTCTGTATTTCTAATCTTTATAATTGATTTAAATTAATGAAAATGAAACACTGAAACCCAAAACAAATACCAAAATGAAACCTTAATCTTTGTTTTATTTATGTTCCTTTAATTTCTGGAACCATGAACTTTAAAAATGGCCAGTTTGCTATATATTATTATTATTATTTTTTTTTTTTTTGAGACAGAGTCTCACACTGTTGCCCAGGCTGGAGTGCAGTGGCATGATCTCGGCTCACTATAAGCTCCGCCTCCCAGGTTCACGCCATTCTCCTGCCTCAGCCTCCCGAGTAGCTGGGACTACAGGCGCCTGCCACCACGCCCAGCTAATTTTTTGTATTTTTAGTGGAGATGGGGTTTCACCGTATTAGCCAGGATGATCTCAATCTCCTGACTTCGTGATCCGCCCGCCTCGGCCTCTCAAAGTGCTGGGATTACAGGCGTGAGCCACAGCGCCCGGCCTATATAAATATTTTCAATATACGTTTATCCTGACATTTTTAAAAATATAAATTTCTGTTAGAGTAGAAGGCTTCTGACTATTTAAGGAAAACATCATTCTATTTATATAAAATATATTTTAATTGAAGGTTTAAGAAAAGGAAATACATAAAAGTAAACCTCACATATTTGCTGTCATCTTTCTTCCTATTGTCAGTCTGCATTAAATTTGTATTCACAAAGTTCTACAAGATCAATGTTTTGATATGTTTGTTCAACATTTCACAATAAATGTGACTGATTCGATAGCAAATAAAATTGAATTTAAAATTGTGAACTGCTAGTCATCTCAAAGATTACTTGACCTTTTTATATTATTTTATAATATAGTTTAATAATGTTTAGACCTGTCTTCTGTTTCTTTTTTATTATGTATAGAGAGGTCTAAGTAAATTTTTTTTCTTTCCAGTTTATACTTTGCCTCATTGTTTTTGAACTACTATTTTTTAACGAAAACTGTCTCCAATTCCATCTTTAAAACAAAAAGGAACGATTGCGTAAAAGTAGAATAGTAAAGATTTGTGATGGCCCTTTTGATTTTAATGCTTTTTAGGAGACCATGAAGAGCTAAAGTTCATATGTTATGAATGCTTCAGACAATTGGGTTTTCAAAATATAGAACCAAAATGTTAAAGATATAACATGTTAAATCCACACAGATATTAACCCCTAAGACATATGGTGGCCCTTTGATTCTGGGTTTTATAGATCTTTGTACCAAAGATAATTTTGACATGGAAAGCTATATTGTAGTTGGTTACAAACTGTCCAGTCCCTGGCGTATAATAAACTGTTCTCTACCAGATAGAATGCATGTTTACAATACTCAATTAATACATCTGGCAGACTTTAATTGCATTAGCTTTGTCGCACCAGAGGTGGCATAACTTTCATGTGAGATAATTAGGTTTGCTCAATTTAAACAGACACATTAATGCAGCTCAGCAAGGCTCAATTAAATCTGTTTCAAAGCAAAATCACAATGTGAGGCATT
The DNA here is from genome assembly GCF_029289425.2 of Pan paniscus. Taxonomy (NCBI): domain Eukaryota; kingdom Metazoa; phylum Chordata; class Mammalia; order Primates; family Hominidae; genus Pan; species Pan paniscus. Next base: position 81,810,058 of record NC_073259.2, read on the forward strand.
GTGGGTAATGTTATGCAAATTATCATATTGGCAGAGAAATTGAGTAAGGTTTCAACAGTGCCTATTGGCATAAAATGAATTTCTCCATTTGGAATATCAAGGCAAAAACAGCAAGATGTCTGTGTTGTAATTTCCCTTTTTCAGGGCTTATCAAAGTGGTGCAGCTGTTGACCTAGTCAAATAAATTGTTTTGTCATTTTGGTTTTCTTTAAGTAATATTTTAAAGTTTTCATGATAACCAAAGTATGTATTGTTTCAAAATCTAAACACAATTTGTCTTCTTCTAGGCACCAGACATAATCAAAGATTAATCTTTATTAGTCCTCCATTTCCAATAGGGGTGTTGATTAGTAAGCGAGGTAATACAGATCTAACCTTATTTAGATACATTCAGTGACCATTCTCAATGGGTGGCAACATTAATTTGTTTGTGTAAGTCTATGTGTAATACTGCTAGGCAGTTGAAGAAAATATTCTTACTCTAATTAAATATATGAATATTACTAAAATTATCCATCACATGCCAGGAATATTTGCAATGATAACATTTTAAATTGACTTCATAATTGAAATGTCTAATAAGAGGATTCTGATTTTATTAAGTGTTTGAATTTTTAATACGTTAAAAATATAATTTATATTACTGGAATTCTGATATAGAATTCTGGAATTCTATCATATATGCATGCGTGTGTGGATTATAAATTAGTTATATGGAGGAAAATACAAAATCTTATCTACCCTCATTCCATTACATAGAAATAGCTCCCCATTTCCCCCTTTTAGCTCACTCAATAGGGAGATACGATCACATTATTACTCTTTTTTTCTGACTCATTTTGAAAAATATATTCAAAATTAAAAATTTCAAGGGCCTGTTAATGTTCATTTTAAATAATACTCAAACATTTATTAGGAATATTTCATGTTTATCTAACATCTATATTCTTGAATAATTATTATATAATTTTTCAATAAGGTAACATCAGTGCAGAGATGTGAACAAATCTATACCATCTTCAGGTTAGCAGAAAAGATTCTTATAAATAAAGAAATCAACATGATACAAGAATCCTTACAGTGAGGATATGATAAACAGGAACCTACTGAATCATTTTATATTTTTTTGTTATGGTTTCATTGTAGAGTTTATAATTTTTTTAATGAAGGATGTTACAAGAAAATAAAGCTTTGAAAAATGACTCCTAGTAGTATAGTATCAGTTTGATTATTCACATCGAGCTTGTCCACCCACAGCCCATGAGCCACATGCATCGCAGGACAGCTTTGAATAAGGCCAAACACAAATTCATAAAATGTCTTAAAGCATTATGAGTTTTTTTTTTTTTTTTTTTTTTAGTTCATCGGTTATCGTTAATTAGTGTATTTGATGTGTGGCCTAAGACAATTCTTCCAATGTGGCCCAGGGATGTAAAAAGTTTAAACACTCCTGATTTACATAAAATTGGAACAGTGAACGAACTTAGACAATCATTGTTTCCAAAAGATAAAGAGGTAACAGAAAAAATGCTTTACACCAGAGGTTGTGATCTAATTTTCAATATTAAGGTCCAGAAAATTGATGCCTAATGATACTAATAAGCACTATTATTAATAATCTCAATGTATAAAATGCCAAAATTACTATGCTGATAAAGTAAATTGCTGCAATATACCTGAGGGAAGTTTTTACATGAGGAAACATAATAATGATAATAAAAATTAAAAATAACGGAAAGATGGCTAAGGGTTTCTTATTTTAATCTGCATAGAGTCATTATAAATATTTTGTCCCACCATTGAAACATAAGCTCTGCTCTAGCAAAATGCAACAGTTTATGTTAAGTTGTATAAAAACATTACAATCTTAGTGTTGTACTAAGTGTACTAGTACTTAGTGTTGTACTAAGTGTTGTACTTAGTGAATCAAACTGAGTCCATGTTCTCAACTAATTTATAGCGTGCATGTGGGATTTTAAAAGAAACTCTTAAATTTTGAGATAATTATAAGTTCACTTGCAGTTGTAAGAAATAATAGAGGGATTTCATATACGTTCATTCAATTGTAATGTCTTATATAACTATAGTACAATATAAAATTAGGAAATTGACTTTACCTGAGATTTCACCAGTTTTACATGCAACGTGTGAGTATGTGTGTGTATTTACTTCTATGCAATTTTAGAACATATGTAGATTCATATGACCACCATCATCACAGCTAAAATACAGAACAATTTCATAATATGTAGAGGCTATTTTTAATAAGATCTTTTACATATTTTGTTTTTTAAACAATTTTGATAAACAGTTTCTAAAATATATTACTCGGGTCACTGTTTAAAGACAATACACACACAACATCACACAATTTTGATAACTTGGAATAAATGTTATGAACACATATTTTTATAATATCATAAAACATTTATCCACAAGCTTTATATACAGATATTTTCTTACCCTTCAATAAATTTCATTTCCCCTATGCTCATAGTCACTATTCCTAATTCAACATTTTCTTTAGTCTACCATTTGTATGCATTAAGGTAAACTGAAAAACCAAAACTTAAGTCACTGTTGACCTCAAGGGCGGTGTATATGGTTTTGGTGCAATGTTTGTATAAAAAAATATTTTTGTGCCACTGCACTCCAGCCTGGGTGACAGAGTGAGGCCCTGTCTCTATTAAAAATAATTTTTGATCACTACAATTACTTGTTGGGACAAGAAATTTCAATCTTTGGATTTCCTTTGCAATTTTGTAATACTTGGGAAAAACCTAACAAAGAGTCTCAAATTTTTAAAAGAAAATAGACTGTAAAAACATTTTAAAACAGTGTGTGTTGTTCCCCTCCCTATGTCTATGTGTTCACATTGTTCAGCTCCAACTTATAAGTGAGAACCTGTGGCATTGGTTTTCTGTTTCTGTGTTAGTTTGCTGAGGATAATGGCTTCCAGTTTCATCCATGTCCTTGCAAAGGACATGATCTCGTTCCTTTTTCTGGCTGCATAGTATTCCATGGTGTATATAGCTTATGCGAGCTGGGCTTCACACCTAGGTGATGGTTTTATAGGTGAGGCAAATCACCATGGCACATATTTACCTGTGTAACAAACCTGCACATCATATACATGAAACCTGGAACTCAAAATAAACAAACAAATAAATAAATGAGAAAAATATTTAAAAACAGTTTGTACTTGATGGACTAGGATAGACGAAGTGCAGGTTTTCTTTCATTTTTCTACAGTAATTTTAGTTATTATACATCCCTGCTTTATTGTATTTTTGAGTAATCATTTTATTAATTTATCTGTTAGCTCTTTATTGTGAAGTCTCTATGTGCCAGGTAGTAAGCTAGGTGCTTTGTACAGAATGTGTAATTATGTAGTGAAATAAACAGATGTTAATATTTCCACAGTTATGGCTAGTGTCATAGATGGGTGCATAAGAGTGTACAATGAGTGTGTTAACTTGACCTTAAGATTGAAAGAAAGTTTCCCTGAAAAAGCTGTGTCTATGTATGACTTGAATAATCAGCAGGCATGAACCAAGGGAAAAATAAGGAAAATACACTCAGACTTTGAGGTAGAAAGTAACAGACACACATTCAAGAGATGAAAAGAGCTCCTTTATATCAATACAGCAAAAGAATAAAATAGCAAGGTACTGTGTGAAAATCAATGCACATTTTGGAAGCATGTAAGAAGAAAATTGCCTCATACTTGAGTTTTACAGTGTTCAAAGCAATTACCCAGTCATATCTCATTTGAACCTACATATTCAATAGGTGGGCATACATTTATTGAGAACATACCATTTTACATTGTGTTAATCTGAGTAATATAACTCATGGAGAGTGCTCTCTTTGTTAGGTGAATGCAAATTAGGTTTCAACTTAAGCCATTTTAAACTCAATTACCAAGAATAGTTCAATTTCTGTTACTTCAAAGAAAAATACATCATAGTAGAAGCAAATATCCTCTAAGGATTTGTTTAGAGAGAATCCTCATTTAGTATCTTGAGATGTGCCAATTGTGGAAGCAACGATGTGCAATGCATCTCCACTAAAGAATGCCTAAGACCACATTAATAACCTCAAGGTAATTTATTATGTATAGGATCGCATAAAGCTCTCATCAGCACGGAGTTACTACTCAACAAATAAAAGACAGTGAGTTTTCAGCCTGTTATTAAACTTAATTTGTGTTGATTTAAAATTTAATATTAGTATTTTAAAAAATTGGTTTTAAACTTTAGATAATTTAGATATTTCAAAACATTAATTTTAGTAGGAGAAAGTAATACATACAATTACATTGTTACTAAGCTTATCATTTACACAAAATTGTTTTACTAAGATATGAGGCAGCAGTATAATTTTCTTTAATTTCCAGAAATATATATCTTATTACCAAAGTTATTTTTTTCTTAAATACTAGAAGTTCTTTAAAATAATTCTAAAGATCTTGCAAATGACTGAGATAGATTGATTTGAATCATAGATATCATCTTGTTATAGTAGTCTGATAGTCATTATTTTTTCCCTATAATCTTTGCTTTATTTAAAAACACTAACATTTATTATTGGCTTTCTTGCATACATTACAATATTTTTAAATTATGCATACTTAGAAATGTATTGAACATTAATCATCTCCTCAGGAAAACAGAACTAGAAACCTATGTTCAAAATAATTGAATAGATTTTTACTTAAAAATAGGTTTTACATTAAAAGTATAAAAAATAATGACTTTCATTTTTTATTGACCAAGTTAAATTGTTTTGAATATTTGGACATGTAAATTCATTATACTTTTCTAATAAAATAAATATTTAGTGCTTATTGGTGGAATTTATTTCTGTCAGAACATTTTAGTTAAAAATAAAATACATAAGGAGTTGATTTTAGAAACTACTTTAGGCCGGGCCCAGTGGGTGCATATATTAATAATTGCTACATCGGCAGGGTGCAGTAATCCTAGCACTTTGGGAGGTCAAGGCAGACGGATCACTTGAGGTTAAGAATTCAAGACCAACCTGGCCAACATGATGAAACCATGTCTATATTAAAAATACAATTGGAAAATACAGTTGGAGTGGCTGCGGAAATTTCTTATAATAAAACAACATTAAAGTTTGCTGTGTTGGTTGACTTTTTTTTTCATGAAAATTTCTCCGTAGCATGTGATGCTGTTTGATAGCATTTTACCTACAGCAGAACTTCTTTCAAAATTTGAGTCAATTCACTAAAACTCTGCTGCTGTTTTATCAACTAAGTTTATTTAATATTTTAAATTCCTTGTTATAATTCCAATAACATTCACATGTTCTTCATCAGGAGTAGATTCCACTTTATGAAACCACATTCTTAGTTCAATTACAAGACTCAACTCCTCATGTGTTAATGTTTTATCATGAGATTGTAACAATTCAGTCACATCTTCAGGCAGCCACACTAATTCTACTTCTCTTGGCATTTCACTGTATCTGAATTTACTTCTCTACTGAAGTCTTGAACCCCTCAGAGTCATTCATGAATGTTGGATTCTATTTTGCATTCCCAACAGCAATGAATGGTGCTTCAATCCTCCTTGAAGGTTGAAACCGATTTCCTTCAAACTTCTGTTAATGTTGATATTTTGACCTCCTACCATGAATCATGAAGGTTCTTAATGGCAAATAGAATGGTGAATCTTTTCCAGAAGGTTTTCAATTTACTTCACCCAGATCTATCAAAAGAATCACTATCTGTGGCAATTATAAGCTTACAAAATATATTTCTTAATAAAATTTGAAAGTGAAAATTACTTCTGTATCCATGTGCTGCAAAATGGACATTATGTTAGCAGGCATTAATACAACATTTATCTTCTTGGACCCCTCCATTAGTGCTCTTGCATCACCAAGTACATTGTCAATGAGCAGTAATATTTTGAAATAAATCTTTTACTCTGAGCAGTAGGTCTCAATGATAGGCCTACAATATTCAGGAAACCATACAATAATTTCATGTGCTGTCATTCAGGCTTTGTTGATCTATTTATAGAGCACAAGCTGAGTATATTTTGCATAAATTTTAAGGACCCTAGAATTTTAAAAATGGTTAATGAGCACTGGCTTCAATTTAAAGCCATCAGCTACATTAGCTTATAACAAGAAAGTCACCATGTCCTTTGAATCTTTGAAGCCGGGTATTGACTTCTTCTCTCACCTGTAAAAGTTCTAGATGGCATCTTCCTTCAATAGAAGGCTGCTTCAACTACATTGAAAATTTTTTGTTTAGTGTAGTCATCTTCATCAATTAATGTAGATCTGAATAACTTGCTATAGCGTCCACATCAGCACTTGCTGCTTCACCTTGCACTTTTCTGTTACAGAAACAGCTTCTTTCTTTCAACTTCATGAACCAACTTTAGCTAGCTTCCAACTTTTATTCTGCAGCTTCCTCACCTCTGTCAGCCTTCATAGAATTGAGGAGAGTTAGGGTATTGTTCTGGATTAGGCTTTGGCTTAAGGGAATATTGTAGCTGGTTTGATCCTTTATCCAGACCACTAAACCTTTCTCCATATCAGTAATAAAGCTGTTCCACTTTCCACGATTCATGTGTTCACCAGAGTAGCACTTTTAATTCCCTTCAAGAACATTTTTGTTTTGTTTAATTTTGCATTCACAACTTGGCTAATTGGTGTAGGAGGCCTAGTTTTGGCCTGTCTCAGCTTTCAACCTTCCCCCTTAGGCTTAATAATTTTATTTTTTTATTTAAGGTGAGAGATGTGTAATTGTTTCTTTCACTGGAACACCTGGGATCCTAATCTCAATATTGTGCTTAGGGACTACAGAAGCTGAGAAGGGGAAGGTAGGGAAATAGTTGGTCAGTTGTGCAGTCAGAACACACACAACATTTAATCAATTAAGTTTGCTGTCTTCTACAGGCATGGTTTGCAGTGTCCCAAAACAATTACAATAGTAACACTAAGCACTATTTGTAACACTCATCACAGAACAACCTAACAGATATAATAATAATGAAAATGTTTGAAAGATTGTGAGAATTATAAAACTGTGACACAGAAACATCAAGTGAACAGGCACAGTTGGGAAAATGGTGCCTATAGATTCGTTGGACCCAGCGTTACCATAAACCTTCAATTTGTAAAAAACAAATAAACAAACAAAAGACCCACATTATCTGTGAAGTATAATAAAGTGATACACAATAAAATGGGGGTTTACTTGTATTTTAGATTAAGATCTTTGATTTCTTTCATTAGCCTTTTTTTAGTTTTTCATATAGATATACTGTACATATTTTCATACATGTACACCTGCTTAACTTTTTGAGGCTATTATTCTTTTAATTTTCAAATTTCTATTGCTCATTGCTGGCGTATAGCAAAACAATCGACTCTGTATATTAATCTTGTGTCCTGCAAGCTTGATATACATTTACTCTTGGTCATTACCAGAAGTTACCAACAGTTACTCCTGTAAATGTATATGAAGCTTGCAGGACACCAGCTTAATACACATTTACACCAATAAATCTTGGTAGTTTTCAGGTACCACCAAGAGTTCTTTTGTTGATTCTCGGGGATTTTCAAAATAGACAATCATATAATCTAAAACTAATTTATTTTTCTTCCAATTATGTATTTCTTTTTTTTTTTTTCCCTAAGACTCCCAGCAAGGAGTTGAATAGAAATGATGAGAGAAAACATTCTTGCTTTATTTCTGGTCTTAGGAGCAAAGTATTCATTCTCTCACTAGTTAAACCTAATATTACTTGTAGATTTTTGTAGGTGTTTTTTATGAAGTAGGAAATCTCCCCTATTTCTAGTTGACTGGCAGTTTTTGTCATGAAGGGGTATAAAATGTTTTCTGCTAGATGCACTTTATGTATCAATTGATGTTACAATATGGTTTTTACTCTTTATTCTACTTATGTGACAGAATACATAGATTGGTTTTTGAATTTTTATCCAGTTTTGCATACCTGAAAAAATCCCCACTTGTTCATGGTATATCTACATATATTTATATCTATCTATGATATATGTATGTATATATACATATACACACACACATTATTGGGCTTGATACACTATTATTTCTTAAGGATTTTTGCCTAAATAATTGTGAAAGATAGAATCTGTATTTCATTTATTTATTTATGTTTTTGTATTAGAGCAATGCTGACCTCCTAGACTGAGTTAAAAAGTGTTTTCTGTACTATTATTTTCTTTAAAAAATTGTGGAGAAGTGAAATTTTTTTCTTTAATATTTGGTATATCTCACTATTGAAATATCTGAGCTGGTTATTTCTCTCTTTTTTTGGAAGCTTATTGACTACTAAATCTATTACTTGAATTTAGGCTGATCCACATTATCTATTTCTCCTTGCGTGAAATTTGATAGTTTGCACCTTTCAAGAAATTGGTCTATTTAGTTGAATTTTTCAAGTTTGTGAGCATATAGTTAATGGTATTCCTTTATAATCTTTTTAATGACTGTGGTATCAGTAGTAGATACCTGTCTTATATTTCAGATGTTGGTTGTTTGTGTCTTCTATTTCCTTGGTTTTCCTGCCCAGAGGGTTATCATTTTTTTTTTGGTTTCTTAAATAAAATTGCTTTTGATTTCATTGATTATTTTTCTGTTGTTTTTCTATTTATCGTTTCATTGATTTCTGCTCTATTTTCATTTTTTATTCTTTCTTTTGGCTTAAAATATTCTTTCTCTAGTTTCCTAAAGGGTAAACATAGATAATTGATTTTAGATTCTTTTTTCTAATATAAGCAATTAATAGTCTAAATTTCCCTGTAAGCATTCCTTTTACTGACTTTTACATGTTTTGATAATTTATTCTTATTTTTACTTAGAAGAAAGTATTTTAAAATTTTTCCTTAAGACTTCTTTGGTTCATGTACTATTTAAAAGTGTTTAGTCTCCAAATATTATGATTATCTAACGTTTTAAAAATTTTAGGTTAATTCCATTGTGGTCTGAGAACATTCTTCATATTATTTCTGTTCTTTTACATTTGATAACTTGTATTTTATGGCTTAGAATGGGTCTATCTTGGTGAATGTTTCATGTGAGCTTGCGAAGAATGTACTTTCTGCTGTTGCTGGATGGAGTCATCTATAAATGTCAATTAGGTCAATTTGATTGACAGAGTTAGTTGAGTCAATATATTCTTACTGATATTCTTCTTGCTGGATCTGTCAATTGCTAGTAGAGGTGTGTTGAAGTCTCCAACTATATGAGGAGATTTGTATCTCTCTTTGCAGTTCCATCAATTTATAAGCACATATTTTGAATTTCTGTTGGTAGGTGCAGACAGCAGACGTGTTTAGGATTTTTATGTTTGTTGTTGAATAGAGGCTTTTATCATTACAAAATGCTCCATTTAGGCATAATATTCCCAGTTTAAAGTTTGAATTGTTTAAAATTAATATAGCTAATTTAACTTTCTTTTGATTGATGTATTAATATTATAATAGTATATGCTTTTCAAGTCCTTTACTTTTAACACATGTGAGTCTTGATATATGAAGCAGGTGTTCTATAGACAAGATAAAATTATGCATTTTTTCAATCCACTTTGAAAAAGTCTATCTTTTAACTGTATTTAAACCACTATTATTTAAAGTGATTATTGTTATATGTGGATTGACACCATATTTGTAGTGGCTTTTTGTTCTGGGTGTTTGCTTTTCTTTGTCTTCATTTTTTCAATCTTTTTCTGCTTTCTATGGTTTAAATTGAGCACTTTATATAATTCCATTTTATCCTCTCTCTTTGCATATCAGTTATACCTCTTTTTAAAAGTACTTGGTGTCCTGATGTTTGTATTGTACATTTTTAAAATAATCTATGCCCATTTTCAAAAAATACTGTAGATCTTCACGGGTAGTGCAGGTGCCTTATGACAGAGTCTAAGTCTGCTGAATTTCTTGCTTTCATCCTTTATAACATTGCTTTTATTTATTTTGCTTATACATATGCTATAAGATGTCAGAATACATTGTAACTATTATTATTTTTAACAATCACCTTTTGGAGCAATTAAGAATAGTATAAATGAAATATTTTATGTTACTTTGACTTATTCTTTCTCTAATAGTCTTCTGTTCTTTATCTAGATTCCACTGTCTTACCTATATCACTTTCCTTCTCTCTGAAGAACTTCTTTTAACATTCCTTGCATGGTCTGCTTATGCTGAGTTCCCCCAATTTTTGTTTGTTTGAGAAAGCTTTGTTTCTACTTCATTTTTGAAGGAAAATGGTGCTGAATATAGACTTGTTGGCTGGTGATTACTCTCTTCCAAAACGTTAACTGTTTCTCTCCATTTTCTTTTTTCTTCTGAAGACTAGAAGATTATCAATTTTTTTTAATTTTTGGATTTAAACTTAGATTTGGTAATGCATTATCCATGATAACCACAATAGGTTTTGTTGAAATTGTGTTCTTCTAAAAATATATTCAGCTTTCTAGTTTCTGCCTTCCCAGAAGAGCTAAATTTATTCATGTATTCATCAAATATTTATTAATCAAGTGTAATGTGGCAGGGACTGTTTTCTTCTGTGTGTTAAACATCAATAACAACATCAAAAATTCTTACCAGCATAAAGCTTATCCTTCAATAAGCATTAATGTACATTGACTTATTTATTCTATAAGGAATTTCTCTTTCTATAATAGTATACATTACATCTTAGAGATTTAATAATAGACAATATCTCATATATATTTTTTCCTATAAGGCTGAAGCAGATAGGTTTTTTTTTCCTCATCATCTATGTTTCTATGTTTTACTTTCTCTTTAATTGATATGCAATAACTGTATGTATTTATGGAAGACAAACTTATGATTTATACATGTAAACTTTGGTAATGATCAAATCAGGGTAATTAGCAAATCCATCACCTCAAACATTTATCATTTCTTTGTTATGAAAACATTCTAAATTTTATCTTCTAGCTATTTTTAAATATATATTATTTTTAACTATAGTCACCCTACTGTGCAATAGAACACCAGCATTTATTCTTGCTAACTGTAACTTTGTATTCATTGATCACCCTTTCCTCATTTCCCTTCCCTTCTCCTCTCCCAAGCCTCTGATAACTACTTTTCTGCTTTCTACTTTTATGAGATTTATGAGATCAACTTTTTTAGATTCCACATTTGAGTGAGATCATGTGGTATTTGTCTTTCTTTGTCTGGTTTATTTTATTTAATATAATGTGTTCCAGGTTCATTGACATTGTTGTAAATGATAGGATTTCTTTCTTTGTTATGGCTAAATAGTATTCCACTGTGTATATAGATCACATTTTTTAATCCATTCTTCTACTAATAAACACATTGATTTCATGTCTGAGCTATTGTGAATAATGCTGCAACAAACACAGGAGTGCAGATATCTCTTGTGAATAATGCTGCAACAAATACAGGACTGCAGATATCTCTTGAATATACGAATTTCCTTTCCTTTACATATGTACCCAGCAGTGGGATTGGGATTGTTAGATCACATAATAGTTCTTTTTTTTTTTAGGACGGAGTCTCACTCTGTCACACAGGCTGCAGTGGCATGATCTCAGCTCACTGCAACCTCTGTCTCCTAGGTTCAAGCGAGTCTCCTGCCTCAACCTCCCATGGAGTTGGGATTACAGGTGTGTGCCACCATGCCTGGCTAATTTTTATATTTTTAGTAAAGATGGGGTTTCGCCATGTTGACCAGGCTGGTCTTGAACTCCTGACCTCAAGTGATCAACTCACCTTGGCCTCCCAAAATACTAGGATTACAGGCATTAGCCACCATGCCTGGCCCACATAGTCGTTCTATTTTTAATTTTTTTAAGGAACTTCCATACTATTTTTCCTAATGGCAATACTTATTTACATTCTTATCAACACTGTGTAAGAGTTCTCTTTCCTCCACATTCTCACTAACACTTGTTTCCTTTTGTCTTTTTGATAATAGCCATTCTAACTAGAGTGAAGTGGTAGCTTATTGTGGTTTTCATTTGCATTTCCCTGATGATTAGTGATGTTGAACATTTTTTCATATACCTGTTGCCCATTTGAATGTCTTCTTTTGAGAAATATCTATAAGATATTTTGTTGAATTTTAAATTGGATTATTTGCCTGCTATTGAGTTATTTTAGTTCCTTACATATTCTGGATATTAACCTGTTGTTAGATGTATAGTTTGCAAGTATTTTGTCTTGTTTTGTAGGTTTCTTCTTCACTCTGCTGATTTTTTTTCTTTGCTGTGCAGAAGTTTTTTGGTTTGATGTAATTCCATTTGTCTTTTTGTTTTGTTTTGTTGTTTATTTGTTTTGTTCTTTGGGTTTTCTTATCAATTACATTCTTACCCAGACCACTGTCTTGAAAGTTTTCTCCTGTTTTCTTCTAGTGATACATAGTTTTGGGTCTTATAGTTAAGTCGTTAATCTATTTTGAGTTAATTTTTGCATATGATGAAAGACTGTGGTCTAGTATCATTTTTCTCCATATGGATATCCAATTTCCCCAGGATCATTCATTGAAAAGACCATACTTTCCCCATGTGTGTTCTTGGTGTCTTTGTTAAAAATCAGTTGGCTGCAAATATGTGGATTTATTGCTGTATTCTCGGATTTATTATATTGATATATGTGTCTGCTTTTCTGCCAGTGCCATGCTGTTTTGATTACTACAGCTTTGTAGATTTGATAGGTTCAAAACATCAGTGCCATTATTTACAGAAATAGAAAAAAAAATCCTAACTTTTATATGAAACCACACAAGATCCCAAATAGGCAAAGCAATGCTAAGCAAAAGGAACAAAGCATTACACTAGCTGACTTCAAAATATACTACAAAGCTATAGTAATCTGTAGATGGCTTTGGTTAGAATGGACATTTTAACAATATTATCTCTTCCAATCCATGAATATGGGATTGCTTTTCATTAATTTGTGTCCTCTTCAATTTATTTCATTTATGTTTTATAGTTTTCAGTGTTCACATGTGATATGGTTTGGATGTGTCCCCACCCAAATCTCACCTTGAATTGTAGCTCCCATAATTCCCACATGTTGTAGGGGGAACCTGGTGGGAGATAACTGAATCTTGGGGAAAGTTTCTCCAATACTGTTCGCATGGTAGTAAATAAGTGTCTTGAGATATGATGGTTTTATAAGGGGAAACCCCTTTCATTTGGTCCTCATTCTTTCTCTTGTCTGCTGCCATGTGACATGCCTTTCACCTTCCACCATGATTGTAAGGCCTCCCCAGTCACATGGAACTGTGAGCCCATTAAACCTCTTTTCCTTATAAATTACCCAGTCTCGGGTATCTCTTTATCAGCAGCATGAGAACAGACTAATACAACAAGCTTGGTTAAACTTATTCCCAGGTATTTTATTATTTGTAGCTATTGTAAATGGGACCCACTTTCTCCACTTCTATTCAACATAATACTAGAAGTCCTAGCCAGAGTAATTAACCAAGAGAAAGTTATAAAAGCTATCCAAATAGGAAAGAAGAAAGTTAAACTGTCCCATTTGCAGGTAACATTATCTTATATCCATAGAAAACCCTAAAGTCGACACTAAAAAAATGTTAGAACTAATATACAAATTCAGTAAAGTTGTAGGATACAAAATAAACATGCAAAAATCAATATTGTTTCTACACATGAATAGTAAACCATCTGAAAAAATTAGGAAAACAATTTCATTTCCAATAGCTGCAAAGTAAATAAGATTCATTTTTATCTCCTTACTGAGAATTGAGTGGATCTTATAGTCTACTCATTCACCTAGGGTAGAACACTGAATGAATTGACTTTATGCTAGCTTCCCAATTACAATTTGAAACTTTTCTTGGTTTTGAAGCCTTGTCCTCTGTTCACAAAGCAGCCTTTAAAAGTCAAGGCCATTGGTTACAAAGATTGGTAAATGTCTAAAAAGCAGCTATAACATTACTTTTACATTTTGGTTTCTAGCTCCCTCTTTGTTATATATCTCATTTTGTCCAGATTTATGAAGTAGTTTAGATTACATATGCTAGAGAAATATTTAAGATTTATTTATTTCTGTCCCCTTCTGTACCTTTATATACTTGCTTATTGCCAAATTCCAATTTCTCTTCTAAAGAACAGTATAATGTTTCTATTATATAAGTAATTTGATGCTTTCCAAATATAAAATAATTTAAAATGCTGGTAAAAAAGCTATCAGTTTATGCAGTGTCTATTTCATTGAACATAACCTGACTTATAAGTTCAAAAATAGTGATGCTATATAATGCACATTTGAAAGTACACAGTTTTCTTGTTTCCTTTTTTGCTAATAGCTTTTATTTGCAAACTACTTATTTCATATTAAACCTACCTTTATTAACAGTTTATTTTATTAATCAATGTTTAAAGTTGTATTTATTTTCTTTTGAAGCTATTTTAACTTAGCTCTGAAATGAAATACTAATATTCACATATACTGTACCTAGAAAAATAGTGTAATTTTTAGAAATTATAAATTCAATTAAGTGTTCTTCTAAAGCAATTGGAAAATAATATGTGCTTTTGCTTGCAAAGCAGAAATTAAATGAACATTAGTGGCCTAAAGAAAATTATAGTTTAAGTGATTTCTTATTTTATTTATGCTGAACAAGTATAAATATTATATTTATTTGGTAATAATTATCTGATTTTTCAGTTACGTAAAGAATGCATCTATCTGTGCATTTTTAATATGGTCATTGCATTAAAACTTAACAGAGGCTATTTACTATTTGTATAAAGTTTATTTGCATCTTAATTAGAACTCTGAAAATCTGAAACAATATTGTAGTATATGAATAAATATTTTCCATGTACACAACAGCTAAATGCACAAGCCAAAATCTCTCAGGTTATCCTAGGCAAACTTTTTCACTTTCCTATACAGACATACAAAATACATTTGAGTTTGAAATGATAGGTCTGCTCACTAGAAGAGAGAATATAAGACTTTTTTTATATGTCAGTGCTTCAGCTTGAATAAACATCTTGTACCACTTTAAACTTTACTACAAAGTGTTTTATAAGCTTCTCTATAGCCTTTGCAAGTTATTGAGGTTAATGGTCAATGCAATTGCCATCTCTTATGCAATAAACTACTTTATTTTGTTGGAGAGTTCTCTAAGGGGTAACACAAGCATAAAGGGTATATTCAGCATACATGAAATATAACCCTATTCGAGTAGCCAACTAAATTACAGAATCTCTGAAGCAGAAAAGCTGCCAACTCTGTAAAATGATGGTCTTTCTATTCTTGAATGAAATGAAATGGTAAGGCTGCTGATTTCAATAAAAGAATTTAAACCAAAAATCCAGAGTCATACAAAATGAACCTAATAAAATTGGAATGGCAGTACACATAATCTATTTGCTGATTGCATTGAAGGAAAAAAAAGAGGCTAATCAGAATGGCTATGAATATGCCAGCTCATTTTGAAAAAGAACAAATGATAAGAAAAAGAGTAGTAAACTACTTCTTCAACCCAAGGATTACTATCCCAAAGCACCTGTTCAAATATGCTGTCATCACTGCATTTATCATAGTCAAAGACCTGGATATTAAAGTTGATAATATTTCTAGGCACCAGGAACTGGATTTTTAACTAGAGATCTAAAAACATGATCTTAGTTATAATATACTTACTAATAATATACTTAATAATGGTGATTTATATCACATTGAAATTTATTTGATGACTTGAAACTTGTAGTTGGAGCCTTTGCAACTTTTATATGTTTTATATGTTGCAATACTTGCTGTTTAATTATCATAAGACCCTACATTCTATACTAAAATTTTTTTTTGACTTTTCCCCCATGCCTACAAATCATCAATTCCCAACTAGCTGCCAATGAAAAACTAATACTTCTTCATAATCAGCTACTAAGAAATTTGATAGATGAAAAAAGTAAGTCAAGAAATAAAGAGTCTGGTAAGAAAGCTACTTTAAAACCACTTCATTTCTACTTTTATATTTCGAGCTTTGTATTCAAGCTTGCAACTAAAATGATGTTCAGTGAAAAGTCAAAAGATGCTTATGTATTTTACTCTTTATATGAATCATAAGGAAAGTTTTCTTGGCATAATACATAAGGCCATACATAGTTTTGTGCTATTTAATATAAACATTAGTTAACTATATTTATAGGATAGCTAAAGATCTGAAGTTGGCAATGTGTCCCGCATCCTCCCTCCCCCATAAAAATTCATATTTCTCACAGATACATGGTTAGGAGATTTTTGGCTAGGACAATTGTGAAAATCTTTGGGAAAAGATCTAAACACATTTTTAAAAACTTACTAAGTAGGTTATTAATGAGATCTAATTCTTATTAAGTACCTAATACATGCCATGAGCTAAGGCTATAAAGACAAATATATCAGAAATCTGTATTCTCAAGGAAACCAAACTCAGGGACAGAAAGACATCATTATTTATTGACTGCTAGGCAATGTCTCAAGTAGCCACATCTAACAACACTTAACAAAATAGCTGCTAGCATCCTAGTTTTATAGATGAGATTAAAGTGTGTGAAAATAAATGTAAACCAATTGAATATATCCTAGAGAAATATATTCCAAATGTTATATGAGGCCAGAGCAAGAGTTAATTCATTGTTTAGCACAAAGAATTACCAAGACTTTCAAGTGTGGAATTTAAGTCAGTCTTTCAGATGAGGCAAAGAGTAAGCTAAATGGAAGATATGATATTATTTATCTACTGCTGCTGAGTAATAATTATCACAAATTGGTGATTTAAAAATACATTTATTATCTCACAGTTTCTGTGCATCAGAAATCTGTCCATGGCTTAGCTGCATCTTCTACTTAGGATTTACAAAGCTGCATTCAATATGTTCACCAGGGCTGCAGCTCATCTGATATTCAAACGATGAAAAATCAGGGAACAATACCTTTATGAATTCACCCGGGTTCATGATAGAATTCAGTTCCTTGTAGATTTAAGACTGAGGTCTCTAGTTTGTGACTCTCTGTTAATTAGAAACCACCCCAGCTCCCAGAAGCTACCCAGAGTCCCTTGCCATTTGGGTATCCTCAACTTGATCTTTTGCTCCTCAAAGCTAGCTAGGGAGAGAGATTCCAGCAAGGTGGGCACTATAGTATTATGTAATGTAATCACCCAGTCACATACACAGGTGAACATCACCAACTGTCATCTTTGCCATATTCTGTTTACTAGAAGTAATCCATAGCTTCCAACACATTGTAGAGAACTATACAAGGTCATGAATACCAGGAAGCAGGGACATGGGGGAACTTAAAAGTCAGTCTGCCATAGGTAGTATTAAATGAAGAAGATAATGTCTAGGTGAAGTGCATGCAGCAAATAGGTAAGTAGAGAAAAAGGTGGGAAGAAATAATTTATACACCTACCTTAGAAGAATATAGTGGCTTATGTTTCTAATAATGCTGAATCATACTTATGTCAAAAAATAAAATTATAGTCACATCACAAGAAATGTTAATAATAATAATAGTGGCTATCACTTAGCTAAGACATCCTGTACTGTGTTGAGTGTTATGTATATAGTTCTCATATTTAGTAAATAAAAATAGATGTTACCTCATTACATTTGAATTTTATATAAATAAAAATAATATTTTTGTATTTATATGTTCCAATTTTTTTAGTATGGTTTATTCAAATACTTGGGATGTACTTGTACTAAAATGTTTTCTTATTTATTTGAAAATCAAATTAAATAGGAATTAACTGTATTTTATCTGGCAACTTAATTATGTATGTATTATCTTATTTGCTACTAACAAAAACAAGGAAAATACTATTAATATCATCATTTTCATTGTCATCTTAAAGATTATTTAACTGTAACTTAAAAATTGTCATTGTTTGTAGTGTAGATTTTTTAAGTGAAGGCAAGTGTTCAAATACAATTTTAATGCAGTTAAAAGAGGCAGCTGTTTTGATAGTAAATTGTAAATTTATTGCCTTTCAGCATAAGAACAATTCTTTTATATTTACTCAATGAATTAGAAAACTAAAAGAGTATATTAACGAAAATAATTTAAAACTAGATATACTTGCAAGACAAATGTGGACAATAGCAATAATTAAATTTAGGAGGTGGGAAGGCCTAGTAAGAACAGCATTGCTGTGGTATTCTAGCAGTGGCAGACCTGAGATACAGAAATCTAATGGAGTAGGAGATGAAGGATGTTGGTGGAGTCTCACCGTGGTAAAGTGTAACATACGCTATGAAGAGTACTCTGTAATCATTGGGTTATTTTATTGCTAACTCTGTTTCTTAAGTCCATCAAATCTATGCTGAATTCAGCTTCAGCAAAGGTCTCTTTTAAACTTGACTTTTATTCTCCTATTGGGCATTGCTTTAATATGTGTTATAATCTAGCAAATTCTCTTTCTCTCTTCCTGCAGGAGAATGAAAGCTGGTGTAAGCAACCAAAATAAACATGAGTTAACCAAAATAAACATGAGTCATTTCTCCTAAGAAGACATTGCATTCTCTATGTCTAGTAACCTTATAAATACTGTATTTAGTTTGGGGGCCTGAGATGTATATTACAAAATAAGGTGTTTCTGAATCTAATTTCTCACAGTGATTAAGATGGAAAGATTTACAAATATTCAAAAATCATCCACAGTGGCAATGTTGTGTAAGAATAAAGCATTGTTTGCTGAGGGGAGGCAAGATTTGCTGGTTGAATATTACATTAGATTTTTTCACTTCTCAAAATTATTGTAGATCCAATAAGCTCTTACTAACCTTACTGTATATGTTAAACAACATATCATTTCTACATTGTCTCTACTATCTCTCTCTGCTCTCATTTCACTCTAATTTCTAATTTTATTTATTCACATATATATTTACTTAATTTGTTTATAACCAAATGTATTTATGACAAAAAGTATGTAACCCTTCAACCAAGCCTAGAATATATAATACAGGAAAGGTAACTATATATTTTACATCAACATTTTGCAAATAAACAAGAAAAGTAGATTTTTACATGTGTCTGTTAGGATAGATTATATTATAGGTTATGCATTAAAAAAATAGCATCCATGTTTCCATGGCTAAACACAATCAAAATTTGTTATCTGCTAATGTTATGTTCCCAAAACAGGTTGGCAGGAAGTTCTATTCTCTATACATACCAAAGGCCCTAAGTGAAAAGAGGCTGCATCTAGGAAATGAAAGTGCAGCATCATGTACTTATGCATTAGTTCTTAAAGCCCTTACCCAGGAGTGACACAAGTCATTTTGGCTTTACTATGTTTGCCCATAATTATATGGGGAGAGGAAAATACAATCCTACCATTGGCCTAGAAGGAGACTAGAAATGTTTGGTAAGAAGTATAAATAACTACTGCTCAAAATTATGAACAAAATTGATATTTTTTTAAATGTCACCTTATTGAATGTTTGTGGAGAATTCAACAAGCAGACAGATAAATATTTATACCTGGAGATTAAAGAAAACACCTAATTAAGCAGGCATGGAATTGATTTTGCTATAGATACATTATGAGCACAAATTCACAATTTTATCTAATAAGTTCCCCAGAGAAAAACAAAAGAAGTGGCTCTCTAGATACATCAGTAATGTGTACTTTTTCTTCCACTAACTAGAGTAAATGTATTAAAGAGAGTCTTCAGTCAGGTTACTTAAGAAAGAATAAACAGCAAGCAAGTGATGTGCTTTCTAAGCTTCTTTATTCTTAAGACAATCAACCACAAATTTTCAATTTGAATACTTTATAAAGAATATGTGAATTCTCACTTTACATATGATTATTAATTTCCATTTTAAAATATCAAAATATTCAGAGATACCTGAATGTTTTCTTCACTGCGAACCTAAGGAGATACCACTGGATATAATTTTTATGTAAAATAATGGTGAAAACGCAAGCATAGTCAAAAAGGACACTTTTTTTTTGATATGGTTTGGCTCTGTGTCCCCACCCAAATCTTGCCTTGAATTGTAATAATATCCACATGTCAAGGGTGAGACCAGGTGGAGGTAATTGAATCAAGGGGGCAGTCTCCCCCATGCTGCTGTTCTCATGATAGTGAGTGAGTTCTCATAAGATCTGATAGTTTTATAGTTTTATAAGGAGCATCCTCCTTCACTCAACACTCATTCTCTCTCTCTCATTCATCTCCTTCTCTCTCCTGTCACCCTGTGAAGAGGTGCCTTCTACCATAAGAGTATGTTTCCTGGGGCCTCCCCAGCTATGTGGAACTGAGTCAACTAAACCTCTTTTCTTTATAAATTACCCAGTCTCAGATATTTCTTCACAGCAGCATGAGAACAGACTAGTAAAATATACTGGTACTGCAGAGAGTAGGCGGCTGCTATAAAGATACCAAAAATGTGGAAGCAACTTTGGAAATGGGTAACAGGCAGAGGTTGGAACAGTTTCGAAGACTCAGAAGAAGACAGAAAGATGTGGGAAAGTTTGGACTTCCTAGAGACTTGTTGATTGGCTTTGACCAAAATGATGATAGTGATATAAACAATGAAGTCCAGGCTGGGATGGTCTCAGATGCAGATAGGTATTTGTTGGGAACTGGAGTGAAGGTCACTCTTGCTATGCAAAGGGACTGACGGCATTTTTGCCTCTGCCTTAGAAGTCTGTGGAACTTTGAACTTGAGAGAGATGATTTAGAGTATCTGGTGGAAGAAATTCCTAAGCAGCAAAGGATTAAAGAGGAAGCAGAACATAAAAGTTTGGAAAATTTGCAGCCTAATGATGCAATAGAAGATAAAAGCCCATTTTCTGGGGAGAAATTCAAGCCTGCTGCAGAAATTTGCATAAGTAATGAGGAACTGGATGTTAATCACCAAGACAATGGAGAAAATGTCTCAAGTGCATGTCAGAGACCTTCATGTCATCCCCTTCCATCACAGGCTCAGAGGCCTAGGAGGGAAAAAATAACATTGTGGACTAAGCCCATGTTCTGCCTGTTCTATGCAGCCTCAGGACCTGGTGCCCTGCATCCCAGCTGCTTCAGCTCTAGCTGTGGCTAAAAGGGGCCAAAGTACAGCTCTAGTCATTGCTTCAGAGAGTATAAGTCCTAAGCCTTGGTGGCTTCCACATGGTGTTTGGCCTTCAGGTGCACAGAAGTTAAGAACTGAGGTTTGGGAACCTCCACATAGATTTCAGAAGATGTATGGAAATGACGGATGTCCAGGCAGAAGTTTGCTGCAGGGGTGCAGCCCTCTTGGAGAACCTCTGCTAAGGCAGTGGAGAAGGGAAATATGGGGATGGAGCCCCCACAGAGTCCCCAGTGGGACACTGCCTAGTAGAGCTGTGAGAAGAGGGCTGCCATCTTCCAGAGCACAGAATAGTATTCTACCAACAACTTGCATCATGAGCCTGGAAAAGCCACAGACACTGAAAACCAGCCCATGAAAGCAGCCAAGATGGGGGCTATATCCTGCAAAAACACAGCAGTGTAGCTGCCCAAGGCTGTGGGAGCCCACCTCTTGCATCAGCGTGACCTGGATGTGAGACATGGAATCAAAAGAGATTATTTTGGAACTTTAAGGTTTAATGACTACCTTATTGGATTTCAGACTTGCATGGGGCCTGTAGCCCCTGTGTTTTGTCCAATCTCTCATTTGCAATGGGTGTACTTTTCCAATGCCTGTACCCCCATTGTATCTAGGAAGTAACTAACTTGCTTTTGATTTTACAGGCTTATAGGCGGAAGGACTTGCCTTGTCTTAGATGAGACTTTGGATTTGGAATTTTGGGTTAATGCTGTAATGAGTTAAGACTTTGGGGGACTGTTGGAAGGGCATGATTGTGTTTTGGAATTTGAGGACATGAGATTGGGAGGGTCCAAGGATGGAATGATATGGTTTGGCTCTGTATCCTCACCCAAATCTTGCCTTGAATTGTAATAATACCCAGTGTCAAAGGTGGGACCAGGTGGAGGTAATTTGGAGGCAGATTCTCCCATGCTGTTCTCTATGGTGAGTGAGTTCTCATGAGATCTGATGGTTTTATAAGGGAATTCCACCTTTGCTTGGCACTCATTATCTCCTGCCACCCTGTGAAGAGTTGCCTTCAACCAAAATTGTAAGTTTCCTGAGGCCTCCCCAGCTATGTGGAACTGAGTTAACTAAACCTCTTTTTTTTATAAATTACCCTGTCTAGGGTATTTCTTCATAGCAGCATGAGAACAGACTAATACATAAGCAGAGACAAAAAGGACATATTCTTTATAATTTTTTTTAGTAAACGCTTTTTTTAAACTAAAGAGTTAAAAAAGACACATAATAATTGTACAATTTATGGTGTATACAGTAATGATTCAATACATATACATAATGTATAGTGATATAATGCATATTGATCAGATCAGGGTAACTAAAATATCTGTTATCTTAAACATTTCATTTTTTTGTGTTAGACATATTCAATATTTTCTTTCTAGCTGTTTATGACCATAAAACTCATCCTACCATGTTATTAAACACTATAACTTATTTCTCCTATCTAGCTGTAATTTTGTATCCTTTAACAAGTATCTCCCTATGCTGCCCTTCCCCTGACTCTTCTCAGCTTCTAGTAACCTCTGTCTACTTTCTACTTCTATGAGATTAATATTTTTTAGTTTTCACATATGTGTGAAAAGATAAGGTGTTTAACTTTCTGTTCATGGCTTAGTTCACATAACATAACGTTCTCCAGTTCCAAGTTCCATCTGTGTTGTTACAAATGACAGGATTTTATTCTTCCTTTTGGTTGAATAGTATTACCTGGTATATATATAGTATTACATGATTATATATATATAGTATTACATGGTTATATATATAGTATTACATGGTTATATATATATATATATTGTATTACATGGTAATATATATATACTACCATGTATATATTACGAGATACATATATATGTGTGTGTGTGTGTGTGTGTACATCATGTTTTCTTTATCCATTAATCAGGTTGTTGCACACCTAGGTTGATTCCATATTATTGGCTATTGCAAATAGTGCTGCAATAAACATGCAGGTACAGAAGTCGCATCAATATAATAATTTATTTTCCTTAGGATATATACCCAGTAGTGGAATTGCTGAATCATATGGTAGCTTTATTTGTAGTTTTTGAGGAACCTCTATGCTAGTCACCATAGTGGCTACCATAGTTAACATTACCTCCAACAATGTATAAGTGCTCCCTATTCCCTATTCTTACCAACATTTGTACTTTTTGTCTTTTTTATAGTAGCCATCCTAACTTGAGAGAGATGATATTTGATTGCAGTTTTGATTTGCATTTCCCCAGTGATTAGTGACGTTGAGCATTTTTTTATATAGTTGTTGGTCATTTGTATATCTTCTTTTGAGAAAGATCTGTTCAGATCATTTGCCTAATTTTTAATTGAGTTGATTGTTTTTTGTTGTCATTGAGATGTTTGAGTTCCTTGTATATTCTGGATATTAATTCCCTCTCAGATGAATGTTTGAAAATATTTTTCTCCCATTCTGTAGGTTGTCTCTGCCCTTTATAGGTTGTCTCTGCACTCTGTTGACTGTTATCTTTCCTGGGCAGAAGCTTTGGAGTTTGATACAATTATATTTGCTAATCTTTGCTTTTTTGCCTCTGCTTTTGAGGTCTTATTCATAAAATACTTTTTCAAACCAATGTCCTAAGGATTTGCTCTGTTTGCTTCTAGTTGTTTTATATTTGTGTGTCTTACAGTTAGTTCTTTGATTCATTTTCAGTTGATTTTTGTATAGGGAGAGAGATAGAGGTCTAGTTTTATTCTTCTGCATAAGTATATCCAGTTTTTTTATAGCACCATTTATTGAAGACACTGTCTTTTATCCAATGAGTGTTCTTGGTATCATTGTCAGAAATCAATTGGCTATAGATATTTGGATTAGTTTCTGGATATTTTATTCTGTTCCATTGGCCTATGTGTTTATTTTTATGCCATTACCATGCTGTTTTGATAATGGCATACAAATAAACTAAATAAATGCTTTTACAAAACGTTAGCCAAAACAATATGTAGTATACTTTGAAGTCTGGTAGTGTAATGCCTTCAGCTTGGTTCATTTTTCTCAGAATTGCTTTGGCTATTTGAGGACTTTTGTGGTTCCATATTGAGGAATGTCATTGCTATTTTTATAGAAACTATTGAACCTACAGATTGCTTTGAATAGTAAGGTCATTTTAATAATATTAATTTCAACCCATGAACATGAAATAATATTCATCTGTTTGTATCCTTTTCAATTATTTCCATCAGTGTAATGTAGTTCATCTGGTAGAGATCTTTCAATCCCTTTATTAAATTTATTACTAGGTATTTTTATCCTTGTACCAAGTGTAAGTAGGAATGCTTTCTTCATTTCTTTTCCAGCTAATTCATTGTTGTTGTTTAGAAATGCTACTGAATTTTGCATGTTGATTTTGTGTCCAAATTTTGTAACAAATTTCACTGAATTTGTCATTATTTCTATGAAATTTTTGTAGTCTTTAGACTCTATCTCTCCCATCATCTACAAACAGGGACAATTTGACTTTCTTCTTTCCTATTTGGATGCCTTTTCTTTCTTTCTTTTGGCTAATGCTCTTAGTAGGAATTTCAGTACTTCGTTGAATAAGAGTGGAGAGAGTGGGAATCCTTGCCTTATTCTAGTTCTTAAATGAGATACTTTCAGCTTTTACCCATTCAGAATGATATTTGCACTAGATTTCCATATATGGCCTTTATTGTATTGAGGTACGTTCCTAAGTTATTGAGAGCTTTTATTATGAAAGAATGTTGAATTTTATCACACGCTTTTTCTGTCTATTGAGATTATTATATGGGTTTTTCTCCTCCATTTTTTGATGTGATGTATGATACTTATTGATATGTGTTTGTGTTGAAACATTCTTGAATTCCTGGGATAAAACCCACTTGTTCATGAAGCATTATCCTTGTATGTGCTTTTGGACAAAGTTTGTTAGTATGTAATTGATTTTTGCATCTATGTTCATCAGAAATATTGGCGTGTAATTTTCTTTTTCAGTTGTATCCTTGTTTGGTTTTGATATCAGGGTTATCCTAGTCATGTGTATTGAGTTAGGAAGAAGTCCCTCTGCTTCAGTTTTTTGACATAGTTTGAGAATAATTGGTAACAATTATTCTTTAAATGTTTGGCAGAATTTAGCAGTGAAGACATCAGTCTCATTACCAGTTACTGGTCTGTTCAGGTTTTTCTATTTCTTCTTGGTTCAATATTGGTAAGTTTTATCTTTCCAGGAATTTATCCATTTCCTCTAGGTTTTAAAAATATATTGGCATATAGTTGTTCATTTTAGTAATATATAATGTTCTTCTTTGTCTCTTTTTACCAATTTTGACTTGAAGTCTGTTTTGTCTGATAGAAGTGTGGATACTCCTGATCATTGTTGGTTCCTGTTTTCATGAAATATATTTATCTATTCCTTCACTTTTAGTGTATGTGTGTCTTTATAGATGAGATGAGTTGCTTATAGCCAGTATATAGTTGGGTCTTATTTTAATCTATTTGGACAGTCTATAAATTTTAAATAGAAAATTTAACCTTCGTATATTCAAGATTATTATTGATAGATGAGGACTTATGACTGTCATTAATCATTTTTTGGTTGTTTTGATCCTTTTTTGCTACTTTATCTTTTGTTATTTGTTTTTGAAGTTGGGTGGTTTTCTGTAGTAATAAGCTCAATTTCTTTCTCTTTCTCCCTAGTGCATCAGCTCTAACAGTGAGTTTTATAGTTTTAAATGTTTTCATGATGGAAGTTATTGTGTTTTCACTTTCTGATGTAGGACTCCCTTGAGCATAACTTGGAAGCCTGTTCTAGTGGGAATCAATTCCCTTAGTGCTTTTTTTGCCTGTGAATGGTATTATTTCTGTTTCATTTCTGAAAGATAACTTTGCTGAGTATAATATTCTTGGCTGACAGTATTTTTTTTTAATTTTTCTTTCAGTACTTTGTATATCATCCCATTTTTCACCTGGCATGTAAGGTTTTTGCTGAGAAATCTGCTGTTAATATAATGGGGATTTCTTTATATGTGACTTGATGCTTTCCTCTTGCTGCTTTTAAAATTCTGTTTTTGTCTTTGACTTTTGACAACCTGACTATAATGTGCCTTGGAAAGGAATTGTTTTGTTGAATCTATTGGGAGTTCTTTGTGCTTCCTGGACAAAGATGCCCATCTCCCTCATAAAACTTGGAAACTACTCAGTTATTATAATTATTATTATTATTATTATTTGAGATGGAATTGTTGCTCTGTTGCCCAGGCTGGAGCAAAATGGCATGATGTTGGCTAACTGCAGCCTCCACCTCCTGGGTTCAAGTGATTCTCCTGCCTCAACCTCGTGAATAGCAGGGATTACAGGCAACAGCCACCATACCTGGTTAATTTTTGTATTTTTAGTAGAGACAAGGTTTCACCATGATGGCTAGGCTGGTCTCAAACTCTTGACCTCAGGTGATCCACCCACCTCGGCTACCCAAAGTGCAGGGATTATAAGCATGAGCCACTATGCCCAGACAGTTATTATTTTATTAAATATTTTCTATACCTTTTCCCTTCTCTTCTCTTGTAGAATGTCCATAATACAAATATATGTTTAATGGTGTCCCACAATTTTCGTAGCTTTCTTCATTTATTTTGTTTTTCCTTTATTTTTTCTTTTTAAATTTTTATCTGTCTGTTTTATTTCAAAAGACCTGTCTTCAAGTCCAGGTATTCTTTCTTCTGCTTGGTATCATAGGTTGTTGAAGCCTGTTATTATAATTTTCTAGGGTGTTGAAAGAGGTAGATCAACCCCTTTCTGTACCTTAAAGTCATAACAATGAGAGGAGAAAAGAAATAGAAAATTTAGTACTAGCAATAACTTTAGGGCAGTGAAGAAGGGAAGAAAGCAGATTGTGGGCTTGTCTTAACAGAAGATGATGAAGGTAATGAGTATAAATGGGATTTGGTGGTTAACCTTTACTCTGAAAAGCCTCACAAGGCCACTGAAATTGTATCTAGTTCATTTTATTATTTTGTTGAATCTTGTTCTATAACCTCTAGTGTTGACCTGTCACAAAATAGTATATTTTAAAATTTAAAAAATAATAAAAATGAAAAGATTATGTCAGCATTTTTATGCTCACTTCTCTGAAATAGAAGTTGAAAATGTGTAAAATGGTCACACTTTATGTAAACAAGCACCAATTCAATCAGCATGAAAAAAACAAGCTGCTGTGTTTGATGATAAAGAGGAAAGATCTCCACTTGATTTTTTCCTTTTATATAACCTGTTATTAATATGTTTAAAGACACTTTTTTGGTTTTCTCTAAGCCTAACTCTATAATTATAAAAGAAGTAAGAATGGAGACAATGAAAAACCAAGTTCATTTTTTTTTTCTATTAAAAAGTTTCATCTAACTGAACAGGCATACCCTCATAACCACCAAAGCTGTAGCAGAAATGCTTAAAACTTAGGATCTCAAATCAAATTTCCCAGGCTTGACACCTATTTTTGACACTTCTCTGATGTATAATATGTAACAGGTTACTTAATCATTCTGTTCAAATTTTCTTCTCTGAAAACTTAGATAATAATATCTGCCTCGAGAGGTTAAGCAAATGACTAGAAAGGAAGTGAATAGGACAGTCTCATGCACATAACAATGAATAAAAGTTAGCTAGTCTAATTTGCTATCCTCACAATTTTATTATACATGTCTGCTACCTCTGGTATGTTGAAAAGTGTAATGACTTTTGTGTCTTGGTTTTTTTTTTTTTCAAATTGGACTAACACGATGCTGAATTGAATAATATCATCTATCACATTCTTCAATTTGTAACTTTTATCTGCATTGGTCATTTTATACATTTTATCTTTGTGTGTTTTTGGCCCATTCATCCTTACTTCATAATTTCATTACTCTTGAGAAGACCTACTTTTTATTCTATAATACTTTAACATATGTATTTAAATCCATTCAATTAGCTCTCATTGATCATTAAAAGTATACAAATTTAAAATTCATTGTAGAAATATTTTAAAATTCAGTAGGTTGCATGTCTTATTGTGATTCTTGATAAGTCCTATATATTCACTGTACAATTAATTTAACTGGAGCATTTCTTTGCTTTCCCAAAGATTATTTTTGACTACTATTTAATTCTCTCTTTTCTCTCCATCTGGGTTTTACTCTTTCTTTTTAAATTAGGGTTGTCTCTTAAATTTCTGTTAAAAATATATTCCTTTCTTTCAGTATCTTTATATAATTAATTTCTTCCCTTGACTTGATTCTTTTCTTAATCCTTTCTTCTTTTGGATTGTTCTGTTATTGATTTACTAGCTTCTTGGCTTCAAAGTTTAGCTCATACAGATCTTGTTTTCTGAAAAAACATGTAAAACTATACATTCTTAACAAAACACCACTTTAGGTACATTTGATATATTTTTATAGAGGTTTTTTATTGCCATTTGACTCTAAGAATTTTATAATTTCTCTTTTAATTCTTTTTCAAGAACCAGAATCAAAGAATCCTCCCCTAAACTCCTGAGGCATCATCTACATAGCATCTTTTCTTTAGAAAACTGGATCCCATCTCCAAGGAACCCCTATCTACTCTAGTTTTTAATAGTTACAACTTCTTTCCTTATTTTTCTCCAGTCTTTGGGGCGCTAGTTGCTTTCTGTAATTTCTGTCTCGTATTCATAGAGCTGATATTACTTAATCACATACGTAAACTTCAATTGTGTGGGTTGCAGAATTACAATATAAGTTGAATTCCAAACCTTGCCAATTCTCTCATGTGAAACTCAGGGGTAATTAATTGGGAGGAATTATGACCTTGAGACATAGAATGATAACATTTGTGTGGACTAAAATGAAGCTGAGAATGTTGAAAACTTTAGTTGCACTGAGCCTTCTTTGTAAGCAGAAGCAACTTGTTCTCTCTCAAGTCTGAGGAGGCAAATGTCCCTTGCTTAAAAACTCCATAATATCCTCATCTGGTGACAAAGGTCTTGTGAGGTCATGCTTACTATCCTCAAAAACAGCAAACAAACCCCAACACACTGTTGTTGCCTCCAAGTATATAACTTTGGTTATATCTTAACGTACTCCAGGAGAAGTAAAATATACATGGGAGGAAACAGCTTTCACTTCAAAAAAACTGTAAAGTTTTGCTAATTTATAATTTTATTTATTATTTTAGCAGAAACCTAAGAAATATGCATGCAAATGGATTCTAAGTTTCTCAATATAAAGATAACAGAGTACCTCAGAGGACCAGGACAAATTTATACACAAAAGTGAGTTTAACTTTCATGCTGGATTTAGTGTGTTTAACTTAGCTTAAAGTAGCTTTCATATATTACTCTTTGATTGACAAAAATTTGGACTAAATGGTGGTCAGTGTGTTCAATGATTTGCAATGACAAAATTGTTCTTGTCTAAAGCAAAATAAAGAATCCAAAGTACTAGGGACATATGAATGTTAGATCAGCTTTATAATGTGTTACCAGTACCCATTCCTCAAAGGTATTTTAAAAAGAAACTTTATTCAGCAAGATATTGAGAGATACATTGTAGAGGGCAGTGCTAGTTTCCCCAAAAATATCTGTGATAGATGTCTTCCATACGTGATGTAATTGAGACAGGTTCTCTGGTTTCAAAGGAAATCATGGGATCCTGGTGTAGCAGATGCCAAGAGGCATGATGCAAGTACTAGAGACACGGTAGGCCCATTTACTAAAGAGGATGATAGAGATAATGTGTAATCAGAATGTTCTGATCTTCAGGGATAACTGGCAATGGCTTGCTGAGTAATGTGTACCTAGGATAAAACTGTTTAACAGCCTATTACAATGTTACTTGATCTAGATACTAGGAATATCTCCAGACCTGGTGACCAGAAAACTGACTAAAATTAGAAAAATGAAGTTAAATATTTTCACCATTGAGTTCAAATTTTAGTCAAATGTTAGGTTTCCAGACCTCAGCCAATTTACAAACTTGGTACACCGGCATTGAACTGAATTCCTTAGGACTTAAAAGACCACTTTGTTCCACTAGCTAAAGGAGACGATTATGCTTGTCAAGTGACAAATATAATTTTTGTCTCAAGTTCATATTGCAGAGCCCAGGTATTTCTGTGGACTTGTTCAGCATTGATAAAACCCATAAAAATTGCTCTCTGATATGTGGCTACAGGGTGTTTTTGTTAGGAAGGGCAAATGGAAGCTCTTTCTCTAGGAGTATAGTAAACCTGAAACAATAAAACATTAACACACCCTTGGCAGTGGTGGGGGAGAGATGAGTGCCTCTATCAAAGACTTTGAAGATACAGCACTGTGGACATCATCTCCCTATTACAGTCCCTGTTTGGTCTTTGGAGCAGGCTGAGGGATCTTCGTAATTGACTGTGGATTATATTAAATATAATCAGGAGGTTAGTTAACCTCATTAAGTTTAGCATCTTTCCTGAAACATTCAAGACAGTTCCTGACACCTGGCAAGCAACTATTGACTTGACAACTCTATCTTCTTTATACCAATTTTCAAGGATAATGAGAAGTTCTTTGTTTTTGCCTAGTAGGGATAAAACAACACATTCAAAACTTTGTCTTAGGGATATAGCAACTATCTTTCTTTCTTCCCTAATATATTCCTCAAATACCTTATTGTTTTCATATAACAGAACTCACACTGAGCCCTAAATGAATGACATTAAATTAATTTTGAATCTGATGACAAGAAAATAACAAGTACTTAAGTTAGCTTTATAAGACTCAGGTAAGCTAAGAGTTTGGATAAAATGCCCAGAGAATCTCGGGAGCCTGCTATATTGAAGGGGAGAGAGGTATACATCAATGATGTAAGCATGTCTGTACATTCTCTCCAAGGTAAAGAAGAAGCTACTTTAAAGTTGGGAGAGGATTAGGACAAATACCTAATGTATACTGGGCTTAAAACCTAGATGGTGGGTTGATAAGTGCAGCAAACCACCATGGCACATGCATACCTATGTAACAAACTTGCACATTCAGCACATGTATCCCAGGACTTAAAGTAAAATAAAAAAAGAAGTTACTTTACTGTTTACTGTCCACCACTAAAAGAGAGACATGAAACTCCTAGGATATTTGGTATTGTAATGACAGCATATACTACATATGAGTGCACTATGCTAACTCACTAACTGAGAAAACCATAAAGCTGCTGGTTTTGTGTAGGTACCAGATGCAGATCAAGGGAATCTCTGCAGGTATCTCAGACTACAGTCTGATTCTACTGCTTGGGCTTTTACAAGCCGGAGGATTTGATGTTAAAATTCTCTATGATAGTGCCGCACCAAGTATTATTCATAACCTCTCACAGTCTCAATAGTAAGATAGGAACATGCAACATTAGGTAAATAACCACATCACTAAGAGCATTGTTTAATATATATGTTTCTCAATTAAGCAGCAAATTGGTTTATAGTTTAGTACAAACAGCAGTTTGAGTTGTGCTCATTGATAAAGATGTTTATGAAGCCTCTGGAGAGCCTCCATAGAGGAATCACAGTTCAGACATCTAAGATTCTAGTATGAATCCATTCATTCCTCTGGAGATAATTATTTCACTTTTGGAAAATAGCTTCTGGCTACTTAGAGACCGTGGTAGAGAGAGAATGTCATGGGGCCTCCAATGACCATACCACGTGTGTTGCCCCTCATGAATTGGGTATCCCT
Organism: Pan paniscus; assembly: GCF_029289425.2. Taxonomy (NCBI): domain Eukaryota; kingdom Metazoa; phylum Chordata; class Mammalia; order Primates; family Hominidae; genus Pan; species Pan paniscus. The sequence continues at coordinate 81,841,899 of NC_073259.2, forward strand.
CTCCCTTCAAACCATAATGTTAGGCATATGTAGCATCTATATTTTTTCAAGTGTACACAGTGGTTAAGAGACTGAGCTGAAGCCGGTCTGAACACAAATAAGTTACATGAGTAACTAGATTATGTTCCTTTTTCATCTGCTATTATTACATTTCATTCTCTCCCTCAATTCATACTTACAGTCTGATAGGAAGATCATTATGACTGCTAGTTTTCAGATGGATCCACATGATACCAACTGGAAGTGTACTTCTGCAGCAGTACAATTCCATTAAGAAGTATTTTTGAAAGAAAGAGATGAAAGAACTCTTTCTACTAAACATATCTTCAAACAGTGCATTTTATTGCCCAATTTGTTATTTGAGAGATGACTAGAAATGTGAATATACATTGATTTATGAACACCAGCTAATGGGTTTCCTACATGGCTAGAGGTTTGAAACCAGCAGGGTTGGAAATTTAGTGTCAAAATGGTCATGGGAAGAGATATGTGGAAGAACCTCTCAGAATAGAAATAAAAGGGATAGATATTTACATTTTGGATCCAGAGTGCCCACCAAAAGCCATCCATTGCAGACTAGACTTTCACTGATTAGATAGACAATATGATACATTCTGTGTATATCAGTTAATCATCTTACTCCTGGACATCTTAGTGCTTGCTCTGTAGTCTTATATACAAAATGTTAATAATGACACAGATGGAGGTTATGCATGGGCTCAAGAACATAGGTTTCCTTTTAAAAAGGCTCCATAGTCTCATTCTGAGCTCCTGATATGGCTTCATTCTCTGAAGGAACTAGGCTTCCACTCACTGGCACACTGATTACATTGGAATCCTTCCACAATGGAAGAAGCAATAATTTGTTCTCATTGGAATAAATAGTTTTTGAGTATGGATTTAATTTTACAGCTCATATTTCTCCTTCTAGTACTACCATCTGTAGAGTTAGAATGCCTTATTTACCATTATGGTATTCTTTGTAACATTGTTTCTGGTCAAATAATTCATTTCATAGCAAAATAAAATATACAATGGACTCATTCCATGAAATTCACTGATACAATATTTCTTACAGAGCAGCTCATCTTGAAGAATTTTAGAATCATACTCTGAATAATCAACTATGATATCATGTAGGAGACAATATTCAGATTGGATGGAATCCTATCCTTCAAGAAAGGGCATCATACTTTTATTTGAATCAGTGTTCAACATATAGGGATATTTCTTTCATAGTGAGACTATCAACTCTGGAAACCAAGGCATGCTAGTGGGAATACTTTTGTTATTCTAAAGCTAATAATCCACTCAAACGATTCTTCCTTAAGATTTAAAAAATTTTAAGCTATGTGGGTTTGAAGATTTTAGTTTTCAAAGGAAATATGATTTTGCCTATGGATATACAATGATTACATTTAATTGGAAGTTTAAACTGCCTCCTGGACATGGTAGATGCCCCATGACATTTAACAAACACATAGGGAGGTTAGGCCACTGGCTGGGATAACTGCTTCTAACTATCAAAAGAATACTGGGCTTGCTGCTACAAAGTGGGAAAGAGATAAACAAGGTTTGAAATTCATGTTTTTTTTTTGGCATCTCTTACTACTTCTATATCAAGTATTGAAAGTGGGATAAAAACTTAAGATGACTCAGTATTCAACATAATAAAAATGAAGACATAAATCACTCCATTAAGACCCAGAACAGGTGAAGTTTGGACTGAGGTCATGAATAATAGAGGAAGAAAAAGGTAAATATAAACTATGACTTTGTGACATGTTACAGAAATGAGAATTTCAACTGCTATAAATTTTTTTTGCTTGTTATATATTTAATGGTATGTATTTACTTTCTCTCCTTTCTTCTCCTCCTCTAAATAAGTATATTTATCTTTACATTATGGATTATTACTAAATTTTCAGGAAAATTATTTTAAAAACTCACGTTCCATTATGTTTATTTTGGATAGATAATGATATCCCTACCACAATAGAATAAGATAACGAAAGGTAGAAGTAGGTGGTAAAATTTGGATGCTGAGATACTGAGTTTAAATACTAGCTTTTTTTTTTTTTGTAAAGACAGGATCTCACTGTGTGACCCAGGCTAGTCTCAGACTCATGGGCTCAAAAGATCCCCCACCTTGGCCTCCCAAAATGTTATGATTACAGGCAGGAGCAACTGCATCTAGCCAGATGAGAATATTAAGGTTACTTAACTTCCCTAAAGATACATATTTTTTTCCTTTGTGTTTCACTTAGAAAAGTTTCTTCCTTTTTCTTGTTTTTGAGACAGGGTCTCACTCTGTCATGCAGGCTGGAGTGCAGTGGCACGATCATGACTCACTGCAGCCTCAACCTCTTCAAGCTCAGGTGATCCTCCTGCCTTACCCTCCAGAGCAGCTGGGACTGCTGGTGCATACCTCCACGTCCCACTATTTTTTGTACTTTTTATAGAGTCAGGGTCCTGCTATGTTGCCCAGGCTGGTCTCAAACTCCTGGGCTCAAGCCATCTTCCTGCCTTGGCCTCCCAAAGTACTGGAATTATAGGCATCTACAGGCATGAGCTACTGCACCTGGCTTAGTTTGTAAAGTTTCTATTAACCTATCTTCAAGCTTTCTGGTTCCTTCTCAACTGTGTTAAGTTTACTGATGAACCTGTCAAAAGCATTTTTCTTTGCCGTTGCTGTTTTTGGTTTACAAAATTTTCCTTAGTTATCTTAGCTTCCATCTTTCTGCTTATATTATCTTAATAATATTGCATTCTGTCTACTTTTTTATTAGAATATTAGAATATAAACCATAATTATTTTTAATTCCATGTCTGATAATTACAACCTATGTGTCATATGTAAATCTGGTTCTGATGATTGCTTTGTCTCCTCAGACTGTGTTTTTTCTTGCCTTTTTACATCTTTTACAATTTTTTGGGGGGTGAAAGTTGTATTGGTAGTAGGAACTGGGTAATAGATCTATAGTGTGAGGGTTTATGTTAATCTGGTTAGGAGTTGGGGATGCATCTAACGTTTATTATAGTTATATGTAACAAATATTTCAAGTTCCTCTAGTGTCCTTATTTTTGTCTCCCTTCTTGGTTTTGGGCTTTGCTTTGTACTGCTTCTCTGAGAGCGTCTGTGTCTTACAGCCATTTCCTCTGTAATCTACTGCTATTACGCAGTGTTGTTACCCACGACAGGTTCCTGAGTTCCTGAGTTCTCAATGCAATAGAAATTGACATGAGGCCAAAACAGTTTTCATTGGAGTTTATGCCCAGGCATAAGGGAGGAAGCACATGAAAGAGGATAATCCCTTGACTGACTTTCCAAAAAGAGCTTGTAGAGCTTTTTTATTAGGCAAAGTCTGGGAATTGACATCAAGAGTATGGTATGCAAACTGGGCTGGGCAGCCTGGCTGGGCTATGAGGGGTAGGGTATGCAGAGCTGCATTATCTGGTTTCAATGCTTATCTTGAGTAATGGGCCGTCTGGTGGTCTGACGGGGGCAACAAGGCTGTAAATGAATTGTGTAGCATTCCTTCTTGAGGTGGGGGACTCCACAACCTTGGTTATCTCCTAAATTCCAGTTCCCGGAATTCTTTAAGTAAAAGGATTATTAGCAGTGGGGTAGTGGAGTGGGTTTTGTGATCAGTGGAAATTTATGAAAAAATGCTGTTGTGGGGGACGTGAGTACATCTCTACTCTGTCTCAGCATGGTGCTAAAGTATGGGAAGGAGAGTTCTATAATCTTCTGATTACATCAAGTCTCTTATAGGCCTGCGTCTCAAGAGTGTGGCTTTTGCGAGTATTTCTGTTTTTTGTTTTCTAAAGGGATCTCTCTCTCTCTTTTTTTTTTCCTTCACATTCTCTCCGTCCTTAGTTGCAGTATTCCCAGTCTAGTTATTTAAATCCATCTTTCATGTTGACTATGGATTTTTATTTTCCCCCTTGGGTGAGACAGGAAGACCGTGGCAGGCTACAGTGAGACAATGTTCCCTTACTCTAGCTGGGATAAGGTTTCAGTACTGTCCACTAGTGACATCTTTTTCCCTAGAGACTAGGCTTTTGTTAGGGAGAAGGATCTATGAGGGTTTCATAGTGATTACTCTTTTCCTCCCACTGTTACAGCCACAAGGAGTATCATTTTTGAATTATGGACATGAAAACCTTGTGAAGTTCCTGGAGGAAAGTTAATAAGAATGTGGGTCCCCACTATGATTATTGCCAGAGTATTTGCTTAATCCCATGCTAGTCCCCACTCACCCTCTAAGAACTAGTCAATATTACTAATTAAGTAATCTTACTCTTCCTACCATCTTATGGTATTCAGCAGCTTCTACTTTAAGTAAGCAAATCATGGACCTTTCATCTCTCTGGATGTGTCTGTCTCTCCAGATTTTATGGTAGCCATTTGCTTTGTGACCTCAGTTCTCTGATGGGTTCAAAAAAAGTTATTGACATTTTATTTGTCCAGCTTTTTTTGTTTTGAAGACAGGAGTAATGACTTCCAAATTCTTTATATGTTAGATCTGAAACCAGTACTATTATCTTTTTAAAAAAGAACTAAAAATACATATTGCAAAAGATTTAGTATTAATTGTGAGAATGAGTATTAATTGGTTTTATAAGCTATTAAATATTACAAAAATGTTAGATACTCTTATCAGATTTAACTTAAAATGTTTTTACAATTAGAAACCTTTCTTTCCTCTTCATAATCAAAGTGAGTGGATTAAGTAATATTTTTGGTTCTTTCTAACATGAGAAATGACTTTTTTTCTTAACCTTTTTAGTCAATATCTTGCTTTTAAATATCCATCAGAAACTGTGACCATTCTTGGTTCACTTTTTCATGCTTGTGTTGAAACTACTAGAAACAACACTTTGGAATTGTAAAAATCAATAAGCCTTTTGATCTAACTCCTTCTAATGTCACTTTCCCATCTGGAGTTTTAGGTACCTTTATGATTCTTCTGACTAAAAATATTTCTTTTATATGTATACTTTTTGTTTTTTTGCTTCTATTACTTGAGGGAACAATTGATCCTCATCAACTTGCCAACATTTCCTTTTATTTGGTTGGCAGGATGCCTGCTCTTGTTCTAGAACTCTCAAAATATTTCTCAGCTTTATAGAAATAGAATAGATTTATGCTACTTGCAGTAAGCTCGAACACAGAATTGTGAATTGTGGTCATAAAACTAGTGAGAAAGATAAAATAGTGCTAATTAGCATGGAAAAGTAGAGAATCAATGGAACTCAGACCCAGGATACTGGCTGTGTATTATTGCGTAAGGTAGTGTACCTGTCTGAAACTCTATTTCCCAACACCAAAAAAAGTGTGTTCACATTGTAAGTTTTATATGGTTATTTAACAAGCATATGTTGAAAACCAACTCTTTGCCAGACACCATTCTAGATGCTGAGAACAGGGATGAACAACAAAGTCAAGTTTGTTGCAGTCATGGAGATTATTTCTAGAGTGAGGTTAACAACACATAAGAAACAAATGAAGACTCAAGGAATTATCAGATGGTGATGAGTATTCTACAAAGGATTAAAGTAAGGGGATTTGATAGACTTCGTAGATGCTACTTTAGATCAGGTACTTAAGGAAGAAATCAAATCTAAATGACCAGGAATTAACCATGCAAAGTTAGAAGAAATTGCAGGCAGGAATAAAATTGGCAAAATTTGGATCCATAGAGAAGACTATCTTTCCTAGAGGATAGTAAGTAAGAAGTAAAAACATTATAAATTGAAAAATAGAGAAGACTGTGATCTGATATTATACGTATTTGTAAGCTACGTAAGGAGCTTAGATTGTATTGCAAATATATTCAGAAACCACTGACAATGAATTGAAATTGGAATTTTCTTCCAATTCCAGTACTACTTATTTAAATAGCCCTCATCTTCATTCTTTGAAAATGTGGAAGTTAATATATACTTGAAGATTACAATCTTAAGTAATTTGCAAATGAGATAATGGATTTGAAGGTATTTGTAGTTGTGTAAAAATTTATATTTATGTATTCTTGTGTAAAAGTCATATAATTTTTTATACTTATTTTATATATGAGAAAAACCTAGCTCTTGATTTTTAAATTATGTGTCATTAATTATTAAATCAGGCAATGTCAAAGATAGTATCTGAACCTAGGTTTTCAGACACTAAGAACTCAGCTCTTTTTATCAACTACATATTTTATCTGTGTAAAATGTGAATCATAGGGACCCAAATATATCTTCATTTGAAAAGCTGATGTTTCTTTCAACTTCTTCCCATTTTTTTATGGATTGACTCAACTCTCAAAATTGTTTGCTTTGCAGACATTTTTCTTTATTTTTGATTTTGTTATAAAACATATCTGGTTTTTTTCTTCTAGGTTTTCTTTTTTTTTCCAGCTAGAGTCATTTTATACAGCCCTGCTCTCTGAGCTTTATATTTTGTATCTTTTCTCAAGTCCACAAGTAATCATGTTTTCCCTTACATGTAAATCATTTATTTATTTTGTTTATTTAATAATTTTATTTTTCTTTTCACTTTCTAAGTAATCCATGATAACTGCTAAGGTCTGATTATCTGTGCTCCTCCTGAATTCATATGTTAAAATTTTTGACCCTGAAGTGATAATATGACTTTAGGAGGTGGGGCCTTTGAAAGTTGATTTAGTCATGAGGGTACAGTCCCAGTGAATAGGATTAGCACCCTCATAAAAGAGGCCTGAGAGAGACAAATTGCTTAGTCCAGGATGTGAGGACACGGTTAGATGGTGCCATCTATGAACCAGGACACTGGCTCTCATCAAACAACGAATTTTCTGGTGCCTTAATTTTGAACTTCTCAGCCTCCAGAAGAATGAGAAATTCATTTCTGTTGCTTAAATGCTACCGAGTTTATGGTATATTTTTATAGCAGCCCAGATAGACTAAGATAATAACTTACAAAAATTTTGAAACTTTATATTAAAATATTATTTTCCTTTTTATTTTTTATTTCACAAAATAAATAACTGATAATTTCCACTAAATTTGTTTTCATTCCTTATTCCTTGTGAAAACTTCACACAAGTTAATTGATTTAATTCATTAAATATTTATGATTGGTTACCAGGTTTCAAACACTTGCTAGGTATTGTAAAAATAATGCAAAACAGAACACAACTGATCTTCAAATGATGGATTTCCCTACGGTTAGAGTTTTCAAGTGACTTTTGCTTATTAATTGCACCCTGGAGCAGAGCTATGGCTATGGCATGGTGACTTGAATTTTGCCTTCAACACTAGGGAGAGAAACGTTTTAAACCTCTGATTGTGTGTCTCTAGCCACAGTTGCTAGCTACTCCTAGGTCCTGGTTGACCCTTTTAGTAGCCTTTGTAGCTGGACTGAGATTAAAACCTCAGGTGAAAAGCAGGAAGAAAAATGATTGGGGCACTTAGTGTATGCCTCCTCTCTTCATAATGCTACAGATTTAAGGATGAATAAGGCTATTTTTTGTGATTTAAAATAACAAATCTTCCTATTTTCTTACTACATGTAAAAATAATGTTCTTTATTTAAAAATTCTATACCTTCCTCAGACAGCCAAAATCTGTATACTAAAAGAAGCCCAGTACATTTTGCTCATCAATAGCTAAGAAACAGAACAAGGACAGAATTCTGTTTTGCGAGCAAAAGCCTAATCTTTTTTTCACTATTTTGACTACAATTTTTTTTTAAATCCCATTATACTATCTAACTTCTAGACACAAGTATCATAATGATAACACTCTAAAAGCATGGATACTTTATTTTGTAATCTGTTTCAGACTTCTTAAATGATACATTGGAAAGAACGTTGATTTGGCAGTGATCTCACTAAATAATTTGTATGCAATAGTAGCAGCAGCATGACTATAAGAATCACCCTGACATTTATTAAGTGAAGTTTTATTGGTAACATAGATACGTATTTGTCACTAAGTATAAAACTGTTAGTTTACACATAGACAATTTATAAAATATTGTATTCCAAAGTTTGTTTTGTTTTGTTTTAATCAGTTATGGAGAAAATATGATACAGTAAAGAAAGCAAAAGGGAGGACATGGTTAGAATGTAAAGAAGAGTAGTAAATTCCAGGAACTTTTCAAATATAATTGAGTAATTTAGGAAAAGATATTTTACATTTTGATCCATTAACTCTTGATTTGTAAAATGATAAAAATATGCACGTTATACAATGTTCCCCTGAGGATCAAATTGGATAATACAGATAACTATATTGGGCTGTTGTATTAGCCCATTTTCACACTGCTATAAAGATACTACCTGAGACTAGGTAATTTACAAACAAAAAATGGTTTAATTGACTCACAGTTCCACATGGCTTGGGAGGCTTCAAGAAATTTACAATCATGATACAAGGTGAAGGGGAAACAAGGTACATCTTACATGGTGGCAGGAGAGAGAGAGCAAAAGGGAAAGTACCACTTTTAAACCATCAGATCTCATGAGAACTAGCTCACTATCCCAAAAACAGCAAGGGGGAAGTTTGCCCCATGATTCAATCACCTCCCACCAGGCCCCTCCTTCAACACATGAGGATTACAATTTGACGTTAAATTTCGATGGGGACACAGAGCCAAATCATGTCATCCATCCCCTGGCCCCTCCTAAATCACATGTTCTTCTCACATTTCAAAACACAATCATGCCTTCACCAACAATCCCCCAAAGTCTTACCTCATTTAAGAATTTACTTAAAAATTCAAGTCCGAAGTCTCATCTAATACAAGGCAAGTCCCTTCCACCTAAGAGTCTATAAAATAAAAAAAACAAATTAGTTACTTCAAAAATACAGTGGGGATACATGCATTCAGTAAATGTTCCTGATCCAAATGACAGAAATTGGCCAAAATAAAGAGGCTACAGGCCCCATGCGAGCCTGAAATCCAGCAGAGCAGTAATTAAATCTTAAGCTCCAAAATGATCTCTTTTGACTGCATGTCTGACATCCAGGGCACAATGATGCAAGGGATTGGCTCCCAAGGCCTTGAGCAGCTCCACCCCTGTGGTTCTGCAGGGTACAGCCCATACAGCTGCTTTCATGAGCTGGCATCGAGTGTCTGTGACTTTCCCAGGTACATGGTACAAGCTGTTGGTGGATCTACCATTCTGGGATCCGGAGGATGGTGGCCCTCTTCTCATAGCTCCACTAGGCAGTGCTTCAGTGAGGAATCTGTGTTGGGGCTCCAACCCCACATTTCCCCTCTTGCCCTCGTAGTGGTTCTCCATGAGGGCTCCACTCCTACAGCTGACTTCTGTTTGGATATCCAGGCATTTCTATACGTCCTCTGAAATCTAGGTGGAGGTTCCCAAAGCTCAACTTTTGTCTTCTGCATACCCACAGGGCCAACACCATGTGGAAGCTGCCAAAGCTTGGGGGTTGCACCCTGTGAAGCCATGGCCTGAGTTGCACTTTGTCTCACAAAACCATTTTTCCCTTCTAGGCCTTGAGGCTTGTGATAGGAGGAACTGCCACAAAGATCTCTGACAAGTCCTGGAGACATTTTTCCCATTGTCTTGGCAATTAATATTCAGTTCCTCATTACTAATGTAAACTTCCGCAGCAGGCTTAGATTTTTTTTTTCCCCAGAAAATGGGTTTTTCTTTTCTACTGAATGGTCAGGCTACAAATTTTGCAAACATTTATGCTCTGCTTCCCTTTTAAACATAAGTTCTAATTTCAAATCTTCTCTTTGTGAACACGTGACTGTACACTTTCCGAAAAATCCAGGTCACCTCTTGAATGCTTTGCTGCTTAGAAATTTCTCCTGCCACATACCCTAAATCATCTCTCTAAAATTCAAAGTTCCACTGATCTCTAGGGCGGGGCAAAATCCTGCCAGTCTCTTTGCTAAAGCATAGCAAGTATAGCCTTTGCTCCAGTTCTCAATAAGTTTGTCATCTTCATTTGAGACCACCACAGCCTGGACTTCATTGTCCATATTACTATCAGTATTTTGGCCAAACCCATTAAACAAGTCTCTAGGAAGCTCCAAACTTTCCCACATCTTCCTGTCTTCTGAGCACTCCAAACTGTTCCAGCCTCTGCCTGTTACCCAGTACGAAAGTTGCTTCCACAGTTTTAGGTTATTTTTACATCAGTACCCCACCCTACTGGTACCAGTTCTTTGTATTAGTTCCTTTTCACACTGCTATAAAGATACCACCTGAGACTGGGTAACCTATTAAAAAAATAGCTTTAATTTGCTTACAGTTCTGAATGACTGGGGAAGCCTCAAGAAACTTACAGTCATGATGAAAGGTGAAGGGGAAAAAAGGCACATCTTACTTGGTGGCAGGAGAGAGAGAGAGTGCAGGGAGAGGTGCCCGTTTTAAACCATCATATCTCATGAGATCTCCCTGGCTATCATGAGAACAGTGTGGAGGAAACCTCTCCCATGATCCAATCACTTCCCACCAGGTCCCTCCCTCAGCACATGGGGATACACTGCAAGATGAGATCAGGTGGGGACACAAAGCCAAATCATATTAGTTGTTCTTGCGATGCGATAAAGAAATACTTGAGACTGGGTAACTTATTTTTTAAAAAGGTGTAATTGGCTCATGGTTCTGCAGGCTGTACAGGAAGTATGACTCTGGCATCTGCTCAGCTTCTAGAGAGACCTCAGGAAATTTACAATCAGGCTGGGCACGGTGGCTCATGCCTGTAATCCCAGCACTTTGGGAGGCCGAGGCAGGCGGATCACGAGGTCAGGAGATCGAGACCATCCTGGCTAACATGGTGAAACCCTGTCTCTACTAAAAATACAAAAAAAATTAGCTGGGTGTGGTGGCGGGTGCCTGTAGTCCCAGCTAACTCGGGAGGCTGAGGCAGGAGAATGGCATGAACCTAGGAGGCGGAGCTTGCAGTGAGCCAAGATCGTGCCACCGCACTCCAATCTGGGCGACAGAGCAAGACTCTGTCTCAAAAAAAAAAAAAAAAAGGAAATTTACAATCATCACAGAAGATGAAGGGGGAGCAGGCATATCACATAGTGAAAGCAGGAACAAAAGGGTGAGGCAGAAGGTAACACAGACTTTTAAATGACCTGAGAACTCACTCACCATTGCAAGAACAGTACCAAAGGGGATGAAGCTAAACCATTAATGAGAAAAACACCTCCATAATCCAATCACCTCCCACCACTCCCCATCTCCAACATTGGAGATTATATTTCAATATCAGATTTTGGCAGGTATACACATCCAAATTTTATCAATAACTATACAATGCATGTGAAAATGTTTTACACACTTAAAAACCTCTACTAAAAAAGCATCATTTGTTATTTCTTAGAACTCTAATAATAACTTAGAGTTTTACTAGTGATTGACAGACATATTGTGTGATGGATAAAACTGTTGGCTCAAAGTTTTACTCTTTGATGTAGTCTTGTCTTTTAAGCTGCTTTTGGTTAATGATATGTTGGCAGAAGTAACAGAGTGCTGATTTCAAGTCTGGCTTTAAAGAAACATCACAGATTTTCACTTTTTCTCTTCCACCACTGTTATCATCATAAGAAGATCAGGCTATAACTTGCCTGCTGGCCTAAGGAAAGTTAGAGAATTAAACATAACGTCTAGGTTTTTGAGCAATAGGCTAGCCAGTGGCTTTATTTATAGAAATGGGTAAAATTCAGAAATGTTTGCATTTGATAAGAAAGTGTTTTGGACACGTTAAATTTCAGATGCCTATCAGGCACCCAAGTGAAGACATCAAACAAGAATTTACATATCTGGCTTGCAAGCTCATTGGAAATGTTTAGAATAGAAATGCAAATTTTGCACTCATCTATTTTTAGACATATTAAAAGTACAGGACTTGATTAGATCTAGAGAGTGAATGTGAGTGAAAACAAGATCTTTGACTAAGCCCTGTGGTACTCTTAATCTTTAGAATTTAAGCAAAGAAAGAGGAGCCAATGAAAGAGACTAAGGAAGGATGGCAATTTAATGTAAGGCTAAGATAATGGTGTCCCTGAAGATAAACTCAAAAAGTGTTTCAGGAGAATAGGAGAAAATGAGCACATATGCAAAATCAAATTAAGAACTTAGCTGGTTAGGAGAGTTGATGACTGAACTAATTATTCATTTTGGTAAAATTAAATTTCTTAGTGATGTTGCCTAGAATTGTTTCAGTGGGTTGAAGATGTCAATTATTTTTAGAAATTTTACTGAAAAAAGGAGCAGAGAAGGGGTTAAAAAGGTCAAAATGTTTTTTAAAATGTTAAAGAGAATATGTAATACATGTCTGTATGTTCTTGAAAGTGATCCAAGTAAAAGGAAAAATGCATTAATGCAAACAGAAAAGATAATTCTAGAAACAATGTTATTATTATTATTATTAGAAGAGATGAGATTCCATTATACAGGTAAAATTTGGTGGTTTGCTTAGAGAGGAGCAAGAATAGCTATTCTACTTTAATAAGAATAAAAGCAGAACATGTGAGTATAAATTTAGATTGATTGGTAGCCTCGCTCCCTGTAAATGGCCCCATGTATATGTGCCATTGCAAAAGCATATCGGCTGTCTGTATATACTGTCAGCTTTTTCCCCACCCCTAAGGTAAGAGCTTGGGTGAGCGCTATCAGTTCGGCCTTCTGGGCCGAGGTCCCCGGGGGCAGGGGTTCCGCCCAGATTACCTCAGTCTCTGAAGTTACTGCCGCCCCAGCGTACCTCTGGCCTTGATGCATGAAGCTGCTCCCATCAGTGAACCAGACGAGGTCGGCGTCAGGAAGTGGGCGGTCCTGCAGGTCTTCTCGAACTCCGTGCACCTGAGCTAGTATCTCGGTGCAGTCATGGAGTGGGGCGTCCAGGTCCGGGTTGGGCAGCAGCGAGGCAGGGTTTAAGGTCGTTGGGGGCAGGAAAATTATCCTGAGAGGATTTAGTAGTAGTCCTTGGTAGTGGGTGAGCCGGGCGTCACTCATCTATCGATTAGGTGGCTGTTTGAGTACACCTTCGATGGCATGTGGAGTAACGACCCACAATTCTTGCCCCATGACAAGTTTATCAGCATCTTGCACCATCAGAGCCGTGGCCGCAATCATTCGGAGACAAGGGGGCCACCCGGCAGCTACTGGGTCTAACTTCTTTGACAGGTAGGCAACTGGCCTCCGCCAGGGGCCTAAGTTCTGAGTTATTACCGCCTTGGCGACACCCTTATTTTCATCCACGTATAAGTGGAAGGGCTTGGTAACATCAGGTAGTCCTAGTGCAGGCGCGGAGAGTAGGGTGGTTTTAATCTGTAGGAAGGCCAACTCGGCTTCGTCTGTCCAATTAAATGGTTGTTGCCCCCGTGTTGCCTGATACAAGGGTTTAGCCAGTTCTGCGAACCCAGGTATCCATAGTCGGCAAAATCCTGCCGACCCCAGGAACTCTCTCACTTGTTGTTGGCAGTCGGTTGACCGTCGTCCCCTGGGACCAGCTTTCTAGCTTCTATCTGTATTCTCTCTCGCTCTTCCGTGGTGAACAAAATTCGGAGGAGCTGCTGACAATCATCCCAAGTGGGCTGGTGGGTGAACATGACACTATCTAGTAAAGCCAGTAAATCCTTGGGGTTGTCTGAAAACCGAGCACTCTGAGTTTTCCAGTTATACAGATCACTGGTGGAGAATGGCCAGTACTGGAGCCTGGGGATTCCTGTGTCATCCGGGGGTCCTATTTCCCGAAGGGGTAAAGCCACCGTGGAGTCAGGCGGCTGAGGGGGGCTGGTCCGCGAAGTGCGCCCTCGCGTCCTCCCCGCCGGCCCTTCAAAGTTACTTTCCCTTTCAGCGGGCCCGTGAGTGCCGGCCGCCTCCCGTCCGCCTGCTCCCTCCCGCAGCTCAGCCAGTGGGGCTGGGGCCTGGGGCCCGGAGGGGTACGGAGGGGGTTCTGTGAACAGTAGGTCCCCGCTGTCAGGTAAAACCGGATGGGGGGGGCAGTTGGTTGCTTGGATTTTAGTGGTCGAGCAACTAGTGCCTTACAGGGTTCAGAGGCCAATTGGAAAGGGGACAGCCAAGGAGGCGGGTTCTCAACAAGGTCCTGCCATATGAGGATATATGGGATATGATCTAAGTGGCCCGCACGCCCAGGTAGGAAAATCTTGGACTTTACCCTAGTGATGACAGCAAGTCGGAAGGTCCCTTCGGGCGGCCACCCCACATCAAAGGCAGGCCATTCGGAGCGACACAGAGTAATTAGCTTTCCTTTCCTGATTTCTATACCAAGATCATGGCCCCTTGCTCTAACTTCTTTGAAATTACTCGTAAGGAGAGATAGAGGAGTGCTCTGGGTATTACCCATCCTGTAATAATTTGTAGTCTCTTCCTGTAAAGGAATGTGGGTTTGAATCCCTGTAAAGGAAATCTGATCTGACTTACTTATTAATGATATCTAATCGCAGGCGCACTTTGGCAGCCCTGGTCAGAGGCAGCTGCTGCCCGCCAAACCGGGGCAGTTCAGATCGCAAGTGCGCACCGGAAGCCCGGGTCAGAGTCAGCTGCCTGGATCGCGGTTGCGCTGGGGCAGCCCAGATTAGAGACAGCTGCTGCCCGCCCAACCGGGCAGCTCAGATACGGCTGCTGCCCGCCAAACCGGGGCAGTTCAGATCGCAACCGCGCACCGGAAGCCCGGGTCAGAGTCCCGCCCAACCAGGCAGCTCAGATACGGCTGCTGCCCGCCAAACCAGGGCAGTTCAGATCGCAAGCGCGCACCGGAAGCCCGGGTCAGAGTCCTGCCCAACCAGGCAGCTCAGATACGGCTGCTGCCCGCCAAACCGGGGCAGTTCAGATCGCAAGCGCGCACCGGAAGCCCGGGTCAGAGTCAGCTGCCTGGATCGCGGTTGCGCTGGGGCAGCCCAGATTAGAGACAGCTGCTGCCCACCCAACCAGGCAGCTCAGATACGGCTGCTGCCCGCCAAACCGGGGCAGCTCAGATCGCAAGCGCGCACCAGAAGCCCAGGTCAGAGTCAGCTGCCTGGATCGCGGTCGCACTGGGGCAGCCCAGATTAGAGACAGCTGCTGCCCGCCCAACCAGGCAGCTCAGATACGGCTGCTGCCCGCCAAACCGGGGCAGCTCAGATCGCAATGTAGATCAGATGAGAGCCAGGAGACGTCTCCCACCGGTCTCCGCTGGCCGTCCTGTAGCACGTCCGCCAGGACTGTGCCAGCTCCAGTTTCAGACCTCGCGAGTCACAGATTCGGATTCAGAACAGACACGGACAGACAAACGGAGACGAGCCAGCTCACCTATCAGTAGATCGATCCTAGCAGATCCGTAGACCAGGGGTCAGGTGGGCTTGGGGAATCCCGGACGGGCCCCCAGATGTTATGCCCAGACCGTTTGTTCCCCAAAGAAGACCACCAGAGTCCAGAGTCAAAGCCAAGTGGCAAGGATCTTTACTACAAGTTCGAACCTGGTCCCTCCATGAAGACCTGGGTGAGTACCGACGTAAACACCCTGAAATAATTTTACTCCAGTATGTTGATGACCGCCTGATTGCTGCTGAGACCCAAGAAGCTTGCATCCAAGGGACCAAGGGTCTCTTACAAGCTCTAGGGAATCTAGGCTACCGAGCCTCGGCAAAGAAAGCTCAAATCTGTAAGCCAGAGGTAATATATCTAGGGTACCTGCTTAAGGGAGGGCAGCGCTGGCTAACAGATGCCCGGAAACAAACTGTTCTGCAGATCCCCAGGCCACAATCCACCCGACAAGTGAGAGAGTTCCTGGGGTCGGCAGGATTTTGCTGACTATGGATACCTGGGTTCGCAGAACTGGCTAAACCCTTGTATCAGGCAACACGGGGGCAACAACCATTTAATTGGACAGACGAAGCCGAGTTGGCCTTCCTACAGATTAAAACCACCCTACTCTCCGCGCCTGCACTAGGACTACCTGATGTTACCAAGCCCTTCCACTTATACGTGGATGAAAATAAGGGTGTCGCCAAGGCGGTAATAACTCAGAACTTAGGCCCCTGGCGGAGGCCAGTTGCCTACCTGTCAAAGAAGTTAGACCCAGTAGCTGCCGGGTGGCCCCCTTGTCTCCGAATGATTGCAGCCACGGCTCTGATGGTGCAAGATGCTGATAAACTTGTCATGGGGCAAGAATTGTGGGTCGTTACTCCACATGCCATCGAAGGTGTACTCAAACAGCCACCTAATCGATAGATGAGTAACGCCCGGCTCACCCACTACCAAGGACTACTACTAAATCCTCTCAGGATAATTTTCCTGCCCCCAACGACCTTAAACCCTGCCTCGCTGCTGCCCAACCTGGACCTGGACGCCCCACTCCATGACTGCACCGAGATACTAGCTCAGGTGCACGGAGTTCGAGAAGACCTGCAGGACCGCCCACTTCCTGACGCCGACCTCGTCTGGTTCACTGATGGGAGCAGCTTCATGCATCAAGGCCAGAGGTACGCTGGGGCGGCAGTAACTTCAGAGACTGAGGTAATCTGGGCGGAACCCCTGCCCCCGGGGACCTCGGCCCAGAAGGCCGAACTGATAGCGCTCACCCAAGCTCTTACCTTAGGGGTGGGGAAAAAGCTGACAGTATATACAGACAGCTGATATGCTTTTGCAACGGCACATATACATGGGGCCATTTACAGGGAGCGAGGGTTACTGACGGCTGAAGGAAAAGAGATAAAAAACAAGCAAGAGATCCTAGCCCTGCTAACAGCCCTATGGAGGCCAGAAAAATTAGCCATTGTACATTGCCCAGGGCATCAGAAACTAACTACTCCAACTGCTCAAGGCAACTTTCTGGCAGACCAAACTGCAAGAAACGTGGCGAAGGCTCCCAGCCAACTCCTTGCACTCCAGCTCCCTGACCCGGGCCCCCGGGACTTGCCATATTTCCCTGAATATTCAGAACAAGATCTCCAGTGGATTGACAAACTTCCCCTGAAACAAATCCAGAATGGGTGGTGGACTGATACTAATGACCAAACCATCCTACCAGAAAAATTAGGACAAGAGGTGTTAGAACACATCCACCGAACCACCCACTTGGGGGCCCGGCGGATGATAGACCTGATCAGACGCTCCAAGCTCAAAATCAGACATATAGCTGAGATGGCCAGCAGTATCGTGACAAGTTGCAAAGTCTGCCAGCTTAACAACGCATACCCCCAATCTCTAGCTGCAGCAGGAACAAGGCTCAGGGGAACCAGGCCCGGTATCTACTGGGAAGTAGATTTTACTGAAATAAAGCCAGGAAAGTATGGGTACCGGTACTTACTTGTCTTTGTAGATACTTTTTCAGGGTGGACTGAAGCATTCCCAACCAAAAGAGAAACTGCTCAGGTCGTAGCAAAGAAAATTCTGGAAGATATCCTCCCCAGGTATGGCTTCCCCGTCCAGATAGGGTCAGATAATGGGCCCACTTTCGTCACTAAGGTAAGTCAGGACTTGGCTTCCATCCTTGGGGCAAATTGGAAACTACATTGCGCTTACAGGCCCCAGAGTTCAGGACAGGTAGAAAGGATGAATCGGACCTTAAAAGAGACCTTAACTAAATTGACTATAGAGACTGGTGCTAATTGGGTAGTCCTTCTCCCCTATGCTCTGTTCCGGGCCCGTAATACCCCTTACAAACTGGGCCTCACCCCTTACGAAATCATGTATGGCAGACCTCCACCCCTGGTTCCTAGCTTAAAAGATGACCTGCTTAAGTCTGAAACAGAAAATGTCTCTGAACTCTTATTTTCCTTACAAGCCTTACAGAAAATTCACCAAGAAATCTGGCCCAAGCTGAGAGAGCTATATGAGACCAGTCCCCCACCGACACCCCATCCGTACCAGCCGAGAGACTGGGTCCTGGTTAAGCGACACCGACAAGAGACCCTAGAGCCCAGGTGGAAAGGACCACTCCAAGTACTCCTGACCACACCCAGCGCCCTGAAGGTAGAAGGCATTGCGTCGTGGATCCACTACACCCACGTCAAGCCAGTGGACCCAACCTCCGACCTTCTGGGGCCAATCACGGCGGCGGCGGCTGAAGCACCGGACACGTGGACTGTGGACAGAGCTAAGAACAACCTCTTAAAACTCACCCTGCGCCGGCAGCATAACTCACTGCAAACATGCAGTTAGGTAGTCTAACTCTAACATTAGTCACCCTAGTGGCCGCTGGGGAAAACATAAAGCCAGCTCCTAATCCCTTTGTCTGGAGATTCTGGCTTTATGAAAACCAAATCCACCCTGGGCAACCTCATAAGCCCGGGAAATTAGTGGCCAGTGCAGATTGCCCCTCCTCAGGGTGCAATAGCCCAATTTTACTAAATTTTACCGATTTCCCAGTAGCCAAACCAGTGGCACCAATAATATGCTTCGAGTATGATCAGACTGAATACAATTGTAAGCACTATTGGTGGCACCAAAGTGCCGGCTGCCCTTATAACTATTGTAACATCCATAAATACCAATGGTGGGGTGGAGAAGAACAGATAGATCCCAGATGGCCCTTCCATCGCAGACGAGATAGAGACCTTTCATATACATGGATAGTTAGAGACCCCTGGAACTCCCGCTGGACCACGCCTCAACACGGGGCTGTATACTACTCCTCCGCCTCCACATGGCCTAGCAGTCACCTCTATCTGTGGCGGGGTCTAGTGCAGGTACGGCCCCTGGTCCATGGAAATATCCAGCGACAAGAAAACCGCCTGACACAAGATTTACGTCCTTTTTCCTGGTTAAAATTATTGCAAGAAGGATTAGAACTTGCCAACCTTACAGGACTTCACAGCCTGTCTGGCTGCTTTCTATGTGCCACTCTAGGGCGTCCACCGCTAACCGCTGTCCCCCTGCCATGGGGATCATCCACCTCTGCCCAAGCTAACAACCACCAAAACCTCTCATATGCCCCTATCCCTAATGTGCCACTATACCTAAACCCCAGTCAAGAGAAGTTTCCCTACTGTTTCTCAGGAACTAATTCCAGCCTCTGCAACATCACTGCAACACCCCCTAACATCATCTTAAGGGCTCCGTCAGGCATATTCTTCTGGTGTAATGGAACATTACCTAAAAACCTATCAAGCCCCTCTGTTACCAACCTACTGTGTCTTCCTGTCACATTAGTTCCCCGGTTAACTCTACTTACTGCCGGCGAGTTCCTAGGGTATACCGGTAACTGGACTAGTGCTGTTATTCACCCAGACCCTAGACCGAGACCTGCACGAGCCATATTTCTCCCCCTCATTGCAGGAATCTCCCTCACCGCATCCTTCATGGTGGCCGGACTGGCTGGGGGAGCCCTAGGTCACACCCTTATAGAAAGTACCAACAATTTGCCGTTGCTATGGAGGAGTCAGCTGAGTCCCTTGCCTCCCTCCAGCGGCAGCTCACGTCCCTAGCACAGGTAACCTTGCAGAACCGGAGGGCCTTAGACCTACTCACTGCTGAAAAAGGGGGAACGTGTATGTTTCTAAAGGAAGACTGTTGTTTCTACATAAATGAATCAGGACTCGTGGAAGACCGAGTCCAACAGTTACGCAAGTTAAGCACAGAAGTAAGAACACGGCAGTTTGCTTCAGCTGCAGACCAATGGTGGAACTCATCTATGTTTTCTCTGTTAGCCCCCTTCCTTGGACCCCTGCTGAGTCTACTATTTCTGCTTACCGTAGGACCTTGTGTTGTTAACAGAATTTTGCGGTTCGTTAAAGAAAGGTTTAACACTGTACAACTCATGGTCCTCAGAGCCCAATACCAACCTATAACCGCTGAAACAGAATCAGACTTATAAGACCCAAGATTGGCTCTAAAAATACCTGAAAAGAAAGGGGGGAATGAAAAGAGCCGGGCGCATTCCTCAGCCCCGGGCTCAAAACAAACAAGCCCAGTACAAACACATCCCATCCTCCCATCCCACCACATATCACCATATATCTCTTAAACTTCCCCCGGGCTCAAAACAAACAAGCCCAGTACAAACACATCCCATCCTCCCATCCCACCACATATCACCATATATCTCTTAAACTTCCCCCAGGCTCAAAACAAACAAGCCCAGTACAAACACATCCCATCCTCCCATCCCACCACATATCACCATATATCTCTTAAACTTCCCCCAGGCTCAAAACAAACAAGCCCAGTACAAACACCACCAGGAAAGTCTCCGATAAGGGGACAGATGAGGGGACAGCCGTTCAAAGTTTTACTGAAAGAGTGGGAACCAAAAGAATTCCTTTGTTCCGCTGTAACTTTCAGGCTATAAAAAGCAAACACTCGCATTGTTCAGGGCCCTCTTGTATGCTGTGGAATGGAGGGACCAGGTTCGAAATTGTAGTAAAGATCCTTGCCACTTGGCTTTGACTCTGGACTCTGGTGGTCTTCTTTGGGGAACAAACGGTCTGGGCATAACAATTATTATTATTAGAAGAGATGAGATTCCATTATACAGGTAAAATTTGGTGGTTTGCGGCCGGGCGCGGTGGCTCACGCCTGTAATCCCAGCACTTTGGGAGGCCGAGGCGGGCGGATCACGAGGTCAGGAGATCGAGACCATCCTGGCTAACACGGTGAAACCCCGTCTCTACTAAAAATACAAAAAATTAGCCGGGCGTGGTAGCGGGCGCCTGTAGTCCCAGCTACTCAGGAGGCTGAGGCAGGAGAATGGCGTGAACCCGGGAGGCGGAGCTTGCAGTGAGCCGAGATCACGCCACTGCACTCCAGCCTGGGCGACAGAGCGAGACTCCGTCTCAAAAAAAAAAAAAAAAAAAAAAAAAAAATTTGGTGGTTTGCTTAGAGAGGAGCAAGAATAGCTATTCTACTTTAATAAGAATAAAAGCAGAACATGTGAGTATAAATTTAGATTGATTGGTAGACTTTGTATATTGAGAGTGGAAGATTTGGCATTTACTTCATCATGGGGTCTAGATCTTCAGTAAAATAAAATAAAATAATAAAATAAAATAAAATAAGGGATGCAAACTGATAATAGGGTAAAATTGGATGACTGGAGGGAGAGCTGGAACTGTGAAATGGTCATCTTGAAGAGTTGTAGCAATAAAGTAGTAAAAATATAGAAAAAGCCACTGAAATTTATGGTCATAAATTTAATGTGAAACCAGTCAACAAAATTATAAATTTTCTCCTGTCATGTTCTAACTCAACTAGAAGGAAAATAAACCGACAGTTAAAATTAACCAGGAATAGAGATTTTCTAGGTAGTAGTATGGTTGATTTCAATATATTAGTGACTAATATGGTTTGGATGGGTTCCCACTCAAATGTCATTTTGAAGTGTAATCCCCATAATCCCTACATGTCTCGGGAAAGACCTGGTGGGAGGTGATTGCATAATGGGAGTGGTTTCCCCCATGTTGTTCTCATGATAGTGAGTGAGTTCCCACAAGATCTGATGGTTTTATAAGGGGCTCTTTCCCTCTTTCTCCAGTCTGGGGTAGTATCTTTACAGCAGTGTGAGAATGGACGAACACAGTAAATTGGTGCCAGTAGAGTTTGGTACTGTTATAAAGATGCCCGAAAATGTGGAAGTGACTTTGGAACTGGGTAACATGCAGAGGTTGGAATAGATTGGAGGAATCAGAAGAAGACAGGAAGATGTGGGAAAGTTTGAAACTTCCTAGAGACTTGTTGAATGGTTTTGACCATAATGCTGATAATGATATAGACAATGAAGTCCAGGCTGAGGTGGTCTGCAATGAAGATAAGAAACTCACTGGGAAATGGGGCAAAGTTCACTCTTGTTATGCTTTAGCAAAGACACTGGTGGCATATTGCCCCTGCCCTAGACATCTGTGTAACTTTGAACTTCAGAAGAATGATTTAGGGTATTTGGCGTAAGAAATTTCTAAGCAGCAAAGCATTCAAGAAGTGACCTGGGTGCTTGTGATGGTTAATACTAAGTGTCAACTTGATTGGATGGAAGGATACAAAGTATTGACCCTAGGTGTGTCTGTGAGGGTGTTGCTAAAGGAGATTAACATTTGAGTCAGTGAATGGGGAAAGGCAGACCCAACTTTAATTGGGTGGGCACCATCTAATCAGCTGCCAGAGAATATAAAGCAGGCAGAAAAATGTGAAAAGGAGAGACTGGCCTAGTCTCTCAGCTGACACCTTTCTCCTGTGCTGGACACTTCCTGCCCTCGAACCTCACACTGCGAGTTCAGTTTTGAGACTCAGACTGGCTCTACTTGCTCCTCAAGCTTGCAGACAACCTATTGTGAGATCCTGTGATCATGTAAGTCGATATCTAATTAACTTCCCTTTTTATATATATATATCCTATTATGTATATATCCTAGTATATATATATATCCTATTATATATATATATCCTATTTTATATATATATATCCTATCATATATATATCCTATCATATATATATATATATATATATATATATATATATATATATATATAATAGTTTTGTCTCTCTAGAGAACCCTTACTAAAAGAGGTTTTGGTACCAGGAGTGGTTCTAGAGGAACAGAATATTAAGAATGGAGTTCTTTTGTTGGTTTTGGGGTTTGCTGCTTAATATGATTAGACTTCAAAATGCTAAGGATTCTACTTCTAACAGTGTGGAGAATGCCAATAGTCCTTGGCATAAACTGTTTAGAGAGTTATGCAAAATAAGTGCATTTGACACTCCTGATTCACCACTCATGAGAGGCAAGGAGTTGAGTGACTCTATACATAATACCTTTGACCATATGTGGAGAACCAAGGAACATAAAGAAGCTGGTTGGTTGCTCCTAAAGTTCAGGGAACAAAGTAATGAAAGAAAATGATGAACTCAGGCATTCTGTCTCTTAGCTTCAGAAGCAGATACTGAGCCTCAAATCTGCTAAGAATGCCCTGAGTGAGACTTATGTCCTGTAGAGAAAGAGCTAAAAGTGTGGAAAAACTGATACAAGGTCTTATCATGTGAATGGCTGACCTGCAATGAAATGGGCATGCACAGCCTTGCCAGATGTCTCCTGTTAAAGTGAGGGCATTGATTAGAAAAGAATAGGACCCTGCAACTTGGAATAGGGATGTGTGAGAGGACCCTGATGAAGTTGGAGACACTGAGCTTGTAAACTCTGATGAACTTTTTTTTGACAAAAGGAACAGCTACCTCATCCCCAGTAGTGGCAACTTTCCCTCCCCTACGCATGCTGCCATCAGCCTTTCCACATTTGTCTGAGGAGATAAGCCCTGTGCTTCCTGAGACAATAGTGATGGCCTCCCCTGAGGCAGTTGCCAGGCCAAATAATGTTGATTCTCTTCAGGAGCCATCCCCAACACCCCTGTTTGCTTCTAGATCTAAACTTTACTTCTAGGCCTAAAGTCCTGGTAGGATCCTTGAGGTGAGGTTGAGAGTGTGACCCATGAAGAGGTGTGGTACACTCAAAAAGAACTATTTGAGTTCTCTGCTTTATATGAACAGAAATCTGGAGAACAGGCATGGGAATGGATATTAAGGGTATGGGGTAATGGTGGAAGGAGCAGAGTTGGATCAGGCTGGATTTATCAATTTGGGCCTACTAAGTAGAGACTCTGCTTTTAATGTTGCAGCTAGGGGAGTTAAAAAATGTTCTAGGCCAGGCACAGTGACTCACTGTGCCTATAATCACAGCACTTTGGGAGGCTGAGGCAGGTGGATCACCTGAGGTCGGGAGTTCAAGACCAACCTGACCAACATGGAGAAACCCTATCTCTACTAAAAAACAAAACAAAACAAAATTAGCCAGGCGTGGTGGTGCATGCTTGCCTGTAATCCCAGCTACTCGGGAGGCTGAGGCAGGAGAATCACTTGAACCTGGGAGGTGGAGGTTGTGGCATGCCGAGATCATGCCATTGCACTCTAGCTTGGGCAACAAGAGCGAAACTCCACCTAAAAAAAAAAAAAAGTGTTCTAATAGTTTATTTGCTTGGTTAGCTGAAATATGGATTAAAAGATGGCTCAAAATGAGCAAGCTGCAAATGTCTGATCTCTTGGTTTAATGTACAGGAAGGGGTGCAAAGGCTTAGGGAGATTGGGATGGTGGAATGGATTAGTCATTTTAGACCGACTCATCCCAGCTGGGAGTGTCCAGAAGATATACTCTTGACCAGTGCCTTGTAGATATATCTTTGACCAATGCCTTGTGAAATAGATTTGTGAAGGCAGCACCTGAAGTTTTGAAGAGCCCTGTAATTGCTCTTTTCTCTGTATGACAGATCTAACAGTGGGAACCACAGTCACTCGACTACAAAATTTAAATACAATGGGAATAACTGGATCCCAAGGTGGCAGGGGCCAATTGGCCACACTTAGTGTTCAAAGGCAAGGTGGACGTAGCTACCATAATGAACAGCAGAGGCAAAGCATGAATCAGAATAGTTTAACTTGTGTGGACTGCTGACATTGACTAATCAGTCACAGTGTTCCGAGAAATGAAATTGATAGGAAGCTTACTGCATTCCTACTTAATTTATACAAGCAGAAAGCTTCTAGGTCGAATGGAGAAAGGACTAATTTGAATTATAAAAACAGAGAATCATGGCCCCTAAATCAATTTTCAGACTTGAGCCAGTTTACAGACCCCAAACCCCCTGAATGAAGGGGAGGCTGGATCCCTTTGATGAAGGACCCCACTACATTACTGACAATTTATGCAGTGACTTTTTTCCTATCCTTCCTTAAGAATACCTCTGGCCTTTTACCAAGGTAACTGTACATTGGGCAAAGGGAAATGATTAGACATTTCAGGGACTACTGGACACTGGCTCTGAGCAGACATTGATTCCAGGAGACCCAAAATGTCATTATTGTCCCCCAGTTAAAACAGGGGTTTGTGGAGGTTATGTAATTAATGAAGTTTAAGCTCAGGTCTGACTTACAGTGAGTCTAGTGGGTTCACGGATTCATGCTGTTGTCATTTCCCCAGTGCCATAATGCATAATTGGCATAGACATACTTAGCAGCTGGCAGAACCCCCACATTGGCTCCCTGACTAGTAGGGTGAGGGCTACTATGGTGGGAAAGGCTAAATGGAAGCCATTAGAGCTGCCTCTACATAGAAAAATAGTAAATAAAAAAAAAATACATCCCTGGAGGGATTGTAGAGATTAGTGCCACCATCAAGGACTTGAATGATGCAGGAGTGGTGATTCCCACCACATCCCTGTTCAACTCTGCCATTTGGCAGGTGCAGAAGACAGGTGGATCTTGGAGAATGACAGTGGATTATTGTAAGCTTAACCAAGTAGCGACTCCAATTGCAGCTGCTGTACCAGATGTGGTTTCATTGCTTGAGCAAATTAACACAAATCCTGGTACCTGGTATGCAGCCATTTACTTGGTAAATGCCTTTTTCTCCATTCCTGTCCATAAGGCCCACCAGAAGCAATTTACCCTTAGCTGGCAAGGCCAGCAATATACCTTTACTGTCCTACCTCAGGGGTATATCAACTCTCCAGCTTTGTGTCATAATCTTATTTGGAGAGATCTTGATTGTCTTTTGCTTCCACAAGATATTACACTGGTCCATTACATTGATGACATTATTCTGATTGAGCCAATGAGCAATAAGTAGCAAACACACTGGACTTGTTGGTGAGACATTTGCATGCCAGAAGGTGGGAAATAAATCCTACAAAAATTCAGAGACCTTCTACCTTAGTAAAACTTCTAGGGTCCAGTGGTGGGGGACTGCCGAGATATTCTTTCTAAGGTGAAGAATAAGTTGCTGCATTTGGTCCCTCGTACAACCAAGAAAGAGGCACAACACCTAATGGGCCTATTTGGATTTTGGAGGCAACACATTTCTCATTTGGGTGTGTTACTCTGATCCATTTACTGAGTGACTCAAAAGTCTGCCAGTTTTGAGTGGGGTCCAGAAAAGGAGAAGGCTCTGCAACAGGTCCAGGATGCTGTGCAAGCTGCTCTGCCACTTGGGCCATATGACCCAGCAGATCCAATAGTGCTTGAGGTGTCAGTAGCAGATAGGGATGCTATTTGGAGCCTTTGGCAGACCCCCATAGGCGAATCACAGTGGCAGCCTGTAGGATTTTGGACTGAGACCTTGCCATCTTTTGCAGATAACTACTCTCCTTTTGAGAAACAGTTCTTGGCCCGTTACTGGGCTTTGGTGGAAACTGAACATTAGACTATGGGTCATCAAGTCACCATGCCTGAACTGCCTATCATGACATGGATACTTTCTGACCCATCTAGCCATAAAGTGGGTCATGCACAGCAGCATTTCATCATCAAATGGAAGTGGTATATATATGATCGGGCTCAAGCAGGTCCTGAAGGCACAAGTTACATGAGGAAGTGGCTCAAATGCCCATGCTCTCCACTCATGCCACCCTCCCTTCTCTCCCTCAGTCTGCACTGATGGCCTCGCAGGGAGTTCCCTAGGATCAGTTGACAGAGGAAGAGAAACCTAGGGCCTGGTTCACAAATGGTTCTGCACAATACGCAGGCACCACCCAAAAGTGGACAGCTGCAGCACCCTAGCCCCTTTCTACAACATCCCTGAAGGACAGTGGTGAAGGGAAAACTTCCCAGTGGGCAGAACTTCAAGTGGTGCACCTGGTTGCGCTCTTTGCATGGAAGGAGAAATGGCCAGATGTGCAATTATATACTGATTCCTGGGCTGTAGCCAATGGTTTGGTTGGATGGTCAGGGACGTGGAAGTAGCATGATTGGAAAATTGGTGACAAAGAAATTTGGGGAAGAGGTATGTGGCTGGACCTCTCTGAGTGGTCAAAAACTGAAGATATTTGTATCCCATGTGAGTGCTCCCGAATGAGTGGCCTCAACAGAAGAGGATTTTAATAAAGTGGAAAGGATGACCTGTTCTGTGGACACCACTTAGCCTCTTTCCCCAGCCACCCTTGTAATCGCAAAATGGGCCCATGAACAAAGTGGCCACGGTGGCAGAGATGGAGGCTACACAAGGACTCAGCAATATGGACTTCTACTCACCAAGGCTGATGTGGCTATGGCCACTGCTGAGTGCCCAATTTGCCAGCAGCAGAGACTAACACTGATCCCTCGATATGGCACCATTCCTCATGGTGATCAGCCAGCTACCTGGTGGCAGTTGATTATATTGGACCTCTTCCATCATGGAAAGGGCAGAGGTTTGTCCTCGCTGGAACAGACACTTACTCCAGATATGGGTTAGCCTATCCTACACAAAATGCTTATCCCAAGACTACCATCCGTGGACTAATGGAATGCCTTATCCACCAACCTGGTATTCCATACAGCATTGGCCCTGAACAAGGCACTTACTTTACAGCGAAAGAAGTGTGGCAGTGGGTTCATGCTCATGGAATTTACTAGTCTTACCATGTTCCCCATCATCCTGAAGCAGCTGGATTGATAAAACAGTGGAATGGCCTTTTGAAGTCACAATTACAGTACAAACTAGGTGAGAATACTTTGCAGGGCTGGGGCAAAGTTTTCCAGAAGTCCTTGTATGTTCTGAATCAGCATCCAATAAATGGTAGTTTCTTCCATAGCCAGGACTTATGGATCCAGGAATCATGGGGTGGAAGTGGAAGTGGCACCACCCACCATCACTCCTAATGACCCACTAACAAAATGTTTGCTTCCTGTTCCCATGACATAACGTTCTGCTGGCATAGAGGTCCTAGCTCCAGAAGGAGGAATGCTGACACTAGGAGACACAACAACGATTCCATTAAACTGGAAGTTAAGATTGCCACCTGGACACTTTGTGGTGTCCTCCTACCTTTAAATCAACAGGCTAAGAAGGGTGTTACAGTGTTGGCTATGGTGACTGACCAGACTATCAAGGTGAAATCAGTCTACTACTACACAACAGAGGTAAGGAAGAGTATGCATGGAATACAGGAGATCCATTAGGGCGTCTCTTAGTATTACCATGCCCTGTGATTAAGGTCAGTGGGAAACTAAAACGGCCCAATCAAGGCAGGACTACAAATGGCCCAGACCCTTCAGTAATGAAGGTTTGGGTCACTCTACCAGGAAAAAAACCACAAACTGCTGAGGTGCTTGCTAAAAGCAAAGGCAATACAGAATGGATAGTAGAAGAAAATAGTTATAAATACCAGCCATGACTACGTGACCAGCTGCAGAAACGGAGACTGTAATTGTCATGGTATTTCCTTCTTCCCTTGGTAAAAATATGTTTGTGCATGTATACACGTGTACTAAGAAAATATCTTCAGTTTATTTATTTTTCCTTTATCATATAAGATTTATTGACTTCACAGCATTTAAGTATTTTTAACTTTATGTAATAGTATTTGGGTTGGGGATTGGTGTATTTCCTGTTGTACAAAGGATAGTGGTATTAGGCATAATTATGACCTTATTATTGTCTTTATTTGAAAATTATGTATAATCTCGGAGATGTTTATGGGTTCAAGCTGACACTGGATGGACTTTTCATGGTTAATACTGATTGTCACCTTGATTGAATTGAAGGCTACAAAGCATTGATCCTGGGTGTGTCTGTGAGGGTGTTGTCAAAGGAGACTAACATTTGAGTCAGTGGAATGATAAATAAATAAATATATATAATATATATATAATATGTATATATTATATATATAATATATATATTATATAAAAATATATATTATATATAATATATATTATATATAATATAATATATATTATATATAATATAATATATATTATATATTTAAAAATATATATAATATATAAAATATATATATTATATATATATTATATATAAAATATATATGCATATATATATATATCTCCTATGGAGGATATATTTATATATATATTCTCATGTGGAGGATATATTTTTATATATATATGTATTCTCCTGTGGAGGATATATTTATATATATATATGTTCTCCTGTGGAGGACATATTTATATATATATGTTCTCCTGTGGAGGATATATTTATATATATATATTCTACTGTGGAGGATATATTTTTATATATATATATTCTCCTGTGGAGGATATATTTTTATATATATATATATTCTCCTGTGGAGGATATATTTTTATATATATATATATTCTCCTGTGGAGGATATCTTTATATATATATATTCTCCTGTGGAGGATACATTTTTATATATATTCTCCTGTGGAGGATACATTTATATATATATTCTCCTATGGAGATATACACATATATTTTCTTAGGGAGATATATATATATCTTCTACAGGAAGCAAAATTTTGCTAGTGGGTCACTAGGAGTGATGGATCTCTAGGCCAGAAGAATGTTATGTCATGGAAACAGGAAGCAAAAATTTTGCTAGTGGATCACTAGGACTGATATATATATATACATATATGTATGTATATATATATATCAGTATATATATGATATATATGTATATATATTATATACATATATGTCATTTATATAGATATATATCAGTCCACTGACTCAAATGTTAGTCTCCTTTGACAACACCCTCCAGAGACACACCCAGGATCAATGCTTCAATGCAATCAAGTTGACAATCAGTATTAACCATCAAAAGTCCACCTAATGTCAACTTGATATCCTATGTATATCCTATTTTATATATATATCCTATTATATATATATCCTATTAGTTCTGTCTCTCTAGAGAACCCTGGCTAATACAGTGTTCTTAAAAGCACTAAGTTATATGCATTCACAAAGATGGTTTGAAATTGGAACTTATATTAAAAAGAGAAGCAGAGCATAAAAGTTTGCAAAATTTGCAGCCCGACAATGTGATAGAAAAGATAAACCCATTTTCTGGGGAAAAATTCAAACCTGTTGCAGAAATTTGCAAAGCAACAAGGAGCCAAATGTTAATCACCAAGACAATGGGGAAAATGTCTCCAGGGCATGTCAGAGGTTTTCACAGCAGTCCCTCTCATCACAGGCCCAGAGGCCTAGGAGAAAAAAAAAAAAAGTTTCCTGGGTGGGGCTCAGGGACTTGCTGCTTTGTGCCATCTCAGAACTTGTTCCCTTCATCCAAGCTGTGGCTAAACGAGTCCAATGTCCAGATCAGTCTGTTGCTTCAGAGGGTGCAAGGCTCAAGCCTTTGTAGCTTCCATGTGGTGTTGGGCCTGCAGGTTCACAGAAGTCAATAATGGAAACTTGAGAACCTCTTCCTAGTTTCCAGAGGATGTATAGAAATTTCTGGATGTCCAGGCAAAAATGTGCTGCAGGGTTCTCATGGAGAACCTTTGCTAGGGCAATGTGGAAGGGAAATGTTGGGTCAGAGCCCCCTATTTCCCCACTGGGGTCCCCACTGGGGAACAGCCTAGTGGAGTTGTGAGAAGAGGGCCACCATTTTCCAGACCCCAGAATGACAGATCCACCAACAGCTTGCACTGTGCACCTGGAAAAGTTGCAGACACTCAATACCAGCCCGTGAAAGCATCCAGGACAGGAGTTATACCTACAAAGCCACAGGGACAGAGATACCCAAGACCATGGAAGCCCAACCCTTGCATCAGTGTAAATTTTATGTCAGACATGCAGTCAAAGAAGATTATTTAGGAGCTTTAAGATTTAATGACCGCTCTGCTGGATTTCAGACTTGCATGGGGCCTATGGCCCCTTTGTTTTGGCCAATTTCTGCCATTTGGAATGGGAGCATTTATCCAATGCCTGTACCCCATTGTATCTTGGAAGTAACTAACTTGCTTTTGATTTTACAGGCTCATAGGCAGAAGAAACTTGCTTGTCTCAGATGAGACTTTGGACTTGGACTTTTGGGTTAATGCTAGAATGAGTTAAGAATTTGGGAAACTGTTGGAAAGGCATGATTGTGTTTTGATATATGAGGACATGAGATTTAGGAGGGGCCAGGAGCATATTGATATTGTTTGGCTCTGTACTCACTCAAATCTCATCTTGAATTGTAATCCCTGTAATCCCCATATGTCTAGGGAGAGACCTGGTGAAAGGTGTGTGGATCATGGGGGTGGTTCCCCCATGCTGTTCTCATGGTAGTGAGTGAGTTCTCATGAGATATGTTGGTTTA
The DNA here is from genome assembly GCF_029289425.2 of Pan paniscus. NCBI lineage: Eukaryota > Metazoa > Chordata > Mammalia > Primates > Hominidae > Pan > Pan paniscus. The sequence continues at coordinate 81,872,900 of NC_073259.2, forward strand.
ATAAGGGGTTCTTCTCCCTTTGCTCCACACACTTCTCTCTCCTGCCTCCTTGTGAAGAAGTTGCCTTCTTCCCCTTCTATCATGATTGTACGTTGCCTGAGGCCTCCCCAGAAGTGTAGAACCGTGAGTCAATTAAACCTCCTTTGTTTATAAACTACCCAGTGTGGGTAGTATCTTTATAGCAGTGTGAGTCCCTTATACATTGACTTACTATAAAAAATATGTAATTTGCATAAAGTCTGATGTGAATCCAGATCCTCTCCAGGGAAACATTCCTCCCTGTGTGAGCTCAGTATTTGGAATTGCTTTGATATTTTGGCACCTTCAACCAACACATGTTTTAGTGATTGCTCAGCAAAAAGGAGGAAAGACAGGGAATCACACACTGGTTCTATAATATTTGTACTAAAATATGGCATATGACACATTTATGTCCTATTGGTCAAAGCTGGTCAGTACAAAGCAGTGGAATATTCTCTTAGATGCAGGATGCAAGAAGGCCAGAAATATTGGTGAGGGTCACTAGCATCTTGTATATCAGATGAGCATGATAGAGGAAAATTAAATCAGTTCAATGGATGGTATATTTAAAAGAGTTATTCTAATAATGTTTCATGGAATCTAAGTTATAAAACAAGTTAAATAAGGAAAAGCAAGGTATTGGGTCATGAATACCAAAAGGTTCCAACGTAATGAGGTCCTAGACTGTCCAAAGCTTAGTTGACAAAGGGATGGTAGACTCAGATGGAAAAGTTGAAGTAGATGGCAAAGAATGAGCATTGATAAAGACATTTTTTATGTTTGTTTTAAATGGCAGTAATTTTCAATGGCACTAATTGCCAGTAAGAATGGGAAACTAAAATAGTTTAGAAGAAAAGTCATTGGAAATGCCAGTCATTGGAGTGACAAGCCATGGCATTTGAAAGTTTACCTATATGGATATTGCAGTTTCTGGTGTAAAAGACAGGGAAGTGAAGTAGCAATGTGCATAGACTTTGCATTGAAAGACAGGTGGTGGGAAGTATAAACCAAGCAGAAAGAATTGAGGTTTTAAGATAGGAGTAATGGTCTTGGTGAACACTAAGGAGATGTAGACTCCTTGAGTAACAGTCAGATTCAGACACTGAGAGAAGACTTAGTAAAGATATAGAGATTTGCTGTTAACAGAGGGTAGTTACAGTGACTGTGTTTGGGAGTTAGGGAATGTTAGGACATTGGGTCCAATTAGGGGATCTATAGAGACATATGGGTGATTGTAGAAGTTTGGGGATTTTAGCTGTTTCCAAAATAAACAGGACTATAAAATGATTACATTAATACTGATGGTTTCTTAAGGAAAATTGGGTAATCAGTTCTAATTATAGCTTCCTTTTTAGGATTAATCTGTTTAACAGTTTGTAAGCAGGCAGCATATAGGCCAGGGGAGGGGCAGTCTTACCAAGAACATCAGTTGCTCTATGGATCTCTGTAAATCTTGTTTGGCAGTGGCCCCACTAAGGGAAATAGTAATGGGAAAAACAGAGCTTTGTGTATCTCTTAAGTATTATAATAGGATGAATTAGGGCCAGAAAAGAAGCAGTAGTAAATAGAGCATTTGCACCTTTGAATGGTTTTCCAGGTTGAAATCCCACTAACAATGGCAATTTCTGCTTTAGCTTTCTACTGTTGATATTAATATTTTATGGTGTATGCTCACAAGCACAAACCCAAACAAAGCAAGACTGCATGTGTGTGCCCAGGCACTTATTAGATATGTTCTCAAACAAGTAACTAAACTTCTCTGGGCTTCAGTTTCCTATCTGAGAAACACTACCAATTCAATTGTTATCAGAATTAGACAAAGTAATATGTTCAAAGCGCCAAGACAAATACCTAGCACAGAGTTTTTGATATTATTATTATTAAGTAAGTGTTTTCTACTGTTTTCATTTAATAGTCTTCTAAAGTATGGTCAAATCTTTCTTCTATTTGTAAACTATATCTTGTCCCTGTGTGCTAGTAATCATTTATGAAGACCTTTAAAGATGATTGTGATTTGGTTTTTGTGCATCATAAAGGGGAAGATCAAGAATTTGTTTATAACTGTAGATACTGAATTTTAGATCTAATATTTAAATCTATTATTTTGAGAACCTAACTTGCAGATCATCCCATATTTCACAGTCAATGCCAAATAAGCGGATGTTTTATTGTTCTGTTTTTCTAACCTTCACCAGAAAAATAAAATATTTCAATAAAGCTGAAACAACCATCAGAGGCCTCTATTTGGAGTGTGTCAGTGAACCAGTTACAACATTTATCATATACCAATAAGAATCATTATTTAATTTTAGGATTTATGCCAATAATTCTTTATCCTTCTGATTGCAAAATAAAAGTAATAACTCAATCCTATTAAATATGGAAACTTAATGGTGGTGGTGGGATTATGTTTCACAGAATGCTAGTGATGTCTTTATCAGAATTCAGTGTCAGGTTGTTACCTCTTCATGAAATGAATCAAAAAGCTTCCCATGTTTTCTTCTCCTCTTCCAGAGACAAAGAAATTTTATGCTCTGTGATAGGCTCTGGCTCTACTACAAACTAACAGCATTTTGCTGACTATTTTTGCTTATACATATATATATATATATATATATATTCTCTATTTTCATTCCCATCTACCTTATTTTTAAATAAAATTGAGAACATATTGTTTTTCTAAAAAAAAAGACCACTGCATTAAGATTTTAATTTTTGTAGCTAGAATTATCTGTAATATTATCTTCTACTGTTTTTTTAATTTTTTAAAATTATTTTCTTATTTATTCATTATTCTGAGGTTAAATGCCTATTTTAATTCTCTTTTTTATGTCTTTTTATTTCCTTGCTTATTTTACCACAGGTTTCTTCATTTCATTGATTAGTCAGATAAATAATTCCTGAATGTATTTATCAATTATATATTTTACCTTCAATTTATTTAATTTTTTGCTTTAATGCAATTTCAGACACATAGTTTTATGTTATTCCTTTTCCAGTTTCTTAAATCGAATTCTCATTATATTTATTTTAATTTTCTCTTCATTCATAATTAACTAACGTTTTACTGATTTTTCTTTTGAAAATATTTGATGCATTAGTTTTGACATTTAGGATGTAGTTGTTAATGTTTAGTCTAAAACTACTGTTTAATTATCTCTTTTCTCTCACTAAGAAGACATTTACTTTTGTACAAGAGGGTAGATTAAAAATGTTTTTGGTGACTTCAAGATGTTTGCATTGAGGTTGAAGACTAGGACTTAAACAGCTTCAGTGTTTTAAAGCATGTTGAACTCTAATAAGCAATTGCTGGCTTTTGAAACATTAATGGTTACTAGACAAAAGGATCTGTTTTACGGTATAAAGTTTAATACACTCCTTCACCTTATTATTTTATTAGAACATAATACAATGTTAAGTACAGGTCTGGCATAGAATAGTTCTGGGTAAAATGCTGGCCTCATTTAACAGCTATGTGACCTTGAATCACTCACTTTCTGTCTCAGGATAAATCCTATTTAAATTATTTTAGCTTTATTTTTCTGTATCAAAAATTACTATGATGGCTAAATGAAATTTGTAAAGTACTTAATATATTGCATAGAAGAAAATAATTTTTATTAAATTATTAAATTGTAATTGCTATTGATATTATTGGTTTAATTATTACTATTTATGATTATGTACATCTTACAAACACACATATCAAAGTCTAAAAGAGGTATGATTATTTTTTCCAACTGCTCTTGTAACTTACTTGCATATTTACAGCCAATGCAGTATGATTAAGGCACAGGAGTTTTATGGCGATTTTATCTTCTTAGAGAAATATAAAACTAAAAATCTTGTGCTCTGAATTTATCTGGCCTGGATATCAGTCTGAACTCCATTGTTTTCCAATTACATGGTCTTTGAAAAAATTAACTCGCTTTATTTATTTATTTATCTTGGAAACAAAAATTATACCAAGTATAATTTAGAACTATATATGAGTTAATAAACATAAAGTTATAGAACAGTCACAGGTACAGTATAAAAACTCACTAAATGCAGCTATTACTAATATCATATATTAAGCCCTTCAAGGAAAAATATATGTTATACTATGAAATGTCACCCATTTGCTTTGTTTACCAGATATGTACCTATTTTTAACTTTTTAATGTCACTTAATTTCAGGTATGACTATTTCATGTAGTTATATTCTACCTTTTGTCACTTTGTTTTATTTTAATAAGTACAACTCCTTAAAATTTAATGTTTTAATTGATACAAGTTGTGTTGCATTTATTTGCAAGCTTGCTATATGCCTCAATTTTTAAATTTTCTTGGTTGTGTTCTTACTTGCTTGAATTTTTTCCAAAGTGATTTTTAATAGTTTTTTTAAAGTTGTTTTTAATCTGTATTTTTCTAGTTGATAAAATTAAGAAAAATACTAATTTTGGCTTACCTATTGACAGGTCTCTTCACACGGATGCGCATGAAACCTATAACAACAAAAAAAATTTAGCCCACTTTTGTTTTGCTCTATTCAAACCAGTTAAAGATTTTTCTTAATACTCTGTCATTTTACATACATAAAATTTTTCAGTATTTGATATTTTTATCATCTGCCATCTTTTTCTGACAGATTAACAAAAATGACTATAATTTTTTTGCCATTTATCTTTTATTTTAGTACTTTATTCACTTACACTGTAATTGTTCTTTACATTTTTTCTCTATCTTTAATCTCCTTTCATTATATACATATCTTAAATTTTGGAAAGAAAGGAATGAGAAAGACTTTTTAACACTATGGACATGAGAAGATTTTTATTTTTTATTGAGTTCAAACAAGTGACTACTTAGCAAGGCTTGACATTTGGTGGTCACAATTTTTTTTTCAGTCAATATTCTGAAAACTGTGCATTGTGAATTCTGGCATTTTGTTTGTGCAGCAATATCACAACAACCACTGACCTTTCTTCAGTAGTATCCATTACTTTGTTTATTTGTCTTTCTTATTTTCCATTTGTGATGGCTTAAATAATGTTTTTCTTATCTTTTTAGTTCAAAATTTTATCATAATAAATCATTTTTGTTGATATTCCTGAGCAAACTATGAAATCATTATCAGCTTTCTGTCACTTGAAATCTTTAGCTATTTAGTCATTTGCTTCTGATACAGAAATTATTGGTACCTTTCACTACATTATCTAACCTTGACATTTGTCACTCTTCTTTTTTCAACATTTGAAATTCATTACCCTTTATTCTCCACATTCTAGGAGAGATTCTCACATTTGTTTTTGAGGTTAATGATTCAGTTTTCTGTAGCACCAAATTTTATTTTCTTTCCCTGAAATGCAGTCTTTTTTAAAAAATAATTTTTCATTTTGGACTTACGTTATTACCTTTTAATCTCTTCTGATTTATTCCTTATGTTTTGGTTTTCTCATTTATAAGAACAAATGCCTTGAAATTCATTAAGAATGTGAACAGCATTCTAAATTTGTTATTTTGGTTCTTGCATTATATAATTTCAGAAGTATGTGCTTTTTGTGTGTCTTCCAGGTACTAATACATTTACTTATAATGTGTAATGTAGAAAAATTGCTCCATGTTATCGTTTTGTTCTTATATTATGTCTATTACTGTAAATACGTATTGCTTAGTATAGCCTAAATGCAATAGAAATAGGACCAAACAAATGGCTTAACACAATAGACGCTTATATATATTTTTTGCTCCCAAAACAATAATTGTTAAATGTACAGGAGGCAGATGATCTTTTATCCATGAATTCATTCAATGACCCAGGCTCCGATTTATTATATCTCTACCAATGCACAGATATTTCTTATTCGCTGTATGCACCTGTCATAAGGAGAAAGAACAAAAAATAGACTGCATAAGTGGTTTTAATGGACCAGAACTGGACCATAATGGCTCACGTCATTATGGCTCATGTGCTGTTGGTGGGAACTCAGTTCTATAGCTATGTCTAACTCTGAATAAGCCTGAGAAATGAGGCCATTTGTGTGCCAGAGAAGAAGAAAATGGATTTAGTTAATAGCTAGCAGTCTCAGAAATTTTCAAACAAGGCAATATATGGTCTGTCAATATATAAGTCAGAATGAAGTAGACTGAGTAGGGTGTCTTTAGAAATAAATATTAATTAGCAACACTGGCCTTTAAACCTGCTTGGTAACGTCACACTTTCTCAAACAAGCATAAAATCTCAAATCTAGCCCATAGTTTTTCTACACATTTGCATATCTTAGCAAATATTTCAGTCCTTAAGTATTAAATAATAAATCAATAAAGTCTTGCCTAAGCTAGTATCAAAAGATAAACTCACTCAATTTAGAATTCTTTTCTTATTCAACTTCAGCATGACTTAGACTTGAAAATATACAGTGCACGGAGAGAGAGTTTGTCTTTTTTGGTATTTTATGGGCACACAGTAGGAAACATTAACAGCTGTTACTTTCAAAGAAATGGGAAGTCACATTCCTAGTTGACATGGTAACATGCAAAGCTCCAAGCCAATTTCTAATCTTTAATAGATTTTAGGCTTTTGAGTGTTTTCCCTACTGAAATAAAATCCTCTTTTTTTTTTCTCAGTTGATTTGCTGTATGTAATTCTGAATAAATACAGAATAGTCCATGGAGGAAAATGCATTAAATGCTCAGTCGGCTTTGTTCCTATTAGGTTTTTTAATGTTTCATAGCCTATTAGTTTTAGTCAAGGTACTACTTCTATGAAGCATAAATTCTCATCAGCACCCTACAAATCCTCCTAAATACTACTGGCTTCTCTTTAGAACCCTACCATTCCATTACCAGTTATTCTCCACAATATGAAACATTTGTCTAAATGTAGAGCTATGGTAAGTATAATAGTATTCATGACTGAGGAGTATCATTCAGTTTTTGGACTCCACATGTACTGAGACAGGTGTTAGATCTTACAAGCATTATGAAAGATAACATTAACATAATCAGGATGACATAAAGCCTAAGTAATTTTTTAAAATCCAAATTTATCTGCCTTATCATTAGTGCAAATTACTTTTTGCTTTACATTATCTGACAGCCTTAGCTTTCATTAAGAGTTTTCATTTTTTCTTCAGTGATGCCACGGGTGTATTTAAAGTGAGTGCCTTGTCCTTTTCTGTTTAAATGTTATTATTATATAACATACTAGCCCTGAGTATGTGTATATTATTTACAAAAAATATATAAAATTTCTAACTGAATAACTGTGCTGTAGTTTGTCTAAATTTTACTATTATGGGATTCACACTAAAAAAAATAGAACACTTTTCTTAATTACACTTGTTTAAGACTATCTTACAGAAGGCGTTTCTCAAACTGATACCCATTGGAGAACTTTTGTTACTGACCCACAAAGAATTACTACAGAAATTGGAGTATTTACAAACATTTCTAGAAAATGCCATTGCTGTAACATACAAGTATGTGATAATTTTTTAGAAATCCATTTTTTTCCCACAATTATCCTTCTATGATGCAGACAGGCAAAATAATCTTTCACCACAGATAGTTTGAGAAGTCGTGTCTAAGAAATATTCAGTACTACTTCCATTATGCTTTGTTTTCCTGAGTCGCTGCCTATGTCCTGTCTTCCCAGGTCATCTAACATTTATTCCATCATCCAGCTTTTTCTCTCAGAACTGGTCTGTACAGCCGGGTGGTGGCTCACACCTGTAATCCCAGAACTTTGGGAGGCTGAGGCGAGTGGATCACCTGAGGTCAGGAGTTTAAGACCAGCCTGGCCAACATGATGAAACCTTGTCCTAAAAATACAAAAATTAGCTGGGTGTGGTGGCTCATGCCTGTAGTCCCAGCTACTTGGGAGGCTGAGACAGGAGAATCTCTTGAACTCAGGAGGTGGAGGTTGCAGTGAGCTGAGATACCGCCACTGCACTCCAGCCTGCGTGACAGAGCGACACCCCATCTCAAAAAAAAAAAAAAACCTAATCTGTACATTGATTAATCTATCCCCTTTTTGCACCCTTCTCCAGCATCCCAAAGTCTTTCACTGAGATTTAAGAAAATAACATTGTATCATCAAGACTCTCCTAAATTCTCAGTCTCACTTCTAAGTATTTTCAAAAACCACATGCATATGCATACACCTCTGCTCCATCATTTTCTAAACTATTTCGTTCCTGCTTTTTTCCTTTCACCTTCATGAATAGTCTCTATTGTTTTCAATCAACAAACTTGTTCTAGTTTCACCTGTCTAAAATATCTGTCTAATCTATCATTTATTATCAGTCATCTATCTATTCTTTATAATTTATCTAATCTATTATCTATCTAGCTATTCCAACATAACATTCTTTTCCAAATACTGTCTCATTCCACAATTCCTCTTCATAAACATAAATGAATGAATACATTTTGAAAGAAGGGTCTATCCTTACTGCCTGTACTTTCTCATTTACCCTTCCCTCCTCACTGCATCCCTGCTACTGCAATAAATTGCTTAATTGATGTATCAGCAACATTTAATGAAAAATACTACTTTGTATTCTTACATCAGTTTATTTCTTCATGTTCTGTTTTCTTGTCACCCTCTATTTTCTTCTAGCTTATTGCTCACTCCATCTCAGTTTCTGGTGCCTGATGTTCCTTTTACGTCATTTGAGCTTAGATCAGGACTCGATCATCAAGCCTACTTTTCTTTTCTGAATATATCATCTTTCTCAGGCAATCTCATGCAGTTCCATGACTATAAATAACACCCATATGCTGAGACTCTCAAATGTCTATCTCCAGCCTTAACTTTTCATCCAAAATGTAGCCTCATTTCTGCAACAGCTTACTTGACATCTCCATTTAGATAACTATTAGGTCTGTCCAATTCAAGACATCCTGAAGGAACTCATAATTTTCTCTTCTACATGTGTCTTTTCCCTATGCTTCCCTTTCTTAGTAAATGACACCAGTACTAACTTAGTTGCTTAAACCAAAAAATTGATTATCTTTGTTGATTTTCATACTTTTTAACCTTTCCTTTAGAAAATATTTTCATCTCTACTTCCAAAATATATCGCAGATTCTTTCACTTGTCCTCCACTGCTTCATTAACATACTTGGCTGGATCATGTTTATAACTAGATGAGACTATATTAATAGCCTTCACTGGTCTTTGTGTAAGCTTCCTTCTTATGCTATTCTCCAAGCATCAGTCACACTAAATACTTGAATCACTCATCATGCAAGCATTTAAAACTTTTTAGTAACTTTTTGTACAATTATAATAATATCGAAAATTATTGTAGTAATGTAAAAGTATTTGCTTTCTGCTCCTCTCTCAGAAATCCCCGAAATATTTCTACACTTGTTATCAATCTAGTCACACTGGCTTTCAGAGAGCTCACAGCATTTGTGTTTGCTGTTCCTCTTGCCTTTAATATTCTTCCTTGGCTTCTCAATATTTATATGCATGTCTTGTCTGAAACCATGGCCCTTGACAGATCCTTCTCAGCCAATCAATTTAAAGGTATTCTCCATTGCTCAGTATCACGATACTCTCTTCTATTTTTATCAAAGTGTATATCACTAACTGATACTATCTTGTTTGTGTGTGATTTTGTTTTTCTTGTTTATAGTCTTCCCACCTTCTTCTAAATTAAATGTATGTCCCTGAATTTATTAATAAAGTTTGTCTTGATATGTGCTATACTTAGAAGAAGGCTTACTGGAAGTCTGAAATATTTTTTAAATGAATGAGATTTAGAAGCAACTGAATTAACAGCTACTGGCCAGAGGTTATTTTAAACAAGAAATTATTTAGGTCATGTTTTATATGTATATTTGATCATTCAAGTTAATTTTAGTATTAATCTAGAGATTCAAACAGTTATGCTAATTTAAATTTTTCTCTAGTGGTTTTACCCAGACAAGAAAATGGTGGGAAAACTGATGTTACATAAAATGAAATATCTCTGGGAGCAAAGGAAAATAAATAAAAATATAAAAGATACCAAAGGTTTTATTTTTCTTTTCTATTTCCCTTTTATTCTTAGTTGGCACATACAATTATATATATTTTTGGGATACAGTGCAATATTTTGAAACATGTATACAATGTGCAATGATCAAATCAGGGTATTTAACACATCTATCACCTTAAACATTCATCATCTGTGTTGTGAACATTAAAAATCCTCTCTTCTAGCGTTTGTAAATATACACTAAATTATTTTTAACCATATTTATCCTAAACTGCTACAGAACATTGGAATGTATTCCTCCCATCCAGGTGTAGCTTTATATCCACTAACCAAACTCTCTTTGTCCCCCCTATTCCCACTACTTCTCCAGATGCTAATAACCACAACTCCACTCTCTACCTTTATAAGCTCAATTTTCCTTTAGCTCCCACATATGAGTGAGAACATGTGATATTTATCTTTCTGTGCCTGACTTATTTCACTTAACCTAATGTCCTCCAGTATCATGCATGTTGCCACACATGAAAGGATTTTCTTCTTTTTTTTATGGCTGAACAGTATCCCATTGTGACTACATACCACATTTTCTTTGTCCATACATCTTTTGATGTTGATGCCATATTTTTGCTATTGTGAATAAAGATGCAGAAAGCATGGAGTTCAAATATCTCTTTGATACACTGATTTCCTTTCCTTTGGATATAATACTCAGTAATTGGATTGCTGGATCATATGGTAATTATACTTTTCATTTTTAGGGAAACCTACATACAGTTTTCCATCATACATGCATTAGTTTACATTCCCACCAACAGTATATGTTTTAAGAGTTCTCTCAAATGATTATTTTAAAATATAGCTATTATAAATAAATGAAAACTGCTTTAATAGACCTTACCATTTCAGATGGTTACAAGACAGAAAATTATCTGCTTTTACAGATTATTTGTTTTTCAACTCTGTGACTTGGAAAGGGACTAAGTATACTGACAAAGCAAAAAATAATGTAACTTCATTAAACATGCTAATTTAGATTCCTCTTAAAAATGTCAAACTATATTTTATTACTTTTTCAATTACAACTAATCTATTTTTGAAGTTCTAATTAAATGCCTGAATGAGAAAAAATGTTCTTGTTTTAGTTTTTAAAGGATTAGTGGTTGTTTCATTGACTGAAACATGAAATATGAATTAAAAAATTTATTTCTGGATGCAATAACACAATTTTAGGTTTTGAGTAACAGTGAACTGAAAACTTTAGAAATATTGTGTATGTGTTTTATTTTAACTGTGTTCTCTTAAAATGTTGTAAAAAAGTATATTTCCAGTTTAAACTGGCGTATCTTAAATTTGCATTTGGGGACAGAGATGGATATTAGCACCATGCTTTGAAAATTTTAGTTCTTACTTTCAATTATTGAAAGTATTATTTTGTCTCACCAGAAGAATATAACTGCCACAGTTCAAGTTATCATAGATATCCCCTGTGGTATCATATTTTACTCCATGAGAGTCTATTTGTGTTGATGTATAAAGATATGCTTACTGTAAATATATAAAAATTTTTCTTCAAACCTTTTGTCTGTCTATACTCTCTAAATAATTGGTTTGACTTGGGAAAAAGTCTTAATTTAAAAGTGAAATTTCTTCAAATTTTCAAAGACCATTAATTATTTCACAGAATTTTATTATTTTTAGAAAAGTATATTTAGTGAGGGAATATAATGATAGAACATTTTTATTACTTATATGAGTTTTACATCAGCTAATTTAAATAAGATACAGCATTTCCTTTGTAATTCACGTGTATTTGGTTGGAAAAATAGGGCTAGTTTACTGATGAAGTGAGTAGACACATGGGAAAAAACTGGAACAAGTTCTAACACTGTAGGATCTTAGTTTAATATACAAACCAGGGTTGATAAAGTGAATAAGAGAGAAACATTAAAATATGAACCATAGGCCAGGTGCGGTGGCTTGTGCCTGTAATCTCAGCACTTTGTGAGGCTGGGGTGGGTGGATCACTTGAGGTGAGGAGTACAAGACCAGCCCGGCCAACAAGGTGAAACCCCATCTCTACTAAAAATATAAAAATCAGCTGGGCATGATGGCATGTCCCCATACTTCCAGCTACTCAAGAGGCTGAGTTAGGAGAGTCGCTTGAGCCTGGGAGGCAGAGATTGCAGTGAGCCAAGATCGCACCACTGCACTCCAGCCCGGGCAACAGAGTGAGACTCAGTCTCAAATAAATAGATATATATATGAATATAATCCCCAAAACATGAATCATGGTTAAATCTCTAAATATCTTTGGTTTTGGTTTTATTTTCATAATTAGTTGATGTAAAAAGAGTGATCAAGGAGAAAAAATCTATTAAAAGAAATTCTAACCAAAATGTTACTTTTTCAGATTATCAAGTCTGCCGTGATGTCTATCTACATTTGGGCAAGAATACAAATGAAGGTTCACCTGAAAGTTATGAAGGAGGCTAAGAAATTGTTACATAATACATAATATAATTTTCTACCATGTAAAATATACCTCTATAAAAACAGAATTGAAGCACATGTGGAATGATATGTTTTTTATGTCACTGAAAGTCCACAAAATATCAAATACAGCTGTATTTCAATGATATTGTACATGTCTTGGTGTTCCTTGCTGGAACAGTGATATCTGTATTATTAGAAATAAATATAAATTACTTGTATGGTTTTTGTGGTTTTAGGTCTTAACATTTAAGTCTTTATTCCATCTTGAGTTAATTTTTGTAGAAGATGTAAGGAATGGGTCCGGTTTCAGTTTTCTGCATATGGCTAGCCAGTTTTCCCAAAACCATTTATTAAATAGGGAATCCTTTCCCCATTGCTTGTTTTTGTCAGGTTTGTCAAAGATCAGATGGTTGTAGATGTGTGGCATTATTTATGAGGCCTCTGTTCTGTTCCATTGGTCTATATATCTGTTTTGGTACCAGTACCATGCTGTTTTGATTACTGTGCCTTTTAGTATAGTTTGAAGTCAGGTAGCATGATGCCTCCAGCTATAGTTTGAAGTGAGGTAGCATGATGCCTCTTTCTACTTAGGATTGTCTCAGCTGTGTGGGCTCTTTTTGGTTCTATATGAAATTTAAAGTAGTTTTTTCTAATTCTGTGAAGAAAGTCAATGGTAGCTTTATGGGGATACCATTCAGGACATAGGCATGGGCAAAGACTTCATGAATAAAACACCAAAAGCAATGGCAACAAAAGCCAAAATTGAATTGGATCTAATTAAGCTAAAGAGCTTCTGCACAGCAAAAGAAACTAGCATCAGAGTGAACAGGCAACCTATAGAATGGGAGAAAATTTTTGCAATCTACTCATCTGACAAAGGGCTAATATCCAGAATCTACAGAGAACTCAAACAAATTTACATGAGAAAAACAAAAAACTCCATCAAAAAGTGGGCGAAGGATGTGAGCAGACACTTCTCAAAAGAAGACATTTATGCAGCCAACAAACATATGTAAAAAAGCTCATCATCACTGGTCATCAGAGAAATGCAAATCAAAACCACAATGAGATACTATCTCATGCCAGTTAGAACGGCAATCATTAAATAGTCAAGAAATAACAGATGCTAGAGAGGATATGGAGAAATAGAAACACTTTTACACTGTTGGTGGGAGTGTAATTTCAGAAGCATGTGTTCCTTGTGGAAGACGGTGTGGCGATTCCTCAAGGATCTAGAACCAGAAATACCATTTGACCCAGCAATCTCATTACTGGATATATACCCAAAATATTATAAATCATTCTACTATAAAGACACATGCACACATATGTTTATTGCAGTACTGTTTACAATAGCAAAGACTTGGAACCAACCCAAATGCCCATCAATAATAGACTGGATAAAGAAAATGTGGCACATATCCACCATGGAATACTATGCAACCATAAAAAGGGTGAGTTCATGTCCTTTGCAGGGACATTGATAGAGCTGGAAACCATCACTCTCAGCAAACTGATACAGAAACAGAAAACCAAACACTGCATGTTCTTACTCGTAAGTGGGAGTTGAACAATGAGAACACATGGACACATGGAGGGGAACATCACACACCAGGGCCTGTTGGGGGATGGAGGGCTTGGGGAGGGATAGCATTAGGATAAATACCTAATATAGATGATGGGTTGATGGGGGCAGCAAACCACCATGGCACGTGTATACCTATGTAACAAACCTGCACATTCTGCACATGTATCCCAGAACTTAAAGTATACATATAAAAAAGAAATAAACATAAATGGCAAATTATTATATATAATATACATTTGTATTTCAGATAAATCACAAAATAATAATATTGTAATTGCTAATTTGTGATCATTTGTGTTCTGTTGACAATAATGCCCAATTATATATTTGAGTCATTATAATCCTAAGATAGTCATTAAGTAATTTCAATTTAGATATATTTTGCTCTATTGAAACAGGAATAACTGTAATTATCAATATAATTTTTGAGACCTTATATGAATTCAGATATTAACCATTGATATCATACTTAAAGCCTGTAAAAAATCATATATAATGATTGATAGAAGCTATTGAAATTTTTTATTATCTGCAACTTTATTACTTATATTCCAATTTTTACTATCTATTAGCAATATATAAATCCATTCAGTACTTCTTAAATATTTTTAATTGTTTTTAAGGTATAGTATTATAAAGAAATCAGAAAATAGCTCAATTTACTATTTATATTTTTTCAAGGAAAATTTACCTTGATTGATAGTAGCCAGGAAAGAATCTGAAAATAATGATTGGGTTATTCATTTGGATTTTTTGTATATAATTCTTTTTCAGTCATGCAAGTAATTTTTGTTTTTCTGTTCTAATTTTCTTGGAATATTGAAATGCTACTTTAGTTGAATATTTCACATGTACTACCTTTGATTACCTTTTTTCTTTAATTTCTTTCTTAAAATTAAATAGCCAAAAGTTATATTTTTAGGTTTTTAAAACTTTTTATAACAATTTATTTTGCAAGAATTTATTGTATTTATGCTATCTAAAAAATGTATTGATTTTATTGTCTTTCCTCTTTATTAAACCGTGTCTGTTTCCTATGAGAGCAATGAAACAACTCACGAATCTTTAATTTGGACATGATTGCAACAGACGAGAAAGAAGATTTCTCAGAGGCCAAAACAGTGTTAGGAGACTTGATGTTTTGGTTATGTATGATTTCATGCCAGTTTTGAGCATTAGATCCTGAGTAATATAGGCATCCATATGTTCTCTCATATGTTTATTTATTTTTTAACCTGCTTTTGAGATGTAGCACTCTCTAAAGCCAAAGCCTAGAGTAGAGAAGTATAGGAGCAGTTACGGATAATTCTTTTTACCTTCATCATACCCATCCTAGATTGGCTGCCTGACTTCACTATCACTTACTGACTTGGACCTGGTATTTTCTTAGGACTGTTTATAGTGATAGCCCCTGTGATTGAGTTTTGAGAATCCTGTTGGTTTATTCCATTGTCTCAGATATTTTACTCTTGTGACTAACTTTGCTGTCTAAAATATGTTTGATGCCCTGACTACACCTGCTGCTAATTTGTCTCCTCCACCAAAAACTATCCTATTCAACTCTTGTTTCCTCCCCTCTCTTTGCTAAGCTACTACAGCTAAAATTAGCCATAATTTCTTTTAAAACACATAGTTTGCTTAATGTGGGCTGAAATAAAAATTGTGACAAGACATAAAATTTAATAAACTGTGATAGTACAATAATACATAGGAAATGTATTATTATTTCACTACCTATTGAAGGAGTAAAGTAATATTCAGTTTATTACCCAGAGACTTCCATGCCTCATTTCTCATTTTTCATTATGAAACAAAGATCAAAATATAATCATTTAAATAGAGTTGAAATTCTATTTCACTTTGGAAAAAAAGTACACACTTTTAAATGTAGATCAAAGTGAATAAAGTCAATACAATGAAAGAATATAAGCTAAATACTTTTGAGAACAGAATTTGCATTGCCAAATATACAAAAGAATTTCAGCCTTAAAAAGAAAGGCTGTTATTGAGTAAAATGGTCTCTTATGTGGTTGCAATGGAAGGAAGTTTTCCATCTGTGTCTGGAATTAATAGCATCTGAAAAAAGAAATTGAATGCACAATGATTCTTCTACTTGGCAATATGAACATAGATATATTAGCTGCCTTAAGATAAAAAACCACCCAGAAGCAAAGAATATTAAATGAAACAATGGTGAGTTAGATAACTATTGTGAGCTACAGAGAGAAGATGGAAAGTTGTAATGCATTTATATGAAGCCAGGCACCACAACTAGCACAGGAAAGTGCTGTATGGAACAAAATTAAGAATGCTCTTAGCTAGCTCCCTTGCTAGTGACCTTAAGGAATTCCTTTAGAATAGACCAGTTTACAGACTTGATGGTATTTGCAAGAGGAAAATGAATGTAGGGAAGCACATAGGGACCCAGAAAATGGCAAGAAAAATAAAATCATTTGTTGGTAAGCCCTTTGACCATTTCATGAATGTAGAAATTTTTAAAAATAATGTAAAAACCAAACAGAAGATAGAATCGTGATTTTTAGAAGAAATGAGACTCAAAGATCAGTTTATCTAGCCTCTCAATCATTAAACAAAGTTCTAGAGTAATGAGAATATATTTGTTCCAAGGAGAATATTGTTAATTAAAAAAATTTTAAGACTCATATTTTCACAAATCAAAACACTACTTAATTTATACCCTATATTTTTATAATGACTTTCAAGCTAAAAATGATGTGATTTCTAGGGGACTTAAAAATTTGTTGTATATGTGATGTTGTTATTAAAATAGC
The DNA here is from genome assembly GCF_029289425.2 of Pan paniscus. Classification (NCBI taxonomy): domain Eukaryota; kingdom Metazoa; phylum Chordata; class Mammalia; order Primates; family Hominidae; genus Pan; species Pan paniscus. The sequence goes on from NC_073259.2 coordinate 81,889,768, forward strand.
AATTGCTTTAGCTGAGTCAGTTTGCCTCTTACCTAGAATTTTTGCAGGAAAAGCTGAATTTAAGTAATTAAGTGTGACAGTTAAGTATTGCACATAACTTGTTACCAATATATTTTATATATCAAATCCCTATTCAGATCATGTCAGAGGAAACATAATTTAACTGATAATGTTTTTAAGGATGAGGTATAAACACCTGCTAAAGAGGAAGCAGAAAATAACAATTTTTAGTGAGTATAGAAGTGTAATAATTTCTAGGGCATTTACTCTTTAAAAATATTTATGGGCCAGGAGCGGTGGCTCACGCCTGTAATCCCAGCACTTTGGGAGGCCGAGGCAGGCGGATCACGAGGTCAGGAAATCGAGACCATCCTGACTAACATGGTGAAATCCTGTCTCTACTAAAAATACAAAAAATTAGCTGGGCATGATGGCGGGCACCTGTAGTCCCAGCTACTCGGGAGGCTGAGGCAGGAGAATGGTGTGAACCCGGGAGGCAGAGCTTGCAATGAGCCGAGATCCCGCCACTGCACCTCAGACTGGGCAACAGAGCAAGACTCTGTCTCAAAATATATATATATATATATATATATATATATATATATATATATATATATTTTATATATATAAATTCATATATATATGAATTTGATACTTAACCTGTATACTAAACTCTATAAGAAATATCAGTATTTTTAAATTTTTTACTTGTAATTTAAAAAACTTGATGTGAAGAATAAAGTGTGCCTATAATGACAAAGTACTTTTTAATGCATTTATGTAGTTACTTCATTTAAACTTGCTGATATGTTTTGGATGTTTGTCTCTTCAAAGTTTCATGTGGAAATGTGATTCCCAATTTTAGAGGTGGGGCTTGGTGGGAAGTGATTGGATCATGGGGGTGGATCCCTCATGAATGGTTTAGCACCATTCCCTTGGTGATAAATGAGTTTCTCAAACAATTAGTTCATGTGAGGTCTGCTTGTTTAAAAGAATCTAGGACCCCCTGACCTTCTCCCTCTCTCTCTGGCTCCCACTCTCTCCATGTGATGTGCTTGCTCCCCCTTTACCTTTCACCATGACTGTAAACTTCCTGAGGTCCTAGCCAGAAGCAGATGCTGGCAACATGTTTCCTGTACAGCCTACAGAACTGTGAACTAATTAAACTTCTTTTCCCTATAAATTACCCAGTCTCAGGTATTTATTCATAGAGATGCAAAAACAGAATGACACACTTGCCTAGTAAGAAATGTGTTGGTATTAAATGCGTTGTTTTTATTAAAAATTGTAACAACACTTTTAATTCCTTTGCTCATTCATGGATGCAACATTTTGGTAGATATTTTTTACTTAGAGGACTGTGAGTGTTAGAAATTTTTATTATTTTACATGAAAGATAAGCTAATACAATTGTGTCAGTAAGTCTAGACATTTTCCAATGGTAATAAATGCCTAAATAGTTTCAAGGGTTCTCTCTCTGTGTTTATGTTGACTGTTGAAACATATTTATGGGACATATTTGAATTGAGCTGAATGCTTTTACATTTTAAGAACAACTTCTGGGAAATAATATGTAAACAGATGAAAATAAAACTCTAAAAAGATGTTCCTGATTAAGTCCTATGATCAGTGCTATAAACACATTCCTTCACAACACTGTGGGCAAGTTCTTTGGCACATCATTTAACATCCTAAAAACTAGGCCTCCTTCTCATGGTTTTGCACAGCAGTCAAGTATTTTAAAATTCCATGTATATATAACCTTGTTAACAGCATTGAGGTTTTCCCAAACATGTGCATTTGCCTAGAATATTCTATATTCAGCCCTCCCATTTTTTATAGTAGGGTTAATTCCAACTGCTCCTTCAAGACACAACTTTAAATAAGACAGAGCTATACTCACTCATCACTCAACTTTGCTAATAGTCCCATCATCTCATATATAACTATTTTTGTAATTATCAGTTTAATATCATACTATAATAGTGTAATGATGGATACTCATAAATGTAATTATGCATATGATTATTATGTACAATTATCTACCACTCACTAGAGACAGCTCTACATATTGAAAAATGAGAAGAAACAGTTCTGTGACATAAGATACTATAGAATAAGAAATGCCTAATGTTTGCGAAGAGAAAAGAAGGATGCTTTGGAGAATTCTAGGAAGCATATACCAAATAAAGGAGGTTGACTTTCATTATTTAAAAAAAGGTAATGAGTGACAAATATAATTTTTAAATGAGAAGTGAAACTTAAACATACTTTTGAAATATTCCCATCAAGAATAATTAAAATTTCTTTTTAAGTTTGGGGCCTAAATGGTTGCCATGAGCAGTTGTGATTTTAGAAGAACAGAATAAAACAGAAGAAACTGTTCTCTACATACGCAATTGATTAAGAATCTATTACTATACACAGAGAAGAGAAAAAATCAATATTTTTATAAGCTACATTATCTGTATTACAAGAAGTTTTCTTTCATACATAACAAGTTATTTCTCTCATTGTTTCATAATTACCCATACATTAAATATTTACAGTTTTGTTCTTCTTTAAAGGTATAGAGAAACTGGTGGCCACTATTTATAGAATGATTCTATTTGCTATTAAAATTAACCAAATACAATTTTTGCCTTTTCAAAGTATTTTAAATATTTTGAGATTTAATGCTACGTTGAATAGAGCAATCTTTCCATGAATTAAGTGTTTTCTAAATATAATGAATATACTTTAAGGTAACATGTCTCTATTTTTTTATGAAACCAGAATGCCCTACGTAAAAACAAGGGTCACAGATTAATGAAAATATTCGAGAAATATTATTTTTGCTATCCCTTTTCAAGCACACCAATCATAATGCTAGCTCCTAACATTTATAAAGTACTTAAAATGTACTAGCTATTGTTATAATCAGTTTACATACTGTAAATCATTTAATCATTGCAAAAAATTTTGTAAAGTGATTTGTTATCCTCATTTGATGGATAAAACTGAAACACAAAATGATAAAAAGCCCTGCCTATTCTCATATGATAAACACTTGTGGAGATTTGAACGTTACCAATCTAGCTCAAAGCACAGCCAAATTCCTTGTCAGTTCATAACAAGGATGGTCTTTACTCCAGTTTCCAATAACGCGTTTATCTGTTTCATCTGAAGCCTCTTCAGAATGGTCTTATTTCTCATAGTTCTATCAGCATTTGGGTAATGACCACTTAACTAATCTCTAAAGAGTTCAAAACTTTCCGTAGTCTTCTTTTCTTCAAATCTCTCACAACAATTTAAACTTTTTCTATTGTGCTCCTTCAAATTATTCTACCTTCTTCTGCTCATTACCCAGTTTCACAGCTGTTTTCACGTATTCAGTTGTTATTAGCGACACCACCCTCCTGGTACCAATTTTCTGTCCTTATTTTCTGTTCTTAGAATACCTAAAACCGACTTATTTATAAAGAACATAAATACACTTATTACAAGTATGAAGACTAAGAAGTCCCAGCTTGAGGGACTTCTTACAAAGGAAGAAGAAACAAAATAGAATTGGGTTTTTTATTTTAATTACTTTTTTTTGAGACAGAGTCTCACTCTGTCCCCAGGCTGGAGTGCAGTGGCACGATCTCAGCTCACTGCAAGCTCCGCAAACCGGGTTCACGCCATTCTGCTGCCTCAGCCTCCCGAGTTAGCTGGGACTACAGGTGCCTGCCACTGCGCCTGGCTTTTTTTGTTTGTTTGTTTGTTTGTTTGGTATTTTCAGTAGAGATGGGGTTTCACTGTGTTAGCCAGGATGGTCTCGATCTCCTGACCTCGTGATCCGCCCACCTTGGCCTCCCAAAGTGCTGGGATTACAGGCGTGAGCCACCGCGCCCAGCCAGAATTGGGTTTTCTTAAAGGCTGGGGAGGATAATGGAGAGGGGGAAAAAGAAGAGGTTGGTTAATGGATATGAAATTACAGCTAGATAAGATTACATTGTAAAATTATTTAGCACTGTAGAGTGACTACAGTTAACAACAATTTTTTGTAGATTTCCAAATAGCCTGAAGAGAAGATTATGAATGTTCCTAACACAAAAGAATTATAAATGTTTGAGATGGATTTGCTAATTATCCTGATTTGATATATTACATTTTGTACACATATATTAAAATATCACACTGTATAATATGTGCAATTGTTATAAGCCAATTAAAAATAACAAATATAAGTAAAACGTTAAAATACCTCTTTTCTGCATTAAAAGGATACACTACATTGTATTAATAAAATGTGATTTTCTGTAATTTCCTTAAGAATGTTTCCATAAATATCAAATTAATATTAAATATATTTTTCTAGGAATACTGATGAAGACCAATATTAAGTTTTTTATCTTTTTATTTATTCATTTATTTAAAATTTTTCTTCCAGCTTTTACTTTGAATTCAGGGGATACATGTAAAATTTTGTTACATGTGTAAATTGGGTGTTGTGGTTGTTTTATATGCAAATTATTTTATCACCCAGGTAGTGAGCATAGTACCCAATAGATAGTTTTTCTATTCTTACTCTCCTCTCAATCTCCATCCTCAAGTAGTCCCTGGTGTCTCTTGTTCTTGTTTTTGTATCCATGTGTACTAAATGTATAGCTCCTACTTTTAAGTGAGAATATGTGGTATTTGGTTTTCTGTTATGGCATTAATTCCTTTAGGATAATGGCCTCCAGCAACATCCATGTTGCTGTAAAGGACAAAATTTAATTCTTTTTTTATGGCCATATAGTATTCTATGGTGTATATGTACAAATTTTATTTTTCAAGTCCACTGTTGATTGGCATCTAAGTTGATTCCACATCTTTGTTATTGTGAAAAGTGCTGTGATTAACATATGTGTGCATGTGTCTTTTTGGTTGAATAATTTATATTCCTTTAGGTATGTACCCAGTAATGTGATTGTTGGGTCAAACAGTTCTGTTTCAAGTATTTTGAGATTCTCAGAACTGCTTTCCACAGTGGCTGATAATTTACATTCCCACTACCAGTATATAAGTTTTTCCTTTCTTCTTTTTTTTTTGTTTTTGCAACTTCACAGTCATCTTTTTTTTTTTTTTTTTTGACTTTTTAATAGCCATTTTGACTGGTGTGAGAAGGTATCTCATTGTGCATTTGATTTGCACTTCTCTAAAGATTAGTGAGGTTAAACATTTTTTCAAATGTTTGTTAGCTGCATATATGTCTGCTTTTAAAAAGTGACTGTTCATATTCTTTGCCTATTTGTATGGGGTTGTTTACCCTATAGATTCTGGGTATTAGACATTTGTCAGATGCATAGTTTGCAACTATTTTCTCCTGCTCTGTAGGTTGTATGTTTACTCCATATGTATGTATATGTGTGTATATATATATTTTTTGTTTGTTTTTTTGCTGTGCAGAAACTCTTTAGCTCAATTAGGTCCCACTTATCAATTTTTGTTTTGGTTAGAATTGCTTTTGGAGTCTTCATTATAAAATCTTTGCCAGGGCCTATGTCCAGAGTGGTATGTTCTAGTTTTCTTCTAGGGTTTATGTAATTTTAGGTTTTACATTTAAATTTTTAATCCATCTTGAGTTTATTTTTGTATATGGTGTAAAGGAAGGGTCCAGTTTCAATCTTGTGCATGTGGCTAGCAAATTATCTCTGCAGCATTTATGGAATATAAAGTCATTTCCCTATTGTTTGTTTTTCTCAACTTTGTTGAAGATTAGATGGTTGTAAGTGCATGGCTTTATTTCTGGGTTCCCTAACCTTGTCCATTGGTCTATGTGTTTGTTTTTGTACCAGTACCATGCAGTTTTATTTACTGTAGCCTTGTAGTGTAGTTTGAAGTTGAGTTGTATAACATCTTCTATTGGATTGCAGCCCAAACTACAACACCAAAAATACTTTGCTAATATAACCCCAATAAAACCAATGGGAAGAATTCAGCCACAAATTAAGACTCTTGCAGAAAACTTCAGACCTCTGAAAATATCTAGAAATAAAACCAACTAAATATATGCAAATTACACCAGAGTTAAAAGAATATCAGCCCACACAAATGAGAAATATCTAGCACAAGAACTCTGGCAACTCTAGAACCCAGAGTTTCTTACCTCCAAATGATCCCACTAGCTCTTCAGCAATGATTAACCAGAGTGAGATGGCTGAAATGACAGACAGAATTCAAAATCTGGATGGCAGCAAAGATTTTTGAGATTCAGGAGAAAGTTAAAACTCAATCCAAGAATTCTATGGAATCCAATAAAAATATTCAAGAGTTCAAAGATGAAATAGTCATTTTAAGAAATAACCAAACTGATGTGATAAAACTGAAAAACTCAGTATGAGAATTTCTTAACACAGTCAGAAGTATTAACAGCAGAATATACCAAGCTGAGGAAAGAATCTCAGAGGTTTAAGCCCAGTTTTTTGAATCAACTTATGCAGACCTAAATAAAGAAAAAAAGAATAAAAAACAATGAATTAAACCTTTGAGGAATATGGGGTTATGTAAAGAGTACAAACCTATAACTAACTGGCACCCCTGAAAGAGAGGGAGAGTAAACAACTTAGAAAACCTATTCGAAGATATTGTTCATGAAAATTTCCCCAACCTTGCTAAAGATATTGAAATTCAAATTCAGAAAACTCAGAGAACCCCTGAAAAATACTATATAAGACAACCGCTGTCAAGAAATAAAGTCTCAGATTCTCCAAGGTCATCATGAAAAGAAAAAAACATTAAAGACAGCTAGAAAGAAGGGGCAGGTCACCTACAAAGGGAATTCCACTGGGTTAGTTGTGGAACTTCCAGCAGAAATCTTAAAAGCCCAAAGCATTGGGGTCTATATTCAGCATCCTTAAATAAAATAAATTTCAACCAAGAATGTTATATTCAGCCATAGTAAGCAACATAAGCCAAGGAGAAATAAGGTCCTTTTCAAACAAGCAAATGCTAAAGTAATTTGTTATCAACACACCTGCCTTAGAATAGATCCATAAGAGAATGCTGAACATAGAAAGGAAAGACTGTTGCTAGCCACCACAAAACCACACTTAAGTTCACAAACCCCAGACACTATAAAACAACTACACGATCAAGTCTGCATAACAACCAGCTAACAGCATTATGACAGAATCAAATCCACACATATCTATATTAATCTTGAACATAAATGGGCTAAATGCTCCACTTAACAAGAAACAGAATTTGAAGTTGGATAAAGTATCAAGACCCAAGTGTATGCTGTCTTCAGGAGACTCATCTCACATGAAATGACAAGCATAGGCTGAAAGTATTGGGATGAAGAAAAATCAAGCAAGCAGAAAACAAAAAAGAGCAAGAGTTGCTATTCTTATTTGAGACAAAACAGAGTTTAGTAATGATCAAAAAAGACAAAAGAGCATTACATAATAATAAAGAGTTCAATTCAACATGAAGTTTTTATTTTTTTTTTAATTTGTTAGATTCTGCCCCCACAGTATCCTTTAAGATGATTTTACTATTGAAATCATGAATCTCATACATTGCCTTGGTGATTTGCTTTATAAAAATTCCATTTGCCATCACTGTGGTATGAATTATGAAGAAAAATGTTAAACGACTTAAATCCAAGGCAAAAGCATTTATGGAAAAAAGGAAACTAGATATAACTTCTTATTTCAGTGAAAGATTGATTTTTATAACCAGAATAATGGTATCATAAGTAATTGTATCATTGTTATAGGCTTCATGTCTAGTTTAGATATTTTATTTTGCAAGTTATTAAATTACTGTTCTATTGATATTTTCATTATCTTCATAAAATGTTGCCTTAAGGATTTATTTGTCATTTATTTGCTCAGGTGTAAGTAAAAATATAAAAATTTAACACTTTAAAATTTTTAATTGGATATAAGACACTTAAATATAACATTTACTTAAAATTTTGTTAGAAATTCAGTTATTTTTATTATATTAAATTCAGTTATTTAAAATTACACATGGAAGCATAAAACAAGACAGTACTTAATTACCTTACTATAAATATTGTGTGTCATTACACAGGTAATGAACACTTATTCTAGTCACACATTTTGACACTCACAGGTTTACAAAAGATTCTCATGTTCAGGGGAGAATGTAATAATTTCCAGAGACCAGAATTGTTAAATTTAATACACTTAAATAATTTTTGAAAATATTTCTTCCTTTTTCTTTGTTAGATATGGTTCCAGAAAGACTTGGAATATTTTCAAATAAAATAACAGAGTTTTAAAATGTACATAGATCTTTGAGATAGCTAATCCAATTTCTTCAACTTATTAAAAAAATTTTATGTACATCTCTAGTACAAATTTATAAAAAATATGGCTGTGTTATTGGCATATGTACCTTGAGCCTGGCTGATTTATCGATAAATTCCACCTGCCTACAAGGATGAGATTATAGTAGGGTATGTCAGTCACTATGTATAAGTAAGCTGACTAATGATTAATACAGTAAAAGTAATTCTATACATAATAGGATAGTTGAAATTTTTTTTTTTAGATGGAGTCTCACTCTGTCACCCAGGCTGGAGTCCAGTGGTGTGATCTCAGCTCACTGCAAACTCCACCTCCCAGGGTTCAAGGGATTCACCTGCCTCAGCCTCCTGAGTAGCTGGGATTACAGGCGTGTGACCATGCCCAGCTAATTTTTGTATTTTTAGTAGAGATGGGGTTTCATCATGTTGGCCAGGCTGGTCTCGAGTTCCTGACCTCATGATCCACCCGCCTCGGCCTCCCAAAGTGCTGGGATTACAGGCGTGAGCCACCGCACCTGGCCCAATAGTTGCAAATTTTTATACATACATGCATACTTTCTTTACTATTTATAAAATGAAGTGGGTAGAAATGATGCCATCTAAAGTAATTTCCAGCTTCATAATTCTTAGAGTATATGCTCACTCTTTTCCTAATAGTTTGCAACTACTTTATTAATTTATATATGGAATTATTATATATAGCCTTATATTCTGAATCTCCTATCTCAAATACCCATATTTATATTCATGTAGCCAACAGTTCAAGGTTATTCACACTAATTAGATTTTACTCTTTCTCTGGGTACCATCTTTACTTTGAAAAATTAATCCTGTATTTTCAAGTTTCTTCATCTATAACATTCTTACAATGCAGATTATGTCACAGAGGTAGGACAGAATAATGTAGACTGAATGTTTATGATGACCCAAATTCACATGTTGAGATCCTAACCCCCAATGTGATAGTGTAAGGAGGAATGGTCATTGATAGGTGATCAAGTAATGAGGCTGGAACACTAATGAACAGGATTAGTGCCTGTAATAGCATGTTCTCATACTGCTGTAAAGAACTACCTGAGACTGGGTAATTTATTAAGAAAAGAGGTTTGATTGACTAATATTTCCACAGGGTCTACAGGAAGCCTGGCTAGGATGCCTCAGAAAACTTACCATCATGGTAGAAGGAGAGAGAGAGAGAGTAAAGGGGGAAGCGCTACACACTTTCAAACTACCAGATCTTGTGAGAACTCACTTACTATCACGAGAATAGCAAAAAGGAAGTCTGCCCCCATGATTCAGTCACCTCCCACCAGGCCCCTCCTAATTTGACATGAGATTTGGATGGTGTATTAGTCAGGGTTCTCTGGAGAGACAGAACTAATAGGAGATATATAGATATATAGATATATATATATATATATATGAGATTATATATATGGGAGTTTACTAAGTATTAATTTACACAATCACAAGGTCCCACAATAGGCTGTCTGCAAGCTTGAGGAACAAGGAGAGCAAGTCCAAGTCTCAAAACTGAAGAACTTGGAGTTTGATGTTCAAGGACAGGAAGCATCCGGCATGGGACAAAAATGTAGGCTGGGAGGCTGGGCCCATCTCTCCTTTTCATGTTTTTCTGCCTGCTTTGTATTCGCTGGCAGCAGATTAGATGGTGACCACCAGACTAAGGGTGGGTCTGCCTTCCCCAGCCCACTGACTCAAATGTTAATCTCCTTTGGCAAAACCCTCACAGACACACCCAGGGTCAATACTTTGTATCCTTCAATCCAATCAAGTTGACACTCAGAATTACCCATGACAGATGGGGACACAGAGCCAAGCCATATCAGTGCCCTTATAAAAGAAGAATCAGATACATTTCTTGCCCCTTCCCCTATGTGAGAACAAAGAGAAAAGAATGCTGTCTGTGATAAAAAAAAAAAAAAAAAAAAAAAAAAAAAAAAAAAAACAGTGAGACTCTAGCACTTTGGGAGGCCAAGGTGGGTGGATCACAAGGTTAGGAGACAGAGACCATCCTGGAGCTACAGCTGTTAAACCAAAACCAAAAACCAGTAAGTAACTTCAGGTGACAAAAATATAGTTATAAGAATTGTTCCTGCTGGATAATGTATAGCATTGCAGGAAGCAAACCTTAAAACTTGTTTTAAGGTCCTCTGTGGTAAAAGATCCTCAAATAAAACTGCTAAAATTCATATGCTTAACTTTGGATAAGACGAGTGTAAGTTAGAAAAATATTCAGAAAAAAATTCTACAGTTTGAAAAAGCAAAAACTTGAGTTTGCCATGCCGTAAGAACTACATTGAATTCACACACATGAAATAATATGTAGGTATTATATTGGGTATTTATAAGTAACACAGAGATTATTTAAAGTATATGGGAGAAGCTGCACAGGTTATATGCAAAAACTAGGCCATTTTATATAAGGGATTTGAGCCTCCACAGATTTTGTTATCCATAGAGTTGGGGTGTGGGGATGGCGGGAAATGGGTTGCTGGGACAAATCTCTCATGGATACCAAGGGAAGACTGTATTCACTTACCTGGGCAGATCAACTCAGGTAATTAATATCATAGACATAATTGACTTTTTGTACAATATTAACTTTAGGAGATGATCATAAATTAACCTTCTATCATTTCCTTCTGTCTGGGCAAAGCATAAGCCTATGAAAGTCTCTTTTAAGGGTTGATACCATCTACAAACTTTGTCACTCTGCTTACTAAAATTTTGATCTGACATGATCCTTAGTTTTTCTTCACATTGGACTGGAGATACTAAATGTAAGGTTTAGTATCTGTGTAAATATAGTTCTTCTACATGCTGTGTTTTAAGTGAAAAAATAGAATATTGCCAGTGTTCTTTATCCACACAATTTCATAGAGGGAGTTTCATCAATGGCTTTTTCTTTATAATTGTAATACATGGAAAGTCCACAATGTTCTCTTCTTTGCTAAGATACAGACAGTTATAAAGGAAAGAGAAATAAGAATGTAGGATTTTTTAAAAAGTTAGGCAATTGAAAGTTTAGAGAACAAGTATCCAAAATTTTGCCCAGCACTAACCTCAAATAAGGTGTCAGAACTACAGAAGGCTAACATTAACCACTCATATTTTCAGACAGAAAAGCATCCAGTACATGGGCAGACAGAATAGGACATTTCTTTCATCTAAGAAGTCATATATCAATGTCTTCAGGTCATTCATGAAACATTTCTTAAACTCTTAAGTTTTCTTTTAATCCATTTCAATCACTCTTTTATTAGAGAAATAAGTGAATGTTAGACTTCATCCAATGAAACAGAAATAATTTCTCATTGTAGCCAATACAAGTAGATAACCACAATGAATATCTATCTAATTAGTTGGATACCATTAAAAAATAGTGAAGTGATAATTTTATATAAAAGCAAGGCTAATTGTATACCTTATCTAAACTTAGAGTATGCAACAATTTTCTATTTAATGCACTGGAAAAGAAAAAAAGTTATTAAAGTGCAATGTAATTTAGTAATTTAGGAAACCAATAATATACTGATTCTGGTGCAAAGTACATTATTTTCCTTCACTTCCCATAATTTGGACAATTTGTAATTGTCAAAAAAAAATGGACACTTGTTTTTTTACTCCAGATATTTCACACTTGATAGCAGTATCTAATTGATCAGCAATTGTCTAACACAGATTGTCAACAGAGAGAAGTTCTGTGAATATTTAAAGTGGAAGAAGAATTTATTTATAGATTTTAGGATTTTGAGAAAGTTTACATATGAAGGAAAAGAGAGAAAACCTATATTTGTAGAATAATACTTTTTTAATTAAAAAGAGCAAATCAAAATATGTTTAAATATGTCTTGAATGTTAATCAAAAAGTATGTATTTATTTTTTACAAACCACTGGATCTTCCATTGTGAAAGATGTAAATAAATATACTATCACATATCCTATAAAAATTAGTCTTAACATTTAGTAAAAGGGGAATAGGTACATGTTTCAAACTATATATAGAGTTATATAAACAATTTCAAAACATATATACCTATATGTACATGTATATATTATACATATATGTACATATATATGTGTGTATGGGTGTGTGTGTATCTATCTGTATATCTCTCAAAAGAGAAAAGCCAAGATGTAATATTTCTTTATTATTGCAACAATGCTACATAAAACATAGTCACAAAACTCAATGGTTTACTACAAAAAACATACACTTCTTAGCTGAACCTCTGCTGGGATCTTTTGAGCTATGTGTGACTGCTGGGGTGGGTTTGGTTGAGTTCAGTTGGGCCTACCTATGGGCTGCAGGTCACATTCAGGTCTTATTCACATATATTCACATATCTTCTTATTTGAGGACTCAGGTTGAAGGAGCAAGTGCTATTCGAGATATAAAGCTCTCAAGGAAGAGGGTAGGTTTCCAAGAAGATTACATGTATACCCATAGTGCCTTTTAAATTAATTCTATGCTCAGAATTGGTCCTTTGTCATATCTTCCTAGCTGACATATGAGCAAGCAAGACAGATGAGCAAGCCCCAAATCAGTGGAAGTTGGAATGTATTTCTCACTTCCTGTGAGTCATATGGAAGTATAAGACAATGGATAAATATATCCTATATATATTTCAGGGAAGCAATGAAGATTGGGAACAATAATTCAATGTATTACACAAGAATTTTTAAACAGCCCAAACACTGCCTAGAGAGAGCATATGATAACCCTGTTTTATTATCAGCTTCCTTCCCCAACCACTGTCTTCCACCTAACAAGAAACTATGACCTCCTGAATTAAATGAATTACATATTACTCAGATTTGGATCCCTGATTTGGATCCCCAGGACTAAAGGTAGCTAAAGATAGTGAATGAGTGGGTTATTTCAAATATCTTGTAACTGGAATTTAATCTTCCAGCATGTCACCTTCTAATCTATCCTCCATTTATTTTCAGAGTGGTTTTATTCAATATTGTCTAAGTGTTTTATTCAAAATGTCTATTCAGACATTTATTTAAAACTCCCTTTTTACACTTCTCCATTGCCTTTAAGACAAAATGAATACTTGATAACTTCCAATACAAAGCCAAGTTAAGACTTCTTATCTCTTGCAAGGCCTCAGCAATCCCTTCCTTTGACAAAATGATATTCTATTCACCAGGCTTCCACACATTTGGTGCCAAATCATATATAGTGGTTTGATAGATAATACACTTACATTTTATATGTATTTTTATATGTATATTCTCACATATTCAGTATTTACTCTACAATTGTGCCTTTATTATTCTGGCCAAACAAAACAAGATAGATTCCTCCTTGGCTTGCAAAAGATTTCTAAAATCAAATTTTCAAATATCTCACCTTTCTATTTGTCTCTCAATATTAACCTTAAATTTTTTTTAAGATTCGTTTTCTGTCATAATGTGTAACTTTCCTTCTCTCCTTTTAGATCACTCTTTTAACTTTCTTTCCTTAACAGAAATCAGGCTTCTCTCTGAGAATATCACTTCAACTGAAGAATGCTTAATTGATGACTATTTATTTATTTTTTATAAACCATGTGCTTTAAAGGTAACACACAGGATTGGCATTCTTTTTATTCTCCATTAGAAATTCCATATTACTAATCCTGCATACATTTTCAGAAGAAAATAATCTCCATCTCTGAGTTGAATAAAAGTAAAATAAATTTAAAAATTTAAAAAAGAAAAGAGAAAGAAATGCAGATCATTTTAAGATCAAGTCATTGAGCTACACCAATCTCTTCCTCTTCTTAACACTGTCATCTGTGACTTTCAGTTAGTTCCCATCACTCATCAAAGATTTTATATGTGGTTTAGATATTTTTCTGTATCCCAAGCCCTAACTTCATATGGATTGACATTAACATTCATGTACACAATGTGTCCAGCTGCAGAGCTTCTTAGTTTTTACAATTTCTTAATGAGCTTCTATGGCTTCTCACTTGTCACTTACTTTCACGGTCAGACTTTGAGCTTTTTCATAACCCGAATCTGCTCAATCTTCAAAAATCACAAATTCAATAATCTCACTTTATGGCCAATGTCTCATTTCCTTAAGTCTTGTTCAACTAATTTTATCAATTTTTTTACTTCATCAAGATTTCCAGTTTCTTGAAATTGGCACATTTTACAAGTTTATTAGCTATCTCATTTTTTCCTACTCAGCTTTATTCATTTATTGATTTTATGATCCATTTGTTCAAGAGTATATCTAGGTATATAAATTTCAATTATCTCTCTGAATTTTTTTCAAATCCATATTGGAAATTTCATCTTCTGTGAACTGAATAATCTTCACCAAGACTGACCCTGATCATCCAATTGCTTCATGAGATTTCCTCTAACAGGACAAAATTTTTTCCACTATAAATTTTTAACCACCAACCTTAATTAGGGTCTCCAATTTGTTCTGCAATCCTACATTTCTGGCTCTCTTCCCCATCTCTTATTTGACCCGTTTCTAACTCTCTTCCAATTTCCAGCTTTCAGTTTCTTCCCATTTACTCCAAAAAGATGACCTTGTACAATGTAGAACTGTTTTGTGCCTCAGATTTCTTTCATATGTACAGCTCCTAAATGTTGGCTTGCTGTTAATTAGCTTATATCATTATGATTATTAGTGGCACTTGCTTCTCTCCTTTTCCCTATGTTACAATAAAATTCTGACTTCCCATGTTTCTCACATAGTTGCATCATTTATGTTGGCTTTTAAATCAATTCAAGTATATCCTATTCAAAATGAAAAAAATAAAAGAATGCAACAAAATCTTGCTTTTCACATCGTATTTAGTATGCTTTCTTACCTGGAGCAAAGTTCTAAAGCATCTTATCCATATGTTCTGCCTCACTCTATTTTATTTTTAATCTCCCCCTCACTACACCATTCTGTCTTTCAGCCTCTATCTCTCTGTAGATAAAATTCTTACCAAGGTTAATAATTATTTATATGTCAATGAATACATTACTGCTGAACACTCCCACCTTCTCAGAACACTCTATTTATACTGTATTTTATTTTCTAAATTCACCAGATTTTACTCATACTTCTCATCCTTTGCAATCTACAACAAAATGGTAGATTTTCTTGAGTTTCAGTCCCAAGGTCTCAAGTTGTCTCAAGCTAGAGTATTCTCCTAGGCAATTCCTTCTTTATATCTGACTTTCACATATATTAGTCAAAAAAACCCAAAAACATTTATCTGATAAGAATGGCCTTTTAGCTTCAGATACTTATATAAAACTGCGTAATTAACATTAATTCTTATATATCTCGAAGGCACTCTTACATAATAAAGACAGAAACTAAAATTATGATCATTACCCACATACATAATCCCTTACCACTGTTTTTCTTCACAAATGGAACTATTATCCATCAGGTTATGTAAACCAGAAACCCAAGAATCATCTATGACATCCGCCTTTCATTTACCCCAATATCCATATCACTGGAAAATGTTATTGATTTAGCTTACTTAAAAAACCTCATGAGCTTGAACACTTATATGAAATACTATGAATCTCACAGTCTTCCCTAGTCCCAGCTACCACCATTTCCTTCCCAGTACAAAAACGTTGATATTTACCCATTTCAATTTTTTAAAAATCCAGAACAGTCTTTTAAGTGAGCAAATAAGGTCATATTACCCCAATACATAGGGCGGTTTAATGGCTTTTTACTGTTATTAGGGTGAAGACAACATGCCTAAACATTACTTAAATGCTCTGCATGTTTGGGTACCCACCTAATTCTCCAACCTCATTTACACCACATTCTCCCTAACTGCAGCAACACTGGCTTTCTTTTAGTTCCTCATATTCACCATGCCTCCTCTCAAAATATGCTTTTACGTGCACTATTCCTGCTGCCTGGTTATAATTCCAACCTCTCTTCCATCCATTTACCTGAGGCTTCTGTTTTTCATGAAACCATCACTTTGAAAGAGGTAATTTCCCACATACTAATTACTAATTAATTGATTACAGATCAAATGATCAATTATAAACTTTTATAGCTCCATCTCTCTCTTTTTATAGCATATTACTTTATGACACTAATAACAATATAGCAGAGGATACTTCTTTTTTTAATTATTATTGAATCTTTAGTAGTTGTCAGAGTACCCGCCCACACAATAAGTGCTTTGTAAATGTTTGTTGGATGACTAAGTGAAAAACTAACAGAATGGCTTGTTCAGTGATTATTTGTAATACATTATTTTTATTGAGATGGAATTAGACATACCTTGGCACTAAGCTGGTGTTCCATAAATATCAGCCTGAAATGTGTGAAAAACAATTTTGGACTTTGTGTTTATATTATTGGGCAAACAAGTCTATTTATTCAAATAGACTGGCCATCAAATGAAATAGTGACTTGAAAATTACGTTACTTGTCAAAATATTAGATAATCTGCCATATTTCATTTTCCTATTGATAAAATATGTTTTTGACAAACTCATTTGCAGCAAGCATGGGCTCTTTTACTGTTTCTAACTAGACTAATAATATACTCTATTCTTTTTTCTAATTTCTTCCCCAAACTTTTAGAGACAATAGGACGAAATTTTTTCTTCTCTTTATTACCACTTGTTTCTATAGCACTGTTTTTTTTTTTTTTTTTGGCCCTTAGTCATATTTTTACCAAACTACATTAAAGATAATTTTCAATAGAATTATTTATTTTCTTGAGCATAAATTATCTGGTGTATTTTTTATCTGCCACTTTTACAAACCCATCACAGTGCTAAATATAAACTTCTCATAATTATTTTTGAATTAAAGTATACGTGACTTCATTGATTTTACAGCACTGAAGAACTTACCAGTAAAATAGGAACTATGATTCTGTAATGGTCAAAACATGAAGCATACTTTTGTTAGTTAAAACTGTCCATTAAGGACACTGAAATGTTGTTAAATTATTCTTCACTATAAAATGTATGTAAAAGAAAAAATGGGCTCTGCAGAGAGGTAATTTTTCTATATTATTTTAAACCTGTTTAGTAGTTATGCTTGATACAGTCACGGCGAAAAAGTGGCATTTCAGCTTTTTTAAAAGAAATTATATCATACTATCTCTCCACATCCTCTCCAGTACCTGTTGTTTCCTGACTTTTTAATGATTGCTATTCTAACTGGTGTGAGATGGTATCTCATTGTGGCTTTGATTTGCATTTCTCTGATGGCCAGTGATGATGAGCATTTTTTTCATGTGGGACTGTAAACTAGTTCAACCATTGTGGAAGTCAGTGTGGAGATTCCTCAGGGATCTAGAACTAGAAATACCATTTGACCCAGCAATCCCATTACTGGGTATATACCCAAAGGATTATAAATCATGCTGCTATAAAGACACATGCACACATATGTTTATTGCGGCACTATTCACAATATCAAAGACCTGGAACCAACCCAAATGTCCAACAATGATATACTGGATTAAGAAAATGTGGCACATATACACCATGGAATACTATGCAGCCATAAAAAAGGATGAGTTCATGTCCTTTGTAGGGACATGGATGAAGCTGGAAACCATCATTCTCAGCAAACTATTGCAAGGACAAAAAACCAAACACTGCATGTTCTCATTCATAGGTGGGAATTGAACAATGAGAACACATGGACACAAGAAGGGGAACATCACACACTGGGGCCTGTTGTGGGGTGGGGGGAGGGGGGAGGGATAGCATTAGGAGATATATCTAATGTTAAATGACGAGTTAATGGGTGCAGCACAACAACATGGCACATGTATACATATGTAACTAACCTGCACATTGTGCACACGTACGCTAAAACTTAAAGTATAATAATAAAAAAAAAGAAATTATATCATACTATCATACTGGTCTTTAAGAAAAAAAGAAAATTATCTTAAGGAGGTACATTTTTCATATTTCTGTTCATTATGAATAAATCAACACTTTGGCAACAAACTTTACGGCCTATAAATGAGCATTTCATTGAGACAAAAATGAGAAAAGAAATACAGATGATGTTATGTCAGTTAACTTTTTTCTTTAATTTAGAAATCAATTTTTGGCTGGACATGGTGGCTCATGCCTGTAATCCTAGCACTTTGAGAGGCCACAGTGGGAGGATCCCTTGAGTACAGGAGTTTGAGACCAGCCTGAGCAACATAGAGAGACCTCATCTTTACAAAAAAATAGAAAAAAAATTAGCTGGACATGGTGGCATATCTGTGGTCCCAGCTACTTGGGAGACTGAGGCAGGAGGATCGCTTGAGCCCAGGAGGTCGAGGCTGATGCTCAGATAATAATCTTTGAAATACTTATTCAGTCATTTTGTTTGTTGACTTTTACATAATTTCCTTTGCCAAAAATGATATGAGGTGGCTGATACAGAAATATTTATGATTTACATTTTGCAATTAATTTTAAAAAATGAATTCACATTAATAAAGATTAAAATAAAGCCAGAAATAATATGACAAAACATGCCATTAAATCCTTAGCAACTGTAGAAGTTGAGAAAGAAAGATGGCTTTGAGTTCTTAGGAGCTAAGCAATAAGGATAATGTAAATTCAAGGTTCACTGTGTCTATAACTAAGATCATTTGCTTAGAATTTCATCATTTGTTTAACTGAATCTAGAGATATGTCCTTCTCTTGAGCCCTTTTAAAGGGTATAATAGGGTATAATATGATTTGGTGGACACAGTATGATTTGGTGGGCAAAGTCCTAACCAAAGAAGAGCAAACAAACAAACAAAAAAACAGTCCCTAAAATGACAAATGGCAATATTGAGATTAATAGGGCCATTTGTTAAATAAATTTTCATAATGCAAGGGGATTTTATGTACCTGTCTCAAATATCATATAACCAATTACAGAAAGGATAATGACATTGTGGTTTAGGCACTCTGTTCTATAATAGTGAGCCTTAACTAATTAATACATTTCAGAATTTAGATGAAAAGTTGAAGTTATTAAATTAAAATCAGCCTTCCATAAATGTTAGCTATCAAGATGGAGTTTTTGACTGTTATTAGGCATGGTTTTGTTTTGTAATATGGAGTAGGAGTGGACATACTCTAAATTGTTAAGAAAATATTTGTATTGTCTTGTTAGATGTCAAAGATATTTTGTTGATGTAGACTCCTGGTTCCTAGTGGGAGAGGATGCAGAAGAACTGTGAATATCCGTATGAGAAGATTTCCTCATAGTCAAGAAGACCACTTGGGCCACACCTGAATGTTCACTTGGGTTTTGGTAGTATTAGTGGTCATTGAGGTAGGAGGCTAACTCCTTATGGAAAAATACCTCTGCTTTCACCCAAGAAAAAGAACCAAAAGTCCAATCTGAATTATCTTGTCTTCAAAATTCTAATCATCCTATACATCTTTGAATGATGATCTTTTGAAAGATGACCTCTCAAATAGCAAATTTGCTGCCAGATTTCAAAGATGCTTATTATCTAAGTTCTAATAACCCTATTTTTTCACAGAATGATTTTAACACAACTTAAAATGTGACTGTTGGCCAGTGTGGTGGCTCACGCCTGTAATCCCAGCACTGTGAGGCTGAGGTGGGCAGATCATCTGAGGTCAGGAGTTCGAGATCAGTCTGGCAACATGGTGAAAACCTGTCTCTATTAAAAATACAAAAGTTAGCCAGACATGGTCATGCAGGCTTGTAGTCCCAGCTACTCTGGAGGCTGAGACAGGAGAATCGCTTGAACTTGGGAGGCAGAGGTTGCAGTGAGTTGAGATCATGCCACTGCACTCCAGTCTGGGTGACAGAGGGAGTCTGTGTCTCAAAACAAACAAACAACAACAAGAACAAAACACATTGACTATCACTATTATCCCCAAATACCATAGTTTGTTTTGGAGATGACTATATTGTTTTAATTCCACACGTTTACTACCTGGGTTACTCAGTTTTTTCTTACAATGTTCAGTCTCACTGGCATTTTAGGAGTTCCTTGAAAACACCAAGACTTTTATCATTTCAGGCCCAGGTCCTTTCTAAGACACAAGCTGTTCAGTCTTATTCCCGTTTGTTGTAGTGATATGCAGAAATGTCCTAACAATTAGTACACAGCTTTGACACTTCTATTTGGAGAGGCCCAGTTAGTGCAAAGCTCAACACTTCTCTATGATGGTTGTGGCAGGGTTTTCCTTTATCCCCACTGGATATAATAAGTTAAGCTGTACACCTGGGTTGTTGCTGGCATCTATTTTATACTTGCTGCAGCAGCCTTGAACAAAGACACAATTATGGATGGCACAACGGAGAGACAAAAACAAACTGAGCCTTTGATAATTATATTAACCTTCTAAGTCAATCTCTGCCTCTTGGTTTATTGAGACAACAAATTGCTTATTGTTTCAGTTGTAGTTCATTTTTCTTTTGCATAAAACCTTTTGATATTATTATAACAACAGTGTTTTCATAATCATTGTTTTTACCAAAAGGAGGCAGCAGTACTATGACTCTGTGGTGGATCATTTAAGATTTCTTAGCCTTCTAAACCACTATGTTTTTAGGAACTGGTTGAATGCTAACTAGCTGTCCTATGGGACACTTATTTAAACTAGACTCATTTTTTCCCAGCTCAAAAATGTGGAAAATGTAACTATCTTAATAGATTGTTATGAGGATTAGAAGTAATGTATGCTATTTTCTTGCACAGTGTCTAGCACAGAGTAAACCTCAATAATTTATGGCTATTAGCTATCATAATAACAAAATCCTATTTTAAAGCCAGGTTCACTATTGTTTAAAAAGTTTAGGAGACAGAAAAAGCATTCAGTTAATTGTTTTTTTTCCATTATTCTCCAGTGTCAACAACTTAATTTATTACTCTGTCGTATTTGAAGATGTTTTTTCTTAAGCCAACCAACTTTGAGGCAATGAATAAATGCATATAAGTGGAGATACTGAAAACGTACTCACAAAATTGGTTTTCTTGAAAC
The DNA here is from genome assembly GCF_029289425.2 of Pan paniscus. Lineage (NCBI taxonomy): Eukaryota > Metazoa > Chordata > Mammalia > Primates > Hominidae > Pan > Pan paniscus. Next base: position 81,911,049 of record NC_073259.2, read on the forward strand.
CACATAATTACAACTGTCAATCCTTATTTCCCCAGTGTTAAGGGGAAGCTCACTGATAATGACCACTACTGGTGAGTAATTAACTCCCTTTGATCTAGGTCTCAGAATTTCTTGATAGTGTGTGTGTGTGCTTCTGTGAAATTCACTACTACAACAATATAGCAAAAGCAACACCAAAAATACAAAGAGGCTCTTCAGAAAACAAAATCCCAGCAGGTTCAAGTTTTAAAGTAATCTACATGCTGGCAGATCCAATAAACCTGCTGATTATTGGCTACTCACTCTAAATCCTGCTGTGTCTTACCTACTCAACTGAAGAGGCTGCTGTTCTAAATGATTGCTAATAGTACATGGCAACGGGATATATGCTGAGATCTATTATTGTTATCAGGAAAATGATAAGAACAGTTGCTACTACCCTGGAGACAGAATGAAGTATTGAAATATCTTGTCAAATGTATTTTTACTGCATAATTCTGTGCAAAAAGTAGCCTAGGTGTATACTTATTTATTTGATCCTATTGTGTGCAGTAGAGATTTTTCTCTTGTATTAATATTTTAATTTGAAATGTTATTTGCAAAGTGACTTTTTCAAAAACTATAGATTTTTTTCCACTTTAGTTTTTAACTTACCATTTTCAACTTTTGAAAATATCATGTCACTACATGCAAACTCGGTGTAATTAAGAGAAATATTATTGGGGATTAACTTACGGCTATAATGCCTAAGTTCCATGTTTGTCTTATGAGCTGCTGATTGCTGTTGCTCAGCATTGACTCTCGTTGACTAAATAGTCCAGACACCAAAATGTTGTCTACTATTGAACTGAGAGTGTCTGTAACTTTTGTTGTCATTGTTTATATTTCTTACATTTTCCTGGCTTTATCTGGAGTATTCTCTTACTTAACTACCTCATTTGTAGTGTCTGCCTTTTGATCATGCACAGCCATTGCACATAATTCTGGAGTTTATAAATTGTCAAAGCCAGGAAAAAACAGACTTTCAGTCTTTCAAATGTCCCCAAAATGCAGGCCTGATATTCTTGAGAGTTTAAAAAAGCTGAGTGATATACTTAACACTTGCTGTAATGTCCATCTTCAGAGATTGTACTGGTGCTCTCACAAAATTTTTCTTTTTCTTTGTCACTTGCTTTCATAGTCTTTAACTCATAACCATTTCATCTCATGCAAAATTATAGAATACTAATTAAATACCATAAACATTATACTGGGAAACTCCCTTTTATTATTCCAATACTAGACATTGGATCTTCATTATATATAGTACCAGAAGTATACTTATTTTTCTGGTTTTATTGTAAATAATATTAACACATTTTAGCATTTGATAGAGATAATTTAGAAGTATATATTGAAGTTTAACATTGACCCAAGCTAGCTTTCATTTGTTATGGAGTTATGACAGTATGCATAATTTTTAATCATTCAACAAGTACTGTTCATTCTTCTACTTGTTTTACAGCTATACCTGTGTTATCTGGAGCTGTGTCTGTCCCTATAGGGATAGTCTCATGAAGACTCGAGTCTTTCTGTTTCATTAGACTTACTCTAAATTACTTAAAGGAGTCTAAATGAATCTGCTTCTCTTTTGTCCATCACAATGTCTACCATTCTTGGGAATAGGTTCAGTCATTTACACACCCACAGAGTTCTGAGCCTCAGCTTCATCATTTATCCCTGACAGTGAGCTGCCTATTTGCCTAATGACCATTGTGCCCCTACGGTGTCTATTTGCCCCTCCAGTACTCTCTTGGAAATTACTCTAATTGCATATCCTCAAGGGTTCACATTTATTTTGTTTAAAGTTTTCTTTAGTTGTATTTGTTTAATGTGGTTATATTTATTTAGAATGGTCTTTTCTATGTCACACAGGAAATGTGAAGTTTGGGGCCTTCCTTTTTTTGCTCAGGTTAGTTGGTGTGAGACCCCTCAACACCTGTGAAGATCAAGCTGTCAGAGTCTGTTGGGCAGTGAAGAATTGATGAGAAATGAAAGATACGTGGGAGGATACTTTTAGTAGGCTAAAGGAAATTAGATAATTTGTATGGCTGAGTTACCCTGTTAAGAAATTAGAAGAGAAAAGGGTTCAGAAATATGTGCTGAGACTTCCATGTTCTTACTCCTACCTCAAAAACAGAAATCAAATTCTAAGTACTAGACAGGATCCTAGGTAATATTCTTTCAACTGATTCCAAATCATTTATTTCCCAAGCTGGAATTTGCTCCTAGTGCTTTATTATATTATCTCTAAATTTAATGATTAATAGACCTTAATTATTAATGCTATTTACAAAAATAATGGATTTTTTGTTACGCTTTTATGTGGTTTCTTAAAATAGAAACAATCTCTGTATTATCATGGAAACTAAGTTTAATTTGCATAGTGTTTCCCATCTCAGTCATTTAGGTTGTCTTTTTCTTATAATAAAATTCTATACTCAGTAAAATATGATTACCTTAGTTAAGTAAATTGTTTGGTAACAAGAGATAATAAATTGACATCATAATTTAATCAAGTCAAATTAAAACCAAGATTCTTGTTGAAATTTTCTGGCTTGGATTTCTAATTTATAATTATTCTTATAACAAATCACATCAGTTAAACTATATAGAAAATATAAATTGACTGCTAAGTTTAAAATTAAAAAAAATTCTTGTTAACATGACTAAGTATTGCACATAGCTATGTCTTCTCTCTCAACAAAATTATTTTAATAGTACAAATAAAATAATTTCAAAAAGCAGTTCTCAAAAGGAAAGAACAATAGGAGAAAAGAACATAGCAGAAAAGTCAAACAGGAAGTGTATGGAAAATACTAAATGATACAATAAATCACAGAAAACTGATGTTATGCTTGCAGAATAGAACTCTGAAGAAGCTCAGGAATTGAAGGCACTAGGAACTTTTGAAGGGACTGATGTGTTTTCCTGAAGTGCAGTCAGATGAGTGGGTTACTGATATAGTTTGGATGTTGTCCCCACCAAAATCTCATGTTGGAATGTAATCTCCAATGTTGGAGGTGGGACCTTCCTGGAGGTGATGGATCATTTGGGTGAATATCTTATGAATGGTTTAGCACTGTCCTCTTGGTAATGTCCTTGCAATAGTGAATGACTTCTCCTAAGATCTAGTCATTTAAAAGTGTGTGACACCTCACCCCCACTCCCTCCTGCTCCTGCTTTCACCAGGTGACACGCCTGCTCCCTTCTTTTCTTCTGCCATGTTTGGAAGCTTCCTGAAGCCTCCCCAGAAGCTGAGAAGATGTTGGCACCATTCTTTCTGTAAAGCCTGTAGAACCGTGAGCCAATTAAACCTCTGTTTTAAATAAATTATTCGGTCTGAGATATTTCTTTACAGCAATACAAGAATGGCCTAATACAGTTACATATTGTGGAAGGGCAAGTAAGACACAGATCTTCACTACTGTGCAGCACTAAGTAACTGCCTATACCTACCAACTCCCAACTCTGACAAAAAAAAATGTTTATATTATGGTGATATTTGCTCTGTTGAGCTCAGAGATAAAAATACTGCCTAGAAACAACAACATTAAGTAAAAGTAAGTGACATGCTGAAAAGAAAATATTCACTGAATGTTGAGGGACTTCAAATGCAGAGATCAACTTATTATTTTACCATTAGCAACTAAAGCATGCCAGTTGTCATGTACCAATCAGCTTTCAAATGTCTCACCACTAAATATAAATAATATCCCAGATTCAGACATAGGGAAGAACACTTAACATAAAAGTTGGAACACTAAATAAACAGCAGAAGAAAAGAACTCAGGAGATATGGAGTAAATGTGGGAAACAAAATAAATGATAAATATGGAGGGTTATGTATAAGTGTGTATATATATACAGCATATATTATACAATAAAGTAAGAAAATTGCAGAAATTGCAATGAGGACATGACATGATGGAAGACGGGAGAGTATAAAAAAGAAAACAACAGACTTAGTTTAGGAGATGTTACATCCCACTTAGGAATTGGAAAATGAGTAGAGATTAGAGAATTCCAAAAAGTCACAACAAAACAAACAAACAAACAGAGGATAGGCAATTATGGAAGAAATAATACAAGAAAATTCCCTGGTAGTAAGTACTTGCATTTTCAGATTGAAAATATCCAGAGAGAGTCCAGCACAATAAATGAAAACCTATATCACCAAGGTATCTCATCCTGATATTTTAAGATCCAAAGATAAAAAATTGAAAAGTTTCCAGAAAGAGAACAAAGATATTATTAAATAAATAAAGCAAAGTCAAATACAAAGGATGAACAGAAGAATGTTATGAGCTTTCTGAGAAGCAAAGTGGAAATGTAGAAGGATTGGTCTAAAAATGCTTACAATGATTTTCGATTCAGAATTCTGTGACAAATTAGGAATTTTTGGTATATCTACAATAGTTTTTACCTCACGTGGGACCATTATCATGATGCTGCTGAAGACCATGCTCCTGCAAGATGAGATATTGAGAGGCTTAAAGAAAGAAAGAAAGAGACAATAGGATCTATGAAACAGGCATCCCATGTAGGAGAAAGGAGAAAGAAATCCCAACATGATGAGGAAAATAATTTCCATGGTAGTGATAAAGCTACTGAGACTGGAGGAGACAGAGGCATGGTGGCAGGAGGGATGCCTCAAATTGAAAATACATACATATATATGTGTGTATATATATATTCTATACATACTATATATAACATTATATATTATACATTATATTATATATTATACATTAAATATTCTCTGCATTTTAATACTCTAGTATAGGTAACGAAGTTTAATGTGTGTATGTATGTATCTATGTGTGTATACTATATATATGCATACTATATATTTGTGTATATATTTGTTATATATATACAAATATTGTGTATATATACACATTTGTGTGTATATATACATATATAGCATATACGTATATATGTGTATATATACAAATATACTATATGTATATATACTGTATATGTATATATAGTATAAATATATACTTATATACTATATACTATATATAGTACATATGTACTATATGTACAAAATATATACTCTTTATATATATAAACTCTATATATACTAATATATATAGTATATATACTATTGTAGCAGGATGAGCCGCAGACAAAACCTCTCAGAAACCAAGTTGTAGAAGGAAGGGCTTTATTCAGCTGGGAGCATTGGCAAGTTACTGCCTTAAAATCTGAGCTCCCCAAGTGAGCAATTCCTGTCCCTTTTAAGGGCTCACAAGTCTAAGGATTTCACATGAAAGGGTCGTGATTGGTTTGAGTAAGCAAGGGGTATGTGACAGGGGCTGCATGCACCGGTGGTCAGAGAGAAAGAGAACAGGGCAGGGAGTTTCACAGTGTTCTTCTATACAATGTCTGGAATCTATGAATAACATCGGTTTCTAAGTTATGAGTTGATTTTTAACTACTGGGTTTAGGCCAGGCAGGCCCAGGCCTGGTTTCAGGCCTGGCGCTGGACTGCCTGTCTTTGGTTTTAATTCCTTGTTTTTTTAAAAAAATAGGAACTGAGTATAAAACAACATAAAACAATATGAGAGGGTCTCTCTCTTCCCTCGCTATATATATAAAAAAATATATATATTTGTCTTACTTGTGGAAGGGCAAGTAAGACACAGATCTTCACTACTGTGCAGCACTAAGTGACTGTCTATAACTATCAACTCCCAACTCTGACAAAAAACATGTTTATATTATGGTGATATTTGCTCTGTTGAGCTCAGAGATAAAAATACTGCCTAGAAACAACAACATTGTTGTTGTATAAAAATATACAACATTGTTGTATAAATATATATAGTATATATACTATATAAATATACTATATATAAATATATAATATATATACTATATATAAAATATACTATATACAAAAATATAGTATATATATATATAAAATATACTATATATAAATATATAGTATATATACTATATATAAAATATACTATATATAAATATATAGTATACATACTATTTATATAAAATATGTAGTATATATAGTTTTTGTATATATATACAGTTATATAGTATATATGTATATGTAGTTTTTGTATATTTTTATATGTTATAGTTTTTGTATATGTATGTGTATATATAGTTTTTGTATATATATAGTATGTATATACAGTATACACACATATATATACATACATACACACATTAAACTTCATTGCCTATATTACAGTATTAAAATTCAGAGAATATTTGATGATAGAAATTAAAAAAGGAAGTATGCCCCCAAATTTTAATTGCTTTCTCTGGACAACATAAACATTTAATCCCTATCAATTTACATCATTTCAGAACATTATAGAAATCAGATGTAACCAACATTTACATGATTATGATAATGTAAACCATAATATTTACTAGATAACTCTAATCAAACTTTATTGAAAGAATGTGATAAGGGAAAATGTTTTTGTTTGATGCGGCATGAGTGGTCTAAAACTTCATTTTCTGTGGTAGGAAATTGATAGACAATATTTATTAATGGAACAACAAGATATAGCAGGATAACTATGCATTTAGGAATAGGGTTACAGATAGAAGAAACATCTAAAATTAATGAAAACACTTTGAAGTGCTTTCATGTTTTATTATCAACTATGTAATTCTATTCATTTTATACATATACACATATACACACATATAACACACATATGTGTGTATAGGTTTGGGTTTATATATTTGTGTTTATACTACATATATGTAAACATATAGCCCTTCTTCATCTTACTCCTCTTGCCATCTCCTCCTCATCATCTCCTTAGGTAATCTAATGATAAAAGACAATTCCACAGATTAGAATAATGACTCCAATATTTTGCTAGAGTTGATTCATATTTTGATATTTTTCAAATGATTTTTAATGAGAATTTCAAAAATAGCTATCAAACAAGTAAGCATATGCACTCTGAGATCAGAAAACCTAAGTTCAATTTCTGGTTCTCTTATTTACTAGGTATATTTCCTCAGGCAAATTAACCTCCTTGGGCTTTACTTTCTCCATTTGTAAACTGGTATAAAAATAGTACCTATTTTATAAAGTACTATGAAGACAAAATTAATAAACATAAAGTAATTAGTGTAGTTCTTGGCACAAGAAAAGCATTACACAAATAATAACTGCTATTGCATGTACCAAAAAGGATATCATTAAAGGTATAGCAATACAGTAATTATTTAAATTTGCTTTCTAATTAATTTTTTTAAGGAAAGCTGCTATGTACTTTATTAAGGCAGAAATATATAGACTAAATCATTTCAGATATTTATAACTCTAGGACAATATTCTTTAATATACCATTTAAATAATGAGTAATGGAGGGTTTTTTGTTGTTGTTAAACTGGATGCTTTGAGGGAGGGCATTTTTGTATTTTAATTGTTCAACAAAGGGACCCTAGAAAAATGTTTGACCTGTTTTATTTTCATTATTTATTTATTTTTGCCTTTCTAATTTTTGTTTTTTGTTTGCTTGCTCCTGTACCCAAATTGTGGAATAAGTTATGTCATTTCCAGTAACACAGAGCAATGCAGTATTAAAATACCATTTTCTGATACAGCTTTTTTTCACCATCACTATATTCTCTCTCTCTCTCTTTTTCATTGAGGGTTCATTAAGGAAAACAGAGGCACTATTAATGATTCAGACAGTATTGCGATCAGATCTTGGGCAGCTGTGATGTTGGAGGAAGAGACTGTGCACAGACAGTGTTTCTGCGTCAATTATTTAGCCAAATTTGCTACAGGTCAGCCAATGCAGCAGTGAGAAAGGAAAACTGGATGTGAACAAGAATGTGACAAAACTGAAATCTGTGAGAATGATGGTAACCCCGTGGGGGCATGGGGAAGTTAGTGCACATCCCCAAAGAGCTGCACACGTGCTTAAGTGAAGACTCAGAAAAGCCAAAGAGGTAGATTTGGCAGAATCTGGAGGAGTTATAGGTCTGGTGCTACTCCTCAACAATAGTTTGCTAGCAGACCAACAATAATTCATGTGAACAGCCACAATACCTGGTGAACCTGCATCAACTTTCAGAAGATAAAAATATGGCTGCTAAATCTAAATCTCACAAAACAAATTTATGTTATGAACCATATATGGAAATAATTCTGGGAAATGTAGTTTCAGTTTAAGTTATGGCAGTACAAAGCCGTCCTCTATCCTTTGTCAATTTAGCATCCATTCCCACCTCTCTTAACAAGAATAACTTTTATTTATATTATTATAACAATTATTATTTTTTTGTGTGTGACAGAGTCTCACTCTGTTACCTAGACTGGAGTGCAATGGTGCTGGAGCCATCTCGGCTCACTGCAACCTCCGCCTCCTGGGTTCAAGTGATTCTTCTGCTTCAGCCTCCATAGTAGCTGGAACTACAGGTGTACATCTCCACACCCGGCTAATTTTTTTGTATTTTAGTGGAGACACGGTTTCACCATGTTGCCCAGGGTGGTCTTGAACTCCCGAGCTCAGGCAATCCGTCCACCTCAGCCTCCCTAATTGCCAGGACTACAGGCATGAGACACTGCACCCTGCTCAACCAGAATAACTTCTAAATAATGATAATAACATTCATTGTTTTGCCTAATGGGATACATCTTTACCTTACACATTTGAAAACATGCTAACCTTGTCATTAAAAGAGAATATAAATTTTTTTATTAGTCTTTGGTTAATATAACTTCCTCATTTTAACTGTGTCAGACTCCTTCCTTTGATATCTTATAACTTACATTCTGAAATATAAGGTCTATTATTATGAACACATGTTATGTTAAATGGTAGGGGGATGGAAGATGGGTAAGAAATAAAACTAGTTAATAGATACAAACACAAAACTCTATAAATTAAAAGGAAAACAGTCAAACTCTACTAGTCCTCATTTTGCAAATGATAATGTGATAGTAGCTGATATTTGTAACTACCTTTTTACACTAGTGTAATGAACTGAATGTTTGTGTCTCCCCAAATTCATATGTTGAAGTCCTAACTCCCAAGGTAATGGTATTAGGAGGTAGGACCTTTGAGAGTGATTAGGTCATGAGGGTAGACGCTTAAAGAGTGAAATGCATGCCCTTACAAAAGAGACCCTAGAGAGCTTTCTAGCCCTCTTTCCATCACGTAAGGACACAGTGAGAAGATGACAGCCTGCGATCCAGAAGCAGGTTACATTAGTCCATTTTCACACTGTTATAAAGAAATACCTGAGACTGGGTAATTTATAAAGGAAAGAGGTTTAATTGATTCACAGTTCCACATGGCTGAGGAGGCCTCAGGAAACTTATAATAATGGCAGAAATTGAACAGGAAGCAAAGCAGCGCCTTCACAAGGTGACAGGAGAGAGAGAGGGCACGCATGTGAGTGCAGGAGAAACTACCGTTTATAAAACCATAAAATCTCCTGAGAATTCACTCACTGTCACAAGAACAGCATGAGGGAAATTGCCCCTTTAATCTAATCACTTCCCTCTGGGTCCCTCCCTCAACTCATGGGGATTATGGGGATTACAATTCATGATGAGATTTAGGTGGGTATACAGCCACACCATGCCAAGGGCTCTCATCAAATTTTCACCATACTGGCACCTTGATCTTGGACTTTCAGCCCCCAAAACTGTGAGAAATAAAATTCTCTTGTTTATGAGCTTGGTTTATGAGCTTGGTCGTAGCAGCCTAAGACAACACCCATTCTGTGTTTTTTTTTCCTTTCATGGCTGGTAGAGATGGCCCAAATTTATATGAGGAGATATGTTCCCATTGTCCATCTTGGCCTATGGAGAATAGCTGCCAAAGTCCTCATTAAGGATGCCAGGACTCCTCTCATAAATTTAATTCTCATAGAATTGCTTTTGAGATTTTCCACTGAAGTCCCCTGGGATACAAGTTCCCCAGTTTAATATTAGTTTGTGCAAAAGTAATTATGGTTTTTACCACTTAATGTAATGGCCAAAACTGCATTTACTTTTGCACCAAACGAAAACTTTGTCAATATGCCCTTTATCTCCATTTTCAAGCTCCATTACCTTAACAGTTGATATGGTTTAGCTTTGTCCTCACCCAAATATCATCTTGAATTTTAGTTCCCATAATCCCCATGTGTCATAGGAGGGACCCTATGGGAGGTAATTGAATCATGGGGGCAGTTACCCCCATGCTATTTTCATGAGAGTGAATGAGTTCTCATGAGATCTGATGGTTTTATAAGGGGATTTTCCCCTCTTTCCTCCACACTTCTTTTTCCTACTGCCCTGTGAAGAAGGTTCCTTTCTTTCCCTTAGCCTTCTGCTACGATTGTAAGTTTCCTTAGCCCTTTCCAGCTATGTGGAACTGTGAATCAATCAAACCTCTTTTCTTTATAAATTACCTAATCTCATGTATTTCTTCACTGCAGCATGAGAACAGACTAATACACCAATCAATTTTATCAGCCCTAATTTTATCAGAGATGCTGGGAGGTTGGGAGGTAAATTTTGCATGAAAGTTCAGCCATCTGTAGCATTAGGCTTTAAGTTTGATTTTCTAAAATCTTGATCTTGGGACTACAGAAAATGTGTTGATTTTAGGGCAGTAGAGAAAACTTTCTGGTCACTGACTTGAAATTCAAGCAGACGATTTAAAGCCCTGACCGTATGATTTTCTTTCCCCCAAGTTCTTCAGTGTACTTAGAAGCAACCAATCAGCCTGTTATACTCATTTTTTACCAAGTATTCTACCTGATCCCTCAAAGCCTTACCTTCTATAAGCACTTAATTAGAAATGCCTATGGGTGATAATTTAAGTATCTGTTGCCACTACTTGTAATGAGTTAGCAGTATCTCCTTTATCAATGCAAATAGAGTCATTAATGCATTTAAACCTAATCAAATCACACAATAAATTCTAGATAAATCAGTGCCAATTCAGAGAACTACTGAAAGTTCCAAGCACTCAAACCCTTGAATAATTTAATTTTTGAATATAATTTCCCAGTGGAATTATATATTTTGCAGTTCTCAGAGTAATATAATAATTCACATTGCTGTATGTGGCTATTTTATTAATTACAGTTATTTGAGGAAGATTCAAGGGTAAATTTTATTATATACCATTTTTCTCATATACACCTACTTTAAAACTTATAAGAACAATAAGACTTATTATGCCCTTATATATGTAATATGAAGATCCCTTTATGTGATAAAGACAATGCTCATGAAATGGTTAACAGAGTCTAATCAATAGCATCTAATGGTTAGTCTACAATACTGTTGTTCAGTTGTAGATAACAGTGTGTAAATACTTTATGCACTTAGCCACATCCCTTTGGAAAGATTCCATAACTTTTAGCAGTTTCCCGAATTACCCTCAAAATTGAAACAAAAATGAACTAATGAAATCTAGCTTGAAATCAAATGGTTGGAGCTAAAAACCATTTAAAATAAAATAAAGTTTTAATGGCGCTATTGAAATGCTATAACTAATGATATGCTATAGACTTTTTTCATAGTCACAACCTTTTTTTTCTTCTTAAATTAAAACTTATCTTCATGGTATTAATCAAATAAGTACATAATAATAAAGGAGAAAAGATTTTTAAAACTGAATCAGCCTTACTTTATATTGTCAGTATTTTAGGCTCCACGTGTACACTCAATAAGATAATGAATAGAACGACAGAAAGTACAATTAATGGCAAACAACCTTTATTTTTTACACACTCAACCTTTGACTTTCCCTTTTAATTTAAATTTTCAAGTGTTTGTTAAACATCGCAGCCACACTTTTCTTTTTAGCCTTTTGATTATAGCCACTATGATATGGTTTGGCTGTGTCCCCACCCAAATCTCATCTTGAATTGTAGTTCCCATAATCCCCACATGTCCTGGGAGGGACCCATGTTGGGGGGTAACTTAATCATGGGGGCAGTTACCCCCAGGCTCTTCTTGTGATAGGGGATAAGTTCTTATGAGATCTGATGGTTTTATAAGGGGCTCTTCCCCCTTTGCTACACACATTTCTTTCTCCTGCCACTTTGTGAAGAAGTTGCCTGCTTCCCCTTCCACCATGATGATAAGTTTCCTGAGGCTCCCACAGCCATGTGGAACTGTGAGTCAATTAAACCTTCTTCCTTTATAAATTACCCAGTCTCAGGCAGTTCTTTATAGCAACATGAGAATGGACTAATACACACCATATAAGGGCCTATTCTTCACCAGTTCTTGTGTTTTATATAGGAAGATCTAATTAACCAGATCTCATAATGTTCTGAGACTTCTATTGGCAAGTCATACTGATGACTTCTATTGGCACCAACTTTCTTCTGAGTTTCAGAATCATATTTCTAACTAGCCAGGCAATATGTTTTTATTCAATATGTCTAAAATTAATATCAATTTACTTTTGCCTATGGATTTAAAAATGATATAATTACATAAATACTAAACATTTTAAATTACAAATTAATATTTACTATCTCGTATAAATAAACCTAATCTGCTGGTCTATGGCAAAACATCTACTCACTAAGAACTTCTCTATTTTACCAAAATACAGAAATACTTTACCAAAAGTACTTCTAACTGCTTATCTGCTAAGCTTGAGGGAGCCATGTTTTTAGTACAGATAATGATACAGGAAACTACTAGTATGCAAAGGCCTGTCAAGGAGAAAAGTATGTGTCCATTAGCAATTACTATCTCCTTGGAAGTATAAACCCTTCTTAAGTAAAAATCTATTACTTTTGGAGCAGAAAGATGTACTTTGGCTCATATATTTTGTCCTTCGCTTTCATCTGACTTCTTATGAGTTTAAAGAATATCTTGATAAGCAAAGTAATCTACTTTATAAATATTATTTTCTCAATATGAAATTCTGGCAAAGTAATGTGCTTTGTTAATTATGTAATATGAAAAGCTCGCTTCTAATTGTTTTCATCAAAAAGCAGCAAACCTGAGCATTGTTTTTATGATCACCAGTTACAGTGATTAAAGAAACCTCAAAATATATACATATATTTTTAAAATTATCTCTGAATTTTAAAAACATTTTACTTGAGACAATTGTAAATTCATATGCAGTTGAAAGAGAGACTCTATGTACCTCTCACCTAGTTTCTCCCAATGGTAACATCTTACAAAGATATAATACAATATCACGACCAAGAAATTGAAATTGATGTAATTCATCTACATTATCTAGATTTTACCAGTTTTACATGAACTTGTATATGTGCATTTGTTCATATGTATATGTGTATGTGTATTTAGTTCTGCACAATTTTATCATATCTGTAAATTCATGTGATCAGCACCACAGTCAAGAGGTTTGAATTGCATGTCCCTAATGACTAACGATGTTGAATATATTTTGATATACCTAATTGCCACGAGAATGTCCTAGTCAGTGAAATATGTTTACATCTATTGCCCTTTTTCTAATAAGTTGCTTTATTGAGTTTCTTATGTACTCTAGATATGTCTTCTGTTTGATATGTGGTTTGCAAAGATTTTTTTCCCAGTCCACAGCTTGTCTTTTTATCCTCTCCACAGGGTCTTACGTAGGGCTAATGTTTTTAATTTTGATGAGGTACAGTTTATCATTTTTTTACTCATACTTTGATATCAAGTTTAAAAATGTTTTCTTAGTATTAGGTCTTGAAGATTTTCTTGTATGTTTTTCAAATATTTTCTAATTTTATGTTTCACGTATAAGTCTAGGACAATTTTTAGTCTTTCATTCTATTTTTGTAAAGTGTAGTTTTAAATCTTTTTTCGTTTTTTGCCTATGGATTCCAAAATTAGTTGTGGAAATCTATAATTATAGGTAATTCATTTTTTTAGTGAAAGTAAATTCAAAGGTCTATCATGAGTTAATGTTAAGTTTGCTTATATTTTAAAGAAAAATGTAGATATTTAAAAACTATTCTACTAATCCCAGTGTTAAATCACCCACATCTTTGAAAATATATGTAGTAATTTGGAATATTCATTAGACATAATTTCTCTTTTATATTTTAAAACACATAATCACAAAGAATTATGTTGCTTGGATAATTTTACTTGTAGTTGATTGTGTTCAAATTTACAAACATAGTCTTCTACTATTATACTTTAACTTTTGTTCTATTTTTGTAACCTGCCTTACAGATTGGAAACGTATTATCAAAAGTTTTGCATTTGTGCTACTTTTAAACAAAATAGTGAATAAAGAACAATAAGAATTATTATACTTTTCTCATATCTATCACCTCTTTTTCAGTCACACTGCTAGCTAATTTACTCTTATTCAGACCTTATGTTATATCTATAAGAAGGTGTCCTTGCATCTCTATCTCTCAATCTCTGTCTCTGTATATCTTTCTCTTTATGTATTTCTCTTATTTGTCCAAATTACCAATAAGTAATCTGCACATGACAAACCTTTCTTCATCTTCATGTCAATATAGCTTTTGTAGAAAAGTAATTGCTATTTTGGAGGTAGGGGATTAAATAACTTTGGCGACTGACATGAAGACTTCTGCTTTCAATAATATGTAACAGACTGTACAAATTCATCAGAGCCAATTATTCTGATGAAAACAGAATGGGCAAACTGCAGTATCTCATGTCTATAAATCCAACACTTTGGGAGGCTGAGGCAAGTGGATTGCTTGAGGCCAGGAGTTATCGACCATCTTGGCCAACACAGCAAGATCCTGTCTCAAAAAAAGAAAGAAAGAAAGAAAGAAAACAACTGGAATGCTCATCATATTTTATTTCAAATTGTTTTAGAAACGGCACAATTATATTGGACTGCTGTATATTCTATATAAGATTCCATTAAATTACATAGTTTAGTGGCATATATGAAATTTTTTGATACAGAAATCTTTATAGTTTAAATTATGTCATCCTTTCAAAGGTCTTTTGAAGAATACGAATTTTAATTTGATGAGGTTCATTTTTTTTTATGACATGTGCTTTTGATGTCAGGTCTAAGAACTTTTGTAAATAGACTATAAATGTGACTGAGGTTTATGTCCTTTAGAGTATATCCAGAGAAAAACTTGGAAAAAATGCACTGTCATCTCAGCAGAAAACTTTTTAATGATTTTCTGCCCTGTTATCACTTTCTGAATAAATGAAGCAACCTATAGAGTTGAAACGTTCCTGCCAGCTGCCTACAGTCTCTTATTGAGCCACTGCAGTAAAGCATTCTGTACCTATTTAGATTAATTATGATTAAATTTAAAAGCTGAGTTGGTTAAATTGCTTCATTTAATTAAAATGGAGACAAATTAATTGTTTTTATATGCTGCTTTTTTGAAAGACTGTGAGTTTCTGATTATTGGCTAAGTTTAGGAGTACTTAAGATTTAGAATGTAAGCCACTTCAAATAGAAAATTTAACTGTTTTATGATTTCAGAGAACATGTCTGTTGTGAGAAGATTCTTCACATTTTTAATATAATAAAAATTAACTCAAAGATAGCTTATATCTCAGAGACAAAAAATATTAGTGTAGAAGTATTTACAGCCCTCCTCTTCCCAACAACACACACACCCACACACACACACATACACACACACATATTATACATTCTATGGAAGATCATTTGTTCGATCTGCTTTTCTGCCGGTCTTTTGATGGATTGATCTTTATAAAATATAGATTGAAAAATTTAAAGAAGCAAAAAAGTCTGCAGTTATCTACAATAAGGAGGCAGAAATATAACAGAGAAAACAATGAAAGATGATGATCATCTATACACTAGGGTTAGGGAGGTGGATGGAGAGAAAAGAATCAGTTACGGAGAGAGGCAGTGAAGGAAACTTGCTAAGAAAGATTATGTAGTCAGACAGTGAAAATCCCACTCCGAATTCATTTGTACAACTTTCCACTAAAATATTATGCTTTGGTGAATAATTAAATAGAATCAAGAAGGCTATTGTTTTTGTTTTACAATTGAATTATAACTCCTTGAGGACAGAATGCACAGTTTTATGTTCATCTATAAATAGCTAGTATCTATAAATATACTTTATTTACCTTATATCACTAATACTACAAGAACATAATGTTATTCCTGGTTCTTCCCAGAAAAGAGGGTGGTGAAGAGGCAGCGTCTTTGGTCTGGAGTAATACCCGAGATTCATTTTCCCACACCAATGAAATCAAGGACCTGGACACACAAGGAGTGAGGTTAAGAGGGGGAGGTTTAATAGGCGAAAGAAAGAGAAAAGCTGTCTCCCGCAGGAAGAGGAGATCCCGAGCGGCTCTTCTGGTCCACCATGAAGTGCAGGAGGTTTTATAGATGAGCTTGAGGAGGCTGCGTCTAATTTACATAGGGCACAAGAGATTAGTTGGACCAGGTGTGTCATCTGCATAGTGCACGAAAAACTGGTTAGGACTAGATGTGCCATTTGTATAGCACCCAAAGAAGGTGGATGCCCCACCCCAATCTTTTATTATACAGATGGGTTCTCTACCTGGCTGGTACCATGTTGCCTGCTTTTCTACTGTACGTGTGGTGACAAAGGAAGGGAAGATGGAGTCTCCATGTTGAACATACTTGGCTTCCAGGTAGCCCTTTTCTATTGGCACAGCGCTGACGTTTACCCATGCAAGCTTCCAGCTTGCTTATCTATGTTTGCAGCTAAATTTTACAGGCTGCTCTTTGTTAGAAAGGAAATCACTTGGGGGTTGCTTTTTGTTGAAAGAGAAGCCTTGCTGAGGACTCCTTTACCCTATATACCTAAATAATTTCATTTTTAGCTCCTGTATCAATAGCATTCACTGGTAATGGAGGAAGAGACTTGAGACTTGAGTCTTCTTCCTCACCTCTTCGTTTTAGATTCGAAGCCCTTCCCTTTCCCACCCTAACTTCTTCAAGTTTACAGGCTTTTGCATTATACAGTGGAAGTATTTCACCAAAATCCCCAAACTCTTGTGACTGGGCAAAGGGTAGTCTTTTTAATAGTTTAATGATGCCCTCTAGGATGATGACACTGAAACTGTATGGCTGGCTAGATCTGATCTTCCTAGTAAGCTTTAAGTTTCTATTTTCAGTGTATTTCTGCAGTTTTACTACTAGTATCTCAGACTCAATCTGTTCAAATTTAGGTTCACCAAGTCAGTTCAACTTATCTTTAACTCTTCCCTGTCGTACACTTCCATATGTATTCATTTCATCTGTTATAACTTCTATATCCAGCTTTTGTATTTTCCTCTTCTCTGCTAAGATTATATTCCACACCACTATTGTCAGCTACCTGGACTACCTTAACAGCTTTCTAGTAAGTAGTCCTGTTGGCCACTGTGGCCCATTCTACACATATCAGCTGGAGTGGTTTTGTGAAAGCCTTCATCAAATCACCTAAATCCCTTGCTTAACAATTTTTTAAAGGATTCCATTCCCATTACAATGGAATTCACCCCCTTTACCTTGGCATCCAAGATCCTGCATAATTTATCTGGTCAACCTCTTTCACTGTCTCTCCCATTATTTTCTAACTTTCTTACTGAACTCCAATCACATAGAGTTTTATTTTTTGATTATTAAATTCAGAATCATGTGGTGTCATTTTTCAAGGCCTCTGTACTTGCCTTCACCCATATTTGGGAAGCTCTTTCATAAAATACCTGCACAACTGTCTTTTTGTCCATTTACTCTCAGATCAAATATGACCCCCCTCAGAGATTTATTTCCTGATTATTGTGGCTCAACCAGCTTCCCAGATCCCCAACTCCCATAAGCAGTTTTAAAATTTACATATTTATTGCTTTTTCCGAATTCTCACTCCCAAGGTAGTACCTAATTTTGAATAAAAGATTATTTCCATGTTTTTTTGCTATTCTGGGATACAAATGATTTGCAAAGTTAAAAGTTTTAAGGACCTCTTCCAATATCAAAATATGTTCTCTTCTTATCTGTACCTACATCTACATCTAAATCTCTCTAAACAATCTATTTATTTTTTTAAGTTCTAGCAAAATAAGACCAGTTACTATTGTTACTGTTAATATTTCCAGAACACATCTAAAACCTTGATCCCATGTATATGTTTTAAAAGTAATTTTTTTCCAGGGAGTTGGAATTTAAAATCCACATGTGATTGCTGAAACCTAAATATCATTTTGTAAACACTTAGATTCAATTTGTTTCTTGTGTTTGGTGGCTAAACTAATTATCTAAATAATGTAAGTAGTCTTATACTATATGCTATTCATTTTGCTGTCATTAAATGAAAAAGTGTAAAAAATATGTTGTAAAAGGGTTTGGATTTAAAAAAGTCTTTCTTTATATAGGTACATAGCTATTTCTTAGAATAATACAAGTTTAAAAATTATATCTACATATTTTTAATACAAGTCTGCAGGATAGGATAGAATATTTCTTATCTCGCAATGAGTAAGATGTGAGCAAAAAAAAGAGTAAGACACATTTCTTATAGACCTCTTTTATAGGAACAAATATAAGTTATAAATTTCATATGTTCTTTTAGTAGGCTATAATATGTTTGATGTTATCATTTGTTCCACATGCAATAAATACTTGCTTTACATTTACCAATGACCCTATATATTTCAGACAGTAAAGAGGAATAAGAAACAAAAAAAAGAAGAAATCTAACACGTACTTTTCATCTATAATGTGCCAGGTTTGGGGCCATGTAATTTATATAAATAAAACACTTAATGTTTACAAAACCACATAAAATAAGGATGGATTGATTACTTTCCAACTCTTTGGACTTTCAGAAAGAATTAAGCAGGTCTGAATTTGAATCCTATTTCTATTTATGCATTATATCCGTGTCATTTTTCTAATCTATAAAATGAGAATGGCTTTTACCTTAAAGGAATACTGTCTTTTGCAGTCAAACTCCTTGGAAAAGTTGTATTCCTTCAATTTCTTCAATCCCTGGAGCCTTGTTTTTCTCTTAGACTCCTATCATCTGGCTTTTCTTTCACCATTCCAATATAACTGCTCTTGCCCAGTTCACCTGTGACTGCCATATTGTAAAATCCAATGATGAATTCATGTCATTTTACTGGTTCTCTTAGTGACACTCACACAGGTGCTCACTCCCTCTATCACTTCCTTTATATACTTTCCTCACTCGCCATTTAGGATACCACTATCTCCTGCTGCAGCTGCTTCTACTTCACAGGTGTTCTTTCTTTTTCTTGGCTGTTTTATTCCAACATTCTCAATGTCGAATTGGTGGAAGATTTCCAGGTTCAGTTTGGTCCTTTTCTATTCTTGAATTAGTTTCTTTCCTTGGTGAATTCATGCAGTGTCCTGATTTTAAATACATGTACATGCCAGTGATCCTCGATTTATATTTTTAGCCTGATCTTCCTTTTGAACTTCAAACTCAATTATTGGCTGCTTACTCAATATCTTTACTTGTCTGTTTGTTGAAAGTCTCAAACTGAATATATAGAACATTGACCACTGTTCTTCCCCTCCTACATCTGCTTACACCCACATCCATTCTTTCAGTTGCTTAACCCTAAATCTTTGGAGTCATTCTGCACTCTTATCTCCCTCCCCCCAACCCCAACAATGTTGTCTGTCACAGAATCTGGCAATCCAGCACTTTCTCACTACCTCCCTAAATAAATATCTTCTGTTTCTTACTGGGATGACTGCAATAGCCACCTAACTGGCCTCTCTGCTTCTATTCTTAGTTCAATACTATAAAATCTTCTACAGAAGCCATCCAAGGCAAGGGTAGGGGTAGGAACCCTATATCAGATCTTGTCTCCCTTCAACTCAAACCCTACCAGGATTCCTCATTTAACTCAGAGTAAGAGTCAGTCTTATGTAGTCTATAAAGCCCTATAATCTTATTCCCCCAAATTCACCTTAAATTTTTCACTTCATTTTCTATGCTTTCTATTTGTCACCTCCACCAAGATATGCCAGCTGCACTGGCCTCTTTGGTTCTACCATAAAAGATTAAACATTTGCTATTTATTTATTCTGGCATAAGTCCAGAAATCCATGTGATTAAATCACTTACTTTCTTAAGTCTTTGCTCAGATTTCATCATCCCACAGAGGATATCCTGAGAGATTTTTTTTAAATCCTCATATTTTTCTTTTTTTTTTCTCTTTTTGAAACATGGTCTCACTCTGTCACCCAGGCTGGAGTGCAGTGGCTTGAATATGGCTCACTTCAACCTCTGCCTCCCAGGCTCAAGTGATCCTCCCACCTCAGCCTCTCGAGTAGCTGTAACCACAGCCACGTGCCACCATGCCTGGCTAATTTTTGTATTTATTTGGTAAAGATGGGTTTTCACCATGATGCCCAGGCTGGTCTCAAACTCCTGGGCTCAAGTGATCTGCCTGCTTCAGTGCTGGGATTACAGGCGTGATCCATCGTACCTGGCCCTCATATTTCTAAATATTAGATATTAATATCTCATTCATTATATAAATTTTTATTATCTGTTTTCTCCTGGTAAAATAAAAGCTGCACAAAGACAGGAATCTAGTCTGTTTATGCACAGATATAGCCCAAATTCCTGGAAGAATTCCTGGCACATATAACAAACACTTATTAAATAAAGTTACCTAACAATTATAAGAGTGCAGCATAGCTCCTTCTTGTATATATTCTGCTATGTTTCGGTATGTTCAAAAGACAATAGTAAGTACTGATTCTATGCAAGATGTATATTTTTAAACAATGTGCTGTGTGGAAATCTTCACACTGCTGGCAGAGATAATTTGACATTGTAGTGCAGTGCTTGAAATGGCAAGCTGCTTGTTTTTCTATTCTGATGAGAAAAAAAGGCAATCATGAAAGCAGGGTTGGCTGTTCACAGAAGTTTTTACTGGAGTTGGCATGGGCAAAAAAGAAAAGAAAAAACAAACGAAAAGTCATGAAATTCTCCCTTGAGTTGTCAGGAACATCAATATCAGAACATGGCTTGAATGCAGTGTTAACTAGTTAGAATTAGTGACCAAATACAGGCTGCATACCTGAAGGGAGTAGTGGGATAAAGTACGTATCCAGTCTCTTTGAAGGCATGAATGAGCACAAGGCAGTAGTATTTTAATTAGACATTGTAATAAAATCATTCTGTAACTTCCCCTTCCCCTAGAAGAAGAGGAGTTTAGGCATTTTAACAATAGCTAGAGTTTTGCTAGATAAATCACACACAGGCAAGGGTCAGGGCAATTTATAGCCTCAAAGTTTCAAAATCAGTTCTTATAAGCCATGGATGAACATCAGTGTTTTGAGCATATTAAAAAAAATTCATGACTATTTTCAAAGAGTTTTTTTTTGTTTTGTTTTGTTTTTAATGTTAACATGTGGCCAGGCATAGTGGCTCATGCCTATAATCCCAGCATTTTGGGAGGCCAAGGCGGGCAGATCACTTGAGCCCAGGAGTTCGAGACCAGTCTGGTCAACATGGCAAGACCTCATCTTAACAAAAAATACAAAACAAAGTAAAACAAAATACCATTAGCTTGGTGTAATGGTGTGTGCCTGTAGTCCCAGCTACTCGGGAGGCTGAAGTGTGAGGATCTCTTCAGCCCCAGAGGTCAGGGCTATAATGAGCCAAGATTGCGCCACTGCACTCCAGCCTGGGCAACAGACTGAGACCCTGTCTCAAAAAAAAGTTAACATGTAAGTATATATGTCTAGAATCCATATTGGTAACTGTTAATATACAATTTTATGGGAATAAAAAATTAAATCAAGTTAGTTAAAATTCATGATTTCAAATCAGATGTTTATTATTCCAGGGGAAACTTGGAAAAGATCTAAATTATGTGTTAATCAGTCCCAATAAAATAACTGCTACATGTTAAAGAAACTACTGGTCTAAGCTTTACCATGAAAATTTTGTTTAAAATATTTCACACTTTGATACTTTGTTTTCCTGAAGAGTAGAGGATATATTTTAATCTTTATTTGTTTACTGTCTGGCAAACAATAACAATTTAAAAAATATTGTTTAATAAAATAAAGAATGTAAGTACTATATTTGTATATTTAAGATATAAAAATATTATCCTTTAGGTGTAGTCCATGCCCACTCTCTGTATCTAAAGAAAACTGACCCAATATCTGATTGGTGGGGAACAGATATATGGTCCCAAATACACACACACACACACACACACACACACACACACACACACACACACACACAGAGAGAGAGAGAGAGAGAGAGAGAGAGAGAGAGAGAATCTGAATGGTTTAATAGCTGCCTTTGAGGCAGTACAAGAAGTTATCGAAATAAAAATCTTCTCAATTTCCATTCCCCAGGTCACTGTCCAAAGGCAACTAGTGATAACAGATTTTTCATTTTTGTAATTATCATATGCTTAAAACTCAATTTTTTGTTTTTCAAATTTGGATAATATCTATTTTCTTAACCCTATTAAGAAATATGTTAGTGCACTTAAACATTTATTTTCACCTCTACTACTTCCTCTCAGCCTCAATATTTGCTTGGTATATTAACATTTTTCTATTTTTAAGCTTTAAATAGGAACTAGGTATTGAATGGAAATTTGTATTTTCAAGTTGGTGGCTGAGGCACCAAACATGAAGATAATAGATGGAATGACCTGCCCATTTTCTAGAGCAGTGCCAGAGCCAGACACAACCTTGCAGGACATAATGAGAGGCAATAAAAGCAGCCCAGCAAACATAACTCCCAAGAGCCTATACATCTTACTGATTCATTAGAAGAATGTTGATTAATTGAAGATCTTTTGTAGAGATTCAGAGTGCTGTAAAGTTTTCCTACTTAAAGATGCTCCTCACAATGGTTGAACCAGTTTACAGTCCCACCAACAGTGTAAAAGTGTTCCTATTTCTCCACATCCTCTCCAGCACCTGTTGTTTCCTGACTTCTTAATGATCGCCATTCTAACTGGTGTGAGATGGTATCTCATTGTGGTTTTGATTTGTATTTCTCTGATGGCCAGTGATGGCGAGCATTTTTTCATGTGTCTGTTGGCTGCATAAATGTCTTCTTTTCAGAAGTGTCTGTTCATATCCTTCACCCACTATTTGATGGGGTTGTTTGAGTTCTTTGTAGATTCTGGATATTAGCCCTTTGTCAGATCAGTAGATTGCAAAAATTTTCTCCCATTCTGTAGGTTGCCTGTTCACTCTGATGGTAGTTTCTTTTGCTGTGCAGAAGCTCTTTAGTTTAATTAGATCCCATTTGTCAATTTTGGCTTTTGTTGCCATTGCTTTTTGTGTTTTAGACATGAACTTTTAGGTCTAACACTTAAGTCTTTAATCCATCTTGAATTAATTTTTGTATAAGGTGAAAGGAAGGGATCCAGTTTCAGCTTTCTACATATGGCTAGCCAGTTTTCCCAGAACCATTTGTTAAATAGGGAATCCTTTCCTCATTTCTCGTTTTTGTCAGGTTTGTCAAAGATCAGATGGTTGTAGATGTGTGCTATTATTTCTGAGGGCTCTGTTCTGTTCCATTGGTCTATATCTGTTTTGGTACCAGTACTATGCTGTTTTGGTTACTGCAGCCTTGTAGTATAGTTTGAAGTCAGAAAGACAGTGTGCTGATTCCTCAAGGATCTAGAACTAGAAATACCATTTGACCCAGCCATCCCATTACTGGGTATATACACAAAGGATTATAAATCATGCTGCTATAAAGACACATGCACACATATGTTTATTGCGGCACTATTCACAATAGCAAAGACCTGGAACCAACCCAAATGTCCAACAATGATAGACTGGATTAAGAAAATGTGGCACATATACACCATGGAACACCATGCAGCCATGAAAAATGATGAGTTCATGTCCTTTGTAGGGACATGGATGAAGCTGGAAACCATCATTCTCAGCAAACTATCACAAGGACAAAAAACTAAACACCGCATGTTCTCACTCATAGGTGGGAATTGAACAATGAGAACACTTGGACACAGGAAGGGGGACATCACACACTGGGGCCTGTTGTGGGGTGGGTGGAGTGGGGAGGGATAGTATTAGGAGATATACCTAATGTAAATGACGAGTTAATGGGTGCAGTACACCAACATGGCACATGTATACATATGTAACAAACCTGCACTTTGTACACATGTACCGTAGAACTTAAAGTATAATAATAATAATCATAATAATAAAAAGATGCTTCTTCATCCATAGTGAAACTGGTAGGAGTAAGGAAGAGAAACTTCTTAAAAGACATTTCAGATGTTTTCATCAAAGGGAAGGCTGGATTATCAGTCCCTACAGGACATAAGCCATGATAGATAAATTGTGGTAGACCTGCACTATGCTGCCACTAGAGCAGAGCATGAGAGAAACTCATAGGAGTTCCAGGAGTGTGGAGAGATATGTGGAAATAAGTACTCAAGCCCCACCTCTCATCCCAAGAATGCTGACTGCTGAAGACTACTGGCTGAACCAATCCACGATGGCAGCAGCAGAAGAGGCAGCAAGTACTGGTCAAATTGGCAGAGCAAATATTTATGACCTTAGCAATCAGTCCCTCCAAATCAGTTTTGTGCAGAGTTTCCCATGGAAAGGTGGGTGACCTGTAAATCACTCTGCCTTTGTTTCTGCCATGGCAGTGAACAACCAAAAGCCAAGAGAAACCCATGAAAGACTCCAGCTGCATAAAAAGGTATTTTATTTTTTCCTACTGTGCCTAGCTCACATGCCCTGATTCTAGAAGAGCCAGAAGCAGCCTAGTGAGTGGGAAAAATGAATAGTAAGAAGAAAGTAACAAAATCATGAAAGAAAAAATCAAATCCTCTTTTTTTATTTCCTGATCCCTAGTTCCAAACTCCAGGTAAACTCTAAACTGTAGGGAAAGTAGTATGGACCTGCATGCAAGAATGTAAAAATGGTGTCATCTCTGGGGCACCCTCTGGCATTTGTGAATTTGGTATATTCCACCTTTATTTATTCCTCAATTCCTCATATATTCTTTGAAGTTAATAATACATTTAAATTATGTGAATAATATTGAGTACTTTCTTTTTATAAGAAAATCACAGCAATATAAGTAAAGCAATAGCTCTCCTCGATCTTCATTTAATATAGTTTTCTTTCTAAGACATTGGTTTCATGTCTCAATAGTTTTGATGTGTATTTACCTAATTATTTTTACAAAGAACTTATATATATATGTATAAATTCTCCCTTTCTATAGATACAGAAATGTGTTTCGTAAGCACTCTGAAATACTTCATATTAAAAACAAGTAAGCAAAATTTCCTCTTTAATTTGTTTCTAAGCACTTTTAGTTTTCATGAGTTCTCTGCCATTTAAATGGATTTTTATAACAGGTGGAAGGTCAGTCTATAGATCCCTTCAATATAAACCTCTTGAAGCTGTTAAAAATTTTGTACATGTTCTTTTTTTTTCAAGCTCACATCTTAATTTTTAAACTTCTAAATAACATTTTTCTGTGTATCCTCACTCAGTAACTTCCTGGACATTTGGTTTTTAATCATAGAACTGGGCATATTTAAACAAATTGCCACAACTACATAAAATATAGAATAACATAACTAAGAGAAAAAATGTAGGAAAACTGAAGTGGTTCATGTGACGGAAATTGAAGCTTTGAGAAACCAGATAGTTTTCTTAAGTTTGCACAGTTGATAACGAGTGAATTCAGAAATCCCACCTGATTTTTTTTTCTTAGTTTAACCTTTTTTATATGGTTGCCTTTTTCCAAGGGTATAGCATAGCTAAGGAGAAAAATTGCTGTCTTTTAAATATATTATGTCAGTGGCTTCCTTGAACTTATGAGAACATTTCAAGGAGTGGATTTTTAAGTGATGCAGCAACATGTTGGACTTTCTCAAGTAAGGGTGGACAGATTTCAAAGTTTTCTTTCTTTTATGTCTTCTCTTATACTACCTTTTTCTACTATGTTTTTAAATCCCACATTGTTGAGTCCTACAAATCATATAGTCTAATGCTAGGTTATAGAGTTTCAAATAAACATACAATCTGTATGCCTGATAGTATTGTACAAAAGTAAAATAAAATTAAGGCAAAACATATATCACACTATCAAATCTCATTGATATAGCTAGAAGAATAAAAAAGTATCAGTAGCTTACCAGCTACTGGTAAGCTTTATGTAATATCTAGATATATTGAAATGTTTTATAGATATTTGTCTTTTTAAAGATCAGTTAATAAATTGTCATTTTGATATCAAATCAGAAAACTACTTGACAAAATTCCATTTCATGGACTGTGTCAAATGGTTAACAAAATAATCTATTAAAATCATTTAAAAGGCTTTATTTCTGTAGAAATATACAATGTATCATATACCAATAATATAACTCATATTTTGTTGACTCTATTGATTGTATATTTTTGTAAAACTAGCTATTTTAGTGTGTAATTCATCTTTGTGTGACAGAAGCATTTGATAATAGGTAGCAATCTTTTCTCCTTTTTTTTTTAACCTCCCGTCGAGGCTGTATTTAGTTTTCTTTGTCACTGATATAATGTAATGTCATTATTATGACAAATGTCACCAATATTCCATTATCCCTAGAATGCCAAAGCATGAATCTCCTTTATGACTGTTGTAACATGGAGAGGTCTAGCTTCTGAGAATGTGCTGTCCAGAGATGATTTGTTTGAGAAGTTTCTATGTGACCCAGGATAAAGTACTAGCCCCTGTGCATCCTCCCCGTATTTTATTTCTAAATGTGATGAATGTAGTTGTCTAGCAAAGCTAACCTGTGTTTAAAACCAACAACTTCAGTTTCCGAAGCCTAAGACAGAAGTTCAGGGGGTACATATTTTTTCCTGATGCTAGAAGAAAGCCTAGATTGTTTGCTTTTTCTTCTTTTTAAAAGACAGGGTCTCATTCTGCCACCCAAGCTAGAGTGCAGTGGTGCGATCATACCTCAATGCAGCCTAGAACCCCTGGATTCAAACAATCTTTCCACTTCAGCCTCCCCCGTAGTTACTACAGGCATATGCCACCACACCTAGCTAGTCTTTTTTATTTTTATTTTTTGTAGAAAAGGGGTCGGGCTATGTTGCTCAGGCTTGTCTCAAACTTCTGGACTCAAGCACTCCTCCTGCTTGGTCTATTTTCCTCTTTTTTAGAGAGGAATACTTCAGCTGGAATAGCAAGGGTGAGAAGAAAGATTTTAAAAAATAAAAAGAATCTGAGACATTATCAACTCCATTTTGCAATTTACCATCAAAGAGGAATTCTCTCTCAAAGAAAGTTCTTGCTTTTGCAGTTTTGTTTATAACCAAAACAAACACCCCCACACAAGTAATATAGAAAAAAAAGTTAGGTTTGATTTATACAAGACTGAAGGTGAGTACAAATAAACAATTCTTGGATAATCTCTTGAAATTTACATCTCCTTTCATCTTACTGAAGTGCAATTGATTGGAGGAACTGTCAGATAGATAGGCACTGATAAATTGCTTGGTTTGACCAAATGGACTGCACCTTCCTAATGAAATCATCAGGTGTTTCAATTTATGTGTAACTTAAATATCAAAAAGTAGATAATGATTGTTTGTATGTGTGTATATGTGTGTATATATATATACACACACACACACACACACACACAATGAGTAGTTAATATATCGAAGCTGGAGGAAATCAAACTTGGCTAAATTTTGAACTTCTAACAGATTCTTGGGTGATTATCTATATTACCTGAGACTATGTTACTGAAAGTGTGGTTCACAGAGCTGCAGGATTAGTATCACTCGGATGCGGGCTGAAAATGCACATTCTCTGGTTCCTCTCCTTTAGAGATGAGTGCTAGACCTACTGAATTGGAGTTTCTGGGAATGAGACTGAAGAATCGGTGCTTTAAAATGTTAAATGACGAGTTAATGGGTACAGCACACCAACACGGCACATGTATACATATGTTACAAACCTGCACATTGTGCACATGTACCCTAAAACTTAAAGTATAATAATTAAAAAAAAAAGCCCTCCAAGTGATTTTTACACTTGTTACATTTCAAAACTGACCCAAGAGTTAAGCAGAAGGAATATTTGAGAATAGGATTTAATTTTTACCTGGGCAGCTGGCATGATTCAGGAGTTATCTGATAAATAACTTAGAAAGGAAAACATTGGGACTCAGATCACAAGTGAATGGTTATTTGAAATGATGAAATAAAATCAAAATCCAGCCATGTACAATGTGTGTCCCCAGGGAAACATTCCATCACATGTCCATGTTTTCAGTTATTCATGTATCTTCTAGGCTAACTAGAAGATTATAAGGTTCATGTGAGAGTTAATGGGAGCCAACTAGTCTTCAGAATAAACAACATGCCCTGTCTACATAAATTCCCCAAACCTCTCTAAAATTTGTATTTTGAGATTTCTTCTGCTTTATGTCTTTTTTTATTAGTTTATAGTGTTGGTGCAACACACATTTATTACGTTTTATATTGATTATATATTTAATATTCTATATTTCTTAAATTTAGTGAGTACTTTTGCAGTTAACAATTGGGACACATTGTCAAGTATGCTTTTTTAAGAAGCAATTATGGAAACAGTGAGACAGAATACTTGATAAATGAAATCATTCTGGAAAACTGTCAAGTATTGACAATGAAGCACTTGTTATGAGCTGACCCATTTAACATAAAAGTGATTAAACATTTTGATAAGCTACTTTATTAGATAAAACAATCTTTTTCACTTTTATTCTATAGATCTGGAATATTAAATAAAAAAGAATAAATTCTAAGAGGTAAAAAACTAAAAATGGACTTAAGTGACGAGAACATTTTTAAAAGAGTTTTTATTATTGTCTAATTTCAAAGAAACCACATAAGATTTTTAAAGTTGAAAAGGTACCAATTGATCTCTCCCATGTTAAAGTCTAGATAATTGAAACCCAGATAGATCAAGTGACTTGCATGTGACCAGGTCCAGGTACAAACGAGCAGCAGAGTAAACTCTAACCTAAGTCTTCATGGATCAATGCTGTAGACATTTGACAGTGCTATTTTTCTTTTTCTTCTTCTTCTTCCAAGTTCCAAGCATTTTTCATGTTCCTCTCAATTCAGAATTTATGTGCAGCTATGAGTCTAGCTGTTCACTTATATGAACAGAAGCCCAAATAATGAAGAAAAACTGTAGCTATTAACAAATCATATATATCCTCTGGTTAAGGCGAAAATTACATGTAAAGTAAGAAAATTCCGATAAAGCCCTTGATTTGATTCCATACTTACCAGCAGAGGTTCATCAGCCCTGCTATTAAGAATGTCTTTTTGATCATTTTTCTTCTACTTTTTGGGCCAGCAGGCTGGGAGATTTGCAGTGAGATGGGTGCTGCTATCACAACGCTTTCAGGATTCATGAGTTTCCTTGTCACACTGAATTTCCCTAAATACATATCAAAGCCCCTTATTTAAACTGTCACCAGTTCTGTGGCTTATTATATGCATTTTGAGGCAAAATTCACTTTACATTAATAGTCTTTCCTGGATGTTTGCTATGGAAAATATGGTAAGTATGTGTGTAAAATTTACTCTATTTCCTTTGAAATTATGACTTGAAAAGCATGCCTATAATTTAACCATTATTACTTTTGTAAGGAATATTTTTGAGCTACTCTTCTAACACATTTGAAGGAACTTTAATTGTTTACATGCACAGATATCATCAATAGATTAATTGGACAATAACAATTGAACTTTTTATACCTATTTTTATTTTATCATGTAAATATAATTATACAGTCCTTTTATTAAAACCAAGCCTTCTGTTTACTCTAGGAATGATTTTAGGAGTTGGATTCATTAAGAAATGCACTATTACTTATGACAGGTATAGGATTGAGTTACTTTAGACATGAGGAAAAGTATTCGTTTTTGCTTTAAATATAATGATCAAAGCCTGGTTAATTATGAAGAATATGGCAAAGGGAAAGGAGTCTGACATCCTTGTGATTTGCTTCACTTACCATAAAATTTGTTATCACAGAGTTCTCCATCTGCATTTGCCTCACACATAGATCTTGGGCTTGACTTATAAAAAAAGTCTTTAATAAATAACCAATAAATGACCAAGTGGTGAACATCAAACATACTTCCTTGCCCTCAGGGTTATAATAGTCAGCATAAGTCATTAGTGTAAGTAGATGAGAGTCAGAACAAAAATCAAGTTCCATTCTTTCCCTATTTTTTTCTCTTATGTCAATAAATGACATTACAAGCTATCATGCTCTTTGGTAGGAAATCTGGAAATCTCTCGGTTCTTGGTTTTCATCACCACTGCTATGATTCTCCACTTCTAATCCTTCAGCCAGTCCTCTGGGTTCTACCTTCATGCTCTAATCTGCAGTTATCTTCCATTTCTACCGTACTAAAGATCATATTGTCTCAGGACTACTGCACAATTTTCCTAAGGTTTCTTCTCATTGCTACATTTGTTGTGTTCTTATTCATGATCTAAAAAGATCACCTGCAGTTCATTCTCGCCTAAAATTTGTCAGTGACTTCTTTTTGCAATCAAATTGCACTCCAAACTTCTGTGAATGAAGTGTAAGTCTTCTGTGAACTGAGGCTGCATAAATTGCAGCTTATCTTTCCAAATCCATTTCACATCATTCCAGTGTTTGCTTTCTTTGCTACCCACACTGCTCTTTCCTTGGTCTCTACCATGTCAAATTCTTTCACCTTAGTCATTTTCTGGAGTCTTTTCCCCAGGCTTTTCCCTGCATTTTGTAAAGTTGTCTCCCAAGGTCCAGGACTTCATTGGTTAGCTTCTTCAAAACATCTCACTTTGGGTTCCTAGGTGTCTTTTATATCAAATCATAGAAAGAAAAGATAAGAGTAGCTTGAAATGAAACTAGGGAGGTAAGTGGGGATCAGTCATGAAGTCAGTTTTGTAGGTTGACTTGGCTTGAATGTTGGCAGAAACATTTATAAAAGTGAACATTCCTATAGGGAAGGGTTAATGTGATGCCTAAGAAAAGGTAAGATCATCTTTTATAACAATTGTCCAGAATAGAAGAAGTAATTAGGCAGAAAACAGGTCTGGTGACTATCATTCTTGGCCTAAACATCCTGAAGACCAAAAGAGATGTTTCAAGTGGTTGTGTTCACATTTAGAGAGGTTATGGGTATAGGGGGTTACCATGTGGGAGAGAATTACAGAGTTTAAGCAGGGACCTCTGTATATTTTTTAGTACTTTTTATTATTTATATGTATATATTTATTATATTTTAAGTTCTAGGGTATATGTGCACAAAGTGCAGGTTTGTTACTAATGTATACATGTGCCATGTTGGTGTGCTGCACCCATTAACTCGTCATTTACATTAGGTATATCTCCTAATGCTATCCCTCCCCCATCCCTGCACCCCACAACAAGCTCCGGCATGTGATGTTCCCCTTCCTGTGTCCAAGTGTTCTCATTGTTCAATTCCTTAAGACAAGCACTACTTAGGCAATTTATATATCAAGACAATAAAGTTTGGATTACCTTACAAAAATAATTATATTCACATAAATTATTATGTGTTGTATATTACTAAGTGCCAGGCAAGTTCATGTTCATAGATGCTTATGTTGATTTCTGACAGCATCTATATAAAGTAACATGACAGCTTTTTTTTTTTTTTTTGACAGGGTCTTGCCCTGTCACTCAGGCTGGAGTACAGTGGTATGATCACGGCTCACTGCAGCCTCGACTTCCTAGGCTTAAGTCATCTTCCCATCTCAGCCTGCAGAGTGCTGACACCACAGGCAGGCAACACCACCCCCAGCTAATTTTTTTATATTTATTTATTTATTTATTTATTTATTTATTTATTTATTTATTTATTTATTTATGTAGAGATGGAGTTTCCCTATGTTGTCTAGGCTGGTCTTGAACTCATGGACTTAAGGAATACTCCAGGCTCAGCCTCCCTAAGTTATAGGGTTACAGGCATGAGCCACCATGTCTGGCCCATGACAGCTTTATAGTTGAGGAAATCGAGGCTGAAGTTTATTGAAACACCACCAAGATTACATAGCTATAAAACATGTAAATTTGGATTTGACTGCAAACACCATACTTTTCTAGTAACTTTTTCTTCCTTTTAAACATAATAGTAAGCTGCATTTACCCTTTCTATATTTTGATTATTTTCCATAAAGGCCTTTTTAAGTAATATTTTGAATATCTACCCACTGTACTAGTTTTATTGGAAAGCAGTGAATAGAAAAACAGTTAATTGCTATGTGTCTGAAGTGTTATGTGTAAGACAAATATATAATAATTGACACAGTTTTTCCCTTCGTTTCTTGATTTTCTTATCTTCTCATGCTGTTATGATAAGCCTATGTTAGCCTAGAAATTTCACAACTGTTTCATGCACTATTAAGGGAATCAGTTGTTGGTGCTTTGATGCTGAGCTTACGTGTTTTTTCTGCATATGGATGTCTGGCTGCCTGTATCTATTGATTTTCCCAAGCAACTTTCCTCTCTCTTTTTACTTAAATCTCAGTTAATTCTTAACAGTGTCTCATTTATAGAATTATATCAATGTAGTTGCCTGTTGTGATAACCTCTCTATCAAATGCAAAAGGGAGATAAAACACATCTCTATGTCCGTCACAATTTTCCTGTTTTCTTGGATACATACCTAACGTTGGATGCCAAAATGCTGCTACATTATTGTATTTCCTTACTTTATAAATTAAAATATAACACATATACAGCAAAATGCACATGAAGATAAATGTAAAGCTTATTGTAGGATCTAAAACTAAATACCTGTATAACCACGATGAGAATGCTACTAGCATCCCAGACATCACCTCTTGGCCCTGGCCAATAATACCTCTTACACAAGATAACAGAAATCTTGACTTTTAATGTTGAGTCCATTTTTGCCTTCGGTTGAGAATCATGAATGGTGCTACCTTATGTCTTCTTTAACTCAGAATTGTCTTTGTAAGGCCCATCCATGTGTGGCATGATACTGTATTTTATTCATTTTCATTGTTGCGTATCATTTTTTGAATAATACAAAAGCATTTAACCATTCTATTTATGATGGACATTTGGAGTCTTTCCAGTTGTGCATTCTATATAACGCTGCTTGGAACAATCTTAAATAAATCTCTTCATGCAAATAGTTCTGTTGGAAATAGACCTAGGAATGGACATACTGATTCATATTACATAGATATACTGGTGGCTGGGTGAATTAATAGTCCACTAAAAGCATATGAGTAGACCTATCACTCCCTATCAATCTGCTGGCTGTGTAGTAGTATTTCATTGTGATTTCAATTGGCATTTTCCTGATTACAAATGATTTTGAGGACCTTTTCTTATGTTTATGAGCCAGTTGGAAATTATGTTTATAAAGTACCTGAATATGTCTCTTGACAATTTTTCTACCAGGTTGTTCATCTTTTTTTATTGATTTTAATGAGTTGTGTAAGACTCATTTATATGCCGTAACTTTGCTATGTTGGTTACATGTGTTGCAAGAGTCTCTTCCCACTATTGGGTTTGTTTTTTCTCTGCTGGTTTTTAATTTTGATGTGGTACAATTTATTAATCTTTTTCTTATCTGTGACTTTTGTGTCCTAAGTAACAAACCCATATGAAAATCATAAACATATTTTCCTGTAGCACATTCTAGGAACTTTATGTCTGTATGCATGTCATAACTTATTTTGACTTGTATAATTGAATCTACAGTGTGTATTTACATCTCAATGTGATGTGGGTAACATTCAAGTTTCATATTTCCTATACAGATAATTCTCTGAGCACCATTTATTAAAGCATTGCCCTTGTTCCCAGATCAAAAATGTTCATCATTTCATGAATGGCTTTACTATTTTAAACCTCTGCATTGTTGAAGTAAACTTGAAAATAAAAATTTTAATTTACACATGCACACATACATACACTCACACATACACAATCGTGTTGGAATTTTTATTGGAATTGCATTAAATCTAAAAATTAATATAGAAAAATTGGTGTCTTTGAAATATCTTAACATGAAAAATTCCTTGATTTATTTATATCTTACCAAATGCCTCTCAAAAACATTTAAATTTTTCTTAGAATTCCGATATGAGCTTTATTCCAAAATATGTATGTCTATGAATGTGTTGTTATGATGAGCAGTATCATTTTACATTTATTTTTCTGACTTTTGTATATAAAAATAAAAATAAATTTTTAATATTGACTGTGTCCAGAAAAGAAAAAAAAAATCTTAGTTAACCAGAAACACAGTTTGCATTACACACATTGCCATATAAAATTACTTAATAAATATTATAAATAATTTAATGTATTTTCAGGTAAAAATGATTTATTAAATATTGTTATTTTCTTGTTATCTCATCATTTCTAGCTTAATTCCTCTCCAGATAGAGAACATATTCATATGATTTTAACTCTTTAATATTTCATGAGACGTCTTTTATGGCTCAACATACAGTTAATTTTTATAAATTAACTTTTTAAAATATAAATTCTGCCATTTGGTGTAGCAGTCTATACTTGTTAAGTGGAGTTTCTTAATCGTGTTTAGATCTCTGTCCTTACTATGCTGCATTGTCATTGCCAACTCTCCATTGGCACTGTCTTCTAGGTTCCCTCTGCATCACAGAGGAGACAAGAACTACATTTCCGCAAATTCCCATTAGGAGGCACTTCGGTTGAGCTATGATTCCTTATGTATTTCACTGGCCCTGTCTTGTCTGCTCATTTACCTGCTTATGTCTTGGTGAGTGTTGGAAATTGTGTATGGTACATTATAGATAGTGTTTGATCCCTGGATGATACTCTATTAACAGTGGCAGCCGACCAAGAGCTTTACAATTTTAGCTCACCTCAATCGATCATGATTTATGTTTCATAATTTATCCCTGCAAAGGCCAATATTTGCCTAGTTTATTCTTAATCCTGCAATTTAGTTCCTCAGAGTCCCCAAATAATGTGGATATGATTCTGTAGGGCCTCTCTCCCTTGACAGACCCTGTGCTCCCAAATTGATTTCCTTAGTTTTTCAAGGTTCCAACCCTCTAGGTTATCTTTTCCAGAATTGTAATATGCTCTTATTACAGCAGAAGCAGCTGCAAATCTGAGCTCACTTCCTGGGTTTTCTTCTTCTATCTTGGTCGCGTACGGTTTTAGGATCTTGTTAGTTTGTTAGTGCTTTCAAGCAGATTTATTATATTTTAACCAGTTTTTTTTTTCTAGTTACTTACAGCAGGACAGAGTCTGGATTTAACTACTCTGCCCCTACTAGGTATGAGAGTAATCTACATTTTCTATTCACTATGCTCTTAAGCACATCAATTAAATATTTGTTTATCATTGTGAAAAAAAATAAAACAGTTTTATGAGGACATGGACTGTCATTATTTGTTATACCTGTAGACACATGGTTTAGCATGAGGCATGAGGCCTAGCACAAGGTTTATACTTACTGAATATGTACTAAAAGAATAAAAGAATTTACGGCTTCAGTTAATTACTTAAACAATCAGTATTTACAAAGTTATTAACACATACATTTCTCATTATTTATGAAAGAGTATTATAATAATCTCCTGACTTATTCACTCTCTAAATACTAATAATTTGTTTCAAATTGGTAACACATAAAGTTCAACTGTTCTAGATTATATCCAAGTGCTGTAAATTCTGCCAATGAAATCTCCCAGGCATGAGAGTATGCCAAGTTACTTCAATCCTATTGTTTAAAAATAAAGTTAAATGATCTCTCTACATTGTCTTGAAAAGTATATTTTATTTCTCAAAAATAGTCTTCATACTCTTCTCACTAATCTACTTTTGATAGAGTACTTTTCATAAATCAAACTCTATAGTCAGAAAATTAAAATGTTTTATTAAAAATATTTTATATTAACATTGTTATCTAATAGTAAAAATATTGCTACATTTACCTATAAAAAATTAAAAAGTCAAAATAAATTTGACTTTTGCCAGAGAAGAAATATTTTCAGTAAGGAACTTAGAAGCCAATGTTTTATTATATTGAAACAAACACCTAGACTTTGTATTAGAATAAAAAAAGGATATAAATTCCTTAAGGAATTTTTTTATACCTGTCAGTGTACAACTAAATTGGTAAGTACTATATGATTCTAACATTTTGCCAGATACAAGAAATGTGAGAAAAATGGTCGTCCTTCATTCTAAGTTTGGGAGTGAAGTGACTGCAATAAGATATAGATAGATATGAATCAATCCTTACTTGTTTAATTCAGGAACAAATTTGTTTAAATTCAACCGTCTTCTTATTCATCTAGAAGTATATTTTTACAAATGTATATAATGCTATAACCAGCTTTGTTAATGTTCATTTGAAAACATTTTTATAACCTCATCTCCACCACTCCTCCTTTTTAAATTTTGCTCTAACCACCTTTTCTATTCTTCTGCTCCTCCAATCAAATACATTCTTCCTACAGAGGCTTCAGAGACACAGCATTTGCTATTTTCTCTGCCAGAAAGGCATATTACTCAGAAATACTTATAGCTCAGTCATCGCTTTATTTGGGCACCTGGTCATATTTCACCTAATTTGAATGTGTTTTCCCCATTTACTATACCTAATTTAATACTCCTTTCCCCTTACCCTGTTTTATTTTTTTTCTTAACTGTTATTACTCCCTGACATAATGTAAGTGTGTTTATTGTCTGTGACCTTACACTAAAATGTAAGTTTTATGAGAGCAAGATCTTTGTTTCGTTCATGTCAACAACCCAGCACCTTAGCAGAGGCAGGTCCAGAGCAGTCTCTGAGTGCATGTCTGTCGAGTGAGAGATGAATGATGCTCTTTGCTCCATAGCCAGTTTACAAGGGCATGGTTTTCTCTCTCATTCCTGCCAGCGTTGTTCCTAAAGCTTCCTCATCGTTACCAAACAGGATGTATTGTAGAATCTGCTTTGCCAACATTTTTGGTATCTATTCTTTTAAAAAATGAGGCTTTAACCTGTACCCATAGATCACAATCTCCAAACTATATTATAATCCAGACTAGAGGATCATTTTATGATCATATCTCACTGCTGCCTTGAACTCCTGGGCTCAAGTGATCTTCCCGGCTTTGCCTCCCAAGTAGCTGGGACTATAGGTGCATACCACCATGCCTGGCTAACTTTTTGTTGTTGTTGTTGTTGTTAGAGATGACATCTTGCTTTTCTGCCTAGGCGGGGCTTGAACTCCTGGCCTCAGGTGATCCACCCACCTTGGCATCCCAAAGCATTGGAATCACAGGCACGAATCACCATGCCTGGCTCAAAGTACATATTTTTTAAGAAATTGGAGGAAAATGACATTGTTTTAAAAAGTTGTAAAGTAGGAAAAACTACATATAAGTTCTGTTTCTAATTAGATTTAGGGTATATATTTTAACTAAATAGCTATGGTTGGACATAAAATATATCTACCATTCAATAATTTTTAGTTATATAATTTTTGGTTCATGCAATATATTTTCTTCTATTGAATAATTTAAAAAAGAGTTCAATCTCTCCC
The DNA here is from genome assembly GCF_029289425.2 of Pan paniscus. Lineage (NCBI taxonomy): Eukaryota > Metazoa > Chordata > Mammalia > Primates > Hominidae > Pan > Pan paniscus. The sequence goes on from NC_073259.2 coordinate 81,948,605, forward strand.
TTTCATTCTTCTTTCAATTGATGAGTAAAATGAAGTAGAATTGAAATAAATTTATCATTAATTTGGGAAACTAGTAGATGTGCTATATTTTGATGTAACATTAAGAACAGGAAGGCCAGACCTAGAGGAATATTACATGATATGTTTAATACTAAATATATCCTTATAAATTGTTTTATATTAAATATTTTAAAAATTAATAGAAAAAATAGCTATGGCAATTATTTCTTCTAATATAAATATGACTTGCAGAGATTCTGAGGATTACTCTGACAAATTTTAAGGTAGACATGAGCAGAGGGAAATAAATGAGACTTCAGCTCCATAAGGAAAGGTAGAATGCCTTATTCACTTCTCTAACATCAAGCCCCCAGATATACTCTTTGGATGTATAAATGAGTTAATTTATATCAACATTTTCTATGGACTGAATACTTGTGTCCCTTCAAAATTAATATGTTGAAGCCTTAACCTCCAATGTGATGGTATTCAGAATATGTGGCCTTTGGGGCGTGATGAGGGTTAGATGAGGTCGTAAGGGTTGGGCCCTGGTCTGACGCAATTAGTGCCCTTATGGGATTAGACATCAGAACTCTCTATCTCTCTCTCTCTCCTTCTCTCTGCACACAAAGAAGAGTTAGTGTAAGCACACAGTGAGGATGTGGTCACCTGGACTTCCAGCCTCCAGAACTAGAAGAAATACATTTCTGTCATATAAGCAACCTGGTCTATATGATATTTTTTATGGCAGCTTAAGCTGACAAATACAATATTGTAAACTAATTTTTAGCTGTAATATTGTATCACATAGTCAACAAAACTGAACCTTGAAGCACAAATTAAAATTGAGATATTGTATATATCTTTTCCTCGAAACTGAAATGGGGATTGGAATTTAGAACTGTGTGTTTCACAGTATCTTATTATAATATTTAAATTCTCTGTCAGAATTTGCATAGCTTACAATTTGGACTACCCAGAATTTCCACAAATGAAATAAGTTATGCTGTTATTATAACACTAAGTGCTTTATGGAAAGACTGAACATACCTGTGGGAAACATTTTATGAAAATATATTTCCAACCTCAGTGATAGAATTGGAAAACATAATTAAAGTGATTGTTAGGTGCTGAAATAGTTTATCACCTTTATGCTGTGTTTTAAAAAGTGTTATTCCTAATGGGACTGTGTTTTGTTATATATAATAATCTGTTTCTTACTTTTCTTTGGAATTTAAGTATGCTCTTTATTTCAGATGCATTCATTATACTTAAAAACAATGTATTGCAATACTGAGAGAACTGGCTATTGTATGGGAGGAAAAGGGGTATATGGGGAGTGGAAAGAGATAGTTCTAGTCTCACTTATGAAAGTGAAGAATGTTATGCATGAATATGTGTATTTAGTTTTTTAAATTCATGATTTTGTTTTTACTTCCGTACGCTATTTATAAAAGATGGCCACCTACTATTTTGATGCAAATGGGTTTTCTTTAATAAGCCAATCATATCATATCTTTGGATATATACATACTTTCTCCTCTTGGTTATATTCTAAGTCCATTTGGTCATGAGTTCTGCTTTTATAAAATTATGTAAATAGCATTAATTCATAGACTAGTTGTGATAATAAGATTAAATAATTGGGAAAAATCCTTTATAAATCAAACAAACTCTGGCAGTATTCCCAGCTAGAGTAATAGAAAGATATTGGCAAATCTCCTATGAAAGCAAGTATAAAACTGTACAATATTGTAGAAAATAAGTATTTCAGGACTCTGAAGTTAATTAAAGGCAAAAACAAACTGAGGAGTATTTATTTGTAAGAAACTTCCAGAACTTTATTAACAAACAGTGAGACTCTCTGGCCTTGCCTGGGGCTGCTCCCATTCCCACCCACCCCTCCTAGCTCTGTCTGCACCTAGTACCACCAGAAACACTAGCAACTTTGCTAATAAAGGCAACTGACTGGATTTGGAGCAGAAAGTGAAAAACCACACCCTGTGGCATAGTCAGTAAAAGTAGCAAACTAAGTTGGAAAGGAGGATGGAAATCTGAAGCTCTGGCAGACATCAGTTATAGAGTTGATCGAGGAAAGTGGCAGAAAAGCCAGATATTTAAAAAGGAAATAAAGCCCGGAAATGAAACGTCCCTGGAAGGGATAAGCAAGCTCCCCATACATCCCTGACTGACTAGAAAATAACTGAGCTGACTAGAAAACAGAGGAAACTGAACTGTACTGGTGGAAAGTGAAAGCTTAGGCAGAATTGAAAATTGTCCAACTCCCACTCTACCCCCCAGATCCATCTGCCTTTGGGCACAAGGCATTTGAGCAAAGCCTTTGCCCAATCATTGGCTGACCAGAACTCATACAAACACATGGAAATCTGGCCTTGTGGCTACAGGAAAAAAGAAATTAAGAGAAAGATTGAGTAACACTTATGTTAGTTTTAAGATATATTTTTGTGGATACAATTTTCATTATATTTCAGAAAATAACTAAAATGATTTTTTTAACTATGTCGTAAGATTCTGAAGGTCTCCCAATGAACTACAAACGTAGTTCAGCAATGCACTTTGAATACTTAAACTTCCGATGCCACAATCAAATGTATAGGGATCAAAAACTCAAATTGATAGGAAAACATGAACTTTACTCATTTTTACAATGATTGACTTAAATCCCTGTAAATCTGCTGAGATATATAAAAATTAGGAGAGCCAACTAGTTGGGATCACAGTCTGTGTGAACTGTATACTGCCTTGTACATTGTTAAAAGTTGGTGCTTTTCTGTGACAACGTAAAACTACTGGTTAGAGCATCAAGACCATTAGCCCAAGAGCATTATTAATTTTGCTATGTGCTCTGCCAGACCCCTATTGACTCCAATAGGGAAGGCACTGTGTCCAAGAGGCTGCAAAAGAGACCCAGGACCAGTGATCCAGACATAGGGATTATTGAGGACTTAAATACAGGGGTGGTCCAATGGTAGCTGGCTGCACAGGAGAATTACTACTGTTTATAAAAAGCATGCAGTTTTTGTATCATTTTCATCTATCACCCTCCACCTAGCAACCTCCATTTAACCCAAAACAAAGTGCCTTGGTTCCTTACATGTCTATATTCCAAGGGATGGTCCAGGAGTTAGGCTGTTCTTCACAGAAAAGGAGTGAAACTGGTTGGCCCCTCCTGGCTTTTTTAGCTCAGATCTCCAAACACATTCTTCTTAGGCCTTAGGGTCATTCTCAGGGTATGCTTAAATTACTGTTGTCAGATGCATCTGCCATACACTATACTCTGGTTATAAATAGACTTGACCTTAGTTCAAACACATTCTTTGTTCCAAGGATAATACAAAATAGTTGAATGCCAAAAGAATCTTATTATTAAAATTTTCTCAAATTGCAGATTCTTCTGATGAAAGGATAGCTATATTTATTAACTTTAGTCCAATTTTTCCCCAAAGACCAGCATTATCCAAATTCATAAATGTGCATGAACAAATTCAGCTTCTTAAATTTATTTGTGCATAGAACCATACTTAAAACCAATAATTTTTATATGTCCGTTTCAAATGTTCATATGGTATCAATGTCCTTGGTTTCTTTACAAGATAAAATATATCTTTTGGGTTTAACCAAGACATCCAGAAAAAATTTCTCCATTTAAGAGCATAAAGCTAGCATCAACAGTTAATTTGTAACCATGCCCCCAAAGAAGTTTTACAAGGTTAAAAAAAAACCAAAAAACAAACAAACAAACAACAGCAACAAAAAAACTTAGGTAACCAGAAACAGACTGCATTGCACACACTGTCATCTAAAAATCACCTCATAATTGATAATCCATTTACAAACAATCCAATATTGCATTCCCAGGTAAATGTATTTTCTTTTTGGTATTCTTCATTGACAAGAGCCACTTCTCAGGATTCTGGGTTATTTCTTATGCGAGTGGGAAATACTCTTGAAATGGTGGCCTCTGCCTCAATCTTTTTAAAGCAGTTAGATTTATATTTTATAGCTTCAAGCGATGCATGTTGGAGGGCATGTAACAGAATTGGTTCTTTTTTTCTTTTTTTTTAATAGCCCACACTTTTAGGAGAACTTAAGAGACTTTCCTAGGGAAGTCAAAGGAAAAGAAAGAAAGTTTCAGGTAAGAGCAGGGTGACTAGATGGAAGCAGGACTTTCTTTAAACTATATGGAAAGTTTCTAGGCCTGAGAAAGAAAAAGAGGGAGACATTTTTGGATCTAGACACAGTTAGAATAAGGGCTTCAGGGTTTTACAGAGAAATGATCACATTACGTTGGGCTCTAGGCACAGGGTTTCAGAACTCAAGAAAAATATCTATACACAAAGAATTTCAACAAAATTGTGGAGACCAACCACACCTGAAGGGAACCTATGTGTGGGATGTTTGATGATGTGTGTAGACAGACAACTAAAGACTAGAGACACCTCTTCCCTTGTACCCTAATTAATGTATAGGGTCTTGGAACCAGAGCAAAAGAAAGGAGGGAACATTACAATCACTGAATTCAACTGTAAGGTCAGCCCAAGAGAATAGAGACTCAATGATGAACCTTAAAGTTATTTATAAAAACATCTAATGGTATTTCTCTCACAACAGAGTTTATGGACTGAGATTTGTACCTGTTCCTTATATATGTGAAGTTCCAATTTGATTATGGGCTGTATATTAAATTACTTTATTAAAATAGAAAATAACAGTTATACAAATTTAATGTAAGCATCTAATAATAAATACTCTTAGATTAAGCATATACTTTTCCTCTTTGTACCTATGACTTTAAAGCTAATCATTTCTTTGCTATTTAAAAATAATAGTTGATAGCATTTTTAGGCACTAAAACAAATGAAATGAAATCCTATTTTTAAACCTTATCATAATGTTCCAAAGACAGACTAAAATATAATAAAATGCAAAATGGTTTTTCCTTAGAAGAATTCATTTAGCAAAACAAAAAAGGGAAAGAACAACTTGGAAATGATCAAAAATACTCTTTACATTCTGAATATTTGGACAGATGGAGGAAAAATTAACATGAAAAAAGTGGATATTCCTAGGACAAAAATGCTTTCAATCAGGAGTAAATTCATAAGCATCTACAAATTTGAAGATGAATTCACTTCATTACTCTCATCAAATAATTAGAAATGGTACAGTGATCTCTAGGAGAGAACTAATTTTTTTAAAAAAAGACACTCAGGTACAATAGATTCAATTCATACAAATTATAAGAGCAAAATTTTGTTCTAAGCCACCAGGTCTAAGTTCACATGCGGCATTTTACTATGTTAAGCAGATGTCCTCTGTTAGTAATAATAAACTTCTGAAGCCACACTGCCTCTACTGTATCAGCGAAGACCTTGTTACCTCTCACAGAGACTATTTTGATGGCCTTCCAATTGCTTGCCTCTAGTCTCCTCTAAAAAGAAAATCACATTTTGCCCTATTGCCAGAGAATGTGTTAAGAAGCTAATCATGGCTCTGATGATGTCTCTGCCTTGCATAAAAACTCTCCACTGGCTATAAAATAAAGTACACATTTCCTAGTTTGACATTCAGGGATTACTAATTAGTATAAGCATAATTTCCTATAAGGCACTACAAAATAAAATTTAAGTTTTATTTACTAATGCTCTATCAATACATAATAATAAATTTTTGAGGAATAGAAGTGCAGTAATGAAAACCACACTACACAGAGATAAAAAACATGGGTTCATTCATAAATCATTTAAGAATATAAATATTAACTCTATAGAAACTAGGTAAGTAATATTCAGTTGTGTGCTGATAAAGCAGCTCTCTGCAAAAAAAAAAAAAAAAAAAAAAAAAAAAAAAAAAAAAAAGGTAAGCAAGCAAGCCCTGACTTTCAGGCTTTGCCATTTTCTGTGGTATAAATACTCCCACCATGGCCATTTAAAAGCTACCAATGGTTAACAACCTTCACACAAAATTTAACAATTGCCTTTTACATGTTGGCATGAGCTTACTCAAGCACATTAACCAATCTGGTAGATATTCCTAGGACAAAACTGGTCAAATTTCTTATTCTTTCTAATATTTAGTTTTCTTATTTATAAAATTGGCCTAATAAGCTCCATATTGTAGTGTTGTTCTGGGGTTTAAATGAGATAATAATATACTACAAAGTTCTTTTCTCCCTAACAATCTCAAAATAAATAATCAATAATGGTGTTTATTTTTATTATATTAACAAGATACATTAAATGAATTGAATGCAGGGATTAAAGAAACTAAGTATAATTTCTACACTTTACAAAGTTACCATGGTGACATTTTAAAGTGTAATATAAATATAGAATGCTGTAGCTCACTTGATCAACAAGGCAGATACCATAATAGAGGAATCACAAACTAATAGTGAATTGAATTTCCACATGGTAAGTTAGACTCTGAAATTTTCAGTTGACTGAAATACAACTCCCTATGCTCCTAGACCTATTTAGATATTTATATTATCATCTTGTCTTTTGAAATTATTTGAATTTATTGCAATTGGTACAATCAGATAATGTGGAAAAGAGATTTTATTGAACAGAGGCTCAAGATTAAAGAATGGGAATTAGAAAATGTGAGGGCCTTGATTTTTGCCTATCATTACTAGAAAGTTACAAGTTATTTATATTAATATATTTTCTGTACTTCTAACTATAGGTATTATGAGTTGTAACTGAGAGGAAAAGAACCTCATCTACTATATTTAAAGACATGATCCAAGAATGGTTTCTGATTCTCATTTTAACTCTGACTTAATGTTGAATAACTTTCCCTTTGCCCCTTCATTTTTAGAATTAAAACAACTTGATTTCCAAGAGAGAAAAAGTGTGTTTTAAAGAATTTTTAGTCTTTTTTTAAAAATAAAACTTTTTCTAGCCATGTATGTTTTCAAGCAAGACTCACCACCATAGGGTGCAATCAACAGCTGAGAAACAGAGCAAACTACCTTGCCCACAAGGCACAGAGTTTACGACCTTGGCCTCATTAGCATTAACCTGCCCTAAGCAAGTTACTGGGTCAGTACAAATTGACACTGAGTAAGGTAAGATAATGGGTGCTACTCAGATATTAAAATTATTATTTTGCTTAGTTGAAGTTTCACACCATATCTTTATCATTAATCTTGGGATTTTTTTCCAAATTGTATACACAACCACGTCAATCATATTTACTAGATAGAAGATTATTATAAGAATACCAGAGATCTTTCATCCAAAACCTTGTTGAGGATAAAATCGTGACAGTATTGTGGTGATTTTATTTATATGTTTCAAGTCATAAAAAAATCTCATTATTATTTTTAATAAAAATATTATTCTCTGTTTACAGATGAATAACTCCTCTCTGATAAAATGACACAGAAAGTTTAAAAATTTGCAGTAACCATTTCAATTAAATTTGTATGTAAAAAGTCAGTATTTTTCTTTAGTTGTTAAAATGACAACATGCTTCATAGTTTCCACAATGGTACAGATAATAGTATTATAAAAACATCGATAATTTTGCAGATTAGGAAAGAAACTGAAAATATCATCTATCATTCAGCAAACGTTTCTGAGAACTTCACTTGTACCAAGTTATGTTTAAGGAACTGAGGGTTTGACAGGGAATCAATCTCCTTGTTATCTTTTCTAGCTCTCGTGGGGATAGATGGTACTTCCTATGCTCATGCATAGCGTATGCACAATCATATATATTTTAAATTATGTTTTTTAGAAATATACACAGCTTTTTCACCTGATATTTTATTTTTGTAATTCATCCATGGTAAAATATGAATTCTACTTCATTCTATTTTACTGCCAAAATAATATTTAGTTGTATACTTCTATTCCAATTTAGGTATAAATCCTCTTATAAATGAAGATGTTTTCAATATGTTGCTGTTATAAAAAATGTCCCAGTGGTTATAGTTTTATATGTCTTCTTGTGAATATTTTATTTATCTATTTATTTGTTTGTTTGTTTGTTTGAGATGGAGTCTTGCTCTGTCACCCAGGCTGGAGTGCAGTGGCACAATCTCGGCTCACCGCAACCTCTACCACCCAGGTTCAAGCAATTCTCCTGCTTCAGCCTCCCGAGTAGCTGGGATTACAGGCGCCCACCACCATGCCAGGCTAATTTTTGTATTTTTAGTAGAGACGGGGTTTCAAAATCTTGGCCAGGCTGGTCTTGAACTCCTGACCTCATGATCCACCCGTCTCGGCCTCCCAAAGTGCTGGTATTGCAGGTGCGAACCACCACACCTGGCCAAACATGTTTATAAGTAGTTACCATTGGGTGAGCAGTTACAAACATTTTTACCTTAACTAGATATTGTTAAATTCTTTCCCAAAATTGTGTTGCCAATGTTCATCCCTACTGGCAGTGTCTGAGAATTTCTGTTGCTCCATGTCCTCCTCAACTTGCGGCATTGGCAGTCTTCTCTAATTCCTTTTCTGTTCTATTTCTTTATTTTTTAAAAAAAATCCTTCCTCTGTATTTCCTTGTTCTTTTTCTTTCTTCCTTTTCTTCCTTCCTTCCCTCCTTTTCCTCCTGCCTTCCCTCCTTCTTTCCATTCCTTCCTTTCTTGCTTCTCTTTCCTCCCTAGTTTTCTCCCTCTCCCCCATCCTTTATTTGTTAGACATGAAATGTTATCATATTATTATATGTGTTTATATTTCTAAGATGTAAGGAGGTGCAAATTTTCTTATGTTTATCGTCTGTATTTTTTTCTCCAAATAGACCATCAATATTTGTTTGGATTATTTCTTCAACTAGATTCATTCTTCTTAATCTGTAGAAGGTTTTAATTTTTTAAAAATTATTATAGATGATACTGGTAGATTTAATTTGCTAAAACCATAGATATAAATACCAGCTGCAATGATCTAATCATTTGCCAAGTGAGATTTATAAGCATTATAGGTATTTCCCACTCACTAAATAGAAGTAAATTCAGATATCTGTTAACTCCATTTTATTTCCTTTCCCTCTCCCATTACCCTAACTTCTAGCATGATGTGTGTTAACAGTAATGAAACTTATGTTTTACTATGTATGTTATAAAATGTAAAACAGTAAGAAAGTAGTGCATAGGAAGGTTAAATAATTTTTCTAAGGGAATAGATCTATCTAGTAAGTAAGAGAGCCAGTTTAACTTAGGTTACTGGGCTTCAGAGTGAACATGCTTATCTATTTTGGCATCTGTCTTTGAAATTCTCATGAAAAATTATTTGACAAATAAAAAAATAAGCTAACCCTAGCAAATATTGAATCATTATTATTCTAATCAATGGAATCTCCTTTTATTATTAGATTACCTGAGGAGAGAAGATGATCAAAATGGAATGGAAAGGATCAAATAAAGAAGAGAGATATTTAATCTATATATTTAATTATATATGCTTATTTATGATATTGTTCATTGTTTTATTTTACCACTTCACTATTCTGCAAAAAAAAACATAAATGCAAAATTTTTAATAATATGTTGCCAACCTATAAGACAAGTGAAATAAATGAGAAAAAACTTAAAGTATAATGGTAGAAATCTATGTTTGTAAATTTCAACAATCAATAAGAAGTAGAATTATTCAAGCAACAGAACTCCTTGTGATTACATGTTTCAAAAATAAAAAGATGATTTTGTTCCAATAAATATTCTAAATTACTACATATATTTGTCAATATATTGATGAGTTAATATTAAGATTAGTATAGATTTTAAATGTCTACATTTTTTCTCTTAACTATAAACAAAGTTCATTATCTTACGATGAATCTTTGTATTTACTTTCATTCAACACTGGAAATTCTAAAATAAAAAAGATGAGAAAATCTTATTGAAGCATTTGGACATCCATGTTGTTATTATTAACATATATTTAATTATATGTGTGTATATAAATCATATGTAATATATATCAAATTATTACGCACATTGGTTTACTTTTTCAACACTATTTTAAATTAACTACATTTTTACTGTTTCTCTTTTTTTATTGCTTTTTCCTCATTTCCTACCTCTTATTAGAATATTTTTCATTTTGTCTGAAAACATCCTTTAGTATTGCCTTTAATGAATGCCTATTTATGGGAAATTTTTTCAGGTTTTTTTTTTGTCTAAAAACACCTTGTTTTCTTGAATAATATTTTCATATTCTTGATTAGTGATTATTTTATTTTTGCATTTATGTATATCATTCCATTGAGTAGTATTGCTTGTTTTAAGATAATTTTTTAAAATAAAATTATCTCTTGTATGGTTTTTAGCATTTTTCTACCAACTGGTTTCTTTTTATATATGCTTCTTGTGATTCAAAGGACTTCTTAAGACGGTGGCTCCTAGGTTTTATCAATTATTTTTGGTTATATATACTGGTTATACTGAACTCTCAAGGCAATCAATGCAACATCATTATTACCAAGTTTAAAATAATTTGTAACTGCTAAAGATACAAAATATGTATATAACAACTATTTAAATAAGAATTTTAAGCTTCAGAATGTTACGGATGAAATAGAGGAAATTATATTTACTTTTACAAACCAAATGTTCATATTGCTTATTAATCTTAATGTAAAAAATCTGTATTGTGCCTGATAAATGAGTCAATATGTGAATTTAAAGCAGAGGATGTGTTTTTAAATATGACTCTTTAAATTACTAAGAGGTAATGCATCACTATATTAACTTAAATAACATATAGCTCTAAATATTGTACTCAAATTCAGCATCTATCAGGATATAAAAATAGTGCTTGTGTTTATATAATGACAAATAGCACTTGGCAAAACAGAAATTTCAATTAACTAATTATTCTGTCAATGATCTAAATCTATTTTACTGAATATTTGATTAAAAGGCTAAATTAGCTTTACCAATAACCTCAGGTTATTTGGTAATTGTGTTTAGATTCTGTGATAGTTTATTCTATGCCTGATTTACCAATCATAAATTATGTATAAAACTTTTATAGAGTTTTAGCTCCTTTTACTAAGATCATCTTCTTTGTGGTCTGCACATTAGTTTTGATGAGAAAATTTATAATTTAACATTCAGATTAGAGTCTTCATTCTGGAACAAGTATATTGGTTAGAAAATCACAAATCTGTATTTGAGTTTCGGTACACTTAAAATCATTAAAATAATCAACTTTAGGCAGTTAGTATATATCTCTAAGTCACTTAAGCAGAATACCATGAAATTGCATTTCTGCTACTTTGAAACACAAGTCTTTTAGAACTGATGTAAACAATATAAAAAGTAAAAAGTCTAATTAACTCATTTCTGACATTAGCTTACTCAGTATTCAGAGATATTGCTTATTCTGATGAAAGAGAACCTTTGAGTTATAAAAGAACATTCTGCTATCATAATCACAAATACAATTCCCAGGGTTGTTCCATTACAGCCAGGCAATTGGTTTTTTTGTTAGACTATGATATGAAATATGAGCGATATTTGAATACATTGGTCAAGTTCTTTTCAGTTTATACATAACCATAGATTCTTACAATTGACTGGGGCCTTACAGATTATACAATCTCTTCATTTTTCACATGAGAAAAATAAGAATACAGAAACAATAGCCATCCTGTTTTTCTTTTTTACTAATATAACACCAACTGTATTTGCATGTCAACATACTACTTTAAAATATTCATATAATCACACTACTTTGTTGATACAGATATCACATTGATAGCTGATGATATGTTAGCAGATATCTAGTGGATAGAATTCCCGGATTGTTTCCTCATAAAAAGAATAGATTCAGCTGATTTTGCCTTTAGTCTTTTTCCTTTACATTTTCCCACCTAGAGGTCACATGGCTTATTAGAAGTTGGAGTAGCTGACTTGCAACCAGGGATATAACATGCACATGCTAACGATGCTGGATTACAAAGAAATGTAATATCTACTTGATCAGTTGCAGTTTGGACTGCTTAGCTCTGGGGCCTCTTTGTTATAATAAAAATATAATCTTATTAGGGAAACCACTGCAGCTAGCTTTCTTTTTTATGCAGCTGCATTTATTTTTAACTAATATAGTCATACTAGTATAGTGGCATTGATAGAACTTGCACTTAGCACTAATTAGTGGAAACAGTATTGTATTGACTTAACTATATTGTCTATAAGCATTCATGTTTTAGTGGTCACACATTTACATACCATTGATAGTAAAAACTAAAAGGATGAAAGAAGAAATCTTTACAAAGCAAAATTTAATTATAATTATGATATAATAACATAATTATAATTGTGATATCTTATATCCTTCTTTTTTTTTTTTTGAGACAGAGTCTCATTCTGCTGCCCAGGGTGCAGTGGCTGCTCACTGCAACCTTGAAGTTCTGGGCTCAAGTGTTCCTCCAGCTTCAGTCTCCAGAGTAGCTGGGATTATACCACATCCAGCTAATTTATTTTTATTTTTTATAGACAGGGTCCTGCTATGTTGCCCAGGCTGATCTTGAACTCCTGGCTTTAAACAATCCTCCTGCTTCGGCCTCTCAAAGCACTAGGATTACAGTCATGAATCACCCCACCCAGCCTTATACATGTTTTGAAGAAAACAGAAGAGAAGAAGTTGAGTTTTAGAATAGCTTTTCTGTGAACTATTATACAAATTCTTACTCCCCTGAGTAAATAATCATTATTTTCTATCAGATGATGCTTTCCTCTTTCTTCCCATTTATCTCCTTCCCCTAGATCAAGAACGCTGAAGTCACTCCAGCCTTTTCCTGCTCCTTAACTTCTCTGATGATTTAATTATTTTTCAACCCTTTTACTTATTTCCCTCAGCATTTTTCAAATGTATGGTATCCTCTTGACCATGCATAGTCAGGTCTTCATTGCTAATAAACTAAATCATTGCAATTTTATTATCTCTTGTCTTCTTGCTTTCCATATTTTCCTGATCTAATATATTCTGCATAATTTTGCAAATCAAAAACCTTTCTGAATGCTAACTCTATGTCAACATGTCCACTTTATGTCACACTCAAAAATGCACACACACTACTGAAAATTATAATCTAATATTGGTTTGTTTTTATAAGACTTACTATTTGACCACTTCAGACATATATATCTTACTATAATAATTTTCCATTCACCATCACTGATTTATTTACCATGATTATTTTTCACCCACTTTATAATCCATCCAAAGTAGACTCTTCCTCATTCTCTGCATATGGATTTGAATTTTCTACCTCTTTTTCTAGGCTTCCTCAATTTGTCTACATAAAAGTCTCTTTCATTTCCCTATGTTCAAACATATAATACCTCCTTCATAAAGCATTTCCTCATTTTCAAATATTTTGATTAAGAATAACATTCTTTCAATAGATTGTTTTTTACAATATTAGTTTATTTTGTTTGCTCATTTTACTTATTTGTGAAACTAGTATTTTCCAACCTGTTTAAGGAGCACTCAGAAATCCATATTGCATGTAGCATTTCACAAGAAGATTTAGAAACCTGAGTAACTATCTTAAATAAATATTCTCTAAACTTCTATTTTACAAAGATATATTGGCATCAACAGTACAGGGTACTTATCAGACAATAAATAATATCTAGAATACAGCTTGGTTTATAAGCGTCTTTAACAAAGAGATGCTTCTGCTCTCTGTGTTTGAAGTTAGGTTGCTTTGGGTTTCAGGAGTCTGAGAAAAGGCTAAGGGCCTTTGTAGATATAATTTCTACAAGTAATTTGTTTAGCTCTGCATTGAAGAAAGAATCAGATGAATTCTGCCATTCACTTGTTTTCTGTTTGGGAAAATGGTGACAATGGATGATGAACACAGAGGTAGCATGATAATGGAAGATTTCCACATCTTCTGGAGTGCTGCTGTTAAGAGAGACTCTTCTTTCACATCCTTCTTTTTACCTCCAATCACATGGTACTGAATGCTCTGTATTCACTTATCTTTAGAACATGAATAAAATCATATTGAGAAAAATGTTTTCAGAAATGGAGGCAAAAATTTTCATTAGTAAAGTTTGGCAATTCTTTTCTGTGCCTCATAATGTTTTGTGCATACCGTTGCATTTCTGTGTTGTTCAGCTCTGTGATTACCATATTTCATCAACTCTCAGCTAAATTCTTTTACATTTTTCTACTTGAGTTACTAAAATATGTCCTATAATCACAATTAGAAAGAAAGTTTCTTTACTACACTACATGAGAGCTACTCTATAATGCTGTTGTCATTGATTTCACCTAATTTAACTTACCTATCAAAGATATTTACATGGGGCGGTTCCAAGATGGCCAAATAGGAACAGCTCCAGTCTACAGCTCACGGCATGAGTGACGCAGAAGACGGGTGATTTCTGCATTTCCAACTGAGGTACCAGGTTCATCTCACTGGGGCTTGTCGGACAGTGGGTGCAGGACAGTGGGTGCAGCTCAACAAGCGTGAGACAGCAGGACCAGGCATTGCCTTACCCGGGAAGCACAAGGGGTCAGGGAATTCCCTTTCCTAGCCAAGGGAAGCTGTGACAGACAGGACCTGGAAAATCGGGTCACACCCACCCTAATACTGCACTTTTCCAATGGTCTCAGCAAACGGCGCACCAGGAGGTTATATCCCGCGCCTGGCTCGGAGGGTCCCACAGCCATGGAGCCTCACTCATTGCTACCACAGCAGCATGAGATCGAACTGCAAGGCAACAGCGAGGCTGGGGAGGGGTGCCCGCCATTGGTGAGGCTTGAGTACATAAAGTGGCCAGGAAGCTTGAACTGGGTGGAGCCCACCACAGCTCAAGGAGGCCTGCCTGGCTCTGTAGACTCCACCTCTGCGGGCAGGGCATAGACGAACAAAAGGCAGCAGAAACCTCTGCAGACTTAAATGTCCCTGTCTGACAGCTTTGAAGAGAGTAGTGGTTCTCCCAGCACGCAGCTGGAGATCTGAGAACGCACAGAAGGGACCCTCCTCAGGTGGGTCCCTGACCCCCGAGTAGCCTAACTGGGAGGCCCCCCCCAGTAGGGGCAGACTGACACCTCACACGGCCGGGTACTCCTCTGAGACAAAACTTCCAGAGGAAGGATCAGGCAGCAACATTTGCTGTTCACCAATATCTGCTGTTCTGCAGCCTCTGCTGCTGATACCCAGGCAAACAGGGTCTGGAGTGGACCTCCAACAAACTCCAACAGACCTGCAGCTGAGGGTCCTGACTGTTAGAAGGAAAACTAACAAACAGAAAGGACATCCACACCAAAATCCCATCTGTATGTCACCATCATCAAAGACCACAGGTAGATGAAACAACAAAGATGGGGAAAAAACAGGGCAGAAAAGCTGAAAATTCTAAAAATCAGAGTGCCTCTCCCCCTCCAAAGGAATGCAGCTCCTCGCCAGCAACAGAACAAAGCAGGACGGAGAATGACTTTGATGAGTTGAGAGAACAAGGCTTCAGATGATCAAACTTCTCTGCGCTAAAGGAGGAAGTTTGAATCCATCACAGAGAAGCTAAAAACCTTGAAAAAATATTAGACGAATGGCTAACTAGAATAACCAGTGTAGAAAAGCTCTTAAATGACCTGATGGAGCTGAAAACCACAGCACGAGAACTACGTGACGAATGCATAAGCTTCAGTAGCCGATTCGATCAACTGGAAGAAAGGGTATCAGTGATTGAAGATCAAATGAATGAAATGAAGCGAGAAGAGAAGTTTAGAGAAAAAAGAGTAAAAACAAATGAACAAAGCCTCCAGGAAATATGGTGCTATGTGAAAAGACCAAATCTACACCTGATTGGTGTACCTGAAAGTGACGGGGAGAATGGAACCAAATTGGAAAACACTCTGCAGGATATTATCCAAGAGAACTTCCCCAACCTAGCAAGGCAAGCCAACAGTCAAATTTAGGAAATACAGAGAATGCCAAAAAGATACCCCTCAAGAAGGGCAACTCCAAGACACATAATTGTCAGATTCACCAAAGTTGAAATGAAGGAAAAAATGTTAAGGGCAGCCAGAGAGAAAGGTCAGGTTACCCGCAAATGGAAGCCAATCAGACTAACAGTGGATCCTTCTGGAGAAACTGCAAGCTAGAAGAGAGTGGGGGCCAATATTCAACATTCTTAAAGAAAAGAATTTTCAACCCAGAATTTCATATCCAGCCAAACTAAGCTTCAAAAATGAAGGAGAAATAAAAGCCTTTACAGACAAGCAAATGCTGAGAGATTTTTGTCACCACCAGGCCAGCCCTACAAGAGCTCCTGAAGGAAGCACTAAACATAGAAAGGAACAACTGGTACCAGTCACTGCAAAAACATGCCAAAAAGTAAAGACCTTCGATGCTAGGAAGAAACTGCATCAACTAACGAGCAAAATAACCAGCTAACATCATAATGAAAGGATCAAATTCACACATAACAATATTAACCTTAAATGTAAATGGGCTAAATGCTCCAACTAAAAGACACAGACTGGCAAATCGGATAAACAGTCAAGACCCATCAGTGTGCTGTATTCAGGAAACCCATCTAACGTGCAGAGACACACATAGGCTCAAAATAAAGGGATGGAGGAAGATCTACCAAGCAAATGGAAAACAAAAAAAGGCAGGGGTTGCAATCCTAGTCTCTGATAAAACAGACTTTAAACCAGCAAAGATCAAAAGAAACAAAGAAGGCCATTACATAATGGTAAAGGGATCAATTCATCAAGAAGAGCTAACTATCATAAATATATATGCACCCAATATAGGAGCACCTAGATTCATAAAGCAAGTCCTTAGAGACCTACAAAGAGACTTAGGCTCACACACAATAATAATGGGAGACTTTAACACCCCACTGTCAACACTAGACAGATCAACGAGATACAAAGTTAACAAGGATACCCAGGAATTGAACTCAGTTCTGCACCAAGCAGACCTAATAGACATCTACAGAACTCTCCAACCCAAATCAACAGAATATATATTCTTCCCAGCACCACATTGAACTTATTCCAAAATTGACCACATAGTGGGAAGTAAAGCACTCCTCAGCAAATGTAAAAGAACAGAAATTATAACAAACTGTCTCTCAGACCACAGTGCAATCAAACTAGAACTCAGGATTAAGAAACTCACTCAAAACCGCTCAACTACATGGAAACTGAAAAACCTGCTCCTGAATGACTACTGGGTACATAAAGAAATGAAGACAGAAATAAAGATGTTCTCTGAAACCAATGAGAACAAAGACACAACTTACCAGAATCTCTGGGACACATTTAAAGCAGTGTGTAGAGGGAAATTTATAGCACTAAATGCCCACAAGAGAAAGCAGGAAAGATCTAAAATCGACACCCTAACATCACAATTAAAAGAAGTAAAGAAGCAAGAGCAAACACATTCAAAAGCTAGCAGAAGGCAAGAAATAACTAAGATCAGAGCAGAACTGAAGGAGGTAGAGACATAGAAACCCTTCAAAAAATCAATGAATCCAGGAGCTGGTTTTGTGAATAGAGCAACAAAATTGATAGACCACTAGCAAGACTAATAAAGAAAAAAAGAGAGAAGAATCAAATAGACACAACGAAAAATGATAAAGGGGATATCACCACCGATCCCACAGAAATACAAACTACCATCTGAGAATATTATAAACACCTCTACACAAATAAACTAGAAAATCTAAAAGAAATGGATAAGTTCCTGGACACATACACCCTCCCAAGACTAAACCAGGAAGAAGTAGAATCCCTGAATAGACCAATAACAGGCTCTGAAATTGAGGCAATAATTAATAGCCTACCAACCAAAAAAAGTCCAGGACCAGATGGATTTACAGCCAAATTCTACCAGAGGTACAAGGAGGAGCTGGTACCATTCCAATCAATAGAAAAAGAGGGAATCCTCCCTAACTCATTTTATGAGGCCAGCATCATCCTGATACCAAAGCCTGGCAGAGACACAACAAAAAAAAGAGAATTTTAGACCAATATCCCTGATGAACATGGATGCAAAAATCCTCAATAAAATACTGGCAAACCGAATCCAGCAGCACATCAAAAAGCTTATCCACCATGACCAAGTGGGCTTCATCCCTGGGATGCAAGGCTGGATCAACATATGCAAATCAATAAATGTAATCCAGCATATAAACAGAACCAAAGACAAAAACCATGTGATTATCTCAATAGATGGAGAAAAGGCCTTTGACAAAATTCAACATCGCTTCATGCTAAAAACTCTCAATAAATTAGGTATTGATGGGACGTATCTCAAAATAATAAGAGCAATTTATGACAAAAACACAGCCAATATCATACTGAATGGGCAAAAACTGGAAGCATTCCCTTTGAAAACCGGCAAAAGACAGGGATGCCCTCTCTCACCACTCCTGTTCAACATAGTGTTGGAAGTTCTGGCCAGGGCAATCAGGCAGGAGAAAGAAATAAAGGGTATTCAATTAGGAAAAGAGGGAGTCAAATTGTCCCTGTTTGCAGATGACATGATTGTATATCTAGAAAACCCCATCATCTCAGCCCAAAATCTCCTTAAGCTGATAAGAACTTCAGCAAAGTCTCAGGATACAAAATCAATGTGCAAAAATCACAAGCATTCTTATGCACCAATAACAGACAAACAGAGAGCCAAATCATGAGTGAACTCCCATTCACAATTGCTTCAAAGAGAATAAAATACCTAGGAATCCAACTTACAAGGGATGTGAAGGACCTAGGCATGGGCAAGGACTTCATGTCTAAAACACAATACCATTCAGGACATAGGGCAAGGACTTCATGTCTAAAACACTAAAAGCAATGGCAACAAAAGCCAAAATTGACAAATGGAATCTAATTAAACTAAAGAGCTTCTGCACAGCAAAAGAAACTACCATCAGAGTGAACAGGCAACCTACAGAATGGGAGAAAATTTTTACAATCTACTCATCTGACAAAGGGCTAATATCCAGAATCTACAAAGAACACAAACAAATTTACAAGAAAAAAACAACCCTATCAAAAAGTGGGTGAAGGATATGAACAGACACTTCTCAAAAGAAGACATTTATGCAGCCAGCACACACAGGAAAAAATGCTCATCATTACTGGTCATCAGAGAAAAGCAAATGAAAACCACAATGGGATACCATCTCACACCAGTTAGAATGACTATCATTAAAAAGTCAGGAAACAACAGGTGCTGGAGAGGATGTGGAGAAATAGGAACACTTACACTGTTGGTGGGACTGTAAACTAGTTCAACCATTGTGAAAGACAGTGTGGCGATTCCTCAAGGATCTAGAACTAGAAATACCATTTGACCTAGCCATCCCATTACTGGGTATATACCCAAAGGATTATAAGTCATGCTGCTATAAAGACACATGCACATGTATGTTTATTGCGGCACTATTCACAATAGCAAAGACTTGGAACCAACCCAAATGTCCATCAATGATAGACTGGATTAAGAAAATGTGGCACATATATACCATGGAATACTATGCAGCCATAAAAAATGATGAGTTCATGTCCTTTGTAGGGACATGGATGAAGCTGGAAACCATCATTCTCAGCAAACTATCACAAGGACAAAAAACCAAACACCACATGTTCTCACTCATAGGTGGGAACTGAACAATGAGAACACCTGGAAACAGGAAGGGGAACATCACACACCAGGGCCTGTTTTGGGGTGGGGGGATGGGGGAGGGATAGCATTAGGAGACACACCTAATGTAAATGACAAGTTAGTGGGTGCAGCACACCAACATGGCACATGTATACATATGTAACAAACCAGCACGTTGTGTACATGTACCCTAGAACTTAAAGTAAAATTTAAAAAAATTAAAAAATTAAAAATAAATAAATAGAAATTAGCTTTTTTCTAAAAAAAAAAAAAAAGAAATTTACACTTATCTGATTATCACCTCACTTGAACTATTTCCATGTTTACCACCAAATGGAGTATAGTGTTAATTTAAATGTGAATTTCTACTTGTACCATAAAATGCTTTTTCAAAGATGATTAAGATGAGAAATTAATTTGTATTATATGCTTAGAACATTATTCAGTTGTTAGGAATACAACTGATAGCAAATAAATTTCCAACTCTCCTTAAATAAAATAATAAAATTTTTAGAGTTAGGAGAGTTAGGTATAACTATTTCATGAATCAAGAAGGAATGCCATTGAAGCACCAAACTGTTAAATGTCTCCAGGAGATAAAGACCTTAGAGAAATACTACTTATCATAGCCATTTATAATACTATCAGTCCTAAAAGTTTAAAAGAAGCCAAGTGAAATATTTTTTACTAATAGCAGAATAATGATGCCCTAAATTCTTACCAATCGCCAAACATAGACTCTAAATATGCAGAGATCTAGATTTGAATTTTGATTGGAATACAGGGTAAAAGGAGTATATATTTGCATGAATAAATAAATGCTGTTTTCAGGTAATTTTCTTAAAATGCATATCTTATACAGTGTTTCTTCTCTACCCTTAATCTGAATTAAATCAATGCTGAATCTTAGAATAAAGATTATTTGATATTAAACTGGATTTAATGTATTCAAGGACAGATAATCTATCTTGTTCATGTATATATGTCAAGGCCTATTATAAATTTTGGTGCCCAAAACATGAAAAACAAATGGTTTTTGGTTTCTTTTGGTTAGTTTATTTTAGAGACAATGTCTTGCTCTGTCACCCAGGCTGGAGTGCAGTGTCATGTTCATAGCTCACTGCAGCCTTGAACTCTGGACTGTAGAGTTCCTCCCACCTTAGCCTCCCAAGTAGCCGAGACTGTAGTCTCAAGCTACCATGCCCAGCCAATTTTTAAATTTTTTTGTAGAGACAGAGTCTTGCTACATTGCCCAGGCTTGTCTCGAACTCCTGGCCTCAAGAGATCCTCCTGCTTCAGCCTCCCAAGGTGTTGGCATTACAGGTGTGAGCCACCATGCCTAGCCACAAATGCTTTTTGAAAAAATATTAATGTAGGAGAAAAACATAGTTTTTTTTTTTTAATGAAAAAAGTGTTATGGACCCATCCCAACATTGTTTTTATTTGTTCTTTATTTTTTTTGGTGTTTGGAATTCCCATTAAAGCACTTGGTATGTTTATCTTCATTTCTGCTTGCTTCGTAAGGTATTTTAATTTTTTTTTTTTTTTTTTTTTTTTTGAGATGGAGTTTCACTCTTGTTGCCAAGGCTGGAGTGCAATGGTGCGATCTCGGCTTACAGCAACCTCTGCCTCCTGGGTTCAAGCCATTATCCTGCCTCAGCCTCCAGAGTAGCTGGGATTACAGGCATGCACCACCACACCTGGCTAATTTTGTACTTTTAGTGGAGATGGGGTTTCACCATGTTGGCCAGGATGGTCTCCATCTCTTGACCTCATGCTCCACCCTCCTCGGCCTCCCAAAGTGCTAGGATTACAGGCGTGAGCCACGGCACCCAGCCAGTATTTTAATTCTTAATAAGTAATTCACATTACTGTTCTATATAGTCAATTTTACTTAGAGTTAACAACACTTTTATTTATTTCAGTGTTCTTTTTTCCATCCTTCATTACTGAAAATCCAGTTAGGACACTTTCTCTTCTGCCTCCATAACTTCCTTTATTATTTCTCTTAGTGCAAGCAGGCTACCTATACATTCTCTTTTTGTTTCAATTTTAATTCATATTCAGGTTTAAATATATTTTAGGTGGATATCAAATTATAAATCAGCATTTATTTCTTTAAAGTATCTTAAATATATTACTTATTATCTACTGGTTTTCATCATTTCTATTTAAAAACAGATACCATTATTATTCCTGCTCATTTGAAGATAATGGATCTATTTTTCTCTGATTGCTTTTAACCATTTTCTATTTGTTTGAATATCAGTAATTTTACTAGAGTTTGCCTCAGTTTGATCTTTTTGTATTAATTCTTCCTGTTTTTGTAGTTTTCTTTCTTTTTATTTCAATATTAGATCTTGAACAGTGTCTTCAAATAGAATTTACTGCCTCCTTTTTTTTCCTCTTCTTCTGGGACTCCAGTTGGAATCCTATAATTCTTCATTCTGTCCCATGAATATTTTATATTCTTCCCTATATTTTATTCATTTTCACTTCATGTATTCATCTGTGTGTGTGTATATATATACGCACACACATACATACTGACTTATCTTTCATTCCATTAATATTTTATTCAGCTGTGTCTAGTAATAACTCCTCATGAGTCTCAGTTGAAATCCTGGAGTATTTTCCAGGGCTCTTCCTCTTAGTTAGGACCTAAATAACATTTTTTTTCTCTCTCTTTCAGTACTGTAAGACTGCCCTGCTATCAATTTAGCTTCTTAGTTCTCACTTTCAGCTTGCTTGCCTAGCTTCTCACACCCTGCAGATTAGACATTAAGAACCACTATGCAAGCAAAGAATCACATGGTGTCAGGTCCACCTTTTCTGTTGATGCCTTGGCTCTGAGATCTTCATATTTTAATTCCAAGCTATTGTGGTAGCCTTGAACTCTTAATTTTTGTTTCCACAGTTCTGAGCCACTTCAAAAAGCTCTGAGCCTCTCCATTTTACTTGGCTTATGGGCCCTGTGCTACTGACAAGTTGGCAAATGCCTCCAGAACAGAACTGGCAAACAGGGCTGAAGTCCTTTCATTTTGTTTTTCTTCTTTGGGGAATTTAAGGCTTTGATGTCCTGACTGCCTAAGTTGCTTTCCAATATCTTCAAACAGCAGTTTTCATTTTTATTCCAGGTTTTATGTTTTCTCATGTTGAGAAATGTCTGATATAAGCTATTCTACCATAACCAGAAAATGAAATCCCTGTAGTTTCCAATTGAGTTTTTAAAAGGTGAGTGGAAATAATCAACAATGACACTCAATTTAAGAAAAACATTTTTAACATTATGGTATATATAACTAACTCTGCAGAGCTTCAGGAAAATAAAAACATACGCTTTTGTGACACATATCGCTTTTATAATTAACAATAAGGCTTATGTTCTGCTGTACAGATAAAATCATTATAATGTGTAATGAGGAAAGGATATACCTCACTAGAATAAATCAATGTTTTTTAAAATTCCTAAATCTATTTAAAGAGTTCAATAGTTTCAGTGACCTAAGTTTATTGATAAGCTAATTGCCATCTTGATGTGATCAAGTAAGATATATTTTTTAAATGCCATCAAACACTGATATTTCCATGTAATATTCCCTCAATTATGTTATGGTCTTTGCTTTCTCATAATATTTGATTAGGTCTTTGTATTTCAGATTCACCCTTCACCACGCGATACTTAAGCTTACCTCAGCTAAAATCAGAAACACTGTGACATGCTTTGCTCATTCTGGATGAATATAGGTAAGTTTTTGCCTTTATATTTCAACCTTTAGTTTGCATTTTGCTGATAGCTTGCACTCTGCAAGATGGTACAATTTTTTTATTTATTCTGCTGAGAGGCACATTGTATGAAAATGGATAAGGTTCAAGCATCAAGTCTCGTTTTGTTATTCTAATCCTAGCAAGATCCCCCTTTAACTTCTTAGAGAAATGCCAGTTTGAGGGGTCAACATTATAAGGCTCATTTCCTTTTGGTATGGCATAGTCCAAAACAACAATTATTGCCAATTTTCTTCAGCGATGCAAATTTAGTGCTGAATATATATTTTAAATTAGTGAAAATAGAAATTACCATAATTTCTATTACTTGAGCTATGTGACCCATGTAAAATAGTTTTCTATAAAAATAATACTTATTTGATGAGCTTTTATTTATTTTGTAAGCTTATCAGCAGGGAGTTTTAAAATCTATTTAAACTTACACTAAAATAAGTATGTTAATATGGATATTAAATCATATGGTTTAAAATTCAAAATATATTAAAAGAAGTCTTGAAATTAGGGATGTTGGAAAGTTAAGGATGTGTTTGAGCCAGTCACAGTGCTTCACATCTATAATCACAGGAAAGATTGGAAGATCATTTGAAGCTAGTTGAAAACCAGCCTGGACAATATAGCAAGAGCCTATCTCAAAAAAAAAAAAATAGCCAAGTGTGGTAGTACATGTCTGTAGCCTTGGGAGGCTGAGGCAGGAGGATTCCTTGAGCCCAGGAGTTCAAGGCTGCAGTGAGCTATGATAGATGGCACCACCACACTCCAGCCTGGGCAAAAGAACAAGATCCTATCTATAAAATAATTAAAAAATAGCATTTGACTTTCATGTTTTATACACCAAGATTTATAGTAGGCCTGGGTGACAGAGAAAACCTTATCTCTAAATAAAAAGAATGAGTTTGTAGTTTGTAATATCACTTAAATGAGTAGACCTATACAAAAGGAAAAGAGGATGTGTATAATCATTTAATAAAAATATTGAAGCTATTTATTTGAAAAATATAAAAATTAGCGTAGTTATAAGTTATATAACTGGAGTAGTTATAAGTTATATAAGATGAAATATGAAAGATGCATGAGGTTTCTATGAGATTGTGAAATGCCTGTCAAAAACCTTAACTTTGACACTATTTTCTTCATTGTTCAGTCCAGAAGGGAAAAATGGATTTCCTCCTGGATACTTAGGAGAAAAATTGGTTTAAGAAAATATATCCTGGATATAATTTTGACAAATTGATTCTCTAAGAGATAAATCTTTGTTATTTAAAATACCAGCATGCCTCAACAAAGTTGAAGTAGGTCAGAATAACACCAATTTCTTGTATTTCTTAATACATAATACTTTCCAATTAATACACATTTTCACCTACAATATTTTATTCCTACGGCAATCATGTGCTATATTAAAATTGCGATTTTATAGGTCACTTTTATTGCCTAACATTACATGGGCAATAGAGAGCACAGTCTAGACCTGAATCCATATTGTTTAACTAGCTTATTTTGCACTTCATCACAATTAACACAATTAACTAAAAGCTAATTGAAGCCTGAACATCCACAGTTTGGGAACTGGACAATGAGTATGTGTGTGTGTGTGTGTGTGTGTGTGTGTGTGTGTACACACACACACATATATATACACATATATATATACACATACACATATCTATACATATGTATATATACACATATGTATTTATATGAACTTTGATGCATACGATTATAGAGTGATCATGAATAGTTTTCTTCTTTGCAGCCCCATATGACCTTCCTCTTATAATAATTCCTATATATTTTATCTTATATGGCTAATTCTGTTCTCAAGTGGAGGGCAGAGCAGGGACTACTAACCTACATGTTGATATGGAGGATCAACATGCTTCCAAGCACCTGTTTACATTTTCATTCTCTACTCCACTTCCTTTCCCATATATAAATTTATTTAGATGAAAATAAAACTATTTTATAGTAAGAGATAAGTCTTTACAATTCTGGTAGACTACAACAGCTTTGGTTGTCTTGTTTGCCATATGGAAATTATGTTCCTAGAGCACATTTTTAATTCCTGAGTCCTTTACTTAAAATCTTTATCATCTCAATTGTCTATTAAATAAGATCTATCACATTATTTAGAGGTCCTCAAAAAGCAAATAGCAATGTAACAGCAAATGGGGACTTTTTAGTCATTCCCTTCCATTTCCTCCTGTTGCTTTGACCATGCTTTTCCCTCTGTATGACACATCCAACTGCATGTTATGTCATATGTGTTCCATGACCCATCTCTCTACTCGTATCACCTTCTCTGACCTACTTTTAGATTTCTTTTAATAATACTTATCACCTAATGTGACAAATACATTTTCACATGTAACTGCCTTGGGATCATGAATAATTGTCCTTATGCATTTATTACTCTCTGCCAGTTAAGGATTTATTGGCTCTCACTTCTAAATTCAAAATTTTTGCTTGCTCTATAAACATGAATCTTTGTACTTTAAATATTTTTGCTTTACAAGCTGAAAATGATGTTGAGATTTATCAGTAGAGGGTGCTGGAGAGACATTGCAGAAGGAAAGAGTTTTGCCTTCTCATTCCAGTGTCCTCTCCTAGCAGCCTCCTACAGTATATACAGTTTCTCTCGCACCTGGCAGGTGCAGTGCTTGCAGCTTCTCCAGTTCCCATCTGCTGCAGTACATAAAAGCCAGCAGCACTCAAGGGCCAACAGCTTCTACCTCACATCCTCTTCTGGAGTGGTTTTGGAGTAGAATGTTTCCAGTGTGATACCTTCTAGGAAATAACTTTCCCCTCTATCCTAGTGGGTTGATACGGGCAAGCTCAAGATAATAGCTTCAGCAAGTTTTGCATTATCTGCCACTCATTTCTTTGCCATTAACTTAGCCATAGCTGTGTCCTCCCATATGGTCTGTATTTTCTTGGGTGCTCTATTTTAGCCATAGAAACAGTGGCTATTCTTTTATATACTCTATCAATATTCTTTAGTGTTTCTCTACTTCTTACAAGGCTATGCCTCATTACTTCAACTCCTTTGTATAGCTAATATTTCTTCACAATAAACTTTTCTTGTTCAAATTACTGGGTGGTTTCTCTGTCATGATTGGACTCAGACTGATGTGATCCCTTAACCATCAATATTCTAAGAATACTTGCTGATTAAATTGATTTTACTTAATTCATAATACAGTATAAATGATTCAACTCAAGGCTCTTCTCATAGAGTTCATTTAGGTGAAAGTGACTAAGGAAAATAAAATTACTGAATATTTTCCACTGGTGGACAGGGGTTGTAAGGGGGACAGCACATAAATAACAGAATATGTGTAACATGAGAGTCTCTCAAATTAAAATGACAAATTTAACAATGTTTACTCTGGTAGCTCTTTCAAAGATGGTAATTCTTACTTATGGTCGCGAATGGGTAATTTCTACTTATTTCTCAGGTGAATATGTACTTTTTATCCAGTTAACCATTACAATATTCCTGACCATTAAAGATATTTTCAAGGTAGGATTTTGATCAGATGAAAAGTTTTATATATATATTTGAAATTTAAAATTTAAAATCTCAAATCAAATTTAACTCTTCAGTAAAAATTTGACTTAATTTTTTACACATGCTGTTGGTGCATTATTAATTCTGGCTGAATGTGCCGTAATTCATCATGAAAGAATTACTTGGAGACATAAAAAATGCATTAAAGAGCAGCTGCTATATTGCTGAAAGCAATGCATCAGGGCACACACATGTTAGTATGAAATATAGAACTGATTAATTGTATATTCTTGTTACAGTGATTTCATAATGTTATGATAATTGCCATCAATTCAAGAGCAGACTGTGGGATTTCCTTTATGCAATAAACTTTTCAATATAAGCAAACAATAAGTTATTAACAGATATTTCATTTATTGCAGTTTGGGAAATCTCAAATTATAAGTAATATATTAAAGTTACCAATACTAGTAAAAGCCCAAGTCCACCTCTCACAATTTAGGTAAATTATGTGAAAATAATTGAAGGACCAAAGGTTTCAATATTTTAAATATCTTAATATTTGAATCATTTTACTTTTAAAATTTTATTATATCTACATAACTTTTATTACATATAATTAATTCTCATTTTGCAGATTGTACTTTCATGGTACTGTTCAAATGCTGTCTCTAATGCTAAAATAATGATGGCTATGTGAATAATGAATGTAACTGAAGGCAATTCTGTGAAATATTCTTGACCATCCTGTATTTACTGGATAATTTTTTAAGTGAAAATTTGAAGAATGAGAAAAAAACTCATGATAAAGTAAAATAGCATGAACTTTCTTATTACTCAATATTTAACAAATATGTGTCTGTTTCTTACTTTGTTCCAGGTACCATGCCAGGATTATGTGGTAATAAAAATAAAAATTGCTCCCTAATTCAAATAACTTTAAGTCAAACAGATTATGATATAGAAACATATGTTACCCATGAATTTACTGGAGATACTACTAATTAAAATTCTCAATTTGTTTAGTAAATTACCTATAGATTAATATTTTATTAGCATTTAGTTTAATTAACTATTTTAGATGCTGGCAAAATATGATTCCACTTAACTAGCCAAACTAAAATATAAGGAGAGATTCATTATCCTTATCTGATTAAAAAAAATGATGTTTATGTTAGCCAAGGTAATTAATAACTGGAAGATAGCTCACAAGTTAAATTTAAGAGCTAAGGATTATATTTAGATATTTAGTTATTCCGACATTACACCAATGGTCCTTTTACTGGGTAAAATTTACTGGGTAGTTACACTACCTCAATTCTCTTTAAATTTTCAGGCATGATTCCTGTAATTGTTTCTCTCTCTTGATGTCATATAACTCCTAGTAGAGTATGAAACAATAAAAATTTTGAGATTTTGGTTCAAAGTTTAATCATTCATTATTTTTTAGAACAGTGTTATTTTTCTTCCTTCTTTTCTTTGATTCAATAAATACTAATATTTAACCTTTTACCCATTACTCATGCCCTCTTTAACAATAATAACATCAAATTTGCACCCTGAGATGGGATGGGGTGATTCACGTGTCAAAGGAAAACTCAAAATTTTGAGCCATGGATGCCTTTACCTAGGTTTTGAAGGATGGAGCTGCCTGGAGACTAAAGCATGAGATCCAGGAAGAGTGCTGCTACAAAAGTGGAAGCACTGCAGAAAAACCACACTCGGGTAATGCTTAGTGGAACCGTATGGGTGGGGCCACCCTCAGAACTCCACACTGATGGAGCCACTTGGAAGCAACTCCATCCATTTTAGGAGGACTGAAGGCAATTGACTCCAACCTATGAAAGTGTGGCACGGGCTGAGACCAGCAACGTCATGGGTGTGGGGCTGCCTAGAGTCATGGGGACCCAATCCCTACTCCAGCATGTCCAAAAGGTGAGACACTTAGTCAAAGATTATTCTAGAGTCTTAATAGTTATTTTTTTCCCCTATTAAGTTTTAGACTTACTTGGAACCTATTATTCCTGTCAGCTTTTATGTTTCTCCCTTTTGGAATGAAAAGGTCTATCCTATGCCTATCCTACCATTGTATTTTGAAAATGTATAAATTGTTTGATTTCACAGACCCACAGCTGAAAGAAAATTTGACTCAGACTAAATTGTATTGAGTTTCACTCATATTTGATTTTGATGATATTCAGATGAGAATGGACTTTAAATTTTTGAGTTAATGCTAAAATGAGGTAATATTTCTGGGGCTACTGGGATGAAATGAATTTATTTTGCATGTGAGAATGACATGAATTTTGGGGGGAAGGAGAGGAATGCTCTGATCTAGATGTTGTGTCCATTCAAATTTATATGTAAAAGCCTAACCCCAGGGTGATGATTTAAGCAGTGGGGCTTTTGGGAGGTGATTAGGTAATAAGGACTCCATGCTCATGAATGGAATTAGTGCCCTTATAAAAGAGGCCTGAGGGAGCTTATTGACTCTTTTTGCCATGTGAGGACACAGCTGGAAGGCATCATCTTTGCAGCAAAAAGTAAGCCCTTACTAGGCACCGAATCTACTGGTACCTTATCTTGGATGCTCTAGCCTCCAGAACTCTGAGCAGTCAATTTCTGTTTAGAAATTACCCAGTCTAAGATATTTTGTTATACCAGCAAGAATGGACTGAGATAGGAGCATAATGGGGAATTAGCTTAAGATTCAGTTATTTTATAAAAGGCTCTTAAATAATCAGATAGTGGACAAAATATTTATAAATATTCATCTCTAATACCCTCAACTAAGTGTCAAATACAAATGGCTTTTTTGTAGTTAGAAAAAAATTCCAATTGAGGACTTTGTATTAACTATCAAAGTTGAGTTCAACTGCCTTTTAATTAGCAAATGTTGCATGCGATAAAATACCAAAATAACATTGCTTTTTTTCAGAGAAACCATTGTTATTTTAGTTTTATGTGCAAATGAATGTATAATTTTAAAGGATATTAAAGGATAAATTACTTTGAAGCTTTTCTTTTAAAGATTAAAATAGCATATATGGTTTAAAACAAAACAAAAATATTCCAGTTATGAATTTGACAACCAGGTAAAAATCTAAATTAATAATATCAGGGTGAGTGCAGTGGCTCATGCCTGTAATTCCAGCAATTTGGGAGGCTGAGCCGGGTGAATCATCTCAGGTCAGGGGCTCGAGACCGGCCTGGCCAACATGGCAAAACCCAGTCTCTACTAAAAAAAAAAAAATAGAAAAATTGGCCAGGCATGGTGGCAAGTGCCTGCAGTCCCAGCTATTCAGGAGTCTGAGGCAGGAGAATCCCTTGAACCCAGGAGGTGGGGGTTGCAGTGAGCTGAGATCGCGCCACTGCACTCCTGCCTGGGTGACAGAGTGAGACTCCATCTCAAAAATATATACATAAATAAATAAAAATAGAATAAGTAACATCAGAGAAAAAAATTATTGTGCTATTTGCATTTCATGTATATTTGGAAGCAGTAAAATAATTCTGAGGGACAGTCAAACATTAGCAGGTTCTTTATAAGAATATAGATCTTTCTAAATCAAACTCATAATTTTGAACTTATGAAAAAATGTAAAAAAATTAATATTTTAATACAATTGTTTACCTTTTATATTTTTGGTCTTCAGAGCATGATATATATTATATATGTGTTGATATATAATATATATGATATATATGACATATTATATATGTATACTTGAGGTAAAAAAACAAAACTAGCAACTGACTTTTTTTTTTCTTTGAGATGGAGTTTCAAAAAAGGTGATTCTCCTGCCTCAGCCTCCTGAGTAGCTGGGATTACAGGCACCTGCCACTATGCCTGGCTAATTTTTCTTTTTTTGTAGTTTTACTATAGACTGTTTTTCGCCATGTTGGCCAGGCTGGACTTGAACCCCTGACCTCAGGTGATCTGCTCACCTTGGCCTCCCAAACTGCTGGGACTACAGGCGTGAGCCACCGTGCCCAGGTGCAACTGACTTTTTATATTATCTTATTATTAGAGAGTTCTTTTTACAGGAGCTCTAAACAAATACTCAAAAACAGACTTGAAATAGTTTAATGAGAAGAAATAATTAATTGGGTCAAAATTTCTTTGTTTAATTAGTCTATATCTATGTTAATGTTCTTTCTTTAATCACATGTTTTTATGTTTTTTTTTTTTTGCAGTAAAACCAGTAGAAAATAAGACTGTTTTTGTCAAATTGGTGTAATTTATTTTATTTTATTATTATTATACTGGAGAGGATGTGGAGAAATAGGAACACTTTTACACTGTTGGTTGGACTGTAAACTAGTTCAACCATTGTGGAAGTTAGTGTGGAGATTCCTCAAGGATCTAGAACTAGAAATACCATTTGACCCAGCCATCCCATTACTGGGTATATACCCAAAGGATTATAAATCATGCTGCTATAAAGACACATGCACATGTATGTTTATTGCAGCACTATTCACAATAGCAAAGACTTGGAACCAACCCAAATGTCCAACAATGATAGACTGGATTAAGAAAATTGGTGTAATTTTTAAAAACTTTCAAATCATGAGTTGGATATGCATTACACACAAAAATAAAAATAATATATCTCAAAAATATATTTTTTCAAATCCTAAAGTCATGTGTGAAAGCGCTATGTAAACGGAACAAAAATGTATATATGCTGAATTATTGCATGCTAAAAGACCCTGGTATACTCTTGTTTTGTTAAAACGTATGTATTTCTGGGTCTATGTGGCCAAAAGAGCAAAACAACTTTACTTTATCCACTCTAATTCATAGATATTATTGATGAAATATTAACTACACCATTTAAACATTTTTTTAAAAAGATTTTAAATGCCAAAAGTAAAAAGATAAATGCCAAAAGTAAAAAGATAAATACCAAAAAAAAGCAAGGTAGCAAAAAGCTTAATCCACTTGGAGTCTGGGACTTATAGAAGAAGCACATATGAGGTTGGGGTGTGGTAGGGAAAAGAGACTCCCTGCATAATCTGTAGAATCCAGGAAAACACCAGTGCCCACACATTACCTTAGCAGAATTACCTTTGCTCATCAACTTGAGAAAAAGCCATAAGTGGTTCACTTTGAATGTACAGAAGCCTAAAGTAAATGCACTCACAATTAGGATTTGATCTGCCTCATTTGTGGTTGCAAGATTAAGACTGCTTACCTGCAGAGGATAAGGTCCTGGAACAAATGGATAGCATAGTACTTCCTACAGCAGATCGGAAACTATTCCTTTAGTAAACAGCATATGACGAGAGACCGCCAGGAAACTTCCCTTCAGTATTTGAGAGGTTCAGCAAGCAGAAAATCTAAGGAAACAGAGATTAAAGAATTATATGGACAATAGTTTGTAATAACCAAGTGTAAAATATCAGTTTTCTGTACAGGGAGAAATTAAAATGGATGATATGGAAATATTGGAATTTTAAGATATAATCATTGAAGAAAAAAATTTAGAACTTTCAACAGGAGTGCTAAAGAGTAGACTTAATCTTGCTCAGGAAAAATTAATGAATTGAAACCAGAAGAAAATGAAAGAGCTAGCACTGGAGATCCTAAGACCAAACCTATTTGGTTTGAATACTTTCCTTCTCTTTTATCATCAGATTCTCCATCTATAAAATGAAAATTATAATAAATTTTGCATTTTTGAGTTGATGTGAATGCAACTTTGTAAAATGTGAAGAGCAGTATCTGGTACTGAGTAGGTACTCGATAAATTCCCAATTATCCATTACATTACTGTAATCTCATAGGAGGCATAATAATGAGAAACAGACTGAAAAATAAAAGCAGTTGAGACATGGGAGATCGAATGCAAGTTTTCAACATATACCTGGTAGGAATTACAGAAGGATAAAAGAGGAAAGAAAGAAGACATGACTGAGAGATTTTCGAAAATTGATTTGTTTAGGATTAAAACCAATTAAAATTGATTTTTGAGGATATATAATAATATATATAATAATACATATATAATAACAAATTGTTTATTGTGTGTCAAGCACACAGAGTAAATAATGTCTTGGGCATCTGCTAGTGGAATTAAGTCAAGGGGTTGTCGAAGTAAATATTGTGTGTGTGGAAGTAGGTTGATTCATTAATTGTGATTGATTTTCTTGCTTTGGGTAAACAATTTGGAGTGGATTTTGAATTTCTAATCTGAACCTTTCACACTTTTTTAATAAAAGGAAGTTTGGCAAAAAAAAAGCCCCAGTGTCTAACCTCAAGTGTTCAAATCATGATTATAATGCTTTATAATTCTGAGATATTGTAAAAGATATTTAAGCTCACTCTGCCTAAGATTTTTCATGTCACCAAAATTTTCATTAAGGCAGTATTGATAATTTGGATATTACACATGTACAGATTTTAGAATAGGGTCCTATTCATAGTAAGTGCTCAATAAATTAAATATAACAGTCATAAATATAATGGCTAATTTGAGGAATATTTTAACAAATTTTATATTTTTCTTGTGATAATATAATCTACACATAAGTTAATATATACAGTAAGTTCTCACTTAACATCATTGGAAGGTTCTTGGAAACAGCAACTTTAACAAAAACAGCATGCAGCAGGCCCTTGAATATAGTCATTTCATTCATTATTTCATTATAATGTTAAAAGAAAAACAATTGGTTTTATTGTATGTCCTTCCACTTAAAGTCAGTTTCCAAGAAACTATTAACAATGTTAAGTGAGAACCTACTGTGTGTGTATATGTGTGTGTGTAAAACTCATGAGGCAAACAACATAAAGTTTGTCCGATAAATTGAAAATTATTGTATAAGTAGAATTAAAGTATAAGTAGAAAATATTTCTACTTTTTTCTAACACTTGCTATGGACCTTGAAATCTCCTTTCCCACTGTGTAACTGATTACTGTAACTGCTTCTAATTTGAGCCCATGAATTTCAATCGCTTTAAATGTCTTCACATATATTCAAAGTTTTTCTCCTTCCCAAATTGAGTCTAGCTTTGCAGTCCTTTCCACCAGGTTGGGTGGGGTAGACTCAAGATCTACTCTTTCCTCTGGATCTCTTCTTTTACCTATTTCTCTACTTGAAAATATACAGGGGAAGAAAAGGTAAAAATAGCAACTCCACACTAGCCATACAGAGAGGTCGTTGTCCCTATCATGTGGCATGACACCAGTTCCCCAGCTAATGAGAACTGGTTTTTGTTTACCTCTCTATGGTAATGCTGGGCCTTTTAGGAGAAAGATGTGTGATTGTACAAAGGGTACTATAAGATTTGCACAGATCTACCTTAAGCTATTCTTTCTGTCTCTACCACTCACCTACTAAAATTTTGACAAGTTTTTCTTTTTAATTTTAAATGCTTAATGCAAATGAGTCATCGAAGTAGTGACTGCTTAGTGTAATTATGCTTGACATTTATTGAGCCCTTACTATGGTGGTCTACTCCACATTTTGTTGTCACTTGGGCCCTTTGCTAAGGAGGCACCTTACTTCAAAATAGTGATAAGTCAACTTAAGCTTCAGACAATAAATAAGGTGTTCCTGTAATTAATGGAAACCTCATGTATTCTTATCCTGATAAATAGTGAGACATAGTCTACCTCTTGGTATCCTTGCTTTAGGCTAAACTATCTTCTGGCTTTTTCTTCTATTCTCTTTTCTTTAAGACAGGGTCTCGCTCTGTCATCCAAGCTGGAGTGCAGTGGTGCAATCTCAGCTCACCGCAATGTCTGCCTCCCAGGCTCAAGTGATCCTCCCACCCAGCCTCCAGAGTATCTGGGACCACAGGCGCCTGCCAACATGCCTGGCTAATTTTTGAATTTTTTGTAGAGGCGGGGTTTTGTAATGTTGCCCAGGCTGGTCTTGAACTCTTAAGCTCAATCGATCCTGCTTCAGCCTCCCAAAGTGCTGGGATTACAGGTGTGAGCCACCATGCCTGGTCTTCTGGCTTCTTCTCTAATCTCTGGTGACCTCATACTACTTTTTCAGGTGCACTAATGTTAGATGTTTCATTTCCCTAGTTTGTTCCATTTTGCACAGTCACAATTTCATCGTATTGACATTGAGCATATCACTTACAATTTCTGTTCCTGTTTATTTACATGTAGTACACAGATCAGGACACTTAATTCATGAAAGGTTTAACTGAGAAAGTGCTGTAAATCACAGTGAATATATGAAGAACCATTAATCCAAACCTCTCTCTCATACACATCACACACACACACACACAGACACACACACACACACACTGTTTTAGAACCTACTCTATATGTAAGGTCAAATGCTGTATAATATAAGCATAGAGCCATCATATCAATATTGGTAAAGTTAAAAAGCAGAAGGGGAATAATATTTTGACCTCACTAATTTGTTTTCCCCTTTTGCTGACCCAGCTTTCTACATTCCACAGGGACAGGAAGGCAAATATATCTACAGAAGGATGAGGATATAATTGTATTATTTTTCCCTTGTTGCTACAATAAATTATCACACATTTAGAAGCTTAAGACAACACAGATTCATTACCTCACAGTTTCTGGAAGGGTAGACCTGACTTGGATCTCACAGGACTAAAATCAAGGTGTTGGTATGGCTGCATTTCTTACTAGAGGCTCCAGATATAATCTAATTTCAGACCTAGGCAGAATTCAGTTCCATGTGGTTGTAGAATTGAAGCCTCCATTTCTCTGTTGGCTGTGAATCTTGCTCCTAAGGTATCCACAGTCCTTCTGTGTTTATCATATGGTCTGTAGCCTCCTTCCAATAATAGTGGGTCGCCTCTGTTTCAGGATTGAAACATCTTTCAGTTCGGCCACATTTCTCTGACTTGTTCTCGTGCCTTTCGCTTCGGCTTTTAAGGGCTCATGTGATTACATTGGGCCCACCTGGATAACTCAGACTAATCTCCCTATTTTAAGGTCAGCTGATAAGCAACCTTACTTTCAAAGTTCAAAGAGCAGTACATTGTGCTCTTTCAGGTATACAGTTACAAGTGTCCTCCCAAACTTGAACGCTTTTTTGTATGAGATGGAAGAATTTGCATGCCTTTTTCCTCCTTGGTACCTCTCAGCTTGAAAACAACAACGACAACAACAACAACAAAAAACAGCTGGAAGTTCTCCAACTTGGAATGTAAGTAGAGTTCTAGAGTTCTCTAGGCCTCCAAATTATTAGATAAATTATTTACGCCAATTCTGAGGAAGCAGAAAAATCTCACTAAACATTTCTGTTTATTCTGATACTGCTGGTAGGAAGAAAACAATGATTGTTTCACAGATGAGAACACTCAAGCAAAACAAGATCGGCACAGCACATGGTATTCTAATCAGGCAAAACACCTAGTACACGTTGAATATTCCTTATCTGAAATGCTTGGGACCAAAAGTATTTTGGATTTCAGATTTTTTTAAAATTTATTTTGGAATATTTGCATTATATACTTCTAGTTCAGCATCCCTAATCCAAAAATACAAAAATCTGAAATGTTGTAATCAGCATTTCTTTGAGCATCATCTTGGTGCTTGAAAACTTTCAAATTTTGGAGCATTTTGTATCTCAGATTTTTAGATTTTTGGATTAGGGATACTCAACCTATATATCACCTTTCATTTCTTCAGTACTATAATGTAAATGAGGTTAGGAACATTTTTGATTTTGCTCAATGTTTTGTTTAAGTGCCTTCATATTTCTAGATGGGGAGTAAGCATTCAACAAACTGCATTCACCACTCTAAGTGGTGGGCATTTTATTTGGAATTTTTCGGCTATGCCTGTTAGCATAGATGAGCCTATTTATCTCATGGCCAAAACCTAGATCTGCAAAGACTTTTATATATCAATTAATATGGCCCTACTTTAGGCAGGTAGGTATTATTATCATTCCACTCTACCAGGAAGAGGACTGAGGCCCAAAGTGAGAGGATGATGATCCTGCTAGAAAAATACAGATGGAAGAACGTAGCCAAAAGTTTCTGACTCCCAGTGCAGTGCTTTCTTTATTTCACAATTTTGCTCAAGTATAACAAGCTGAAATTGTTTCTTTTCTTCTCTTTGCACACCAGAGAATTTAATCAAAAAGGCAGACAAAAAATTAAATCAAGTTGTTGCCACCAGGATACAGGCTACCTGCCCTTTGCTGAGAAAGACGAATACTTGGTATTGAACATCATCTTACTCCATAAAGAAGGTCCCACCAGGCCCTATCTACAAAATGTCAAGAGAATTTCCTCCCGAAACCCTGTGGTAAGTGGATAGCCAGCCAATACAAATTAAAAACAGAGCGAGGTAGCAGTGTTGTTCTTATAATGCTATATACCTTGAGCTAGAATAAAGATGAAATCCATAAAACCCAGGATAGGTGCTGGGTCCATTTTGGTTAAAAGAAGAAAGCTGTAAAGCTTTTACTCTTGAATGAGAAAAAAAGGGGGAAAAACAAAAGCTTTCTGGGAGTCTGTTTTTCAATATGGAAGATAAAATTTGGCCAGTTCTGAAAGACAATCTGTTCACTTACTAACTGCATTTAAGCTTCCCAGCAGCCCACAGGAGCCTTTCCAATTTCTCAGAGAAAGACTCGGTGTTCAGGCTGTGAGGTGTATACCAATCAGTAGTGGGACGTGGGTCGCAGCTTCCCTTTAGGTGGGTTGGCTCTTTGCTGAAGATGGGAAGAGTTGGAAGGCAGCCAAAGTGGAGAAACAAACAGAAGTGGTGTCAGTGGATTTTTGTTGTTATAAATGCGAAGTAATTCGACATATTAAAAGTAATATAAAATTACACAAGAATACTTAAATTTGGGGTTTGAAATTAGATTGTCTTTAAATCTGACTGTGAAGAGTATCTTTTTCTCAAAGCCAAGTTTCTATCAGAAATTTACTGCAAAAGATGATGTCATTATATGGTTAAATTAAAAAATGAAGAAAAACAATCTAGCTTCAATCTATGTATTTTGAAACAAGAACAATTTAGTATTCCATGTTTGCCAAGAGAGTCATGTAATATCTCTACTCTATTTTGTCATGTAAGCCATGCATTTAACAATGTATGCTTTAAGAGACAAAAAATTCCTATCCGTGTTTATGAATCTAAAGTATGTTCAGGTACAGAGATTTTATTTGGTTCAGGGTGATCAATAAGGTGCATTCATATAATTTCAAATTAACCCTCATCGTGGGCTGATTTTTATAAGTAATAATGCTAGTTTATTTTCTATCTCTACAGAATATAACCATGTAAACATCTATTCTTATATTGAAAATTTACTATATTGTAACTTAAGAAAAACTGTATACATTATTTTCTTTCATTAATCAAATAAATTCCTGTATAGAAAACAAACAACATATCCTCAATATCTCTCCATTTCAGAATACAAAGAACTTCCTCGTTCTTCCTTACAACTGCATTTTATCTCATTGTGAGTATAAAATCATAGTTAATTTAACTCTTCCCTCCCTCATTAATGATTTCTGTGCTAGTTCTGATATGCTACTATGACAAAAATGCTGCAATGCTATCGATGTACACGTCATTTCATTTATATCATGTCATATATATGCAGATACATCTATAGGATAGATTTCATGTGTGAGACTTTTAGAAATAATAATAAATACATTTTAAATTCTGATAGATATTGCCAATTGTGTTTTAAAATTCATTGCTATTATACCATTTCCACCAACCGATGCTTGTGCATGCCTATGGGAAAAATACTGTCAACATCGAATAGAATGTTTCTTTACATTTGCTTTCCAGGTGAGAATATTAGTCTCTATTTTCCTCCTTTTTGCCCTTAGCAAAGAATATGGGAAGAAAGGTTCAGGAAAAGCTGCCATCATAATCTAATTTTATTTTGAGAACTGGTAACTGAATTAGTTAACTGAGTAGTTTGGTAACTGAGTTAAAGTTTAAATAACAAGGACAGCTTTATAATCAATTAAAATAAAAGATAATTTTGACAGCTCAAATGTGAGAAAATGATCACACAGCTAAAGAAACTAGTAAGTACAAAAGTAAATTCCTGGAAAAGTTGATTTCAGGGGAATATGGATGAAAAGCAAACCCACAAAACATTGGAGTTGTTTTTTGAGTATTCTTTGTGGATTAGACAACTATCTTTGCTGCTTTTCTCCCTCCTTTTCTGCTTTCCTGTCTTCCTTTCCTTTTATTCTCCCCTCTCCCCACCTCCTCCCTCCCTCCCTTCTTCCTTCCTTCCTTTTCTTTTCTTCCTTTTCTTCCTTCACTTCTTAACTTTTACCTTCCTGCCTCCCTTTTATACCTATGGAAAATTAAGAATTGAAATGGCTTAATATGAAATTGCAAGCATATGCCTAATTTCCAAATTAATGACTACATTAGTGCTAGTCAGATTTAACTTGTATAAAATGTTTGGGCTCTAGTATAATCTGAGCTATAATTTTTTTATGAATCAAAAGCATTTAGCATAAAATCGTTTTCTTCTTCGGTAGTTACTCAGTGCCAGAAAATATAATGCAAACATGAAAATGACTCAAATTATTTTTTCAAAGACTTCTCTCTATATCTCAGATGCCAGAAACAGAAAGAAGTACTTATAATATAATAAGATATATTAGAATTGAGGTACTAATAATCTATAGTGGGAAGGCAGGTAAGAAAACAGTTCAGGGTGAAGAATTATGATTAGATGAGTGAGGTCAAAACACAGAGAGGAGGCAATGCATGAGCTGGCTTTTCAAAGATAAACTCAATATTTTGTATGTAAAAAAGATAAGGAAGACCTTTTCTGGGGATCAGTAGCCATCACAGATGTGAATTTTAGTAATATGACATTGAAGTACTTTTTAATATGGACTGGATGGCAAAAAGAATTTCAATAAAAATGTATCAGGTGATGAAAACTTGACAGAGGGGAAGTATGAGTAAGGAAAAATAATCAGGTGGCAGTAGAGAAAGAAAAAAAAAAAACAGGTTTGTGAAGGAGGAGGATTCTCCAGGCAGGGGGTCAGCTTGTCAGATTGGTAAGGAGGCATCAGTAAATGGAGAGAGTTCAGCAAATTAGGTAAGTTAGAAAAAAAGATAAATCAGAAAAAATGATTCCTTTATGTTGGAGCCAACAATAAAACTGAAATAAGTGAATGTCTCTCTTGAAGCTTCCCTTTTTTCTTTTAACCACATTAATCCATCCTCCTGCTGTGATCATTTCAGTACTGTTGTTCAGACAAAAAAAAAAAAAAAAAAATCCCATCATTTTGAAGCCTGAAGCCATTTAGATTGGAGTAGAAGCTTAGTCTTCATACCAAAATTTCTCTCTAAACAAATATTTAATTCACAATATTAGCATGAAAGAATTTTATTACAGTGGCTAAGTTAGTGCCATAATTTAATGGGACACATTAACTGAGACAAGATATGTTAGGACATCAGATTTACTCTGTTTTCAATTAACTCAACAATTTATCTTTGATGATTTCATTTAATCTCTCATTCAACAAATAATGTTTGAGTGTCAATTAAGTGCCAGGGAATCTTTTAGGAACAGTGAATGCATTGCTTTCCTTACAGAGCTTTCTTCCCAGTGGTGATAAAAAGATAAACAAATGGGTATGAATTATGTTGAATAATGATAAGAGCTAAGAAAAGGGAGTGTTAAATAAGAGAATCACAGTTGTATGCAGGATTTTCCAGAGGATTGACTGAGAAGTTAACATTTGAACAAAGAAATGAAGCTGGTGAATCAGCAAGCCGTGTGATGACTGGAGAAGAGCACTCCACACAGAGAGAAGAACAAATGCCCTAGTGTGCTCTAGCAGACTGTCTAGTATACTCTACAAATGGTCAGGATTCCAAGTGACTAAAGCTGAGTGAGCACAAAACAGTACAGAGAGTGCCACACAGGAATAACAGGGTCCACTTTACATAGGGCCTTGGAAATCATTACGTAGAACTTGATATTTGTTCTGATTTAGATGAGAAGCCACTGAAATGAAAGGAGAAGCAACATAACCAACCTTACCTTTGAACAGGGTCACTCTGGCTACTGTTGAGAATATACTGAATGTACATAAACAAGAAGCAGGAAAACCATTAGGGAGACTATTAACAAATCCAACTGTGAGTGAGGTAGCTTGGAATGGAGATGCAGCAATGATCATAGTAATAGCGTCAGAAAGGAGTAAGCTGATTCTGCATAAATGTAAACAGACTCTGAATAAATGTTGATGATAAAACTGACAGAATTTGTTAATGAATTGTATGTAGAATGTTAAAAAACAGCAAAGCGTCAATGGAAGCTACACATTTTAAGGCCTGAGCAATGGAAAGAATAGAGTTTCCATTTAACAATATTGCAGACACTTTTGGGAGATCAGTTTGAGAAGGAATAGTATAAGCTCAACCTCTAAGTGTTAAGCTTAAGATGTCTATTAAACCTCAAGTTTAGATGTCCAGTAAATCATTGAATACATGAGTTTGTAGTTTAGGGGAGAAGTCCAGGCTGGAGATTTAGATTTGGAATTAATCAGCAATTATTTATTTGTTACCAATTATGTCCTTTGAATGTAACAGACATTTTAGAAAGACAGATACGGTTTTGCCTTCAAAGACTTAGAGTGAAACTTCAAAAATGTAATGTATACTAGTAAAATAGCAAGAAAGCAATTGTACAGATCAGTGCTAAAGCATCTTTATCTCAGGGAGAGAGATGGTTGTAGCTGAAAAGAGTTACATAAAAGAGATCAATCTTCAGAAGCCAGAAACATTTTCATCAGAAATATTGAGGAAATAGATGTTTTAGAAAGAGAGGCTTGAGAAGGGTTTGAAAATGAAATGGAGTTTCACTTCCTTTGACCTGCCTGATCTCCCTTCATCATTTTTTCCACTCACCTCCATCCTTACATTTGTAAAAGTTTTCTTTTAAAAATATGATCCATAAATATATATATTTCTATTATGTACCCGTAAAAATTAAAAATAAAAAACTCATAATCTTCGACTTTAATTTTCTGTGTACTACTGATAGAGACAGGAGACAGCCAAGGGTCCCTGCTGAAACCCCACCTTCAAGCCTAAAACAGCCTGAAGGCTAAAAGAGAAGACTGCTGGTGCTGGATGAAACCCATGACCCAGATGGAGAAATGCTCCTGTTTGCCCACCCTTTCCCAAATGATTCTTTCTGAATAATGCCCACATGCACACTACAAGAACAGAGTGGAGCCACCAAGAATTTGTGCCTTGTGCAGTGGGGAGGAGCCTGGCCTCTCTTCAGCTTGTGTGTGTGGCGGCCTGGTATTCAATCTGTGAAGTGGGAGCCCGTTGGCAGGATCCCCTCTTGCTTTGCTGAGAGTTTTTTGTTTTTTTTGTTTTTTTGTTTTTTTCCTTTTCGCCCAATAAATTTCACTCTCCTCACCCTTCATTCTGTCCCTATGCCTAATGTTTCCTGGTTCTGACACAAGAACCCGGATTTAGCTGAACTAAGGAGCAAAAATCCTGCATCACTACAAACCACACTATTTCTGTGATACACAGCACCCTTCACTTATTGGGTGCAGTGTCATCACGGCCTGTGTTTCTCATTCTGAAATGCCTGCCTCTTTCACAAGAGCCAGGTGGTTTGCCCTGAGCTCCGTACCATCCATTTGCATGATTCTTTTGTTTTTCTTTCCTTTCCTCTATGACTGCTCTACCTGACATTAATTTATGAAACTCATCTTATCTTGCAATGTTCTGCTTCAATGTCCTCAAGTAAGATTTTAGGACTCACCGAACATCCCTCAAAGACTAAGACTACATGCTTCTCACAGCCTGGGGAAATAAAATACTCCTTTTTCCTTTTGTATTTAACAATTTGTTTATGTGTGTGTTCTAGTGGATAACACTTTGCAATGGTTATTTACTAGTTCATTTTTCTGCTCTACTATATGTTGAACTCCTCGAGGCAGTTACTCCATCCTGTTGATCTCCCCGTTGGTTGAGGCTATCAAAGTTACTAATACATAATAAATCCTCAATAATTTTTTTAAAAATCACAATTAAATTTAAAGGAAAAATGTATTTCTTTAAAATTATGTTTGCTTTAATATTATGACCCTTAGCTAAGTGCCATCTAGATTTTAATTCCTCAGAGAAGAAATGCTATTATTTTACTTATTTATATTACATCAGGATAACTTGCCAAACTCACATTTTTAGTTCTAATTCATCATTTCTTATATTGATAATTATATATATAATTATTTTGATTTTACAGATGAGGAAAAGAAGTATATGTATCTTTAAATCTTTATGCCTCTGTTTTTTGAATTTTATTGATTAACTAGAATTTCTGGTAACATGTTGAAAATAGAAAAGATAGTTGCCAGACTTGTTTAATTCCCCCCTCCTTTATAAGCATGCTTCCAAGACTTCATCATTACATATCTTGCAGTGGTTGAGAGTATAAACATGAAAATCAGAGTACTCAAGATTGTATCCTAACTGCCTCAGTTACCAATGGCGCAATCCTATAATAATTTAACTTAATCTCACAATGCCTTCATTTCCTCATCTGTAAAATCAATATAATAATCAGATTAAGTGATATAATATATGTAGAGTACTTAAAACAGTGTCTAGATTATAATGCCTTCAATAAACATTAATTATTGTCATTTTTTTTTGTTTCACTCTGCTGAAGTTCACATTAACAAGTCTAATAGTTCTATGTGCTCAACTTGCCCAACTATTTAACTGCTTGTTTCTTCATCGGCCCTTAAATAATACATTACCTTTTATTTATTTTTTATTCTTTCTATCTCAAAGGCAACTTTTAAAAAATCCATCTATGGCAACTTCTCTAATCAATATGTAAATTTTAAAGAATTTACTATATAAAGCTAACCTATTTTCTCTCTTCCTTCTGTAATATTATGGTGGTTTAATTAACCCATTTTCATGGCTATAAATACAGTCTACTGGATGATAGTGTGCTTGTATTTGTATTTTCAGGTCCAGATCTCTCCTGAGTTCAAGACTTAGGCACCAATTACCTATTTGACATCTTCATTATGTTTAATAAGCATCTAAAGTATCGAATCTTCAAAACAGAACACCTGATAACTGTTCCTATGAAAATAACTTTTTCCTACTCTCACACCCATCTCAATAGTACCAAGTCTGTTTTTCCATTTGTTCAGATCAAAGCAAATTGGAGTCATCTTCTTTTTGCACTGCAATATCTGATACTTGAACAAATTATTTTGACCCTCCTTTCAGAAATATATCCAGAATTTGACCACTTCTTATTCACTCCAAGTCTATTACACTATACCTACCACTTATCAGCTACTGAATTCTTTAATAATGTGCATTTGGTCACTTTGTCTCCACAATTGTTTCTCTACAGTCTCTAACCCACATGGCAGTCAACATGTTTCTTTTTTAGTTTGTTTGTGTTTCTTGAGCTTAATGAGAAAGCAGTCAATGTATTTCTTTAAGTATGTAAGTCAGATGATCTCATTTATTTGCCACTAATCCTGAATGCCTCCTTTCCCACTAAGAATACAATGCAGAAATTTCCCTGTGGTGTACAAAGCCTTACACAATTAGCTATCACACTGAGCTTGTCAACTCGGACTGTCTTGTAACATGTAAAACATTTTAATCACATCAGTCTCCTTATGACTCTTGGAGCTGACAAAGTTAGCTCCTATTTTTCACAAGTTTTACACGTTTCTATTTCCTTTGCCTGGGATGCCCTTCCTCAAAATCTTCATAAAGCTAACTTCTGATCATCTACATTCTTTCTCAAACATCAATTTTTTAGAGATTGTTTCTTATCACCATATCTAAAACATCCTAGTCCAGTCTACACTATTACCCTGTTTCATTTTCTTCGTGGAATTTATATTACCTGAACTATAT
This sequence comes from Pan paniscus, assembly GCF_029289425.2. NCBI lineage: Eukaryota > Metazoa > Chordata > Mammalia > Primates > Hominidae > Pan > Pan paniscus. The sequence continues at coordinate 81,993,422 of NC_073259.2, forward strand.
AATTCAGATAATATAAGCATGTCTCCCACCATCCATCATCCATTTACTTCATTTGATTCCAGTATACATGTATAACAGTATCTGAATTGTTAACTTATATGCTTGAGGGAAATAATCATTAACTAGACTATAGTTTTTATGCACAGTTCGTTTTGCCTTTAGTTTTACAGACAGATTTATCTCCAAAGCTACGTTTGCACCTTTTCCTTCACTCTCTTCAGTGATATCGCTTCATACATTTGTAATAGAGTTAGACTCTTTTCATTGTCATCATTCTTTCCTAGCTGGAATTTCAAACAGCTCCTAAATGATACACACACACACACACACACATACACACAGAGACACATGTATACACACGTATATTAACTAGGCTACAGTTAAAATTTGCTCTTTGTAAAGTTCTACAGGTTTTAAAAAGCAAAATGTTATATATATTTTATAACAGTGTCATACAGTATTTTCACCTAAAAACCACCTGGTAACCCGCTCAACTTCCCTCAATCCCAAGACCCTGGAAACTACTTAGATGTTTCATATCTCTATAGTTTTGCCTTTTCTTGAACATCATATAATTGGGATCACACAGTCTATAGCCTATTCATACCAGGTTCTTTTACTTAGCAATATGCATTTAATGTTCATTCATGTCCTTTTTATGGCTTGATAGCTAATTTTTATTGCTAAATAATATTCCATTGAATGAATATAATAGTTTATCCATTCAAGTATTAAAAACATATTTCATGCTCCCAGCTTTTAGCAATTATGAATAACATTGCAAAAAACATATTCATGTGCAGATTTTTGTATAGACATAAGTTTTCAACTTTGGGTAAATACCAAGGAACACAACTGATTGCTAGATCATATAGTAATACTGTATTTAGCTTCACAAATATCTTATAAATAAGCCAAAGATGGCCTTTGTATATTGGCCCCTAAGTTGTTTATGTCTTCATTGCCCAATGAGACCCATTCACTCACAAGCCCATCAGCTAACCTCAACCTAAACAGCCAAATTTTTAGTCATTAGAGCTTGCTTGCTTTGCATACTACATGCAAATAGATGTAGCATCTATTGTCTGTTGATAACACAGGGCTTGTATTATAAGATCCCATGCAACTACCACCCTTCAGAATTTCTAATCTAGATATAGCTGGCTGTGTGACTTAGAGACAACACCTAGACACATAAGTTCCCTTTCAAATCCCTCTTTCTCCCTTAAAAGTTTTCTTGTTCTGCTCACTACTGCATGGAAGCCCCCTTCCATGCAACCTGTTCCATTCAATAAATCTTGTCATCTGTTATTGTGTGTTACATGTCTTCTTCCTTGTGCAGTCCCCCCAAATCCCTTGAACATTCTACAGTAAGAAACAACCACACTGTCTTCTAAAGTGAATATACCATTTGCATTCCCAGCAGTAATGAATGACATGCCTGTTACTCCACAACCTGGCCAGCATTTGGCATTTTCAATGTTTCTAATTTTAGCAATTCTTATAGGTGTGTAGGGGCATCTTGTTTTAATTTGCAATTCCTTAATAAAAATGATGTTGAATATTTTTATATGTCGATTTGCCACCTCTGTATCTTCTTTGGTGAGTTGTTTGTTCAGATTTTTGATGATTTTTATAGGGTTGTTTCCTTATTGTTCAGTTTTAGGAGTTTTAAAATTTTTATTATTTATTTATTTTATAGTACCACTACCACACTGAATAGAAGTTTAAAAAAATTGTTTACAAGTTGTTTGGAAGCTTTGTGTTTTGCAAATACTTTATCCCAGTCTGTGGCTTGTATTTTTGTACCCCAATAGATTCTTTTGAAGAGCAGATTTTTTATTTTAACAGACTAAGTAATCAGGGTTTTTTGTGTGTGTGCGTGTGATTTTTATGTTGTATATAAAAATTCATTGCCAAACCCAAGATGCAACTTTATCATTATACAATGATAAATACAACCCAAGATCACCTATGTTATCTTTTCTATGTTATCTTCCAAAAGTTTTATAGTTATACACTCACATCTTTCCCTTTAACCTATCTTAGTTTTTATATTCAAAGTAGGTTTCTTGTAGAAAATGTATAGTTGGGCCTTTCCCTCCCTCCCTTCCTCCCTCCCTTCCTTCCGTCTTTCCTTCCTTCCTTCTTTCCTTCCTTCCTCTTTCTCTCTCTCTCTTTCTTGCTTTCTTTTCTTTCTCTTTCCTTCTTCCTTTTTTTGAAACCAGGTCTTCCTCTCTCCCTGAGGCTAGAGTGTAGTGGCATGATCATGGCTTGAACTCCTGGGCTCAAACAATCCTCCTGCCTCCGCCTCCTGAGTAGCTGCGACTATAGGCATGCGCCACTGCACCTGGCTAAGTTTTTTTTTTTTTTTTTTGTAGAGAGAAAGTCTCACTTTGTTGCCCAGGATGGTCTCAAATTCCTGAACTCAGGTGATCCTCGTGCCTCAGCCTCCCAAATTGATAAGATTATAGATCATGAGCCACTGCATGCCAGGCCAGGTCTTGTTTTTTAGTCACTCTGATTGCCTTTATTTTTAATTGTTGTATTTAGGCCATTTACATCTAAGGTGATTGTTTATATAATTTGATTAATACCTACCATGTTGCTGTGTTCTCTTCATTGCACATATTCTCTGTTTTTCATTCTATTTTCCCTCTACTCTTCTGTCCCTTCTGGTTATAACTGAGCATTTTATAAGATTTCATTTTGTTTCTTCACTTAGCATATCAATTATACCTCTTTTAAAGTTTGTGTTAGTGGTTGCCTTAGAGTTTGCAATAAATCTTTACAACTAATTTAAGTCCACTTTTAAATAACACTTTTTGAGGAATGCAGGCACCTTATAACCTTAACTTTTTCTGTATTCAACACACTTTCTCTTTTGATATAGACCTGAGTTTCTGACCTATATCATTTTCCTCTGAGGAACATCTTTTAATATTTCTTGTAGGAGAGGTCTACTGGCAATAAATTCCCTCAGTATTTGAAAATGTTTTGTTTCCTTCACTTCTGAAGAATAATTTTGCTGGTGCAGTAAATTTGATAACTTTTTGTTGCTTTGGCATTCAAGTATAAATTGAATTTTCTCATTCCAGAAGAAGGACTTAGTTATCCTTGACACAGTTTTCTATATTCCCCTTCATTTCAGATTGCTGGGTGTCAGTTTCCTATGTGACCTGAATTTTTTGATGGGCCTAAGAAAAGTAATTGGTTTTCAGTGTATTCATCTTTTTCCTTGTAGAATGCAAAATTATTGTAAAATTTTATTTTCAAATATTAATGAAATTTCATACTTGCTGAGGGCTTCATATTGCAGTCAGATCCTTATGCTATGGATTATCTTTATTTTTCCCATATCTCACATTGCTTGAAACTCTTCAACAAATTCTACTCCTCTTTCCCTTCTTCACTTTTTCTCTGTAGCTCTTCCTTACTCTCATTCAGCCATTCTCTCCTTTCCTTTTTCAATAAACTCCTACTCCCCTCTTTGATAATCTTCTTCTTTTCTTTCTTATTTTGAACATCCTCTCCATTCCAAAATCAGAAGATTTCTCTATATATTCATTTTTCTTCTACACTTCATCTTTTATTTTATTTAAGCAGGAAAAGAGAGAAAAAAGAAAACAAGGCCAGGCGCGGTGGCTCAAGCCTGTAATCCCAGCACTTTGGGAGGCTGAGGCGAGTGGATCATGAGGTCAGGAGATCGAGACCATCCTGGCCAATGAGGTGAAACCCCATCTCTACTAAAAATACAAAATTCAGCTGGGTGTGGTGGCATGCACCTGTAATCCCAGCTACTCGGGAGCCTGAGGCAGGAGAATTGCTTGAACCAGGGAGTCAGAAGTTGCAGTGAGCTGAGATTGCACCACTGCACTCCAGCCTGGTGACAAAGAGAGATTCCATCTCAAAAAATAAAAATAAAAATAAAAAAAGAAAACAAAATGAAGTCAGCTTATGTTTAAAGACTAATCATTCTCTAAAGGCTCTGAAATGTAATAAATTGACTCTCAGAATCTCTATAGAAATTTATGTTGGGCATTTCCTCATTTGTTTATTAAATATTTTTATCTACTCCAAGAATTCAATACAAAGGACTAATTTTATTCTATTTTTTCTCTGTTTTGTGTAATTGGTACTATTGCAACACTATCATTTTCCTACTATTTTCCTTTGCAATTACACATTTGCAACCATATTGTGGCCTAAATAGAGTTCTGTTGGTTTCTCGGAGAACCTACCATTTATAGCATTGTTTCCATGGGAAAATTACTCTCTAGGTCTAAACAACTAGCTACATGCAACTTTTTTAGACAGGTTATTTATAAATGAGATAAAGCAGTTATCTTCCTCCTATTCTGATCTCCTCCTCCCCATTAATCAAAGAAAAGACTGGATGCCAATTTGTCTCACAAGACCAGACACAAATTCTGTTTCTAATAATAGCAACGACATTAATTTAATGAATGCCTACTCTGGGTCATGTAGTAACCTGTGTGAAGTACAATATAGTTATTAACCATTTAATTTTTCAAATGAACCATATGAATTATTATCACAACTTACATGTGAAGAAATTGAGGCCCAAGTTGATTAGGAAAATTTCTCGAAGTCACAATGTTTCTAAGTGGCATAACTGACATTTCAACCTGATTTGTGTGAATGCATGCAACACTAGGCTACAACTTAAAAATGATGCTACTTAAATTCAAAGGCAACATTGGTATTTCTAATTGCTCCATTATTCTGCATATATTTAATTCCTAATGTATTATATAATGCTGTCTCACCGGAACTGCACCAACCATTGCTATAGTCTGTGTAACCACAAATAAAAAGGTATTATCTACCCATATGTCACTTTTAGAATACATTTCATGGGAGAATATATATTTATGCAGAGGAGAAATTCTAGCATTCTGGAGTGCTGAATATTATAAAAGCTGATGGAAAAAGTATAATATCTTAATAAAAATAAAGGAATTATGATTGTTTGATAGATCATAAAATTGTCTGAGTTTTATATCCTTTTACATTTTAACTATCCTTTTTTCAAGTATTCTTGAGACATCAAGGTGAAATGCAAGTTAAAAAAAACAAACAATTAACCAAACAAAAGTACTCAGCATAATCTACAATCTGTCTCTGTGATGACAACCTAAAATAAAATCTGTTCTAGCATATTTAAATACAGTGTACTCCTCTGTGTCTGCCCAAATGACATCATAATATGCTATATAAACAATGTTTTTCAGAAGTTTAAATAGAGGAAAATGTGAGATTTTAGTCACTATGTGGTTCTCAGTGTGCAGGCATTCTTAACTCCAAAGACCCATAAAACAGAATACAGAATAATATTAAAGTCTTAACTTATATGCATTGTAGATAAAATGTTTACAGGTTCAAACTTTCAAACAATTATTATCTTTCTCATTTCTACTGAACTAATTAGATATAATATGCACTTGGCATATTTTTATAATGCTACACTACTAAACTTTATAGTATTATCAACACTGTTAACAACGCAGTGACATCTCATTAAAATTGATATTTGTGGTGGTGCTTTGATTATTAATATATTCTGATAATCCTATGTTAATAAAGATTTGATATTTATATTTTTATACACCATTCTTTTTCAATATACATATCATTCCTGATATTATTGAAGTCAAAATATAAGAACAGAATAAAATAAAACTTAAATGGTGATTTAATAGAATAACATGACCAATTACCTATTATTATTCTAGTTAATTTGGTCTTGGTAATGATAAATAACTTTTCTCATTTTTATAACTGTAAAAAAAACTATAACCACAAGGAGGTTTACCTTGACATGCTATTTATAGAAACTTGATCTTAATAAACTATGTTTAATTTCACTGGATGTCCCACAATTATTTTCTTGTGAAAAAGACCCAAGCAGTACTCAAGTGTGGTAAGTTCTAGTGTGTAAACAAAACGTAATAAATGTAAAAAACTTAGTCCAGTACCTCTTACACAATAGAAGTAAGTAATTTCCACTTTCATTATTAATTGACATAGATAAGCTTAAAAGGCCTTATGAACATACAGATTTTTATTTCATACTACATGAAAGAAAATGCCTTTTACTAGGAATAATAGTCTATATTAAAGGAAAAATCTGCGTGTCACTTTAGGTGTCAAAAAAGACTTAAAAAAATGTATCCCCAAATTATATTTCTCTCTCAAGAAAATACACTATTCCTTGCCAACATTAAAAGGTCAATTTTATCATAGAATAAAAATCAAAGACATACACTTAAAAATTATAAATTAAGATTATCATCTTCATAAAACAATACTCTAATTTTGCTCTCCTGGGAGTAAGGCACATTACTTTCATCAAATTCAACTATAAAAGCTCTATTTCACACTTAAATAAAAAGGATATGTTAAAATGTAGAACAATACCTTATAGGATAAATAGAAAAAAATTGACAAAACAATTATATCTTATACTCTTCATTATCTGCTCAGCTTCTGTAGTTGTTAAGGTCAAGAGACAAATGTTAACAGGAAGGCTGAATTTCATAGATGTGATAATACAGACTTTAATCACAAATGTTAAATGCTTTCCATTTGGTTGGCTATGGAAAAAGACCTGAAGCTCAACTATAGATGGTAATTAGAATGATAAAATTCAGAAATATAATATCAAAACACTGCAGATTCCAAACAATTTTTATTTTTGATTGACCACTCTTATACAGATTCCTATGGTTTAAAGGGGAAAAATTTTTCCTGCTTATGAGGAGAAATTTATTCCAACAACTTTTTAAGAAATGTTCTAACTATACTACTTATTCTAATCAAACCAGTCAAACTGTCAAAGATCTTTAACCATCAACATCATCATCATCATCATCATCACCTGTAGTGCTAGTAGTAGTAGTAGTAGTAATAGTAGTTAAGATTAATTTGGTGGGTACAAGAGTCATTTGTATTTATAATTTATTGCATGTGTTTTTATTTTGTTCTTCAATTGTTTTCAAATTATTAAGGTTGCTTATCTACTTATATTTATTTTCTAAATTAAATACAGACAGTATTGAGAGGTTTATTAGTAAGCTAAACTTTATCATAAACTTAAAGCTGGCTGCTTTTTGCCTTCACATAAGCAGATTTTCTTTTAGGATGCTATATTATCTCATGATAGGTCTTCCTTCATGTTTGATTATTTGATCACCAAATGAGCTTGAGGAGGATGGAGTTAAAACAGCTGCCCTGCTACTGCATTGATTATCTTTACTAGGGATGCCTTTCATAAAATAAGAGAAAATTGCTGATCTGCTCTGAATAGGTTTGCCAATTAGACCTCTTGGGAGATTAACCTAATGATATTTGCCAGAGTTCTAAGCTACAGAATATTCTTAGCAACATACCTTTGCCTAAAGATTACTTACAGTTAATAAATCCAGGATCTATGGATTTCTGAGGCATGGTAAATTTTATAACACTCTGAGGTATAAAGTGGAGGTATTTCACAACCTAAACTCTCCCTCCTTGCTGCGTGAGACGACCCCACAGAACCTCACCTAGGGACCTTGTCCATTCATTCTGGGCCAAAAATACATGGAACTAGTGTGGAAAGAGAAGGAGCTGCTCTAGATGTCCCAGACCTCTTTTTGCTTTTGTGTCTCTTGATTGCCTTTGATCTTAAAATTATTAGAACATTTGATATTAGCTGATATTTGTTAATATTAAAATCTTTAATTTGTATGAGTCTTATTTAACAATCCAATCTTGAATATTAACTTAGAATCTTATCTAAAATAATAGATTTTGTTAACCAGTGAGTCCCATAAGACAAATAAGAAGTATTATTTTCTGTTCCAAATGATACCTGACCTTAAAATAAATATGAGATTAGAAAAAAAGTTGTCTCATTATTTTTGAATTCTTTAACTTTTATGTGATATTTTATGTCAAATTTAGACTCCCTTTCACTCTTCTTTCCTGGAAAGCAAGCAAAGCAAGAAAAATTACAAGGAAGAGTCAGCAAGTTAAAATATTTTACTAAAAATGTGGGGTTTTAATTTTAAAATATATGTAATAAACCTTTGAAATTCTAACTTTAATTTTAAAAATTTAAAATAATAATAAGCTAAAATGACATATTATAGATACATTAACGCAAATGTATTTTGCGTTAATGTATGTATTTTGCATTGCAGATACAAACTTCCTCTTGCAGATGATTTTCTGGATGATCAACTGTGAAAAAATATTATGCAATTTTTCACAGGGGCTGATGCAAGGCCACACCTCATTTCTATATAAAAATTTACCAAAAACCGTTTCCTGAGAGTTGCTTATCTTTTCCACACTTTAAACATGGTAAAATGAATACGTTTGACTAATGAGAAAGTTTTCAAATACCTGAGTTCTTTGTCTCATTAATTCTAGGATAGGCAACATCAGTCCTTTGCAGTAACATATAACAAGAAAAAGCCCTATAAATGCATAGGAGTATAGCACATTTGAATAATTTTCACCAAGCTGATACTTACATGTTTACCAACGCTAGCATTTCTGCAGGGGTCGGGATACAAGAGTGTCTGTTTTCAAAGACTTATCAGGATACATTGAAGAAAATATCAGTTTAGATGTAGTAGATGTTAAGGAATATGTCTTTTTTTTTTTTTTTTTTTTTTTTTTGAGACGGAGTCTCGCTTTGTTGCCCAGGCTGGAGTGCAGTGGCACGATCGGCTCGCTGAAACCTCCGCCTACTGAGTTCAAGTGATTCTCCTGCCTCAGCCTCTCGAGTAGCAGGGTTTACAGGCATGCACTACCACGCCCGGCTAATTTTTGTATTTTCAGTAGAGACGGGGGTTTCGCCATGTTGGCCAGGCTGGTCTCTAAATCCTGACCTCAGGTGATCCGCCCACCTCGGCCTCCCAAAGTGGTAGGGTTACAAGCGTGAGACACCGCACCCGGCCAGAAATATGTTTATTTTTAATGTGCATGCTTATATTAATTTCTTTGTCTTCACAACGAAAAATTATTTAAAATATGTTAATTAAATTATTTAGAACATTATTTTTAAGTATAGAAATTGATTTGATAGTCATTATTAGAAATGTTTATTTTATTATCAGATAACGATATTGTCTAGAAAAAAAATTCCAACCCCACCAAAAATTTCTAGCCTCAAATGATTTTCCAAATAGATTTTCTTAACAGAATTACTGCCTATCTGAAATGGCAATATTGAAATAATCATCAGTTGTAGTGTTCATTTTTCAAAATTGCCATAATGTTGTTATTGTTAAATACTGATGATGAGAACAATGATGTCTATTTTGCTTAGAAGACATATCCAAATAACCTGTTTTTAAAGAGCTGAATACCATTATATTAGAAAGCCTTAATTATCTCCACCTCTGATTTCCAGTTTCTTTTCTAACTTTCACATGCGGATTTAAATAATCTCAATCCCCAGGCTCTTTAAAAAGAGGCACAGCAGAAGACACACCTACAAATCTTAAATCACTAACGTCAAATCATATTCTACCTGTTAAGATGCTTTATTAATAATAAATCAGAATAAACAAAGCAAAAACTACCTTTACTTGATTTCCACTGGACAGTTTTTGTATAAGAGGGAGATTTTAAGCAGTGATAATGACCCTTGCCAGGGAATCTAGTTCATGCATACAAATTGGGAGAGTCGTAGCCTTTTCCACTTCCCATCCCTGCTCTAATTCTGAACCACCGTCCCTCTCCACCATCAGATATCTATAATGGTGTGTCTTGCCCCTATTTGTTTCATGTTTCCATATTCAATCATATTATATTCATAAGGGGTATTTGAAGGCTTTATCTCCTTTATTGGAGATCTGAATCCAAGCCACATAACCACTTTTCTTGGGACATTATCTTGAAACACAGAGCAGTATCCTCTGTTTATTGCATATCAGCACTAGCTCTAATCAAACCTTCCTGTTCTGCTACCCCACCTGCAATTTCCGTAATTAGGTATTGTACCAAACAGTACCCTCTATAGACTTTGTGGTAGGCTGAATGGTGGCTGCTCCAAAAACGTTCTTGTCCTTTAGAGTTTGCAGATGTGATTGAATTAAAGATTCTAGGAGCAGATGCTCCTGGTTTATTTATTTAGGTCTACTAATGTAATCATAAAGGTCCTTATAAAAGGAGGCGGTAAAGTTGGAAATTCAGAGAAGGAGATGTCACAGTAAAAGCAAGCAGCTGGAGCAAGGTGAGACATATGAGAAGAGATTTTAGGAAACATTTACTGCTTACTTACTAAACCTTTCCTATCCATTTTTGTTGATTTTATTTTCAATGTTAGTTTCAGATTTTCAAAAATGCTATCACTAACTCTTCTATTATTTGATTTTTGTTTACGTATCAAGCTTTTTAGAAATAAATTTTAATTTATTTTCTGATTTTTTTATTCATTATGTCCTTTACTTGTAATTCTCTTAAATACTTCATTACATTTCAAAGCCACATTAAGCTGTTATTTAGATTTAACTATAAGCATAATTGAAGTTAAAAATATTTTGTGTGTATGTTTGGAAAGAATTGAACATTCTATTTGAAGAAAAAATAAGAATACTAATTGATTAGAATTTTATGTATGTTTACAAAATTTTGTTTGTGTTTACAGTTTTTGGGAGGAGTCTTCACATACATAGTTTTATTGGTTTACTGGTTCTTGAAACAGGTTGCCAAATTTCTAATTAAAAAGATTATAATCATTTATATTACCTCCAATAATAATTAAAATTAAAATGACAATCAATAATTACTCTCAAATTCGCATGTCTCCATTGAAATTTCAATAGTTTTTCTAGCAGGTTGAGTGAAATATATTTTTCTATTGCTTTTCTCTGCACATTTATTAAAAGTGACCATTTTTCTAATATTAAAGAGTATTATGAAAGCATAAAGCCAGATACACTTTGTCAAGTCACAGAGATTACTGCTCCAATTCAATGCTAACAAAAGTGAGTTTACCCTTCTCTCAGAATCCTACTTTCTGCTATGGCAAAGTTTAGATAATGTTAAAACCACATAGTAATTTTCTAAGTCTTAAAACCCAAAGAATCATAGATGTCTTTTCCCTATCCTTTACCCAACACATTCTATCAATTAGTGAATTTTACTTATCCCATATTTTGAATGTCTTTTGTCTTTCAGTAATTTTCACTGTGCCTTTACCATTTGGATCCTTATTAACCTTTACCTTTCATTATTCCAGTATGATTTTCTTTTCTCTGTCTCTAGCGTGTCCAGGCTCCCATTCATCCCTACCACTGCTGACAATGGTAAATATCTAAAACAAACATGTTATCAGTTTACTTTATTATCTAAAAAAAAAACAATGCCTTATAGTAGTGTATAAGCCAAAAAATACAAATTCCAAAACAAAGCTTCCACATTCAGCTGCAGATCTCATTTCCTAACTAATTTCTTATTGCATTTTTCCACTATTTCTCTGCACCTTTTGCCCAAGATTTGAAGAATCCTCATCTTTTCTGGGTATATCCATCCTCCATAAGCTTTTGTGTATTACAAATGTGTTTCATATAGTTGGCTTTGACCTAACTGGTAGGTCATGAAATTAATTCAGTGGGCTACAACTAACATCTTTCAATAAAATAGAAGTCAAATGTCTTACACCATTTATATATTCTGTAAATATATATTTAACTAAGTGGCATGATTCTTTAATGATATACTTCTGCCTAAAGTATGTAATGACACTTATAGACTACATTAGATTTGGGCAAAGTTTTTTTTGTTTGTTTGTTTATTTTTTGAGACGGAGTCTCGCTCTGTCGCCCAGGCTGGAGTGCAGGTAGCGTGATCTCGGCTCACTGCAAGCTCCGCCTCCCGGGTTCACACCATTCTACTGCCTCAGCCTCCCGAGTAGCTGGGGCTACAAGTGCCTGCCACCACGCCTGGATAATTTTTTGTATTTTTAGTAGAGACGGGGTTTCACCGTGTTAGCCAGGATGGTCTGGATCTCCTGACCTTGTGATCCCCCCGCCTCGGCCTCCCAAAGTGCTGGGATTACAGGCATGAGCCACCGTGCCCGGCCCCAGATTTGGGCAAAGTTTTAATGCTTCTTTTCACCTGTATTGATTATACAGTTTGGAACTCAAATACAAGATCTCAGAACATTTATTTTAAAGAAAATGTTGTTTCTCTAAATGAAACTTTTACAGATTCCGTAAGTAGAAAATACATGTATTAAAAACTATGTTAATATATAAATAGTTAATAAGTTTAGTTGAAAAAATAATCTAAAAATTCTCTTTGATCTCTAGGCAAGGGGAATGTGCTATATATGGTGTGATACAAAATAGAAAATTGCTAGTTTGCTAACTTTATGAAGCTCACAATCGAGTTTGTTGCAGGCAGAAGGGCTTCAGTCACAAATGTCATAATATTTCTAGATTTAAAAATAGCTATAAATGGCAACCCAAAACATAGTATGAGGTAGTATACAGTAATCATCCAAATAAATTAACAAACATAAAGTATAATTTCTAAAAGCATTATGATTTTATATTATGGTGGTGAGTAAAATTAAGCAAAGCATGGTACAAATCAAAGTGATAATGAAGCACAATACTTTTAGAAGAGGATTAATAATTTTAAAATATACGAACAATTTACAATTATCTTAATAATTTTGGTAGAAGTGAGCAGAATAATTAGGTGACATAATAGTGTATTCAATTACAAATTTGTATATTATAAAGATTAGCAAAATTGAAGACAAAATATAACTACATTAGGAATAGCAATTTTAAAAATTAAAGTTTGAATTGGTTCAGATGAGCATTAAAATCAAAGAAAATAAAAAGTTATGAAAATGTTAAGAAAACACTATTTGTTAGCAAAATAAAGTGAAAGGTAACAAAGCCATTAGTCTCAAAGAAAAGTCCAGAAATAGGGAAATTCAAAGAATATTTAACGTCCAACTAAATCTGTGTATCACCCTTTTTAGATCAGAATCTGATCGTCTTCCTGTAATCAATCATGATAAATATAAGAACTAGTTAAAGAAAATAATAATTGTGGCTAGAGAAAAATCTTGTGTATGGTGACTTATAACATCAAAGATTGTAATTTATATGTTCTGTCTACTTAGCCTATATATTATGTAATATTCTTATTGGGATTGTTTTTTCAGGAGTTATGCTCATCTGTTTGCCTTTATTCAGTTTGATACAATTTGCTAAGACCACATTGATTTGACTTGATTTCCTAAGACCCCTTTCCTGTCTTGTATGCCAGGACATATGGAGAAAGGGCAGGGTACATGGAATTGCAAACAATTCAGTATGGAGTGAGGGCATTGAGAAGCAGTGATTATTAAGCCTTTTATTCAATGATGAAAAGATTTATTTGCCCCATGGCAAAGAAAATATTTCCAAACATTTTAATTCAGAAAATGATATGGTAAATTTATAATTTTAAAAGATTACTCTGGGATTCATATAGAAAATAGATCAGTAAAGAGTTTGAATATATCCAGAAGCATGAGTTAGGAAGTTCTTACAATACATAATAAATAATAAAGCCCATGCTGAAAGAATCATTATGAAAATAGAGATAATATAAGAAAATATTTAAAAGAAAAAATATATAAAATATACACATAGAGAGAGGGAGAGAAATGAGTGTAGATAAATTGTTGGGTTTGTTATATAACATTAAGCAGAGAAATTAGCAATATTGCCATTTTACTAATCAAGTCTCAATATTACCCATCAATATTACCCAAAAATACACTCTACTTTGAGAAACAGAAGTCTCTTTGCTAATACCTTAATTTCTGGATTCCTCTGCCTAAGTCTCAGCTTTCAAATTTTAACCACTTTCACTTACTATATTACCAAATGTATGATTTATTTTATACTCCATAATTATCCTCTAAAACAGTACAATGACCAATAAAATTGGAGCAAGATAAGAAGAAAAGACTACACTCATCAGTTTTATGACAAACTCTACAATATCTCCTTCACTTTTTACTGCACCAGGGTTTCCTGTCTGTGGATCAAAGGTATCAGTCAGAAGAAATAGGTTATGCTGAAATAACAAAAAGCCTACAAATGTCATTGGTTTACAAGAGCTGAGGTTTATTTCTTATTTATACTACATGTCCATCACAGGATAGTTTGAGTCAAGGCACATTATGATTACTAAGAAACCCAGGAAGAAACCACCATTTCAAATGTTGCTTGTGCTTCAAGAAGAGGAAATTATAAAGAGTTTTACATTGACAATTTAGTGCTTGAGTCTGCAGGTGACACCAACTATTCTGGTTTGTGAAATTGAAATACTACTGGCATATGAGGTTGTGCTATAGTCCAGGCTAACTACATTAACCTGAGCCTGCTGGGAATAATCTCTAAATGCTAGCAGTGATTGAGAAAGATAAATCAAACAGTTTGATAAAGAATAAGGATGAAAAGCTTAGTAGATGAAGCTTGGCTTAGTGGCAACAACTCTGAGAAGAATCAACTTAGCAAAGAAAAAATAAATGAATTGCACAATGTCAGATATTTAAGCAGGCAACATTCTCTTGTGGTCAAATTAAACGACATTAAAATCATTTGGCAAATCACTGATGAAAAGTAGGTTGGTAATGTGTTCAACAATTAACTAGAATATGCCTGTGCTGAAAGTAATTCTATAAAGAGTATATGAAGCATTTCAGGAAAGTAAATCTCAATAAACACCAAAAATATTCATAATACTTAACCATAAATATTTTATAGTATACTAGAAACATTAACCCTGGAGATTGAAGATTGGCTTCCAGGTGTTTGGTTAAGAGTAAGTAATATAACGTTCTGAGGTTGGTTTACTTATCAATATAATATAGGTTGATCTAAGTTAGGACTCAGAAAACTAAGGTTCTTGGGCCAACTATATCCAACGGCCTACTTTTTTTAATAGTTCTCAAGCTAACGATGCTTTTAATGTTTTTTAAGTGAAAAGTAAGAAGGAGGAAGAAGAGGGAAAGTGGGTGAGGGGAGAAAGAAAAAAATGCTATAGAAATGAAGTAAATTTAATAGTGGTGGATAAGCTTTTTGATGTGCTGCTGGATTTTGTTTGCCAGTATTTTATTGAGGATTTTCGCAGCGATGTTCATCAGGGATATTGGCCTGAATTTTTCTTTTTTTGTTGTGTCTCTGCCAGGTTTTGGTATAAGGATGATGCTGGCCTCATAAAATGAGTGAGGGAGGAGTCCCTCTTTTTCTATTGTTTGGAATAGTTTCAGAAGGAATGGTACCAGCTCCTCTTTGTACCTCTGGTAGAATTCAGCTGTAAATCTATCTGGCCCTCAGCTTTTTTTTGATTGGTAGGCTATTAATTACTGCCTCAATTTCAGAACTTTTTATTGGTCTATTCAGGGATTCATCTTCTTCCTGGTTTAGTCATGGGAGGGTGTATGTGTCCAGGAATTTATCCATTTCTTCCAGATTTTCTAGTTTATTTGTATAGAGGAGTTTATAGTATTCTCTGATGGTAGTTTGTATTTTCTGTGGGATCAGTGGTGATATTCCTTTTATCATTTTTTATTGTGTCTATTTGATTCTTCTCCCTTTACTTCTTTATTAGTCTGGCTAGCGGTCTATTTTGTTAATCTTTTTAAAAAAAAAAACAGCTCCTGTGTTCATTGATTTTTTTTTGAAGGGTTTTCCATGTCTCTATCTCCTTCAGTTCTGCCCTGATCTTAGTTATTTCTTGTCTTCTGCTAGCTTTTGAATGTGTTTGCTCTTGTTTCTCAAGTCAGCTTCATCCCTGGGATGGAAGGCTGCTTCAACATACACAAATCAATAAATGTAATCCATCACATAAACAGAACCAAAGACAAAAACCACATGATTATCTCAATAGACGCGGAAAAGGCCTTCGACAAAATTCAACACCATGCTAAAAACTCTCAATAAACTAGGTATTGATAGAAGAACCTATCTCAAAATAATAAAAACTATTTATGACAAACCCACAGCCAATATCACACTGTATGGGCAAAAGCTGGAAGAATTCCCTTTGAAAACTGGCACAAGACAAGGATGCCTTGTCTCACCACTCCTATTTAACATAGTATTGGAAGTTCTGGCCAGGGCAATCAGGCAAGAGAAAGAAATAAAGGGTATTCAAATAGGAAGAGAGGAAGTCAAAATGTCTCTGTTTGCAGATGACATGATTGTATATGCAGAAAATCTCATTGTCTCAGCCCCAAATTTCCTTAAGCTGATAAGCAACTTCAGCAAAGTCTCAGGATACAAAATCAATGTGCAAAAATCACAAGCATTCCTATACACCAATAATAAACTAAATCATGAGTGAACTCCAATTCACAATTGCTACAAAGAGAATAAAATACCTAGGAATGCAAGTTACAAGGGATGTGAAGGACTTCTTCAAGGAAAACCACAAACCACTGCTCAAGGAAATAAGAGAAAACACAAACAAATGGAAAAACATTCCATGCTCATGGATAGGAAGAATCAATATTGTGAAAATGGTCATACTGACCAAAGTAATTTATAGATTCAATGCTATCTCCATCAAGCTACCATTGACTTTCTTCACAGGATTAGAAAAAGCTACTTTAAATTTCATATGGAACCAAAAAAGAGCCCATATAGCCAAGACAATCCTAAGCAAAAGGAACAAAGCTGGAGGCATCGTGCTACCTGACTTCAAACTATACTACAAGGCTACAGTAACCAAAACAGCATGATACTGGTACCAAAACAGAGATATAGACCAATGGAACAGAACAGAGGCCTCAGAAATAACCCCACACATCTACAACCATCTGATCTTTGACAAAACTGACAAAAACAACCAATGGGAAAAGGATTCCCTATTTAATAAATGGTATTGGGAAAACTGGCTAGCCATATGCAGAAAAATAAAACTGGACTCCTTCCTTACACCTTATAAAAAAATTAACTCAAGATGGATTAAAGATTTAAATGTAAGACCTAAAACCATAAAAATCCTAGGAGAAAACCTAGGCAATACCATTCAGCACATATGTGTGGGAAAAGACTTTATGACCAAAACACCAAAATCAATGGCAACAAAAGCCCAAATTGAGAAATGGGATCTAATTGAACTAAAGAGCTTCTACACAGCAAAAGAAACTATCATCAGAGTGAACAGGCAACCTACAGAATGGGAGAAAATTTTTGTAATCTATCCATCTAACAAAGGGCTAGTATCCAGAATCTACAAGGAACTTAAATTTACAAGAAAAGAACAACAACAACAAAAAGCATCAAAAAGTGGGCAAAAGGTTTGAACAGACACTTTTTAAAAGAAGACATTTATTCAGCCAACAAACATATGAAAAAAAGCTCATCATCCCTGGTCATTAGAGATATGCAAATCAAAACCACAATGAGATACCATCTCATGCCAGTTAGAATGGTGATCATTAAAAAGTCAGGAAACAACAGATGCTGGAGAGGATGTGGAGAAATAGGAATGCTTTTACACTGTTGTTGGGAGTGTAAATTAGTTCAACCATTGTAGAAGACACTGTGGCGATTCCTCAAGGATCTAGAACCAGAAATACCATGACCCAGCAATCCCATTACTGGGTATATACCCAAAGGATTATAAATCATTCTACTATAAAGACACATGCACATGTATGTTTATTGCAGTGCTAATCACAATAGCAAAGACTTGGAGCCAATCCAAATGCCCATCAATGATAGACTGGATAAAGAAAATGTGACACATATATACCTCAGAATACTATGCATCCATGAAAAAGGATTGGTTCATGTCCTTTGCAGGGACATGGTTCATGCTGGAAACCATAATTCTCAACAAACTAATACAGGAACAGAAAACCAAACACTGCACTTACTCACTCATAAGTGGGAGTTGAACGAGAACACATGGACACAGGGAGAGGAACATCACACACTGAAGCCAGTCAGGGGGTGGAGGGCTATGGGAGGGATAGCATTAGGAGAAATACCTAAGGTAGATGGCAGGTTGATGGGTCCAGCAAACCACTATGGCACATGTATACCTATGTAACAAACCTGCACGTTCTGCACATGTATCGCAAAACTTAGAGTATAATAATAAAAAAGAGAAATGAAGTGAATTTAGCACTTTCCACTCAAACCCTAAAATATTTACTATTTGGCTATTTAAAAAAGTTTGCTAATCCTGGTGTATATTAACTCTAATAGAAATATAATGTGGGTCACCAATGTCAGCCACACACATAATATTAAATTTTCCAAAAGCTGCCTTTTAGAAAGAAAAAAGTGACATTAATTATATTGATATATTTTATTTAACTCAGTAAATCTAATATTATAATTTCAACATGTAATCAATTTTTGAAAAAATAAGATATTTTATATTCTTTTTGTTATTTTTGTATTAAGTCTAAGAAATTTGATGTATATTTTATAAGTATAATACATTTCAATTTAAGGTGGCCACAATTCAAGTGTTCAATAGCCAATGTAGCTGATGTCTATGGTATTTTACAGCAAAATTCCTAATGATCTCTGAGTTTTCTTCTATCTTTAAAGATTCATGATACTATGGCTATAAATATTTAATAGCTACAAATAACAAGTAATTAGACATAAGCTGTTTCTCCCTGGTTATCTGAGCAAGAGGATTTTAATGTTAGTTGTGACTGAAAATTGTATATCAACATGGCCTGTTGTTGAACACTAACAGGCTTTTCAATTCAGCTGCCAGCTGATTGAAGCCGTAACAAATTGCAGCTTGTCATTGCTAGGCCTCATTGTGCTCCTCAGAACTTCAGGGCTGTGCCCCGTTCTTGTTAGAAAAAGCTGAGCTAGCAATCCTGTACAATCTCCAAAGAGTCCTTCATCCCAGTTATAGTTTTCCTGGTTATATTTTTGACAATAGTATTGGGAACTTCATTCTCATCCTTTTTTAGCCATATCCTGATCTAGACTTTTTGCCTCTCTTAAGCCTATTCCACCCAATGTCCAGTTAAGTTCATTTCTGATTTGTGGCTCTAACCTTAGACTCATATTTTTACAGAAACTGATTTCATCCTGTCCTGTTAAGTTGAGAAAACTGTACTCCATCAGTCCACCATGGGTTAAGAGGGCCTTCCCAGCACTCTACACTTGGGATACGCAGGTCTCTTGCGGGTAGAAACTCCATCATTTCACCTGAAGAAAATAATATCTGCATAACCACTGTGAAAACAGGCAAGAAATCACACCTCTGATTTCAGCATCTTACTGATTTGGACTGTTTTGTCCACTGCTGCTTACCATTTTCTTGGTTACATTTTCCTATTTCTTCCTACATCTAATAATTCTAGAATGTGTCCTAGATATTGTAAATGAACATAGTATCGGCTGTAATTCTGTTTATCAAAAAAAAGTTTTCTTTTTTTTTAAAGAAAACTAAATTGGCAAGAGTCAAACTCCAAACTTGGTGTTTTCAAGGCAGCAAAAGAATTTCTCTGTTTATTTCTGTTGCCTTTAGCTAGGCTATTTTTTTTTTCTTTTTTTTTGAGACAGAGTTTCACTCTTGTTGCCCAGGCAGTGCAGTGGTGCGATCTTGGCTCACTGCAACATCTGCCTCCCGGGTTCAAGTGATTCTCTTGCCTCAGCCTCCCCAGTAGATGAGAGGCGCCTGCCACCATGCCCAGTTAATTTTTGTATTTTTAGTAGAGACGGGGTTTCTGACCAAGCTGGTCTCCAACTCCTGACCTCAGGTGATCGAGCTGCTTCGGCCTCCCAAAGTGCTGGGATTTACAGGCATGAGCCACCGTGCCTGGCCTAGCTAGGCTTCTTGAAGTCTTCCTTGCACAAATACAGCTTAGGAGTCGATCAGAGATGTGGACAGAGATTTTTTACAAAATATTGGGCTCCAAATTATGGCTCACTCTTTATATAAGTTTTTTGTTGTTGTTTTGTTTTGCTTTTCAACTGTGGTTTTACCCCAATGTCTGTCCACTCATCCTTTAAGCCAGTAAGACTGAGCTTACTCTGGAAAATTTTTGAAAAAGTTAGGATACTCACCTTCACTGTTCCTTTATTCCACTGTAGACTGACATAGAGTGTCTGCCTACCTTTAAGTGTTTGCCAATGCCTTCGAGTACTTGTTATTTATTCTTTGTCCAGAGGTTTTGGTTACTATCTGAGGGAGGATTGGCTCAATAGGAGTTACTCCTACATTTTAAAAATCTGGGCACCTTTCCTTAAAACTGATAATGAAGTGAATGTATTGATAAAATTTGTAACATTTAAACATCTTCCAGTAACTAAGCAAATATTTCTTGGTCAGGATATCTCACTATTTAAATAACCATAAAATATGATTTCATATTGTATTGTTTATTTAAGATATCTGTATTAGGTATTATTTAAGATATTATCGTGTTTTAACATGATTTGATCTCTGGCATTGTTTTGTTGTGATGTCCTTTATTGGTTCTAGTTACAGGGGTTATGTTCAATTCATTCTCTGTAATCTTCCAGTTTTTTTTCTGTGCTTTGGAAGTTTGTATGTAAAATCTAAGTGTTTGTTCATTGAAGGGTGATTAAAAGCTGAACTTATAATCTATCTAGGCTCAGTGCCTATTTGTGTTAAGCATTTAATAATTGCATTCTGTCTTGTGACTGTTCATTTTTCAAGTTTTCTATTTCTGTTCAATTATTTCTTGTCAATTGAATTGACCTGGAAAATTGGTTTATTCCTTATTAGATTTTAAAATTAATTTGTGTAAAGAAGCACCAACTGTTTTAATAATTTTTACATGCTTTTATATCTATAGTTATATTACTCTTTCTAAATGTTGCTAATTTCTGTTTTCTGTGTTTTTATAAAAACGATTGCTACAGTTTTGTTTGCCTTTTAATTGTCTAACTATGGTATTAATGTATTTTTCCCATTACTTTTCATTTTTCTTTTTCTATAGCTCCTTTTGGTTTATTAGTGGGTTTTTTTTGGTTTATTTATCTATTTTTCCACATTCTAAATAAAAGCTTAATTTTTCTTGCTTGCTTTTACATTATTGACTTTCAACGTATAAATTTTCTTCTGACTATTGCTCTGTTCACATTTTAGTTTTTACATATGAAGTATGTATTGTTGTTTGCTACAAGATAACATGTAATTTTTATTTTAATATACTTTATTAACCAACAAATATTTGGGATTATAATATATCATCTTAGTCCATTAATATTTTGATTTTTCCTGTTGTCATTGATATTTTCTTTATTTATATAACACTCTATAACTATAAAAAATAAGTATATATATATATATAACTAGTTTTTGTTTTTGTGCTGTGTGTCTGGAAAAAAACTTGTTATTTTCTGGTCTTAAAGAGATTTTTTTCTAGAAGCCTCAGCATTTTTCAAAATTAGAAAAGAGTGAGCTCTGAGGGAAATAGAATTCCTGGGGAGCCCATCATAATGATCAAATTGGACTTTAGATGATCAATGTGATCAATGACACCAATCTTTATTAAAAAAGCTCAAAGGTTTCAATATTCCTCTCAGACACGTTGAGTATTTTATGTAATCAAATGTTTTCCTATTTAAACTTTATGTGAAATGACATGTTTTGCAGAGCCAAATTTTTCCCAGAATGTTTTTAATGTTTTTAAAACAGAACCTACTTTTTTTTTCACAAACATATGTGTCAACAAAAATTATACCCACTCAGGAAATAGAGCTCCTGAAGGAAGCGCTAAACATGGAAAGGAACAACCGGTACCAGCCACTGCAAAATCATGCCAAAATGTAAAGACCATCAAGACTAGGAAGTAACTGCATCAACTAATGAGCAAAATAACCAGCTAACATCATAATGACAGGATCAAATTCACACATAAAAATATTAACTTTAAATGTAAATGGACTAAATGCTCCAATTAAAAGACACAGACTGGCAAATTGGATAAAGAGTCAAGACCCATCAGTGTGCTGTATTCAGGAAACCCATCTCACGTGCAGAGACACACATAGGCTCAAAATAAAAGGATGGAGGAAGATCTACCAAGCAAATGGAAAACAAAAAAAGGCAGGGGTTGCAATCCTAGTCTCTGATAAAACAGACTTTAAACCAACAAAGATCAAAAGAGACAAAGAAGGCCATTACATAATGGTAAAGGGATCAATTCAACAAGAAGAGCTAACTATCCTAAATATATATGCACCCAATACAGGAGCACCCAGATTCATAAAGCAAGTCCTGAGTGACCTACAAAGAGACTTAGACTCCCACACATTAATAATGGGAGACTTTAACACCCCACTGTCAACATTAGATAGATCAACAAGACAGAAAGTCAACAAGGATACCCAGGAATTGAACTCAGCTCTGCACCAAGCGGACCTAATAGACATCTACAGAACTCTCCACTCCAAATCTACAGAATATACATTTTTTTCAGCACCACACCACACCTATTCCAAAATTGACCACATACTTGGAAGTAAAGCTCTCCTCAGCAAATGTAAAAGAACACAAATTATAACAAACTATCTCTCAGACCACAGGGCAATCAAACTAGAACTCAGGATTAAGAATCTCACTCAAAACCGCTCAACTACATGAAAACTGAACAACCTGCTCCTGAATGACTACTGGGTACATAACGAAATGAAGGCAGAAATAAAGATGTTCTTTGAAACCAATGAGAACAAAGACACAACATACCAGAATCTCTGGGACGCATTCAAAGCAGTGTGTAGAGGGAAATTTATAGCACTAAATGCCCACAAGAGAAAGCAGGAAAGATCCAAAATTGACACCCTAACATCACAATTAAAAGAACTAGAAAAGCAAGAGCAAACACATTCAAAAGCTAGCAGGAGGCAAGAAATAACTAAAATCTAAGCATAACTGAAGGAAATAGAGACACAAAAAACCCTTCAAAAAATTAATGAATCCAGGAGCTGGTTTTTTGAAAGGATCAACAAAATAGATAGACCACTAGCAAGACTAATAAAGAAAAAAAGAGAGAAGAATCAAATAGATGCAATAAAAAATGATAAAGGGGATATCACCACCAATCCCACAGAAATAGAAACTACCATCAGAGAATACTACAAACACCTCTATGCAAATAAACTACAAAATCTAGAAGAAATGGATAAATTCCTCGACACATACACTCTCCCAAGACTAAACCAGGAAGAAGTTGAATCTCTGAATAGACCAATAACAGGATCTGAAATTATGGCAATAATCAATAGCTTACCAATAAAAAAGAGTCCAGGACCAGATGGATTCACAGTCAAATTCTACCAGAGGCACAAGGAGGAACTGGTACCATTCCTTCTGAAACTATTCCAATCAATAGAAAAAGAGGGAATCCTCCCTAACTCATTTTATGAGGCCACCATCATTCTAATACCAAAGCCGGGCAGAGACACAACCAAAAAAGAATTTTAGACCAATATCCTTGATGAACATTGATGCAAAAATCCTCAATAAAATACTGGCAAACCGAATCCAGCAGCACATCAAAAACCTTATCCACCATGATCAAGTGGGCTTCATCCCTGGGATGCAAGGCTGGTTCAATATACGCAAATCAATAAATGTAATCCAGCATATAAACAGAGCCAAAGACAAAAACCACATGATTATCTCAATAGATGCAGAAAAGGCCTTTGACAAAATTCAACAACCCTTCATGCTAAAAACTCTCAATAAATTAGGTATTGATGGGACGTATTTCAAAATAATAAGAGCTATCTATGACAAAGCCACAGCCAATATCATACTGAATGGGCAAAAACTGGAAGCATTCCCTTTGAAAACTGGCACAAGACAGGGATGCCCTCTCTCATCACTCCTATTCAACATAGTGTTGGAAGTTCTGGACAGGGCAATTAGGCAGGTGAAGGAAATAAAGGGTATTCAATTAGGAAAAGAGGAAGTCAAATTGTCCCTGTTTGCAGATGACATGATTGTATATCTAGAAAACCCCATTGTCTCAGCCCAAAATCTCCTTAAGCTGATAAGCAACTTCAGCAAAGTCTCAGGATACAAAATCAATGTACAAAAATCACAAGCATTCTTATACACCAACAACAGACAAACAGAGAGCAAAATCATGAGTGAACTCCCATTCAGAATTGCTTCAAAGAAAATAAAATACCTAGGAATCCAACTTACAAGGGATGTGAAGGACCTCTTCAAGGAGAACTACAATCCACTACTCAAGGAAATAAAAGAGGATACAAACAAATGGAAGAACATTCCATGCTCATGAGTAGGAAGAATCAATATCGTGAAAATGGCCATACTGCCCAAGGTAATTTATAGATTCAATGCCATCCCCATCAAGCTACCAATGACTTTCTTCACAGAATTGGAAAAAAATACTTTAAAGTTCATATGGAACCAAAAAAGAGCCCGCATCACCAAGTCAATCCTAAGCCAAAAGAACAAAGCTGGAGGCATCACACTACCTGACTTCAAACTATACTACAAGGCTACAGTAACCAAAACAGCATGGTACTGGTACCAAAACAGAGATATAGATCAATGGAACAGAACAGAGCCCTCAGAAATAACGCCGCATATCTACAACTATCTGATCTTTGACAAACCTGAGAAAAACAAGCAATGGGGAAAGGATTCCCTATTTAATAAATGGTGCTGGGAAAACTGGCTAGCCATATGTAGAAAGCTGAAACTGGATCCCTTCCTTACACCTTATACAAAAATCAATTCAAGATGGATTAAAGACTTAAACGTTAGACCTAAAACCATAAAAACCCTAGAAGAAAACCTAGGCATTACTATTCAGGACATAGGCATGGGGAAGGACTTCATGTCTAAAACACCAAAAGCAATGGCAACAAAAGACAAAATTGACAAATGGGATCTAATTAAACTAAAGAGCTTCTGCACAGCAAAAGAAACTACCATCAGAGTGAACAGGCAACCTACAAAATGGGAGAAAATTTTTGCAACCTACTCATCTGACAAAGGGCTAATATCCAGAATCTACAAAGAACTCAAACAAATTTACAAGAAAAAAACAAACAACCCCATCAAAAAGTGGGCAAAGGACATGAACAGACACTTCTCAAAAGAAGACATTTATGCAGCCAAAAAACACATGAAAAAATGTTCATCATCACTGGCCATCAGAGAAATGCAAATCAAAACCACAATGAGATACCATCTCACACCAGTTAGAATGGCAATCATTAAAAAGTCAGGAAACAACAGGTGCTGGAGAGGATGTGGAGAAATAGGAACACTTTTACACTGTTGGTGGGACTGTAAACTAGTTCAACCATTGTGGAAGTCAGTGTGGCGATTCCTCAGGGATCTAGAACTAGAAATACCATTTGACCCAGCCATCCCATTACTGGGTATATACCCAAAGGACTATAAATCATGCTGCTATAAAGACACATGCACACATATGTTTATTGCGGCATTATTCACAATAGCAAAGACTTGGAACCAACCCAAATGTCCAACAATGATAGACTGGATTAAGAAAATGTGGCACATATACACCATGGAATACTATGCAGCCATAAAAAATGATGAGTTCATGTCCTTTGTAGGGACATGGATGAAACTGGAAATCATCATTCTCAGTAAACTATCGCAAGAACAAAAAACCAAACACTGCATATTCTCACTCATAGGTGGGAATTGAACAATGAGATCACATGGACACAGGAAGGGGAACATCACACTCTGGGGACTGTTGTGGGGTGGGGGGAGGGGGGAGGGATAGCCCTGGGAGATATACCTAATGCTAGATGACGAGTTAGTGGGTGCAGTGCACCAGCATGGCACATGTATACATATGTAACTAACCTGCACAATGTGCACATGTACCCTAAAACTTAAAGTATAATAATAAAAATAAAAATAATAAAAAATTAAAAAAATTAAAAAAAATAAAAACCTTTCAAAAAAAAAATGCATGGGGTAATGAAAACAATTAGAACCCTCAACTTTTTGCATTCTGCTTGAGTCTTCCTCCTATAATTTGCTTCGAATTATCCTGCAATAACCTAAAATTGTAGTCCTCTTCTGTAGAGATGGGAGTTAAGCCACCCAACTTCACTTCTCTCTACCCATCTGCAACTGATGTGTTCATGATTATGTTAATTATCTTCTTGTTTAAGTGGGGTGTGTTAATGAATTGTAACCTAGGCGGTCGGATCATGAGGTCAGGAGATCGAGACCATCCTGGTTAACACAGTGAAACCCTGTCTCTACGAAAAATACAAAAATTAGCCTGGTGTGGTGGTGCATGCCTGTAATCTCAGCTACTCAGGAGGCTGAGGCAGCAGAATGGCGTGAACCCGGGAGGCGAAGCTTGCAGTGAGCCGAGATCGCGCCACTGCACTCCAGCCTGGGCGACAGAGCGAGACTAGGTCTTAAAAAAAATAAAAATAAAAATAAAAATAAAGAGAAAGAAAGAAAATACAAACTTAGTTGCCAATATAATTATATTATTACAAAAGCTGCATTGACTTATTTTATCTGATTTCACGTTCATAGAAATCCTATGACATGAGTGTTTTATCCTTATTTTATAGAAAGCTGAGTAGTAGAGAATTGTCACAAATGTTTATACATAATTAATAACACAACCGATAGAATTTGCTAGTGAAGCCATCCTGTCATGGACTTTGTGGGAAGGTTTTTGATTACTAATTCAGTTTATTGTTATGGGTCTATTAAAATGTTCTACCTTATCTTGAGTCATTTAAGGTATTCTAGGAATTTGCCCATTTCATCCAGGTTACCCAATTTGCTAGCATACAACTGTTCATAGTATTATCTTATAATCTTTTTATTTACCTAAGGTTAACACTAATGTCCCCACTTCCATCTCTAGTTTTCTTTCTCCTCTATATTTTAGTTATTTGTGTTTTCTTTCTTTATTTCTTTGAATCTAGCTAAATATTTGTCAAACTTTGCTGATCTTTCCAAAGAACCAACTTTTGGATCTACTCATTTTCTCTATTGTTTTTCTATTCTCTATTTTACTTATCTCTGCTCTAGCCTTAACAATTTCCTTCTTTCTGTTAGCTTTGGGCTTAGTTTGTTCTTGTTATTTTTTTCTAGTTCTTTGAGGTAAAGTGAGGTTATTGATTTGGGAGCTTTCTTTTTAATTTAAAAAATTATAGCTAGAAATTTCCTTCTGAGCAGTGCTTTTGCTGGATGTCATACATTTTGGTATAAGTTATTTGGGTTTTTGTTTATGGCTATATATTTTCCTCTGTGATTTTTTCTTTGATCCATTCATTGTTTAACAGTGTGTTGTTTAATTGCCAAATATTTTTGAATTTCCTAGTTTTCCATGTAATTTGTTTTTAGCATCTAACCATTGAGACCTGTTTTGTGGCCTTAATATATAGTACTATATCATGGAGAATATTCCATGTCATGTATTTGAAAAGAATGTGTATTTTGCTGTTACTGGGTGGATTGTTATATATATGTCTGTTAGGTCTAGATGCTTATATTATTTTTCAAGTCCTTCATTTCCACAGTGATTTTCTATATAGCTGGTCTATCAATTATTGGGAGCTGAATTGTTTATTTTTCCTTTCAATACTGTCAATGTTTCCTTCATATAATTTGGGGACTCTGTTATTTAAAACGCATGCTTATAATTGTTAAATCTTCTTGATGATTTTACATATTTATCAATATATTATGTTCTTATTTGTCCTTTTAACAGTTGTTAATGTAAATTCCATTTTTTTCTGATATTAGTATAGATACCACAGCTCTCTTGCATACTATATCCTTTACATTCTTTTACTTTCAATCTACAGATGTCTTTGTGCTTTGTATTAGTCTCTTATAGACATCATATAGTTGGATCATAGTTTTTCTTCTATATTATTCATTCTGTCAATTTTGCCCTTTTATGAGTTTAATTCATTTACATTCAGAGTAATCATTAATTAGAAAAAACTTACTTTTGCCATTTTCCTATTATTTCTCTGTTTGTCTTACATAGTGTTTGTCCCTCATATTCTTCATTACTACCTTTGTTGTGTTTAGTTAACTTTTGTACTGAACCATTTTGATTACTTTCTCATTTCATTTTGTGCGTGGTTTTTAGATTATTTTTGTAGTTATCATGAGTGTTACATTTAACATGCTAAATTTAAAACAGTTAAAAACTCTGCTTCTGTTCACCCTCATCATCCCTCCTTTATATTGTCATTGTCATCATGAATTGCTTCTTTATGTATAGTGTGCCAAATAATGCAAATTCATAATTTATTTTGCACTTTATTTTATATCTTGTTGGAAAATAGAAAGTGTTGTTACAATAATACCTGCTTTTATATTCACCAATATATTTACTCTATCAGAGATCTTTATTTCTACATATGGCTTTGAGTTACTGTCTGGCGTCCTTTTATTTCAACCTGAAGGGCTCCCTTTGGCATTTCTTCTAGTATAGGCATAGTAATAATAAATTCCATCAGCTTTTGTTTATTTGAGAGATGCTTAATTTCTCCCTCATTCTTGAAAGGCAGTTTTGTCATATATAGCTTGATTGTGTCCCAGAGGCCCCTTAGGCTCTGTTCCCTTGTTTTCATTCTATTAGATTGGTGCAAAATTAATTGTGTTTTTTGCCATTAAAAATAATGAAAATAATGGCAAAACCACAATTACTTTTGTGCCAACCTAATATTTCCTTTTTACTCCTTGGGCTTGATAACTTCAATTGCTCTATCTTCAGGTTCACTGATTCTTCTGCCTGCTAAAATCAGCTATTGAACCCCTAGAGTGAAATTTTTATTTTAGTTTTTGTAATATTTAGCTCTATAATTTCTTGTTAATTACTTTTCATAATCGCTCTTAATAGTCAAAATTCTCATTTTGTTCATATATATATTTTTTTCTGATTTCCCTTAGTTATTTGTGTTTCCTTTTAGCACTTTGAATATATTTAAGATAGTTGTCTAGTAATTTCAATATCTGCACCTTCTGCATGATATATGTCAATTTATTTTGTTCCTTTGAATGAACCGTACTTCGCTGTTTTTGTATGCAATGTTTTTGTTGTTGTTGAAAACTGGAAATTTCTGCATTATAATGTGGTAGTTCCAGAAATTACACTCAACCTCTTCCCTAGCTTTTTTTGTCGGGGACTTATTGAAGGCTGTGGTAGCCCATTTGTTTAGGGTCTTTGCCAAACTATTATTGAGAAGACTGTATCCCTTGTCAATGTGGTCACTGAAGTTTCTGTTCCTTAGTTTGTGTTTATCAAATGTTTTGACAGAAGTTTTTTTGAATGCAGGGAATTAAAAAGTGAAAAAATAAATTAAAAAAAGATAGAACAAGAGAAACACACACCTTTCCTAGTCTTTGAAAATTGACTTCGTGCTAGGGTGGTTTCTTAACTCTTATCCAGGCTTGTGCTGAGATTAGGGAGAGCTCAGGGTCTTCTTAGGTTTTTTCTTATATTCTTACCCTGAGTATCCAGATGCTTTTCTAAGTTCCCCAGTTTACATAGTTGCTTTTGACAAATCATACTTTCTCTCCCACAAAAAACTACCCAGCTTTTGCCTTAGCCAGTTTACCGTATATTTTGAGTATAAACTTTTGCTCTAGGTATGTAAGGATTGTTAGCTTGACTTACAGTGTTATCCAGCAATGCTCTCTGATTTTCCACCAGAATTCCAGGTTAGGCAAAACTGATGAGTTTTGCATGAGTATTTCATGTAGCCCCCAGACAGGTTAAAATAGACATAGCCAATACTTTGTCAATTAGGTCTGTTTTGCTCCCTCTGGAATCAAGGAAACTGCCCGGCTTTGATAACATGAGTTGCTGCCACTTTAAGATCTCTACCATTTTAAACTGCTGCCCTGCCATAATGTGAGTGAGATGAGGGCAAATAAAGTTGCTACAAAACATTCCTATGATTCTGAAGTGACTTTTCTTGATTCAACTCTTACTTGGTTGCTGAAAACTTTTGACTGTTTTTTGGAGTTCCCACAAAATTGATTCTGATGTTTTCTGCTTCTTTTTTACACAATATTTCTGTGGGACAATAAGCTTGAAGATGTCTACATTGGCAATTTTGCTGACATCATCCCTCAGATATTGGTCTAAAAGCCAATCTTTGTCAAGGAAAAATAATTATATTATTCTAAGGATGTTCACAATATACTAGGACAACAAGACTTCGCCCCCACCCCCCCGACAATAGCCATAGGGTTTTTATTGTTTTAATTTGAAAAGAATCTTTAGAAATGGTTACTCGAAGCCATCTTTAATTATTTTAGTACAATGGCAACAATCAATTCGTATAAAATAATACAAATAAAAAAGTGTATAGTATTGGAGGGTAATGTGAGAAGAGTTAGTTTCCCTCATTTGTTGTTTCTGATATCTTGAATACTATTCGATTTTTCATCCGTGAGTTTAAATTTCATGAGAATTAGGTTTTGTTTGCATCCTGAGTTGTAGACTTGATTGTTTATCCTGAGGTTCCCAAGATTTATTGGTTAAGAACCATATTTTAATTTTTTAGCTTGTGCCCTCTCTATAGTGTGATTCACTCATATGTGGCACCAGCCACAGGTTTAAATTTCTTTTTCAGTCAAAGATAGGTAAGGAGCCCATTTGTCCTTCACCATCGTAAGTAGATAGGTCAATTTCTATTATATTCTATATTATTGCAGGCTCACGCCTATAATCCCAAAACTTTGGGAGGCTGAGGCAGGTGGATCACCTGAGGTCAGGAGTTCAAGACCAGCCTTGCCAACATGGTGAAACCCCTTGTATATTAAAATACAAAAAATTAGCTGGGCGTGGTGGTGGGCGCCTGTAATCCCAACTACTCAGGAGGCTGACACAGGAGAATCACTTGAACCCAGGAGGCAGAGGTAGCAGTGAGTCGAGATCACACCATTGTACTCCAGCCTAGGTAACAAGAGCGAAACTGCATCTCAAAATTAAATAAATAAATAAATAAATAAATAAAGGCACATACCCTTTCATCCCATCCGTAGTTGTGATCATCACTGATATTTATGGTTGCTTTCATGTCTAATTCAAATTACAAAACACAGTTGGAGTTTATCTTTAAGAAAGAAAAAGGCTAGTATTAAATGACCTTGCTTAGTTCAGTACTGCTTTCCTTTTTTCTGTTTTTTAAAAATCATTTTGATATTTTTATGTTTAAAAGTATAGTAATTAATACATTTATTTTCTGTTGGCTTTATGTGAATTAAATCTCTCTTTTTATTATTTTTCATTTATTTTCATTATCAGGCTACCATAATATCTTTATGGCAGCTAACAGATATCTGAGCATATATGATATACCAGGCCTTGTTCTATAGGCTGGAGCTCTAACAATAAAAAATTAGAGACAAACTAATTTGGGACTAATTAGATGGGACTAAGCACTCTGAAGAAAATAAAGAATAACACGAGGGTCTACCTGTTTTAGATAAATCATCAGAGATTACCTCTCTGAGGAAGTAACACAAAATTAGCCAGGCATGTTGACATGTGCGTGTAATCTCAGCTACTTGGGAGGCTGAGGCAGGAGAATTGCTTGAACCCAGGAGGCGGAGGTTGCAGTGCGCGGAGATTGTGCCACTGCACTCCAGCCTGCATGACAGGGAGAAACTCCATCTCAAAAAAGAAAAAAAAAAGAAAAAAAAAAAAGAAAATAACAAACAAGTATGGTTACAAGAATAAAAATAAGTGTATTCTTTTGTTGTTGTTGTTGTTGAAATGGAGACTCGCTCTGTCACCCAGGCTGGAGTGCAGTGGCCCAATCTCGGCTCACTGCAAGCTCCACCTCCCGGCTTGACGCCATTCTCCTGCCTCAGCCTCCCGAGGAGCTGGGACTACAGGCGCCCACCACCACGGCCAGCTAATTTTTTTTTTTTTTTTTTTTTTTTTTTTTTTTTTTTTTTTTTTTTTTTTTTTTTAGTAGAGACAGGGTTTCACCATGTTAGCCAGGATGATCTCAATCTCCTGACCTCAAGATCCACCCGACTCGGCCTCCCAAAGTGCTGGGATTACAGGCGTGAGCCACCGCGCCCGGCGCGTATTCTTTTAAAAACATGATTAGGAAAATTTAAGTGCTCTGCTAACCTTTTTAGTAAAATTATAAATACACTTAATAAAAAGTTATAGGTTTTTACCTCCACTGGTGAAGTAATAACTCAGTTCTGATGAGACTTTTCTCACTATAAACCACTAGAAAATTGGACACATTATATGGAATAACTGTCCTCAGATATTAGGCAACAGGTAGTACAGAGTAATGATTCATGAGGAAAAAAATAGAAATAAGGTTATCCCTGTGAGAACTATGGCTTTCTGCTACAAGGCAGTTTCCAGACATCACGGCAGAAAATGGGAACTCAAATAGAGCATGATATTTCAGCTATGTTGAGCAGAAACACTGGTGTTTGGGGAGGCAGAGAGGGGCTATAATTTATGGGACATAGTACCAGTGAAGGAAATTAATTTAGGGAAAAAAGGTTTTTTAAAACTATTTTAAATATGTCATGATAAATTCTTATTTGACATCATTAATTAGTTCTTGACAACTGCAGCTTTAAGAGAAATAACATACAGCAGATTTTCTAATAACGTAATTTTATTTAATGTAATTTTGTCATAACATCAGTGAGAAGAAAAATGTTTTTGTTATATATAGTTTCACTTAAATTTGCAGTTTCCAAGAACCTATCAACTACCTTAAGTGCAGACTTATTGTGTGCATATACAATATTTTATGTATTATATTACATTTATAAATATTTAAATATACATTTAAATATTCAAAAGAAAATAAATGAATTATAAAATGGAAGTAATAAAAATAACCAAAGGAACTTGTAATGATAAAAAATGCAATATTGAACTGAAAGAGTTACTGGAAAAGATTAGGGAAGATTAGACACTTTGGGAAAAAAAATCGGTGGCATTTAAGACATAACAAGAAATATCAAAAATAAGCACAGAAAGAGAAAATATTGAAATGGAAAACAAACCTCTGTGACTGGTGGAATGATATTAAGTTTCTCACATAGATTAGGAGTTCAAATAGAAGAGGGAGCAGACGGAAGGAAAGAATAAAATATTTGAAGAAATCATATTCAAATATTTTCCAATTTTGATGAAAACTATGAATCCACAGATTCAAAAAAAAAATTTAATGAACCATAAGAAGGATAAAAACAAAGAAAATGATGACAAGACACATAATTAAATTGCATAAAACCAGTGAAAAAGAAAATTTTATAGAGAACCAGTGAAAACAGATAACATTTCACTCAAAGGAAAAAAGATAATGTCAGCAATTTATGGTAAATATAGACATGTGAAGTCAATAGAAAAGCGTCTTTAAAGTAGTAGAAGAAAAAATTCGACTTATATTTCTAAATTCAGAAAAAATATCTTCAAAAACTAAAGGTCTTGAAATAAAGACTTCTTCAGACAAATAGAAGGTGAGAAAATCTATTGCCAGTAGATTGGCACTATAAGAAATGTTAAATTTATTTTTTAGGTGACAGGTAAATGATCTCAGATGGAAAACTGAATCTACATAATGGAGTGAAGAACACAGGAAATTACACATTTAATGTAAATATAAAAATATTTTTTCTCATTTGTGCATTTAAAAATATGTATCTGATTGCTTAAAACAATGATAATAACTGTTAACTAGATTAGTACAAATCCATATCCTAGAGGCCTAGAAGAAAAGAAGTGTTCATTTCCAGGCATAAAAACTATGTATTTATCCTCAATTTCTACTCTCCTCTAGAAGATGTCTGGCTATAAGTAAAAAAACAAAAACAAACAAACAAAATAGAGAGAGACTTACAAAATACAGAATAAAACAACCTTTTCTAAGAGTCACAGTTATCCTCAGAAATAATAGACTCAAGTCTATTTTTCTTGACCAGCACAAACATTGAAACTGTCTCACAAGAAATTCAAAAGATGATAGATTTAAACTATTTATTAACAATTAAATTAAAGGATAAGTAATCCAACGTACCAATTAAAAGAAATTTTCCATCTTTCAAAGCAAGACCCAACTGTATGTTATATATAAGAAACCAATTAAACATATAAAAATACATATAGCTTAAATTTAAAAGGATGAAAAAGATACACAGTCAGGCATTCACAATCAAGATACATTTTGAGACATCCACTGGTAGATTTTCGTCCTGTGAACATCAAGGAGCATGCTTACACAACTCTAGATGGTATAGCCTACTACACACCTATGATATATGGTAAAGCCTATTGCTGCAGGCTACTAACCTGCACAGCATGATACTGTGATGAATACTGTAGGCAACTGTAACACAATGGAAGTATGTATCTATCTATATATACCTAAAATTTAAAGGTATGGTAAAAATACAGTGGAAAAATTAAACAGTACAACTATATAGGGCAGCTTCATTATAATCTTATGGGACCACTGTCCATTGTTGTATATGCAGTCTGTTGTTGACCAAAATTTTATTATGTGGCACATGACTGTACCATAAAAATAAACTAAAATTGAAAAATGTTTATCAAAATAATTGGCCAATACTCTTCAAAAGTATCAAGAAAAAGAACAACTAGTAAACATTACAGAACATTCATTGAATGGGGAACACTAAGCGGACATAAAATCTAAACAATACAGTTGGTCTTGATTTGATCCTGAAACATAAAAAGTATTTCAGTAAAAAAAAAAAAAAAATGCTGAAATCAAAATAAAATAGTTTAGTTAATAATATTGTAGTGACCTTGATCTCTTAGTTTTGATAATTGTGCATTGCTATGTAAGTGATTTGCATTTGGGAAAGTTAGGTGAAGAATATATGGGAAATCTTTGGGTTATTTCTACAACATTTCAGATAATGTGAAACTATTTCATTGAAACAGTAAAAAAGAAAGAAACTTTTAAAAAAGTAGGTAAGTCCATAAAAAGGGAAAAATAATTTCTCTTTAATGAAAATGTAATATTGTCTCAGATTTTTACTTTATATTTCAGTCCACTAATATTTCTTTATGTACAGTAGATATTGTTTTTGTAATATGGAAATGAAACTGATAGTATGCTGCATTTAAAATAAAATAACATATTTGAGTCTTTGCCTAATGAAAATCCTAGTGGTGTTTTTCTTGGACATCCCTATTTTTTCTTATTAGCAGGAAACTGTCAATGAAGTCAGAAAAAAAAAATTCCTTGAATTTTTTTGGTCACTATCACCATACGACATTGTAGATTTAAAAAGCATATATGCTGTGAACACTGTTTCAATTTCAATGTTTTTTTTTTGACGGAGTCTCTCTCTATTGGCAGTGCAGTGGTGTGATGTCGGCTCACTGCAACCTCCACCTCTTGGATTCAAGCAATTCTCCTGCCTCAGCCTCCCGAGTAGCTGGGACTACAGTGTGCACCACCACACCCAGCTAATTTTTGTATTTTTAGTAGAGATGGGGTTTCACTATGTTGGCCAGGATGGTCTCCATCTCTTGACCTTGTGATCCACCCACCTCAGCCTCCCAAAGTGCTGGGATTACAGGCGTGAGCCATTTTGAGACAGAGTCTAGCTCTGTCGCCCAGGCTGGAGTGCAGTGGCACAATCTCGGCTCACTGCAACCTCCGCCTCCCAGGTTCAAGCAATTATCTACCTCAGCCTCCCGAGTAGCTGGAATTACAGGCACCCACCACCATGTGCAGCTAATTTTTGTATTTTTAGTAGAGACGGGATTTCACAATGTTGGCCAGGCTGGTCTTGAACTCCTGACCTCGTGATCCACCCTCCTTGGCCTCCCAAAGTGCTGGGATTACAGGCGTGAACCACCACACCTGGCCTCAATGTTCTTACTGAGACTATATGTATGTGTAACTTAATATATTGAGGTGCCAAATTTTGAATGGAATATGATATTTAGAGTTCGAAAAAGTAAGACTGAGGGGTTTTCACACTTATCAGTACATCATAGTCACCTGGGGAGCCTTTTAAAATTGCATATTCTATGATTCCACAGTCAGAGTTTATTAAAACTGAATTGGTGTAAGAGAAAATGTATATTTAATAGGTCCCCAGGTGATTTTGATAAAGTTCCAGGTCTGAATACTATTGTCATAAGCCAAACTTCAAATATAGCCATTTAATTCTTAATAATATAGCATAAGATAACAGAGTATAGTGCTTCAAAATCAGGAAACCATAACATATTTCTACAAGAAGTGCACTTGGGAATTTTCTAGGCTTCCTAAAAATCCCATTTTTTAAATCTCAAAAGAAATCAAGATAGTAATATATGCCATTTAATGTTATGATTGTTACAACAGTGTAAGTATGCCATATTCCTGACATGTAACGAATGTTTTATAAATTATGAAATGTCAAAAATACATATATGTAAAATTCAGATATTTTACATACTATCCTATTAAACATAAAATGTGTAAGTATATAATACATATAAAGGGAATATAGGTATATGCAGAATATTATATATTAAATATAAAGATTGTTTTGGTATATATGCTTGCCTTAGGGGTTAATAAAACTTGTACTAAGCTGAAATATTTTCAAGGACAGCGCTGTCTTCTTCATTTCTTTACCACTATTACCGTATTTGAAAGAATAGATAAATAATGATATGCATTACCAATGTCAATCTAATCGCAGGTGTAATTATTTATATTTGTACATTTTTTTTATTTTTTCAGGTGCTGATCACTTAATCGAATTCTATGTGTGATATTACCTAAAGCACAACTGACAAAAATCTAACAGCCCTTTCTCTCATATGCATGAGTAAAAGGTATCAAGAAATCCCAAGAATAATTGTAAAGGGATAGCCTATTCGCACAGAAATGATCTGTATCTGAAGAACTTTATTGAGAAGACATGGTAATCCTTTAAAAGTTGATAAAGCTATAAGCATAAAAAGGATACAGTTTTTCTTTCCTTGAATACCACTATATTTCCTTCATATGTACCAACAATTTCTCTTTAGTGACAACTTTCCAAGAGGTTACATACCATTTTTTAAATGATGAAAACACTAATAAATATGTGCCTTCTGTAGAAGAAAAGTAAAATGTTGGAAATTTCTAAGGATCAGAAAAAAAAGAAGGGAGTAGACTCTTTTATCTATTAACACATAGAGAAAAATTAACAATATAAAAACTTTAAATTATTTTTTTATTTTCCATTGTTCCATGTAACCTTTCTTTCATTGTTCAATTATTCTACTGAGACCTAGAGCAATTATTTTCTAAAAGGTATTCTACATATTTTCTGGAAATGAGGCATTTATGTGATCATAAAATATCTTGCTTCCTGGAATAGCAATATGATATGAACGCACTCTAAATCTTGTATTGTTGAAATAGGAAAAGTTAGTGATGACTTGAAGACTTAAGCAATACCATTGGGTCATAGAGAGCTAAACCTCTTTAAAACACAAACTTAGATATTAAATTTTCAAAATTTCACTTTCTTTTCTACCCAACCTGTAAACAATATAAAATATAAACTAATGTGTGTGCATTCTACTCGGTATCATAAAAGAAATTTTGAGTTATTTCATTTGCATTTAATCATTATTTGTGCCTATAAGACAATAATCTTCAAACTTAGATAAGGCAAAGTTCTTATAAAGTTTAAGATGTTGATTTTGAGCTTGTGTTTTGAAAACTACTTATCTCCTTTATAAAATCAATTGACGCATGTAAAAATAATTTCCTTCTGAGGAACAACACTTTTGTTAGCATAATTAAAATAAAGATAAAAGAATCAATTTTACTTATATTCTATGACAGCCCCATTTTTTTTTTCTAAAAACTATTCTATTTTATAGTTCATGTCAACTATTTAGGTTAAACTCATATCTAAAGTTTACGTATTTTATGGTTCTAGCATCCACTTAATGTTTACTTAATGTACACTTACTCCCATGTACAATGTACTCAATGTACAATGAAGTAGGTACTTCGTTGTGTGCATCTATGAACACTTAGAAGAGTCAGCCATGATCTGAAATAGGTGAAATCCAAGGTCCAATTTACTGACCACGATGAAATTTATGACACTTATAAATACCTCGCATAATAGATAAAATTGGCTTAGGTATATTAAAAGATTGCTCAGTACTGCCAAATGGCAATCCACTGCTTTATTATTAATTTATCTATAGGACTTGTTTTGGATCTTAAAATAATCATAGTTCGAGCAAACATTTATTGGACAGCTAGTATGTTTCAAGTACCATACTTAGCATTTTATCTATATTATCACACTTAAGCTTCAAATAACTCTGTGATACGGAAAATATTATCTGTTTTATAAAAAGAGTAAATAGCCTGTCTACAGTGTCAAAATGAGTAAGTAACGGAACTGGTTTCAAACCAGATTATTGGATTCAAAAACTCATGGGCTTAATAAGTCTGCATAGTGAAAAAATCCCTGGAAGAGCAGTCACTGGGGAGATAATTGCTTATGATCATGCAGTATAAAATGGCTTTAAATATCCCACCACTGAGAAACTCTTTGCCCCCTCAATATACGCCACAAGGGATATAAACTATAACTTTGCTCTTTAAATGATTGCCCAGCAAGTGGAAAGCCTTTTTTAAGAAGTCATAAGGAGGAAATGAACTAGTTCAAAAATCCCTCATCAGCTTTGTGCAGAAGGCAAACTCTTTTGTACAAATGCATTGTGCTGTAAACAGTTCCACTATTAGCTAATATTCCTTCCCAGCAAATAAAATGTGACATAACAATAAATTTCTATTCACCATGCAACTTCGGATGAACAATAAGTAACATTATCCAAAAGGCAAAAGGCCAATTTTTTCTACTTATTAACGGTTTGAGTAGCAACTCGACAGAAACAGGCAACATGATGTTTATTATGTCTCAAGATAAAGTTGGAAAAATTTAAATCTTGATTGGGAAGGTTATTTTAGAATTTTAGACTGAGAAAAAACCACAAAGATTATATTGCCCATTTTCTATAATTTACGGTGAAGAAATTCAGACTCAGGAAAGTTAAGTGGCTTATTCAGGGTCACACAGCTGACTATTGGCAAATCTGAAAATAGAATGAAGTCTTTTGTGCTTTTCTAATGCACTATGTTCTTTATTGAGGCTGACTTGAGACACTGGTTTAGACATTTAATCAAAATGGAATTATTACTTGTTTCTTCTCTTAATCTCAACCAAAGTTAGCACTCCCTATTGCTAAAACCAAAACCTTGTGTTATCCTGAATTTTGATCTTTTTCAATACATAACTCATTTATCTGTACTTTGAACCATGCATTTTACATATTCATTTATATTTAATTGTTGGTTTTGAAAACTTAAATGTAAGATTTATAGAAAGGAGCTTTATCTTTTTCACCACTATTTCCAGCAGGGTGACCAACCATCCTGGTTGGCCTAGAACTACACAGTTCCCTGGATGTGGGGTTTTCAGTGCTAAAACTGGAAATGTCCTTGGAAAATTGGGATGAGTTAGTCATTCTATAAGGGCTTAAGCATATAGCTTTTACAGCTTCTGCATCTCACTTTTCTAAGGGGTAACATTAACATTAGAATCATCCTAATTTTTTAAAATTATTACCAACACATTCTGGAAGATGACAGCAATGTGTCTCAATTTATATATAGTTACTGTTTGATTTGGGGTAGTGCTGGTTCTATCCTCATTTTAAAGGACAGTATAAGACTCAGCATGGTAGCTTATGCTCATAATCTTAGTTCTTTAGGAGGCTGCAGCAGGGGGATTGCTTGAGGCCAGACTGGGCAACGTAGAGAGACCTCTGTCTCTACAAAAAAAAAAAAAAAAAAGCCAAGCATGGTGATGTGTCCCTGTAGTCCTAGCTACTTGGGAGGTTGAGAAGGGTTCACTTGAACCCAAGGATCACTTGAACCCAAGAGTTTAAAGTTTCATTGAACTCTGATCGTGCCACTGCACTCCAGCCTGGGTAACAGAGTAAGACCCTGTCTCAAATATAAACAAATAAAAATAAAGGATAGTGTATGTTATACGGCAGTCAGTCAATCAGTATTTGTTGCCCAACATATATGTTAAAATTTTAACAATAAAAGAATCACATGCAGTTGTGATGTCTGATGACAGGTGGTTTATCTATTTATCCATTGCATGATTACTCAGTCTCAAATTTTGGGCTGAATAGTTATTTGTTTGTTAAGATGGTAGGTTGTTGTAAGATGCTTACCATTATATATGCATATATGTGTGTGTGTGCATATATATGTCCCTGTATATGCACACATGCACAGACACAGATTTATACATATATAACATACATACTATACATATATATTAATATGTGTGTGTAAAAAAACTAAGAATAACCACATGGATGCTATATATATATGCATACACATTGTCTTAAACTGCTGTTATTTTATTGTTTGGCTCAGAGTTGTCAAATAATACCAGTTAGAAAGAGTACACAGAAAAAAATTAAAGATTGTTTTTGGTTTCAAGAAATAGCAAATCCCATCACTATAGGAATCCCTTAAAAATGGCTTTTAAATTAATCTCAACAGAGTGGCCATCACTATAATGAGTGGGGCTCGGCAGAACTACCTAAGGCTCCATTCTCCTGCTGTGACAAACAACAAACCCTATACTTAGAGTCTGCCTACATTGCTGAGTGAAATCTGTCATGTTACTTCCTACATAGCCCCTGAATGTATTTGTGGTGTGGGACTGCTCTACAAAGCCTTGATAGAATTGTAGTTATCAGCTATTCACTGCTATCACAAACCACAAAATTACTATTTTTTTTTGCAGTTATCTACTTTCAATACTTCTTCCCAACCCTTCAATGACTAGTTTAGGTGTCTGGTAATTTTCTTTGGACCCCAACATCATCTTTGTTCACAGCTAGACTTCTTTTATTCATTGTTATGACAAACATCTTTACAAAAGCCTCTCTAATATGTTTTTTATAGAGGCCATTTTGTGGCTTTTTCATCCCTTCCTTTTGATCTCTTGATCAAAATTACCCTAATGGAGTTTTTCATACATAATGCCAAGCACTTAATTACAAATTATCAGTCATAAAGGACCAAAAGCAAGAGAAAGTAAATAGATAACAGAAACAGACCCTCAGAAAAATTATAGATTGCAGTTAACAAACACAAATTTAATATAAAAAATACTAGCATTTTCAAGAAAACAAATAAAAGGGAATTCCAGCAGGGAAGTTGGTCAATAAAATAGAATCGAGTACAAATTCTAATGTTACAATACAAATTAATAGACATTAGAAACACAAGAAATTAAGAATATAGGCTCAGAGAATTCAGGGGAACTTGAGGATTCAATATTCTCAAATGACCCTATTCATATATCTCCAGTCCAAGTCTAACAGTCCAATCTCTTCTCTATGAAAGCTCTGAAATTGGTATAAGAGAAGTGCATCGGGCAGGGGCCAAAAGCAAAGAAAGCGCATAGTCTCTGATGGAAACTAGCTTTAATCTGATCTCATTGGGATAAACTGAATCACAACTATACATCAAACCGGCCCCCCTCAAAGAAAGGGGTTCAGCTATTGGTATTAATATGTCAGTTGTCAGCTGATTGTCAAAGATAAGGATGAGGATGGGGGAGTTGGATAGAAATTCCCTGAGTAGATGGTTCTATCTGGTCAACAAAAATTCTGCAGATAAAGGATAAAGCTGTGAGCTGTAGGAGTGTACATGCCAGTAAAAATGAGCTGGGTGGGTATATTAGTTAGAGTTTTTCAGAGAAACAGAACCAATAGGAAAATATGTATTCCTACCTATCTAGTAATATAGATATATCATGTGAACTAATTCTGTATAATAAATGTCTTATATATGCCTGTGTTTATATATATATATATATATGGTACACACACATACACACACACAAGAGATCTTCAAAAATTTTATGAAAAATGCATATTTTTTAAAAACTATGCATGGATTTCAAAATATTTTTGCACCAAAGTAGATTTGTACTAACTTGTTATAACACATCTGAACAAGATCTAGTGTGAGGCACTAAGAAGGGTAAGACATCAGTCTGAAAAGAGGCTCTATCAGCATATGAATTTTGCAAAAATTGAAGCAAAAACAAACATCAATTTTATGGTGAAGCTTGGGTGGAAGAATGGTGAAATCATTAATCCTTTATGAAAAGTTTATGAAAACAATGACCTAAAGAAATCAGCAGCAGCTTACAAATGGATAATTCATTTTAAGGGAGACAAAATGGTGTTAAAGATGAAGCCTGCAGCAATAGATCATTCACATCAATTTGTGAAAAAGAAATTAATTTTGTTTATGCCATAATTGAAGAAGACTAATTATTAACAGCAGAAACAATAGCCAATATCAGAGGCATCTCAATTGATTCAACCTACACAATTCTGACTGGAAAACTGAAGTTAAGCAAACTTTCCACTTGATGAGTGCCAAAATTGTTGTACCCAGATTGGCTGCAGAGAAGAGCAGAGCTTTCAATGGAAATTTTAAGCAAGTAGGATCAAGATCCTGAAGCATTTATTTGTATAATTGTAACA
Source organism: Pan paniscus (assembly GCF_029289425.2). Taxonomy (NCBI): domain Eukaryota; kingdom Metazoa; phylum Chordata; class Mammalia; order Primates; family Hominidae; genus Pan; species Pan paniscus. Next base: position 82,036,053 of record NC_073259.2, read on the forward strand.
GGAAATAAAACATGGCTTTACCAGTACAATCCTGAAGACAATGCACATAGCAATGGCTATCAAGAGTTGGAAGTGATCCAGTCAAAGCAATAGCAGCATGAGCAAAACAAAGCAAATGCTATTATGAGCAAGGTCATGGCAACAGTTTTGGGGAATCCTCAAGGCATTTTGCTTGAGTATTCCTCAAAACTAGCTGGACCCCTTGCCTCGAGGAGAGGACAATTTGGTGTATATTTTTTGCCTCAGATTAGGGCGCAAAGTGAGATCAGATTAAAGCTAGTCTCCATCAAAGACTATGTGCTCTTTTTGCTTTTGGCCCCTCCCCAATCCACTTTCCTCAGCTTTCTTATTCCAAGAGAATATCCAATATTTATTGGCTTTCTGGAGAGACAATGAATAATAACATCTGCTTATTGTGAGAGTGCTTTGAGAAAGGGAAAGTTTTAACAGAAAAACACCTGTGAAAGCTTCACCAGAGAGTCCTCTACTATGATAATGCTTCTGCTCACTTCTATCATCAGAAAGGGGCATTTTTATAAGCGTTTTGATGGGAAGTCATTAGGCATCTACCATACAGTCAATTTAGCCCTTTCTGACTCCTTTTTGTTTCTTAATCTTAAAAAAAAATCTTTAACGGGTACCCATTTTTACTTTAGGTAATAAAGTAAAAAAGACTGTATTTATGTGGTTAAGTTCCCAGGACCCTTAGTTCTTCAGGGATGGACTAAATGGCTGGTATAATCGCTTAAAATAGTGTCTTGAACTTGCTGGAGCTTGTTTGAGCAATAAAGCTAATATGCTTTATTTTTGTCTTTGAATTTTTAATGAATTTTTGAAGTTCCCTCATATTGTGTCAGCCAACTCCTTATAATAAATTTTTCTCATATGACATATGTATTATAAGGAGTTGGCTCACATCATTATAAAAGCTGAGAAGTCCCACAATCTGGTGTAACATCAGTCTGAATCCAAAGACCTGTCAACCAGGAGATCCAATGGTACAAGTTCTAGTTTGAGTCCAAAAGCTTGAAAAACAGGACAGCTGATGGTGTGATTCTAGGTCAAAAGTCAGCAGGCTTGAGACCCAGGAAATGTTGATGTTTCCATTCAAATTAGAAGACAGGAAAAGACTGATGTCCCAGTTTGAGGTAGTCAGACAGAAAGGAGTACCTTTTTACCCAGTCTTTTTATTACATTCAGGTCTTCAATTGATTGAAAGTGTTAATCTGATCCAGAACACCCTCACAGACACATTGTGGATAATGTCTGCCAAATTTCTGAGTATTCTGTGGCTTAGTCACATTGATGCATAAAATTAGTTATCACAGCAGGCAACACAGCATCTAATATATCTAAGGAAAAGTGCATATGCACGTAAATCAAGATGATTATCAAATAATAGGATTTAAATATATGAAGAATTACAATATTTGACAAAATCACATAAAAGGCAGAAAGGATAAATATAATTAATAAGGTCTTTGTATATGAAAATAAATGATAAAGTAATAATTTAAATTAGACAACGTGCCAAGGTGCTTTCTTTACTTATTTAAATATGACTTAATCTAAAAGTTATTCTAGCTAATAGAAAAATATATAACTAAAGATGCAATAAAAATAGAGAAATGGAAAATAATACCATAATAATAACAATAAAATATTGGTTAACACAAAAGCCAAAAAAGAAGGAAGAACATAGAGATATAGGACAACATTATTTTTAAATATATTAATAAGTGGCATATTTAAAACCACATATATCAGTAACTACATTAAAAAGTAGACTAAGTAATTTCCAAATTTATAATTGTATTAAAAATACGTAATTTTATGCTCTTTTTGAGATACAGAGTTGAACATATTTGCACTGTAAAGCTGAATTAAAAGGATGGAAGAAATTATAGCAGACAAATATTAACCAAAAGAAGGCTAGAATACCTGCAACATAATATGAAAAGTAGAATTTAATATAAGAACGATAGCTAAGATGAATAAGTGTATTTCATAATGATAAACATGTCCATCCCCAGGAAAATTTTATGAATCTAAATATGTATTCAGTTCTTAGCATGGTCTCAAAATGCATAAAACAGATGGATATCAATAAAAGGAGGAAAGAGCAAATCTCCAATTATACTCATAAATTTTCACACATATCTCTCAGTAAGGTATAGAAAAAGTAGACCAAAATATTCGTGAAGGATATAGTATATTTGAAAAATAACATTTGCAACTTTATCTAATTGACATTGATATAATATTACATTAAAACTGGAGAATTCAACTTTCCTTGAGTGTATATGATACATTTACCAAATTGGCCATGTGCTCTGCCATAAAGCAAATATTACTTTTGTCATAGAATTACAATAAATGAAATATGTTCTCTGATAATAGTAAGAAGATAGACATTCATAATAAATAAATAAAAATTTTATACATTAATAAATTAAGTGACTCATTTCTAAATAACCCATGAGTCAAAAAGGAAATCACATTAAAAAAGGAGAAAGTGATTTTAAATTAAATAAAATTGCACACTAAACATAGTAGTGGATAAACCTAGGACAGTAAACAAGAAAAATATATGTTTATACTGAAAGATTTTTTAAAAACTTAAGTGAACTAAATATCTGTCAAAATGAATCATGGATAGAAATTCAAAGTAAACCAAAGAAAATAGAGAAATAGAAATAATAAAAATAGGAACAAAAATTAATGATATACAATACAAACAAAATAAAGGGAATAATACTTATTTGATAATTGAAAGAAATCTAGTAAGACTAATAAGAAAAAAGAGTAAAACAAAAAATTACACATATCAGGAATTAATAAGGACATTTCTACAAAGCCTACAGACACTTACATGATAATAATAACAGAATATTATGAGTAAATTTAAAACAATACTTTTGAAAATGTATAACTAATTAATAAAATCCTAGAAGAAAATAACTCCTACCCAAGCAGGCATGGAAACATAATGAAAGTCTGAAAACATATACATAAACACTCACACACGTACGCACACACACACACACACTCACACAAATATACATACATAAAGAAAATCTAAAAGAAAAATCTTTGCCTAAAGAAAACTCCTCTAGGTCAAAATGAATTTACTAATTTTTCCCAAACATTTACAGAAAAAATTATCCTTTCTAATTTACAACATTAAGAATAAAAAAAGAAAATCGTATGATCATTGTGACACATTCAGAAAAAAGCATCTGGTAAGATCAAAAGTCATTCATTCTCTAACATATTTTTTCTCATATATATGTCATGTGTATATACATATATGTGTGTGTATATATGCTTAAATATATGCAAAAGACAAATCAATAAAATAAAATACGAGTAGGGAACTCACAAAAAAGTTATCTATCTCTATGGCCGGCTACTAGACATAATATTCAACCTTAGTAGTCGTCAAAAAATTGCAAATTAAAACCACCATTTGGCATCACTACATACCTACCGGAATGCTTAAATTAAAACAAATGACAATACTAAATTTTTCTGAGGATTTGGAGCAAATGAAGATTTTATTTATATCTAATACAAAAAAGTATAGTATTATTTAAAATTTCCAAAAACTGGTAACAAAGTGAAAGGCTATCATCAAGAGAATGGACAAATGCCTTTTTTATATTTGTAAAACGGTATGCTAAACATCAGTGAAAATGAACAGAATGCTGCTGTGTGCCACAACATGGATGAATGTCCTGGATGTGATACCAAACACAAGAAGCCACACACAAATGACTGCTTATTTTATGATTCCCAAAGCTGATAACATTAATTAATGATGTTAGAAGTGAGAGTGATCGCCCAGGCTTGGTGGCTCATGCTTGTAATCCCAGCACTTTGGGAAGCCGAGGCAGGTGGATCACCTGAGGTCAGGAGTTCAAGACCATCCTGGCCAACATGGTGAAACCCCATCTCTACTAAATATACGAAAATTAGCCGGGCATGGTTGTGGGGGCCTGTAATCCCAGCTACTCAGGAGGAGCTACTGTGAACCTGGGAGGCAGTGGTTGCAGTGAGCTGAGATTGCGCCATTGTACTCCAGCCTGGGCGAAAAGAGCAAAACTCCGTCTCAGAAAAAAAAAAGTGACAGTGATCTTCGCCACTGCACTCCAACCTGGGAAACAGCAAAACTCCGTCTCAAAAAAAAAAAAAAAGAGTGTGAGTGTGATCTTTAACTCTGTGGAAGAGAGAGACACAATCACTAGAAGGAGAGACAACATAAGAGGCCTTTAGGATGTAGATAATATTGTATTCCATGATTTGAATTGTGGTTACATTCACCATGTTGGCCAGGCTGGTCTCAAACTCCTGATCTCAGGTGATCCACTAGCCTCGGCCTCCCAAAGTGCTGGGATTACAGGCATGAGCCACCGCGACCAGCCTGGTTGCCCATTTTTATGGTTATTTCTTGATTATATGCTAAACAAGGGGTGGGTTATTCATGCCTCCTTTTTTTAGACCATATAGGGTAACTTCCTGATGTTGCCATGGCATTTTTAAACTGTTATAGCGCTGGTGAGAAAACAATTGTCTGTGAATAATAAAAAGTCTTAGCCATTATTAAAGCCACAATTGATAAGGAAATTTTGGTTACTTCTGTGGTATGCAATAATTTTACATAACAATTATAATTATTAACAACATACACTAAGTCATATCAGAATTACAGGAATTTTTCATAATTTTGGAACACCTGCCAATAACTGTTTATACAAATACAGCCCAAAGAAAGCCAAATACTATTTCATACTTGACAATGCTTTCTGTATGATTTTTATACCAAATAGCCAAATTTCACTTTTACATTAGTATAGTATTAATGTTAAACCCAATTCTTAATAAAACCTCATAGACATATCTACCCAACTTTAATGTTTGACCACAAGGTAAGATTCTCATAAACCTTTAAACCCTTTATAATTTTTGTTAGCAAGCTCATTTTATAAAGCATGCTTGTGCTCACAGAAAATAGGAGGTGTCTCTAAGGCAAAATAACAACAGACACAGTGTGCTTTTACAAGTCATTGGGTGTGACAAAGTGAACTTAATATCAATATCCATTTTTTTCATTCTTCTATAGTGGTAGGAGCTCAATATATTTAATTGAGTACAAGACAAGGTGACTATAACTCAGACTTATTTTGAGATAGATACAGCCATTTGACTAAGCTCAGTCAATGAACTAGAAGCAGCAGCATCATGCGGTCAAGTCTTGGAAACTTCAGGAGACATAAGACTGTGTTCCTTGCCTCTTTCTACTGTTTGCCTTCCTCTGCTGCGTAGTATGCAAGTGGAAACAGCTAAGGCCCTAAGTTAAGTCTATCTGTGGCAGATAGACAAGAGAGAAGGAGCCTGGGACTCAGACAGTGGATGGTAATGGCAGTCTTGGACTCTCTACCTGGACATTTATGTGATACAAAATAAACTCCTACCTCATTTTTAGTCACTGCTATTTTAGTTTTTCTGTTCTTCTCTTAAACCTAATAATACTTATTGATACAATAAATAATAAGAAAATACAATGGGCCAAGATTTCCTCAAGACAAATGATAATACTGGTACCAGGGCCTAGAAACTGAAGCCTGGGGCCTTCTTCATTTAAGTGTGTGAACCTGAGACTCTTTTATTAAGTCACAACTCTAAGAAAAAGTACTGATAGGTAGTGTTGAAACCGCCTTTGCAAAATTATAACTGAGGAAATAATGACAGTGAAAGAAATCAGAACTAACTGATTCTGTCTTGCTTCTAACCTTTAAGCTGTCCTTGTTCATTCCTTGGTGTAGGTAGAACTAACTTTGGTAAGGAATTCAGTTCATGGTTTGACTGTGAAACAAAATTGATAATAGCCCTTTCCCAAAAAGACCCCCTTCTTGCCTGGGGACCAATCTGCCTTTGCAGGACTCACAAATTAGCTACAAGATTAGAAATTACAATTTAGGGGTCATGCAGCCTCTGCCTCCAAGAGTCTGAACCTCCTTAAATTGCTCCTGGGGATAACATTACTATTGTCAAACCTAAAAACAGTGCTTGGGATATTTTGCAGACGCTGCAGTCGATGGATCAGCTGACACCACCCATCCTGGTAATCTGGCTAAACCAGTTCTGCCATCCCACCCAGGAACAGAAAACAGCAGGAAAAACTCACTTCCACCCCTGATGATTCCATCACCAACCTGACCAATCAGCACTCCCCACTTCCCAAGCCCCTACCCGCCAAATTATCTTTAAAAACTCTGATCTCCGAATTCAGGGAGACTGATTTGAGTAATAATAAAACTTCAATCTCCCACACAGCCAGCTCTGCGCCAATTACTTTCTCCACTGCAATTCCTCTTTCTTCCTAAATTGGCTCTGTCTAGGCAGCGGACAAGGTGAACCCATTGGGCGGTTACAGTGTCACCTGGCTCATATGAGTAAATGCTATATTCAGTAGAAGGAACTGGCCTTTGCTTCATCCATCTGGGATATTGTTTATTATTATTATTTTGTTGTTGTTAAGAGGAGAAGTATTTTTACAGTGTCTTTATATCAGATAAGGAGACTTAAGATCCACATTTTTTTGGAAAGGCACCATTATTTTCTTGGAAGATCACTATAAATTAACTATTGTACTTACTGTTTTGCATATTAGCCTACCCCCACTACTATATTAACTTCAAAAGTTTATTTTCTGTGATAAAAGGTGCAGGATGTACAATAGTTAATTTATAGTGAAAAGACAAACCTGAATTCAGGTTTTCATATTTGCAAGTTTGGATTCTCAAGTTATTCAGCTTCTAGGAAGAGGCAAATATGAATTAGGCTAATATGAATTAATAGAATTAATAGAATTCAGGTTTTCATATTTGCAAGTTTGGGTCCTCAAGTTATTCAGCATATAAGAAAAATGAAACTTCCTAGAAGTGTTCTGGACCTGGGAAGGATGATGAGGAATGTGATGTGGAAAGGAAGGCAGAGAAATTGAAAGTTGGTTTTTATTCAACACTTACTTTGTCAATCACGCAGGTACTAACACACTACAGTAAACATAAAAAGACATGAGAGATACTAAGAAAACAGAGATAGTAAAAATTGCACATTTGGGACTGAAACCAAGGGTCACATATGCCTGGACATTAAGAGACACCTTGACCAGTATCCTTCCCCATCATTCCATTATCTCTGACTTTCTACACATTGACCTTTCCTACTTTCTATACACAGACCTCATCCTATGTTTATTGTGGAAAAATCTCTTATCCCAGAAAATACATTTTTAAAGTTAGTATAGCTCCAGATAAATGTGTTATGTAAACAAGGCTGATGGTACAGTATTTAGTTCAAACAGAGTATAGATCAATATTTATATTATTTATTCAATGGGCCACAGATTAATATTAGAAACATATTTATGATTTTGTGCCAAGAAAATATTTCATTATATCATTTATAAAACCAAATAGAAAAACTGTTTCAAAACACTTAGAAATGATAAAGAGATATAATAACAAAAACAGTTTAGTAATAACATATTATTGTAAATTTTATTATGTTTCATTAATCTAGCCCACTAATCATTTTTATATATACACCAAAAGTTTAATCATTGTAGCTTTATATTTGTGAAGTCTGGTAATATATATTTTTTAATTTTCTAGTTATTTTCTTCTGTTTATTCTTTCACATGAATGTAACATTGTTTTGCCCAGTTAAAATTTTTTAACATTTATTGTTATATTATTGTACATATTTAGATGAAAAGAGAGAGGAGAGAGAAATGTCTACAAAATTATTGAATCTTCCATATATAAATACTCTTTATTTACTTCTATGTACTTTCATAACTTATGTAGCATGTACCAATAAGACTTAAACATCTGGTTATGTTTACTTTTTAAAATTTAAGTTTCAGGTTACATTTTATTGGTAAATTTCTGGTTATATTTAACTTTTTAATTTTAAGGATATGTGAATATCATTTTATAGTCTCTATTCTGCATTTCACTTTTATTAAATTGTTTTCACTATCCCAACTAGATGATTATCTAAGATAATTATTTATTTCTCTATTTCCTATGAATAATGCGTATTTCATTATTCCGTAACATTTTATACGCTTCATTCTTTTTTCATTCTTGCTAGAGTTATACATTTGGATATATGACTCTTGGCTCTACTTAAGATTATTGTAACATTTGATTTCCCTTCTCAGATCTACAGCTAAAAAGAGAGTGGATATGCTTTGCTCTACATGTAGTTTTCATTTATACCACATATTCATGTAGTGAACACTCTTGTACCCTAGTGGGACCTTTTAACTTAAAGCCTAGTTTTCAGATATGTTTTCCTATTAAAGAATCTGGAATATAAGTCCACCTGCACTGGTATCAGGAGTGAAATAATTTCTGAGCCTACATACTTTGAATTACTGACAGTAAAGACACTCTCCCGGTGGCAAGTCTCAGTGGCCTCTTTTTCCTCTTTTCTATCATATCTCTTTTCTTCTCTCTGACTGGGCAAATATGGGGAAAGACGGTTTTAGATGTATTTTTAAATACTATAACCAGAAAAACATTTCCAGTAAAGAGCGTCTAAGAATCTTGGGCCATGAGGATATTAAGTGAGGGAGGAAAAGTTTTTTCTTTTTTTTTTTTTTTTTCAGTAAGTTAATTAAGAATTTTCAGAAATGTATACCATGAAACAAAGGGAATTCTTTAGAGAAGCTAGTAGGCCCTAAGGCCAACTTTTGCCCTTAAGCCAGGAAGCTTTGGTGACAAGAGGGACAGGAAAAAATGCCCAGAACCTCTGCAAGCAGGAAGTCAGAGCTTAGATTTCTCAGAAAAAAAAAGTCCATTTTTCTCAGCAAGTGAATGAGGAAATAACCCACTATGTACAGGCAGCATGGTGATGGGGAACCATGTCTGTCTCAGCCTTAGCTCGAGAGTAGAAGTACAAAAACACAAAACGAAAAGCACTGCTAGAAAGAATCTCTAGGTGGGGCGTGGTGTCTAGCGCCTGTAATCCCAGCACTTTGGGAGGCCGAGGCAGGTGGATCATTTAAGCTCAGGAGTTCAAGACCAGCCTGGCCAATATGGTGAAACCCTGTCTCTACTATAAATACAAACATTAGCCAGGAGGTGGTGGCATGCGCCTTAATCCCAGCTACTCGGGAGGCTGACACAGGAGAATTGCTTGAGCCTGGAAGGCGGAGGTTGCGGTGACCCGAGATTGCGCCACTGAATCCCATCTTGGGTGACAGAGGGAGACTCCAACTCAAAAAAAAAAAAAAAAAAAAAATCTCTAATCGCTCACTCGCAACCATAACCACCCACCTAAAGAATCTGCTGAAAATGTATTTCAAGGTAGTCCCTAATTCGTAGTCAGCAAGGCCTTTAACAGAATGAGAGAAAAGTCCTGTCTGGAGAAATGCACATTACAACTGGGACTCAAAGAATTACCACAAGCAAAGGTTTAAATATCACAGGCTCAAATAAATAAATAAATAAATAAATAAATAAATAAATAAATATCAGGGTGCGATTCCTACCCTTAGATGTAATGAAAGGCAAAGGATATAACTATCACTTTAGACTATACGTTATAATGTGTGAGACAGAGGACTTGAATTATATTTAGGTTTCTTTCTTTTTTATTTTTTATTTTTTGAAGATTTTTTTAAATGTATTGGCCGGACTGGCCGACATGATGAAACCCCGTCTCTACTAAAAATACAAAAATTAGCTGGGCGTGGTGGCACATGCCTGTAATCCCAGCTACTCCGGAGGCTGAGGCAGGAGAATCACTTGAGCCCAGGAGGCGGAGGTTTCAGTGAACCGAGATCGTGCCACTGCACTCTAGCCTAGGCGACAGAGAAAGACTTGCCTCAAAAAAAAATATGTATTTCTTAATGAGAAATAAAAATTGTACATATTTATGGTGCATTACATGATGTTTTTATATCTGAATACACTGTGGAATGGCTAAATCAAGCTAATTAACATATACATTACTTCATATTATTTTGTGTGTGTGATGAGAACACTTAAAATCTACTGTAGCAATTTTCAAGTATACAATCAATATATTGTTATTAACTGTAATATTTATGCTGCTTAATGTCATAAATACATTATTTTACAACAGGTTTTGTATATTTTGTATAATATGAAATATAATATTCAATAATACTCATTTATTTCTCTTTTGTTAATGTTTAGTTCACTACCCAAAAAAATCTGTAGAGCTATTTTCTCCACAACAGTCCCTCCGTGAGCAGTACTAATTTTGGGTGATATTCATCCCTTTATGATGGATGATTTTTTTTCTTAAAATCTACCAAATGTACATCTGCCAGTAGAAACAGAAGGCTTTGAGAGGGTGACATAGATGATCTTCAGCACCTGTTGCAGCTTCATACCATAAAATAAATTATGGAGGCTAGGTGTGGTGGCTCATGCCTGTAATCCCAGCACTTTGGGAGGCCAAGGCGGGTGGATTACGAGGTCAGGAGTTCGAGATCAGCCTGGCCAAGATGGTGAAACGCTGTTGGTATTAAAAATACAAAAATTAGCCTGGCGTGGTGGCAGGCATCTGTAATCCCAGCTACTCGGGAGGCTGTGGCAGGAGAATCTCTTGAACCCCTGGAGGCAGAGGTTGCAGTGAGCCGAGATCGCGCCACTGCACTCTAGCCTGGGTGACAGAGCAAGACTCCGTCTCAAAAAATAAATAAATAAATAAATAAATAAAGGAAACATGTTTGTTTAAAACCATAAAAAATCAGTATAATTTTGTAGTAAGCTTTAATCTATACTTTTACAGGATGAACTGCTCACAGACATTATTTTTAAGGACAAATATATAGTAGAATACATCTAATTTTTTTTTTTTTGACAGAGTTTCACTCTTGTTGCCCAGGCTGCAGTGCAATGGTGCCATCTCTGCTCACTGCAACCTCCACCTCCCGGGTTCAAGCGATTCTCCTGCCTCAGCCTCCCGGGGTACCTGGGATTACATAAAATTTTTCTAAGTGTAAACATAATAAACAAAACATTTCAAATGGTAATTACCTTATAGAATACTAGGAGTAATAGGCAATGGCACCCAAATATGAATTGTTTCAAAATAAAATCTGTGACATTAATTTCAAAATATTCAGATTACATGTACGCATTCACAGACAATACATTATCAGGCATATCTAAAAGATAATCTAAATTTTGAAAGCTTAAAAATGAAAATATACTATGAAACATTTTGTCAATGCCCAATTTTCTCACAGAAATAAGAAAGAAGCATGTTCATATTTCTTTCTCATTCACATTAAACTGCATTTAACATTCCTCTGTGCATGTCCATTACAAATTATATACAAACTTTTTTTTCAAATTCCTACTAATAATTCATTGATTCAGATGAACTTTTATCAAAGAACAACAAAGATTTGTGATGTGGGGACTCCCTCTGGCCTTGGATATTTAGATTTCTCCACTCCTTTCCATTCTGTTTAATTCTTATCTGTAGGTGCTCATTGTTTTAAGCATATTTTTCCAACATACCACATAAGTAATAAATACAAAAATTGACCATTTTCATACTTTTGGAGGTTGAATGAAGGTCCTTGGACATTTTTTGAGCAGAAACTTTGGATTGTGAGGGTAGCTACACTGACAGCAGTTCAGTTAGCAACTGCTAAATTCAGTTAAAAGTAATGTAATTATTTGTTTGATGTTAATGTTTCACCTAGAGAATTTGAAACAACATTCAAAAAGCTTTTTAAACTTTATTTCTTTGTGATAGGACTTTTATCACAGTCAATAGTTCTTTAAAAATGCATTATAATAGACTTTACATTATTTATAGTAAAAAACTAGAAATACTGAAGATAATTAAAAATATGGCTTAATAATTTGAAAATAATATTTGTCTTTTAAATATATTGCTATGCTAAAAAGGTAGCATTTTTTATTAGGTTGGTACAAAAGTAATTGTGGTTTCTGTCACTGAAAGTAATGGCAGAAACCTCAATTTCTTTTGCACCAACCTCATAGTTTCTAGTACATTCCTTGCTGAATTAAAGAAAATTATTTAAATGAATGTTTAGAACATATTTGTGTCTGAAACTCTAGAAATTTACACTCATTTAAACAAGTAATGAGGAATAAAACATAACATTTCGTTTTTTTATCTACAGAATTGTTTATTTTTTCTTCTCACCTCCTTCCTAGATTACTCATTCTTTAAGGCCTGATCTTTCCCTTAACATGGAAACCTTAGATGCGTTTTCTTGTCGGTTAATAGTTTCCTCATTTTTGTTTTTAACACTTAAAATACATTTCTTTGAAGAGTTAATCATGAATTCATTATAATTGTACCTACTTGACTACTTTGTTGCTAGGTTTCAAGGTTCTAGATATCAAAACAATTGTAATTCAGCTTTATGTACTAAATGTAAAATTAGATGATGAGACTGACTGGATGAATGAATGAATGAATGACTAGATAGTGAACAAGTAAAGGAAGTATTGGTTTGCATTTCCCTGATGATTAGTGATGTTGAACATTTTTTCAACTATTTTTTCAACTATGTGTTGGTGATTTGTATGTCTTCTTTTGAGAAATGTCTATTCTACTCTTTTGCCCATTTTTGACTAGGTTATTTGATTTTTTTGCTGTTGAATTGAGTTTCTTATGTATTCTGGATATTAACTTCTTGTTAGATGCATAGTTCACAAATAATTTCCTCCATTCTGTCGGTTTTCTCTTCACTCTGTTGTTTTCTTTGCTGTGCACAAAGTGTTTAGTTTAATGTAATCCCATTTGTCTATTTTTGCTTTTATTGCCTGTGCTTTTGAGATCTTAATCAAAAAATCTTTGCCCAGTCCAATTTCATGAAGCATTTTCATTATTTTTTTCTAAGTTTTCATAGTTTCAGGTCTTACATTTAAGTATTTAATCAATCTAGAGTTGGTTTTTGTATACAATGACAGATAGGTGTCTAGTTTCATTCTTCTGATGTGGAAATTCAGTTTTCTCAGCACCATTTATTCAAGAGAGTGTCCTTTCCCCAGTTTTTGTTTTTCTTGCCTTTGTTGAAAAGCAGTTGGCTGTAAATGTGTGGAAATGCAAATGCAAATCAAAACCACAATGAGCTATCACCTCATCTCAGTTAGAATGGCTATTATCAAAAAGACAAAAAAATAACAAATTCTGGCAAGGATGTGGAGAAAGGGAAACTTATGCACTGTTGGTGGAAATGTAATTAGTATAGCCATTATGGAAAACTATGGAGGTTCCACACACACAACACACACACAAAAGAAAACTAAAAATAGAACTACCAAATGATCCAGCAATCCCATTACTTGGTGTATACCCAAAGGAAATAAAATCAGTATGTCAAAAAGATATCTGCACTTACGTGCTTACTGCAGTACTATTTACAATATACAAGATATGAAATTAGCCTAAATGTCTATCAGAAGATGAATGGATAAATAAAATGTGTTATGTATATATACAAAATGGAATACTATTTAGCCATAAAACAAACTAAAATCGTATTATTTTCAGCAACATGGATGAACCTAGAGGACATTATGTTATGTAAAATAAGCTAGACAAAGAAATACAAATACCACACAACCTAACATGTGGAATCTAAAAAAGTTGATTTTATAAAAGTTGAGAGTAGAATGCTGGTTACCAGTGACTGAGGAGAGTAGGGAAGAGGGGTGAACCAAAGAGGTTAGTCAGCAGATACAAAGTTATAGTTAGACAGGAAGAATAATTACTGGTGTTCTATTACACAGAAGGGTGACTATAGCAAACAATAATGTAGTGTATATTTTAAGATATCTAGAAGAGGTCACAACAAAGGAATGATAAATATTTAAAGTGAAGGATATGTTAATTAACTTGATCTGATCTTTATAAAATACATACATTCACTAAAATGTCACGCTACATCCCATAAATATGTGCAATTACTATGTGTTAATTCTAAATTAAAAAATTAATTTCTTAACAAGAAAAATAAATGAAGTAAATTTTTTTCTAGAGTCCTCTTTTTCTGCTTCTCACACTATGCCTGACATAGACATCTTATTCTCTGCAACTCCTGCCAGACATAAGACTTGATAGGGAAAGACTCTTGCTCAGCCCTCTTCAACTCTTTTTCCCTCTAATCTTGTTCACAGAAGTTTTGTCCAGGGGAAGATAGGTATGATCAGCAGGGAATCAAGTTCAACAGAGGAATAAGAGAAGAATCTTTATACATTAAAAAGAAAAAAAAACTCACTATGTTTTAAAGAATAACAAAAGATAAATGTGATAATGATGTAAATTCCTAAACTAAATCACATGTGCTTTTTAGTTGAATTTACATACAAATTTTGTGCCTCCAAAAAGATATTAACCCTGTATGAGTATGTGTCTTGTATTAGGTTGGTGCAAAAGTAATTGCGACTTTTGCCATTAAGAGTAATGACAAAAACCGCAATTACATTTGGACCAACCTAATATTTTATTTTTATGTATCCTTCACTATACTTAATACAATGCAAAGTAGTCAATATGTAAACTGCAGAGTAATTGCTTAACCAAACTCTTATGTGTCAGAATTAATTAATCAAAACACCAAATGTACTTCTGAGACTTGATGACATTGTTGTTAATGAGCATTTGATGAGGAATAGAGTAGTGACAGTGTCTTCTAAATCATTTATACAACTATCTTCATTATAAACTCTTTGTATACAGATTAATAGACTGTTCTTCATACGTCTTAAAAACGTTTTGTGAAATTCACTTAAAAAATTTTAAGTAGAGATGCAAGTTTTAAAAAGCCATATTTGCTCACATTTGTTAAAAATGCTTAGGCAGTAGGGTTTTTGTTAATTGGAAAAAGAGAGCTAATGCCTCATAATATAAAGTAAAATAGCAATTTAAAAAGTATAATAATTGTGATGTAATAACTTACGACTTTTGTTCAGGCTTCTGGATAACATGTAAAGTAGAAACGTATTTGACCTTATGTTGTCACACGTAAATGCACTTTTAATTTAGATAATATCATCCTTCTAAAACAGACTTTTTCCATAGCCACTCAGTTGAATAAAATGATATTTAAAAAATTTCAATAGCACTAACTGAAGGTCAGTGGTTCCTCATAGATACAAATGTTAAGCAAAGCTTTGTGATTGTTTTTTCCCTCTGGTGATGGTGCTAGGGCAAATAAGTTCCCAATTAGTAAATGTGCAATTTGCATTTTGAAATAACTGAATAGTACTTGTTGCATTACCTAAAATTTATAATGATTAATTTTTAGAAATTTTCTTCAAAATATACTGAAACTACTAAAAGTAAAATATAATAGAAAGCAAGCATAGAATGTGTCATACAAGAGAATAATAAAAATCAGGTTATTTTCCCTGTCTCTATGCCAGTTCAATAATAGTAAAATTAAATACATATTTTATGGGAGGAATTCTCACTAGAGTTTCATTTCTTTCTTTCCATAGTACCATTAAACTACTAGACTATTTAGAGTAGTATTAAAAAATGAAGTCATTTCTTACTTTTAAAAGATATTAGTGAGAAAGATAAAAATTTAATATGGTAAAATGAGTAACAGATGATTATTAAAAAGAAAAATTGAAATGGAAAATCCTAGAACAATCAGTAGAGTCATTCAATGAGAGTTAGTGTGCATATTTTTCTGTCTATTTTATTTCAATTTTTAATTCAATTTTTCTTTAAGTTTGTTTTAAAATCATTTGCTTCTGGAGATGCTACTCGTGAAAGATGTTTCTTCTACCAAAAATATTTGTTAAAGTATAAATGATATGTTTTGTATAGTTAAAATAAGAAGACAATCAAAAGTCTAATTTTATAAATCACATCGTTACTATCATACACAGATTTTTTTCTTTATTTTTTAATGCTTAAAGAGGGGAAGAATAATGAGAACAACTAACAACTCACAGAGAATACACTTGATAGATCAGGTACATTTACCACATAGTGAGTGAGATCCAGAATTGTTAAAGTCTAGTTGCTCAATTAGGATGGAAGCAGGCCTCTGTAGAAAGTTAAGTTTAATTGAAGTTTGAGGCATACTTTTATAGGAAAGGTTGTGGAGAGGGATGGTTTGACCAATACTACAGAGATCCTTGACGGCGTGACGTGTGCTGTCCCTAGACACTGAAGGGCGGTGCCGGTGTTGGCCGGAGATTAGCTCAAAGGCTAATGGGATGTGGCCCAGCCACAGCCTAAGCTCTTGGTCTTCTGAGAAGCAGCTGACAGAGGATAGCCCTGCCATGGCTTAAGCTTTCAAACTGCCTGTAAAATCTTGGGTTCATATGAATTTTGGAGTCCAGTAGTTGAAGGTCAATAACTCACATACGGAGCCTGATAAGGTATGATGTAACATTCTCAAGGAGGGCGGAATTACACTCCAAATTTTTATCACAGCAAAACATATGTCACTCAAGTAGCAAACTATGTAAAAGTTTGGAATCATTTCAAATTTACATCACATTATATCTCTTCTAGAGATACAAGTCAGATTAATATAAGAGATCGTGAATTAAAAATTTGTTAAATATTTTTATTAGTAATATGTTAGATACACAGAACCAATTTAACATCTTTAAGGAAAGCCCTGTTAATTCAATTAAATACACTTAGGAAAAAATATGTTTCTTAAGGAAAGCTTTTATAAGATTAACCTGATAAAGTTTAAAAAATATTTAAACATTTCATATCCAGGTTTAATATTTAGCAAAACATCAGTATTCTTTCAATGAGAAACAACTTTTACATTCAGTTTGTAAAGAATCAGGTTTTAACAAGCTGTCTTGGTCACCTAAATTAGTATTCTTTTATCAATGAATATATGTTTCAAAAATTTTATTACATGTAACACACTAGTGGAAATATTAACGAATACAGCTTTTTTAACCACTTGCAATTTTTTTAGGATATTCAAAATTTAATTATTATGTAATAATGTATAAAATTTTTAACATTAAGCATACTAATTTTCCAAGTGCTTTTCAAATAAAAAAAGGAATGCGTTTATTTTGCTACAGCAGGAGGCAAAAAAGCTTGTGTTGCAGCATTCTTAGTTTTAACAATTTTTATTTTATTTCAACATAGGTTTTTTTCCCAAGCATAAAGTAAAAATAGATACAGATAGATTGATAAAGATGATAATAGATAGATAGGTGATAGATAGATAGATGTAATATAACAAATGCTCAATTACTCATCAACCCAACTTAACAGTTTCTAAATTATTTCCTTAAATATTTTTTCCAAGTAGATGAGTGTGAACAGATATCTCTATTTTT
The DNA here is from genome assembly GCF_029289425.2 of Pan paniscus. NCBI lineage: Eukaryota > Metazoa > Chordata > Mammalia > Primates > Hominidae > Pan > Pan paniscus. The sequence continues at coordinate 82,053,425 of NC_073259.2, forward strand.
AAAATGGCATTGAGGGTTCTTTGGTAAATCATTTTGGTTACATGTTTTGTAAATAACCTTTTTTAGCCTTTGTCTATTTGCCAATAATATATGATTTTCAAGTTTGATATATTAAAATGATATATGCTAATGCTAATTATATAATGTTATGTGTTTAATGAATGTTTTTAAATTTTTTGCTTAACTTTTCATTTTTTATCTGTATAGAATACACAATTATAATATAAATTTATTGTTTGTTATATATTATGCTTTCTGCATCTTGTAAATATTTCATATTTTTGTCATAAAAGTTTTAAATTTTGTAATTTTGCCTATCTAATCAGCTATTAATTTACGTTTATACTACGAGGTAGGAATCCTTCTATTTTTATTTTTTCAAAGGGGTATTTCTTGGGAGAAGCAGTCACTTGCACAGTCTTTCCTGTCCAATTGTATAAGAGTGTGCTTTGGGTTGGGAATATATCCTTACAAAGAAATTAAGAGCCTTCATAGCTTGTGCTTTGCCCATCTCTGTTTGGGAATTTCTTTATCTGTTCCAAATTTGTGTACCTTTTTGTTCTACTTAAGTGTGTGCATCAACTCCAGTACTATATGGGTTTCCATAGGGAGGGAATGGATGTCCTTTAACCGAATCACAAGAGGAATGTGTGCAGACCATCCCCTTGCATTGGCATTGGCTGAGAGCCTGAAGCTCATTATTGAAGCTAACCTTTTCTGTTTCTACTCTATGTGAGCAAAACTTTGTTCCTTCCAATGCCAGTGTGAATTGTGTTTCCCTTGGCCAACCCAACACCTGAAAACCATGGAAGGGAGGCTGACTTCCTGAGACTACTGCTCCTGGCTATCAGCATTGTTATGCTATTTGACATCCTCTATGTGGTGAGACTCTTAACCTTGAGTTGGTAATAAGTATCACTTGCTCGGTAATATTTATTGATTCAAATTCTGTTTAGTGAATCAGTTATCTCTTCTTTGATTGAACTATTTCCAATATTGTCTAATAATATTCCAATAAGAGGTATAAAGAAACTTTATGCCTATATCTAGACTTTCCATTCTGCTCCATTGCTTTATCTGTTTATTTTGCAATGTAACAGCCATAATTGCTATAATTTTTAACTGTACATATATTTTGTAGAATGAATTTCCTTATCTTAAGCTTTAAATCTAGTCTAAGGTAGACATGGAGATATTGGGACAGAAGAGATGTTGACTAACTTTATTTATTTTTACTATTTCTGCCTCTTGCTGGGCCTGTTGCTAGTATAAATGGAGTTTATAAACAAATTCCAAAATGTACCTTCTGTGATCATATTTATTACAAAATAGGCCCTTTAAAAACAAATTTCAATAATATAATTTTTCTGTGAAATAAGGCATTTCTGCCACATGTTGCAAAGGCTTGATACACAATCTTACTTGGAAGCACTGGACCTTACTCTTTCTTGTATTCTCTCGCACTCACTTTGCTATGCCTGACTATATAGAATTGGGTATGGAGGAGATGGAGGAAGAGGGGATGTAGGGGATGGAAAAACTCTGATTTGACCAATCTGATTCATGTAGTCTGGTTCTGGATTTCTCTGGATGTGAATGGACAGAATCCAATTCTTGCAATCTGGTTCTGGATTTCTACGGATGTTAATCTCTTTTCTTAGCAGTGTATATTTTATGGGCTTTTCAAATTCACAACACAGGAACAGTTGACTCTCCAGGCCTGCTTTCTGTATCTTTCTACAGAATCACCTTTGTCCAGGTAGGAAATCTTAGGCAAAACCCCTTGATATGGTTTGGCTCTGTGTCCCACTCAAATCTCACCTTGAATTGTAATAACCCCCATGTGTCAAGGGTGGGACTAACTGGAAGTAATTGGATCTTGGGGGCGGTTTCCCCCATGCTGTTCTCGTGATAATGATTCACTTTCATGAAATGTTGTGATTTTATAAGCTGGCATTTCCCCTGCTGGCACTCATTCTCTCTCCTGCTGCCCTGTGAAGAAGTGCCTTCTGCCATGATTGTAAGTTTCCTGAGGCCTTCCCAGCCATGCGGAACTGTGAGTCAATTAAACCTCTTTTCTTATAAATTATTCAGTCTCGGGTATTTCTTCGTAGCAGCATGAGAATGAACTAATACACCCCTTCAAGATACTTGAGTCCAAACATTATCCAGGGACCTAATCGGTCATTTGGTAGACAGACTTCCCACAGTGTGTCTGAAAGCACAGAGTGCTTTGATTGGTACTCTGAAACAGTCTTCTTACTGGCTAAAGCTAAGGGTGTAAGAAAAACCTTTGCCTGAAAAGCATCCTACTCTCTGTCAGTGTTTATTTTAAGAACCCACTCACTGAGTTTGTGATAATGGTGAGGACCACCAATATTCTAAGCCGTGAGGATACTGGAGAGTAAGAGAAAGAGTTACCCCGTACTCCGGCAACTCCCTTCAAAGAAATACCTTTTAAAAATATCTCCCTTAGACCGGCGTGGTGGGTCATTCCTGTAATCCCAGCACTTTGGGAGGCCGAGGCAGGCGGATCGCAAGGTCAGGAGATCGAGACCATCCTGGCTAACACGGTGAAACCCTGTCTCTACTAAAAATACAAAAAATTAGCCAGGCGTGGTGGTGGGCGCCTGTAGTCCCAGCTACTCGGGAGGCTGAGGCAGGAGAATGGCGTGAACCCAGGAGGTGGAGCTTGCAGTGAGCCGAGATGGTGACACTGCACTCCAGCCTGGGCGACTATATATATATATATATATATATATATATATATATATTTTTTTTTTTTTTTTTTTTTTTTTTGCTCTAGTGGAAAAGTTTGTTCTCCATCTACTCAACATATCCATCACTAGCCACACATAGCTATTGAGAACTTGAAATGTGGCTCATATGACTGAAGAACAGACTCATACATTTTCATAAATGTACTTCTTAAAAAAAATCATTAATTTTAAAATTCAATTTACTAAAAATGAAGACCTAGAGTTCTTTTTGGGTCTAGGAGACCTAAATTTCATTTGTGTGATATAAATAAATTGTCTTATATCTTGTTTTGTGAGAGAACTTAGAAAATATTATCTTCTTTTGGGCTCTAGGTGAAATGTTAAATAGAAGAAGTCCTGCTAATATCCACTCCCAATTCTTACTACATGATTTTCTGGATTTAATTTAGATACTAATATTTTTATCTGTTTTTACATTAATGTTTTGATAGATATGGATAAATTTTCTAAAATAAGCCATGCATGGATTCTAGGATGAACTCTATTTGTTAATGTTTCAATATTTTAACACACTGCTAAATGTGATTTACTTAGGATTTTTGAATATATGTTCATGAGGAAGAATAACTTATTATTTTATTTTTTGTACTATTTTTGATTACCTTAGAATTAAAAATATACAGTCATTTAATGAGTTGGGGAGATATTTCTGTCATCCTTACAGGACTGATTTAAAATGTGCATTATTTCTTCTTTGAAGGTTTGATAAAATCATGTGCTCTTGATTTGATTTGCCAGAAAGAGGTTTAGACATTTGCTTGACTAATTGGTTTAACAATTACTGTTCATTTAGATGTTTATATTTCTTAGTCAATTCTATTAAATTATAGTTTTTAAGAAAACCATTCATTGACATTAAATAGTACATATTTTTCCTTTTAATTCCTCCATCTGTATGCTTAAGATCATGCACCTATTTACAATTACATCATTGTTAATAATGATAATGCTTTGCAATCACAAGGACTAATTCCAGAAATTCTGTGATGCCTAAAGTGTATTTGACAAAAAATTATTCTTCTCACGTTTTACATCCCGTATTATCTTTTTTTGCTAGTGATTGAAGAGTATTCATATTAAAACTTGAATTAAACAACAAATAAGTGGCAATAGAAGACCCTTTTGAATGGCAGCCTTATATTTCTCTTGAATTCCTGAACTGTAAGTTATAATTTGAAAAATGGACACTAACAAAAAGGCCATAAGACACTATTTATGAAGTTTAAGCACCAACTTGGAGACAATCACATCTCTTTTGATCCTGATTCTAATATGTTATCTTTTAAGTTTAAAGCGTATACATTACTCTCTAAAACTGGTATATTTATCATTTCACTGGAATTTGTGTATTATATTCTAAATTGTATGTCCTTATGATTGGATATGCTTTCGTTTTCCAATATTTCTGTCAATGGCATTTCTTACCTATACAATATTAAACATAGTCAGTTTTTATTTTAGAAACTATTATTATATATGTCAATCCATGAAAGAAAAATAAGATATGGACTCTTCCCTTACTAATCTTATAGCTATTATTTTAATAGTATTATCTACTAAACAATACTGTGTAATTACATTATGACTTTCTCTATTTGAATTTTGGGGATATTGTACTTAGTACAATTTCCTAAATTGTCATGCTTAAAGTATATATTTTCATATTTAGAGAGACGTGTGTATATGTAAACACATCCATATATGAATCCGTATCATACTAATATAGTAAGTTTTTTGTGATTGAGTGATCCTTGTTTTAACAAAGACTTGATTATTTAGTACATTTTTGATATATTAAAGCTATTTATCAATTTTTCTATGCCATGAATGTAAGATAGCAGGTATTTTACACATTACCAAAGGAAAAATAGATTTAAAATATTTTAATTATGGCCTTAGATTAGATTTTAACATCTTTATGTCCACGTGGACTATGTATTAGAGTAAGACTGTCAGTCTAGAAACAGCATGAAGGACATGTATGGAAGAAAATAAAGATCACATTTGTGATGTCCTAATTATAATTTTAGTAATTTCTGAGGAATGTTTTTCATGATTTTGTAGTTTCTCAGCAAAAGGCCTTTGAATAATTAGAGATACATGTATCTCTCCATCAATGGCCCACGAGTTGCTTCAGTTCAGACTCAATGGTCTCAAAAATGCTATCCTCCAGAATCTAGATTTTCCCAAGATGCAGGTGTCATTCATAGGCTTTGAATGATGAAATGCCTTTGTAGCTAAGATTTTACACATGAAAGGACAGAGAGATTTATGGTTCAGATAATAATAGTTAATATTTATGACATGCTTGCTTCATACTAAAGGACCTTAGTTCTGTAGATATAATAATTGTTTCAATTACATAGCAACCAAATGATGCCAGGAATTATTGTTATCATCTCTGAAGAACAAGGTTGTAATAAGTGACAAACCCAAGATCATCTATTCAGACTGAGGAAGAACTCAGGTTTGAATCTAGGCAGTCTGGCTCCAGAGGATAGTTATCAGGTGTGATTCTGCTCTTTAACTGCTGTGCAAAGACTAGTCAGATGAATAACACAAGTAAGCTTTAAAAATAGTCTCCAGTATATATGTATGGCCTACAATCTTGTATTCATGTAATAATTTTGTCCTTTATAAGACATACTGCTGTGACAAAAAGGTACCTGCAGTTTTCAATGCTTATAATTTGATATCATTGTTTATTAAATATCTGTTGAGCAGCTCATCAAAAATTAATCACTGTGTAAGGTACAATACAATATAAAACAGATGTATTTCTGAAGTTTCTGATCGAGGTAAGTTGAGATAGTAAACCACAAATTATAGAATCAAGCACCTATGAAAGGCAGAAACAATGACTGCTAGATGACCCAAAAGATATGTAGGATGACCACTGAGCAAGACTGGTCAAGAAGTGTTTCCAGGAGTTGCTGAGATTTTACTTGACATATGGGGCAACTGCCTTTGCCTCTGACTCACAAATACAAATTCCTTATGGAGCAGCCACTATATTCTTTATCCCCAACTGTCCCCATGACTCTCCAAATGTATGGTGCAGCTAAAGTTAAATTCTAGAATTAAGTACTGTATTCAACTTTGCTTCCTAGAGTTGACTGATCCTCTTACATGAATTCTCCTCTTTCTATTATGGCTACCTATTTAAGCCATAGTTGAACTTGATATAGTTTATATTGCATGTACCTAGTTTACACTGCTAATTTCTCTGATTTTTTTTCCTTTTCATCCTTAGCAGTTATTATTTTAAATAACGTTCCTGCGCCACCCAATTAGTCAAAAGATAAACCAAAGTCAGTTTCCTCTCCCCAACACCTGTTGCCTTTTTGCATTGGTCACAAGGTGTTGGGCTATCTCTGATTTATGTCCATAATACTTGGATATTGCTTTTATTTTGAAATTATTCTGCTCTACATAAGGTCTCTGGACTCCACTGCTGAGAACTTAGTCCAGAAGCATGTGAGAATGTAGGTCATCTAAGCTTCCTAACTCATTTTTATTGGATGATTTTCTTCTGTGATGTTTTAGGTGTTGTTCCTCCATGTAAGAGCAGTATGTGTTATGGTTGGTTTCCATAAAAACTTCAGTTGCAGTCTTTTCCAGGAATTCAACTGATGGAAAACCAACAAAGAAAAGATCAAAGTAAAATATTTAGTATAAGCCCTTTAAATCACTGAATTATTTATAAAATTTTCCAACTCAAGGCATAAGCCAAATTGATGTCATCCTTCATATTCTATTTTTAATTGTACAGGATGTAGTCTAGAAGATATACCTTTAGGCATTAATGATTATTTTTCTGATCTTGTATAGTCTTTCAGCAACAGTTGAGCACTTTAGATGAGGTTCTGGAATATATCAAAATGCCAACCAGACAAATACTAACTATCCTATTAAATTATGTAGAATGTTAACAGAGTTACAATATATAGAGGAGAATATTGTATGGCAAAAGTCATCACCAGATACAAAAATTATCTGAATCGGTTATCTATACTCTTTTCCACCTATATCTACCTTAGATCAAAACAGTGTTAAATGCCAATCCAACTTTGATGTTTAACTTAGTGGCTACTTGATCTCCCTACAAAAGAAAATATTAGCAATCCTGCAGTTTAACTATATATATATATATATATATATATATATATTTAAGTCATCTTTACTCATTTGAAATCCTCACTTTTTTATATGAATAGTAATAATGCAATCTACATATGAGCTGGTGGTCTATGCCTCTTGAAACCTGGTTAAAATGAATATAAGCTTTCAATTCTGAGACCTGGGCCTTTTCTTCTGGCTCCATTAGTCTACATGGTCCTTCCACTCCTTCCTCATCTTCTTATTCTCAGATTGGGTAGCACCAGATTCTTTTTCCTCCTCTCAGTAGAGAGACAGTGAGAAAGAGAGAGAGAGAATCCATCCTGCTCAGCTCCTATTTGAATATTTGCATATTAAATATACTAAGTGGTTCAAGAAAAAAATTGTTTTATCTACCTGCAACCACCTTCTTAATGGCAGATGTTATTTAGAATTTGGCAGATCACAACAAAATGAAAAGGATGTAGGCTGAAGGAAACGTGACCTCTTTTATAAGATTTTTGTGTGTTGATACACATTTTTTAACCAATGTGTGTGTGTGCATGCAAATACACATCAAATGTCACACCTTTTGCAACCATAAGGAACATATATGTTTTGGGAGGCTTAGCTAAGAATGAGTTAATTGGTCAGATTACAACCCTCATATGGTAGCAATTCCTAAACCTCAGTTTCTGAGATTATTATTAATAGAAAGTAAACTTACTCTCTACACCACTTGGAATCTACTAGCATGGAGCATTTTGGGACGAAAAAAATAACAGAAGAATTAGCAGATACCTACCTGTGTTATCAAATGCATAGGAATTTGAGACATGCAAAGGCCATTTGAAAAAGCAGTTTATAATTAATTTGCTAATTAATTTAATGTGAATCAAGACATTCTTAGATTGGACAAAGTTTTGGTAAAGGAAAAGTTTTGGTGCCTTAGAGAAGTGATATCCAAAGTGCAGTTTCTACTCCCGAAGGTACATGAAAATATTATATCTGATCAATTTCTGTGTCTATTTTTTGTGTAGAGTATATTAGTACAGTTGTATGAGCACAAAATTGTAAACAACGTGCGTGTATTAGGGAAATGGGCTTAATTTTTATTGTATTGTTATACAGCATATAGGAGAAAAATAATTGGGGTTGCTGGATGAAAGATGTTATGCATTGCTAAGCATAAATGCAGGTCCCTAACCACGTTAAAAGCCCTAAATTGATTGTTCTTAACATAGCTGTCAACTTGACATGAAAAATGGTCTTCAATTTGGAGGAGATAAAGCAAAAAGCACGAGTGACTTGCTATTCTCAGTGAAAGTACAAATTTATCATATTGTTCTAGATGAGCAATAAATAAATAAATGTTTCCATTTAATATGCTTTTTTTTTAGATGGAGTCTTGCTCTGTCACCCAGGCTGGAGTGCAGTGGCTTGATCTCGACTCACTGCAAACTCTGCATCCCGGGTTCGAGTGATTCTCCCTCCTCAGCCTCCTGAGTAGCTGGGATTACAGGCACATGCCACCACATCTAGCTAACTTTTTTCTATTTTTGCTAGAGATGGGTTGTCACCATGTTGGCCAGGCTGGTCTTGAACTCCCGACCTCAAGCGATCCACCCATCTTAACCTCCCAAATTTCTGGGATTACAGGCATGAACCACTGCTCCTGGCTTAATATACTTTATCTTAAAATATGATTCTTTCATACTTTATGCAAGATTTTTGTGGTAATCTGCACACACATACACACATGTCACAAAATGAAAGATTCTTTCACAAAAGAAATGGCTATGGTACAAATATCCATTAAGTATTCTACACTGTAAAATGGAAAGTCAATTTTTATGTAGAGTACATTTTACCAACTAAACCTTTGTGAAATAAGAATTACAGAGAGAAGTTCACTGTATACTATAGTGAAAAATATATAGTCATATTTAGTATAGTTACCATTTTGAAAATGCTTTGACTTTTTTGAAGCACTTCAGCAACAAATGACTGTTAAAATCTTATACAACAAACAATATTATCCCCTACATTTTTGCTTCTACATTTACACTTCTCAATAATATTTAATATTCTGCACCGTTTTGAAGATTTTTACCTGTAGCCCAAAAAGCCACTTTTTTGGATTTATAACATTTTAAAATAAAATGCATAAAACACTATTTTCAACAAGTTTATATGATAGGTATTACATATGAATTATATTGAGATCTATGCAAATATATTGGAATAATTATTTCCACTATATATTTATATGTACTATTATTTTTTTAAGTTTTGTAATAAAATGGAAAATGTTCTTCCTTTGTTATGGCAATGTTATTTTATAGATGTAACTATATGTTTACAAAGCAAAAAAAGGTGAGCTATGGTAAAAACTTATTTTATATAACATTTGAAGTTTTGATAACAATAGATTTCAAATAAAAACCAAGAATATACTTTATTTAATGTCTTGAAGAATTTGTAGTACTTTTAGTTTTATTTTAGAGACAGATTTTGTTACTAGTTTTACTAAGAACAATGTGTTCTCAATGAAGAGGCTCCCCGTATTAAAACTGTTCCCTAGGAATATTTTAGAATATTTTAGAAAATTAAATTTTACTTCTATGCCATTAAGGTACAGATATAGCCTCACATTTAAAAATTTCAAATATGTGAAAATCTTCTGTATAAATTTAGAATATTAAATATAACTAAATACAAAGGTTAATCATTCACTGTATTTATCTTTTAAAAGGATGATTCAGCTGACAGAGTTCCTTTTTTTTAAAAAAAATAAAATTTTAATTTATACAAACTTTTAAAAAATAGGCCTGTTAAGAAATGGGAAGTACACCTGAATCAATAATAAATTAAATTACTGTTTTAAGCACTTAATCATATCCCAGAGGCCTGAAACTACTAATGCTGTTTTCACAAAAATCTAATATATTCTAAAGAGAGTAGTTTCTTCACTATGAATCTCAAATTCATTTTGTGTAATTATCCCATTGATATTTGACAGTGTGTTTGGAGATATATTTATATTTGAATGTCTTTCTCTTTTATTCATTATGAGCCTTTTGAAGGTAAAATATATACCTTCTTTATGTTGTGGAAGATAAGATTGATCTCTATGGCATTATTGAATTGTTGATAATAATGTTAAACACACCCACCTATATACCTCCAAGAATGATTTGGCGATTAATGAGGTATATTTAAATCATTTGAGATTCAGAAACATAAGACTTCATACTATTATTTTTTTAATCCAGGCATTCTAATGTAGCCTCATAAGCATTTTACGAGATTTATTGGCCAAGAAAATTGCCTGAGTAAAATATAAAGAGCATTTCAATATTTCGAATATTGAGCATACTCAGAAACTTTCTTTGAGTCTAGGTTCACTAAAGTAATAGACGCACGGAGATAATTATATTGTAGGAAGCCCTCATTTTAGAGATGAAGAAACAAAACAAAAAAGGAAAGTGTCTTACTCAAGGTTGATAGCAAGTTTCTCAGTTATTCCTCCCCCTTCCATAAGATCAAGCAGGCAGACTCCTCTGCTTTTTACATTTTCCTCAATTGACAAGGTCTATTCACTGTTGAAAAGCTCTTGCGTTAAAACAATCTTTGCAATTCCTTTTTATTTGTCATTCAATTGATTGCCTTTAATTAACCCACTGCCTTATCAGAGAGAGGTGTGAAAATTGCTCTTTGCTCTTCTCAGCTTCTGTCAGGTTACTGAGCAGCGTCCTGTCTGGTTGGCACTGCAGTGCAAACTGAAAATGCCCATCATTAAAATTTCTCTTACGTGCTGAACTAAAACCCCCAATAGCTGATAGCATTTTGCCTCTCTAAGGTCTCCCATCTCAGAGTTTCGTTATTTAACTCTATTTTTGCTTGGTGTGAACTTGTTCTTCATCCAGATTAAATGGTGGTCTTGAAAGAAGGGGTCTACGTCCAATGGAAAGTGTGACAAAATTCACTAAGTTATTGGAATAAAAGTTATAATTCTATTTATATTTATTAAAATTTAGAAAGAAACAAGATTTTACTAATGTTTTTTAAATGGATTGACCCTTACATCTACATTAATCCATGTGTGAGGTAGTCAGTTTTTATTCACAATTTAGAAAATATACAGAGGCAAGAATAGGATTTGAACAAAAGGGATGAAAAATTGCATTTTCGTTCATATGTAGCTTTCAGCATATTGCAAGTTAACCATTTAGGTGAATATGATTTATCCTAGTGGAGTATTTAAAATATTTAATACTGAAGTAGGGAGTGAGCAAGAAAATTGTTTATTTTTTGTTGGTTGGTTGTTTGTTTTGCTGGTCAGAGACTTATTGTTTATCTCATGTGTAAGTACTTAAAAAGATATAGTCTATTTATTTATTTATTTATTTTTGAGATGGAGTCTTGCTCTGTCACACAGTTGGAGTGCAGTGGCACAATCTCTGCTCACTGCAACCGCTGCCTCCTTGGTTCAAGAGATTCTCTTGCCTCAGCCTCCCGAGTAGCTGGGTTACAGATGCGTGCTATCACACCCAGATAATTTTTAGTAGAGATGGGGTTTTACCATATTGACCAGGCTATCTTGAACTCCTGACCTCATGATTCACCTGCTGTGGCCTCCCAAAGTGCTAGGATTACAGGCATGAGCCACCACGCCCTGCCAAAAAGATATAGTCTAAAATCAACACGAGTTCCATCAACTTCTGTGCCCAGGAAGATGCAGCATGTACTCATTTTTCTATTCCTTCCACAAAGTATAACTAAAACTGTGGACATTATATTTAAAAAAGAAAAGAAAAGAGGTGTCTGAAAAGTTAAAAGAAGAAAGACTAGCTAGGGACATCAGGACTCAGATTGTTGCCTCTCCAGAGGCAATTGCCAGGCAAGATAATGTTGATTCTCCTCAGAAGCCACCCTCAATACCCCTGTTTGCTTCTAGACCTGTAACTAAAGTCCTGGCAGGCTCCTAGAACTGAGGTTCAGAGTGACTGTGTGACCCATGAGGAGATGCACTAAACTTGAAAAAAACTGCGTGAGTTTTCTAATTTATATAAATAGAAATCTGGAGAACAGGCATGGGAATAGACATTAAGGGCATGGGATAATTGTGGAAGTAACATAGAGTTGGGTAAGGCTGAATTTATTGATTTGGGCCCACTAAGTAGGGATTCTGCATTTAATGTTGCAGCTCGGGGAGTTAAAAAAAATTCTAATAGTTTATTTGCTTGGTTAGCTGAAATATGGAATTAAAGATGGCCCACTGTGAATGAGCTGGAAATGCCTGGTCTCTCCTGATTTAATGTAGAGGAAGGGATTCTAAGTCTTAGGGAGATTGCGATGCTGGAGTGGATTAGTCATTTTATACCTATTTATTCTAGCTAGGGGGTTCTAGAAGATATACCCTTGACCAATGCTTTGCAAACCTGAATTTTTGAAGAGCACTATAATTGCTCTTCTCTGTGTGTCAGATCTAACAGTAGGTACCACAGTCATTCAATTAAAAAATGTAAATACAATGGGAATAATTGGATCTCAAGGTGGCAGGGGCCAAGTGGGAGCACTAAACGATCAAAGGCAAGGTGGGCGTAGCTACCGTAATGGACAGCAAAGGCAAATCAGCAATTAGAATAGTCTGACTCCTGTGGAGTTCTGGCATTGGCTAATTAATCACATTGTTTCTAGAAGTGAAATTGATAGGAAGCCTACTGCATTCCTACTTAATTTATATGAGCAGAAAACTTCCAGATTGAATGGACAAAAGACTAATTTGAATTATAAAAACAGAATCACAGTCCCTCAATCAATTTCCAGACTTGAGCCAGTTTACAGACCCAGAACCCCTTGAAAGAAGGGGAGGCTGGGTCCCTTGTGGAAGGACCCCACTAAACTACTGACAAATTATGCTGTTAATCTTTCTCCCATTCTTCCCCAAGGAGATCTCTGGCCCTTTACCAGGGTAACTGTGCATTGGGGAAAGGGAAATTATCAGACATTTCAGAGACTATTGGACACTATCTCTGAGCTGACGTTGATTCCAGGGGAACCAAAACATCATTGTGGTCCTTCAGTTAAAGTAGGTTAGGGAGGTCAGGTAATTAATAGTTTTAGCTCAGGGCCAACTTACAGTGGGTCCCTGGACTCATGCAGTTGGCATTTCCCCAGTGCCGGAATGCATAATGGGCACAGACATACTTAGCAGCTGGCAGAACCTCCACATTGGCTCCCTGACTGGTAGGGTGAGGGCTATTATGATGGGAAAGGCCAAATGGAAGCCATTAGAGCTGCCTCTACCCAGAAAAAGGGTAAATCGAAAACAATGTTGCATCCCTGGAGGGATTGCAGAGATTGGTGCCACCAGCAAGACCTTGGATGACACAGGGGTGGTGATTCCACCACATCCTCATTTAACTCTCCCATCTGGGCTGTGCAGAAGACACCTGGATCTTGAAGAATCACAGTGGATTATCATAAGCTTAACCAAGTGGTGACTCCAATTACAGCTGCTGTACTAGATGCGGTTTCATTGCTTGAGCAAATTAACACATCTCCTGGTACCTGGTATGCAGCCATTGACTTGGCAAGTGACTTTTTCTTTATTCCTGTCCATAAGGTCCACCAGAAACAATTTACCTTCAGCTAGCAAGTCCAGCAATATATCTTTACTGTGCTACCTTAAGGGGCATATCAACTCCCCTACTTTGTGTCATAATCTTTTTGAGAGAGACTCTGATCGCTTTTTACTTTCGCAAGATATCACACTGGTCCATTACATTGATTACATTATGCTGATTGGATCCAGTGAGTAAGAAGTAGCAACACATTAAACTTATTGGTGAGACATTTCCTGGCCATAGGATGGCAAATAAATCTGACTAAAATTCAGGAAACTTCTCTCAGTTAAATTTCTAGGAGTCCAGGGATGTGGAGCCTTTGAGATATTCCTTCTAAGGTGAAAGATAAGTTGCTGCATTTCGACCCTCCTTCAACCAAGAAAGAGGCACAGCGCTTAGTGGGCCTATTTGGATTTTGGAGGCAACGCATTCCTCATTTGGGTGTGTTACTTTTTCCCATTTATCAAGTGACCTGAAAGGGTGCTGGTTTTGAGTAGGGTCCAGAACAGAAGAAGGCTCTGCAATAGGTCCAGGCTGCTGTGCAAGCTGCTCTGCCACTTGGGCCATATCACCCAGCAGATTCAATGGTGCTTGTGGTGTCAGTGGCAGATAAGGATGCTGTTTGGATCCTTTGGCAGGAACCCCATAGGTGAATCACAGCAGAGGCTGCTGGGATTTTGGAGCAAGGCCCTGCTATCTTCCGCAGATAACTACTCTCCTTTTGAGAGACAGCTGTTGGCCTGTTACTGGGCTTTGGTGAAAACTGAACATTTGACTATGGGTCATCAAGTCACCATGTGATCTGAACTGCCTATCATGAACCGGGTGCTTTCTGACCCATCTAGCCACACAGTGGGTCGTGCACAACAGTATTCCATCTTCAAAGGGAAGTGGCATATACGTGATCGGGCTCAAGCAGGTCCTGAAGGCAAAGTAAGTTACATGAGGAAGTGGTTCAAAGGCCTATGGTCTCCACTCCTGCCACCCACCCTTCTCTCCCCCAGCCTGCACCTATGGCCTCATGAGGAGTTCCCTGTTATCAGTTGAAGAGGAAGAGAAGACTAGGGCCTGGTTCACAGATGGTTCTGCATGATATGCAGGTACCACCCGAAATTGGACAGATGCAGCACTGCAGCCCCTTTCTAGGACATCCCTGAGGACAGCAGTGAAGGGAAATCTTCCCAGAATTTCTAGTAGTGCATCTGGTTGTGCACTTTGTATGGAAGGAGAAATGGCCAGATGTGTGATTATATAGATTCGTGGGCTGTAGCCAATGGTTTGGCTGGATGGTCAGGGATTTGGAAGAAGAATGATTGAAAAATTGGTGACAAAGAAATCTGGGGAAGAGGTATGTGGATGTACCTCTCCGACTGGTCAAAAACTGTGAAGATATTGTATTTCATGTGAGTGCTCACCAAAGGGGGACCTCAGCAGAGAAGGATTTTAATAATCAAACGAATAGGATGACCCATTCTGTGGACGCCACTCAACCTCTTTTTCCCAGCCACCCCATCGTTGTTCAATGATCCCCTGAACAAAGTGGCCATGGCAGCAGGGATGGAGGTTACACATGGGCTCAGCAAGAGGGACTTCCACTCACCAAGGCTGACCTGTCTATGGCCACTGCTGAGTGCCCAATTTGCCAGCAGCAGAGATCAACAGTGAGCCCTCGACATGGCACCATTCCTTGGGGTGATCAGGCAGCTACCTGGTGGCAGATTGATTATATGAGACCTCTTCCATCATGGAAAGGACAGAGGTTTGTCCTCACTACAATAGACACTTACTCCAGCTATGGGTTTGCCTATGCTGCATGCAATGCTTCTGCCAAGACTACCATCCGTGGACTCACGGAATGCCTTATCCACTATCACGGTATTCCACACAGCATTGCCTCTGACCAAGGCACTCACTTTACAGCTAAAGAAGTGTAGCAGTAAGCTCAGGCTAATGTAATTCACTGGTCTGATCATGTTCCCTAACATCCTGAAGCAGCTGGATTGATAGAATGGTGGATTGGCCTTTTTGTTTGTTTGTTTGGTTATTGTTGGTGTTGTTGTTGTTGTTTTGAGACAGAGTCTTGCTTTGTCACCCAGGCTGGAGTGCAGTGGCGTGATCTCGGCTCACTGCAACCTCCACCTCCTGGGTTCAAGTGGTTCTCCTGTCTCAGCCTCCCAAATAGCTGGGATTACAGGTGTATGCCACCAGGCGTGGCTAATTTTTGCTTGTCTGATTTTTGTATTTTTAGTAGAGACAGGGTTTTGCCATGTTGGCCAGGCTGGTCTTGAACTGCTGACCTCAGGTGATCTACCTGCCTTGGCCTCCCAAAGTGCTAGGATTACAGGTGTGAGCCACTGTACCCGGCCTGGAATGGCCTTTTGAAGTCACAATTACAGTGCCAACTAGGTGACAATACTCTGCAGGGCTGGGGCAAAGTTCTCCAGAGGGCTGTGTATGCTCTGAATCAGCCTCCAATACATGATACTGTTTCTCCCATAGCCAGGACTTACAGGTCCAGTAATCGAGGGGTGGAAGTGGAAGCGGCACCACTCACTATCACCCCTAGTGATCTACTAGCAAAATTTTTGCTTCCTGTTCCCATGACATTACATTCTGCTGGCTTAGAGGTCTTAGTTCCAGAAGGAGGAGTGCTGCCACCAGGAGACACAACAACAATGCCATAAAACTAGAAGTTAAGATTGCCATCTGGACACTTTGGGCTCCTCCTACCTTTAAGTCAACAGGCTAAGAAGAGTGTTACAGTGTTGGCTGGGGTGACTGGCCCAGACTATCAAGATGAAATCAGTCTACTACTCCACAATGGAGGTAAGGAAGAGTATGCATGTAATACAGGAGATCCATTAGGGTGTCTCTTAGTATTACCATGTCCTATGATTAAGGTCAATGGGAAACTACAACAGCCCAATCCAGGCAGGACTACAAATGGCCCAGACCCTTGAGGAATGAAAGTTTGGATCTCTCCAACAGGAAAAAAGAAAAAAAAAAAAAAAAAACACCTGCTGAGGTGCTTGCTGAAGGCAAAGGGCAAACAGAATGGTTAGTAGAAGAAGGTAGTCATCAATACCAGTTACGACCACATGACCAGTTGCAGAAATGAGGACTGTAATTGTCATTAGTATTTCCTCCTTCTTTTGTTAAAAGCATGTTTGTGCATGTATACACTTTTACTTAGAAAGTATCTTTATTTTATTTCCGTTTTCCTTTATCATGTGACATAAGAGTTGTCGACTTCATATCATGATTTAAGTATTGCTAACTTTATGTAATACCATTTGGATCAGGGATTGGTGCACTTCCAGTTGTATAAATGATAACTTTATTGTCTTAGGCATAATTACGACTTTATTATTGTTCTTATTTGAAGATTCTGTGTGATCTTAGGAGATGTGTGTGAGTTCAAGTTGACAAGGGGGGGACTTGTGATGGTTAATACTGTGTGTCAACTTGATTGGGTTGAAGAATGCAAAACATTGATCCTGGATGTGTCTGTGAGAGTGTTGCCAAAGGAGGTTAACATTTGAGTCAGTAGGCTGGGGAAGGAAGACCTACGCATAACCTGGGTAGGCACCATCTTATCAGCTGCCAGTGTATGTAAAGCAGGCAGAAAAATGTGAAAAGACAACACTGGCTTAGCCTCTCAGCCTACATCTTTCTCCTGTGCTAGATGCTTCCTGCCCTTGAACATCTGACTTGAAGTTCTTTAGGTTTGAGACTTGGACTGGCTTCCCTGCTCCTCAGCTTGTGGACGGCCTATTGTGGGACCTTGTGACTGTGTGAATTAATACTACTTAATAAACTCTCCTTTATAAAATCTATCCTATTAGCTCTGTACTTCCAGAGAATCCTAACAAATACAGGGGTAAAAAGCCCAGAGACAAGAAAAAGGGCAGTCTAGCAAGACGGAATACTTTTAGACAATAACTCCTCTACTCCATGCAAATACCACAGAGAAAACTGTGTCCAGCTCTCACTCACACCAGCAATGGTCAAGCAGTGAGCTCAGGCTTTCACACTTGTTAGGCTGTTGTATGGCACCAGGGTGGTAGCAGGGAAGACCAAGTGGGAGCCTGAGACATTTTTCCCAGCTGGGGGGTAATAAAGACACCCACTACTTTCTCTTTTACCTCTACTGTGTTGGTGGAGACTGCTGAGGAGCCAGGACAACAAATACACTCAGAGGTAACTGAAGTGGTACCTTATAGACAAAATAAAGATTAAGTACTTTCACCACCATCCAATAGTAAAGAGGCCACTCTCCATCTGGCATCAGGGGAGGTCACATAAGTAAGGAGGCACTTTTACCTCTCCCAGCCATGGTGGTGCCAGCAGAATTCCACAGAGGAGCTGCAACTCTCTCATCACTACCAAGCAGGAACAAGGAGCACCTCATCACCTGATCTCAGTGGAGGTCAAGTGGGGAAACAGGACTTCTGCTACCACCTGGAAATCACAAGACACCTCCAACACTGGAGTGTTGTCAGAGACAGTTTTAAAGAAGACCCATATTCATATCACATAATACTCAAAATGTCCATGTTTCAATCAAAAGTCTCACATCATTCCAAGCACGAGGAAAACCTCAGTTTGAATAAAAAATAGACAATCATCAAACTCCTACAATGAGATGACAGAGATAATTATTTGACGAATTTTTAAAAGCAATCATCTTAAAAATGTTTTCATGAGCTTTTACAAACATATTTGAAACAAATAAAAATTATAAAGTCTCAACAAAGAAATATAAAATATAAAGGATAGACAAATGGACATTATCAAAGTAAAAAATACAATTATGGAAATAGGTAATTCAATGAATGGGCTAAACAGCAGAATAATAGAATGGGCAGAGAAGAGAGTCACTGAACTTGAAAATAGAATAATGGAAATTATCCAATATGAACAACAGAAAGAAAATAGTATTTCTCTTAATAGTATTTCCTTTCCTTTAGAAAATAGTATTCTAGGTCAGGCCTGATGCCTCATGCCTATAGTCCTAGCATTTTGGGAGGCCGACGCAGGTAGATCACTTGAGGTCAGGAGTTTGAGACCAGCCTGGCCAACATGGTGAAACCCCATCTCTACCAAAACATACAAAAATTAGCCAGGCATGGTGGCACACACCTGTAATCCTAGCTACTCTGGTGGCTGAGGCAGGAGACTCACTTAAATCTGGGAGGCAGAGGCTACAGTGAGTCAAGACTGTACCACTGCACTTCAGAGAAAAAAGAAAGAGAAAAAAAGAAAGAAAAAGAAAGAACGAAGAAAGGAAAGAAAGAAAGAAAGAGAGAGAGAAAGGAAGAAAAGAGAAAGAAAGCAAGAAAGCAAGCAAGCAAGCAAGAAAGAAAGTTATGTGATTATGTTAATTTACACTATGAACCAGACACTGTTTTAAGCACTTGGACCCAGTGACAAATAAGACAAGCTACCTGCCCCCAAGAATCACAAACAGCAATCAAGTTTTTTCTAGAATTATGTAAGTTATGTAACAGAGCACAGAGGTTGAGAAGGGAGAGAGAGAAAGAAGTAGAGGAGGGGTTGCTGAGAAAGGGGAGAGAATATGGAGAGAATGGAGAATAAGGAGAGGGAACATTTTTCACACTTACATTGAAAATCAGGTCAGTACAGACTGTGGATCTGAGTAGAGGACAGCTAGGGCTTAAGGAGTTTGGGTGGCTTTCAGAACATCTAGTAGGAATTATATAGTAAGTACTATGCTTTGAGGCTAATTAAATATTTTGTTACTCATTAAACTTCCTCTCATGCCTAGAATTAATATCTTTTTCTGGTTCTGTAAGTGCAGAATTTTATAAATATACATGTTCTATTTTTATATATAATACAGTATACATGCATATATGTGAATATATGTGTGTGTGTATGTGTAATTTCACTATCCTTCTGAAAGAAGAAAAGTTTCCCTCTTTCTTATTTATCTATTTGTTGTTTATTTATCTATTTATCTATTTGTTATCTGTGTGGACTTGAGGATTCTGTGTGATCTGGCCAATTTTAACCAGCTGATAAAATTTATCACCAATAAGCAACAAACATAATATAACAAAAGCATGTATGTAGCATTTATGTAGCATTCTAAACAAAAATAACTGGCTCTATTTTGTTTCCAAAAAAGTCAAAGGTATGAAATATGAAGTAAGATTTAAAGGAATTATTCTAGGGAAAACAAAGAAGATTGAATAAAAATGAAAACTAAATGCAGTAATAATCCTGGATAGCCTGTGGAAGGAATACAAACCCAAGGAGGAGTAAAGCTTTCTGGCCTTGGAAATTAGAAACTTATGGTGGAAATTAAGGTTGTAAAGAACTGGAGAGAAAATCAGCAGCTGAAAAGAAGCCAGCAGAAAACTACCTACCAAACAGGAAAACAAATCTGTTGCTTAAACTTTTCTATATTTCTATATTTCATAACAAATTTCAAATATTAAGAGTACTTTTCCCAGAGCATCTAAAAGTAGCCACTCTGTCATTCACTCTCATCTTCACAATTTAATTATCTACAAATCCCTTGACATGATATATATTTGTTTTTATCCTTTATATGATCAGAGAACTTTGGTTTACTTCTAGATCTTTAAGTTTTAATAGGGTGTTTAGCACAAAAAAAAGGTCCTCTGTGTAAATAAATTACCCCTTTCTAGCAATGAGGTAAAGAGAATTTGTTTCAAGTCTACTGCCCTCTTACATTTTCCTCTAGTCACTATTTGTTTCACCGAGAAACATTTTTTAGGGAGGACCAGTTATTCCACATATTTTCTATGTTTACATAGAGAACTGTATAGTAACAGTTCATGCCTCTTTCATCAAAACCTTACTCACTCACCCCCAGGGAAGAAGACTTCTCTGACTGGTAAATTTGTAAAAGAAAGTGAGCACACATGACTCAGCTACTCCTGGACTTCCTGGAAGGATCTGCCTCTCTCTAGATTGGATTAATGCTTACGTGATACTTCATGATATAATATCAGCCATGTTTTCTAACTCTGCCAGTGACTCACTTATTTGCTGTGTCTCATTAGAGGTGTAGTAGCCCATATTGCTGTAGTAGCCCATATTGCCAAACAGCTTATTAGCAATAGAGTTAAAAGATTCTGAACCACATACGCTTAATTCCTGTGTTTACATCTCAGTTAGCTCTGGAGTCGAATGGGAAGACAGAGGCTATTTATTTGATCCCTTAAAACCGTCACAACTAAAAATCTTAAGAAACCAACATTTGTAGATACTGCCTTTTTTTCCCCATAAAGATTGAAGATGTGACAGGTTATTCTTCCCTGCAGAAATATAGCCTTTTATTTCTCTTGCCATCAGGAAAATGCACAAGGATTGTATATTAGTCCATTTTCACGCTGCTGATAAGGACATACCAGGGACTAGGAAGAAAAATAGGTTTCATAGGCTCACAGTTCCACATGGCTGGGGAGGCCTCACAATCATGGTGGAAGGCAAAAGGCACTTCTTACATGGTGGTGGCAAGAGAGAGTGAGAATGAGAGAGAAGGAAAACCAGAAACCCCTTATAAAACCATCAGATCTCGTGAGACTTATTCACTACCATGAGAACAGTATGGGAGAAACCGCCCCCATGATTCAATTTTCTCCCACCAGCTCCCTTCCCACAACAGATGGGAATTATGGGAGTACAATTCGAGATGACATTTGGGTGGGGACACACAGCCAAATCATATCAGATTGCATCAGACAAAATTTAAAAGTGTATATACATCAGGAATATCTTAGGACTGAAAAGAAATCATAAAAATATAAACCCACTCACAGTTAGGGCACAACAGTCCCCAGTTTGTTAATTTCTTTTTGAGGGTATCTTTTCTCTAAGAAAATAAATTTAAAAATGAATGAAGAACATTACCAATCTCAAATCATCCCCAGGTATAATGTCCTTATTTAGGCATTTGATCATGTATTTCCACTATTACACATAGCTCTTTCAAAAATACATGTTGAAAAATATTTAGAAGATATTTCAAAAATATTTAGAAATATTTATAACAATATTTGGAAGAAAAATATTTAAAAGAACTAATTATCAGAGAAATGCAAATTGAAACTACAATGAGATACCACCTTACTCCTGCAAGAATTGCCATAATTAAGTCAAAACATAATAGATGTCAGTGTGGATGTGGTGAAAAGGGAACACATTTATACGTAGGTGGGAATGTAAACTAGTATTACTTTTGCACCAACCCAATACAACCATGTGGAAAACAGTATGGAGATTCCTTAAACAACTAAAAGGAGAACTACTCTTTCATCCAGCAATCCCACTAATGGGTATCTGCCTAGAGGAAAAGAAGTCATTATATGAAGAAGACACATGCACACAAATGTTTACAGCAGCACAATTAGCAACTGTCAAAATATGAAACCAACCTGAGTGCCCATCAACCAATGAGTGGATAAAGAAAATGTGGTATATATACACCATGGAATACAACTCAGCCATAAAAAGGAATGAAATAATGGCATTCACAGAAACCTGGATGGAGTTGCAGACCATTATTCTAAGTAAGGTAACTCAAGAATGGAAAACCAAATATGATATGTTCTTACTTATATGTGGGGGCTAAGCTATGAGGATGCAAAGGCATATGAATAATACAATGGATTTTGTGGTGAAAGGTTAGGAGGGGGCTGAGGAATAAAGGACCAAATATTGGGTACACTGTACACTGCTCGGGTAATAGTTGCAACAAAATCTCAGAAATCATGACTAAAGAACGAATCCATGTAACCGAAAACCACCTATACCCCCAAAACTATTTAAATAAAATAAAAAAAATTAAAAAAAAAAAAACAAGACAAAAAAGCAACTTGGAGGGAAGGGATGTAAAAATATCAGACTTTCCTCAATGTTTCATGTCTCTGTTTCGCTCATATGGTCCAATCAATAGAATGAGAATTTTCTCTTTTCCTTCTTTTCTAAACCAGAGACTTTGCTAGTTTTTAAAAATTGTATGTAGAATATATTAATAGTACTTTTGCCTTTTTAAACCAGTTGCTGAATGATAAGCAATAATGGAAGGAAACTGTGAAAATCACACTAGAGTGTCAATGAAAATCATCTACAGTTGATGGTATCTAAAAGCGATATGACACTTCTGAAGTGGCCTTGTGACATCATCTCTGAATAGAGAAGTTGAATGAAATAAGTTTGCAAGCACATTCTGTAAGGTGAGAGCACTTTAAAAATAGTTTTAAAAAATTATATTACTGAAAAAGTAAGGAGGTAAAATATTTTGAGAGTCAATGTCCAGTACATGACATAGAGGTTATTGGTGGCTTATATCATACTACATTGTGATATCAAAACAAACAAAGGAACAAAAAGTAAACTTAATTTTTTTAACATTTTTTAACCATCAAAAACAGAATATCAGCAAATTTTTATAAACTCTCCCATTAAACAACGTTTAATCCTCATACTACAGATTATTTTTATATCCAATATTGCTAGGCAAATTTGTAATTTATTTATCAGATCAAAAAGTTTATAGTCTGCTCTGTATAAAACAACTTAGTTCTTCATGAATGCTTTTTGTGTCAGAATTCTGTTAATGTACTTTTATATGTCATTTTTTATCATTAAAATACTTTTGCATTATTTTTGCAAAAAAAAATTGTTTCTCAAATTGCTTTCTGAGTGTTATTTCCAGTTCATGCTAATGTGCACAGCCTACGAAGGACAGGCAAAATGACAAGTGATGACGTTGCAGCTGCTAAAAGGGTACTTGTACTAAGAAAATATTTTTATCACATAATTATCCACTGAGCCAAATTACAAATACATACCATTTATACTTTAAAGTTTAAAGTTACTTTTCCATTAAAAGGAACACTATCATTTTATGTTAATTATAATGAGAAGTAATGTGCCCATAAAAATTTGTATCTGGTAAGAAAAATTTGTAACTGAATACAGAGATAGGAAGAGAGTTTAAACAGGCAACAAAATTGCTAAATTATTTACTTATGGGACTTCATAGTTAAAAAGATGAAAAAGAAGTAAAGAAAGAAAACAAGAAAATGGAGAAAACAAAATAATCTTAATTTCTAAACTAACTAAATATGCATTTAAGCATGGCAAAATATAGCATTTGAAAGTAATTTATTAGTGTTTTGTGGGTTTCACCGAAAGTCTTTTCACTTTAGCTACAAAACAGAACATCACCACATTTCTCCAGTTATATGAGTTTCACCTTCCAATGTAATTTTGAAACATCTGAATTTTAGCTTTAAGCAATCTACTTGACTGTTTGATTGCACTTTTCATTATACTGTTCCAAGCCAAGACTTCTCACAAGTTGCAGAACATTCTAGTGGATTTCCTTCACAATTTATATGATTGAATTTCAAGTATTGATTCAAAACTGATAGTTCCATATAATTGTTGCCAGGAATTTTGTGAAAGAGAGGTCAATTTTTAGGCCTATTTGCATGTCCACAACAATAAGAAAAAAATGTAAGCACTGACTTCTTAAATTGTATGTTGTGTGACACTGCTTTTGACTATTGCACTGGTTAAGGGTGGGGTGACCTTATTGTACTGTTCATTGTCATGCACATTGTGGAGGTATCAATAGTACATCAGTCATGGCGTTTGTATTTTCAGATGGCACTTAATTTCTTTGCTCATACATTTCACTAGTTTCCACCTATTCCCTTAAACTATGGTTTTTAACAAACTGTCTATCTTCCTCATTAAGCATATTGACATGACAAAATTAGTATAATGCACTGAGAAGAGCACAACATCATCTTTGTTGTATTCTTGCCACAAAGGCATGGCCTCATTCTAATTATCAGAAAATATTGTACAACCACAAACTGAGGAACAAAATTAACTGATCAAAAATAAAAAGAACTGATCAACACTCTTTAAAAGCATTAATCAAGTTCGGGAAAGACAAGGAACTCCCACATACTGAAGGAGAATAGTGATAAATAACTAAAGGCAATGTGGGATTCTGGATAGGATCCTAAAATAGAAAAAGGGACATTTATGGAAAAATTGGTGAAATTTGATAAAGGTTTTCAGTTTAATTAATGATATTGTAGCAACGTTAATTTTCTGCTCTTGATAATTGCACTATGGTTGTAAAATTTGTCAGCAAAGAAGGAAATATGTTGAGGAATATAGGGGAACTCGTGTACAATCACTGCAATTTCTCTGTAGGTTTATAATTAGCCCAGAATTTTTAAATGGTTTAATATCATAAAAAGTTTATTTTACTCTACAATAATCATCAATGAATGATATAAAATGACACAGACCAGAATTTTTGTTTTTAAAAATTCTTAATATTGTAATACAAGAAAGTAAAATATATCTAGAATTTCTGAAATAAAGGTATTTTTTATACATATACAGCATATATAAATAATAAATTACAGCAGGAAGGTAAACTTATCTCTGGGAGTCAATGTGTGTGAGTAGACAGGCTTCCACCTGCCAATTTACCTTGTGCTCTGCAGCAGGAGCATTACCTATGCAGGCTAGTGACAGCGATTCGTTTTGCTTTGTTGTAATAGTGAGCTCTGTTGACCCTAACACCAGGTGCGTGGTTGTCTCAAGCTGACACAGGTGAAGGCTACGAGTTTCTTTAAAATAGAAATGGATACAGTTCACTGAACACAAATCTCTGCATTAGGCAAGTTATACAGCAGTCTCAGTCTGAATGGAGTTGCCGAAACCTCCAAGAACCAAAGAGGTGGCATGCTGCTGATGCCGCCAACTGAGAAGTTGAAGGTGGAGGTGCATAGCGATAAGTATCTCTTAGTTCCTTCCAGAATATCCTTTTACATTCTCACATGGATTTTTATTCCTTTCCAGAACTTCTCCAGAGACATGGGCTTTAGGTATGTCTGCCCAGGAGTGCCAGTCACCAGTAAGAGTTTCAGTTCATGTTTATTCTGCAAAACTGGGTGAAGAAAAGTTCATTTCTCAGCAGTACTTTCTCCATAGAAGGTCTAAACTTTCGACCAGACTGAAGTCTATTCATGTAATCAACTGTCTTTAATATTCAATGTTCTTACTACAACAGCTGGGCAGGATTGTCTTTCCCTCCCTGAACATTTCTTCCTTCTTTGTCAGAAAACAAATGAATGTCCTCAGTATTATCAGAGTAAGTCCTTTATCTACCCAAGGGTGCCAGGATATTTTATCAAGTAAACAAATTAAAATGTTTCACCTTCATTTGCCAACTGAATGATTCCCGTTCCTTTGTCCACCAATCCCCACCTCACTTATTAATGTTCACTGAGCAATAAGGCACCACTTGATTTGTTGATTCTAGGACAATAATAAGTGAATAATAGAGCACCACTTGATTTGCTCATTTTAGGACAATAACAATTCAAGATCATCTTAATCCAAAGGTTCCCAAATGTTACTGTACTTAGAACTACCTGGGGAATTTATAAAACCCCGATGCCTATGCTGCACTGCATAACAACTAAATCAGAATATTTGGAGGTGAAAAACAGGCATCAATCATTTAGAGCAACATTACAAACAAATAAAAACGTTCAAAATTTTTTTCTATTAAACACTTATGAATTCTGAATAAAATGAAATAAATGCTGTTCAAAAGGTTTTGCTGAGCTTACAACAAATTAAGGCAAATCATAGAAGAGGTGATCCACAAAACCAATAATCATATAAAAATGCTCAAACTCATTAGTAATTAGGAAAATGCAAATTAAAGCAATAATTACCTGCAATTTTACACCCGTTACATTGGCAAAAATTTTTAAAAATAGCAATAACTAATGGCAAGATATGGGGCAAAGGGAACTCTTATTCACTGCTGACAGATTTTAAATAGGCACAGCCCCTTTGGAGAGCAATTTTATACTCTCTAGTGAAGTGGAAGATGCACATATATTGTAACTCAGCAATTACACTTCCCCTATGGCCATATGTGTCCAGGGAGAGGAGCACAAGAATGTTCATTATAGCATTGTTTGTAATATTGAAAAATTGAAGGCTGCTTGAATTTGCATTGAAGATGTTGTATTATGCACACATAGAGCAAATTATAGGCACTAAAATGAAGGAACAAGAGCTGCTTATATTAACGTGGATAATTACTTAAAACATTGTAAAAATAAATTTCAAAATGATCTTAAAATATATTATCTTTAATACAATGTTAATACATGCAACGTAAATTACATGCTGCTGGGAGATAACTACATATAAGATAACGTGTTAAAATGTGCATAAGAATTTAAGTGCCAAGTTCAGGTTAAAGGTTACCTCTGAATAGAGACAATGGAGATGAGATATGGCCAGAATAAATTGGAGGCTTTGACTGTATTTTGTTTCTTTACTTTGTAGTAAATGTATCCAATGTGTACTATATTATTACATGTTTTCTTGTGCCAAAATAATTTAGCAAGCAATATATTGCTTAAGGTACACTTTAACCACTGAAAATACTTTTGTTTTTCAACTTGGAAGTCTCCGTCTAAGCAGATAATAATTTCTGAACTCATCTTTTAACATTATTTTAAACCTGTAGTTATAACTGCCTAGACCAGAAAGTTTTATTGCACACCTTTTGAGTCTGGATTGCTGACAGTTAAATTCTTCAACTTATAATTACTTTTCAAAATGAGTAAAATGTTAACTTTTTTCTTAGACTATTGCTATTTCCATTGCTCCATAATCGTACCACATCTAAATGTTGGCAGATACTGATTTTCTGACCACTTCTGAAGACAGATATACCTGCATGAGAATGAAGAATTGCTCGCCCGATTTACTTGCACAAACAATGCATTAGTGCTCAGTTTCTGCCTGGAAAGTTCTGACTGCCACTCCACAGGGCTTACAGGGGTCTGCAGGCCCTCTGCCATGCTCAGTGTTATCATTCCAGATATTTTGAGCTCAAGGACTGCAATCCAGAGTTTCATTTCTAGTTTACCTTATCATTATCTAATTGTTTTCTGCTATTTCTGTTAATGATTCATTCACTCCTAATTTTAGCAAAAGTTGATAAAATTAATCATAGGACAGTAAAGGGATCCTCTTTACACACTACTCCCTTTACAGTGTAGTTGTTACCTGGTGTACTCCACTGAGGGAAAAACCTAACAAAAACAAAAACTTCTATTTTAAATCCCCAAAACATTTCAAGTAATGTAGTACCAAAGATCTTCTGGACAAAAAACAAACAAACAAACAAACAACAACAAAAAAAACCCCTGGTAATCGAGTATAATTTTGCATCTCTTTGACATTCTTATATCATCATAAAAATAGCAGATACTGTTAGCTAAATTAATATCTGCTGTTAATCTGGGCAGTTGTTATAATATAATGGTAAAGACATTTAAAAATTACTCTAAGTGATAGGATAAAAATCATCCAATGCCCTATAATATTGCTTCATAGAAAAGACTACAAAGAAAGAGAGACACAAAAGCAACCCTAATTGATTAGGCAAATTTCCTTATCATTCAGACTCTTCACATCCAACCTGATGCTAATAACATTTACGATGAAGTGAGGATTTCTTCTGGTCCTTCAAGAAACTGTGTTTTGCAATGCTTCTAAAGTTTCCAACCTCCCCTAATTGCTCTAGAAATTCTCCTCACATGCCTACCTGACCGCCAAGTAAAGGTGAAAACTCCAGCATATTCCTGAATCTTTACTAACAGATAAGGTAAAAAATTGTAATTTTAATTTTTCAGGTTAAATTTCCTAGCTGAATTATTTTCCTAGAAGACCCATATTTTAGGCCTACTTTAAGTACCGTAATTTGCAGATTACTAAATTTACATAAAATTATTCTCTAGGCTTTCTCAAAGTTAAAACAAGTCTTGAAATTGACATATATGACTGTTTTTTGGGTCAGAATTCTTGATAACGAAAAACAAAAACAAAACAGAAATCACTAGCAGAAAAGCATTGTTAAATGCATAAATAACAAAATTTTTCTAAAAAAATTGTTCTAAAAAAACAAATTCTAGAAATAACTTTCTACCCTACACTGTAGAATAGGTGAATTAAAAGAGTTGTTGTTGGCTCTGTCATAATCAGAATATGACAATTCAAGAAGCCATTCCACACCTGGAGTTGAGAACTTTGTAAAAATTGGCATCAGGACAAGATACACACCGTACCCTAATTCTTTATCCATACTTCTAATAAAAATTTCTCTCAGGTACATGTGAATGGTAGATATAAATTTCATATCTGAGCCTTAGCAATAAGGAAGAAAATGATTTTTTTTGAGTAAAGAGTTTTAATTGTAGGGAAGATCCTCTATTGGAAAGGCAATATTTATTCAATGGGGACTAGTAAAATGTAAACTGTAGAGAGAGTTACCAAAATACGTAGACAATTGCCCAACTGCTATTGTTATTCTAGTGTGAAGGCCATTAGTCAAAAATAATCCTTTCTTACTTGGGAGAGAGTCAGGCTTTAGTTTTATTCAGGCCTTCAACTGATTGGCTAAAGACCCACCCACGTTAGGGAGGGCAATCTACTTTACTCAACTATCAATTTAAATGTTAATCTCATCAAAAACACCCTCACAGAAACACCCAGAATAATGTTTGACCAAGTGTCTGGGCACCCCTGGCCCAATGAATTTGACACACAAAATTAACCATCATATTATGCTTAGCTAGAAAGTGAAGTCCATAAAAACCCTAGAAGAAAACCTAGGCAATAACATTGAGGACACAGGCATGGGCAAAGACTTCATGACTAAAACACCAAAAGCAGTGGCAACAAAAGCCAAAATAGACAAATGGGATCTGATTAAACTAAAGAGCTTCTGAACAGCAAAAGAAACTAGCATCAGAGTGAACAGGCAACCTACAGAACAGGAGGAAATTTTTGCAATCTATCCATCTGACAAAGGGCTAATATCCAGAATCTACAAAGAACTTAAACAAATTTACAAAAAAAAAAACCCATCAAAAAGCAGGCAAAGGATATGAACAGACAATTCTCAAAAGAAGACATCTATGCAGCCAACAAACATGAAAAAAAGCTCATCATCACTGGTCATCAGAGAAAGGCAAATCAAAACGACAATGAGATGCCATCTCACACTAGTTAGAATGGCAATCATTAAAAGTCAGGAAATAACAGATGCTGGAGAGGATGTGGAGAAATAGGAATGCTTTTACACTGTTGATTGGAGTGTAAATTAGTTCAACCATTGTGGAAGACAGTGTGGGGATTCCTCAAGGATCTAGAACTAGAATTACCATTTGACCCAGCAATCCTATTACTGGGTATAATATACCCAAAGGATGATAAATCATTCTACTACAAAGATACAGGCACACATATGTTTATTGCGGCACTGTTCGCAATAGCAAAGACTTGGAACCAACCCAAATGCCCATCGATGATACACTAGATAAAGAAAATGTGGCAAATATATACCATGGAATACTATGCAGCCATAAAAAAGGATGAGTTCATGAGAACATATGGACACAGGGACGGGAACATCACACACTGGGGCTTGTCGGGTGGTGGGGGCTAGGGGAGGGATAACATTAGGAGAAGCACCTAATGTAGATGACAGGTTGATGGGTGCAGCAAACCACCATGGCACGTGTACACCTATGTAACAAACCTGCACATTCTTCATGTGTACCCCAGAACTTAAAATATAATAATAAAAAAAGAAAGTGAAATCTACATGAAGTTCTTCTGTGTCTTTATGTTTGTATTTCAGTGATTAAATGTACATAGTATAAAGTGATTACCCATTAAATATTGAATGGATAAAGAACCAAATAAGTGAATGGACAAGTAAGTGGAGCAACAAATTTACTCAAATTATATGCCAAATAAGCATGCAATACTAAATTCAACTTGTAGATCTGTCATGACTTATTATTTCACTTCAGACATGTATTTTCATAGTAAATTATGCTCTTCTCATTAGATAAAATTATGTAAGAGAATCCAGTGAATATGGACATGAAAAATAATTTGAATAGGTAAAATAATATAAACCAGGTTTATAGCTTTCTAATATTATGTTATTAACAAAAATCACCTCACTTATAGTAGAAATTATTATTTTAGGGACAAAGTTATTCATCATGTTATAAAGGAGAAACCATTGTTCTCAATTTGTATCAATACACCTGAGACCATAGTATAATCCAGAGATTATCTCTTCAATTCCAGATATTGTTAATTTATGTTATTATTTTCTACTCAAGCAATGTGTTTTAAACACATTTTGAAAACTTTCATGATTCAATGTAATATACTATCTCTGCCTAAAATCAATTTTCCACGTAAAGAGAGCAATTCACAGAATGATACTCAGTGTCAGGAAGGGATAGCATTTGAAGGAGTATTTCTTATTAATAATTGCAAATGCTGTCATCCAGTTGAAAGAATCTCTTACAAACCACTTATTAATTATGATTATAGAGTTTCCTTTCATAAATAGTTTCAATGATTCTTTGTATTACCAGAATGTCATTATTAGTGTCACAACATATGATAATAATTAAATAATGAACTAACTAAAGTGAGTGAAGTAATATTGGCAGGAGTGAGTACTCCAGTTTTATTGATCACAGCTGTTCTCATATTCAGCATCATCATTCATTCATTCATTGCCTTTGTCTTAGGTTAAAAACATATATCTTTAGCTTTGAGGGTTTTTTGTTTTGTTTTTTTGTTTTTGCCATTTTAAGAATAAACTGATATGCTTTTAAAATTGTATATAATTGTTTTAAAGAAGTACTATTTATGAGATGTTTCTGCTAATGTTAGTGATGTATGATAAGGCTCCAGCTATCTATGGTAAGAGAGCACACAGAAGCCAGCATATCAGGAAAATAGTAGATCAAATTAATCAATACTGAAACACAGGAAAGCTATAGCTTGAAATTATTTTGACTTGCAACTAGGATAATTCATCTATGTTTGTTAGCTAAGTAAAATCTGAAGGAAACAATTTTCTTCCATAGATGGAAAGATTAATTGCAATGTTAAGCAAATCTCTTTCACACACGGGATGACTCATTTTTTAATTTGGTTAACAGTACATTAATCATTGCAGATGAGGATTCTGCTAGAGTCTAATTAGTAATTAGATAGTGCTTATAATATGTTTTCTTCAGAATTATGCTGCTTAATTTTCTACCTAGATCCTACCATGTTTGCATCTCATTTTAAAAAGGTAAATGGGACAAACTATCTATTAAACTTTTAAAATAAAACTATTTTTATCTAAAAAGGTGACGACAGCAAGAGTTAGCTATCAATATCAATGCTAAGCTAATGAAATGGCATAAATTTATACTCTTATGTATCATCTCCCATATAAGTCTACTATAACAGATGGAAATAAATCTTTGAACAGAAAGAGGAAGGTGAAGGATAGCACTTTGAATTCTACAAAGAAAATTTTAGAAATATGATTTCAACCAATTGGTTGAAGATATAAAGTCAGTATTATCTGTGCCAGTTCATATGAATCTCTCAGGAATTCAGGATTTTAATTAGACTGGTAGAAAATCAACTCTGTGTTATTTTCACTACAGAATTTCTTATTAATCTGTTTCATAAGTCAGTCTTCTGTTTTGTGTTAGTTATATGTTCTATTAGAATAATCCATACTTATTGCTACATTCCTTGTTATTCTGTCTTAACATGCATTAATAAATAAAAGTCACAAATATGAATCATGCATGCTGTGACATTTTCAGGGGACTGAAACATTATAATCAGTGTCATTCATGAAGTCAGGACTCCTGGTTGCCTCTTAACTAATAATAATAGCAAAGGGCATGAATTCCATTTTATAGGCTTTTGTTCTACTTTCAAACTGACAAGGCATTACAATTCAAAACTGATGGATCCATTATTAGGTTTCAGAGACACATTACTTGTAATTCTGGAGAGTCATGAAATGTACTGTTTCTTATCCCCTAAAACTCCAAGCCCTGTTTTTTCTATTTTTATGCTCTGTGAATGAAAGTACAGGCACTAAATTTGATGTCTTCCCTCTGTTACCTGCATGAAAGACATAAATAATCAGAATACCGTGGAATGATTATATTCACTTTTAAATTTAAGATAATTTTAATGACCCATGTTTGTAATGTATTTTCTATTATACAACATAGTTTTCCAGACATTGTTTCAATTTTATCACAACTCTCATTTAATGACAAGGACAGGTATTACTAATTTGCTTTTAATAAAACATGAAGATCTTAGGGCAAAATTAATGAATTTGTCCTAAGTCGAATAGCTAGTAAGTATGAGAGTCAGAATTTCAACCCAGTTCTCTAAGTTTTCAAACTAGTTTTCTTTCTCTTATGCAGACTTCAATTTTAACTGCTTTTGTCCTTTTTTTTTTTTGTCTTTTTGCTTTTTTTTAGCTTTATGTGGAAGTCACCAAATGGTTTTACTAAGCGTCACTGGCTCTAAGGTAGCACTCAATACTTTTGTCATTTGAAATGGTTCAAAATCTGGTTCAGAAACCAGTTTGTATGCTATTTATTGGTTAAAGGTTCTTACATATATACTCATACAGTAAGCAGACATATGCTTATCCAGTTAAGAATACATATACAGCCTATTGCTGCTGAGTATCATGAATAGCTAGCAAAAACAAAAGAGTAAATGTTAGTACTTGTTATAGTCAGATTCTCAGATAGAGGAATATCTAAGAAGACAAAGGCAAAAGTAAATACATGCATACATACATACATATGTCCATAGAAACAGACAGGCACAGAGACTCACAAACTTAATAATATATGACTACATAGCCTTTATGTAAATTCCATTAAATAATATCTTAAAATAAATAAAATAAGACTCTAAACAAATTTTTTTAAATAATGCACACAAATATATTTTTTCTTGACATTTTCTTAAAATCATCTTAATAAAATAGAGTTATAACTGGGTATAAGAGTATAATTAATTAAGAACATTTTAGGATTTGTCTAATAAATACACATCATTAGTTGAATTAATATCTCACCAATAGAGGCATCTAAACATGTAGATTACAGGAAATCTCAGTACCCACACTTTCATAATTCTGCTAATTTTGGTTTTAATAGGTCCTTTAAGGTAATACTAGATTACCAAGTACTGAGTGCCTTTTAGGTGTTAGAGATATTGCATGAGAAGGGTGCTTTTCATTTTTTAGATTTAGAAACTAAAGCTTAGAAAAATAAAGCCACTTACCAAAGGTTATACATCTAGAAAGTGAATAAACACAGATCTCTCTGACTCTCAAACTCTTCGAATTCTACTGTATCTCACAGTGCCATATCTGAAATAATTTATTTACTCTCCAGATTTTTACAACCTGATAAGCCTTGAACAAATTTCTGAAGTTGGGAAAGAAACATTTTTTTACCTCTTAAATTGTGTTCCTCTGCCCTCTTGCTCCCCTCTAACACCTATAGAGTTTACAGTTCAAAAGGAAAATAAATTGCAAGATGTTTTGGAAGTGCAGAGTTAAAATGAAAAGCTAATATGGGGATTTAATCAAGAACTTACTTTTCCCCAATCCCAATTCAGTTATAGATACATTTCTAAGTCTTCTAGAATAGTCATGGAAAATTTTTTATCACATAAAATATTCTAGAAAACAGAAAAGTATGACTACTGTGATATTTTGCATACGACTTAGCAGCCTTGTAGGGAATGCTTAACCTTGTCCACAAGCCAGGGTAAAAGTATTAATGACCTCATTTTACAGATGCAAAAAGCCTAGGCACAGAGAAGTTAACGAATTGACCAAAATTACACAGTTACCATTGACAGAACGAGAATTCAAATACAGATTTGCCTGATTTAAATAAACTTATGTTCTAAACCATTTTGTTTCATTGCTAACGATTCTAATTGCATATAGTGTCGATTGCACATTTATTTTTAAATTTTCCTTTTCAATAAAATAATTTGCTTAAGAAAAATCGATGTTATAAAACTGCTTTTAAAGACAGACATTCTAAAACTCTTAGTAAAATATTACCAAGCTTTATAGAATTGATAATAAAAGTATGTTCACTTATTAAAGTTCACTTAAGGTTTATAAACAAGTAAGTCATTTCAGAAATAATCTTGGGAATGAATCAAATCCTAAGAGACAACTTTAGAATAAGTAAACTGCAATAAAAAAGCATGTGGTCAAGAGAACACAAGACAAAATAAATAAGTTATTTACTTTTTAGCAGAAAAAAGATAGAGAATTAAAAAGGCAGGGGTTGCAATCCTAGTCTCTGATAAAACAGACTTTAAACCAACAAAGATCAAAAGAGACAAAGAAGGCCATTAGATAATGATAAAGTGATCAATTCAACAAGAAGAGCTAACTATCCTAAATATATATGCACCCAATACAGGAGCACCCAGATTCATAAAGTAAGTCCTTAGAGACCTACAGAGAGACTTAGACTCCCACACAATAATAATGGGAGACTTTAACACCCCACTGTCAACATTAGACAGATCAACGAGACAGAAAGTTAACAAGGATATCCAGGAATTGAACTCAGCTCTGAACCAAGCAGACCTAATAGACATTTACAGAACTCGCCACCTCAAATCAACAGAATATATATTCTTCTCAGCACCACATTGCACTTATTCCAAAACTGACCACATAGTTGGAAGTAAAGCACTCCTCAGCAAATGTAAAAGAACAGAAATTATAACAAACTATCTCTCAGACCGCAGTGCAATCAAACTAGAACTCAGGATTAAGAAATTCACTCAAAACTGCTCGACTACATGGAAACTGAACAACTTGCTCCTGAATGACTACTGGGTACATAACGAAATGAAGGCAGAAATAAAGATGTTCTTTGAAACCAATGAGAACAAAGACACAACATACCAGAATCTCCGGGACATATAAAAAGCAGTGTGTAGAGGGAAATTTATAGCACTAAATGCCCACAAGGGAAAGCAGGAAAAGATCTAAAATTGACACCCTAACATCACAATTAAAAGAACTAGAGAAGCAAGAGCAAACACATTCAAAAGCTAGCAGAAGGCAAGAAATTACTAAGATCAGAGCAGAACTGAAGGAGATAGAGACATAAAAAAACCCTTCAAAAAATCAATGAATCCAGGAGCTGGTTTTTTGAAAAGATCAACAAAATTTATAGACCGCTAGCAAGACTAATAAAGAAGAAAAGAGAGAAAAATCAGATAGACCCAATAAAAAATGATGAAGGGGATGTCATCACCGATCCCACAGAAATACAAACTACCATCAGGGAATACTATAAACACCTCTACGCAAATAAACTAGAAAATCTAGAAGAAATGGATAAATTCCTCAACACATACACCCTCCAAAGACTAAAGCAGGAAGAAGTTGAATCCCTGAATAGACTAATAACAGGCTCTGAAATTGAGGCAATAATTAATAGCCTACCAACCAAAAAAAGTTCAGGACCAGACGGATTCACAGCCGAATTCTACCAGACGTACAAGGAGGAGCTGGTACCATTCCTTCTGCAACTATTCCAATCAATAGAAAAAGAGGGAATCCTCCCTAACTCATCTTATGAGGCCAGCATCATCCTGATACCAAAGGCTGGCAGAAACACAACAAAAAAACAGAATTTTACACCAATATCCCTGATGAACATTGATGCAAAATTCCTCGATAAAATACTGGCAAACCGAATCCAGCAGCACATCATGAAGCTTATCCACCATGATCAAGTAGGCTTCATCCCTGGGGTGCAAGGCTGGTTCAACATAGGCAAATCAATAAACATAATCGATCATATAAACAGAACCAAAGACAAAAACCACATGACTATCTCAATAGATGCAGAAAAGGCCTTTGACAAAATTCAACAACTTTCATGCTAAAAACTCTCAATAAATTAGGTATTGATGGGACGTATCTCAAAATAATAAGAGCTATTTATGACAAACCCACAGCCAATATCATACTGAATGGGCAAAAACTGGAAGCATTCCCTTTGAAAACTGGCACAAGACAGGGATGCCCTCTCTCACCACTCTTATTCAACATAGTGTTGGAAGTTCTGGCCAGGGCAATCAGGCAGGAGACAGAAATAAAGCGTATTCAATTAGGAAAAGAAGAAGTCAAATTGTCCCTGTTTGCAGATGACATGATTGTATATTTAGAAAAACCCATCATCTCAGACCAAAATCTCCTTAAGCTGCTAAGCAATTTGAGCAAAGTCTCAGGATACAAAATCAATGTGCAAAAATCACAAGCATTCTTATACACCAATAACAGACAAACAGAGAGCCAAATCATGAGTGAACTCCCATTCACAATTGCTTCAAAGAGAATAAAATACCTAGGAATCCAACTTACAAGGGATGGAAGGACCTCTTCAAGAAGAACTACAAACCAGTGCTCAACGTTATAAAAGAGGATATAAACAAATGGAAGAACATTCCATGCTCATGGATAGGAAGAATCAATATCGTGAAAATGACCATACTGCCCAAGGTAATTTATAGATTCAATGCCATCCCCATCAAGCTACCAATGACTTTCTTCACAGAATTGGAAAAAAATACTTTAAAGTTCATATGGAACCAAAAAAGAGCCCGCATTGCCAAGTCAATCCTAAGCCAAAAGAACAAAGCTGGAGGCATCACACTACCTGACTTCAAACTATACTACAAGGCTACAGTAACCAAAACAGCATGGTACTGGTACCAAAACAGAGATATAGATCAATGGAACAGAACAGAGCCCTCAGAAATAACGCCGCATATCTACAACTATCTGATCTTTGACAAACCTGAGAAAAACAAGCAATGGGGAAAGGATTCCCTATTTAATAAATGGTGCTGGGAAAACTGGCTAGCCATATGTAGAAAGCTGAAACTGGATCCCTTCCTTACACCTTATAAAAAAATAATTCAAGATGGATTAATGACTTAAATGTTAGACTTAAAACCATAAAAACCCTAGAAGAAAACCTAGGCAATACCATTCAGGACATAGGCATGGGCAGGGACTTCATGTGTAAAACACCAAAAGCAATGGCAACAAAAGCCAAAATTGACAAATGGGATCTAATTAAACTAAAGAACTTCTGCACAGCAAAAGAAACTACCATCAGAGTGAACAGGCAACCTACAGAATGGGGGAAAATTTTTGCAATCTACTCATCTGACAAAGGGCTAATATCCAGAATCTACAATGAACTCAAACAAATTTACAAGAAAAAAACAAACAACCCCATAAAAAAGTGGGCAAAGGATATGAACAGACACTTCTCAAAGAAGACATTTATGCAGCCAACAGACACATGAAAAAATGCTCATCATTACTGGCCATCAGAGAAATGCAAATCAAAACCACAATGAGATACCATCTCACACCAGTTAGAATGGCGATCATCAAAACATCAGGAAACAACAGCCGCTGGAGGGGATGTGGAGAAATAGGAACACTTTTACACTGTTGGGGGACTGTAAACTAGTTCAACCATTGTGGAAGACAGTGTGGCGATTCCTCAAGGATCTCAAACTAGAAATATCATTTGACCCAGCCATCCCATTACTAGGTATATACCCAATGGATTATAAATCATGCTGCTATAAAGACACATGCACACGTATGTTGATTGCGGCACTATTCACAATAGCAAAGACTTGGAACCAACTCAAATGTCCAACAATGATAGACTGGATTAAGAAAATGTGGCACATATACACCATGGAATACTATGCAGCCATAAAAAAGGATGAGTTCATGTCCTTTGTAGGGACATGGATGAAGCTGGAAACCATCATTCTTAGCAAACTATCACAAGGACAAAAAACCAAACACCACATGTTCTCACTCATAGGTGGGAATTAAACAATGAGAACACTAGGACACAGGAAAGGGAACATCACACACCGGGTCTGTCATGGGGTGGGGGGAGCGGGGAGGGATAGCAGTAGGAGATGTACGTAATGTAAATGACGAGTTAATGGGTGCAGCACACCAACATGGCACATGTATACATATGTAAAAAACCTGCATGTTGTGCACATGTACCCTAGAACTTAAAGTATAATAAAAAAAATAGATAAAAAAAGAGTGTTTATTATTTGTCAAATTGATGAGCACACCCCAGTTCCCCAGATATAGAGACTGGAGATTAGAGAATGTAGGCTTATTTTTTACAGGATATCAAACTAAGACTTTTTCAGAGCAATTTTATGTAACTTTAGCCACAAAAACTCAGGATCTCAAAGCTGTTTCTAGAAAAGTAAACCTTTTAGATAATGAGTGTCACGGCAGAAATGCTACAACCGGGTGTCAGAATCAACTTGCTTAGAAATTGTGATCAGCATATTACTAATTTATTTACATAGCCAAAGTTCTGGTGCTGTAAACATTCTGTCAATCACTTCAGTCAATGATTTTTGCCCATGCCATATTAGTCAACTGAAATGTCTTCTTTTGTCTACCCAACTACCCAATCAAACTTTGTTAAAACCATCTGAAGTGCATTCTATATAATAAAGACATTTAGGCTCAGTTCATTCTATAATTTCTTCCACTATCAAATCCTATCATGCATTCTCTATACTATTCTTTCTAGGACTTTAAAATTATTATTTTGATAGTGGTTCAACACATTTATACTATGCTACTAAGATGGGTAAAAATATGGACCTTTATTTTTTATAACAGTTATTATCCTGTTCTACAGTCTACATTCCTTCTCAGTAGTGGGGAAATAAAAACAATTCAACAAACTAACAAATAATTAAGTAAAGTTACAATTATGGGTAAAATTTCATTTAAAACTGTCTCTTCCACATTGTTACTCTCTCTCTGTGTCTCTCTTTCTCTTTCCCACCTACCTTTGTCTCTTTCCTTCCTGCTCTGCCTCCTTCCCTCCCTTCCTCTTTCTTTTTCTGGGCACTGCAAATAACCCAAGGAGTTAAATGTTTCCTGATTTACAGAATTTATAATAAAATTATTCTATAATGGTTTTTACCATTTGTCAAATAAAGGTATTTCTAGGGCCGCAAATGATGATTTTCAGATCTAGAATAAGGAGATTTAAAGTAGATTTAAAAATTTTAGCGTCTCAAGTTCCTGGCCTCAAGTGATCCTCCCACCTTGGCCTCCCAAAGTTCTGGGATTATAGATGTGGGCCACTATGCATTATGCAGAATAGCAAATACACAGAATCAACCCAGATGCCCATCAATGGTGGACTGGATAAAGAAAATGTGGTACATATGCACCATAAAATACTATGCAGCCATAACAAAGAACAACATCATGTCCTTTGGAGCAACACAGATGGTGCTGGAGGCCATTATCTTAAGCGAATTAATGCAAGAACAGAAAACCAAATATCACATATTCTCTTTATAACTGGGAGCTAAACATTTAGCACACGTGGACTCAAAGAAGGGAATAATAGACACTGGGCACTACTTGAGGGCAGAGGATGGACAAAGGATGAGGATTGAAAAACTATCATCTACTAGGTACTATGCTTGCTACCTGGATGATGAAATAATCCGGACACCAAATCCCTGTGATATGTAATTTTCCCATGTAACAAATATGTACATATACCCCCTGAACCTAAAATAAAAGTTGGAAAAAAGTTTTAATGTCACAGATTATTTTTATTTTGCAGATGGTATTATTTTTTTCTCATCTCGTACTTTCATCTCATAAAAACAGCCATGTGTCTTCCTTTAATCTTGGTTGTATAATACCACCAAAAGCTCAATTTTTATAGTGTCCTTTCTGCTGTTTTTATTTTAATAAATTTTTTTAAGTTGGCATATTTTTTAACCTGTCTGTTTTCCAATTTGCACATAAAGTATAAGTTATTGTTAATCATCTATGGATTACATAGAAAATAAACCTTCTATATATAACATGCAAATAAATTTAAATAATAGCTGAAGAACTCTGTAATATACTTCCCTTATAAATACGTATATACAAAACTTACATGTTAACATATATCCAATAGGTAAATAAATGACAAATTTGAAATTATTCTTCAAAAATGAATAATTTTTAAGTGTATCAAATGGTAGAGTTATGAATACCAACAGCTGTGCAATTTACTTGGAGAGGCAAATTAATTTCTCAGATAACTATCTGCAAAATGCAAAATGATTTAGTTTTCATGGGTAATTATAAGTTTAAATAATAAACATATAAGTAAAGTAAACTAGTAGAGTATTTTTTAGATTTACTTAGAAAATGCAAGAGATTTTAAAAAACTGAGGATCTCTGCAAATGGGAAAAAAGACAAAACGTTGATGGTGAGGAAAAGGAAATGGTCCTTTTTGTTTTACACATATTTATCTCTGTTATTAACCTAATATTGTCTAAAGTCCTGCTTTTTTTCCTACATTTTAATCTGAGTACCTACTTAAAACTTTGTTCTTGCATCAGCCTTATCCTGATAGATGCCATGAACTTGACTTGTGCACCCAACTTCACCCATTCCTTGCTACTCCACTTCAAACCACCAGACAGATAACCACATAAATACTCTTTGTTGGTTCCATTATCAGACTTATGGTACACATTTCTTCAACTTGATTTTTACCTCATGTGCTCCCTCCTGCTTGAAATGCATTGTAATGTAGTGGTTAGAACATGGACTTGGATGTCAATTAATCTTTGATACTAAATCTCAGTTCTGACATGATTGAATGTGTAAACCTGGGCAATTTCCTCAATATCTATGAGCCACAATTTCCTAATTTGTGAAATGGAGCATCACAGGGTGAATCAATCCAATGTAAAACATCTGGCACATTATAAATAATAGTAAGCAATAGTGGTCCATTATTTTCCCTCCTTCTATCCCTCCTTCTCTTCTTTCTCCACTTCCCACTTAACCTTATTTTTCTTATCATCATCACCTCAATCTAGCTCTACATTACTTTAATCCTAGTTTGCCTTTATTTTTCTCATTGTCATCACCTCACTCCTTAGCTCTGGCACTTCTAACAGATGACTTCTAACTCCTTTAGATTATGATGGTCTTCATTATCAGGGACAATAATTGGGAAAATAACACACTTATCTATTTTAGCATTCTTGTTCATATAATTATAACTACAGTGTAAGAGTATAAGATATTTGACAGCAAATATTATTTGACAGCAAATATAATTTGCTGTTTATATAATTATAACTAGTTTACGTAATTATAAACTGTTTATATAATTATAACTAGTTCATATAATTATAACTAGTTCATATAACTACAGTGTAAGAGTGTAAGATATTTGATGGCAAATTTCATTTGACAGCAAATAATCCAGGTAGACACCATTTGATGTCACCAGTACCTAGCATATCTAAAGTGTACAATATTTTTCTTCTGTGTAATTCAAACATTTAATGAATATTTACTACATGAGCAATGACAGAGATTAAGATGAATTAAATACCAACAAAACATTTAAGGAATTTCATTCAGTACATTGGTGATAATCCATCTGACTTCTGTCCTCCACCAAGCTTTATTGAACTGGACAACAAATGGGTTGAATTCTCCAGATCTGTGGTTCTCAAACTTTAACATGCATAAAAATCAGCTGAAGAGCCTAGCATGACATGGTCCTAGCTACTTCAGAGACTGAGGAAGGAGAATTGCTTGAGTCCAGGAGTTTTAGTTCGGCCTGGGCAACATAGTAAGACTCCATTCTGCACTGCCCCCCCAAAAATTATATGTTGAAGAGCTTGCTAAAATACTAATTGCTGGACACTGTCTCTAAGATAAAGAGGTCTTTGATGGAGCCTGAGAATTCAGATCTATAATAAATTCCCACGTAAAGGTGATGCCCTGAAAACACTGTTCTAAGTAAACCAGAGATCAATATATTTTTTGACTTTTATTTTTTGATATATTTCTTCTCTCTATGGCCAATGCCTTATATGAGAACCCCAAGGTAGCACTGGAAAGCCCAAGCAAATGAGGAATATTATGTAGGTAAGAAGAGTAGGCACTGTCACTTGGTAAAATAAATAAATTAGGAAATTAATAATTGTGCCTACTATCTTAAAATCTCTTACCATTAATCACCATTATTTAGTGATTTATTTAACTCATAACTTACTTACTTCTTTATGATTACTAGATTCTCAAAGATTTTTACTATTTATTGGGAAGTTTTAGACACAATTGATTTTTTATTTTATTTTGTCACTTAGATATTTTTACAATGTGTGTTCAGAATCACCTAAGTGCATTACAATGCATATTCTTAAACTGAAGGGATTTTAAATCTGTGAAAAATCCTTGGAAACATACACATTTAAAAAGTACTCATAACCATTTGTTTACAGAAGTGTGAAAGAAACTCTCTTAGGTAAACAACTTCTCAATAGAAAATAAAGAACATAACAATGACTAATATTAATTATGAAGAGATTAACAGTTGAACTCACACCAGTTGAAGTGCATTATTTAAAAAAAAAATCAGTAAATGACGGGGTGGAGCCAAGATGTACACAAAGAGGCAGCTCCTCTCTGCAGTTCATGCGGAGAAGAACAAAAACTGCAAGCGAACTCTGCATCTTCAATTGAGGTACAACAGTTCTCTTAGTTGAGGCACAACTAGGTAGTTGGTGTGACCCATGGAAAGCGAGCAAAAACAGGGTGGAGCAGAACCCCACGCAGGAGCTGCACACGGCAAAGGGAACTTCCTCCCCTGGTCAAAGGAGATGGTGAGGGATTGTGCTCCCAACTACATAATACCTTTGACCATATGTGGCGAACCAAGGAACATAACGAAGCTGGTTGGTTGCACCTAAGTTCAGTGGACAAAGTGATGAAAGAAAATGATAAACTCAGGGATTCTAACTCCCAGCTTCAGGAGCAGATACTGAGCCTCAAAACTGCTAATATTGCCCTGAGTGAGAGTCTTATCTCCTGTAGAGAAAGAGCTGAAATTGTGGAAAAACAGACATAAGCTTTCATCATAAGAGTGGCTGACCTGCAACAAAAGGTGCATGCACAGCATTGCCATGTGTCTACAGTTAAAGTGAGGGCATTGATTGCAAAAGAATTGGACCCTGAAACTTGGAATGGGGGTGTGTGGGATGACCTTGATGAAGCTGGGAACACTGAGTTTGTAAACTCTGATGAACTTTTTTTTTTGCCAGAAGAAACAGCTGCCCCATCTCCAGTAGTAGCAACATCCCCTCCATCAGCCTTTCCACCTTTGTCTGAGGAGATAAACCCTGCACTGCCTGAGGCAACAGTGATGGTCTCCCCGGAGGCAGTGTCAGGCAAGAGAATGTTGATTCTCCTCGGGGGCCACACCCAACACCCCTGTTTGCTTCCAGACCTATAACTAGATTAAAGTGCAGGTGGGAACCTGGAGGTGAAGTTGGGTGTGACCCATAAGAAGATGCACTACACTCAATAAGAACTACTTCAATTTTCTAACTTATATAAACAGAAATCTGGAGAACAGGCATGGGGATGAATATTAAGGGTGGGAGATAATGGTGAAAGGAACATAGTTGGATCAGGCTAAATTTATTGATTTGAGCCTACTAAGTAGGGGCTCTGCATTTAATGTTGCAGACTTGGGAAGTTAAAAAAGGTTCTAATAGTTTATTTGCTTGGTTAGTTGAAATATGGATTAAAAGATGGCCCACTGTGATCGAGCTGAAAATTCCGATATCCCTTGTTTTAATGTAGAGGAAGGGATCCAAAGGCTTAGAGAGGTTGGGATAGTGGATTGGATTAGTCACTTTAGACCTACTCATCCCAGCTGGGAGGGTCCAGAAGATATATCCTTGACCAATGCCTTGTGAACTCAATTTGTGTGGGCAGCACCTGCATCTTTGAAGGGCCCTGTAATTGCTCTTCTCTGTATGTCAGATCCAACAGTGGGAACCACAGTCACTCAACTACAAGATTTAAATAGAGTGGGAATAATTGTATCCCAAGATGGCAGGGGCCAAGTGGTGACACTCAACTGTCAAAGGCAAGGTGGCCATAGCTACCATAATGGACAGCAGACACAAAAGCAGCAATCAGTATAGTCTGACCCATGTAGAGCTCTGGCATTGGCTAATTAATCAAGGTATTTTTAGAAGTGAAATTGATAGGAAGCCTACTGCATTCCTACTTAATTTATATAAGCAGAAAACTTCTAGGTCAAATAGACAAAAGACTAATTTAAATTACATAAACAGAATCATGGCCCCTCAGTCAATTT
The DNA here is from genome assembly GCF_029289425.2 of Pan paniscus. Lineage (NCBI taxonomy): Eukaryota > Metazoa > Chordata > Mammalia > Primates > Hominidae > Pan > Pan paniscus. The sequence continues at coordinate 82,098,192 of NC_073259.2, forward strand.
CTGGACTTGAGCCAGTTTACAGACCCAGAACCCCTTGAATGAAGGAGACACCAGGTCCCCTTGAGGAATGACTTCACTACACTACTGGCAATTTATGCTGTTAATCTCTCTCCCATCCTTCCCCAGGAAGACCTCTGGCTTTTTACCAGGGTAGCTGTCCAGTGAGGAAAGGGAAATGATCAGACATTTCAGGGACTACTGGACACTGGCTCTGAGCTGATTTGATTGCAGGGGACCCAAAATGTCATTGTAGTCCTCCAGTTAAAGTAGGAACTTATGGAGGTTAGGTAGTTAATGGAATTTTAGCTCAGATCCAACTTACAGTGGCTCCAGTGGGTCCCCAGACTCACCCTGTGGTCATTTCCCCAGTGCCAGAATGCATAATTGGCATAGACATATTTAGCAGCTGGCAGAACCCCCACACTGGCTCCCTGACTGGTAGGGTGAGGGCTATTACGGTGAGAAGCCATTCGAGCTGCCTCTACTTAGAAAAATAATAAATCAAAAACAATATTGCATCCCTGGTGGGATCGTGGAGATTAGAACCAACACCAAGGATCTGAAAGATGCAGGGGTGGTGATTCCCATCACATTGCCATTCAACTCTCCTTTTTGGCCTGTGAAGAAGACAGATGGATCTTGGAGAATGAAAGTGGTCTCTTGTAAGCTTAACCAAGTTGTGACTCCAATTACAGCTGCTGTACCAGATGTGGTTTCATTGCTTGAGCAAATTAACACATCTGGAACCTGGTATGCAGCCACTGACTTGGCAAATGCTTTTTTCTCCATTCCTGTCCATAAGGCCCACCAGAAGCAATTTGCCTTCAGCTGGCAAGGCCACCAAAATACCTTTACTGTCTTTACTATCCTACTTCACGGGTATACTGACTCTTTCTCTGTCATAATCTTTTTCAGAAAGAACTAGATCACTTTTTGCTTTCACAGGATATCACACTGGTTCATTACATTCATGACATTTTGCTGATCGATCCAGTGAGCAAGAAGTAGCAAACTCACTGGAGTTATTGTATAGACATTTGTGTGCCAGAGAATGAGAAATATATCCAAGTAAAATTCAGGGATCTTCTACCTCAGTAAAATTTCTAGGAGTCCAATGGTGTGGGGCCTGTCAAGATATTCCTCCTAAGGTGAAGTTGCTGCATTTGGCCACTCCTACAACCAAGAAGGAAGCAAAATGCCTATTGTGCTTATTTAGATTTTGAAGACAACACATTTCTCATTTGGGTGTGTTACTCCAGCCCATTTATTGAGTGACCTAAAAGGCTGCCAGTTTTGAGTGGGGTCCAGAATAGGAGAAGGCTCTGCAACAGGCTGATTGCTGTGCAAGCTGCTCTGCCACTTGGGCCATATGACCCATCAGTTCTAATGATGCTTTAGGTGTCAGTTGCAGATAGGAATCCAGTTTGGTGCCTCTGCAATGTCCTCATAGGTGAATCACAGTGGAAACCTCTACGAATTTGGAGCAAGGCCCTGCCGTCTTCTGCAGATAACTACTCTCCTTTGGAGAGAAAGCTCTTGGCTGGTTATTGGGCTTCAGTGGAAACTGAATGTTTGACTGTGGGTCATCAAGTCACCATGCAACCTGAACAGCCCCTCATAAACTCAGTGCTTTCTAACCCATCTAGCCATAAAGTGGGTCATACACAGCAACATTCCATCATCAAATGGAAGTGGTATATACATGACGGGGCTCGAGCAGGTTCTGAAGGCACAAGTAAGTTAAATGAGGAAGTGCCTCAAATGCCCATGGTGACCACTTCTGCCACCCTACCTTCTCTCCTGCGGCCTGCACTGGTGCCTCATGAGGAGTTCCTTATGATCGGTTGGCAGAGAAAGAGAAGACTAGGACCTGGTTCACAGATGGTTCTGCATGATATGCAGGCACTACCCAAAATTGGACAACTGCAGCACTACCGCCCTTTTCTAGAACATTCCTCAAGGAAAGCGGTGAAGGGAAATCTTCCCTGTGGGCAGAACTTCAAGCAGTGCACCTGGTTGTGCACTTTGCAAGGAAGGAGAAATGGCCAGATGTGTGATTATATACTGATTTATGGGATGTAGCCAAAGGTTTCGCTGGATGGTCAGGGACTTGGAAGAAGCGTGATTGGAAAATTGGTGACAAAGAAATTTGAGGAACAGGTATGTGGATGGACCTCTCTGAGTGGTCAAAAACTGTGAAGACATTTGTGTCTCATGTGAGTGCTCCCCAATGGGTGACCTCAGCAGAGGAGTATTTTAATAATCAAGTGGATAAGATGATCCATTCTGTGGACACCTCTCAACCTCTTTCCCCAGACAGCCCTGTCATCGCCCAGTGGGCCCATGAACAAAGTGGCCATGGTGGCAGGGATGGAGGTTATGGATGGGCTCAGCAACATGGACCACACCAAGGCTGACTGGCTACAACCACTGCTGACTGCTCAATTTTCCAGCAGCAGAGACCAACACTGAGCCTTTGATATGACACCGTGCCTCACGGTGATCAGCCAGCTACCTGTCTCCAGACACCTCATACAGGAGCATTCAGGCTGGCATCAGGCCAGTGCCTCTCTGGGACAGAGCTCCCACAGGAAGTATCAGGTTGCCATATTTGCTGGTTTGCAGCCTGCCCTGGTGATATCTCCAGGGATGGGAGGAAACAAGTTGAATAGGAGCTGGAGTGGACCCCATGGAACCCACAGCAGACCTACAGAAGAGGGGCCTGACTGCTAAAAGAAAAACAAACAGCAAGCAACAACATCAAAGAAAAAGACACCACAAAACCCCATCCAAAGGTCAACATCCTCAAAGATCAAAAGTAGGTAAACCCATGAAGATGAGGAAAAAAGTCAACACAAAAGTGCTGAAAACTCAAAAAGCCAGAGTGCCTCTTCTTCAAAAGATCACAACATATCTCCAGCAAGGGCACAGAGCTGGGCTGAGGCTGAGGTGGATGAATTGACAGAAGCAGGCTTAATAAGATGGGAAATAACAAACTTCGCTGAGCTAAATGATTATGTTCTAACTCACTGCAAAGAAACTAAGAACCATGATAAAACAATACAGAGCTGTTGTCCATAATAACCAGTTTAGAGAGGAACGTAAATGATCTGATGGAGCTGAAAAACACAACATGAGAACTTCATAATGCAAACACAAGTATCAATAGCCAAAAAGACCGAGAAGGATAAAGGATATTAGGGCTTTAAAACCATCTTGCTGAAATAAGGCAGGCAGATAAGATTAGAGAAAAAATAATGAAAAGGAATGAACAAAATCTCTGAGAACTATGGGATTATTTTAAAAGACTGAACTTGTGACTGATAGCAGTTCCTGAAAAAGACAGGGAGAATGGAACCAAGTTGGAAAACACACTTCAGTATATCATCCAGGAGAATTTCCCCGACCTAGCAAGACAGGCCAACATTCAAATTTAGGAAATCCAGAGAACCCCAGAAGAATACTCCATGAGAAAATCAACCCCAAGACACATAATCATCAGATTCTCCAAAGTCAAAATGAAGAAAAAAATGTTAAGGGCAGCCAGAGAGAAAGGCCACCTCACCTATAAAGGGAAGCTAATCAGAATAACAGCAGACCTCTCAGCAGAAACTTTGCAAGGCAGACGAGATTGGGGGCCAATATTTAACATTCTTAAAGAAAATAATTTCTGGCCTAGAATTTCATATTGGGCCAAACTAAGCTTCATAAATGAAGGAGAAATAAAATCTTTTTCAGACAAGCAAATGCTGAGGGAATTTATCACCACCGGGCCTGCCTTGCAAGAGCTCCTGAAGGAAGCACTAAGTATGGAAAGAAAAACCATTACCAGTCACTACAAAAAACACACTGAAGTACACAGACCAGTGACACTGTGAAGCACATACATAAACAAGTCTGCAAAATAACCAACTAGCATCAGGATGTCAGGATAAAATTCATACATAACAATATTAACCTTAAATGTAAATGGGCTAAGTATCCCCAATTAAAAGACACAGAGTCGCAAGCTGGATAAGGAGTCAAAAATCCATCAGTGTGCTGTATTCAAGAGACCCATCACACATGCAAAGACACACATAGATTCAAAATAAAAGGATGGAGGAAACTTTACCAAGCAAATGGAAAACAGAAAAAAGCAGAGGTTGCCATTCTGGTGTCTGACAAAATAGACTTTAAACTAACAAAGATTGAAAAAGACAAAGAAAGGCACTACATATTGGTAAAGGGATCAATTCAACAAGAAGAGCTAACTATCCTAAATATATATGCACCCAATACAGGAGCACCCAGATTCATAAAACAAGTTCTGAGGGACTTACAAAGAGACTTGGACTCCCACACAGTAATAGTGGGAGACTTTAACACCCCACTGTCAATATTAGACAAAACAGAAAATTAACAAAGATATTCAGGACTTGAACTCAGCTCTGGATCAAGTGGACCTGATAGATATCTACAGATCTTTCCACCCCAAAACAACAGACTAGACCTTCTTCTCAGCATCATATGGCATTTACTCTAAAATTGATCAAATAATTGAAAGTAAATCACTCTTCAGCAAATGCAAAAGAACTGAAATCATAGTCTCTCAGAACACAGCACAATCAAATTAGAACTCAAGATTAAGAAACTCACTCAATACCACACAACTACATGGAAATTGAATAACATGCTCCTGAATGATTCCTGGGTAAATAATGAAATTAAGGCAGAAATCAAAAAGTTATTTGAAACCAAAAACTAATAAAGTACTAGAATCTCTCAGACACAGAGAAAGCAGTGTTAAGGGGAAATTCATGGCAAAGATGCCCACATCAAAAAGAAAAATTTTAAATCGACACCCTAGCATTGCAAGTAAAAGAACTAGAGAACCAAGAGCAAACAAGCCCCAAAGGTAGCAGAAGACAAGAAATAACCAAGATCAGAGCAGAACTGAAAGAGATAGAGACACGAAAAACCCTTCAAAAAAGTAATGAATCCAGGAAGTGGTGTTTTGGATGAATTAATAAAATAGACAGATCCTTGGCTAGATTAATGAAGAAGAAAGGAGAGTAGAATCAAATAGACACAATAAAAAATAATGAAGGTGTATCACCACAGACCCCAGAGATATACAAACAACCATCAGAGAATACTATAAATAGCTCTATGCAAATAAACTAGAAAATCCAGAAGAAAGGATAAATTCCTGGACACATACACTCTCCCAAGACTGAACCAGAAAGAAGTTGAATCCCTGAATAGACCAATATCAAGTTCTGAAATTGAGGCAGTAATAAATAGCTTACCAACCAATAAAAGCCCAGGACCAGATGGATGGGAAATTAACAGTTGATACTATTAGTGTAGCCCCTCCAATTAAGTGCATTAGTAGGTGACCAGCTGTAATGTTGGCTGTTAATTGCACAGCTAGTGCTTTTGGTTTAATATAACTCAATTCTACCAGAAATACAAAGAGGAGCTGATATCATTTCTTCTGAAACTATTCAAAACAATTGAAAAGGAAGGACTCCTCCCTAACTCATCCTATGAAGCCAGCATCATCCTGATACAAAAACCTGGCAGAGATACAACAAACAAAGAAAATTTCAGGCCAATATCCCTGGTGAACAATTGATGCAAAAATTCTCAATAAAATACTGGCAAATCCAATCCAGCAGCACATCAAAAAGCTTATCTACCACAATCAAGTTGGCTTCATTCCCTGGATGCAAGGCTGGTTCAACATATGCAAATCAATAAACGTAATTCATCACATAAAGGTATCTAAACACAAAAACCATATGATTATCTCAATAAACATGGGAAAGGCCTTCAATAAAATTTAACATCCCTTTCTGTTAAAAACTCTCAATAAACTAGGTATTGATGGAACATACCTCAAAATAATAAGAGCCATTCAGGTCAAACCCACAGCCACTATCAAACTGAATGGGCGAAAGCAGGAAGCATTCCCCTTGAAAACCAGTGCAAGACAAGGATGCCCTCTTTCACCACTCCTATTCAACACAGTATTGGAAGTTCTGGCCAGGGCAGTTAGGCAAGAGAAAGAAATAAAGAGTATTCAAATAGGGAGGGAGGAAGTTAAGTTCTCTTTCTTTGCAGATGACATAATCCTATTTCTTGAAAACCCCATCATCTCAGCCCAAAAGCTTCTTAAGCTTATAAGCGACTCAGCAAAGTTTCAGTATACAAAATCAATGTGCAGAGTTCACAAGCATTCCTACAACAACAGGCAAGCAGAGAGCCAAATCATGAATGAACTCCCATTCACAATTGCTACAGAGAGAATAAAATACCTAGGAATACAGCTAACAAGAGAAGTCAAGAACCTCTTCAAGGAAAACTACAAACCACTGCTCAAGGAAACCAGACAGGACACAAACAAATGGAAAAACATTCCATGCTCATGGATAGGAAGAATCAGTATCATGAAAATGGCCATAGTGGCCAAAGTAATTTTTAGATTCAGTGCTATTCTTATTAAACTACTGTTGACATTCTTCATAGAATTAGAAAAAGCATTTTTTTAAATGTATATGGAACCAAAAAAGAGCCCATATAGTCAAGATGATCCTAAGCAAAAAGATCAAAGCTGGAGGCAACATGCTACTGGACTTCAAACTATAAGGCTACAATAACCAAAACTATATAGTACTGGTACAAAAACAGACACATAGACCAATGGAACAAAATAGAAAACTTAGAAATAAAACACATCTACAACCATTGGATTTTCAACGAACCTGACAAAAACAAGTAATGGGGAAAGAACCCACTATTTAATAAAGGGTGCTGGGAGAACTGGCTATTTGCAGAAAACTGAAACTGGACTCCTTTCTCACACCTTATGCAAAAATTAACTGAAGATGGATTAAAGACTTAAACGTAAAACCCAAAAGTATAAAAAGCTTAGAAGAAAATCTAGGCAATACCATTCAGGACATAGGAACAGGCAAAAATTTCATAATGAAATCACCAAAAGCAACTGCAACAAAAGCAAAAATTGACAAATGGGATCTAATTAAACAAAAGAGCTTCTGCACAGCAAAAAAAAAAAAAAAAAACAACTACCATCAGAGTGAATAAGCAACCTACACAGTGGGAAAAATTTTTGCAATCTATCCATCAGACAAAGATCTAATATCCAGAATCTACAGGGACCTCAAACAAATTTACAAGAAAAAAAAATTAAAAATGGGCAAAGTACATAAACAGACACTTCTCAAAAGAAGACATTCATGCAGCCAGTAAATACATGATAAAAAGCTCAACATCACTGATCATTAGAGAAATGCAAATCAGAACTACAATGAGATATCATCTCATGCCAGTCAGAACGGCCATTATTAAAAAGTCAAGAAACAGCAGATGCTGGTGAGGTTGCGGAGAAATAGGAATGCTTTTACACTGTTGGTGGGAATAAAAATTAGTTCAATCATTGTTGAAGATGGTGTGGCAATTCCTCAAAGATCTAGAGGCTGAAATACCATTTGACCCAGCAATGTCATTACTGGGTATATACCCAAAGGAATATAAATCATTCTATTACAAAGATATATGCACATGTATGTTCATTACAGCGTTATTCACAATAACAAGGACATGGAATCAACCCAAATGCCTATCAATGCTAGACTAGATAAGAAAATGTGGTACATATCCACCATGGAATATATGCAGCCATAAAAATAAATGAGATCATGTCCTTTGTAGGAACATGGATGAAGCTGGAAGCCATTATCCTTAGCAAACTAACTCAGGAACAGAAAAACCAAACACCACAGGTTCTCACTTGTAAGTGAGAATTGAATGATGGGATCACATGCCACATAGAGGAGAACAACACACACTGGGGCCTGTCCGGGGGTGGGGTGGGGGGAGGGAGAACACTGGGAAAAATAGGTAATTCATGCTGAGCTTAATACCTAGGTGAGAGGTGCAGCAAACCACCATGGCACATGTTTACCTATGTAACAAACCTGCACATCCTACACGTGTACCCCAGAACTAAAAACAAAAATTAAAAAAAAATTCTGATTCAATTTTGAAACTTGAAAAAATAAATTAAAAAATTTTGTAAATTGGTAACTTTTAAAATTATTGCGTTCTAATTCCAAACTTGGTCTTCTTACCTGAGAAGGAAATAGTTAACAAATGTTCAAAAGGTTAAGTTTCAGAAAACAATGACTACTTTCATATATTAGAAAAAACTTTAAAGCTCAGAAGATTGACATAAATGTATATAGGGAATGAAAGAAACTTGAAATCCTCAAATATCTGTCTTTGAGTTTATTTTAAGATTTTTTTCATTTTTCTTTTGGCTCCTTTCCCCTTCAGTGTAAGAAATGGAAAAAGTGTGTGTGTGTATATGTGTGTGCATGTGCGTGTGCATGTTTTTACTGAAGTATAGCAGTGTCCCTCATATGATTAAATCCTTAGGGCATTAAGCAATCTCATGTGGAAAGCAGTAAATGGTTATATAAATATTTTCTCAGATAGTTAACAAAAAAGAGCCATTGTCTCAGTATACACTTTTAATTGAATGAAATATGAACTTGATTTTTAAAATATTTCTGAATCTTGCAAGATCCATTTGTGTGAATTGGTCATGGTCTTTTAAACTGCGTATTTCCATTGAAAACAACTATAATATTGATATTTGTCTATGTTCTTCTTACCTCCTTACTGGCAACACAGGCCATAAGATTATTTTTACATCTTGATATTTAAATATAAATGTGTATTATTGACTAGGAACACTCTGAAGATCGGCTCTATCTTATAGCTAATAGGTTTAAATCTTTTAGTGAATGTTAGGAATAATCACTGCTTTTCATATTACATTGGAGAAAACAGTTATAACTAACACATTTTTAAATGAAAAAAAAGTTCTTACAGCCTGGAAAATAGCTTTTCTGTATCATTGAAGGTGAAAGGATTTCTAGGGAGAGAAAAAACAAAACAAAACAAAACTGGCTCTGCCTACCTTAAATATCTTGTTTTGCTTCAATAAGGGGGATTTTCTGTAAATTTTATGCAGAATTGATTTACATTCAATGAATTCTTTAGAAGACAACTTAATTTACACAGGTATTACTTCTTGATAACAACTGGTTGGCCCAAACTGACACTAAAATATTACATGAGGGCATACAAGGGTGAGTAATTATAGTGAGTAATTTGGTGTCAAGTAAATTTTTTAGAACATTTGATAATTGATTATTCTAACTGGATCCTGAGACATAGGAGAGTTTTGTGTAAATGAAGAAAGGATAATTTTGAAGAACAGCATCCTAGTCCTCCTACAAATTGCATTATTATTGCATGGTGGCTTATGGCAATTCTGCCATGAGTGTCTCTTATATGTCTATTTCTATTTTGCTATAGAATGTCAATTAAGTGTTAGCAGTTTATTTTCTTTTTTTAAATCAACATGTACCCACATATAATATAATAAGTATATGAAATCACATTTTAATAAATACCATTTTCATTATTACCTTGGTTTTAGAAAAACTAAGAAGAAACAAATGCAGTTGCTCTTATTTTAAATAAAGCCTTTATAAATCTTATTCTTTACAATAACTATCTTGAACTAAAATTAATGGTTTCTTTTTTTATTATACTTTAATTTCAGAGATACATGTGCAGAACGTGCAGGTTTGTTACATAGGTATACATATGCCATGGTGGTTTGCCACATCCATCGACACATCATCTAAATTAGGTATTTCTCTTAATGCTATCACTCCTCTAGCCCCCTATCCACCGACAGGCCCTGGTGTGTGATGCTCACCTCCCTGTGTCCATGTGTTCTCATTGTTCACCTCCCACTTATGAGTGAGAACGTGTGGTGTTCGGTTTTCTGTCCCTGTGTTAGTTTGCTGCGAATGATGGTTTCCAGCTTCATCCATGTCCCTGCAAAGGACATGAACTCATCCTTTTTTAGGGCTGCATAGTATTCCATGGTGTATATGTGCCACATTTTCTTTATCCAGTCTATTATTGATGGGCATTTGGATTGTTTTCTTACGGAAATTTAAGTTGAAAGATTTTTGTTTTGGTGTACTATAAATGTTATAGCATTTAGATTTATTTTAACCTCAAGTAACAAAATCACTTTTTCTCACCAAAATACATGATATCTTATTAAATTCTGTTGTCAACAAAGTTCAACCCTTAGTTTTCACATCAATTATATTATTCCTGGATCATTTCATCAACTTTCAGAAAACAGACTCTATGTTGATGACCCATATAGCATTGTTTCTAGTTTATACCTATTCCAGTATATATACCTGAAAGCATATACAATTGCCTTCTGGACATTTGCACCTACAAGCTCCATAATCAAATTCAACATTAAATTCAAATACAACATTTTCAAAAGAGAGCATATTTCCATTATTCTCCTGGGTTTATTGATTGATTGTTATCCATCTCCACTTGCTAATGAAACTAGACAACTGAAAGATCTCCTACATTACCTTCTTCATCACTTATATTTCATTAGTTGCTATGAGAAAATTTCATTTTTGTAGTAAATTTAAAAAAGAAAACATTATGTGTGTGCATTTCTTTCAGTGGCTTCCATTGGCTTCTCAGAATTCTCCTTTGTACTCTTTTCCACTCTTCATTACTCTAGAGGAAACCACAGCTCTGACAATCTCACTCAATATTATTAGAAGAGGAATTTCTCAAACATAGTCTATGAGTATGTTCAGATTTAATAGTTATGGTTTTCTAAATTATTTGCAACAATTTACACCACCACAAGCAGCTGTTACAGTTATTACATATCCTTATCAACTCCATTATTTCCTTTTTTTTAAGTTTTAGCCATTTAGTGACTGTATACTAGAATTACAGTTTCATTTTGTGATACACAAGCTGAGAACTATTTTTAGTGTTTTAGATTGTTGAGAAAAATCAAACAGTAAAATATTTTGTGACATGTAGAAATTACATAAAGGTAAAGTGTCAATGTTCACATATAAAGTTTTATCAGAATACAGCAATGCTTATTTGCTTATTATACATAGCCACTTTTGTGCTACAACAGAATTAAATAATTGTGACAAAGACCATGTGGTGCTATTGTTTGTCATTACAGTCCTCAGTGATGTAATTATAACTTGACAATGTTCAGAGTTGTCAGGCATATTGCTGTAACACATAATTTTAATTATTTTGCATTGCCAAGGTACATTCACCATGTCAAAATAAAAAAAAAGAAGAAAAATTTGAGCTTCAGATCTTGCCTTCATAAGTCACAGTGGAATGTGGATTATTTTGTTTGTGAATTAGATGGCAAAGTGTTGTGTTTATTACTTAGCTATAGTAAGCTATGCTAAAATAATACAATATACATAAAGACTGCCAGACTAAGCACTACTGACAGTATTCCAAACTCACAGGAAAGCAATTATTTAAAAAATTAGAAAATGTAGAACAATTTTCTTATAAAAATAAACAATCAAACTACCTATTGGGTACAATGTACACTACTAAGATGATAGGTGCACTAAAATCTCAGACTTCACCACTATACAATGTATTCAGGCAAGCAAAACCCCTTGTACCCCTAAAGCCATTGAAATAAAAATTAAAAAATATAGTACTGCTACCAATATCTGTTTTTAATTAGCTTATTAGCAAAGCAGAAAAAAAATCATTTATCAATGGTGAATTATTAAATTGTTTTTGGTTGTAGCAGCCGGAGAAATAAGTTCAGAGAAAGTAAACTATTTAAAATATTAGCTTTTTTAGGAGGACAGTTAGTAGGCAAAAAAAGAAGGCAAAGGCTGGCTATGGAGGCTTATACCTGTAATCGCAGGACTTTGGGAGTCTGAGGCATGAAGATTAGTTGATGTCAGGAGTTCAAGACCAGCCTAGGCAACAACATAGCAAGACCCTGCCTCTACAAAAATAATAATAATAAAATAAAAAATAATTTTAAATGCTTTTTCTTGGCTCTTGATGACTCAACAAGGTTATTGATTCATCTCAGTTGTAAGAGTTGATGAGAGACTGAAAAATTAGCCTGTCAGTAATCAGCACTAAATAACTACAGGGGATATTAGCTTTAAAGAAGGTGACAAAACACAATTCAGTAGAACCTGAAGTGGAATCTGCTAAGATGTGTTACAACCAATTGTTATTAAAAAGAATGTGGGAAGCAGAACAAGGTTTATTTAGACAGTGTTACAAAGCCTGTGAAATTACATAGCTATTAATTGTATAATTTATCATCAGGAACATCAAATCTATAATATATTATTAAAGTAGTAGTGTATATAATATAAATTTCATCTGCTTCCATGAATTAAGCATTAACAGTTCTGTGATGTGCTGATGTGCCCTACCACACAGTTCTACAGGGTAGCAGTGATTGATTTTATTGTTTTTTTTTTTTTTTGAGATAAGAGACTTAAATTTTTCAAAATGAAGAGATTCTCTCTCAACCAATATTATCAAATATTTAATGGCTTTGGATTTAGTTTTACTGAGTAACTCATAACATCTCTTAAGGAAGTTAGTCTAAAATTACAAACAAAATCATGCCTATATGAAAAACTTATACTGGGGAAAAGCCATTTTGATGATAACTGATTTCTTTATACCTAAAATAATGTTAAATTGTTTTATATACTTTCCATGATGTCAAATGTTGCCACACAAATTTGCAGGAAATGTATTTTGTGAGCCTAAACTACAATCTTAGTAGTGATTTTTGTATCTTGATGCAAAGGCAAAAAAAATCTATATTTCAAAATTAATTTAACTTCTCAGTTGAACAGCTTTCACCTATCCTACATTTGGAAGTGATTCATCTGCAATGCAATGACATAATAAAAGCACAATATAAAGAGAAGAATTACATACAGCCCAATAAATATTTTCAAAGTGATCACTATCAGTTTGAAATACTTGCAAAGTGATGACTATGCTCAATTTAAATATATGTTTATGGATTAACATCAGTATGTGGCAGTGTTAATCTGTCCAAAAGACATTTTTCAAAGTTGAAATACACTACATATGTATTTACACATAAGCATTACCATGGTTTTTGACAAATGAAAGCAATAATTTTAAATGCCAATTAAGGGAAATGTTTTCCCCAGAAAAGGATTTAATCCTTCTATTAGTAGACTCATACTACAAAAACATTGTACTCTACTATCATTATAATTTGAATTTTATTTTTTTGGAAAATTATTTTCTGTCTTGTGCTTATATAAATATCTATAAAAATTTTCTTGATTTAGCCTCTTGGCCTTCAGAGTTTACAAGTATTTACTATCGTGTTCCTTACAGAAACATTTTCAACTCTTGTTCTATCTCATAATTGTGGTGGTGGTTATTTGTAAAACTTAACTGAATTTTACAAGTAGAATTCATGGAATTTATTATATTTAAATTGTGTCTCAATAAAGTTTATTATAATTTATGGAACATTTTATGACTAGAGGGTGAACTTTTCTTTGTAGAAAGGTTTTTAACTACAGATCAAATTATTTTAAGGCATTCATATTTTCTATGTCTCCTTGTATCAAAACTCATAGAACTGTACAACACAGAGAGTAAACCTTAATGTAAACTATATACTTTAGTACATAGTTTTATGTACCAATATGGTTTTATTAATTGTAACAAATGCACCACACTAATAGAAAAATATTGATAATGGGGGCAACTCCAGGCAGGGAAAGAGGGGAGGTTAATGGGAATTCTCTGTACCACCTACTCAATATTTGTGTACATCTACATAAATATAAATTCTAAAATAAATTATATTAATTAAAAATTGTTCTGTACTCTTGATAAGCAGTGACTATATATATATTTATATTTATATGTGTGTGTGTGTTAGCTCTTTTTCTATCATGTTCAAATAATATCTAATGATTTATCCTATCAGTAACAGTAAAAATGCATTATAAATATATCTGTTATTTTTTATTTATGTAATCCTTTCCTAATTTATGTAAAGTTTTGGTACATATATTATGAGTCTATGTTACATGGAAAATAATATTTTAGAATTATAATTTTGAAATGATGTATGGTGAAATAAAATATGGTGAAATGACATTTTCATCATTAATTTCTTAAATATTTTTCTACTTCTCTCTCTCTGCTCTTTTGGGGATTCCAAATACACACATATTGGACTTCATGAGGTTATCCCACAGTTTACAGATGCCTGTGTTCTTTCATTTTTTTAACCCATTTCTCCCCTGGTATATCATTTTGGAAGTGTCTATTGCTATATTTTCAAGTTTAATAATGTTTTCTTTTGTGATATTTAATCAGCCTCTAATTTATTTCATTATATATTTCATCTCAGCAATTGTTGTTTTCCTTTTGGGTCTTTTATATATCCTTCTAGTCTCTACTTAACATGCAGAAAATATGGAACATAGAATAATTGTTTTCATGTCCTCATCTGCTAATAATAACATTTGTATAAGGTCTGTAATAATTTTGATTAATTAATGTTTCTCTTCATAATGGGTTATACATTCCTGCTTCTTTTGTATGCCTGATATTCTTTTATTGGATATAGATATTGTAAATTTTAATTTTTAGATTACATATATTTTTATTTTTCCATAAATATTCTTGAGATTTGTTCTATGATGCAATTAAACTAAATGGAATAATTATGGTCCTTTTTAGGTCTTGAGATTTGTTAGGTGTGACTGAGCAGGATTCAGCCCAGGGCTAAATAGTCTCTCCAATGAGGCAAGACCTTACTGAGTACCCTATTCTATACCTCATGAATTATCTGATTTTCTAGCCTGGCTGGTGGGAACAGGCATTATTCTTGGGAACTCACACTAGCCCTGTGTGAGTACCAGGTCCTGTTCCCTCTAATCCTTTTGCATTTTTTTCTTTGGTCCTAGGTAATTTCATCTTGTGCAAATATGAATCAGTTTTCTGATGAACACTCAAAGATATCACCAGTAGGTCTCAAGGATTTTGTCTTTCTGAAGGTCCTTTGTCTCCATTATTTTGGCTTTCAAGCTCTAACTGACTCTGTTTCACTGGTGTCTCCTCTCATCTGTTTCCTCAACTTAGAGATCTGCACCAAGCTCCAACTAGGCCTTCTCCTCCCTGTGCTGTGGCCTGAAAACTTTCTCAGAGCAATAAAATAGTGCTATCTTAGGGCTCACAACATTGGTTTTCTATTTCTCAGCAATCACTACCTTTCACTGCCTATAGTCTAATGTATTGAAAACTATTTCTCATTTTGTCTCAGATGCTTTAGGTAGGAGGTTAAATTCAGTCTCTGTTCTAAATCTTGGTCAATTGTAGAAGTGTGACTAGTGATCATTGATTAAATATCACACCTTGTGATATTTAATTAATATAAAAATTGTGGCAGCTCTGGATGATGGCTTTGACTCTTTCTGGAAGGAGTCCATAGTTATATATTGGAAGGTACTTACAGTAGAAAGAGTTCCAGTTGATGCAATCAGGAAACGGGTAATTTGAAATTTAGGCCTTTCTAGTCTATTTTTGGTTATTTCTTACTCTTTGAGTATATCCTTTCATAATTTTAACTGAAGTATATGAATGTTTACCAGGGCTCATCTTTTTCACAGATCCACAAACCACCGATTTGTGCCTCTCTAATCCTGTAAGAATGCTAAAATCTAAGCTTAATTAGTCAGTTTGTTTCCTTTCTTTTCTTGTCTTATAAGCATTTAGTTTCGTTTAGAAATTTTCCAATTCCTTGAAGAAAAAAGTGTAAAGAATATTGAGAATATTGATCTCATATCTGTGCCTTTCACTCCTCTTTATGATCTTGCCCATTCTGGGCCTGGGGACCTTGGTTCTCCTCCATTTCTAATTTTGTCTAGATTTCATCACTGTTCCCAGAAAGAAGATTTGGCTGATGTAAGCCACTTCATCACAACTGGAAATGTAAATATCTTTCTTAACAGTCATTGCATTTGTCTTCTAATTTTAATATCCATTCCATACTTTTGGTCAAGCCTTTATCATCAATCATGTGGACAATTAACACAGTCTCATGACTTACCTTCTTGCCTCTAGTTTTGCATTTATTCATTCCATCATTCACATTCTTTAAATCCTTCAAACGTTTTTCTGCAACTACCATAGCATTGTAAAATACATTCCATGATTTGTTCCCCGCCTATCTATTTGCTTACTCCATTCAGAGCATCCTTCTGTTCTATGTTTCCACAAAATTGAACAATTTGCAGTTTGATAAAGAAGCTCTTTCAATGTTAGGCTTTGATAAAGAAGCTCTTTATCAAACTGAAAGAGGGCCAAGTGGGTGACTTGAGAGATGAAGTGCACTGTTTGACCATTGACTTGATGTTTTATATGTTGGCATGCTTCCGGGAGGTTGCATCCCTTCTCCCCTGATTCTTCCCTTGGATGGGCTATCTGCATACACAATGGCCTCCCAGCACTTTGGAGGGGCCACATGCCCAGTGTGTTTAGTGAAGTTGTGCACATGCTCATTTGAGGCATTCTTCCCTTACCAGTGGAGTGTTTCTGGAAAACCATGATATACCAGTTAAACTTTACCATTTTGCTTCTTAGTGCACATGCTTGATCCCACTCACCCAACTCCTGAGATCTTACCAGGAAGCTGCTGATCACCAGTTTTTGGTGTTTCTATCTATCAGAAGACTGCCTTTCCTTGGAGCCATCTGTGACCAATTATTATTTTAGAGAGACCGCTTAACTGCCTGATCGTCACCTGATGGTTGCCTGACAGTCCTGCTGGGGTAGGGGGTGCCCTTTCCTACCCTGTTTATGTCTGACTAGCTACCTACTGTAATGATAGTAGATATCACCATTATTAAGCAATCTATTTCAGACTTTTTTAAATCAATAAACTGATAATTTTTTATAGAAAATCTTAGAAGCTGATTTTAAAATTCCAGGGCAATATACAGAAAAATGATTTTATAGAACATGTATATTAAAAGATTAGATTACAGCAGAACAATCTGATTTACTATAGAATTAAAGGTATATATAATGAGTTGTTTGCATACAAAATACATCTTGTTTTCATAAATTATATGAAAATAAGAAATCACATTTATCAATCTGTCTAAACCTTACCAATTTTAAACATCCATGTAAATATGAGCTAGCTCAAATCAATCAAATTCTTCTTTGGATGGCCATTTATTTGTAAATTGAAAGGCTGTCATGTAAATATACGTAAGACAGTTATAAATCAGAGTGAAGCAGAGCTTGTATGAGTATGCAAACTGACAAAGAAACTTGAAACTCATAGTATTCTACTAATCTAATTACCAGGAACCTGATTGCCAACCCAATTCAAGTATGTGAGGATGGCTACCTCATTAAACCTAATGGCTCCCTCTAGCTAGACATGAGTGGGGTTGCCAACTGTTAAATTTTCGTAGTCCAATCAAAAATGTGCTAGCAGCACTCTACACAACAACTATTAGAACTCCAAGTATGAAGAACAATTCTTTCCTATAACTAAGAGTCTAAGAATAAAATTAAAAAGGAAAGAAGACAAGACTCTCTATGGGGGAATCTACAGCATCAAAAGATTATTTGGCAAAGCAAGATAACAGCTGTGGTGTAAGAAAAGCTTAATTTCATCGTATTATATAAAACTGAGAAAATTAAAACTGAATGAGAGAGCAGAGATCATTTTCTCTAATTTTTAGCAGCCAATCTTCATGTTTTGATAGGGATAAGTTGAATATAAAAATATAAATAAAATAATTATGTCTCAAATGAAATTTGTCACTTTACAAAATACCTATTATTTTAAAATCCATAAAGCACTCACTTAAACACTTTAGAAAATACCAACAAAATGCCTATATTTTATGAAGTGTCATTTAATAAAATAATCGTGCTTGTAGAGAGGTTCCTGGAGTTTGGTAAACTAATAAAATCTGGGTCCACTAAGCTTATTTCAGAACTTGATTTGTTTCACCTTGAGTTCCTCTTTCCCCTAGTTAACAATGTCATTTGAGTTGCAGGGACTGAGTTATAATTAATATGATGAGAATTCCATATTTTTAAAAGTCATAGATAATAATTGCTCCTTCCAGATTTCAGGCATCACTTTAATACCTCCATTAGGTGCATAAAAATACAGAGAAATGCATATCTCTTTAGGACATAAGCTCAGAGTTTTTTGCCTCTCCGCGATGCACACACAGAACCAATACTTAAACCAGGTGAGGGATGTTTCTTTCCCTGTAAATATTTTAAATCCTAGCTTCAAAAATTCGAAAGAACTATCATGGCAGAAGGGAATCAGTTACAACTGTGTGAAATGTAATGCATTTGCTTGAGACAGTTGTATTTGTTTGTTTGCATTTTAAATTGGCATTTGTTGACTTGAACAAGCAAGATGAAGAAAACAAAAATTTCATATTCTGGTGAATAAGGCATTTAGGGATCGACTAGTTTCGGTGACAGGAAAATTGCTATGCCACTGACAAACATACTACTAGAAAAAGAGTTAAACTAAATTTTACATCAAGGCTCAAGTCAACAAACAAGTTTTCAATGTTAGGCTTTGACTGAGAGATGAAACCATGAAAAATCAATAGCCTGTTTGAAAGAGTAAAAGATATGATATTAAAGTGGTGCTTGGTATAGAAATGAATCTTGAGAATTTCATACATCAAAAAGAAAAAGTTGGTCTATATTTTTTTACCACTATGCTTTCCAAATTTCCGTGTAATTGTTAAAAACAAAATCTGTGAACAAGACTAAATCTGAAACTTCCTAATTTGAAAGAATTATTTTTAATTTAATGGTGAGTAGAATATCAAACAGGACTTTACATGCCTACTTATCTTTATATTTTTTGAAGCAGGAATACATAGTTATTTCCACATTTTAGACTGTTGTAAGCATCTTAATAAAGTCTGCTATATTTCTTCTTTATTTTTTTTCCTAAGTGGAAAGGTTAAAGGCAAAATGTAACATATAATTATTTCATAAGCAAAGACCATAAGATAAATAACCTAAATGGTAATAGTATCCTCACTGGAAATAAACAAATATGGTACAGAACATTTTAGTTCATTCCTGTTCTGTCCAGGTGAAGATTGCTTTTCAATTACTTGTTTAAAATGAAAGTTTGTGACCGAAACAACTGTGCCAGATTGGTATTTGAGGTCTCTAATTTGCTGTGCATGACATCCCTTGGAACAGATGCATGGGGACAGAAGTGACTAAAATTGCTCTTTTGTGATGGCTGATCAGAGGCTAATATAGCCAAGGAACAGCAGCTTAGCTAAGAACTATTCATTGCATCAGCTGTCCTTCCTGGAGTTAGCCACCGCAAATACATGGATCAAAAATTTCATCAGTCTTTGAGAGCACTCTATGTCTCTGTGTTTTATAACTGTGGAAGCTACCTTCTCATGTGTTATTGAGCACTTACACGAGGCAATGTAAACTAAGTCTACCACATAATGTAAACAGGTATTGCTTTATGAGATAACATTCAGTGTTAAGTCTATATAATATCAGTACCAATAACTTGCTTTCATTATCTTAGAATTTGTTTTAGACAACATTTTTATTTGATATTCCCGATTTAAGGTAAAAGCTGAGTGAGATTAACACAAGTTACAGAATTAGATTATTAGAGATAGAATATACATCGACCTTTTACAAGTCAGAGATTTGGGCAGGGCGCAGTAGCTCACGCCTGTAATCCCAGCACCTTGGGAGGCTGAGGAGGGTGGATCATGAGGTCAGGAGATCAAGACCATCCTGGCTAACACAGTGAAACCCCATCTCTACTAAAAATACAGAAAAAATAGCCAGGCGTGGTGGCATATTCCTGTAGTCCCAGCTACTCGGGAGGCTGAGGCAGGAGAATCGCTTGAACCCCGGAGGTGGAGGTTGCAGTGAGCCCAGATTGCGCCACTGCACTCCAGCCTGGGTGACAGAGCAAGACTCCGTCTTAAAAAAAGAAAAAAAGTCAGAGATTTGGTATAACTACTGTATTTTATGCTGAGATTCTAATACATAGAATATTCAATCAGATGGAATCTCATGCAAATATTTAATAAATATGCATATATTTTGCTTAGAGCAGTGGTTTCTGAAGAAGCTTACATGTAAATCATGAGTTGTTAATTCATTTGCTGAAGGATAGACAAAAATGTCAGTACTTTAATCCATATTTATTTGATAGCAAAAGATAAGAAAAATACTAAGATATAATAATATTTAATATACAGATTTCAGTATTCCTTTACTGATTTGAAACATCCTGCATTTAGGTAATTAAATTATACTAACAGTAGAGTGAGTTTCACAATAGGCATAATTGATAGTGGTGCCCTCAAAATTTATTCACAGCTAGTTATTTGATTTGTAGATTTTATTTTTATATTTTAATTAAATTAACTTCCATTATTGACAGATAAAAATAATACCAATAATGTAAGCAAAATCAGACAATGTAGCTGTGTAATTTAAACATGCCAAATAATTCTATTTGTTACATAAGCTAATTTCCATCCATATTACACGGTAAAGAGGAAAGAAAGAGAAAATGGAATTTTTAATTAGATCTGAGAACTAATAATTTCAAATACTTCTGAAATTTCCAGTGAATGGTAACCCTCAATTAAATACTTTTGAAATTTCCAGTGAAGGGTACCCCTCACTTAAATATCAGAGATAAAGATGTACATTGTGTTTCTTGCCCAGAAAGGGACAAGGGCACTGGGACACAGTGTCTCCATCAAAGCAAATAGTAGGCCATACTTGGGAACTTTTAAGAAATCTTGGCGTTCTGGGATTAGTTGGTTGTTTGTGGAACAAGATTCGAAAAAGTGAGACTCTTAGGAATTCCTTACATTAAGCAGGTAGAGGTTAGTGACTTGGAAGGCCAACAGTTGTATATTCTTGATGTACTCTGCATGAAACCAGTTTTGCAGTGATAAACATACAGGATTTTAAAAAGTCAACCCTTTGGCTTCCATTTCCTCTTGCTGGAGAAGAATTTTTTGTTTTCACCATTAATAAGAAAACTATATGAAAAAGAGACTTATGTCCACTAATGTGAATGCTGAACTTCACTCTGAATATAATCATGCCTTGAAATATAACTTCTTAAATTATGATTCTCATGTTATCAGTAATAATTTGAAAAACTGAACATCAAGAATATGAAAAGAAAAGGTATAATGAAGAACAAGTTTTTAACAGTCATATAAAATATTTAAAGTACTATTTATTTTTTCTTTAATTCTGTAAATTATCTTTAGTATATGCTTTGTAATGCATATAATACTTCAGAACAGTACACATTATGTATTAAATAAATGTATTTAGGTTATATGCTCAATAGCTTTGATTGACAGGTATATGCCATAAAATATGTTGGAGACTGTTAATCTCTAAACTGTATGGTGGCAATTTGAAGGTACAAGGTGGTATTCAGAGGCTTTAACCTTTGGGCTTTACCTATCTTTCGAACTACATCTCCGTTATTCCCCTCATTCTTTCCTTAACCCTACTACCATGTGAAGTCCTTCAGCAGGCCAGTTAACTTTCACCACCCCACACCTTTGTGATGAGGGATAACACAATGATGCATGAAAGTGAATTTCACCTTTTTTTTTTTTTGAGGCGGAGTCTCGCTCTGTCGCCCAGGCTGGAGTGCAATGGCACTATCTTGGCTCACTGCAAGCTCCGCCTCCTGGGTTCACACCATTCTCCTGCCTCAGCCTCCCGAGTAGCTGGAACTACAGGCGCCTGCCACCACACCTGGCTAATTTTTTGTATTTTTAGTAGAGATGGGGTTTCACTGTGTTAACCAGGATGATCTCGATCTCCTGACCTTGTGATCTGATCTGCCCGCCTGGGCCTCCCAAAGTGCTGGGATTACAGGCGTGAGCCACCGCACCCAGCCAGAATTTCACTATTTTTTACTGAAACTGGCCTTTGGTCTTAAAAGTCTGTTTCATCAGTAATATGATTTGTGTCTGTGTCCCTGCCCAAGTTTCATGTCAAATTGTAATCCCCAGTGTTGGAGGTGGGGCTTGGTGGAAGGTGATTGGATCATGGGGGCAGATTTCCTCCTTGGTGCTGCTCTCCTGATAGTGAATAAGTGCTCGTGAGTTTTGGTTGTTTATAAGTGTGTGGCACTTCCCCCTTCTCTCATTTCTTTCTGCTCCCACCATGTAAAATGTGCCTGTTTCCCCTTCACCTTTTGCCATAATTCTAATTTCCCTAAGGCCTCCCCAGCCATGCTTCCTGGACAGCCTGAGGAACAGTGAACCAATTAAACCTCATTTCTTTATAAATTACCCAGTCTCAGCTATTTCTTTTTAGCAGCGCAAGAATGGACTAATACAATCAGGACTGAAAATTTATGTTATGAAAACTTGTAATACGTTGTGTGTGTGTGTTTGTGTGTGTGTGTATTTAAAATTTTCTGAGACCTAAAAGTATAAGAAATTCAAACAAAAAATTAAGTAATACGTAATGAAAACAAATGGATATGAAGAAAATAATGTCCTCAAGTTCCTTACACATTGACAACAAAGAGATAAAGAAAAAGTCAGATTATGTTTAGCATCATAAATTCACATTGAGAAGAACTGTTAATTGTCTGAAATTTTGTTTTTATGATTTTAATGATAGAATACCTTGTATTTTAACTTGTACATAGCACAGCTAGAGACCATGTACAGTTCCAGTCTGTTTTGCAACTAGTTATGACCAAATGACTAAATTTGACCTAATGAGAAAGTGAGAGTGCAATTTCAGAGTGAAAATTGTAAAGGAACCTGATTGCTCTTAATGAATGCCTCGCCAACTTCACGTGGACTGTAACTTGAAGGGGGTTGTATTCTACAAAACTTGAACTGAGAAAACAAGGGCAAAATCCAAAGAAATAAATCCGAGTACCTGAATGACCTCATGGAATAAGTCTCCTAGTCCCCTAAATCACATATTAACTTCAACTGAGAAAGCAATAAGCATTGAATCCTTTCAAAGACATATGTTTGGTATAATTAGTATATTTTATATTGAGGTTCTTCACAACTATAACATTTAATTTAAAAGAATCTCATGCAAACAAAAATGTGGATGGATTTTTTGTTTTTCCACAAACACTATGTTTTAGACTCCTGGCTTATTTATATAGTAGCAATACAATAAACTTCATTCTTGCTTATAATTGTTTTTCTTATTTTCTTCTAGAAAATGGAAAAAAGATAAACAAATTAATGCATGCTAATGTAGAGTTAGGTCTGCCATCTGTCTACAACAGGTGACTCAGAAAGATTAATGTTTTTCAGATAATGGATAAAACTAAAACTATTTTTTTCCCTTTCAATTAAGAGATGGGACAAAAGAATTTACAGATGTATAAGATAATGTTAATAAGATAATTTACAATTACATTTGTACCTTTGAATCTACAGTCTCCTTTTCTTCATCCCTCTTGGTATCCTGCCCTACCCTTTCATAACCAACTTTCTTCTCTCTGTTTCTATGAGATTCATTTTTTTTTAGATTCCACATATAAATGAGATCATACAGCATTCTGTGCCTGACATTTCTCTTTGAAGAAGGTTCTTCAGGTCCATCTATGTTGTAAATGACAGACTTTCCTTATTTTTAAAAGTTGTATAGTATATCTATAATGTGTATATAGCACATTTTATTTATACATTTGTCCATTGATGTACACAGGTTGTCCCTATCTTGGCTTTTGGGAATAATAGTGCTGAAATAAACATTGGAGTGCAGATATCTCCTCCACGTACCAATTAAATTTCCTTTGGATAAAATGCAGAAGTTGGATTGCTGAGTCTTATGGCAATTACAGTTTTAGTTTTTGAAGATTCTCCATATTATTTTCCAAAATGGCTGTACTAATTTATATTCCCATCAACAGTGTACCAGGGGTCCTTTTTGTCTACATCCTTACCAAAACTTGATGTTATTTGTCTTTTAGATAATAGCCATACTAACAGATGTAAGGTGATATATTTTTGTGGTTTTAATTTACATTTCTTTGATGATTAGAGATGTTGATCTTTTTTTTTCACACATCTGTTGGCCATTTGTATGTCTCTTTTTTAAAATTGTCAGGTCCTCTGCCATTTTTTTTTAATTTGGGTTATTTGTTTTCTTTTTATTGAGTTGTTTAAGTTCCTTATATATTTGGGATATTAACCCCTTATTGGATGTATGATTTGCACATCCAGATAACCCTTAAACAACATGAGGGTGAGGGGCACCAAACTTCTGCTTAGTAGAAAATCCTTCTATGCATTTGACTTACCCAAAATTTAACTACTAATTGCCTACTGTTGACCAGAAGACTTAACGATTATCTAAATAGTTCATTATCAAATATATTGTGTATGTATTAACTGTATTTTTACAATAAAGTAAGCTGAAGAAAAAATACATTATTAAGAAAATCATAAGGAAGAGAAAATAAGTTTATTATTAATTAAGTGGGATGAATCATAAAGATCTTTATACTCCTTGTCTTCATGTTGAATAGGCTGAGGAGGAGGAGGAAGTGGAGGGCTTGGTCTTGCTGTCTCAGGAGTGGCAGAGGAAAAAAAAAGAAAAAATCTGAGTATAAGTGGACCTGTTCAGTTCAGACCTGTGTTGTGCAAGGTTCAACAATATTCCATGGGCTGTTTCTTCACTCTGTTGTTTTCACTGCTGTGCAGAAACTTCTTAGATTGATGTAATCCCATTTGTCTCTTTTTCACTTTTGTTGCATGTGCTTTCAAAGTTCTAAGAAATTATTGCCCAGTACAATGTGGTGGAGATTTTCCTCAAGTTTTTCTTCTAGAAATTTTACATTTTCAGGTCTTACATTTAAGTCTTTAATTTATTTTGAATTGATTTTTGTGCATGATGTGAAATAAGGATACAATTATTTTTGCATATGAATATTCAATTTTCCTAACACCACTTATTGAAGAGAATGACCTTTTCCTATGTGTGTTCTTGGCATCTTTGTCAAAAATAAATTGGCTATAAATACTTAAATGTGTTTTGTGGCTTTCTATCCTGTTCCATTGGTCCATGTGTCTATTTTTATGCCTGTGCCATGTTGTTTTCGTTATATAGCTCTATAATACATTTTAATATCAGGGAGTATGATGCCTTCAGCTTTATAGTAAGTCTTAAAGTTGAGTAGTGTCAATACTACAACTTTGTTCTTTTCCTTCAATATTGTGTTGGCTATTTTGGATATTTTGCCTCTCAATAAATTTTAGAATCAATTTGTCAATATCCACAAAATAACTTGCTGGAATTTAAATTGCGATTGCATTGAATCTACAGATAAATTTGGCAAGAACTGACATTGGAAAATATTTGGCCTTCCTACCCAAGGACATGAAATATCTCTCTTCTTAACTTACTCCTTCTTGATTCCTTTCATCAGAGTTGTGTTTTCCTCATATATATTTTGTACCTATTTTGTTAGATTTACATCAAGGTATTTTATTTTTATGAATGGTAATATAAATGGTATTCTGCTTTAAATTTGTAATTCTACTTGTCCATTGCTTTTATATAGAAAAGTTATTGACTTTTGTGTATTATTAACCTTGTATGCCACAACATTGCTATAACCATTCATTAGTTCCAAATATTTTTTTTTGTAAATTCTTAAAGATTTTCTACATTGTTGAGCATGTCATCTGCAAACAAAGGCAGTTTTATTTCTTTCTTCTCATTCTGTATACCTTTTATTTCTTTTTCTGGTCTTAGTTTTAGCTAAGATCTAATATAATGTTGAAAAGCAGTGATTAGAGGTGATGACATCGTTGCCTTGTTTCTCGTCTTAGCAGAAAAGATTCTAGTCTCTCACCTTTCAATATAATGTTACTTATAAGTTTTTTGTAGGTTTTCTTTATCAAGTTGAGAAGATATTGCCCCAATATAAGTATTAATGCTCTGCATTCCCAATGATATACAGCTTTACCAGAATCCTAAAGTTTTGATAGGCAGTGTTTTCTTAGCCGTTTGTTTTAAAAATCCATTATTCCACTTCTTCAATAGGGTGTTATTTATAATCTTGTATGCTGTTTCTAAAATTATGAATAATCATTCATATAAAAGATGGAAAACCTATAAATATATAGCTGAGAAAACTATGAGAATGCAAACAGTTCTGTAAGCAAAATTTCAGGAAACAGCACTGTTAGAACTCCAAGTGCCTGCCTTTTAAACCTTTCCTCAATCATAAAACTTTATTTTCACAAATAGTAACTGCTATTCTTTACACCTTTCTTTACAGACTTATTATCCAATATGTCCCTAAACAATATATTTCACTTTGGTCTACATCTGAAAATCACAAAATTGGGGCCATATAAAATGTATCCTTTGTTATATTGCTGCTTTTCTTCAAAATAACTTTGTGGTCTGTATCTGCAGTTTACGCATTTTCATTGCTCTATACTACACCATTGTACAAATACCTCACTCTTCATAAATTTTGCTAATGACAGATATGCAGGGGTTTTTCCCTCCACTTTTTGGTAATTACAAATGTTGTTGATAAAAATATTCCTTTACTTTTCTCTTGGTGCACATGTGTACTCATTAATGTTGTGTATATACTTAGAAATGGAATTACTGTGTTATGGAATATTGTTATTTTTAGGTGTAGTCTATAGTGATAATTTCTTTTTTCAAAGTGGTTTTACCAACTTAAACTTTGAAGAGAAGTGCATGAGGTTCCTGCTGCTCCACTTTCTCATCACACTGACCTACCTTGTTTTCTATTTTCTTTTATGTTACTTTATTGTGGTATGAACACTTAACATGAGATCCCACCTCTGAACGATTTTTTAAAAATATAATTTGTTATTGTTCACTATAGGAACAATGTTGTACAGCAAATCTTTAGAGAAGCTTATTTTTCTTGCTTGACTGAAACTTAATGCCCATTGATTAATAACTCCCCGTTTTCTCTTCCCCACAGCCCGTCAATCATGATTCCACTCTTTGAATCTTTAAGTTTCACTATTTTACATTCATCATATAAATGGAATCATGCAGTATTTGTCTTTCTGTGACAGGTTTATTTCACTTAGAATAATGTCCTCACAGTTCCTTCATGCTATTGCATATTCCAATTTCCTTCCTTTTAAGGTTGAAATGTATTCCATTGTATGTGTACATGCTTTTACATTCCTTTTTCTTATACATTCATCTGTTGATGAACATTTAAGGTGTTGTCATAACTTGGCTATTGTGAATAGTGGTGCAGTGACATTGGTGTATTAATATTTCACTAAGATTCTGACTTCAATCTTAAATACACAAAAGTTAGACTGCAGAATCATATGGTTGTTCTATTTTTTATTTTTTTGAGAAACCTCCACACTGTTCTCCATAGTAACTGTACCATTTTGCATTCCCACCTACAGAACACAAGGGTTTCAATTTCTTCACATCCTTGTCAACACTTTTTTTTTAATAATAGACATTCTTATAGGTATGAAGTAATATCTCATTGTGGTTCTGACTTGAATTTCTCTAATAATTCTTGAGTTGATTATTTTATTATATACCTTGTGGCTATCCATATATCTTCTTTGGAGAAATTTCTATTAAAATCATTAGTCTTTTTTTATTGTGTTCTTAGTTTTTTTTGCTATTGAGTTATAGCAGTATATTGTAATTTTTAGATATTAACTGCACAATAAATTTATGGTTTGCAATTTTTTTCTCATTCTGTAAGTTGCCTTTTCACTCTGTTTATTGCTTCTTTTCCTGTGTAGAATTTCTGGTTTGATGTAATCCCATTAGTTTACTTTTGGTTTTGTTGTGCATACTTTTCATATTATGCTCATAAAAGTATTCCCAAGACCAAGGTCATTAGGCTAGTTCACCATTTTCTTCTAGGAATTTTATAGTTTCAGGCATTACATTAAAGTCTTTAATCTTTTCTGAGTTGATTTTTATGTTTGGTATAAAATAGGAGTTTTTCTTTTCTTTATATTTTTGCAGGTGTATATCTGGTTTTTTCAGCACTATTTATTGATGAGACTATTCTTTCCCCAATTTGTATTTTTCGCATTATTGTAGAAGATTAGTTGACCATATATGCATGAATTTACTTCTGGGTTTTCTATTCTGTTCATTGGTCTATGTGCCTATTTTTATGTAAGGACCATATTGTTTTGTTTACTATAACTTTGTAATTGTAGTGAATTTTTATAGTCTTATGCTTCAGCATTCACTCTGAAAGTAAATTTAGCTCTCTCATGCCAGAAGCAGGCTGTAATAACCTTTGACACAGTTTCTAGTTCTACATTTTCCCCCATTTCCTCAGTATGGTTGATCCAGATATCTGCTTTATACAACTGTCTCCTGATGAACGCTTTGCTTTGAGACAGCTACATACAACCTACTTGACCTGCACTGCTAACTCCCACACCTTGCGTGGACTGTGCAGATATGCCACAGCAACCATCTCTCAGTCACAGTGTGACATACGAGAACTTGTGCCTGCTTGCTTTAAGTCCACCTATTAAAACTCCCCATGACAAATCAGATTACATAATGCCCTGGATCACAACAAAGACACTGGCTTGTGATTCTTCTTTCCTTCTGTCAATGTGCTCCCTGACCTCTGCATGGATGTGCCCTCTAGGCATGCCATGTATTTCCCCAAGAACTGTAAGTAATACAATTTTTATTTCAATTTTGTATCTCTCCTAATCATTGAGGGGATACTCCCTATCTTAAAGGCTCTAAGTCAAAAGAGTAATATATTTCAAAATAAAAAATGTGTGAGTCTCCATTTGTTCTTTCTCAAGATTGATTTGGCTATTTCTGGTCTTTTGCGGTTCTGCATATATTTTAGAATCTTTTTTTCATTTTTAAAATGTTTGCCATTGACATATTGATAGGGATTTCATTGAATTTGTAGATTGCCTTTGGTAGTATAAAAAATTGACAAAATAAAGTCTTCCAATTCAGGAACACAGAATGTCTTCTCATTTGTTTATACCTTGTTCATTTTCTTTTATCAGTGTTTTTTAGTTTTTAATATACACATCTTTCATCTCATTAGTTAAGCTTATTTCTAGGTCTTTTGTTGCTTTCGGTACTATTATAAGTAAAATTGTTTTCTAATTTCCTTTTCAGATAGTTTATTGTTAGTGTATAGAAGTGCAACTGATGTTTGCATGTTGATTTTGCATCCTGCAATCTTACTGAGCATTTTATTACTTCTAACAGTTTTTTATGAGGTCTTAAGGAGTTTATAGTCATAAGACTATGTTATCTGTAATCAGAGACAGTATTACTTCTTTCTTTTCTAATTTTGATGTTTTTTCTTTCTCTTTTCTAGCATAATTGTTGTGCTAGAACTTCTAGTACTATGTGAAACACAAATAGTAAAAATGGTATCTTTGCTTGGTTCCCAATCACAGAGGAAAAGCTTTTAGTTTTTCACATTTTAATATGATGTTAACTGTGAGCTTTTCAGATATAACCTTTTTTTATGTTGAGGTACTTTTCTTCTATTTATAGTTTGTTCAAAGTTTTTCTCATAAATGGATGTTGAATTTTGTCAAATGTTCTTTTCTGAATCTATTGAAATGATCATGTGACTTTTATCATTTATTCTATTAATATAGTGCATCACATTAACTTTTTTTCGGCATCTGTTTAGGGAACCGTCAGATTTGCTGGAAACATATTTACCTCCCAGGGATAAATTCTACTGGATTATCATGTATGATTGTTTTAATTTTCTGTTGCATTTAATTTTCTAAGATTTTGTTGAGGATTTTTGCATCTATATTTATCACACATAATGGCCTGTAATTTTCTTTTGTTGTGACATCTTTGGCTTTGATATCTGGATAATATTGACCTAATAAAATGAATTTGGAAATATTATCTTCATTTCAAATTTTTGAAACAGTTTCAGAAGAATTGACATTTATTCTTCTTTAAATGTTTGGTAGAATTCACCAATGATGCTATTTACTCCTGCAATTTCTTTCTTGGGAGTTTTTTGATTATCAATTCAATCTTTATATTAGTTATTGTTCTGTTCAGACTTTATATTTCTTCATTATTTAGTCTTGACAGGTTGTATGTATGTATTCATTTATTCTAAGCTATCCAATTTGTTGTCATATAATTATTCATAGTAGTCTGTTATGATTCTTTATATTTCTTTGGGATTGGTTATAGTAACTCTTCTTTAGTTCTGATTTGCTTTATTTTAATTTTTTCTAGTTTTTTAATGAAGCTACATAAAAGTTTATCAATATATTTTCAAAAAACAAACTCTTAGTTTCATTGATTTTTCTATGTATTCTGTATTTTCTATTTTGCTTTTGCTGTACTCTGATATTTTGTTCTTTCTGCTAACTTTGGGCTTAGTTTGTTCTTTTTCCAGTTATATTATGAGATATGAAGTTAAACTGCTTACTTGAGATATTTCTTCTTTTTTTAATGTAGGTGGATATTGCAATTAGCTTCCTTCTTAGTACTGCTGTTGCAGTATCCTATATGTTTTCATAGGTCGTGTTTTTATTTGCACTTGTCTTGCACAATTTTCTCACAAGTAATGAGCTAGAGGCAGTAATAAAGTCTTCCAATTAAAAAAAAGCCCAGGACCCGCTGACTTCACTGCTGAATTTTACCAAATATTTAAAGA
This sequence comes from Pan paniscus, assembly GCF_029289425.2. NCBI lineage: Eukaryota > Metazoa > Chordata > Mammalia > Primates > Hominidae > Pan > Pan paniscus. The sequence goes on from NC_073259.2 coordinate 82,128,898, forward strand.
ACTAATACCATTTAAGTCTTTAATCCATCTTGAATTAATTTTCATATAAGGTGTAAGGAAGGGATCCAGTTTCAGCTTTCTACATATGGCTAGCCAGTCTTCCCAGCACCATTTATTAAATAGGGAATCCTTTCCCCATTGCTTGTTTTTCTCAGGTTTGTCAAAGATCAGATAGTTGTAGATATGTGGCATTATTTCTGAGGGGTGTGTTCTGTTCCATTGATCTATATCTCTGTTTTGGTACCAGTACCATGCTGTTTTGGTTACTGTAGCCTTGTAGCATAGTTTGAAGTCAGGTAGCATGATGCCTCCAGCTTTGTTCTTTTGGCTTAGGATTGACTTGGCGATGAGGGCTCTTTTTTGGTTCCATATGAATTTTAAAGTAGTTTTTTCCAATTCTGTGAAGGAAGTCATTGGTAGCTTGATGGGGATGGCATTGAATCTATAAATTACCTTGGGCAGTATGGCCATTTTCATGATATTGATTCTTCCTATCCATGAGCATGGAATGTTCTTCCATTTCTTTGTATCCTCTTTTATTTCCTTGAGCAGTGGTTTGTAGTTCTCCTTGAAGAGGTCCTTCACGTCCCTTGTAAGTTGGATTCCTAGGTATTTTATTCTCTTTGAAGCAATTGAGAATGGGAGTTCACTCATGATTTGGCTCTCTGTTTGTCTGTTATTGGTGTATAAGAATGCTTGTGATTTTTGTACATTGATTTTGTATCCTGAGACTTTGCTGAAGTTGCTTATCAGCTTAAGGAGATTTTGGGCTGAGACAATGGGTTTTCTAGATATACAATCATGTCATCTGCAAACAGGGACAATTTGACTTCCTCTTTTCCTAATTGAATACTCTTTATTTCCTTCTCCTGCCTAATTGCCCTGGCCAGAACTTCCAACACTATGTTGAATAGGAGCGGTGAGAGAGGGCATCCCTGTCTTGTGCCAGTTTTCAAAGGGAAACCTAGGCATTACCATTCAGGACATAGGCATGGGCAAGGACTTCATGTCTAAAATACCAAAAGCAATGGCAACAAAAGACAAAATTGACAAATGGGATCTAATTAAACTAAAGAGCTTCTGCACAGCAATAGAGACTACCATCAGAGTGAACAGGCAACCCACAAAATGGGAGAAAATTTTCACAACCCACTTATCTGACAAAGGGCTAATATCCAGAATCTACAATGAACTCAAACAAATTTACGAGAAAAAAACAAACAACCTCATCAAAAAGTGGGCAAAGGATATGAATAGACACTTTTCAAAAGAAGACATTCATGCAGCCAACAGACACATGAAAAAATGCTCATTATCACTGGCCATCAGAGAAATGCAAATCAAAACCACAATGAGATACCATCTCACACCAGTTAGAATGGTGATCATTAAAAAGTCAGGAAACAACAGGTGCTGGAGAGGATGTGAAGAAATAGGAACACTTTTACACTGTTGGTGGGACTGTAAACTAGTTCAACCATTGTGGAAGTCAGTGTGGCGATTCCTCAGGGATCTAGAACTAGAAATACCATTTGACCCAGCCATCCCATTACTGGATATATACCGAAAGATTATAAATCATGCTGCTATAAAGACACATACACATGTATGTTTATTGTGGCACTATTCACAATAGCAAAGACTTGGAACCAACCCAAATGTCCAACAATGATAGACTGGATGAAGAAAATGTGGCACATATACACCATGGAATACTATGCAGCCATAAAAATGATGAGTTTATGTCCTTTGTAGGGACATGGATGAAATTGGAAATCATCATTCTCAGTAAACTATCGCAAGAACAAAAAACCAAACACCACATATTCTCACTTGTAGGTGGGAATTGAACAATGAGAATACATGGACACAGGAAGGGGAACATCACACTCTGGGGACTGTTGTGGGGTTGGGGGAGGGGGGAGGGATAGCATTAGGAGATATACCTAATGCTAAATGACGAGTTAATGGGTGCAGCACACCAGCATGGCACATGTATACATAAGTAACTAACCTGCACATTGTGCACATGTACCCTGAAACTTAAAGTATAATAATAATAAAATAAAAATAAAAATGAAGAACTAATACCAATTCTACTCAAACTATTCCAAGAAAAGTCAAAGCGGAGGAAATGCTTCCAAATTCATTCTATGAGCCAGATTATCCTGATATCAAAATCAGATAAAGCCACAACAAAAAAAGAAAAGTATAGGCCAATATATCTTATGAATACAGATGCAAAATTTTTCAACAAAATACTAGCAAGCTGAATTCAACAACACATTAAAAAGATCATACACCATGATCAAGTGGAATTCATCCCAGCGATGCAAGGATGGTTCAATATATGCAAATCAATAAATGTGATACATCATATCAACAGAATGAAGGACAAATAACCTATAATTATTTTGACAGATGCTGAAAAAAGCGTGATAAAATTCAGTATCTTTTCATGATAAAAACTCCCACAAGCTGGGTATAGAAGTAACATATCTCAACATAATAGAAGCCATATGTGTCAAACACACAGCTAGTATCATACTGAATGGGGAAAACAGAAAGATTTTCTTGTAAGGTCTAGAATAAGACAAGGATGCCCATTTTAAGCACTTTCATTCAATACAGTACTAGATGTCCTAGCCAGAATGATTAGACAAGAGAATGAAATAAAGGTCATCCAGATTGAAAGGAAGAAGTCTAATATCCTTTTTAATTTCTTCTTTAACATAATGGTTGTTCAATAGTATATATGCTTAATTTCCACATATTTGTGAATTTTCCAGTTTTTCTTCTGCTACATATTTCTAGTTTTTTTCCACTGTGGTCAGAAAATATATTGGTATGCTTTTAATCTTGTTTAATTTGTTAAGACTTGCTTCGTGACCTTGTATGTCATCTATTCTGATGAACAATACATGTGTATTTGAGAAGAATGTTTATTCTGTTGCTGTTATATAGAATATTCTGTACATATCTGTTAGGTCCATTTGTCTGTAGTGTTATTCAAGTCTTCTGTTTCCTTATTGATGGTCTTTCTGCATGTTCTATCCATCATGGGAAGTGAGATATTGATGTTTCATACTATCATTCTGTTGCTGACAATTATTTCATTCATTTCTGACAATGTTAGCTTTCTGTGTTTAGGTGCCTTTATGATGGATGCATAGATATTTATAATTGTTCTGTCTTCCTGTTAAAATGATTCTTTTATTATTACAAAGTATCCTTTGTTGTCTGCTGTGCCAATTTTTGGCTTTAAGTGTATTTTGTCTAAGTATAGCCAACCTGTTCTTTTTTGTTTACCATTTGCATAGAATTTCTTTTCCACCCCTTCACTTTCAGTCTATGGATGTCTTTAAATCTAAAGTGCGCTCCTTGTAGTTTGCATGTAATTAAGTCTTGTTTTCTAATCCACTCAGTCACTTTGTAGCTTTTAATTGGAGAGTTTATTTCATTTACATTTAAAGTAATTATTGATAAGGAATGATTTTTTTATTGCGTTTTGATAGTTGTTTTGTGTTAGTCTTGTTCCTTTATCTTACCTTTCTTCTCCTTTGTTGATTTTATTTTATTGATAAGCTTTGATTTTTTTCTCTTTTGTGTAACTTTTATCATGTGTGTGTGGGTGTGGGGAGTGTGTGGTTACCTTGAGGTTTACATGAAATGCCTCATAGTTGTAACACTCTATTTGAAGCTGATAACTTTAGTTTAATTGCATACAGAAACTCTAAATGTTTATACCCCCCACGCAGATGTTTTGTTTTTTCAAAATTTTTTCAAAATTTTTCTTATTTTGTCTCCTTGCATTTTTGAGTTTTATACTCTCTTTTATTCTCATGTACTATTCTATACCATTGGGAGAGTATACTGAAATTTTCACAGACTTTGTAGAGGTCGAATATTTATGAAAATTTCTGTCTTTATACATTTTAATTCCAAGCATGCCATTCTTCTTATATATCATTATTTAATAATTGCTCCAACAGTTTACCTCAAAAGTTATATATTATTATTGCCTTATGTTAGTATTTGTTTTTTTACACAAAAACTTACCAATTCCCTTACTGTTCTATTATTTCTTGTATTTATTAACCTCCTTTACATCCCAGGAACCCATGTTTTAGAATTTCACCTAATGAAGTTGTGTTAGTAGTGAACTATCTGTATTTTCCTTGATCTGAAAATATCTGTATTTAATCCCTATTATTATTATTATTGTTGTTGTTGTTATTATTATTTGGGATGGTATGTTACTATGTTACTCAGGCTGGATTTGAACTCCTGGGCTCAAGAATTCATTCTGCCTCAACCTCCTGAGCAGCTAGGACTTGCACCTGGTTTTTAATCCTTTTTTTTTTTTTTTTGAAAAATGTTCAGCTGGATTTAGAACTCTAGATTTGCAGTTCTTATTTTATTTTAGCATATTAATAAACTATTTTAATGTTCTGTGTATTTATTTTTTGCTGCAAAAAAAATCAGTGTTAATTGAATTGTTTGACTTACCATACTGGAAGAGGCAGTCCTCCATGGGCCCTAAGCATCTTACTTGTCCTCGCTAAGTGTTCCAAACTGTAAGGCTTATCTGTCTCCTAGTACTGAGCTATTTCTGTAACTGGTCATATACGCAAATAAGTAGGTCAAGATGGCCAGAGGACAATTTCAGTGTAACATCTTCCCCACCCCACAAGAAAGGGAAGTGACTTTTCATTGCTTGCTACTAAAGGTCTTGAGCCCTTTGCCCTGTATTCCTCAGCTGTGGCTTAATCCACTGACTGCATAGCCTTGAACTGGTACGTGGGAGCCAGGGAATTGGTGCATCAATATTGAAGCTCCTGATGTTTATCTTTCTGTGAGTAATTAACTATGTTATTCTAATCCCTTGTATCAATGTCTCTTTCATCGACTGTGAAGATATGGCAAGACAACCTTTTAGTTTGTCTTTGGATTCTTACTCTGTTCACTGTGTGTTATCTTTGTCATCAATTTTATAAAATTCTAAGTTATAATCACTTTTTACAGTTCCTCTTCTCTATGTACTCTGCTATATCCTTTTGCATTTAATTAAATCTTTTAATTAGTTTTATGATAGACTCTTCTCATATGTTTCCCACATTTATTTCACCAATAAATTCTCATTTTACTGTATTGTAATTTTTTCATATCTCAACTGCAGTCATTAATTCTTCTTTTAGCCTTGTAACATATGTAACTCATCCACCTCAATTTTCAGTTACATTTTAACATTTACATTTTAAAATTTGTTCTACTATAAAATATACTTGGTCCTTTTCAAACTCATGTGTTATCACTTAATTCTTATCACTTAAAACAGAGAAATAGATTGACATCATATAATCTAATACATTTTTATATCTGATTTCTGAGCCTAATTCTTCTAACTGATGTCTCTGCTTACTCCTGGTGATTATTGTACATTTTTGTAATTTTAAATTTTAGATAGTTAACTCATATTTAGCAGATGTTAATTCCCCCAAATTATTAAAGGATGTATTGAGGCTGATTTTTCTTGCATATAGTCTTGCCAGGCATCCTAAAAATCTGGAAACAATTTTATTTCTCAACTTAATATTTTCCAAAATAAAAATGATATGCATTCAAATTCATTTTAAAGAAGCTATGCAATTTTGATTTTTGAAAGAAGGCTCTATATTTTACTAACATGGTGTGAAGGATGAGATTTTTAAAAAAGCTCCTACTTGTTCCCCTTTAACTTGAAGGTAGATTTTTTTTTCTCCTAGTCTTCTACATTTTATAACATCTATTCTACTTAGGTATCTCAGTATTCACTCTCCACTTCACTTGCCCTGACAGTTCTGTTGTCTGTTTATGGTACTACTAACATTATAATCCAAAGCTTGCTTTATTCATTAGTTTGAGAAAATTTTTCTAAGGTCCTCACTGCTTTTAAACTATGCTAGCACCTTTCTTTCAGCTGTCTCTCTTTTTTTTTTTTCCTAGGACCTCTAATAAGTGTAATTTCCCTTACACTTTTTAAAACTCAGCTATACATTTAGGAGCTTGTGTTTGAAAAAAATTTTCAGCATTTCTTGGACTGAAAATGTTTTGCAGAATGTTTAATAAGTCAAATTATTTTAAATAAAAATACAATGAAGTCTTGTATTCTATTGTTAATTTACACACAGTGTAAAGATTAAATTCTTATACCAGAGCATATATGATAGAAAACAAGGTAGTTATCTTCAGGAAGGGAAGTGATGGACCCATTAGTCAAGGCCTTTAGTCCTTTGTTTATAAATCCTTCTTAATCATGAGGCACAAAATAACTAACAAGCCATTTATCTCTCTTAAATTGACTACTTTGTAAATAGCAAGTTGTTTGGAAGTTATCAACAATGAAGAGCAAATTAAATTGAAGCAAAATATTTTTTAGACATCACTTGTATTAGTCAAGGTTCTCCACAGAAAAAGGATAGGTTTCATATATTTATATATAGATATACATAAATATGTAAATATAAAGATATATCTATATATAATATAAAGATGTATCTTTATATCTACACATATGTATAAATATATATGTGTAGATATACCTATATAGAGATATATAAAGATATATGTATATGTATATCTTTATAGATACATATATCTTTATATCTATGTAAATATATCTTTATATCTGTATTTACATATCTTTAGATATATCTAAAAATGTGTTGCTTCAATTTATAAAGATGTATCTTTATTTATAAAGATATACATACATAAAGATGTATCTTTACATATATAAAGATATATATAAATATATACATAAAGATGAATTTTTATATATACATAAAGATACACATAAATACACACACATCTTTATGTATATATAAAGATTTTTTACTAAGGAATTGGTCTATATAATTATGAAGGGTGAGAATTATCACAACCTTCATCTGCAAGCTGGACACCCAGGAAAGCCAACGGTATAAGCTCTAGCCCAACTTCAAAGGCCTGAGAACAAAGAAAGTCAGTGGTATGAGTCCTAGTCTGAGGGCAACGGAAGGCCAATATCCCAGCTCAGACAGTCAGGCAGAGAGAAAATTCTCCTTTCCTTTGCCTTTTCTATTGTCTTCAATGGATTGGATAATCTCTACACATGTTGGGGATGGCAATATGCTTTACTCAATCTAGCAGTTCAAATATATTTATGTGTGTGTGTGTGGCAGGGGATCATTTGGTTTTTAATTTTTTTTTTTTTTAGAGGCAGGATCTCTCTGTTGCCCAAATTGAAGTGCAGTGGTACAATCCTGCTCACTGTTGCCTTGAATTCCTGGGCTTAAGTGATCCTTTCTCCTCCTGCCTCAGCCTCTTGATTGGCTAGGAGGACAAGCTTGTGCCACCACACCTGGCTGATTTAAAAATATATATATTCTGTAGACATGGGATCTCACTATGTTGCCCAGGCTGGTCTCAAACTCCTGATATCAAGTGATCCTCCCACTCTGGCCTCCTAAAGCACTGGTATTACAGGTGTGACACAGTGCCCAGACCTTGATTCAAATATTAAATCTCATTCATAAGTACCCTCATGACATACTCAGAAAAAAATTTTAACTAAATATCTTTATATCGTGTCAAGTTGACATGTAAAATTAATCATCACATCATTCCAAATAACGTATTTTACCTATTGAAAAACTATACTGCCTAGTCTTCCCAAAATACTTTTGTTCTTTTACCCTACTTGGAATTATAAGCTAGAATTTGGGGTGTTTTAAAGATATACTCTTATCAAGGACTACCAATTACCAACACTGCAAATCAAATTTGCAATTCTCAGTTCTTATCTTTATGGACTCATTCACAATATATGATATATCCGTTCACTCAAAACATTTTCCTCTAAGAAATAAATTTTTGGGTAATTTGTTACCACATCATTAATTAGCCTAAGTGATCTGACATGACATACTATATAAAATAGTCTCTATTGCCATCTCCCACTGTCTTTACACTACCTTAATTTTTTTCTTAATATTTAGTATTGCATTGAATAATAGACATTTGTATTTATATTTGCTTGTTTTGCCCTTGTTTGAAGGAATATGAGATCCATTAGGGCAGTGGTATTTTATATTATATTTATTCTGTGCCCACTGGCACATAGTAGGTTTTAAGTACCTACTATAATTGTGATGTTTGTTGTTGAATATGAAAACAAGTACCTATACATAGTTGTAATGTTTGTTGTTAAATATGAAATCAATGATTTTCAACTTCCCATTAATATTGTAATAAGCAATTAAATACCACATGTCAAAACTCTGAAACACTGAAATTCTTAAAATACTTTACAATAATTTAAAAATCTTAGTTGAAACTGGTTTAGTAATTCAAGAATGTCCATCAGTATTTTAGCAAAATACCTTTAAGCACTTTAGTAATTATCATGTATTTATTTAGTATATATTGCCTAATATCACATGATAAAATGATGCCACTCTTTTAAGCATATTGTTATTACCAGGGTGGGCAAATGAGAAGTTAAAGAAATATTCTAAAGCTTGATAAGAGTAGTAACTCTTCTTTTAAGGACTCCATTGCAAAAGCAAATCATGTAATTAAAGTCATAGTTCAATTGCAGAAATTATGTTAAAGTATACTTTGAAATGTGTATCTCTCTAATCATTGCAGGATGTTTAATAATCCACTTACATGTAGAGGTTGTTTTCTACTGAATAGTTATATTAACCTTTCCAGGACACTATTTTATTTTCTTAAATTAGACCTAGTTCCTTGAGGCAATGAACATAGTACCTGAATTTCTTTCTCATGAGAAGAACTAACTAAAATGATGAAAGTACTTTCTCAAAAGAATATAATATTATAAGCAAGGAAAAGATTTATATTTAAATTTTATCTGAAGTATAAACATGTTAAAGTGATTAAACTTTGCAAAAATATGCTATATTCACCTTAGTGATTGGCATCAAAAATATTTAAATGCAATGAATCTTAATCTTATGACAATTTTTACAAATGAAAGAAAGCTGCCTTATACTTACACAATTATATTTTGTGAAGATGAGATACAGTTCACTGTACTTCTTTAATATATCTTCTGATGCTCTAATATATGTTTCTACTTGAGATACTGTATTCTGGAATTTCAGAATGATTTCTAGAATGGGTCAGAGCTTGGAAAATTTATTTCCACATATGGAAAAATAACCTAGATTCATCTGTATGGGAATCATATCACAGAAGAACATTTATGTTTTAATAAAAAAGAGTGACCTAAAACACTGATATAGATGTGAAAAATGCTATCCTTGGATATTGGAAGAACTCCAGATATAGGCAAGAAAAGAACTGATATAGAAAATAATCTTAAGAAATAATAATTACATATATCTATGGGATATGGTGTGATGTTTTAATATGTATTGTGGAAAGGTTAAATTAAGCTTATTAACATATTCATCACCTCATATGCTTATTTTTTGTGGTGAGAACATTTTAAATCTTCTCTCTTAGCTATTCTCAAATATACATTATTTTTAACTATAGTTGCCATGCTATGCTTTAGATCTCCAAAGCTTATTCTTCCTGTATAAATGAAATGTTATACCCTTTAATCAACATCTCCTCATTCCCACTCTATTCCATATTCAGCCCCTGGTAACCACCATTCTACTCTCTGCTTATTTGGGTTTGATTATTTTAGATTCCATATGTAAGTGAGATCATACAGTATTTGCCTTTCTGTGCTTGGTTTATTTCACTTAGCAGAATGTCCTCCAGATTTATCCATGTTGTCTCAAATAACAGGATTTCCTTCTGTTTTATGGCTGAATAATATTTCATCGTGCATATATACCACATTTTCTTTAGCCATTCATCCACTGGTGGACACTAAGGCTGATTCCATTTCTTGGCTATTGTAAATAATGCAAATGATTTTTCATAGGTATTGGAGGGAGTTTTCTCTTGGGAGCTTCTTATTGGTAATATCTGTGGCTTAAGTGCTTTTCCTAATCTGGTTCTCAATGATGTTTTTACTTAGAAGCAGAAGGAATGGAAAGGGGCTAATTCTTCATATGATAAAGGAACATTAGTCACTCATGTTACCTGGAAGAGGGCAATGCTTCATCATTTCGGTGGTTGGGACAATGTTGTTTATATCTGTGGTTTAATTTTTGCTCAAATAAGATTATGAAACCATGCTGCTTTTTTAGCCCATTAGTCAACCCATGATCACAGAGTGACCCTATTTTACATTGATCCTTTGTGAAAATATGTAGTTTTATTCAATTGGAAAAACCCACGGTCTAGTCGTTAGCACATGAGTTGAAGGCTACTTTTTCTATCTCAGTCTTTTAGTCAATTCTAAACATAAAATGAAAGATTATATTTTTATTATTATTACTCCTGATGTATTTTGGTCAATACAGTAACTGCCAGAAAACTCATGTCATTTACATTAAAAGTTCAGTTTTATAATCTTAATTATTTTACTTTTCTGAATCTAAAAATAATATTTAGACTTAAGTATTTCTCCACCACTTGATATAGGACTTTCTATTTTTTCTTTATGATGCATTATTGAAAACCCCACGTTATCATTGAACTTCAAAGACTGAAGCTGAATAGAAATATACTAGAATTCCTGAGCAAGTTAACATAATTTTTTGTTTTCTCACCCATAAAATGAGGGGAATCATGCATATGCCACAATTGTAGGTAATTTGAGTTTATTTTTGACATTAGATGGTTTATAACTGACATTCTTCTTCATTAAAACTTTCAAAAGCTCAACAGTCCTGATATTCTTCTACACTCTTCTTTATTTAAAAATAATGTAGGAATTGTCTCTCTTAAATGCACTGACAACATTTTTAACAAGTTACAATCATTACTTTTCAGTGCATTAGAAATAATGAATAGCTGTCCTTTGAGGTCCAACTGTTATTTCTTGAATTAGATATCCTAATTAATGGACATCTCTAAAAATAAAAAAAAAATCTTATTTTCATTAAATTCTCTGCTATATTTTAAGACATCATTAAGTTTGGTGTGCAAAAGAATATCTTGAAATTTGAAGTAATGTTAGATAAATCATTTTGTATCATTTCAGTCATCAAGTATTGAGGTCAATTTTTTTTTTTTTTTTTTGAGTCAGAGTCTCGCTCTGTTGCCCAGGCTGGAGTGCAGTGGCACGACCTCGGCTCACTGCAAGCTCTGCCTCCTGGACTCACACCATTCTCCTGCCTCAGCCTCCCAGGTAGCTGGGACTACAGGCGCCCACCACCATGCCTGGCTAATTTTTTGTATTTTTAGTAGAGATGTAGTTTCACCGTGTTAGCCAGGATGGTCTCGATCTCTGAGGTCAAATATTTTAAATCAAAACTTATTCCTGCTTAACCTGTTAACTGTGATTTGGCTTTAGTTTCTGGATTAGTATTATTTGTGATATTTGAGGTAAAAATAACAATTGAACTCATTCAGGATTTGCATATACTTTTCACATATTTTTAGTATATCTTATTTTTTTTAAACAGTTTTAGGTTTCCAAAAAACTGAAAAGATAGTATAGAGTTTCTATATCTCTCACACAAACTTTTTCCAATAAACATCTTGCATGAGTATAGTATGTTTGTTACAATTAATGAACCAGTATTGATACATTATTATTAATTCAAGTCTATAATTTGTAGAGTTTTTTTTTGTTTGGAACCTAATGTTCATTGCATATTCCAACATCCCATTCAATCATTCAATATATCACATTAACTTAGTTATCATGTATCCTTAACTTCCTGAAATAGGTTGAATTGGACCACCTCAAAAAAAGATATTTTAGAGTCCTACGTAATATCCAGTAACTTGGAATGTGACTTTATTTGGAAATAAGGTGTTTGAAGAGGTAATCAAGTTAAAATAAAACCATTAGGGTGGGCTTTAATCCAACATGACTGATGTCCTTATAAAAAGAGGAAATTTGAAGACAGACACAGAGAATGCCATATGAAGAGAAAGGCTGAGATGTTTTTACAAGTCAAAGAACACCAAAGGTTGTCAGAAAACTGCTTGACCTAGAAGGGAAGGAAGCCTGGAACAGATTATCAGAAGAACCAACCCTGCTGATTTCTTAATCTAGGACTTCTAGCCTCCAGAACTTCCCTCAGAAGAACCAACTCTATTGACACCTTAGGACTTTTAGCCTGCAGACCTTAAAATAATGAATTTCTGCTATTGTTGCTTACTTTATAGTACTTTGTTGTGCCAGCCTTAGCAAATTAATAATAGCTCTTTTTGTCTGTGGCAGTTTCTTATAATTATCTTTGTTTCTGATGACCTTTCTAGTTTCAAGAAGTACTGATTGGGTATTTTGTAGGATGCTTCTCTATTTGAATTTCACTGGTGTTTTTCTCAGTTAGATTGAGATTATGGGTCTTTGGAAAGAAGCTGACAGAAATGAAGTGCTATTTTCATCACATAATACCAAGGTGACATGCTACTAACATGATTTTTGAATATTGATGATGACTCTCCCCATAACCCACTCTTTTTCTTACTGGACTCTGAAGGAATTCACTATGCATAGGTCAAACTTAAATTGTGCTCCCCTCGGCCGGGCGCGGTGGCTCACGCCTGTAATCCCAGCACTTTGGAAGGTCGAGGCGGGCGGATCACGAGATCAGGAGATCAGAACCATCCTGGCTAACACGGTGAAACCCCGTCTCTACTAAAAAAAAAAAGTAAAATAAAAAAAAAATTTAAAAAAAATTAGCCAGGCGTGGTGGTGGGAGCCTATAGTATAGTCCCAGCTACTCGGGAGGCTGAGGCAGGAGAATGGCACGAACCCGGGAGGCGGAGCTTGCAGTGAGCCAAGATCGTGCCACTGCACTCCAGCCTGGGCGACAGGGCAAGACTCCATCTCAAAAAAAAAAAAAAAAAAAAAAAAAAAAAAATTGTGCTCCCCTCTTTGAGAGCAGTATATCTACGAAAAGCAAATTGGTGTCTTGTCAACTAATGTATTCATTTATCTATATCAGTGTTAGCTCACAGCCATTTATTTCATACTTTAGATTATAATACAATACTATCTTTTTAATTTGTTTCTCAAACTGCTCCAGATATGGCCATCTAGACCACTTTCAGTTGCCTTATGTACCCCTTTTACCTACTCCCATCAATGTGATTGTTTTGTTTTGTTTTCTCACTGAACTCTTCCTTACTTTCTGGTACTGCAAGATTCATCATATAAATTTTCTGCCCTTGTTCTAGAATCAACCATTTATCCCAAGAATCTTTTCTCTTATTGGAGAATTACATGAAAAATCAACATCTGGGACTGAGTCTGTTACAGCTACTGGAATATTATTTTAGATCTGACAGAGTAAATAAATAGACACACAAAGCACACACAAATACATATATACGTACATATACATATGCATATATACACACATATACATATACATTCACACACATACACAATATTTACTTTTCTTCTTAAACTAGGGAGGACTTCTAGTATGATGTTGAATAAAAATAAAGAGAGGGCACCTCCTTGATTTCTTCTTGATCTTAGGTGGACAGCATTCAGTTCCTCACCATTAAGTATGATGTTAGCAGTATAACTTCTGTGGATGTTTTTTATCAAGTTGAGAATATTCTCCACTTTTCCTAGTTAGCTGAGTTCCCCATACAAATTTTACTGAACTTTCTCAAATGCTTTTTCTGCGTCGATTGATATGATCATATGTTTTTCCTTTTATTTTGTTGATATGATGTATTACATAATTGATTTTCAAATGTTGAGCCAGCCACACATACCTGTAATAATTGTCTGCAGTTTATGATTCTTATTAAACTCATTATATATTGTTAAACATCATTATTTTTGGAAAATATTAAAATACATGTTTATGAGAAATATTGATCTAGTTTCCTTTTTTATGACTTTATATAGTTTTGGCATTAAGACAATGCTGACCTTATTTATATGAACAGTAGGAAGTGTTTTTGGTTTTTGTTTGTTTTGCTTGTATATTCTGAAAGAGATGCTCAATGGTCATGTCATTTTTCCTTATATGTATGGTAAAATTCATCAGTAAAACCGTCTGAGACGGGTGCTTTAAAAAGATATTAATTATTGATTCAATGTCTTTAACAGATTTGGTTTTATTGAGGTTAACTATTTCTCTTGTCCACGTTTTGGTAGTTTGTCTTTAGGGAAATTTGTTCTTTTTACTTAAATAACCAGATTTTTATCAAAATTGCCACTTTAACATTCCTGCCATCTTATGGCCCCAGCAGTTTCTTATCAAAGTCAGATGATCTCAACTGTGGTTCTCTGACTTGGCATTTCTGTCTAAATTTCAGGGTGTTGGTTTGGCCTGTGATATCATTTTCTGTTAGGTTTAAGAGAAGCCACTGATGTTCAGTTTGTTCCGATTTTTTCTTGCTATAAAAAATGTAAGCGATGACTTCTAAGCTCTTTATGCATCAGAGCTGAAACCAAAACCTCACATTTCTCCTTTCATATTTTGCCATTATCTCTTTACAAATTTTGGTTAAATAAACAGTGTTATTAGTTTTATTTATTGTGTGTCTCAATGATGGTAGTATACTTAAGCACATTAGTTTAAATAGGTGTCAAAATTAGTTTTTTTATTTAAAATACTGGTATGTTTCATCTTTTAATCTCTTACTCTATTTTACTATTCAATACAACTTCTCTAGGTGAAATCTATTTCCTTTGTGCTTTAATAATTTTTGTGCACTCTTCTAACATAAATCTTACAAAGTATGGGATCCTTAAGGAAAAATTATCTATACCCATAATGTTACATGACTCTTTACCTAACATAAGTATTCAATCAATTTTTATTGAATAATTTTAATGAACAAAACACTTATTCACCTAATTTTGAGTAACATGATGTATTCCCAGTTCAAACTTACTGTTTGAACACAATTGTTTTCAGTAAATATTAATGAATATATGAATAAATAAATAAACTCCCAATTCTATTCTCTTTTACCAAATCTAAGTCAAAATAACCATTTTATGTTTTCTTCAGCTCATCACATTTATTTCTCTGACTTTTCTCTTAGTTAGACGTGTATTCTCCTAGTACAGGAAAATATTTCTGTAAGAGAAATGTTGATGAAATCTCTTTATGCTTATGCTCATTAGGTCCCTCATTTTTATTTTTTTATATTTAAAGTAGAAGCCAAGAGTTTTTAAAATTATCTTCAAGAATTTAAATGGAAAAAAACTAAAAGTTACACTAATTTTATGTAGCACACTTTTTTCATTTAATAGTTTTTTTTAATTGTGAAGGTAAAGGAGATTTTTTTTCTCTGTATCTGTATTTTTACTCAACAAAATTATTGGTACTAATGGATAAAGACTAACTCAAATTGAAAACATTTTTCTAAAATATTTATATTCAAAAGTAGTCAGTAATGTTAGTATTATTTGTCTGTATTGTGATTTTTACCTGTATGTAAGAAATTTAGTTAAGAGAAAGAAGGCTTGAATATATACTGAGGTGTAATTACACTGAAAGTTACTGCTTTTTACCAGTACATTTGATTTATACAAACAAGGACTAATGGATTTCATGGTGATATTTCCTTTGGCGAGGCAGCCACAATTGATATTCTTACCAGACTCAGTAATGGAAATTTCTTGTAGTTGAAACATATTTCTTTAGAGACAGAGATTTTCAAATTGTGTCTGACTGGACCAATACTTGGAAAAATAGAGGGCTTGCTCCTACAGAAATTAGTAAGAAAAGAAACATTTCACTTTGTTTCTGGTTTTTATTTATAGCCACCATACTTCTTTCGTTGTTTACATTTTGTGGATTTTCTCATAGTACGTTTTCTAAATACTGTAGGCTGCTTACATGTTTATTCGTCAGCCTTGAAAACTATAAAATGCAAATTTTATTTTTTCTTAAAGGATTGGTCTTATTGCTATATAGAAATCTGTCATAGACGCGGTGTCTGGGGTCTGTAGAAGAGTTCATTTAGAAAGCGTCTTATTCCATGTCTTGGTTATGCACAGTATTCCAACACAATGTCCTTTTCCATGTCAAGCAGTTATTTTTTCTTAAGCTTTGTCAGTGTGAAAGTATAACAAATTATTATTTTATTTTTAACAGAAATTATGTCACGTTTGTAAAAACTAGTAAGGCAGTAATGTAACATAATGGAGCCAAGATCATATCTGGCTTTCTGCTTTGAAGATCTAGCTTAAGAACTCTTTTTTGATTTGCCCAGAGATGACGTGTTCCTGAAGTAATGACTCATACTAATGAAAAAAAAAATACACCAGACTACACATGTATTCATGTCCAGTAACATTACTATCAAACAAAATGCAAATTTTCCAGTTCAGAAAAACCAAAGTCTAGTGAAACAAGAAATGTTCTGCCCTACACAGACCTAGGTAGGGGAAAGCAAAAACATAATTGGGACTAACTTAGAATAACCTGTTGCACAGGCCAGAAGCCTATAATTACACACTAGCAAGGTTTACTCTTCAGGCAGAATGAAATTGGAATACAACTTGATAAACAAAGAATCATTATGAGAGAAGTTAGAAGGGTTAAATGTTAAGTGACATAACCATCTCACCACAGAAGCAGCCATACAAACTCAAAAGCTTCTGCAGCCACTCTGAAAATTAAAAAATTAATATTTCAAATGATCAGCTGTAAAGCAGTAGGGTATGTTTGATAATCCTACAAGGTAGAGAGTATTTGGAGTATTCAGAAACCTTGCAGGCCTAAGAAAATCCATCTTTGGAACCATGATCAATATCCATTATCCTCCAAAGTATTCAAACAAAAGGAGAAAACAATAAGTTTCAAAACTTTTTGCAAGAACAAACAAATCCATCCACCAGACTACATTATACTAGCAGGTATAAGTTTGCATCTTTGCCATACAAACATTTGGAATTAGACATTTAAGGTTTCTTGAGTGTACTAATACTAGCTATAACTAATAATTCTAACCATAGTTATCTTAAAATAATCAGTTGACAGTCTTACTTTTTGCCTAGGTGCTAGGGTCTCTGTCTGGTAATTTTTATATCCTTGTTTTGACCTCTATGAAATACATTTATTTTGGAGTTTAACTCAATACATATTTTAAATTAATCAATTAATATTTTTCAAAATTTGTGGGGAGTATCTCACTCTAATTCTCAGATCTTCAAATAAGACACACAACACAATATAGTCAAAACATATTTTTGTAGTATTTTATTAGGTTGGTGCAAAAGTAAATGTGATTTTGTACTGTGAATTTTAAATCATTATAACTAGGCTCAACACATCTTTATTAATCAAAATAGGAACGATTACAATCAACACATTTTTGCCAAAGAGAAATAAGTCTGTTTATTCCTATAGCATAAAAATCAGTGTGTTGGAATTCCACGAACTCTTCGAAAGCACTTTTTGCAGGCAAGTGTTTTCCCTGCAAAAAGTTGCTGAGAAGCTTGAAGAAGTGGTAGTCAGTTGGCAGGAGGTCAGGTGAATACGGCAGGGTCAATATGGCAGATGAGGCAAAACTTCATAGCACAATTTGTTCAACTTTTAAAGCATTGATTGTGTGACATGCAGTCAGGCACTGTCATGGAGAAGACTTGGGCCTTTTCTGTTGACCAATGCCAGCTGCAGGCATTGCAGTTTTCTGTGCATCGCATCAATTTGCTCAGCATACTTCTCAGATCTAATGGTTTCACCAGGATTCAGAAAGCTATAGGGGATCAGACCAGCAGCAGACCACCAAACAGTGACCATGACCATTTTTTGGTGCAAGTTTATATTTGGAACGTTTTTTGGATCTTCTTCTCAATCCAACCATTGAGCTGGTCACTGCCAATTGTTGTATAAAATCCATTTTTCATGGCACATCACAATCCAATGGAGAAATGGTTTGTTGTTGTTTTGTAGAATAAGAGAGGATGATAGACTGGGCGCGGTGGCTTACACCTGTAATCCCAGCACTTTGGGAGGCCAAGGCGGGCAGATCACCCGAGATCAGGAGTTCAAGACCAGCCTGGTCAACATGGTGAAACCCCGTCTCTACTAAAAATACAAAAAATTAGCTGGGCATGGTGGTGGGTGCCTGTAATCTCAGCTACTCAGGAGGCTGAGGCAGGAGAATCGCTTGAACTGGAGAGGTGGAGGTTGCAGTGAGCTGAGATCATGCCACTGCACTCTAGCCTGGCTACAGAGCAAGACTCCATCAAAAAAAAAAGAGGACAACACTTCAAAACAAAGATTTCTTTTTTTCACTCAGTTCATGAGACACTCACTTATCAAGCTTTTTCATCTTTACAATTTGCTTCAAATGCCGAACAACCATAGAATGGTCGACTTTGAGTTCTTCGGCAAGCATCTCATGTAGTTCTAAGAGGATAAATCAGCTTCGATGACTGCTCTCAATTGGTTGTTGTCAACTTCCAATGGCCGGCCGCTAGACTCCTCATCTTCAAGGCTCTCATCTCCTTTACAAAACTTCTTGAGCTACCACTGCACTGTATGTTCTTTAGCAGTTCCTGGGCCAAATGTGTTGTTGATGTTGTGAGTTGTCTCCGCTGCTTTACGACTCATTTTGAACACAAATAAGAAAATCACTTGAATTTGCTTTTTGTCTAACATTATTTCCATAGTCTAAAATAAATATAAAATAAAGAGCAAGTAATAAGTCATTAGCAAACAAAAGTGAAAATGTGCATTAAAATGATGTATAACTTTTATTTAAGAATATATTCCAATATCAAATGGCAAATTCCAGCAATGAAAAACTGCAATTATGTTTGCACCAACCTAATAAACAATGTCCTCCTATTCTGTTACATAATAGAGAAGTGTTTATAAGTAGGACTTCAGATGGTCTTTTTTGTTTCATCTCTAATATTCAAAAATCTTGGGCCTCAAAAAAGCTTAGAAAATAATGTGGAAACATTTGTGTAGACTGGAGATGAAAAAATAACTTGCTAGATAGGGAAATGATTGACATAACATTTATATGTTGTTTAAATCCTAGTAAGATTCACCTGCAACTTACTTCGAAAATACTTTGCAATCAAATTTTCTTACTGTAATAGAAGAAATAAAATAAAATCCCACAGACAACCATCTAGAAAACCAAAGCTTCATTTAAAGTTTATAACTTATGTATTATTAGTATGAACACTGGTAAAACAGCACCCACTGGTGTAAATTTATTTAAATTAGGAATATATTTTTGACAGCTCCTATGGTTTCTTTAATCCCTTGTTTATCAAGGGCCTACTGGACAATAATGACTGTACTAAAGTCATAATCCTTAAATTATTCAGTGATGCACCTATAGTCTCTCAAAAAATACCTTATACTGATGATAAAGTGCCATTTAAGATGAACTCATAATAATGGTTATTAACACAAGTGCGATACATACTATTAGAATATCAAATATTTAATGAATAAATAAATATTAAATTACATATTTAGGGCATTGGTAAAATATTTTAATGAATTATAATATGTAGTGCTAAAATTTCAGGCACTGTGCCAAATGGCTAAAGTTTTACTATTTAAGATATACAACCTTCCTGAAACAATTGCCAGTTCTCAGTGAATGACTCTTAAAATAATTTGGTGCAAGGAAAAAATTAACTCCCTCTGCAGACCAGTAACAAGCTCTGAAATTGAATCAGTAAAATATAGCCTACCAAAAAAGGCCTAGGACAAGCAGGATTCATAGCTGAATTCTAGCAGATATATGAAGAAGAGCTGGTCCCTTTTCTATGAAATCTATTCCAAAAAATTGATGAGCAGAGACTACTCCTCAGCTCATCCTATGAGGCCAGCATCATACTGATACCAAAGTCTGGCAGAGACACAACAACAACAACAAAAATTTCATGCCAATATTTTTGATGAACACTGATGCAAAAAATCCTCAACAAAATGCTTGCAAACTGACTCCAGCAGCACATCATGAAGCTAATCCACCACAACTATGTAGACTTTATCCCTTCGATACAGGGTTAGTTTAACATGTGCAAATCAGCAAATGTGATTTATCACATAAAACTAAAGAAAAAATCCACATGATTATTTCAATAGATGCACAAAATGCTTTCAATGAAATTCAACACTGCTTCATGTTAAAAACTCTCAATAAGCTAGTTATTAAAAGAACATACCTCAAAATCATAAGAGCCATCTATGACACACCCACAGCCAACATACTGAAGGACAAAAGCTGGAAGCATTCCCCTTGAAAACCAGCACAAAACAAGGATGCCCTCTCTCACAACTTCTATTCATCATAGTATTAGAAGCCCTGGCCAGAAAAATTAGGCAAGACAGAATACAACAACAATCAGAATAAAATAAAGAGCACCCAAATAGAAAGGGAGGAAGTCAAGCTATCCTAGTTTGCAGATGACATGACCCTATATTTAGAAAATCCTATAGTCTCAGCCCAAAAGGTCCTTAAGCTGATAAACAACTAAAACAAACTCTCAGGATAAAAAATTAACGTGCAAAAATTATTGGCACTCCTATAAACCAACAGTCAAACTGAAGGAATGCAATCCCATTCACAATTGCCACACAAAAAATAAAATACCTCATATATTAGAGTTTTTTAGAGAAAGAGAACTAACATATATACATAGAGAGAGAGTTTATTAAGGAGTATTCAACTCACATGATCACAAGGTCAAACAATAGGTCATCTGCAAGCTGAGGAGCAAGGAAACCAGTCTGAGTCCCAAAGCTGAAGAACTTGAAGTCCAATGTTTGAGGGCAGGAAGCATCCAGCACAGGGGAAAATATGTAGCCTGGAAGGCTAAGCCAGTCTAGTTTTTTCACGTTCTTCTGCCTGCTTTATATTCTAGCCTTGCTGGCAGCTGATTATGCCCACCCAGATTAAGGGTGGGTCTGCCTTTCCTAGCCCACTGACTCAAATGTTAATCTCCTTTGGCAACACCCTCACAGACACACCCAGGATCAATACTGTGCATCCTTCAATCCAATTAAGTTGACAGGCAGCATTAATCGTCACAAGTCAACCCCTTGTCAACTTGAACCCATACACATCTCCTGAGATCGGACATAATCTTCAAATAAAGACAATAATAAGGTCAAAATTATGCCTAATGTAATACAACTATCCTTTGTACAAATGGAAATGCACCAATCCCCAAGCCAAATGCTATTACATAGAGTTAATAACACTTAAATGCTGATATGAAGTCAATAAATCTTATGTCACCTGATGAAGGAAAAAGGAAATACAATGAGGTATTTTCTTAGTACAAGTGTATACATGCACAAACATGTTTTTAACAAAAGAAGGAGGAAATACTCATGACAATTACAGTCCCCATTTCTGCATTTGGTCATGTGGTCATAGCTAGTATTGATGACTACCTTCCTCTACTACCCCTTCTGTATTCCCTTTTTCTTCAGCAAGCACCTCAGCAGGTTGTGGGTTTTTTTCCTGGTAGAGTGACCTAAACCTTCATTCTTGAAGGGCCTGGGTCATTTATAGCCCTGCCTGGACTGAGCTGTTGTAGTTCCCCATTGATCTTAACCACAGGGCATGGCAATACTAAGAGACACCCCAAGGGATCTCCTGTATTCCATGAATAGTCTTCCATACCTTTATTGTGGAATCATAGACTGATTTCATCTTGATAGTGCGGTCAATCACCCCAGCCAACACTGTAACTCCCTTCTTAGCCTGTTGACTTAAGGGTAGGAGAAGCCCAAAGGGTAAAAGTTATTTTCCTTCAGCACTTTAAACATGTCATGTCACTCTCTACTGACCTGTAAGGTTTCCACTGGAAAGTCTGCTTTTATTTGTTTCTTTCCTCTTGCTGCTTTTAGAATTCTTTCTTTAATCTTGACCTTTGGGAGTTTTATTATTACATGCCTTGAGGTAGTCTTCTTTGGGTTAAATCGGCTTGGTGTTCTATAACCTTCTTGTACTTAGATTTAGATCTTTCTCTTCTTTCCTTTGTCTCCTCTGACTGTATTTTCAAATAGCCTGTCTTTAAGCTCACTAATTCTTCCCTCTCCTTGAGTAATTCTGATATTAAGGGACCCTGCTGTATCCTTCAGTATGTCAACTGCATTTTTCAACTCCAGAATTTATTATTGATTCTTTTTAATTATTTAAGTTTATTTGTTACATTTATCTGATAGGACTTTGAATCACTTCTCTGTGTTATCTTAAATTTCTTTGAGTTTCTTCAAAATAGCCATTTTGAGTTCTCTGTCTGAGAAGTCCCATATCTCTGTCTCTCTGAGATTGGTCCCTGGTGCCTTATTTAGTTCATTTGGTGAGGTCATGTTTTCCTGGATGATCTTGATGCTTGTGGATATTTGTTGATATCCGGGCATTGTAAAGTTAGGTCTGTATTGTAGTCTTCACAGTCTGGGCATGTTTATGCCTGTTGTTGGTATGGCTTTCCAGGTATTGGAAGAGACTTAGATGTTGTGATCTAAGTTTTTGGTCACTGCAGCTGTATCTGCATTAGGGGGCGCCCCAAGCCCAGTAACACTTTGGTTCATGCAGACTTATATAGGTATGGTCTTAATGGTCTTGGACAAGCTCCAGAAGAATACTCTGGATTACCAGGCAAAGACCCTTTTTCCCTTTCCTTACTCTCTCCCAAACAAAAGAGTCTCTCTCTCTCTCTCTCTCTCTCTCTCTCTCTCTCTCTCTCTCTCTCTCTCTCTCTTTCTGTCTGCTGAGGTGCCCGGAGCTCTGGGAGGTGTGACACAAGCACCCGTGTGGCTACCACACTTGGAACTGTACTGCATCAGACCTGAAGCCAGCACAGCACTGGGTCTCACCCAAGGCTCACTATAACCAATACCTAGCTACCTCCTAGGAGTGCTTAAGGCCCCAGGGCTCTACCGTCTACGGATGGCAAAGCTAGCTCAACTTGTGTCCTTCCCTTCAGGGCAGTAAGTTCCCTCAGTCCCGGGATGAGATCAAAGATTTCACCCAGGAGCCGGGGCCTGGAGTCAGAAATCTTAGAAATCTACCTTTTTTCCACTTCTGCTGAGCTGGCACCCAGAGAAGAACAAGTTTTTCCCACTCTTTCTTCCTCTTGCCTCAGGCAGAGGAGTCTCTTCCCATGTCAACCATTACCGCAGGCCCACAGTGGGTACTGCCAGGCAACCACCAGTGCTCACAGTGTTCACTTAAGGCCCAAGGGCTTCTCAGTCAGCTTATGGTGAATGCTGTCCAGCCTGGAACTCGCCCTTTAGAGCAGTGGGCTCCCCTCTAGCCCAGAGTAGGTCCAGAAATCACATCAAAGAACCAAGGCCTGGAATTTGGGACCCCAAGTGCCCACGTGGCACTCTATCCACGTGGCTGAGCTGGTGCCTAAGCTGCAAAGACAAAGTCACCTTTACTCTTCCCTTTGCTTTTCTCAAGCAAAAGGAATTTTTGCTTATAGCCACCACAGATGTGAATGTGCTGGGTCACCCCTGAAGCCATCACATCTAAGATTCATACCTAAGGCCTATGATATGTACTACCTGGTTACTGCTGCTGATTATTCAGAGTCTGAAGGGAAGGACACAAGTCGAGCTCACTTTGCCATCTGTAGACGGTAGAGCCCTGGGGCCTTAAGCGCTCCTAGGAGGTAGCTAGGTATTGGTTATAGTGAGCCTTGGGTGAGACTCAGTGCTGTGCTGGCTTCAGGTCTGAAGCAGCACAGTTCCAAGTGTGGTAGCCACACGGGTGCTTGTGTCACACCTCCCAGAGCTCCGGGCACCTCAGCAGACAGAGAGAGAGAGAGAGAGAGAGAGAGAGAGAGAGAGAGAGAGAGAGAGAGAGACTCTTATGTATGGGAGAGAGTAAGGAAAGGGAAAAAGAGTCTTTGCCTGGTAATCCAGAGTATTCTTCCGGAGCTTAGACTTCAGTCAGCAAGTGATGAATCCTGCCAGGACTGGATTTCCCTTCAAGGCAGTGGGTTCCCTTCTGGCTCAGGGTGTATTTAGAAATGTTGTATAGTAGCTATGGCCTAGAATGGGGGCCTCATGACTCTGCTTGGTGCCCTATCCTACTGTGGCTGAGCTTGTATCCAAGTTGCAAGATAAAGTCCTCTTTACTCTCCCATCTCCTCTCCTCAAGCAAAGGGAAGAGGTCTCTTTCAGAGATGCAAGCAGTGCTGCCTGGTGTTGGCGATGGAGCAGATGGCAAAGCTAGCTAGGCTCATGTCCTTCCCTTATAGGCAGCGAGCACTGATGTAGTCACCCTGGCTTGTGTCTTACTAGACTGTGTGCCTCCCAAGGCCACTGACTTAGAGCCCAGTACAGCAATAGGACTTGCATAAAAATTGCTGTCCTTGTGTCCTAGACTGCTGTTCAAGTTTATTTAGGACCCCAATGCACTTTAGCCCTTGGTGGCAAGGCTTGCTGAAACTCAGGTTCCAGCCACTGGGATGGGCAGTTCTTCTCTGGTTTGTCTAAATGCTCCCTCTGTGGGCATCAGTGGAGCTCTGCTCAGTGTTGGCAGCACTGTGTTCCAATGCAAAGCGCCATAATTGCTGTGCTCTCCCTCCACCAAGTGTACAGATTATCTCTTCAAGACAGGTGACTGCTGCTGAGGAATGGAAGATGGATGGCATCAGCAATTCAAGACTCTTTTACCCAACCTCTTTAGTTCCTCTTTCAGCAATATGAAGTTAAAATCAGATACTGTGATCGCTCACCTGCTTTTTTAAATTCCTATGGAGGTGCTTTTTTGTGTAGATAGCTGTTAAATTGGTGTTCCTGTGGGGAGGATGATTGGAGAACTCTTCCATTCAGGTATCTTGCTCTACCTCTCTCTAAGATACATTTTTTTTTGTATTCAACATATAATTGGTTTTATTCTTTTCATTCATTTTGACGATGTCTTCATTGGTGTACTTAGACCAGTAATATTTAAGTTGACTAATTATATATTATAATTAATACCTACCATGTTTATAATCTTTCTAAATTTTGCATTTTCTTTGTTTCTCTCCCTTCCATCTATTTCTGTTCTTTCTGGTTTTAATTGATTGTTTTATGTGATTTGATATTAGCTGATGTCTGAGGATACACATTACACTTAGAATGTATTGAATTCCTTTATACATCCCTTGTGATATTGTTGTCAGTCATTTCATTTATCCATGTGTTATAATCACCAAATACATTGTTACTATTATTACATTAAACTAGCAATTATCTTCAAGATAATAAGAAACATATAAGATTTTTTATTCTTAAAAAAAAACTCCATTTATTCCTTCTCTTACACTCTCCCTTTCCTTAGACCCAAGAAAATATCAGTTCCCTTCTGCTCAAATAATTTTGTTTATTATTTCCTGTGGGAGGTATGGCATGGTGGCAATAAATTCCTTCAATTTTTGTTTAGAAAATAAAGAAATCTTTATTATTTATTTTGAAGAATAATTTTGATGCATATATAATTCTAGGTGATTTTTTTTCTCTTAGCATCACTCTCTTCTTGCTTGAATATTTATGAATAGAAGTGCAATGTAATTCTTCCCCATGCTCCTGCATAGGTAAGATGTATTTTTGTTTGTTAATTTGTTTGTTTCTCTTGTAGCTTCTTTCATGATATTCCTTTTGTCTTCGCTTTTCTCCACAGTTGTTTATTTTTAACATTCTTAGGTTAGTTTGTTTTGCTTGTTTTTGTTTGTTTCTTTGTTATTGTCCTGCTAATTGTTTTCTGAGCTTTGTGGAACTATGGTTTGTTGTTTGTCATTAATTTTGAAAATTTTTCAGCCATTATTTTTCCAAATATATTTTTCTACTTTGTTCTCTCACTTTTTTGCTTTTGCATTCCACTTATGTATATATTATAACTTTGGAAATTGTCCCACAGCTCTGAGATGTTTGTTGTTTTTCATTCTCTTTTCTTTTTGTATTTCATTTTCTGAAGTTTCTATTGTCCCTTCTTTTATGTCACTGTTTCTTTCCTCTGCCATGTCATCTTCTGACAGGTTCATTGAAGACATTCTTTATTTTGGTTATAGTGTTCATTCCAGCATTTCTTTTCGACTCTTTCTTAGAGTTTTTATCTCTCTGCTTATATTATCTATTTTTGCACGTTATCTAGTTTTTCCATTAGTGTCCTTAACATATTAACCATAGTTATTTTAAATGACTTGTATGATAATTTGAATGTCTGTGTCATATATCTGTCTGGTTTTGATGATTGCTTTACCTTTTCAAAATGTGTTTTCGTTGCTTTGAAACATGTCTTATAATGTGGTGGTGTTGAAATCTGCCAATGTTGTGGAATAGGAAAAATAGGACTACAGTGTCAGATCCCATGTTTATCTGGCTAAGAATCAGTCTCTGTTCAAAATTTGGTGGAGCTACTGGTGCTAGAGGCTCCAAATTCTTCTGCTGTCTTTGTTTTTGTCTCACTTTGACTTTGGACTTTGTAAGTACTCCTCTTCTGCGAGTCTATTTCTTGCACAGCATTGTTCACAATGGGTACTCTTTCCTTCCCCAGAAACAGTTAGAGATCATCTTTTTCATTGTTTCACTCTGAGAATATGGTGGGATTCCTAGAGATTAAATCCACAAAAGTCTAACTTTGAGTTTCTCATTCTCAGGTTAAAATCCATACACAGCCAGGAGCAACTTGTCGAAAATTACCATTTAAGTTTTCCTACCAGTTTATTGTCTTAGCAGCTGCTGCTCAAGGTAAGCAAATCTCTGCTGTATCTCTGATTCAATATATTTCTACAGATTTTGGTGTGATGGTTTGCTTTATTGAATGCAAGTAGAGTCAGTAATATTGTTTGTCTATCTGGTTTTATCTTTATGTTTTTGTAATGACAGAAATGATGACTGCCACTCTCTGTACATGTCAGATCTGGGAATAAAAGCCCACTTCATAGATTTTAATTTTCTTATTTTTAGGACAGAATGTGGTTATAAATTATAGTTTTAAAAAACTCATTTTAGTCATGGCCTAATACACTTCATTTAAAATATTTTTATGTATGAAGATTTTAAAGTATTTTTGAAAATATATTTGATAAAATTTTTTTTCTTAATATAACAGTTGTCAGTTGATCCTGGTTCCTGATTATCTTATGGTTAAGTTAAATGGTAATAGAGTGCATATTTCCCATTGAGTTGAAGTATTTAGGGTATTTAGAAGTATTTAGAGGACATATAGACTCACACGATTTACTTTTTCTTCCAAATCTGTAAGCAGATAGGAAGGTTCTCCAGGGATTACAGAAATTTGGTCAAGTTGAGCAACAGCCTGTTTAGTCTCCTGACATTCAGCCTGTTTTTCCCTAAATCCTATAAGGAATACAGTCACCTTGTTGGTCAAAACCAGCTTCTAACACAACCTGGCAAATTATAAATGAACCCAGGTGGACTTTCCTTATTACCATGCTAAAGTCTCCATCATGAGAGGAACTGCAGCTGCATTACAATAACATGTGACCTATGTGCTACCATAATGACTCACAGCGTCTGCACAACTGGAACTCCTCCTCTGCATGCAATGATGCACTGTCTCCCCACTCTATCACCCCATAAAACCCTTCTGTCACTTTCCCTTAGGGAGACATTGCTTTGGAGAATACTCCCAGTGTTCTCCTTACTTATGCCAAGTAATCAAACTCTTCTTGATCAAAAACTGCATTCTCATGGAGAGTCATTTGTTACTTGCTAGGTGAACGAACCCCATCTTTTTCTGGGTAATAGACCCATAGTCCCAATCCTGGCCACAGAAGACTAACACAGCTGAATGTTTTATGACTTTACTAGATCCTTAAAGATATTATAGACTGTCAGATATTTTCCAAAAGAAAGGAAATGTTCATTTCTGCTCCAGAAAAAAAATCTTATAAAATCCTAGCGTCATATTCTACTTAGGGGCCAGAGAAAGGAAGGCAGATTTTATAGTTACAAAAATATTATTTTTTCAAATGCCAATGATGACATTTATTTCTCTCCTACGAACAATGATAAATATGACTATTTTCATAAAGCATTTTGAGTTCCTTGAGAAAAAAAATCCATAGTGTTACCTGTGTTGTTTTTGTTTAATCAAAAAGCAAGACTCACTCTAGCTTACAATTTCAGAAATCTTCCTGGAGGGCAATAGCTGAGCAAAGTTGGGAGAGGGGGAAGAGCTGACTAAGAAAGGCCATCTTTTTATGTGGAAAGAATGAGTTACCATCAGAGAAAGAAAAAAATGAGTACATCAAGGAAGCAAATATATCAAGGAAACAGCAGAATGTCTCCTAACAACAACAACAAAAGGTTTCTACTTAAAAGAGCATAAAGGAGCAGGCAGGACAGAAGTGTACTCAGAGATCTTTCATGAAAATTTTGAGGAAGTGTTGAAGAATTTGAATTCAATTTTGTAGGCAAAGTGGAGCTTTTGTCAAAGTTGATGTAACAGATAATGAAGGTTTAAAGGACTATAGTGGAAACAGAAAAAGAAAAGGAGCAAGGGAGTCAAAAAGATATTGAAGCCACATTTGTATGATTTTATTTTCAGATACAGAAATTAAGGGAAGGTAGAAATCAAGGTTGTTGTTTAGATTTCTAGGTTTGGTGACTGAATGGATGTTGCTGATACTTCCAGAAAGAAAAAAAAAAGATAATTGTGGAGTGCAATGGACTGAATGTTTATGCCTCTCCTGAATTTATATTTTGAAATTCTAACCCCCAAAGTAATATTAGAATATTGGGATTTGGGGAAGTGATTAGGTCATTGAGGCAGAGCCCTGATGAATGGGATTTCTGCCCTTATAAAAGAGGTCCCAGAGAGCTCATTTGCTCCTCCCACCAAATGAGGACACACTGAGAAGGCACCACTTCTGAGGAAGCAGGTCCTCATCAGACACTGAATCTGCCAGTGCCATGATCTTGGACTCCTAGCACCCAGAACAATGAAAACTAACTCTCTGTGGTTTTTTTATAAGCCCCATAGTCTGTGGTACTTTGTGATAGAAGCTCAAATAGACTAAGACAGGAGAAAATGCATTTGTAATGAGGTGAAAATTTGAAAAAAGGTACAGGCCCAGGTTGGTATTCTGTGGATGAGGAGTTTGTTATCTGTGGTATATTTATAGTCAATAACATAACACTTATAGTAAGAGCTGTGAGAGTGATTATAGAGAGGAAAGAGTTAAGGTAAGGACTCCAAGAAATATCACTATTAAAAGAAAAAAAAGAGTCAAGGAAAAAGAGGGAATACTAATGTTTAAATGGAAGGGGAAGCAGAGTGAGTGGTGTTACAAATCCAATTGGAAAAATTACTGTAAGGCAAAATATATGGTGAACAATATTGAATACAGTGAGTTGGAGGTGGAGTATGAAATTCCCATTATTCTATGAAATATAGAATTCACTGGTAACCTTTTCCAAAGTAAATTTAATGGAGTCAGAGATGTTACCAAATAAAGAAATGAATGGAATATGATGAAGAAGGCATCAGACCAAGACTATAAATAAATTTAGTTGCAAAATTAGAAAGAGAGAGAGAAAGAGGGAGAAATACTGTAATTGGGGAGATAAATCTAGGGAATCTAGGGGAAGGTTGTGTGTACATTAACAAGAAAGATTTCAGCATATTTGTAGTGTGGGGGGAAGAGTAGGTATCAAAAATAAAGATGAAGATGCAGAAGTGATGTAAGAAGGGAGGGGATATAGGGACATGTTCTTTCCTGAGACTCTGGAAAATTGGTTAGCTCTGTGTGCAGATATGTGTGTAGGATGGAGAAGCTGTGGAAGACTAACAGAGAATTGCAGAGACCATGCTTCATCATTTGTATATCCTTCTTGTTTTAAATCTGAGGTAAAATAATTTTGTTAGACAAATCCACAAATTTTTAAAAGCTATTTCATTTAAGTAAATGCTTACCTATTTAAATTCTTTACAGAAATGCATGGTTTGTTAGTGGCCTGCCTTTGTGAAAGCAAACAAATTTAAAACAAAAACCAACAAAGAGAAATCAAGACAACCTGTGTCTGCTTATGTGGTATACTGAATGTAAATCCTGTATTATTTAGAACTTTATGAAACATTTGGGAGTTGCATTACCTTAGGAAAACTATGATCACATGTGAATCTTGTAATATCTTAATCAGTGGAAAAAGATAAATTATTGGCATGAAAAGACAGAAAATAAGAGAGGCTTGCACATTTTTCCTCCTGTTCGTTCTTCACTCCATTTTCCTTCCTACATCTTGACTAGGCTCAGGTACAGGGCACCAGCTGCTCCAGGAAATGCCACACCAGCTTGTGCACAGGTGCTTCTTACCCATTGTGAGTGAAATTGACTGGAATCACACAATCTTCTTCAATTTCCCACTTGTAAAAATCGGTTCTTCTAGGCAAGGGGGCTGCACTACATTTGCTCTGCAGCTGGCAGTCCCATAGAGCTGAAGTGGAGGAAGAATAGGAGATGACCTGCTGCCAGCACATGATGTGCCCTGTGTTAGTAAGCTCACCTGATTTTTATCAGTATCAACTACCTATATGAAGAGACCAGGAGAGTATCTGGCTGAACTGAAGGAAATAAAGAGTTTCTTGTTTTAATCTTCAAGCTCCATTCTAACTCATAACTAATGAGCTAGCATCATGCACAGCAGTACCGTCTTCCACAGGCAGCAATTATATAAGAATAGCATCCCAAACTTGGTAATTCTGTGACTGGCTGGCACACAGGCTGCTAGTGTGGGAAGATGCTTTTCACACAGATGTTAGCTAGAAAATAGACTGATGGAAGTGACTGTAGATTACTGGGATCACAATAAGAAAGGACAAAGATTTAAATTTAAAATCTGTAATGCACAAGATGATTCATGCTGAAGATATTTTTTCTTTGTGTGACTCATGAGACTTCTAAATGGGTGGATTTCAATTAAGAGCACAAATAGAGGTGATTTTAATAACCAGCCTGGTGTGTTCTCCCAATAACCTGAATTGGAATGTCCTATGGACCTTATTATCACAAAGCAGATACCTAGATTATACCTCTGTTATTCTAATCAGTAATTATAGGTGAGGCAGAAGAATCAGCCATATATAACAAACAGGTGATTCCTGTGCACAATAAAGTTTAAGAACTACCAGTATATACTGACCTTGGTAAGGGACAAATGGGCAACATAATTATGCAGAGAAAAATCAAAGGCACTTTCATTTTAAATTTTACCATTTTTAAACTAACAGCAGTTAAATAAACTCTGATGTGAACAAGTAAGAATTAAAATTATATGGATAAAGAACAACTGAGTAATTTTATCTATCATTTGAATAGCAAAAATTGATGTTTCTTTTTGCACAGAAGTACTCCTGGGCCAAGCATTTGAAGCTATTTGGTAGTTGTTACTGACCTCTTCAAGTGTGTTAGAGCTAGATGGCAAACATGCTTACTGGAAGAGAAGGCTCCAGTGTCTTGCTGGAACCATAAGACTACCCTAACCCTACCTGTTAGGGAACTCAATTTGCACATCATCACTTCAGCACACAAACAGAATAGAATGAGATAGTGTATCACTCTGTCATCCAGGCTGGAATGCAGTGGTGTGATGGTAGCTCACTGTGGCTTCCATCTCCTGGGCTCAAGTGATCCTCCTGCCTCAGCCTCCAGAGTAGCTGAGATTACAAGCAGGAGCCACTATTCCTGGTTCTCTCCCATTTCTAAAATCACTGATACTGTTCTTTAATTATAGCAATCCCACTCCTGCCTCCATCCCCGACCCAATTTCTGACTTTGCCTCAGAATCCATGTCCATATGACTCCCCATTTTCCTAGTCCCCAAATTACAGGTAACCACAACTGAATAAATAAGTTACATCATGGAAAACAATTCTTTCAGTTTATAAACATGTATCAGATAAAAGACAGCTAATCTTCAAAAGGAAAATTTTACACAATGCTTGGACACACATTAGCCTTCATTTGCTTAGTTTGAAAAACTCAAATATAGACTAATATCTTACCTTACCTAGTAATGATAACTACCTTGACTTTATTATGGTTTTGAATATTGAAATTCATATTTTTCATATCAATTTACTTATGCAAAAAATTTATGTAGTCAAGGAAGTAAAGATGTTATCCACAACATCTTCGTTGTTTCAATTAGTTCTTAGAAAATTAATTCACAAAAGGATATTATTCAGCAAAACTGAACATCAAATTTATAATCTAATCAGTTTAGGAGACAATCTTTGAAATTTAATTAAGCTAGCTAGAACAAAGAATGGTGCGTATGATTAGAGTCTACCTATAATATGTCCAGATATCTGTTGTCTTATTAGTCGATCACTGTTGGAAAGTGTGCACTCCCACCCCTGCTAAATGCACAACTAAAATAAGAATTTACACATTGAAATAAACTTTTTAATGTTTATACTGAACTTTCTGTACCAGTGAACAGGAAAACAAAGTGTAACTAACCAATTAGTAATGAATCTTTCTCTTTTGAAATACTGTATATTAATATCTGGTTTTCCAAATATCAGCATGTCATATACAGAGTAGTTTCACTGTGGAAAAGAAAAGAGAGCGATGATTTTTATATACTGTTTTTATGTCTGGTGGAATTGCTAGCATAATCTCTGTGTCCTTAATAGCCTTAGGAGCAAAACATAAAAATCAAATGAAAAGGAGTAACAAAGAGATTATCATAAATTTTTTTGTAGCCCTAAAATATGTAAAATCTTCAAAAACAAGAAGTTGTATTTCATGATAGTATGCTGTATTTCAGGCTCTGTAATGATCCCTTGTGACATCTTCTTTAATTCCATCCCAACTATACCCAGGTGAACCTGATGAGTTTTTGCTTGCCCATCTTGCATTCATAATCTTTCAGAATTTACACAATAACCTTGTAATTACTCATTTTTATTACCAATCTCTTAGTTCCTTAAAGGTATGGATCAAAGTTTGTTCATTTGGTATCCTCAGCAACTAGAGTACATTTTGTACGTATCAAGCAGTCAATAAAATTTTGTTGAAGCAATAATAAAATCATTTGAAAAAAGAGTCCTGAATATTAACATAACATATATCTTTTAAAAAATATAGATTATTTTCCCACAGATCTTTTTTTTCCTCTCTAGGTTTTAAGAAATATAAGAGACTTCAGGGGCTAGGAGTGAAAAGTTGTTAACTCAGACCACTTATGTTTCAATCATGAGACAAGTAACTTTTGGTAAAAGTATTCTCTATGTAGATTGTGTTGAATTTATTTAAATCTGGATAATCTACAATTAACGTTAGACTTTTAACAATTTTCTATTCACCACTGAACTGGAAGAAATTAATGGATGAATTATTTTAATTAAAAATAAATACTACCTATGTAATTGTAGCTTATGTACTCACATTACTCAAAAATATAAGAATATTTTGAGGATTAGTATTTGTCAATTACTGCGAATGTCACAATAATTACACTAAAAAATCATAAATTTAGAAAAAAATTGGTACATAATATATTTTTACTATATGTAATCCAGCCTACTGGTGTCATCTATGCCTCACAACATCAGTACTTGCTATGAGCTCTGAATGTAATCTTGGGTTCTTTGAACCCAATATTTTATGCCAAGAAGGCATAAAATATTAACAAAGATAAAAATATATTTAAATAGATAATTGACTGGAGCTTAGAATCTATTCCATGTTAGTTTACAAAATGCACTCTGCTTTCTATTCTAACATTGTATACCTTCTATTAATACTATTAGTCAATGATTGCTACACCTAAAAATAAATGTTGTGTCAAATTTTCTAACGTGTATTTTTTTACTCCAACTCATCTTTGTGTTATTTAAAATGCTCATAATGCTTTTGACTTTTTGAGATATCTAGTCATTTTTGAGGCTGGCATTTTCTATCTTTCCAATCTCACCTATCATACATTAAAATTAGAGAAATGAATGGAACTTCTGATGATAAAAGAAATCAGTCAAGCATTTCACAGAGGTAATTGAGAGCAGAAAAAGAGGAATGTGTTATGTCTAAGGGGAGAATATTCTACTTTAGAAAATTCACTTGCAATACAACACCACTTTTAGATACCTTGTTTTTCTTCTTTCATATATTACGATCAAATACTAAGAAACAGGAATAATTAAATGTATATACATTTATTCTACTGAAAGAATAATTCATAAAGAGACAGTTTACCTTCAAAGAGAAAACAGCATCTAAGGTGACCACTTCATTATGAAAGAGTGAACACAAACGATGTGGCAATGTTGTTGAGATGAGAGACACAAGTTTCTCATTTCTTATCATTACTTAAGAATGTATTTTTTCGGGGCAGGACTTTATTCAAAAGAAATTCACATGAACCTCTGCTGAACCTCTATAATAGGTATAAAGTGGCAAGTGAAGGGTTCTGTAGTTGTGGATTGGGAGAGGAAAAAAAATGCTATTAAAAATGAAAACGTTTCTAAATTATATCAACATTATATTCTGTATCAATGATTTTTATATATAAAATAACTTATAATTAAGCATGTATCATTATACATATAGGAAAGGAGTCATATTGGGACTTGAATAAATATTATCTATATTAAATAACATAAACCTATTAAAACACTAAGCAAGCATTTCAGTTTCCCTTTGATTTTCAAGAAAATCTATACTCCATGGTAATTCTAAAATATGCATCTATCAAAGACCAAGAAGTATCAAAGTTGTCAGGTGAATAATTGGGATTTTAATGGTTACCGTAAGATTTGGGAATTGTAATATAACTAACATGATTAACAGATTAGACAGAATGTTGTTAGATCAAAATAAGAGAATTAGATTTTCTATAATCACATAAAGTCTTAAGAGTGATTCAAAATATAAATTAAAAGATTATAACTCTGTTGTACCATTGATTAATTCATTAGATCAATTGTATATACTTGAAACTTCTTTTTAAAGACTAGCTTATAAACTATTTTATGCCTGTTTAGAAATACAACCAATAGAAAATTGATTAATCTGTGATCTCATTCTGGGATGTAACTATAGAAAGATAATCAGTGTTTACTAGCAATACATATTTATGTAGAAAATAACCGTATTCCTTGAAGCTAGTTACAAACATTTTGTCTTCCATCATCATACGTAACATAGTGCCTGGCACACAATCAATGTACAATATGTATGTGGAGAATAAAAGAATAAAAATAAAAATTCTTGCAGACTTTTAAAATTAAACATATAGGACTTCTATTTCTGGTCTGGCATGTGAGTTGCTTGGAAGTCATCACTTCATTATAACAAGTAGAAGGCTGAATAAACTGGAAAACCAACACCTCTTAGGTCCAACAGAGAAGTGAGGTCACTGGGCAAACTGCTGCCCTCAGAATTACAGAG
This sequence comes from Pan paniscus, assembly GCF_029289425.2. NCBI lineage: Eukaryota > Metazoa > Chordata > Mammalia > Primates > Hominidae > Pan > Pan paniscus. Next base: position 82,164,311 of record NC_073259.2, read on the forward strand.
AATTACACTTCTTAGAACAGAAACTCATGGGTAGAAACTTCCATGGGAGATAGTACCAAGGTAGGAGAGAAGGATTAGGATTATTTTGTTATTGAAAAGTACTTGTACTACCTGTAAAATTGCATAGTGTCATTTGAAAGTAGATTTGCATTAGCTGTAAATGCATATTGCAAATTCTAGGGAACCACTGAAAAAGTTTTTTAAAAAGTATAACCTATATCCTGAGAAAACGGAAAAAATAAAATCATATGAGATGCTCAATTAAAAGCGTAAGGGACAGAAAAAAGAGTAGAAGACAAAACTAGGAACATAACTATAGTTTTTTTGTTGGTAGATATTAATCCAACTACATCAATAATCACTTTACACATCAATAGCATAAATACACCAATAAACAACAGAGATTGTCAGAGTGGATTTAAAATAGGATTCAACTCCATGTTACCTACAAGAAACCCACTTTAAATATAAAACACATATATATTAAAAGTAAAGGGAAGGAGAAAGATACATTGTGCTAACACTAATCAAAAGAAAGTAGTAGTTATATTAATTTCAGACGGAACAGACTTCAAACAAAGGGAGTTACCAGGGATTTTTTAAAAGGCCATTACCTAATAATAAAGGGATCTATTCTCCAAAAAGACATAACAGTCCTTAATGTGTGTGTGCTAACAAGAGAGCATCAAACTATATGAGGCCCAACAATGATAGAACTATAAGAAAAAATAAATTAAAAAAAAATCTACTATCGGCCAGTCACGGTGGCTCACACCTGTAATCCAAGCACTTTGGGAAGCTGAGGTGGGCAGATCACCCGAGGTCAGGAGTTCGAGACCAGCCTGGCCAATGTGGTGAAACCCCATCTCTACTGAAAATACAAATCTAGCCAGGCATGGTGGCAGCTGCCTGTAATCCCAGCTACTCGGGAGGCTGAGGCACGAGAATCGCTTGAACCCAGGAGGCAAAAGTTGCAGTGAGCCAATATTGCGCCACCGCATTCCAGCCTGGGCAACAGAACAAGACTCTTCCCCCACCACCCTCCCCCCAAAAAAAAACTATGATCATAGTTAGAGACTTCAACACCATTCTATCAGAAATAGATCCAGCAAACAGAAAATCAGTACAGACATAGTTGAATTCAACATTATCAATTAACTGTATATAACTGACATCTATAGAGTACTTCATCTAACAGCAGCAAAAAACACACTCTGTGAACCTTAAACTGCTCCAAAGAAGTCTTTCTTAAAAAGTAAACATATAGGCATTTGCTAAATGTAGCTTTGTGACTGATGCAGAAATTTACCACTCCTTTCCATCAATACACAATGAAGCATATACAACATAGCAAACCTCAACGCCAGAATAAATATCTCAGAGAAAAGAAAAACAGCACAGCAATAAGAGAAGGTCAAAGCCTCAGAGCAACAGCCAAAATTCCGGATCATGTGATGATTAATATTGTCAACTTGATTGGATTGAAGGATTTTATTTTTTCAAAGATCAATGTAAAGTTTTATTGAAATGGTGCAGAAGGGTTTAATTCTTTTTTTTTTTTTTTGAGTTTGCTTTTTTTTTTTATTATACTTTAAGCTTTAGGGTACATGTCCACAACATGCAGGTTAGTTACATATGTATACATGTGCCATGTTGGTGTGCTGCACCCATTAACTTGTCATTTAACATTAGGTATATCTCCTAATGCTCTCTCTCCCCCCTGCCCCACCCCACAACAGGCCCCGGTGTGTGATGTTCCCCTTCCTGTGTCCATGTGTTCTCATTGTTCAATTCCCACCTATGAGTGAGAACCTGCAGTGTTTGGTTTTTTGTCCTTGCGATAGTTTGCTGAGAATGATGGTTTCCAGTTTCATCCATGGCCCTACAAAGGACATGAACTCATCATTTTTTATGGCTGCATAGTCTTCCATGGTGTATATGTGCCACATTTTCTTAATCCAGTCTATCATTGTTGGACATTTGGGTTGGTTCCAAGTCTTTGCTACTGTGAATAGTGCCTCAATAAACATACGTGTGCATGTGTCTTTATAGAAGCATGATTTATAATCCTTTGGGTATATACCCAGTAATGGGATGGCTGGGTCAAATGGTATTTCTAGTTCTAGATCCCTGAGGAATCTCCACACTGACTTCCACAATGGTTGAACTAGTTTACACTCCCATCAACAGTGTAAAAGTGTTCCTATTTCTCCACATCCTCTCCAGCACCTGTTGTTTCCTGACTTTTTAATGATCGCCATTCTAACTGGTGTGAGATGGTATCTCATTGTGGTTTTGATTTGCATTTCTCTGATGGCCAGTGATGATGAGCATTTTTTCATGTGTCTGTTGGCTGCATGAATGTCTTCTTTTGAAAAGTGTCTATTCATATCTTTCACCCAATTTTTGATGGGGTTGGTTTTTTTTTCTTGTAAATTTGTTGGAGTTCATTGTAGATTCTGGATGTTAGCCCTTTGTCAGATGAGTAGATTGCAAAAATTTTCTCCCATTCTGTAGGTTGCCTGTTCACTCTGATGGTAGTTTCTTTTGCTGTGCAGAAGCACTTTAGTTTAATTAGATCCCATCTGTCAATTTTGGCTTTTGTTGCCATTGCTTTTGGTGTTTTAGACATGAAGTCCTTGCCCATGCCTATGTCCTGAATGGTATTGCCTAGGTTTTCTTCTAGGGTTTTTATGGTTTTAGGTCTAAGGATTTAAAGTATTGTTCCTGGATGTGTGCATGAGGGTGTTGCCAAAGGAGATTAACATTTGAGTCAGTAGACTGGGAGAGGCAGACCCACCCTCGATCTGGGTAGGTACTATCTAATCAGTTGATAGCACTGCTAAAATAAAGCAAGCAGAAAATGGAAGAGCAGACTTGCTGAATCTTCCAGCCTTCATCTTTCTCCCATGCTGGATGCTTCCTGCTCTCGAATATCAGACTCCAAGTTCTTCAGCTTTTGGACTCTTGGACTTACATCAGTGGTTTGCCAGGAGCTCTTGGGCCTTTGGCAACAGACTGAAGGCTGCACTGTTGGCATCCCTACTTTTGAGGTTTTGGCACTCAGACTGATCCACCACTGGCTCCTTTGCTCCTCAACTTGCAGATGGCCTGGCCTATCATGGGATTTTACCTTATGATTTTGTAAATCGATTATCCTTAACAAACTCCTTTTTATATATACATACAACATATTAGTTATGTCCCTCCAGAGAACCCTAATACAGATCAGAAACAGATAGAGAATTTTTTAAAAATGCACTAGAGAATTTTTTAAAAATAAGTTAGAGGAATAGCCCTGGAATTCAGGGTGCAGGGATACTGTAAGAATCTCTTTGTCATGATTAGAGACTAAAATACATGTTATCATATGCTGTCTATGGCCTCTACCTACAAGCTTATTAGATATCTGTTAAGAATTAGAGAAAACCCTTAATCATGTCCTACATCAAGCTACCCAATGGTTCCAGCAAATGATCTGAATTATATGCATAAGAAAATGAGTCTATGCTACCAACGCAAGATCTGATTCTGACTAGGAACTCAGGTGAGATCCAAGGAGTCCAACAAGTACCAACGTAGACATCTATACTCAGCCTCTCTTTTTCATAATAAGCTTGAAAAAAAGCAGTTTCAAACAAATAAGAAAAGCTATGTCATGAGATAACCATCTATTGGGAGAATTCGCTGTCATTTGTGAAAAGACATATATTAGAATAATCTTCTAAAAATAATTTAAAGCCAATATATTTTAAATACTTAAAAAGGAAATAATATTTCTTTAATAATCCAAAAAAGTTATAAAACAAATATATGTAGATATAAATCAATGATAAGTAGAAAAAAATAACAATTTTGGGAGATAAAGTAGATATTAAAATAAAAATAGAAAATTCTTAAACAGTGCATGTTATAATGACTTCATGTAAAGAGAGAAATAATCAAAATAGTGTACTCAGGAATTGATAAAATGCCACAAAAACATTAATGACATGAACAATATAAAAAATAAGTTAGGAAACAAAAAGAATAAATTGAAAATCACCAAAACGCACCTGAATGAGGAATCAGAATTAGAGACTAGAAGGAATAGCAGAGACACAAGATTAGATAAAATGGAGTTTTACGGAGTTTTACGATTCAAAAAGACATGGTCCTTAGATAGACAAAATTGTATCTAATTCCAAGAAAGATAAATAAAAATAAGGCAACATGTGTGTATGTCACTATGAAGTTTTATAACATCAGGAAAAAATTGAAAACCTCAGAAGCTACCGGAGAGAAAGATACAAATACTTAAGTAAAAAAGTGACAATTTGACAGCAAACTTGTCATCCACAACCAGGAAGTAAAAAGTAAATAGCCATTTGTAGTACAAGGGAAAATGTTTAGACTTCTATACCCTGGTAAAATTACATATAATTATATACATTTTATATAAATTATTAGTATACTTATATATAATTTTTTCTCCAATACTGAAATAAAAGTAAATATATGAGTACTCAACCCACAAATCACCATTGAAAAAAGACATTAAAATTTGTTCTTCAGGTAAACCAAACATTTTCTGAGAAGAAGTAAGATTCAAGAAGAAATAGTGAGGCCAGGCACCGGTGGTTCATGCCTGTAATCCCAGCACTTTAGGAGGCTGAGGCAGGAGGATTGCTTGAGGTCGGGAGTTCGAGAAAAGCCTGGCCAACATGGCGAAACCCTGTCTCTACTAAAAAAAATACAAAAATTACTCGGATGTGGTGGTGTGCCTACGTAGTCCCAGCTACTCAGGAGGCTGAGGCAGGAGAATCGCTTGAACCCAGAAGGTTGCAGTGAGCTGAGATCGTGCCACTGCATTCCAGCCTGGGTGACAGAGTGAGACTCCATTTTAGAAAAAAAAAAAAAAGAAAGAAAGAAAAGAAAAGAAAAGAAAAAAACAAAGAAAAAAGAAATGGTGAGCAACATTTCAGTAAAATATTTGGACTAATTAGTTGACAATTGAAATATATTTGTAATATTTTAACTTAAAAAAAGAAATACTAAGTAGCAGTAATTAAAACATAGAATTGAGGGAAGTGGATTGGAAATTGAACAAAACATTCTAAGACATTTTTATCCTGTTTGACAGATAGATGAGAGTGAGACTAAATGGCTTTCATTTTCTATGGATGTGTTTTGCAATTTCTGTGGTCCAAGCTGGCTTGACTGGAATGCCGGGTCAAGGAAAGCCTTCCTCTTACTTCTCCTCTGCTGGAATATCTGGGGATTCTGCATGATCTATTATCTTCTAAGGGAATAGCATGAGCTAATTCACATGGAAGCAAAATGTTTCTCAGCAGCAAAAGAGAACAAGCCCCAGTAGAGAGAGATTTTTTAAGCCTCCTCTTGGATCGTATTTGCTGTAGTTCAATAAGCCCAAACAAGTCACAATTCATGCCTAGAGTCACTGTCAGAAGAGACTACAGGGAGGGGTGAACAAACGAAGAAGCATTCTGCCACAATATACCACAGTTAGAAAAACAGGATATTAAATACACTTGCTAACAAATGAATGATAAGCTGAAAAATAAGCGAATCCATGATGCAACTTTACAACCGTGGGAGAATAAAAAGGGGAGGGAGGAAATGTCTTAATAAAATCCAAAATGAGGCAAGGATGTTGGTGAAAAAGGCAAAGAATGCATAGAAAATATAGTAGAAATAAGTCGAAATATATTAGCTATCAAAGAACTGTAAATAAATTATAGAGTATATAAAAAATCATTATTACTTATAAGAAGTTTACTTTCAAAAGGACAACAAAATCACAGTGAATGTTTACAAATTGGAAATTAAAAATTTGCCTTAAAAATAGTTTTATAAAAACAGGCAGGAATATTGTTTTTGACAAATTAGGTTTTTGGCTTAACTTATTCATAGTACAAAGAAGTCATTACACAATGATAAAAAACAATCTAATCTAAATATGAAATGGTTATGAATGTTTGATGTTTTAACAGCATATGCTTACTTTTTTAAAAGAAAGAGAATTATAAGAAGCAAAAAGGTCTATGATTATATACAGATATTTCAGCATGCCAAAAATCTCAAAAAACTAGTAAAGCAAGTAGATGCAAAAATGTAACAACATAATGAAGATTTTTTTGTTGTTGTTTTTGATTTTTGAGACAAGGTCTCACACTGTCACCCAGGCTGGAGTGCAGCGGCGTGATCATAGCTCACTGCAGCCTCAACCTCCCAGGTTAAAGGGAGCTCACTCTCACCTCAGCCTCCCAAATAGTGGGACCACAGGCACATGCCTCCACACCTGGCTAATTGTTTGTATTTTTTCATAGAAACGGGGTTTTGCCATGTTGACCAGGCTGGTCTCTAACTCCTGGGATTAAGTGATCCACCTGCCTTGGCCTCCCAAATTACTGGGATTACAAACATAAGCCACCACGCCTGGCTCAGAAGATTGAAGAACACAATTAACATGCTTAATTTGAAAAAAATATGTGAAGTACTCTGCACCCCTAAAATACGGTAAATGCATTCTTGTCAAGCACACATGAAGTATTTACCAAATTTCTCTATTTTCTAATCAGTAAAGGAAGCATCTATGGATTCCACAGAACATGTATTATACAAATCATATTTTCTGATAACACAAACTATAATCCAACAGTGAAAAGTTAGTTAAAAGTCTATTTTTCAATATTATATAGGTTAATAAGAAAATTATTATAGAATATGGGAACTATTTAGAGCTCAAGTGGCAAAATATTTGTGATAATGGTACTTTAAAAGTAATTCATATTTATTTTTATTTAAGATAAAAAATCAACTAATTTTTAAAATAATTGAGCTGAGTGATCAATTTTTAAACCTCAAACAAAAAGCAGATATTTGAATCAAAATGTAAGAAAACAACTAGATGGAAATAGACAAAGGACCTCAATGCGAGCTTCATAAAAGACGAAATAGACAACAACAAATGAAAAAGTACTTCATCTCATTGACTTCAGGTAAACACAAATGAGTATTTCAAGGAGACATCTTTTTTTTTTTTTTCAACTTTTATTTTAGAAACAGAGGGTACATGTGCAGGTTTGTGAAAAAGGTATATCACATGATGCTGAGGTTTGGGGTATGATTAAACCTGTCACCCTGGTAGTGAGCATAGTACCTAATAGGTAGTCATTCAGCCCTTTTCCTCCTCTCCCTCTCTCCCCACCTCTCCCTTTCTCCCCATTAGTAGTCTAGTGTCTCTTGTTCCTATCTTTATGTCCGTGTGTACTCAATGTTTGGCTCCCAGTGAGAATACGTGGTCTTTGGTTTTCTGTTTCTGTGTTAGTTTGCTTAGGATAATGGCCTCCAGCTGTATCCATGTTGCTGCAAAGGACATGATTTTATTCTTCTTTATGGCTGTGTAGTATTCCGTAGTGTATATATACCACATTTTCTTTATCTAATCAACCGTTGATGGGTACCTAGGTTAATTCCATGTTTTTGCTATTGTAAATAGTGCTGCGATGAATATACAGGTGCCTGTGTCCTTTGGGTAAAACAGTTTATTTTCCTTTGGATATATACCCAGTAGTGGGATTGCTGGGTTGAATGGTAGTTCAACTCTCAGTTCTCTAAGGAATCTCCAAACTGCTTTCCATAGTGGCTGGACTAATTTACACTCTCATGAACAGTGTTTAAGTGTTCCTTTTTCTCTGCAGCCTCGCCAACATTGGTTATTTTTCTTAACTTTTTAACAAAAGCCATCCTGACTGGTATGAGATGATATCTCATGCTGATTTTGATTTGCATTTATCTGATAATTAGTGATGTTGAACATTTTTTATATGCTTGTTGGCTGCTTGTATGTCTTTTGAGAAGTGTCTGTTTATGTCTTTGACCCACTTTTTAATGAGGTGACTTGTTTTTTGCTTATTGATTTGTTTAAGTTCTTTACAGATTCTGGATATTAGATGTTTATCAGCTGCATAGTTTGCAAATATTTTATCCCATTCTGTCACTGTCTGTTTACTCTGTTGATAGTTTATTTCGCTCTTCAGTAACTCTTTAGTTTAATTAGGTCCCATTTGTCAATTTTTGTTTTTGTTGCATTTGCTTTTGAGGACTTAGCCATAAATTCTTTCCTGAGGCCAATGACCAGAATGGTGTTTCCTGGATTTTCTTCTAGGATTGTTAGAGTTTGTGGTCTTATATTTAAATTTTTAATCCATCTTAATTTTTATATATGGTGAAGTGTATGGGTCCAGCTTCATGCTTCTGCATATGGCTAGCCAGCTATCCCAGGACCATTTATTGAATAGGCAGTCATTTCTCCATTGCTTATTTTTGCCAATTGTGTTGAAGATCAGATAGTTTTAGGTGTGTGGCTTTATTTCTGGACTCTGTTTTCTGTTCCATTGGTCTATGTGTCTGTTTTTTACCAGTACCATGCTGTTTTGGTTAGTGTAGCCTTGTAGTATAGTTTGAATTCAGGTAATGTGATGCCTTCAGCTTTGTTCTTTTTGCTTAGGATTGCTTTGGCTTTTCAAGATCATTTTTGGTCCTATATGAATTTAGAATAGTTTTTACTAATTCTGGGAAAAATCACAACCTATACACCAAATATATTAGTAGAAACTAAAAACAATTTTGACAATCCAGTGACGGTTTGGATATGGATGTAGATTGGTTCCATTCTACCTATGCTAAACAAGAGAAACACTAACCCCTAACTCACAGTGTCAAGTGTCTGGAAATGGTTGGAGGTAAGCTGGTTTCCAACCTGACACTCTTGACTGGTATATTTGAGTGCCTTCCAAGAACAGCTAAGAAAATTCTGCAAAAGAAAACAATGACAGCTCATTGACCTTACTACTTTCTGAAGCCTATGGATCTTTCATACTTTACAAATTGTCTTTAAATCAATACTAAATTACAAAAACAAATAACTTTGCCTATCTACACACCTTACTTCAGATGAAGTCTGAAAATCACATTGTTCTTGTTTTTACCTTGAATTAAAGCATTCTACTTACCAAATACTCCTTGGAATATTTATGCTATTTCCATCCAAAATTCTTCCACAAAAAAAATAAGTTTTAGTTTATCTGTCTTCAGAAGGCCTACCTTTGTACTCTGCTAACTTCTCTTCCTCCTTCTCCCACTCTTTTTCCTTTCTTACCTTCCATTGTTTTGTGTATAAGGTACATTGTGCCAGACATTGTGCTAAATGCCAGAAATACAAAGATCAATTAAAAATGACCACTTTTTGGGTAGAGTTTAAAAACTTGTATAGAGATTTCTTAAGAAAGAATAATTATATTTATAAAAATAAATGCACTACCACTTCATAAACTAATAGCAGCCAAATTTTCTTCATTGGGTTTTCTTGATATCTGTTCTGAGATATTTTGGTAACTTCTACTGATATTCACAATACACTTATTGACTACATATGGAAAAACTGCTAACTGAGAAAAATGTCAGTAATTAATGGGCTAATTACATTCTTTCAGTTAAATGTGTTCTCCTCCTTTAAGATCATGATAAAGACAACCAACATACAGTTAGATACTAATACAGAATTGTGGGAGGTTTTCAGATTTGATAAAGTTTTTTGAAAATTTGGAGTGATAATTACAATGTTATTTGTAGGCTCATAGGATTCCCAGTAATACATGAATTACACCAATTAGCTCTAATAGGTATGGCAGAGGAAAAAGCATGGAGTAGCCCAGAAATAATTTATGTTGCATGAATAAACTGTTCTTTGGCTCATACTAACAGGTTTCTTGATTATATAAACAGTTACAAAATGAATTGAAAACAGGAATTGTCACTTACAGAAACTTTCCTTTATGCAAACTTTAAATATTAACAACTTTAACTTATTTTGCCTGACAAGCACCCTTATTGCTTAGATTTTGACTATGTATCAAAAGTTATCTAAAATAAATGTGGTACTGTAATTTACATTTTATATTTACATAACTACTACTGATTATGTACATATGGAATAGATAAATTAATCTCATCGCTTGATGAAGGTAAACATAATAAAACTTTTTGCTAATATTAAGGATCATTGTTTCACAGTGCCTTATATTATGCTGAATGATCTAGTAGACAGAGAAACTTTCCAACTTTCCTAACATTTTGCATTTTTCTCTTGTTCGTCTTTTTTGTCAGAATAGAATTATCTGAATTTAACTAAAATGCTATGTCTTATTTTGCTCCTAGGGTGTCGTAGGCTATGTCTACATCAAGACTTGTTAGTGTCAAGAAAAAGATAAGCTCAGTTGGAAAGAAAATTCCCAATGTAAACCTCTTTTTCACTTTGCCATGATTCTAGCCAAGGTGCTTCTCACCTCAGCAGTGACTTCACCTGACATTATTATTTAACTTGCATTTTCCTATTCCTTACATAAGGGAAATCTTCTGGAAACATATTAGATCTCTACGTTCCTTTATCTCTAATTCTAAAGGATTATGAGTTGGAAACATTACTTTATTTTCAGTAACTCTTTATGTTGATTTAGTTTTAATCTTTTTGGTACGGTTTTAAACTTCCAAAAAGTATAGGAATAATACAAGAAACTCCTATAGGCTCTTTACCTAGACTTGTATTCTTTTTATTTTCCTCATTTGCTTTAATGTGAGATAAATTATTATATACTTTTTCTTTTAACACTTTAAATATTTATTCCACTCGTCTGATTTCTCACATGTCCACTGTAATTTTTATGTTATCCTTTATACTAAAAGTTCCTTCTTCTCTCTTCTGGCTTCATTTAAGATTTTATCTTTCTCTCTCTGTGTCTCTCTCTCTCTCTCTCTGTCTCTCGCTCTTTTGAACATGATAGGCTAACGTGTTTTTTTTCGGGGGGAGAAGTATTTTTTCTGGTTAGTGTTTTCTCAGCCTCCTTTTATGTATGGTCCGGTGTTTATCATTAACTTTGGAAAGTACTTAGCCATTATTACTTCAAATATTTTTTCTGCTGTTTTCTTTTTTCTCTTCAGGTAATCCAATTACACATATGTTACATAGCTTGGAACTTCCCCAGTGTTCTTTGATGCTCTGTTTTGTTTTTGTTTTTAATTCTGCTCATAAGCACATCATGAGCATTTTTAATCTTGTTACATTGTTTTTTACTTCTAGTATTTTATTTTGATCTTGCATTTTTTATCTCTCTGCTTACTTTACCTACTTGTTTTTGTTTGTTGCTTAATTTTTTTATTAAAACAACCTATTAATTATAGTTATTTTAAATTATCTAATAATTCCAAAATCTGTGTCATATCCAATTCTAATGATTGTTTTCTCTTCAGACGAGGGATTTTTGTTTCTTTGTTTTATGTGTGTCTCTGTTTTGGTTGGTATATCTTATAATTTTTGGTTGAAATGCAGGGATATGATCAGTTAATAAGAACTGAGATAAGTAGGCCTTTAGTGTTAGGATTTATGTTAACCTGCCTAGAAGTGGATTGTGTTAATATTTGCTATATCTATAGATGCCAGAGGCTTTAAATTACTCTATGGTCTGTTTTTATATTTCTCCTCTTGACTTTATCCTTAACTAAATACTGTTCATCAGAGAGAGTCCATGACATGCCACTTTTTTACCTGTAATCCACTGTTACTCTCATGGGGCCCTGTTGGGGTGGAAAGGGGATTAAAAGGCATTTTATCATCTTCTGATTAAATATCCAACTTTTAGATGATCTGTGTCTCTCAGATCTAACATTCACAATTGTTCGTATTTTTTCACGAGTATAAATTCCTTTTTCCTTGCCATCTACTTATTTCCCTGGCTGAAATATTTGTAGTCTATTTATGACAATCCTGACAGCTGTTTTTTTGTTTTGTTTTTCTTTTTTTCTAATTTCAGTTTCTATTTTGGATTCAGGGGATACATGTGGAAGTTTGTTACATGGGTATATTGTGTGATGCTGAGGTTTGGGATATGATTGATCCCATCACCCAGGTAGTGAGCATAGTACCAAAAGAGAATTTTGCAACCCTTTCCACCCTCTCCCTCTCCCCTCTCTACTAGTCCCCAGTATCTCTTGTTCCCATCTTTATGTCCACACATAGCTGAAATTTAGCTCCCACTTTTATAAATGAGAACATGTGATATTTCACTTTCTGCTTCTTCATTAATTCACTTAGAATAATGGCCTCCAACTCCATCCATTTTTGCCACAAAGGCTATAATTTCATTCTTTTTTATCGCTGTGTAGTATTCCCTGTTATATATTTACTACATTTCTTAATGCAATCCACCATCGAAGGGCACTTAGGTTGATTCCATGGCTTGCTATTTTGAATTGTGCTGCGATGAATATAGGAGTCATGTGTTGTTTTGGTAGACTGATATATTTTCCTTTGGGTGGCTATGTACCCAGTAGTGGAATTACTGGGTTGAATGGTAGTAGTTCTGTTTTAAGTTATTTGAAAAATCTCCAAACTGCTTTCAACAGAGGCTGAACTAATTTACATTCCCACCAACAGTGTATGTATTCCCTTTTGTTTGCGGCCTTGCCAGCCTCTGTTGTTTTTTGGCTTTTTAATAAGAGCCATTCTGAGTGGTGTAAGAGGGTATCTTATTGTGGTTTTGATATGTATTTCTATGATGATTCATGATGTGGGAGCATTTTTACATACGTGGGAACATTTTTACATATGTCTGTTGGCTGTTTGTATGTTTTCTTTTGAGAAGCACCTGACAGTTTTTGACTGTTTTTTTTTTCTTCCTTAATGAAACAGAAAGCTGGTGGGAGAGACCTGGAGTAAAACGAATTTCCATTCCTCAACTGGGATAATGCTCTGGCAAAAAAAAATTCTCTGCACATAGTAGTCATTATTGCGAAGTCTCTGGATTTATTTCAATGGTTACTCTTCTCCTCTGCTTGCCACAACCAGAAGGGGAATTTTTCCTGGATCTCATTTGTAAGAAATTAGTGAAGTTTCTGTAGGTAAATCCCATGAATGTGATGGGCTCCCCTCTTAAAACTTTAGCCCTCAGGAATTTTACACTCTCATGTTTATTCACACTCAGCCTCCAGCAATTTATCAAAATTACCATTTCTACCAGTTTATGGCTTCTGAGTTCCTACTAGTTTATGGCTTCTACTGCAACTAAGCAGATCTCGTCTGTATCTGTAGATTTAAATGTCCAGGTATTGGAGTAGCAGTTTTTCCTTTTACACCAGTTTTCTGATATTTCCTAGAAAAGTTTTTGACCAGTTCACCCAGCTTTGTCTTGACATAAAGATGAAAATGACAACTTTCAGGCTTTTTACATAGCAGAGATGAAACTGGAACTATCTTCAGCAAAATGTATGTAGTATTTTTATCATCTACTGATAATTTTCTAACACCTTCATTCCTTCCGTATGACTTCACTTTGTCCTTGTTTTATAAGGAAGTGCTTTTCCATTGTTTGCATTTATTTATGTGTTTATTCATTTATTTATATCAGTGTAGGCTAAATGATTTCTTTTTCATTGAATAAGACATAATTTAGTAAATATTTTGATGCTCAAATTGTTCAGATTTGGCCAGTGTAAAGCCCAGCAAGCTGATTCCTGGGAACATCTGAGAAGTCTCCATGATTTTGATACTTGCTTTCTGACACATCACTATGTCTTTGTATCATTTTTTATTCTTCTTATAGGAATTAGTCATTTCTTCAAGGAACTTTAATTGCTTTTAGTGGAAATTGGCATTTAGAAACTGAGATTTGGACTCTTAATGCTTTCATTAAGCATTCTTTTCCATTTCTGTATTTATAATTCCCTTTCTCAATAGTAAAAATATCTGGCTCCTGTTGATCAGCCCTTATAATGTTTTCATATTCTAGCAAATATAAATAGAATTTTTATGAAAGCCTTTTTCTGATTTTATAGTTTATTCATCTTAAATAAAGACTGTAAGTGGAATAGTAGGTCTTAGAATATGTGTTTGTTTAAGTTCAGAAGAATGTGCCAAATAATGTGTCAGAGGTTCCATCGAAGAAGGTCCCACTAGTAATATATGAGAGTTACTAATCCACATCCTTGCCAACATTTAATGTTGCCAGAATGTAAAGTTTTCCCATTTGAGTATGTCTCATGTGATTTTCATTTGCATATGCCCAGCGATTCATGATATTGAACACTTTTTATATGCACACTGGCCCTTTATTTTGCTTCCTTTGTGAATTGTTTGTTTAAATGTATTGCCAATCCTTTGTTATATATTTATTCTTAGTTTTAATTTATATAGGATATTATATATTCTGAACACATGCTTTGTTCTAATATGTGTTTTATATTTTTTAACACTGTCATATAATAAAAATATGTTTCTAAATTTGATTAGGTCTAATTTATCATTGTTTCCTTCACGATTTATGTGTGCTAAGTAAGAAATATGCTTCTATTACAGATGTCAAAATAATCTGCTTTTGTCACTTAAAAGCTTTTATGCATGTTTTTCATGTAAGTCTATAATACATTTCTAATTATTTGTGTGTATGTGTGTGTATGTTGTGTGTGTATGTTGTGTATGTTTCTGATGTGAGCCATAAAGATTCATTTTTGTTCCTATGCATATCTACTTTATCCAGCCTCATATCAGAAAGACATTCCTATCTCCCTCCACTGAATTCCTTTAGTGACTTCAAAAATAATCCATTTATCATAAAATGTGAATCAATTTTTGGACTTTCTGTTATGTTTCACTGATCTATTTTTCTAAGTATTGTTTAGAGGAAAACTTATAACTACAAATGCCTATGTTAAAAAAGAATGAAAGAATGATTTCAAATTAATAACCTAAACTTCCATCCCAAGAAAATAGAAAGAATAAACTCTGAATGGCCAGGAGGAAGAAAACAAACAGACAAAAAGTTAAGCGGAATAAATAAAATTTTGCATAGGAAAATAATAGAATGAATCAGAAAATTACAGAGTTGGTTATTTGAAAAGATCAACAATGGTGACAAAACTTTATTTAGACTTACAAAAGAACATTCAAATTACTAAAAATTAAAAATGAAGGAGAGGATATCATTTCAGAACTTAAAGAAATAAAAATAATTATAAGTAAAACTGTGAGTAACTATATGCCAACATATTAGTTCACCTAGATAAAACTGACTCCTGTCTAGGAATTAAAATGCTATCAAAACCGAGTCAAAAGAAATAGGAAATATGGATAGAACTTTAAAACTAAAGAGATTAAATTGGTGATTTTAAAACTTTTCACAAAGAAAATCCCAGGTCTAGTGGCTTCACTGGTGAATTTTAGAAATAAATTAAGGAATTAAATTCAATTCTATGTAAACTGTTTCAAAAAATAGAAAAGGAGAGAACACTTACCAACTCATTCTGAGATTAATATTAACTTGTTACCAATACCAGACAAATGCATTACAAAAAAGACTACTGACCTATATATAATAGAAATGTAGGTTAAAAAAAAAAGGCAAAACAAAACAAACAAAAAATACTTCAAAAATATTAGTACACCTGCAGTCTTAGCTACTCAGGAGGCTGAGGTAAGAGAATTGCCTGGGCCCAGAGGTCAAGGCTGCAGTGAACCATGATGGAGCCACTGCACTCCAGCCTGGGTGACATTGTCAGACCATGTCTCAAAAGGAAAAGTATATATATTATGTATAATATATATTAGGAAATCAAATATATATTTGATATTATATATTGTATATGTAGTATACGATATATAGTATATTTTTAATATATAAAATAATATATAATCTATATTAGCATATAGATTTACTAATACATATTTATATTATGTTAAATACAATGTATATATTTACTTATATATTGTATATATTTACATATATTAAATATAAAAATCTATAATAGCATATATACTAATAATATATATTTATATAATTATATATTATATATTAGTATATACACTAATATATTATTAGTGTATATACTAATATATAAATACAGATAAAATACATTAGTATTATATACACAATATATATTAGTAAATCAAATTCAGCAAAATATAAAAATTATTATGTATCATGACCAAGTGGGATCTATCCCAGGAATTTAAGATTAGGTTAATACCCAAAATCAAAAAATTCCAGTAGCTGGGATTACAGATATGTGCCATTGCTTCCGTATAATTACTTTATCTTTGTAGTGACAGGGTCTTGCCATGTTGCCCTCGGTGGTCTCCAGCTCTTGGGCTCAAGTGATCCACCATGGCTTCATGGCTTCCCAAAGTGCTGAGACTACAGACCTAAACCACCACACCCAGCCTTTATTTTATTATTAATATGGTTCAATTTAATTATTAATATGATTCAATTCAGGTCTGTCTTTTTTTTAAAAAAATGTATTTCTTTCTCATTTTTCTCTCATTTGCACCCTCTTTCTCTTAGATTTTTTTTTTAGTGTTACATCTGGAAATTATAATATGCATTTTAAGCTTATCATTGACTATTAGTGTTTATATTTTACCATATCACATAAAATGGAAAAAGACTGCAATAATATATTTTCATTTACCCCCATTCCTTTGTGCTATTTTTTTATATACAGCTTCTACATATTTTATGAAACCTACAATACATTGTTAGAATTTTTGCTTGAATGAACAAATTTAGGAGAATAAAATTAAGCTAATGAAAATATATTTTTGATATGGTTTGGCTCTATCTCCACTCCATCTTGAATTGTAGTTCCCATAATCCCCACGTGTCGTGGGAGGGACCCAGTGGGAGATAATTTAATCATGGGGGTGGTTACCCTCTTGCTGTTCTCAGTGATAGTGAGTTCTCATGAGATCGGATGGTTTTATAAGGGGTTTGTCCCACTTTGCTCAGTACTTCTCCTACCTGCTACATGTGAAGAAGGATGTGCTGCTTCCACTTCTGCCATGATTATAATTTTCCTGAGGCCTCCCCAGCTCTGCAGAACTCTCAGTCAATTAAACCTCTTTCTTTTATAAATTACCCAGTGATTTATTAATAGCAGCGTGAGAATGGACTAGTACAATTATATGTCTACCAACATATATACCATTATCAATATTTTTATTGCTGGTTTAATCTCTTCAGTCCAAACAACTTTCTTTACTATTTTATGTAGTGTATATTTTTTATGATGCTGCCATGACATTTTCACATTACTTAAAGGGGAAAAACATATGCCAACCAGAGTTGTATACTTGGTGAAAACAGTATACAAATATTAAACCAATTTGAAGTCATTTTCAGGTAAACAAAAATTATGGATGTTAACCGTGGGGAGGTTTGTCCAGTAGTATGTATACAATCAGGGACAAAGTGGGGAAATTGCTTAAGCTATATTTGTTTTTCTCTTTGTATACAGCAATAAAAATATCTGGCTCAAAAAAGAGCTTTGCTCAGAGTACAAGGAAAACCTGTTAAGATGGAAGATGGAGGTTGCAATGCAGATAATAAAAAAATTAGTGTTCCCTAAATTAATTTTGTTATTTCTTTATTATTTTATTTTTCATACATATATTTAATTTTAACAATTCAGTATTTTTAAAATTGCTTATTTCATTTAGAAATGCAGACTTCCTACTTCTGTTAAAAAATCTGCAGATCTTACATTAGTCCCTCATATATACTGTTAACACTTAGTGGATCTTGAAATTCCAAGTTCTCTACAGTCATCTCCACTTTATCTTGCCTATTAATGAAATGAATTTTATATTAAGAGTAGGTCTCTGAAGCCATTGAGTTTGATACTCCCATAATGAAAAATGATGCACAAAAATTAATCTTGATCTATATGGAAAAGTAGAAAGGGTGACTGGAGAGCTTTTTAGAAAATTATATGTACTTATGTCCAGGTATTTACATCACCAGGAGGTTCCAGCTTGCAATTGCTCTTCAATCCATCACCTACTTGAACCAACACAATGTCTCTCACCACCTTCCACATCCTTCACACTCTTGCTTTCCTGAAATCTAAGTCCTCATTCATGGGCAATAAATTCAGCAGAGCCAAAATGTATATAATAAATCTTACATTTCTGGACACATTCTTACATAAAGCATGTTATATAGAGGCTGAGATTTTAGAGAAACATTAAGACAATATTTTATTTTTGGCATGTTATAGGCCAAGATAGTTTTGAGGCTGATTTTTAAAAAATAAAATGTAATTCAATTCTTATAAAGGTTAATTTTAAATTAAAGAGAAAAACAATTTGCACATAGGCTTTTATAACATTTTAAAGTTTAGGGATACAATATATTCAATACATCAGTAGGTGGATAGGGATGGGCAGACGGTAGATGATAGCTAGCTAGATAAACTTGGTTTATTCAAGTCATATTACATTCTCTGGGAGGAAGTTAATTAATTTTCCTTATATTTTCTCTTATTCGACCACATGCTATCTCATATCTTTCTGACATCTTGATTTATATTATAATACTCTCAGTAACAATAAAAATAAAGCAGTGATATCTGAAATTGAGATTAAATATAATTATTTTCAGGAAACGTATAATTTATTTTCATTTTCTTATCTCTTCAACTTAATGTGATATGTTATTCATAAATAATTCTTCAAAATTTCAATAACCATTGAAATCCTATTTACTTTGACTGGAGGGTAGATTTTAGAGTCTACATATTGGCCAGTATAATTATAAAACTTCATGAACTACCTTCCTTTATGGTGGTGTTTTGCAATTTATTTTCTGGTTAAATTCTTAGGTAATATGATTCACTTTTTTTGAGACAGAAATATTTCAACTGGTGATAATGTCACAACTAAAACTCAGTTGCTCATGGATTCAGAAAATAGGCTGTAATTATAGTGTGACTGTCTGAATATTTCAAATAATAAAAAAATTTAGCATGGAACCCACCCACCAAAATATGTTTGAGTACTACAATGTTTGACATGTACAGAGATATTAATAAGATAAAATTTTATAGTATTAACTTAGGTATCTTGGCTCATTAGAAATCTACCTAAAATGAGAAAAAATATTAAAATTCAACTGTAATTTTTTAAAAAATAAATAGCTTTACGGTTCTCATGCTGAATTTATCAATCCATTTTGACATTGGGTTGACACAGCCTTAGGCTGTTTTCTAATTTTTTTCTTATAAAATAAGCAATGCTGGAGTAGAAGAATATTGCTGGTGTTTTAGATCTATGTACAAAGATAAATTACTTCATACACTTGGATGCATTTTCTTCCTCCCCAACACATACACTTCTACAATCTACCCCATGATAACTGTATTGTAAGCTGAGAGGTTAAAATGTAATCGAGAACTGAGCCTTTATATGACATGCTCACAGCAACCTTCATGAAAATTTCATTTGTTAACAATGACTTACTTAGAGTAATAAAAGACAAAGATATTTTGAAACTATATCCTCTAACATCACCCCATCTTTCAGCGAACCCTTACTGCCAAAGAAAGACTGCAACCAGCTGTAAAATATAGAAAGTTACTTAATCTTAGAAATCTGGGGAGGCTGAGGTGGGCAGATCACGAGGTCAGGAGATAGAGACCATCCCGGCTAACAAGGTGAAACCCCATCTCTACTAAAAATACAAAAAAAATTAGCTGGGCATGGTGGCGGGTGCCTGTAGTCCCAGCTACTCGGGAGGCTGAGGCAGGAGAATGGCATGCACCCGGGAGGTGGAGCTTGCAGTGAGCCAAGATCACGCTACTGCACTCCAGCCTGGGCAACAGAGCGAGACTCCGTCTCACAAAAAAAAAAAAAAAGAAATCTGGATTGTCTTCATTTGGTCTTTCAGAATCTTCATCGAAGCTCATTGCTAGAGTCATTTATTTCTCTAACAATAACCTCACATGTATATGTCTGTAGTCCCGACCACAAACTTGCAACTTGCATATATAAAGACTTTGCCATTTCGAGGCTTGTCACCTCAAACTCACTATTGCAAAATTCACCTCCTCCACATCATCCCCAAAGCTCATTTGCTTTCCAGCTAACCCAATTCTGTCAATGAAGTTTTTTCCAGGTAACTTTCTAGATTCTCTATCTGGAAAATTTAGAATAATATATGATGCATCCTTCTTTAAAAAATACTTTATGTTCTTTATATCACTGAATCCTGCTAATTATTTCTTTAAAATAAATTCCAGTTTGAACCTTCTTCATGTTTACCAGAGGTTCCAGAAAGATAATCACCATTGTTTCTACCTAGATAATTGCAACATCCTTACGTTTACCTCTTTTCTTCTGTTTTAACTGTGTTTATAATTTATCCAATCTGCTACTATCAACAGGCTATCAGAATTTTTTAAAGTAGTTCACAAAGCTTTAAATAATTATTCCACTCCCCTGCATATTTTAGGAGGAAATCTAATATTTTTCCTGAAAACCTTAAATAACTGTAAATTATGTAATACTTACCTCATTGTTATAGTCCTGTCTTAAAGCATGATTTAAATGTATCCAAAAATCAACATGCTATAACAATTTGATAATCATCAACTATTAAAATAAATTACAAATCTCATCATTCATTGTAGGAAATATTTCACCTGCTGTATTTCTAAAAAAATCATAGAAAATTTTTTTTCTGAGTGTTGTATGGTCCTAATAAACATCTCTGTCCAGTTTGACTAAATATATTAGCTTTTCTTTGCTTGAATATTCTAAATATATTATCTCATTGTCTTATGGTCTTAAGCATTGTCAAAAAGATTGATGACAAGCTGATTTTCCTTTCTTTGTACATTATGTAACCTGTCTGCCTAAATATCCAAAGATTATTTTTTTCTTTCCCTTTCTACTAAAACACTACTTTTCCTGTGATATGTCAATCTGTGGGTCATTTCGTGTTACTTTATGTATGAACTGTGACACTGCAAAATTTTGTTTACAGTAGATTTTTTTTCAGTTACATTTAAAAATTACATTTCTTTCTGTTGAATTGTTTTGCTTTGTGGGGGGAAAAATCCTATTTTAGTTTGTTCATTTATCATGTCTCATATGCCATATCTAATACTTTAACTCAAATCCATTTGAATTTTTCATTTAAGAATATTAAAATTTCATATTTCCATATTTTATATATCTTATGAAATTATCTATGACTATTTAAAAAATTTTTTAATTCTTTTTATATCTTTCTTTCAAATACTTTCTTGACCTCATTTCTTATTTTCTTTGACTTGTGATTTAATTTGTTCTTTCACAGCTTCAATTCTTTTAGCACTAATTTTTTTAATTTTACTTTGAGTTCTGGGATACATGTGCAGAACATGCAGATTTGTTACATAGGTATACATGTGCCATGGTGGTTTGCAGTACTCATCAACCCCTCATCTATGTTTTAAGCCCCACATGCATTAGGTATTTGTCCTAATGCTCTCCCTCCCCTTGCCCCACACCCTCCAACAAGCCCCGGGGTGTGATGTTCCCCTCCCTGTGTCCATGTGTTCTCATTGTTCAGCTCCCACTTATGAGTGAGAACATGCAGTGTTGGGTTTTCTGTTCCTGTGTTAGTCTGCTGAGAATGATGGCTTCTAGCTTCATCCATGTCCGTGCAAAGGACATGAACTCATTCTTTTTTTCTTTATTTTTTTTTTTTGGCACTAATTTTAGATCATTTTAAAGTACCAGGATATATTTTTAAATTTGTGAGCAGGTCTTTCTATTATGCTTTTACTCTTTTATGAATGCTATCCTGCTTTTTACTCTCTTTTCTTTATAATTATTTTTTATGGGAACATAATTATTTAAGTACTATTTATTTATTTATTTTTGAGACGAAGTCTCACTCTGTTGCCAGGCTGGAGCGCAGTGGGGCGATCTCGGCTCACTGCAACCTCCGACTCCCTGGTTCAAGCGATTCTCCTGCCTCAGCCTCCAGAGTAGCTGGGATTACAGGTGTGCACCACCACGCCGAGCTAATTTTTGTATTTTCAGTAGAAACGGGGCTTAAACATGTTGGCCAGGCTGGTCTCGACCTCCTGACCTCATGATCCTCCCACCTCGGCCTCCCAAAGTGCTGAGATTACAGGCGAGTATTCCCTTATTTATATATAACACATTTCAGATACTCATTTTTAAGTGAGATTAATGTTTTTGTATTTTTCAAAATGTAATAATGAGCCAACATAGTTTTTCTAACTCCACCATTCTAGAGCTTTTTTCTTCTGTTATTTTTTAAAATTATCAAACATGTTCACATGCTTTCTGAGATATCATTCCCCTAAACTCTTCTCTTTTCCCCTGTGTCTCTGTCCTGCTCATTTCCATCATATTTCCAACACTTTCTTTGTAACGGAGGGTCTTATCCTGGGTGTGAACTTTGGCTTTTTAGGGTCTAGATTTCAAAGGGCTCAGACTGTCCTTCAAACAGTCTCCTTAAAATCACCCATTTGTTTAGGCCTAAAATCCCCCTCTCAGTTTTGGATACTCTTCTCAGTTTAAACTGGGAAGATTATCTTGGGTGACTTGAGGGTTCATCAGATTCCAGGGCTGCAAGAACCTATTTACTTTTCTTCTGATTCTCCTCTTGCAGTTTCTTATTCCACATGGGTTTTGTAGGTTTGACTACACACACATATTTCAGAGTTTATGAAACCATTTTTTCATGTGATTCTATGTAGATATTTCAATGGGACATTTGGTTTTGCTATATTAATTTATCTATATTTTTTTAATTTAAGAGATTGGGGGAGATTCACAAGCTACCCTAACAATGCATCCATCTATCCAGAATCCCACCCTAGCTTATTTTTTACAATAAATTTTTAGAGATCATGAATTATTTGTCTCTAGAAATCTTTTTGTTTTTGAAAACAATAAACTCTTAAAATTTTATTTATAGTACAGGTTATACTAATTAACTTTGGCTGTTTTTCTCACTTTATAATGATGCAGAATTTCAATATTCCTTATAAAAGCTGACAAAAATACTTGAAGGAGGATTCATCTATATTGTGAATGTTAACCAATGTTTGACTTTCTGTCAACATTAATGTTTGACCCTCTGTAAATCTAACTTAACTTGTAAAGCCTAGAATGTGTATGTATACAAAAAACTGTTCAGTTTAACTCTGAAGCTAGCATAATAAAATTGTTATTAGGAATATATTATCAGGATGCATTAACTAAGGACCAAGACAAATGTTACCACTCAGAAATATCATTAAGAGTCAAATGTGCAACCTCCTTCAAATGATGTTATCTCCAAAAATCTTTTCACACATGTTTATCTCAGATTTGTGGTTACTTTCAATGACGATTCATATGCCTTCATTCATTAGATGTTTTTAAGTGTATACTCTGATTATCAACAGAACTGAAATATAATAATACATGAGATTTCCGTAACTGGAAATTTACGTTGAATATAATGCCAATCATCACTGTATATAACCCTCATTTTGGGAACAAGTTTTATTTTTATTTCTTATAATCAATTTACATGAAGCCACATAGTCCTCTTAATTTGAACTGGTCTTCTTAATATATGTTTATAATACCATATATACATTCATATTTACACATATAAGGTAGAGCTACTAGATTTACTGCAAAGACATCAGATTTCTTAAAAGCATTTTCATCCAACTCAATTATTAATTATTAATGCAACTTTTTCCTGCTTCTACCCTTGCCAATCTACATTTTAGTCTTAAAAGAGCAGCAGAAGAGGCCTTTTTAAAACTATAAGCAAAAACATGTCACTCTTTTGTTCAAAACCATTCAGTAGTTCCCCATTTCACTCAGAGTCAAAGCAGAAGTCCTCCCTATGGCTCATATTGTATTACAAGATCTGACCCCTCTTCATCTCTAATCTTACATCCCCAAGATGTAAGATTGTCACCAAGATTGTTTAGTCTACCACCAACGCCAGCTTCATGGGCATGCAACCTATGTCCAGTGCTCAAGAGGACCCCAAATTTGTTTGATTCTTTATTGTCACCATCTTTAAATATTTAACACTTTTAACATTTTAATTGTATGTAAATGACATAACCTATTCTCTTGACCACTTTACCATGTCTTGACTATACCAGTCATTCCCCATTTTATCCTTTATAGCAGTTATTCCATTTCCTGGAATGCTGTTTTCTCAGAAAATTGGATGACCACCTTTCTTACCTCTTTACAATTTTTGTCCAAATGTCAGACCTAATCTGTACACCTGTAAAAAACTATAGTTATTCCACCATCATAAGCCCCTTCATATTTCTGATTTCCTCTTACCATGCTTCATATTTTATTTTTCTCTGTAATTCCTAATGCCTTACAATTTATGTCTACACTATTCCTTTGCTTCTTTTTTGTTTCCCTTCATTTGCTTGTCTGTAGACCATAAAAGATAGTGATCTTTGCTTTGTTCACTGACATATATCAATCACCTACACAAGTTCCTGTTATGAGCTCACAAATCTTAGTTGGATAATGATTCTATTCATTCCACTTAACTAGAATGTAGCAACTGTAGCTTCGCTCATATGTATCATGTATTCACAAATTCATAATTTACCATTGAAAAAAACTTGCTACCATTTGGTCACGGTTTCCTGATTCGCATTTTATTGATCAAAAGAATGATACCCATCTAGAAATTAAATCATTTCACTGGACTTGAGAAAAACACTGACCTAAGTTTTATTCAGAAATTTCAATATGCTCACTAGCACTAGGTTTTTTTAATCTCTCATAAATTAAAATCAGAAGACAAGAACTCTAGAACAGACTCATTATAATAATGCTTATATAACATGTAAAAAAATCACAATTTCATGATGCCCTATTCCTTATTTGTGATGTGAGAGGCAATAAATAAAGGTTATGATGAAATTCTATGAGGCCATATTGCCTGGGTTGTATTCAGGCTCTACCACTCTAACTGTGGGATGTTGAAAAGTTACTTACTTTCTATGACATGATTCCTTCGTTACATATAAATGGGGAAAATAATAGTGCTTCTTTTTTTGAGTTTTGTAAAACCTACATAAGCTCATCAATATAACACATTTGGAACAGGCAAATTCTCAACATTCACTAAACAGGAATATACTAAACACTTTGCAAATACTTGCTAACATTACATGTAAAATGGGAAAATTAATGTTTGTGTATTGTGTACTGCTTTGGTTCTCGTGACACTCAAATATAAAGTTAAAAAGTCAAATTGAAAATTATAAAGAACTATAAAAATATGTATTTCATGATTCAGCTTTCTGCCTATCATATAATAATATTTCTTTTTTTGTTTTTTAAGAAAACAGCTCAGTGACACAATTATAGCTCACTACAGCCTTGAATTCCTGGCCTCAAGCAAACCTCCCGCCTCAGCCTCCCGGGCAGCTGGGATTACAAGTGCCAGTCACCTCACCCAGCATGTTTTTTAAGAAGTGATTTTGACATATAAAAGACAGTTTTTACTACATATTTTTTTTCCTTTCTCTATTCCACCATGTTTGTCTCTAAGATGATGAGTACATCTTGTGTATTGCTATCCGGACATTAGAAAGATAAGAAATTATCAAGCCTGTAGGGTTCATGTGAACTATGTGGTAATGAATAAAGTCTTTCTGAGAAACATGAATGGAGGAAAAGAGACTATTATTTCAGGACTGATATTTGAAAACCAACACAAACTTTACAGGTAAACAATGGTTCCAAGTTCACTGACAATTTCTATTTCCTAGAGTAAGCAGCAATAAACAGGACTAGCCTAAAGAAGGAACAGAGGAGTATTTGTTAGAATTGTTAATGAGAAGGGTCATTTAAATTATTGTTATACAATGATTTTATTCGTATAGACCATTTAATTTCAAGAAACTTTGCACTTTAATCTCTTAGTTCTTTCTGTGCACTTCTAATGTGCATCATCAAGCACTTAATTGCATTTCAGTTACATGCCTTCTATGGATCTAGAGACTTTTTCTTTTAACCTGCTCAATCTTGTGATACATTGACTGACAATTGAGCATAGAGTTTAAAAAATATATATTTTTTTCAACAAAGAACTCTTCTGTAACTCTGGAAGCCTGTGTAAACTGATAGCTTACAAGTAGCAGAGCAAAGACTCAAAATGAAATTTTATCCAGAGCTCACTCACATTTCCAAAATCAGGTTACTGACAGAAATATTCTCTCATTTCCTAGGGACCAAGAAATGTCTCAGTTTGCTAAACAACCTTATGGTATGCATGAGGGTACTAAAGAAATCTGATTCCAACCCTAAGGCCGGCTTAATTCACAGCTGCTGAATAGTTGATATCGGATTGGCCCTAAACAGAAAGCTACTTGGAAACTAAACTATGAAAATATTCTAATGTACCTGCATAGATCCAGATTTCACAATTGAAGAAGAAGTCAAGCAGAAATTCAAACTGTAAACAAAGCCAGAACAAATGGTCATTTTTTTGGTGGCACCTCCCTAGAGAACAAGGGACATATATTTCTCTTCAATATGTCTCCACTCAACTTCATGGCAAACATGCAAATTGGTTTTAATATAATTTGTTTTCACCATTAAGAAGGTATATATCAATGGGAAACATTTTATTTTTCCAGATTTAAATTATTTGATCTGTGAAAGAATGATGATGGATAATTTTTCTACTGTATGAAGTATACTAGAGATCTCATTCCAGATCTATCAAAAAGGAATCTTTATTTGGAAAAAAAAATGCATTAAAAAAGAAAAAAGTTACAATTCTTCAGAAAAGTTATCAAGATTTATATTACTGGATTTTTAAAAAAATGTAATATATCCTTACAGGAAGAAAATGATGCAACTACCTGACAACAATAATCAATAAGTAAAGGAATAACATTACTAAATTTAAAAATGCTAAAAATTTTTGAGGGAAGCAAAGGGAAAAGTTAGAAGATACATATAGAGATAGGCAGAAAAACAGAGCATGGAGCGATTTTCATTATTGTTGTAGTCAAAGCTTTGGACCACAAGCATTAGAGGAATAACCCTGACTCAAAGGTCATTCTAACCAAGTCACAACTGTATGTTCTACATGGAAGTTTGAGGTCAAAGCTTTGTGCTAAATGCCTGTACTATACCATCTGTGTATCTATGTGAACTTTGGCTAGGGCAAAAACTGGTAAAGGATTCAGGATTCTACTAGCTCTTCAAAGATGCATATAAAGTATAGCATAGTATGATTTCATCTGATTTACAGTCATAGAAAGGGAGGAAAAAGTCATTGTGGGGTTCTGTGCTTTAGTGTATGCAATTTACTTTTACGGGAAGTTGTTTCATTCCAGAACAATCTTGTTTATCATAAATACTGAATCTTGGAAAATCACCTATTAATTCTATAATAAATGAGTCACAAGGAATATCAGGCTGAATTTCAACAAATAATTTCAGAATTATATCCATTATAATTTACTCCTGAACTTTTTAGTATAAAAGGAAGCCATAATCATTGAATTAATAATCCAACATAATAATCACTCAATAGGAGGGTTAGGATGGTATTGATGAAAAAGAATCCATGTACTATTAACTATAGTGAAGTTTCATAGCACTTTTAACCTCCTTTGTCTTATTTTTTTTTAGATTTTATATTTTACTTAAACCCAAGTACCTAAATGCTATTAATAGTATGTGGATTATGACAATTCAGAGGCTAATGAAATCGCTGAATAGCTTATATGGCTACCCAGAAGGGATTTGGAGGCAAGATGTACTTTAGGTTGATATTCTATGTAGTAATTTGTATTATAGTGAAATGAGTCTACAAAGTATCTAGTAGACCAGGAAAAAAACAGTGATTTTTTTTTTTTTAAAGAATAACATCCTTTTATCTCTTCTTATGCGCTTACCCTCTTAGGTTACTTAGCTTGTCACCACAATAAATAGCTTCTACCTCCTGCTAAGCCATGCTCAGTGGGGGCTTTGTAAGGTCAGAAAACTAAGCAAACAGGAACAGAGGATGAAAGGAAAATAGTTTTATAAAAAGGCAGAAATGTTAGGAAAACATAGAAAAATATATACGGTTAGTCTACAGTAGTATTTTGTAAAGCATGCTGTATGTAACATGAAATCCATAAAATATTTTTATCGTGAGACAATCCATTAAAAAGTGCCATATTCAAAAACTGTGGAAAATCTGCATATGCCAACAGATTCAAAGGTATGTTTGCACATCTAATGCTCTAACTCATGAAGAGAAGAAACTTATTTAACCTTGCTTAGCTATGTGATTCCAAATGTGTTTGATTGTTGAAGTCTTTCTACCACTTAATTCCTATCAAACAGCTGCTTAAATCAGGGTTCTGCAAATCACACTTTGGGAAAACGTGGTTTGGGTTAAATAGTCAAGTGTTGATTGTTCCCTTCCAAAATGAAAATTAAAAGAGCTAAATATATTCAAAAGACAAACATTTTATATTTGCTTTTCTCATGCATATATTCATTCTTTTAAAAATTTAAAAATAAAACAACTATCTGTGAGATCATGTCAGTCAAACTGGAGTTCCTGCCACCCTGTTGATTAGATAGTGTTTTAATCCCTTGGATTGAAATTCTTTTAAAAATTACAAGACACCATTTCCTTTTTCTCTCCCAAATATACTGCCAAGGAGGGTACAGCTATAAGAACCCATTGCTCTCACCTTCTTCAAATATCCTACTGGTTTTGTACCCAAGAGAAGGAAGCATGGCTCACTTACAGAATGAGGCAGACAGATGGATTTTCCACCGTTAAAGCCAAGTATCTGAATTCTACCCTTTAACTCTACCAACAGTGTGAGAAAGTGTTTTGACACCCTTATGATTTCTTCAGAGCAGAAATTTTGGACCTAGTGTGACCTCCAGCCATAAATGTCAGATCTCATTTGGAATAAAAAGAGAAGAATTTCCTTCAGTTCCTTTTATAGGAAAAAGAAAAGCAACCTAGCATGATCTAAACAAATAAAAGCCTTAACTTTTGTAGATATATATTCTTCTCTTTTAATTCAGATATTCAGTCTGTTTTCAGAAAAGAGTCCATAAATATTGGTGTATAATATATAGGAGTAAATGTCTGTTTATATCATTGCCTTCATATGAGAAGGCTGCATGTGTGGGATAGTCTTAATGTCAAGGGACTAGATGCAGTTACCTTCCAATAGAAAATATAGCAATATTATATACAAGATTATAATATAATTAGACAATTAGAAATAGACATATGCACAGAATTAAAGATAGAGTATTAATTAGAGTCATTTGAGCTATTTCTAAAGAAAAGTTTAAAATAGGAATAATAAGAGGGACAAAAAACAACAGCATGTTATGCATAGGATATTATATGCATATAATCAAAGATATAAAGAGACTGAAAGTGGTGAAGTATGACACAATGTTCTTATCTGGGTGACTGGGCTAACTGTGATACTGCAATATGATTTTGAGAATACATAAATAGATTGTGAGGAGGGGATGATGAGCTTATTATAGTGCATTTTGTTGTGGAAGTATCCACTAAATGTTTAGATAGCAAAGGGGATGGGAGAGGTGGAGGGAGGTCTGGCCTAAAGCTACAAAACTGGTAATTTTCAGCACATCAGAGATAACTGAAAGCCTGAGAGAGAATTAGATAAGCCGGATAAGCGATAGGTTGGGAGAGATTTAGTGAGAATACCTTAATTTGAAGGGATCCATAGGGAATATTATATCCAACTACATATTATTTTAATATTATATATTATATATTATATTAATGTCTTATTTCTCTTTATGTGCCATTTACCTTTTTAAATATGTTTACACTTAAAAAGCAGTCTTGCAGTATATCCAAATAATTTAAATCTTTGTAGAAAAAGAAAACTCCTACCTTTCAAATAGTTTGTCAGTATTACTATTGAACCCACACACCATGAGCGTAACCAAAGCCCTACTCTTTTATTTGTCCTTTAATACAAATAGGGAAATTCCAATTTTAAACATAAATAAATCTTCACTTGAGGTGATATTTTATGCAGAATTATTGATGAATTATGTTGAATTGTTCCTATATTAATATGATGTCATCAGTATTATTATTCAGGACACATTCTCTTCCATGTTTCAGGGTAACTGAACTTTAGAATTAGATATAGATGGTATTATTTATTTTAGGAGAGCAATATGGCAAAACAGAGACTGCATGGACTTCGGAATTTGAAAAACTCAACCTCAAATTGTAATTTTTTTTTTTTTTTTTTTGAAACAGGGTCTGGCTCTGTCACCCAGACTGGAGTGCAGTGGTGCAGTCTTGGCTTTCTGTAGCCTCAACCCAGGTTCAAGCAACCCTCCCACTTCAGCTTCCCCAGTAACTGGGACTACTGGCACACACCACCATGCAGAGCTAATTTTTTGGATTTTTTTGTAGAGGATCTCAAATAATTTAGTGTTAGAAAACACACTTCAGCCAGTTGTAGTCCACCTGTCCACACACACACAAAAGTGTAGAGCTTGAAGATAGTTTATGTACAACCCAAAATCAGATATACAATATTTTTTAAGACTGCAGAAGATTCCCTCATTCATTTTTCTGTTCATTTCTCATCCTCAGTTTTCTAATTATTCTGGCTTTCTTAACCATCATTTAGTCAATTCTTGAAATTCACATAAATGGATTTATATAATACATCCTCTTTTGTGTCCCGCTTCTTTTGCTCAACATAATGTTGATAAAATTAATCTACATTATTCTGCATATTAAAATTTTAATATTTTATAGATAAGCAGTATTGATTTTTAATAGGTGGGTAGCATTTATTTTTTATAGGTGGGTATTATCTATTTTTTATATGTAAGTAGTTTTTTTTCATAGGTTGGTAGTGTTTCATTGTTTGAGTGTATTACCACTCATCGATTTTCTTATAGGTAGATTTATGGGTTGTTTCCAGTTTGGAAATATGAATAAACCTGTCGTAAATATCATTTCAGATATGACTTTTGAGAATCTATGCACTCATGTCTTTCAGGTATGTAGTAGCAATGGATTTTCTGAGTCAGGATGTAGGCATATGTTTAGCTTTAGTAGATACAAGCAGTTTTCCAAAGTCTTTTAACCAATTTATACAATCACCAAAAGTGAATACAAGTTCTGGTTCCTCTACATCCTTGCCAATAATTAATACTGTAAATCTATTTAATTTTAGCTATTCCATAGGTGAAAAAGTGGTATATCATGGAGGAATCAATTTGTTTCTCCAATGGCAGATAATGTTAAATATTGTTCCATATACTTATTGGAGGTTTGAATATTCTCCTTTATAAAGTTCCAGTTAATGTTAATTTCTTTCATTGGATAATATCTTGATTTCCTCTTTATTCCTGAAGGATATTTTCATTAAATATAGAATCTTGGTTGGTAGTTCTCTTCTTTCTGGCCTTTATGGTTTCTGATGAGAAATCTGTTGCCTATTAGAATTATTTTTGCCTTATTGGTAATGTGTCATTTCTCATTTACAGCTTTCAACGTGTTTTCTTTGTCTTTAGTTTTCAGAAGTTTAACTGTCATGTCTGTTGGTGTAATATTTTTTGTTTTATCCTGTTGAGAGTTTGCTCGATGTATTAGTCAGTGTTCTCTAGAGAATCATAACCAATAAGATAGATGATAGATAGATAAGAGGGGATTATTAAGGGAATTGGCTTAATTGATTATGGAGGCCAAGGAGTCCTGTGAACAGTCATCTGCAAGCTGAAGACCCTGAAATGCTGGTATTACGTATGGCTCAGTCCAAGTCTGAAAGCCTCAGAACCAAGGAAACTAATCATGTAACTCTCGAAGTCAAAAGCCTAAGAACCCGAGGGGCTACTGGTGTAAGTTTTGGAATCCAAAGGCTGGACAGCCTGGATGTACTAGGTTAGCAGAAGAAGGGTATTCCAGCTGTAGAATAGAAAGAGAAAGAATTTGCCTTTCCTTGGCCTTTCTATTCTATCAGGACCCTCAGATAATTGGATAGTGCTCATCTACACTGAGGGCAGATCTTTCCTAGCCAGTCCACCAACTCACATGCCAACCTCTTCTGGAAATACCCTCTCAGACCTACCCAGAAATAAGGTTTTTCCAGCTCTCTAAGTATTTCTTAATCCAGTCAGGTTGACAGCTGACACTATCACACTTAGCTTCTTTAGACTAATGTGTTTCTGTTTGTGCCAGACTAGAGACATTTTTAGCCATTATTTTTTAAGTACTATTACAGCCTCACCTTTTTTGTTTCCTTCTTGGACTCTAATAACATGAATGTTAGGATTTTTTTTTTTCATTATAACCCCACTGTTCCTGCCCAGTTCTGTCCACTTTTTATTCAGTCTATTTTCTTTCTATTCTCATTAAGTAATTTGTGTTGTTGTATCTTCAAGGTCTTTGTCTCCTTTGTTTCATCTATTATGCTGTTGAAATTATCCATTGAGTTACTAATTTCAATTATTTTATTTCTCAGTTCTATAATTTTTACTTAGTTCTTATTTATATCTTTAATATCTTTCTACTTCCTTGCCATAGCTTCCTTGCCATAGCTTCCTATTTTTATGTTTCAAGCTATTTTTTGTGGCTTATTTAAGTATTTTTATTATGGCTGCTTTAAAATCTTTGCCAGATAATTCTAACATCTCTGTTATCTCAGTGTCAACATGTATTGATTATCTTTTTAATTCAGTTTGAGATCTTTTTGGTTCTTGGTATGATGTATAATTTTATATGAATACCTAGATATTTTGGGTATTATAAAATGCTGCATCTTACTTAAGCCTGTTTTAGCTCTCTTTCTCTGACATCACTCTGGCAGGGGAAGAGTGGGGCACCCCCTTGTTACTGCCAGAAGGGGAGAGAAATTCGGTTCTACACTTGGCCGACATCTATACTCAAGGAGGGAAGGTACTAATTATTGTGAGATAGTAGGAGTTCTGGCTCACTGCTAGATTTCTACTAATATCTCCCTATCTAGTAGGAGAAGGGGTGCCTTGTTTCTGTATCTCACATGGCCCGTACTTACACTAAGATAGCTGGGGGTGGGAAGCCTTATTGCTACTGAGAAGGCGAAAGCATTGACTCTCCGAGAGACATCTTTTAATACCTTCCCAGTGAGGAAAAGAAAGAGTAACAGCTCATTACTGCAAGGTAGAAGTGAAAATGGAGGCTTACCATTTGGTCTTCGTTAATACCATGTGAGGGTCCTTATTACCACCTGGAGAGAATGAATGTCTTGGTACCCAACTCAGCCTTCTCTGACATCAGCCCAGTAGGGTAGAGAAGGGAGGTTTATAAACTTCACTACAACCTAGAGACAATGAAAATCTAGGCTCTGAACTCTGCACTTGCTGGCTGGATGAGGGTGGTACCATGGTCTTTCTTAAGGTGTTTTTCTTCAATAAAGAGTTTATTGTATAAAAGTTTCTGTCTTGCTAGATTGCCATTTTTCTGTTCTTTCAGTTAGGAACAGCAGGCATCTGTTAGGACTTTTTAAAAATATGTTTCTGTTGGCATTACCAGGTTACTATCTTAGCCAGCTCGCAGTTTGGAATATGTGAATCAAAAAGAAAATCCAGGAAACTCATCACTACATCATTTCTCCGGTACTGAGGTCCCTAAACTGCCTGATTCTCTCTCTCCACCTTTCAGAATACGTTTTATATATGTCTCAGTTTTTAATTGTACATAGCCAGAGGAATAGGGAAAAATGTGTCTAATCCCAGGCAAAAGTATATATATATATATACACACACACACACACACACACACATACACACACACATATATGTATTTGTGTGTGTGTGTATATACTTTTCTTTGTGTGTGTATATATATATATATATATATAACTTTTCATTATTGGCTCTATAACCACATAACACAACCAAATTTTAAAATTCTAGTGAAATAAATTTCTAAATAAAATATTCACAAATACTTATTTGATACTAAATTGAATAAGTATCATCTTATCAGATATAACCATTCTCTTTTAAGGCTAAGAACAAGGAGCATCTCCTTGGTTATAGCTTAATACTTGCCGTGGCAAAATGTGCATACTTACAAGAGAAATGCAATATATATACATATATATAATATATAATATAAATTATATATGTACATATATGATTTATATATACACATATATATACAAACAGTTGTGTAATAAATTAAATAATAATTATCTTTGAAAAAAGTGGGACTTGGGATCAAACATAAGATTTGAAGAATGCAATAAAAATATTAATAATTTCTGATATGGGATGGTGAGTATGTACCCAGGCATATGATGAAAGATCTATAGAGTTTAATGTATTTTTATCATTTCACAAAATAAAAATTATTTGCATATGTGGAATGATGTATACAACACTGAACCATTACATCTGAAAATCCAAGTAAAACAGGTAATTTACAAAGAAAATTTTATTTAATGAAGTTGGCTGAATAAGTAATAAAAATTTGAAGGAAAAAACAATTGGAAATTATGAAAATAGTAAATATATTTTGTCCTAAATTAGAATACACTGAGGTTATTTTATTCTGAGTTCTGAAATGCCTTCAGAAAGTAGTTTCCATTATTTACACTATTTGAGAGCACAAGAAAAGTTGTGAAACTTTTTAACTTTTCATTATTGGCTCTATAACCACATAACACAACCAAATTTTAAAATTCTAGTGAAATAAATTTCTAAATAAAATATTCACAAATATAATTCACCAGTGTTTTGAAAATAAAATATATCATGACAAAAGTAATATTCAACCCTGAGAAGACAACACATATTAAATTCCCTAAGAATTAAATTTTTGGTAGTCATTCTAAGTTGTCAAAATATTGTAATAAAGCATAAATTTATAAAAGAAAATATCAAACTCTTAATATGACAGGACTAATTTACCCACCATGGAAGATAACTGTTCTTAGTGGAGAGTTAAGAAATAATGTATTAAAGACAGAAAAATGTGTGAATAGTTGCATCTAGGTGAACTGTAGCCTAAGTGCACAATATAGGGTAAACAATTTAGTAAAATGTGGTATACAACCCATATTCTAAGAAAATAAATATTTTATTGACAGAAGCACTGGGAAGAAAATTTGACTTGATGTCTTAAACTTGAGTTATTGTTCTTAATTTCTTAATTCAATGATATTAGAACCTAGACGTTTTTGAATCAGCTACATCTCATTTTTATCCTCTATACATCCTATTGAATGTATTATCCTACTAAAAACAGTTGACCTGGAAACACAAAATTCATGAATACTGAAAGAAAACTGTGATTTTTTTCACTATTTTTAGTTTTGTTTTAAAGAATTTCTTATTGTTTATTGTGTTTGTAAACACATGTACACATGCATATACACAGAGAGTTGCATTTCTCTTGTAAGTATGCACATTTTGCCATGGCAAGTATTAAGCTATAACCAAAGAGATGCCCCTCATTCTTAGCTTTAAAAGAAAATGGTTATATCTGATAAGATGATACTTACTTGATTTCTTACTTGATCTGTTGGCTGGAACACCTAAAATCAACTCCTCAGTCCTTCTCTTACATGGTCCTCTCTCTAGTTGAGGCAACCTCCAAGACTCTAGACACCAATCTCTGATTCTCCTATTTTCTTGAATTATTCAACTTTATGGTCATCTCCATCCTGACTTTCTAACTATTTGAGCCACATTCGTATCACATGTTAGGATCAATCAAGAACTGCCTAGCCTGAGGGCATTTTGAATAGCAGCATTCTGTATCTGAAAGTTCTATAAAACAGAGACTCAGTATAAAACTGAAGGAAACCTAGACAAGGAAAAATCTTTAAGTTGGTTTACTCCACCAGTTTCTGATGTCCTTCCTCGGTGACACTCCAGAGGATCAAAGCCAGGTCTAGGATTGTAATTCAGAGTTCAGAGGTGGCAGGAATAGGAGTGAAGTGGAGTCATACTCTCAGCAGAGAGACTTGCCTCACATATAGGAAAATAACAACAAAACTTCTCTAAAAAGTATATTTTTGGTGAGCTATCATGAATCTTCTTTTAGGAAAAAAAATACAGCTTATTTTGTTGAATTTTTTGGTGTTATTTAAAAAATTCCAGCCTCAAGTTCTCTGATTAAAACACCTCCCAACTTGACTCAGGTCAAAACCATTAATTAAGACAAGCATAATCTCTCCTACAATGTGAGCTGAAATTTCCCCAATTATCTTTTAGTAACTCAGCTTCTGGTGACAAATTATTCCATATTAATCAAAACACTTGTATGAACTCTGTAGGTAGAAGGTCACACTGCTTTGCCTCTAAGGAACTTGGATTCCACCTTCAAGATCTCGTGTCAGAGAATGATTCATGACTGACAAGAATCCATGCTGAAGGCTAACCTTAGGGCTTCTGAGACCTGCGGCCCCACCCTTTCTCTTAATGAATGGCGAACAGTCTTCCATCTCTTAAGTCTTGTAGAGCCTGATTCTTCTATCAGTTGTTCTGCTCTTTGTTGTAGTATTAAAATAACGTCAATGACTTCCAGGATTTATTTTACATAGAAATTGCTTCTAATAAAGTTGCTCACCTGTTGCTAATGTTGAATTTGCCTGGTCAAGTCAAGTTGATCATTAGTCCCAGCAAGTGCTACACATGTAGTTCTTGGGACATAGTTAAATTGACCTAAATTCCCATGAAATCGTATACAGTTGATCTCTTATCTTTTACCCAAATTATTTTTAAAAGAAAATTCAACCTGTATCACTTCACTGATAGAATTAACATTTAAAGCTGGGTGGCTTATGCCTGTAATCCCAGCATTTTGGTAGTGCTGGGCGGATCATCTGGAGTCCAGAGTTTGAGACCAGCCTGGCCAACATGGTGAAATCCCATCTCTACTGAAATTTAAAAAAATTAAAGGGACATGGTGGCATGTGCCTGTAATCCCAGCTACTCGGGAAGCTGAGGCAGGAGAATCACTGGAACCAGGAGAATCACTGGAACCAGGAGGCAGAGGTTGCAGTGAGCCAAGATCGTGGCACAGCACTCCATCCTGGGTGACAGAGCAAGACTCCATCTCAAAAAAATAAAAAGAAAGAAAAGAAATACAAAAAAAAAAAAAATTAGGAACTGCCTATATTTAAATACTGTGATTTCTTATTTAAAACAAATTAACGAGGGCCTGGCCTGGTGGCTCACGCCTGTAATCCTAACACTTTGGTTGGCTGAGGCAGGTGGATCATTTGAGGTCAGGAGTTCAAGACCAGCTTGGTCAACATGGTGAGACCCCCGTCTCTAATAAAAATACAAAAATTAGCCAGGAGTGGTGGCACACACCTGTAATCCCAGATACTCAGGAGGCTGAGGTAGGAGAATCGCTTGAACCCAGGAGGCAGAGGTTGCAGTGAGCCAAGATTGCACCAGCCTGGGTGACAGAGTGAAATTCCGTCTCAAAAAAATAAATAAATAAAAAATAAAAATAAATTAATTAACGAGAATATAGCAGTAGTTTTTAGATAAAGGGTAAATGATATTTTTCTGTAGATGGTTAAGCTTTTCTTGGCAGGTACTAAATGATCAAGGGTCACACTGAAGGTGTTCTGATTGAAAAATAATAACTGCACCTTATAATGTTTATATAGAGGAGACTTGCTTCTGGGTTTCTGAAAGTTCTACATCTCACCTTTCTCCTTTTACAGGAATGTGTTACAGAGGGACGGGAAAATCTCCACAGTTTTGTTACTGATTATCTGAATATATACACAGCGGAAGCTAGTTTTCAACTACCATTTCCCCCCCCGCCCCAGTTCTCCCCTGAGAAGTGTCTCTTGAAGTTGTTTAGTTGAAAGTTTAAATGGTAACGAGACCAGAAATGATATTTAGGATTCTGTACGGGGATAAGGAATTGAAAGAGGGCAGGCTCTTGAGATTAGTCTATGGTGACATATGAACACAATTATGGCCTCAGGCTGACCATTGAGAATCCATGAACCAAGGAGTTAGCAATAAAAAGATTTGGTGCCCTTTTGCTGAGAGAATCTTTGTTCCTCTCCTAAATTTCACAGACAGCACAAATAGAAGAAAGAAAGACAAACATGCACTTGGAATGTGTAACCAGTTTAGGGGAAGAAAGGTTAATTAGTAGCAGAAATGGTTAAGGTTACACTGTAAGAGAAAGATCTTAAGGACACCACTGAAAAGCAGGGCATCAAAGGATCATAAAAGAGCAAGGGGTGCACACAGTAGAAATATAGATTTTGTTATGTCAGAGCCTAGATTTTTAAAGAACTACTATGATGGGGCTACAAAAGTGTACACAGATATTTTGAACTCCAGAGTTCATATCTTCCCTACAGAGTTGTATTAGTCAGTTGGAAATTTTAAAACTTTGTTAAAACTTTATCAACTCTTTTATATTCAGCTGTTTTGAATATTTATGTTATCTAATATTTATGTTATCTAATGTTATCACAATTGTTCTCTTTCCTGTATTGTGAATTGTCAGTTCATAGTGTATTTATCTATTATTATATCAGTATTTTCTTATCTATTTGTCTGAGGCATTTAAACTTTAATGATAGAAACAGTCTAATTTGTTTTAATAATTTGATTCATAGTATTTGTCTTTTAATTGCAGCTTCCTCAAAGTTGTAGTATTTTATGCTGAGAATTTACTGACATTCTTATTTGGAAGTTCTTCCATTGCTTTTAAATTCAGATAACTTGCCCTGCTGAATTTTTTTTCCCAAAATACTTTTATAATATACAACACAACTAGTATTATTTAGAGCCTCATTATGATATCATTAGGACATCATCTTTAATATGTTTATTTGTGTTTGTTTCTGCTTCTGTATTAATTTGAAAACAAATTTTATTTATAAAGTAGTTATTAGTTCCCTCATATTTTCTTATCAAACTAAAGCAAAGGGGTGGAGAAAAATAATATTGCCTATTTTAGCAGGAATGTATGATAAGTAGCTGTTGAGGAACATACTAATAGTATAGTAAAATTCTGGAAGGTAATAATTTGTTAAAGCCATTACAAGCACTGTGTCTTTTAAAATTATGCATGTGATAAAAACAATGAAAGAAATGATAGCATCTGCACTGCTAAGCAACAACCTGAGAAAAGCAAACTGTCAAAATATAATTTTTCCTTCCACATAGCATATGTAGTAACACACTACAGGGACATAAAATGCCAAGGGAATCTATAAAGTCTGTTTTAGAATTATTAGATACTTATTAATTAATTTTGTAATTGAAAACTACGCTTTGTTTGTAAATGTGTATGCGATGTGTACAAATATTCTGAAATATCTTTAATTTATAAACTATAAATATTATCTATGGAAACAATTTTAGGATAATAAGGTACTTCATTCCAATTTCCTCACAAAAAGAAAGTGGTAACCAGGAGGTTTGAATAGCTTGTAAATTATTAAAATTTTGGGAAGGTCATAAGATGATCAGGAGAAGCATGTTTCACTTCATGTAGATACTGGAGTAGGATGTAGTGTGATTGAGAAGGATTAGATTCAGTTCTGTCACAGTCATTCAGTGATTCTGCTTATTTTGACAGCCCAAGTATCATGAGGGTATTGACAAATGTTGATATAGAATTATATGCTTCAAATTATCTTCTTAACCCATTTATTCCTAAGGTTGCAATGTCTTGAATTTTTGCAATCAGACTTTGGTGATGATCTTGATCAGTAGGATATAAATAACCCCCACATGCACAGTGTTCCAATAATAAAACACAAGGCATACATGGAATCATTGAAGAAAAAATTCATTAAAATGTTAATATGTATAACCAAAAAAAATTTTACTATCTAAGAACTAAGACAAAGCTTTCAATTAAACTATGTTGATTCACTCATTACTAAATTATAATCAACTATTACACATACACAGTAACATATAATGATAATAATAGTAGTAATATTGCTACTAATACTAATACTAATGATTTTTTTAAAATCTAGGAAGCACCAGGCATTGCATTGTGCATTTTATATGCTTTCTCTATTTAATCTTCACAAAAACTCTACATAGAAGTTACATTCTATAACAATGCCTCTCACACTTTTTTATTTAGTTTTTTTTTTTAATTCAGACTGAAAATGTTCAAAGACAGGGATAACATGGCAAAATCAGAGAATAAATCTAAGTGTTTAACTTAACTGTGTAATACTGGTAGTTGTCAATTCTAAAAAGCATTTTAACCTTTTTTATTTTATCTGGTAAAAATTATATGTTTAAAAGACAAAGGAGTAATTTCAACATTTAGGATGATGGTTAATTATGGAAGGGAGGAGGACAGGATAGGCAAGTAAGGAGCAAAGAGATAGAGTTAATATTTGCACTGTTCTGCTTCTTTTTTTTTTCTTTTTTTGAGACGGAGTCTCGCTCTGTTGCCAGGCTGGAGTGCAGTGGCACGATCTTGGCTCACTGCAACCTCCACCTCCCGGGTTCAAGTGATTCTCCTGCCTCAGCCTCCCAAGTAGCTGGAATTACCGGTGTGTGCCACCATGCCCAGATAATTTTTGTGTTTTTAATAGGGACGGGGTTTCACCATGTTGGCCAAGATGGTCTCGTTCTCTTGACCTCATGATCCGCCTGCCTTGGCCTCCCAAAGTGCTGGGATTACAGGTGTGAGCCACCGCGCCTGGCCTGTTCTGCTTTTTAATTGAGGTGGTAGATCCATAGGTGTTTGTTCTATATTTATTACCAATATGTGATATATATTATATATATATAAAATACATATATAATCAATTAAACAATTTTAAAGTTTCTCAAATTTCTGGTAATTTAATATCCACTCAGATAATATAAAGTACATTTTTGAACTGATTAGGCCCATCTAGAACTTTGCTTAAAAATGCTGTGCCAATCAGAAATGAAAAAGGTTACATTACAATCGATTCCACAGAAATATAAAATCCTCAGAGACTGTTAAAAATATCTCTATGAATACAAAACTAGAAAATCTAGAGGAAATGGATAAATTCCCAGAAACACACAATCTCCCAAGATTGAATCAGGAAGTAATTGAAACACGGAAAAGACCAATATTGAGTTCTGAAATTGAATAAGAAACAAAAAACCTCCAACCAAAAGAAGCTCCAGGCCAGATGGATTCACAGCTGCGTTCCACCAGACATTCAAAGAAGAATGGATACCAATTTTACTGAAACTATTCCAACAAATTAAGGAGGAAGGAATCCTCTGTAACTCATTCTGTGAAAGCAGCGTCACTCTGATATCAAATCCTGGCAAAGAGACAACAACAAAAAAGAAAACTACAGGCCAATATCCCTGATGAACATAGATGCAAAAACCCTCAACAAAATACAAGCAAACCAAATGCAGCAGCACATAAGAAGTAAATTCACCATAATCAAGTAGATGTCCTTGCTAGGATGCAAGGTTGGTTCAACATACACAAATAAATAATGTGATTCACCACATAAACAGAATTGAAAACCAAAATTATATGATCTCTCAAAAACACGGAAAAAGGCTTTGATAAAATCAAATATTCCTTCATGATAAAAACACTCAGGAAACTAGACATCGAAGAAACATACCTCAAAATAATAGGAAACATCTATGATAAACCCACAGCCTGCATTATGCTGAATGGGCAAAAGCTGGAAACATTTCCCTGGAGAACTGGAACAAGACAGGGATATCTACTCTCACTATTCCTTTCAACATAGTACTGAAAGTCCTAGCCAGGGCAATCAAGCAAGAGAAAGAAATAGGCATCCAAATAAGAAAAGAAGAAGTGAGATTTTCTCTCTTCACTGACAACATGATTCCACATCTATAAAAACCCTAAAGACATGAGCAAAAGCCTCCTGGAACTAATAAACAACTTCAGGAAAATTTCAGGATACAAAATTCATGTACAAAAATCAGTAGCATTGCTATACCCCAATAAGGTTCAAGCTGAGAGTCCAATTAGGAATGAAATCCCATTTACAATAGCTACAGTAGAAAAAAATATATATCTAGGAATACACCTAATGAAGGAGGTGAAAGGCCTTACAAGGAGAACTACAAAATACTGATGAAAGAAATCATATATAGGACAAACAAATGGAAAAACATTTAATGCTCATGGACGGAAAGGAGCAATATAATTAAAATAACCATACTGCCCAAAGCAATCTATAATTCAGTGTAATACCTATCAAATTGCCAATGTAATTTTTCAAAGAATTATAGAAAAACCATCCTAAAATTCATTTGGAACTAAAAAAGAGCCAGAATAGCCAAGGCAATCCTAAGCAAAAAGAACAAACCTGGAGGCATCAAATTACCCAACTTCAAGCTATACTAAAAAGCTACAGTAACCAAAACATCCTGATCTTGGTCCAAAAACAGACACATAGACCAATGGAACAGAATACAGAGCAAAGAAATAAAGCTGCACACCTACAAATATCTGATCTTTGACAAAGTTGACAAAAACAAGCAATGGGGAAAGGACTCCTTATTCAATAAATGGTGCTGAGATAGCTAGCTAGCAATAAGTAGAAACTGGACCCATACTTTTCACTACATATAAAAATTAACTCAAGATGGATTAAAGACTTACATATAAGACCTCAAACTCTAAAAATCCTGGAAGAAAATCTAGGAAACACCATTCTGGACATTGGCTTCAGGAAAGAATTTGTGGGTAAGTCCTAAAAAGCAACTGCAACAAAAACAAAACTTGACAAGTGGGTCCTAATTAAACTAAGGAGTTTCTGCCCAGCAAGATAAACTATCAACAAAGTAAAGAGACAGCCAACAGGATGGGATAAAATACTTGCAAACTATGCAGCTGGTAAAGATCTAATATCTAGCATCTTTAAGGAATTTAAACAAATCAACAAGCTAAAAACAAATAACCCACTTAAAAATGGGCAAATGATATAAAGAGACACTTCTTAAAGGGAGACATACAAGCAGCCAACAAATATATTTTTAAAATGCTACACATCACTAATTATCAGAGAAATGCAAATCCAAACCACAATTTGGAGACTCATGGGAAAGGGTGGGAGGGAGGTTAGAGAGAAAAGACTGCCCATTGGGTACAGCGTACACTGCTCGGGTGTTGGGTTTACCAAAATCTCAGAAATCACCACTAAATAACTTATTCATGTAACCAAACACTATCTGTTCCCCAAAGGCCTACTGAAATTTTAAAAATTCGTAAAAAAAAATTAAATAACTTGAAAAAAAAAACAACCTGAATGAGATACCATCTTACACCAGTCAAAATGGCTATTATTAAAAAGTCAAAAAAAAAAAAAAAACAGATGATGGTGAGGCTGTAGTGAAAAAGAAATACTTACACACTGTTAGTGGAAATGTAAATTAGTTCAGACACTGTGAAAAACAGTGCAGACATTTTTCAAAGAACTTAGAACTACCATTTGACCCAGCAATCCCATTACTGGATATATCCAAAAGAAAA
Organism: Pan paniscus; assembly: GCF_029289425.2. Taxonomy (NCBI): domain Eukaryota; kingdom Metazoa; phylum Chordata; class Mammalia; order Primates; family Hominidae; genus Pan; species Pan paniscus. The sequence continues at coordinate 82,207,705 of NC_073259.2, forward strand.
TAAAATCTTTCTACCAAAGAAACACGTGCACATATATGTTTACTGCAACACTATTCACAATAGCAAAGACATCATCACTGATAGGTGATCATCAATGGAGGATTGGATAAAGTAAGTGTAATATATCTATAACATGGAATACTACTCAGCCATAAGAAAGAATAAAATCATGTTCTGTAGCAACATGGATGCACCTGGAGGCCATTATCCTAAGCAAATTAATGCAACAACAGAAAACCAGACCAGTTTTCCTAATTATAAATGAGAACCTAACACTGCGTACTCATGGACATAAAGATGGAAACAATAGACACTGCGGACTATTAGAGAGGGTAGGGCAGGAGGGGAGCAGGTATTGAAAAACTACCTATTGTGTACTATGCTCAGTACCTGGGCGAGATCCACTGTACATCAAACTTCAGCATCACACAATATACCCAGGTAACAACCCTGCACATGTACTCTCTGAATCTAAACTAAGAGTTGAAAAAAAAAAAAAACATAAAATAAAAATAAAAGGAAAAGTAAAAATGCTGTACCTATGGAGAGCAAATGAGATAAGCAGTATTCTTTTAAGAAAGTTAGCCTAGTCAGGCTTATTTCTGACCCTATTTGGATATATTATATCATGGTCAGTCAACTTAATAGAGAGGATATGATTTAACACAGGATTTAATTTTTATTCTTATGATACATAATGAAAAAAGACTTTACCTGCAACATCTTGAATTGCTTTCTCTGTAAATGCTTAGTTTTGAAATTTTCATTGAATTAGCACAACAGAAAAGTCAACTACTATTGTCTTCACTAGTCTCCCATATGGATTTGTTTTCCTGCAAGCACATACACAGACATACATAGACACACACACACACACACACACACACACACACACACACACACACACAGCAGCACTGTCCAAACACAAGATGAAAGGAGATACTGGTACACCAAGAAAAGTAATTGGTACATTATGTCATAGTGAGCTTACTCCATAACTCTTGCTAACTAGTGGGAGACAAATACAGTATGCAGTGAAATACTCAAAATTTATCTAAAGAAAAATCCCTTCCAAAATGGAATACTTACATCAATATTAAAGTATGATAAAATATTTTGCATTTACTCTGAATATTTTTAGTAAACCTTCAAAGAATATAACTAGAGATTTTATTGACATATTTAATGTAAATGTACAGTGGTAGAGGATAATTTCTAGAAGAGATAAAAATCTTAGATTTTACTATTAGCTAAATTCATCTCAGATATTTATATCCATAATGCTTAACATGAAATACCCTGATTTTTTTAGAAATCTTAAAGCAAACTCATGTGTAATTGCAGGTGAAATAAAGCTAAATTATAAATGTATTAATATATTAAAAAGGTTAAACTTCTCTGCAAGTTACATAGGAACTTTTCAAGTTGTTTTCTACAGATACATTAGTATAATTTAGAAATTTTATATCAGCTTAATTTTTCAGAAAGTTTTCAAGAAAACAGGGTAATTCAACAGCTATATCATGATTTTATTACCTAAAAATTTTGCTAAATGTATGATGCTGAAGAAAAGCAAAAATGCAATCTCAAAAAAAGTATTGAGCCCTAAATATTAATCTCAGATTTATGTGCTAACTGAAAAACTCTATTCCCCTTTCCATGACTTGCACTTTTCTGTCCAACTTGTATAGAAATTGGGAAAATATTGAAAGAAAATAAAATATTTCTACCAAAAAGACACATACACTTGTATGTTCACTGAAGCATGTAGATGATTAGTGATTGAACAATATAAGTATTTTTAGAGACGTTGTAAAACATTATGAAATAAAATAAAGATCTTCTTTATATTCCTCGTTTCAGGAAACGTTGTATCCCACTGTTACTAAGTAATCAATGTATGTTTTTAGCATTTCTAAATAATCAATGTATGTTTTTAGTATTTAATTTTGGGCTTACCCACTGCCATCTTCCCATTTCTTATTTGTTCTTATTAACTTATAATCCAAAGCATGGGTTTCTACATCTCTTTAACTGCCTTGAAAATACGTTTTTATATTATTTTTTTACAGTAACATTTTATATAATAAAGTGAATTTCTTCCCATAGAACTGCACTGTAGAGGCCGGGAGCAGTGGCTCACGCCTGTAATCCCAGCACTTTGGGAGGCCAAGGCAGGAGGATCGCCTGAGGTCGGGAGTTCGAGACCCACCTGGCCAGCACTGTGAAACCCCGTCTCTACTAAAAATACAAAAAAAAAAAAAAAAAAAAATTTAGCCGGGCGTGGTGGTGGGCGCCTGTAATCCCAGCTCAAAGTTTCACCCTCAGAGGGAACCGAGACTCGGAAAGTAATAGAGAAATTGGCCCACTTTGTGGCAGAAGAAGGCCCCGAGATAGAAAAAGTAGCTATAGAGGACTACAAGGAAAACCCGGCATTTGCATTTTTGCAGGATAAGAATAGCAGGGAATTTCTCTACTACAGAAAGAAGGTGGCTGAGGTAAGAAAGGAAGCACAGAAGTCGCAGGCAACCTCTCAGAAAGTTTCACTCCCAGAGGATGAAGAGGTCAAGAACCTTGCAGGGAAGTTGGCCAGGTTCGTAGCAGACTGGCATCCGGAGGTGGAAACCATCGCCCTCCAGAACAACCGTGAGAACCAGGCATTCAGCTTTCTGTAGGAGACTAACAGCCAAGGATACAAGTACTACCGACAGAAGCGGGAGGAGTTCCGGAAAGCCAAGGCCGGCTCCACAGGCAGCCTCAGGGCACCCGACCCCGGCCTGAAGCCCAAGTCCCCTCCTGAGGCCCTGTTAGGGTCCTTGCCTCCGGCCACCACTTGCCCCATCTCGTCCCCGCCTGCGCCTCCTGCCCCCCGTTCTCCGTCATCCCTGCTCCAGCCGCTCCAGGGAAGCCAGCCTCGGCAGCCACCGTGAAGAGGAAGCGGAAGAGCTGGTGGAGGCCAGAGGAGGATAAGGTAGAATTCCCACCTGCTGAGCTGGTGCAGAGGGACGTGGACGCCTCTCCCTCGCCTCTGTCAGTTCAGGACCTCAAGGGGCTCGGCTATAAGAAGGGGAAGCCCGTGGGTCTAGTGGGCGTCACGGAGCTGTCGGACGCCCAGAAGCAGCAGCCGAAGGAGCAGCAGGAGATGCAGCAGATATACGACATGATCATGCAGCACAAGCGGGCCATGCAGGACATGCAGCACCAGCACGGCTACGACAGCGACGAGGAGGTGGACAGCGAGCTGGGCACCTGGAAGCACCAGCTGCGGCGCATGGAGATGGACAAGACCAGGAAATGGGCCAAGCAGCTGACAAAGGTGGGCTAGAGCAAGCATTTCATGGGAGACTTCCTGCCTCCGGACGAGCTGGAGAAGTTCTGGAAATCCTCAAGGCCCTGAAGGAGAGCCGTGAGCCTGACTACTCGGAGTACAAGGAGTTCAGGCTGACTGTGGAGAACACTGGCTATCAGATGCTGATGAAGATGGGCTGGAAGGAAGGCGAGGGGCTGGGCTCGGAGGGCCAGGGCATCAAGAACCCGGTCAACAAGGCCACCACCACAGTGGAAGGTGCCGGCTTCAGCACTGACCGGCTGGCCGAGTTCTCCAAGGAGGACGACGAGTACGAGGCCTTCCGCAAGAAGATGATGCTGGCCTACCGCTTCCGGCCCAACCCCCTGAACAATCCCAGACGGCCTTACTACTGAGCGTTCTGGAAACAGGTATGAGGACAGTGCCGTGTAATAAAGTCCCCGTGCTCATTGAAAAAAAAAAAAAAAATTGGAAAGGGTGGAGGAAGACATTGAGGATTTAACTTTTTAATACTTATTATTTGCATATTCTACATGACAACTTCTCCATTGCTCACAAACTCCCAAAAATCTCTCTTCTCCCTCCTTACCCAGGAAAAAAAGGAATCCCAGAACTCAAAGACACAAACTCAATGCTACCCTGACGCAAATGGAGAGTGAAAGAAAATAACACTCTATCCATTTTCTGGTGCTATGGCAAAATAAAAACTAGACAGTTATTAAATTTCTCAATACGTTATTCTGCCACATTTAATTCTTAGTAAATCAGCCTGCCACATCATGCACAGAAATAGATTTTGCTTTAACTCTCTATTGAATGCATGGAAGGTTTGTGCTTGGTGGAAAGCAGGGAAAATGGAAGGCAAAGAGTGTCTTGTTCAGTAAAATATATATTAATAGACATTCCCTTGTGTACTATAGAAAAAGTGAGTGAAGTACTTATAAAGGCTGTTTCTGATACCTCTAGAGCACTGTGTTTTTATTCTGAGCTAATATAATGACCATGAAAGCCTAGCATTTATCCTCACACTCACACAAAATTGATCCCCAATTTTATATTTATTTTAACACATCACTCTGGATTACACCTTCATAGAACAGAATGTTTTTATACATGAGAGGAATGGTCTCTTTTCTGCAATTTTGTAATGTTTGCTCTCCGCAACTCCCACCCCCTCCCTTTTATATATTATAGAGAAATTTTGGTTCTATGAATGAAATATCTGGGCTCATTACATAAAATGGGTCTTTCCCAGTTTTTTTTTTGAAAATTCGAGGACAATAGACAACGAGACTTTCCACATTATAAAACAAATATGTAACTTCCAGAGTCCTCCCACCCCAGACTCCACCTCCGTTTTTAGAGGGAAGATAAGCCAAACTAGTGTTTCAATCTTCACTCCTACCAATCCAGCCATATAAGCAGAAAATGGAGAGCACTGGAGGAAGAAACTGAGTCTGTTCATGCTCAGCTCACTAGGATAATTGAAAGGAGCTCCATCTCAGAGAGATTAGAGATGTTTACTAAAGAGAAATTGACATTAATCACTTCTGGTTGGATGTTTCAAAAGCTGTAGAAACCCTTAGGCCCATCCCAGAACTGCCACTGGATGGGAATATGGTAAAAATATTCTTGAGAAACTGACATTTGTCTTTAGTTGTTTGAATATATATATGAATATATATACTCATATATATGAATTTTCATTCATATATATGAATATATATACACACTATATATATGTGTATATATATGTATACTCAGTGTTTACAGCCTGTTTTCCTTCTGAGGAATTTTGAAGACTGTTAGTCTCCTGGGTGAGCGATGATTAGTAGGGCAAGCAGAAAGGGAAGCAGAGACAAAGGCCCAGCTGCATTAATTTATAGGTTAAGAGATGCCATAAAAGTAGCTCTGCCAAGTCAGGATACACACTGTACAGTATGTATACCCTGAGGAAGACAGCTTCAAAAGAGTCCACCAATACACCCCATGAAAAGACAACATTCTGATGCCAGCCAATAGAATGGGAATGGTAGTGGAAACGTACTAGTATTCTCTGTTTGCCTACACCAAAAGGATCTTATCAGAGTGGCTATGTCTGCCATGGAATAGTTGTGGAATACAGTGTGAATTCTAAGAAACAAACAAACAATAGCAAGAATCTAGAATATTCCAAACACTTTTGAAAAACTAAGCGGATTTTTTTAAATCAATGTATTTGGTGTAGAACAGCTAGAACACTTGTTTTTAAAAAATATTAGTTTCTATTAAAATAATGTTGATAGCATTTTTTGTAAAAGCACATAAAGTGGTAAATTAGTGATTTTTGAAGACTATTATTTCACATATTTACTGGAAAAATCATGCATTTGTTCCAATGGTCAGCCAAAAATATTTATCATTTAAATGCTTAGAAACTGCAAAATAAGAATGAAGGTTTGTTGTTTGACCTTTTGTTTCAGTTGCCTAGATTATTGGCTATGTTTTCAAATTATCCTTTTAATGTTTAAAGTATAGCTCTAGTTTTAAGTATATTAAATTTTGTATTTTTCTGATTAGAAATTCTAATAAATGTGTAAATTGTATCTTTTTTAATTTTATATTTTATTATTATTATCCTTTAAGTTTTAGGGTGTAAATTGTATCTTTTTAACATTTATATTAGTATTTTTGTAGTTTTGTATTTTAGTGAATTTTTATTACCATCAAACTGAACACTTTATTTTACAATATAATTAATTTTTAGTAAGTACTTAAGATCCATGCTTATTTTAAACACCTTAAAACATGTGAAAACATTTTTTTAAGTTGTTCAGTACCTACACATTTCAGTGACCTGTTTTCATGTGCAGTAAATAAACTTGAATTAACACAATTTTCAGTGGTTATTTAAGATTATTACAAACAGGTGGAAGGAGAAAACAAAGAATATTAGCTTGTTAGAAGATAAAGTTTTTCAAAAGCAGAAATGTCAATTCAACTCAAAATATTTTTACAAGTGTAGATTTTGCATAGCATGGAGTCTGTGACAGTTCAGTATATTTCCAGGTTCAGTAGGGCTTCCTGGTGTAACCAATAATACCATGGCTATGATGGGTCTCTGACATCTGTAGAGAATCACTCCTCCATTCAGATTTATGTAAAGTCTGTTGAGTTCTAAAATATTATTTAGGAATGGCTTAATATCTATCTACTATTTCTTAAGTTTTTGTAGAGCTTATAAAGTATAGAAGGGTAATGGATGATATTTCCTAGTAGAAAATCTTAAATTGGGCACCAATGTTAAATGGTTCAAAGTAAACAGTGTTCTATCGGGGGAACTCACTCTCAATATTTCAACATAGGTTCTTTCTATTTTCCATAAGTGTCGGCCAGCTGAGAAATAAAGAGAGACAGTACAAAGAGAGGAATTTTACAGCTGGGCCACCAGGGGTGACATCACATATTGGTAGGACCATGATGCCCACCTGAGTCTCAGACCAGCAAGTTTTTATTAAGGGTTTCAAAAGGGGAGGGGGTGTAAGAACAGAGAGTAGGTACAAAGATCACATGCTTCAAAGAGCAAAAAGCAGAACCACTGATAAGGGTCTAACAAAGATCACAGGGCAAAGGGCAAAAGCAGAACCACTGATATGGGTCTATGTTCAGCAGTGCACGTATTGTCTTGATAAACATCTTAAATAACAGAAAACAGGGTTCAAGAGCAGAGAACCGGTCTGACCACATATTTACCAGGGCTGAGTTTTCCCAACCCTAGTAAGCCTGAGGGTTCTACAGGAGACCAGGGCTTATTTCAGTCCTTATCTCAACTGCACAAGACAGACATTCCCAGAGCTGCCATTTATAGACCTCCCCACAGGAACTCATTCTTTTCCCAGGATATTAATATTAATATTCCTTGCTAGGAAAAGAATTTTGCGACATATTTCCTACTTGCACATCTGTTTATAGGCTCTCTGCAAGAAGAAAAATATGGCTCTTTTTGCCCAACCCCGCAGGCAGTCAGACCTTATGGTTGTCTTCCCTTGTTTCATAAAAATTGCTATTATTCTGTTCTTTTTCAAGGTGCCTTGATTTCATATTGTTCCAACACACATGTTTTACAATCAATTTGTACAGTTAACACAATTATCACAGTGGTCCTGAGGTGATGTACATCCTCAGTTTACGAAGATAACAGGATTAAGAGATTAAAGACAGGCATAAGAAATTATAAAAGTATTATTTAAGAACTGATAAATGTCCATATCAAGATGAAATCTTCACAATTTATGTTCCTCTGCCATGGCTCCAGCCGGTCCCTCCATTCAGGGTCCCTGACTTCCCATAACAGTGTTCTTGAAAAGCAAATAGATCAAAGTATTATTTAATCCAAACAAGTAAAAATTATTATCCTAGACTGGGCTTTTAGCTGTAAGTATGTAGGAAAACCATATTAAGTATATATACCTCAGGGGGTAAACATCTTTTTCTGATACATGGCACGAAAAAAAATTTGGTGACAAAATTTAAGCAAGTTGAACATATGTAGAATTTTTACTGAAGAAACTTTAAAAATCTGACTTATTGATATGTCACCCAAACAAGATGGGTGTTATACAATTTATTTTGAAGATATTGCCCTTAAACTGCCCTCAATTAAAATAAAAGTGAAAATCTATTATCTTTGAATTATTTTCTATAAAAATTGACCAAATCAAATCACTTTTTTATTTCATGCCTAAGCTTTTTTCTGTTCAGTTTCCATAGTTAATTTAGGTCTTTTATTGTTTTGGTTACTTCTGTCCTTTTTTTCCTTCATGCTTTATTCCATTTTGTTGATTGGGAAAATACCACTTTTATAAGCCACTATTTCTGTGTGCCTGGTACATGCTGGCAGATAATACTAATTTTATAAGTAGATGCTAAACCCTAGGACTAACTTAGTTTCAAAATCTGTAACATTTTACTTGGAATCCTTTGAAACATTTTTTACTAATTAATTAAGATACATTTAAGCATATTAAAAAAGGAAAGGAAAATTGTTTTTAGAATAAATGAATAGCTCATGACAATCTGCTGGAAATTTATTAGGTATTGTCTGAAAACATGGTTGAGCTTGAAAGAGAGCATATTCATAAGCATTTTAAGAACAAATTCATATGGATTGTGTTATATTTGAACAAGTATAACACTTATAATCTATATCTAAAAATTCATGGCCTAGATTGAAAAGTTGGTATCTGTTATGAACTGAAAGTTTGTGTCACCTCCTCCATTCACATCAACAAATTCATGGGTTGAAACCCTAGCCCCACCCTCTGCACTGTGAGGCTGTATTTGGAGATGGCAACTCTAAGGAAGTAATTAAGGTTAAATGAGGCCATAGGGTGGGGAGTAATGGTAATATGTGACAAGAGTAATGCCCTTATAAGAAGGAATCCCAGAGCTCACTCACTTCTGTTCTCTCTCTCTCTATTTTCTCTCTCTCTACCATTCCTTCTCATGCATATACCAAGGAAAGCCCATGTGTGGACATAGGAAGAAAGTGTCAATCTTCAAGTGAAGAGGAGAGCTCTCACAAGAAACTAAATCAGCTGGAACCTTGATCTTGGACTTCCAGCCATCAGAACTGAGAGAAAATTAATTTTGTTGTTTAAGCAGTCTATATTTTTTATGGTACCCCAAGCAGGCTAACACAATATTCAAAGAAGGCATTCAATTCAGTTCAATGCAATTCAGTTCAAATATTTATTTTGAGGCTGCTATATGCCACATACTGTTCTACTTTTCTAGTTATTAGGAAAGTTCAATCAGGGTGGGGACAGATAGAAGTCAGTGGCTTCACAATGGTTATATTCTAATGAGATAAAGCAGAGTAAAACTAAAATAAAGTATGTGTGTTATGGGGAAAACTAAAGTAGGAAAGGGAAATAAGGAGTGCTGCAAGTTAAAATAACATAGTCATGATGGGGCATCCATATTTAGAAACTTATATTTGAGCAAAGACTTAAAGTGGATGGAGATGCTAGCTTGTACATATGTGGAAGAGAAGCACCATAGGCAGAGAGAAGAGCAAGTGCAAGGGCCATGGGGTAGGAATCTAATTGGCAAGCTCAAAATTTAGGCAAGGAAGCCAGTATGGCAAACATGCTATGTAAGAGAAGTTAACAGGAGTAAACATCAAAGAAGTAAGGAACATATATGTGGGAATTTTCCAAATTTCATAAATAAAGGGAGCGATATGAGATGGCATTGTAAATTTTTTTAGAAAAGAAGAAACATAGTCCAGATATGTTTTACAAGTGATCATTCTGGCTACAGTATTAAGCATATATTCCAGAGGAAGAGATAAAAACTTGAGGTGCTGTTTTAAAGGCTTTTGCTATTAGAAACCTTGGAGGAAGTAGTGGATGGGTAAGTAAATGTCTGATTTTCTGTATATATATTTGAAGGGCAGCCAGCATGTGAATTTAATGTGATATATGAGACAGAGAAGGTAAAAAGAGACACCTGGGCCTATGCAACTAGAGGAGTTGTGGAAGACTGTATTAGGCAAAATGGGATGGCAAAATTGACTGGAGGAGATCAAGTTTGAGATGTCTGTTAACTATCCAAATGGATTTGGTAGGTAGGTGTATTAGTCCATTCTCATGCTGCTATAGGACATACCCAAGACTGGGTATTTATAAAGGAAAGAGGATTAACTGATACACAGTTCTGCAGGGCTGGGAAGCCCTCAGGAAACTTACAGTCACGGCAGAAGGAGAAGCAAATATGTCCTTTTTTACATGGTGGCAGGATAAAGAAGGATTAGTGCCCAATGAAGGGGGATGCCCCTTATAAAACCATCAGATCTTGTGAGAACTAACTCACTATAACGAGAACACGATGGGGGAAACTACTCCATGATTCAATTATCTCCATCTGGTCCCTCCCACAACATGTGGGGATTATGGGAACTACAATTCAAAATGAGATTTGGGTGGGGATACAGTCAAACCATACCAATCTGCCCCTGTTCCCTTCCAAATCTCACATCCTCACACTTCAAAACACAATTATGCCCTTCCAACAGTCCCCAAAGTCTTAACTCATTCCAGCCTTTTTACTCAAAAGTCTAAGTCCAAAGTCTCATCTGAGACAAGGAAAGTCTCTTCTGCTTATGAGCCTGTATAATTAAAAGCAAGTGAACTACTTGCTAAATACAATGGGGGTACAGGAATTGGGTAAATACACCTGTTCCAAATGGGAGAAATTGGCCAAAACAAAGGGGCTACAGGCCCCATGCAAGTCCAAAATCCAGTAGGGCACTCATTAAAATTTAAAGTTCCAAAATGATCTCCTTTGACTCCATGTCTTACATCCAAGACGTGCTGATGCAAGAGGTGGGCTCCCACAGCCTTGGGGAGCTCCACCCCTGCGGCTTTGCAAGTTATAGCTCCCCTCTAGGCTGCTTTCACGGCTGGGGTTAAGTGTCTGTGGCTTTTCCAGGTGCGTGTTGCAAGCTGTTGGTGAATCTACCATTCTGGGGTATGGAGGATGATGGGCCTCTTCTCCAGCTCCACTAGGCAATGCCCCAGTGGAGACTCAGTGCAGAGGCTCCAACCCCACATTTCCCTTCTGCACTGCCCTAGCAGAAGTTCTCCATGAGGGCTCTGCTCCTTCACTCCTGCTTTGACATCCAGGCATTTCCATATAACCTCTGAAATCTAGGCAGAGGTTCCCAAACCTCAGTTCCTGTCTTCTGCCCACCTGCAGGCCCAACACCATGTGGAATCTGCCAAGGCTTAGGGCTTGCACCCTGTGAAGCAATGGCCTGAGCTGTACTTAGTCCTTTTAGCCATGGCTGGAGCTGAAGCAGCTGGGGTGCAGGGCACCAAGTCCTGAGGTTGCACACAACAGGGGCACCCTGGGCCTGACCCATAGAGCCATTTTTCCTTTGTAGGCCTCCAGGCTTGTGATGGGAGGGGCTGCAGTGAAGGTCTCTGACATACCCTGGAGATATTTTCCCCATTATCTTGGTTATTAACATTTGATGCCTCATTACATATGCAAATTTCAGCAGCAGACTTGAATTTCTCCCCAGAAAATGGGGTTTCCTCTTCTATTGCTTCATCAGGCTGCAAATTTTCCAAACTTTTATGATCTGCTTCCTCTTGAACACTTTGCTGCTTAGAAATTTCTTCCACCAGGTACCCTAAATCACCTCTCTCAAATTCAAAGTTCCACATGTCTCTAGGGCAGGGGCAAAATGCCTCCGATCTACTTTACTCCAGTTCCCAAGAAGTTCCTCATCTCCATCTGAGACCACCTCAGTCTGAACTTCATGGCCCGTATCACTGTAAGCATTTTGGTCAATGCCATTCAACAAGTCTCCAGGAAGTTCCAAACTTTCCCACATTTTCCTGTCTTCTTCTGAGCCCTCCAAATCGTTCCAACCTCAGTCTACTACTCAATTCCAAAGTCACTTCTACATTTTTGGGTATCTTTACAGCAGCACCCCATCACCCGGCACCAATTTACTGTATTAGTCTGTTCTCACGCTTCTATAAGGGTATACCTGAGACTGGGTAATTTGTAAAGGAAAGAGGTTTAATTGACTCACAGTTCAGCAGGGCTGGGAAGGCCTTAGGAAACTTACAATCATGGCAGAAGGGAGAGCAAACACATCCTTCTTCACATGGTGGCAGAGAGGAGAATGAGTGTCCAGCAAAGGGGGAAGCCCCTTATAAAACCATCAGATCTCATGAGAACTAGCTCAATATCCTAAGAGCAGGATAGGGGAAACTGCCCCCTGTGATTCAATTATCTCCACCTGGTGTCTTCCACGATGTGGAGATTATGGCAACTACAATTCAAGATGATGTTTGGGCTGAGACACAGCCAAACCATATCAGTAGGCAATTGGATCTACAAGTATTGTATTCATAGTAGATGTAAATGTGGGAGTCTTCTACATGAAGCCTTCATGAGATTATCATGGAGTAAGTATAGACAAAGGAGAAAGGCCAGTGGTCCTCGACACTCTCTATATTAAAGAGTTGAAGATATAAGGAGAAACCAGCAAGTGTGGATGAAGAGGTGTGGTCAGTAATTGAAGAAGGAAAACATCAGTGGTGGTGTGTGGCCTTGAAAGCTAGACAGTAAAAAGTTCTTGTAGGGAGGGAGTAATCAATTGTGTCAAACAGAGCTGCAATTTGATGAGAACTGATAAATAACATTGAATTTAGCCATAGTGGTAGTTGATGGCCTTGTCAAAAATATTTTCAGTGTTTGGGGGAAAATCTGACTGGAGTTGATTTAAGGGAAAAAAATCAGAGGATAAAGATTGAAGAGTTAAAGGATTTATAGAACAACATTGGAATATGATACTAGAACAGGTAATAATTCTTAGCTCTTTATGCATTATATCGCAGTTCATTAAATTCTTATGGAAATTCCTAAGGCAGAGACACTTACTTCTCTTAAAATAGAATAGTGACTTGATAGGTGAAATATCATGCCGCAGTGAAAAGTTAGAACTGCAAGGATTACACACAAATGACATTTGTCTGATGCCTGACTCTCACATTCCAGGAGAACAGAAAATAAAAATATTACTTACAAAATGCCATTTGAGTTCATTTTCAAAGAATGAAAAGTGGGGAGAGAATATGCTAAGTATAGATAGTGATGAGATAGGAAAAAGTAGTGAAAATGGTTCTGAATATGTCTTGGGTTTTTTTCCAGATTAACTTTCTTTTTTGCTTGATTTTCTTTAGATCTGTTTTAATTTTCTGTAGATTTCTGACTATGAGCTTACAATAATTTACATAGTCTATGCAATCATTCTAAGGAAAAAAAAAGCTCAGAAAAGAAGAATTTGATTACACTGAGAGATAAAAGACTTGTAGGAACAAGCTAAAAATAAAATTTTAAATGTAATATCAATTGAAAACAGATAACTTTAACTATTCTCCATTAAATACTTATTGAATTATTTTCTTGTTTTGTGTATTTAGCAATTTAATATTAACATTGGTTTAAGCATGAACCTGAAATAATGTAACAGGTTTATAAATTTATATATATGCTAAGATATGTTCATATGTAGCATACATCATTCTGCAAATATGTGAAACAAATTTGTTTATTAATTACTAATAAAAATTTATTTTGAGAAATAATGCTTTTTAAAGTTTATATGTTCATTAAAACTACACTCTATTGACCAGACTGGAGCACCTTAAATTTTTTTTTATATCTTCTGAGTATGTGTACATTTTAAGAATTTCTCTCAATTACATACAATTTCTTTACAGTTAATTGGAGTTGATTTGCAATCGCTGTCTTATAATCATATTTTTAAATGACCATTTTCATTATTTGAAGCAAAGTACATTTTAAAGTATTTGGTTTACTTAATGACTTGTTAATTTTCCTATCTGTCTGAATCTTTTCTTGTAGGATAGTGCATAATCATCAGATCTAGTACTTAAGAAATTCTACTTGAAAATTAACAATTTATTTTGTATAACAGACAACTACTATTCTTAAAGATAAGTTTTAAAACAACATATTATGTATTTTTGTTACAATAAAATAAAATTATTGGGTTGGATTTGTAAAGAACAATTGTTCATTTAGTGGAGGATGGTGAAAGCATCTATAAATTTGAAGGCCTACCCAGTCTAGACTAATCTAACTGTCCTGCTGAGTAACCCAATGCTTCCCTGCGAAAACCTGCTGCTCTCACAGGGACCTGTGAAAGGTGCAAACATCTCACCTTATCCAGCCTATGTTATTTGCCCCTGCTCATCTTTTTTGAACTATCTACTCACATGCTTTCCATGTTCAAATTCACCTTACCCAATAAGGCCCAGTTCCATTGTCACCTTCTTTCTCATGTATCCCTGGCCTTTTGCAATGAAGGAATATCCATTGCCTAAACTGAATTGAATTTTGCATATAATCTCTCAAGGGACATTTACTACTTTCTACATTTTTAGTTATTTATGTATTTACCTCATTGCTCTTAACTTCATGTCTTCGTGGTTTCATTAACAATTTTATTATACCATCGTTGTCAAATCTGGATTAATTTCAACTGACTTCCTGGTGACTTCGAATAAATTTTGATTAAATTTTAAGTGAAGGAATTTGTGTGTTATTTTGTCAAAGCCCTTGAATATCTGAAAACATCTTTTTGTTGACATCACAGATGACCATATAAAAGGCGGACCATAATAAATCTAATGGTGGCCGGGCGCGGTGGCTCATGCCTGTAATCCCAGCACTTTGGGAGGCCGAGGCGGGCGGATCACGAGGTCAGGAGATCGAGACCATCCTGGCTAACACGGTGAAACCCCGTCTCTACTAAAAATACAAAAAATTAGCCGGGCGTGGTAGCGGGCGCCTGTAGTCCCAGCTACTCGGGAGGCTGAGGCAGGAGAATGGCGTGAACCCGGGAGGCGGAGCTTGCAGTGAGCCGAGATTGCGCCACTGCACTCCAGCCTGGGCGACAGAGCGAGACTCCGTCTCAAAAAAAAATAAAAATAAAAATAAATAAATAAATAAATCTAATGGTATCTAGTCCTTAACGTGGTTTATTCAGTGAAAAATTTATAACTAATTAATCGTTTTATCCTAAATAGTAATCATGTCTATTACCTCGTACCCGCTGTCAACTTTTAAAATGACAATTTTGTAAATGCATGGCATAATTTATTTATCCCCTTGGCACATATTTCTCAGCTCCAAACTTTATCTAAAGGCCTATTTGACAGCTTCCCATGTGACACCTGTCACAGAAACTTTTCACCAATGCTACTCCTTCTATAGTCATCCTGCTTTAGGAGAGACTGCACCATCTCTGTGCAGTCTCTCTGGACATAAGCATGGAAGCTATTTGGAAAAAGCTGAGTAAGTTAACATTTTAGTCCAAAGATGATAGAAAATTTTTGTAAAAGGGGTATTTTCAAATGTTAACAAAATATGTTAATCTACGTATTAGTACATGTTTACATAAAAAAAGAACACTTGAAAATAATACATTTTCTTATTACAAAATGAGGTCCAAATCTTCAAAATCAGAGATATTCATGATTAACATTGCTAGTCTTTTTTAAAAAAAGAGGTAAACAATCATATAGAGAGATGCATAGCACAATATACAGAAATAAATGTTTGTATAAAACTTATTTTTGAATTTTTTTTTGCCTGTTTTTTGTCAAGTCATTTTCATATTTCTGTTTACATTATTTATATGTGCATAGAGACATTATAATTTAACAGTTTCACACTTGATAGGCATTTAGGCATTTTCCAATTATTTCGCTATCAGAAATGATAAAGAAAATAACATACAGATTATAATATAATATTTCAATACTTAAATAATTTATTCCATCAAAAAATACTTATTTAGCCTCAACTTTTCTGATACAAAGTTGATGAAAACCTCTATAGAATGTTGAAAAATACATTTAGGCTACCATACCACTATTGATAAAAGAACAACATTCTTAACGTGTATTCATAAGCAACTTTGAACGAAGAACTGAAGAAAGGGAGTGAGTCATGTAAAGAGCTGTGCAGGGGGAGGTGTTGGACAGGGAAAGAAGTATTCTGTTTTGTACAGTGTATTTTAGGATGTTTTTGTTTCCAGGTGAATATGTTACTTGGAAGAGTGATATATGATCCTGAATAATAGAGGAAAATGTGAAGTCATCAACTTGTAAATGTAATTTTTAAAATGCATTTTAAATGAGATTAGAGAAAAATAAGTGTGAGTATTGAGCTCTAAGAAATGTGAAAACATAAAATTCTAGATGAGGAGCATCTAGCTAATAACATAAAGAAGGAAGTGTGACACAAAAAGAGATGCCTTTTTCCCTTTCTCAATTATCTAAAAGAAATATGAGATTATCTCCTTCATAACTGTATGTTGCAGCTTAATATTTATGAATTTGTGGTTAATTTTATCATTTATAGAATTTTATTAACTTTATTTTATTTTTATATTATTGCCAAAATTCAGTCTATTTTTTAATTAAAAAAAATACAGAGGTAGCAATGTCACCAAGATGGTAGAGTAGGAGATACCAGTCTGCACCCCACCAACAAAAATTAAACATAGACAGCTATCCACAAACCAAAATATCCACAAACAAAAACTTCATAGGACTCAACAGCTTATTAAAGGCCCTGCAGCAACATAATGGTGCAAACAAACAAACAAGCAAAAACAAAATGGAGAATATTCACACAGAAAGGCTCTCTGGTGAGACAGCATACCCAGAAGGAGACTGCTAGGCACAAAGAATCAAGATGGAGGCAATGAGTATCAGCCCCGTGGTGCAAACCCATGTGGTTCCCCACGGCCTGCTCTGCAGAAGACACAAGCATCTTTTGCCATTGAGGTAACAAACAGCCTTAACTTCTGGGGAACCCCGTAGAGGGACATACGGCAGCACATTCCTGCCACCCAAGATGTGGCAACTGTTGAGCCACTATGGGAAAAGAGCTTCCACCTCTCCCAACACCACATGCACCCTGACCCCAAAGCCATGGCCACTCTTCAAGTGCCCACACATCAGACCTGTGCTCTGTGGCTTCACTGTGCCTTTCCACTGGAGCCATCACCATAATGAGCTAGTTCACACTCTGGGCCAAGGTCTCACTGATCATGCCCCTGCTTCAGGAACTGGCTTAGTTGTCTTAGAGAGCTAGGCCCCACCCTCACCCTGGAGCTGCTCTTAACTCTGTGCAAGCCTATGCTCCCATTCTCAGATCCCCAGCTACTTCACAAGCATTACAGCCTTGCATACTGTTACCAACCTGGTAGTGGGAGTTCCTGAGCCTGAGGCATCATTGCTATAACTGCCCTAGATTGCAGAGCCACAGTCCCTCCACATGTGCTCATGTTTCAGGTCTTAGCTTTATGGCTGTTCTGCAGATACCATTCATCGGGCACTGGTGCTACTACTACCGCCATAAATGGGCCTGCAAGCCAGAGCCAGTGACAAGGGGGATTCCCTCAGCCACAACTTGCCTGATAGGAGAAAAAAAAAAAAGTGGGAGGACCTTAGCAGCCATCACCGCTGAAGACCCAACAACTCTTGCCACCACTGCAGATATGCATATTATTGGCAACTGAGGATCCCTGCAATTTTTGTTAAGACTGACCTTAGCTAAAAGAGCTGCACAGAGACTTCACAGCACAGCTGCACCCTCACAGGTACCAGAACAATTGCATTCCAACCAATAAGCACCCTTGGAACACCACCCCCATCCATGGAAGAAAGGCTTTCCTAGAGAAACTAGCCCATAAAGTCTAAAGAAGATGACTGTTTTTTCAAATGTGCAGACATCGATTTAAGGCAACAAGAAACATTTACAAGAAAAGATGACGTAACACCACCAAAAGGACACAATAATTTCTCCCAGAGAAACTAGAGATAAATAAAGAATTAAAAATAATTATTTCAAAGAATCTTAGCAAACTTTAATAAAATAGAGAGAAACAATTCAGTCAAATAAGGAAAACAGTAAGTGACCAAACTAAGAAATTTAGCAGAAATAGAAATTATTTAAAAACAAATTAAACAGAAATTCTAGAGCTAAAATGTACCATAAAATAAAAAATGTAATAGAGAGTCAACAGCAGAATTGGCCAAGCAGAAGGAAGAACTTATGAACTTGAAGACAGGTTATTTGCAATTAAACAGAAGCAAAAACAACAATAAAAACAAGAAAAGTAATGAAGAAAACTTACAGGATTTATAACACAGCATCAAAACAGTAAATTTTTTTTTTATTATAGGAGTTTGCAAAAAAAAGAGAGAGACAAATGGGAAGAAAACTTATTTAAAGAAATAGAGGCAGAAAACTTTCGAAATCTGAGGAAAGATGTAAATATTCAGATACAGAAAGGTTTTCAAAGGTCTCCAATCAGACAACCCAAATAAGACCACCTTGAGACATATTATAATTAAATTGTCAAAAATCAAAGACAGAGAGAGGACCCTGAAAGCATCAAAAAAATCAAATCACATATGAGGAAATTCCAATAAGACTAGCAGCAGATTTTTCAACAGAAACCTTACGGGCCAGGAGAAAGTGGGGTGATACATTCAAAGTGCTTAAGGAAAAAAGAAAAAGAAAAAACTGCCAACTAAAATACTTTACCTCGCAAAGCTGTCATACAGAAAAGGAGACATAAAGACTCTCCAAAACAAAGAAAAGTTGAGGGAGGTCCTTACCACCACAACTGTCTTACAAGAAATGCTGAACGGAATTCTTCAATCTGAAAGAACAGGACGCTTCTTTCACATTACATATGAAACATATGAAACATGAAAACATACGAAGGTACAAAATTCATTGGTAAAAGTATGTACGTAATCAGATTCTGAATATTCTAATACTGTAATGATAGTATGTAAATTACTTATATATAATTTAGTATGAAGATTAAAAGACAAATAATTACTAAAAATAATAGCTGAAATAATTTGCTAAGAGATATATAACATAAAAGGGATGGAAATTGTGACATCAAGAAGTATATAGGGGGAGTGAAGTGCAGAGGAGTTGTTTTATGTGATCAAAGTTAAGTTGTTATCAGTTTAAAATAACTTATTATAACTATGATGTTTTATGTAAGCCTCATGATAACCATAAAGCAAAAACTTTTGGTAGACATACAAAAGATTAAAAATAAGAATTAAAAGCATGCTACCAGAGGAAAAAAAATCTAATCACAAAGGTAGTTAATAAAAGGAAGAAAGGAACAAAGATCTATGAAACAGCCGAAAGGCAATTAACAAAATGTCAACAGTTAAGTCCCTACCTATTGATAATTACCTTGAATGTAAACTGACAAAATTCTTCAATCAAAAAGCAAAGAATGACCAAATGGGTAAAAAAAATATATAACACTCATCTAAAAAAAATACAACACATTATCTATAAGAGATTTATGTCACCTTTAAGGATACAGATACATTGAAAGTAAAAGGATGGAAAATATATTTCATCCAAATAGAAACAAAAAGAGAGCTAGGATATTTGTCTGAGATAAAAATAGATTTTAAGCCAAAAACTGTAAACAATAAAGAAAGTCATAATTATAAAGTGATCAACTCCTCAAGAAGATATAACAATTTTTTTTTTTTTTTTGAGACAGTCTCCCTCTGTCACCCAGGCTGGAGTGCAGTGGAGCAATCTCTGCTCACTGCAACCTCCGCCTCTCGGGCTCAAGCGATTCCCCAATCTCAGCCTTCCAAGTGGCTGGGATTAAAGGTATCTGCTACCATGACTGGCTAATTTTTGTATTCTCAGTAGAGTCGGGGTTTTGCCATGTTGGCCAGGTTGGTCTCGAACTCCTGACCTCAACTGATCCTCTCACCTTGGCCTCCCGGAGTGCTGGAATTACAGGCATCAGCCACCATGCCCAGCCAATATAGCAATTATTAATATATGCACCCAATATTGGAGAACCTAAATATATAAAGCAAATATTAGTAGATCTAAAGATGAACACAGACTGCAGTTAAATAATAGGAGACTTCAGTGCCAATTTTCAATCATGGACAGATCATCCAGACAGAAAATCAGTATGAAAACACTGGATTTGAACTATTCTTCAGAATAAAAATGGACCTAACAGATATATATATAGTACATTCCATCTAATAGTAGCCAAATACACATTCTTCTGAAATATACACTAAACATTCTCACGGATGGATAATATGTCAGACCACAAAACAAGTTAACAAATTTAAAAGGATTGAAATCATATCAAGTATCTTTTCTGACCACAATAGTATAAAACTAGAAATACATAAGAGAAATTTCAGAAAAATACCCAAATATGTGAAAATTAAACGATATGATTCTAAACAAACCAATGGATCAAGGAAGAAATTATACAAGAAATTTAAAAATATCTTGAGAGAAAAAAATGGAATATAGGAAAATTTATAAAATTCAGGAATGCATTTGTCAGAGGAAAGTCTGTGGCTATAAATGCTGACATCAAAAAAGAAGAAAGATTCATAATAAACAACCTATACTCTTACACCTCAACAAACTTGAAAAAGAAGAACAAACCCAGAATTAGTAGAAGAAAGGAACAATAAGGATCAGAGCAGAAATAAATTAAATAGAAAATTAAAAGATGGTAGAAAAGATCAAAGAAACTAAGAATTGTGTTTTTTAAGGAAAAAATTAACAAACCTTGAGCTTCTGAGCTTCACTAAGAAAAAAACTCAAGTAAATAAATTCCACTAAAAAACTGTTAGAACTAATAAATATATTTAGTAAAGTTGCAGGATACCAAGTAACATACAAAATCAGTATTTTTTTACATACTAACAACAAACTATCCAAAAAATTCCATTGTATAGGAGGAATAAGTTCAATAGATATACTCTACCTCATGGTGACTATAGTTAATATCAGTATGTTACATACTTGAAAATTGCCAAGAGAGTAGATTTTAAATGTTCTCACCACAAAAAAAGTGATAAGTATGTGAGGTGTTTAATATGTTAATTAGTTTGATTTAGCCATTGCACAATGTATACATATATAAAAATATATTGTACAACATATTTATACTTTAACTTTTTTACTTTTATGTTACAGCTTTTATGTTGATTAATAAAATAATAAAATGTCTGCTTCATTGGTCTTCTCAGACTCATTTAATGTTATATTTAATGTTATATTACTACATATATAAACATTATATATAATATATAGTTTCTTGAGTTTGCTTCCTCACGTTTGTACTTTTTTTCATTACAAAACATGTTTGTATATATTTAACATAATAAAGTAACTTCTACTTGTCATCTTAGCTGCGTCTTAAATGATTTGTTATGTGGTATGAGTTCCTAATTTATTTTATTTTTTTCTCTTGAATCATGAAGTATGTGAAACTATAGGATTTTAGTTTTTTCTTTTTTTTTCTTTTTCTTTTCTTTTCTTTTTTTTTTTTTTTTTTTGAGACAGAGTCTCATTCTGTCACCCCGGCTGGAGTACAGTGGTGTGATCTCAGCTCACACTGCAACCTCTGCCTCCCAGATTCAAGCAATTCTTGCACCAGCCTCCTAAGGGACTGGGATCACAGGCATGCACCACCATGCCCAGCTAATTTTTGTATTTTTAACAGAGACAGGTTTTTGCCATTATGGCCAGGTTGATCTTAAACTTCTGGTGTGAAGTGGTTGGCCTGACTCAGCATCCCAAAGTGCTGGGATTACAGGCATGAGCCAACACACCTGGCTGTGTTTCTTCTTTTTATAATTAATTTATAATTAAATACCCTTGAAACCAAACAATGAATGAAACATATATATAAACATATATATATATACACACACACACACACCCCTGTGTGTGGGTGTGTGATATATCACACACACATAAATATATCATATATAATATGAATTAATACAAATTTGTAAAGACTGGCTTTATTACTTAGTTTAAAGGGTAATTTTTCATACATAATCTATAGTTACTTGGAAAGAGTATGCTTTCTACTGTGGTAGGGTATAGTGTGCCCCTCTCTTTCTCTTCCGTCTCCTCTTTTTGTCTTTTTCTGAAATCCATTAGGATATTTGCTTTATCAATTACTTGCTCTTTTTTTGGGTGTGTTGGCTCAAGCCTGTAACCCCAGCACTTTGGGAGGCTGAGGCGGGCTGATCACTTGAGGTCAGGAGTTCGAGACCAACTGATCAACATGGTGAAACCCCATCTCTACTAAAAATACAAACGTTAGCCAGCCGTGGTGGCACATGCCCCAAATCCCAGCTACTCGGGAGGCTGAGGCAGGAGAATCACTTGAACCCAGGAGGCAGAGGTTGCAGTGAGCCAAGATCACACCATTGCACTCCAGCCTGGGCAACAAGAGCAAAACTCCTGTCTCAAAAAAAAAAAAAAAGTGCTCTTTTCCCAAAATTTCTGTATCTATATTAATTTCATATATTCAATTTCTTTAGAACATATTAGAATTCTCTACTATGACTTTAGTTTAATTACTTTTCTTCATATTTTCTCCAACTTTCACATCATGTATTTTGTCTATATAGTAAGGCGTATATAATGCCTTAATTTCATATCTTCCTTCATTCAAAGTTATTTATTTCATCATCATACCTCCAAAATAAATTATTTTCAACATTATCCTTGCCATACTCCTGTTCTTAAAATGTATTTGCATTGTTGATTTTGTTTCTTATTTTTCCATTTTTTGTAAAATATTTAATTTAAGCCTGTTTTTTTTTTTTTTTGCAAACACATATAGATGAATTTGATTGTATTTGATTCAATCCACACTGAATTTAACCCAAAGGAAAATAAACTGTTCTACTGAAAATGTCCTGCACTTATATGTTTGTCACAGCACTATTCACAAGAGCAAAGACATGGAATGGAATCAACCCAGATGCCCATCAGTGGTGGTACATATACACGATGGAATACTATACAGTCATAAAAAAGAATGAAATTATGTCCTTTGCAACAACATGGATGCAGCTGGAGGCCATATCCTGAGCAAACTAACCCAGAAACAAAAAACCAAATACCATATGTTCTCATTTTTAAGTGGGAGCTAAACATTGGGTACACATGGACACAAAGATGGGAACAATAGACACTGGGGATTCCAAAACTGGAGAGGGAGGAACAGAGGCAAGGGTTGAAAAATTGCCTATCAGGTACTAAGTTCACTGCTTGAATGATGGGATCATTACAAGTTTAACTTCAGCATTACACAGTATGCCTCTAAACAAACCTACACATGTACCTCCGGTAT
The DNA here is from genome assembly GCF_029289425.2 of Pan paniscus. Lineage (NCBI taxonomy): Eukaryota > Metazoa > Chordata > Mammalia > Primates > Hominidae > Pan > Pan paniscus. The sequence continues at coordinate 82,230,807 of NC_073259.2, forward strand.
CTAAAACAAAATTTTAAAATAATAATAATAAATGAAATAAAATTCCAATTCAACAACTATAACTTAATTTATATATTGTAATGCCTGATACTTTTGGGATCAACCTTGCCCTCTTTTAAAAAAAACACATGATTTTAACATGTGTTAATTAAATAATATATATAATTATATAATAATATTAATAATACATTTCTTTAACATAGCTACTTCATAATTCTCAAAAAGTTTCGTATATCAAAAAGTGAGTTTTTTTAAATTTGTATTTTAGTTATTACAGGTACTTAATAGTTGTATTATCCTCTTATTTTGTGTTTATTTCCATCTATTTTTCTTCATCCTTCCTTCTTTCTATGGATAAATTAGAGATGCATTTAAATCAAATCTAAAGTTAAGTAAAAGAAGAGAAACATTTCTGACTATACACTAGGCAGAGTAAATATTGATTTGCATTCATTATCTTACTCCATTCTCATAAAAATCCTATTAATTTACCATTAGCATTATTTCTATTTTTTCAAAGGAAGAAGTTGAGGCATCAACTGAATAAATAATTATTCAAGGCCATGAACATTGCAAAGGTAGAACCAAGTCTTAGGTCTTCCAGCCCCAAAGCCTGTGTTTTGTCATGTGCAGTACCTTATCTTAATTCCATCATGTTCAAATAATTATAACCAATAGTCAATAATGCATTTTTAGGCATGGATTAAAAACGATAAAACTCTTAGTTATTCTAAACAGAATTTCCTAGAAAGCTTAACAAATTCCCCCAAAGAAACAGTTTTTTACTCCACAAGTTTTTAAAATTGGCTTAAAAGTTGAAATTTTCAAACTAAAGGATTAAGAAAACACTTTTTCCAGTTATTTACAAATGAGCTAGCTTCTAGAACATCTGTTCCATCTAATTTTTGCCATAAAATTGTAGTTTCTACAAATCTCTATATGATTTAGTTTTATGCAATAGCCAGTACTAAATAAATATGACCATACCATATGTTTTTATAAACATTAAATAAATTCATGCAAAGTATACCACATGTTTATATTTCTAAAGGCAAAGCTTTCTGATATCAGCAGTGACTTCAAAAGAGGTAGAAGACAGGCACAATTTCAGACTGATTTCTCAGCTAACATTCAGTCATTTTTTTAATAATTTATACAAAACTGCATTAAACAAAAATGACTGTTTAAACTTTTTTCTTGCTTAAGAGAAATCACAAGCTTTAGCTCTTTAGGTGAAGCTGAACTGACTGGTACTGAATATCTGTCAGTTTGGTTTATTGCAGTTTGTCTACAGTGCAGATTTTTGTGGTAAGAGCCAATGGATACTTGCTTGGTATTAAAATATCTGCTATACTGTTTCTGGCTCTGGCTTTTGCTTTTCCTTGCATTTTATAGGTTGGCATAGATTCTGCCAAAATATGTTCTACTTTATATACAAGATGCTGTTGTAGTACTTCCAATAGCTTGAAATAGGAACACTGGAGAAGAAGGTTGTTTTGATTTAGTAAAACAAACTTCCATTATAAAAAACATTGGCTTCAACATAAAAACAGGGGATTCTGGGAAAATGATGGCAGTAACATTATATTTAATCTCAAATATATTTATAAAAATAGAGCAATGAAATAGTAAAATGAAATCCATGAACGAAATTTATAATATAATTAGGTTGCAAGTTATCCCTACAAACCCGAAATGCAAGTGGGTGGGGAGAAAACATGGCAGCTACAAGCCCTGCGTTATCTCAGCCTTTGTACACATGAAAGCCTAGAGAAACAACCAGACATCTTAAGATCTGAGAACATAAGGTTCATCAGGGGCCAATCTGAAAACAGCAGCAAAGTCTGGGAGGAGTTTTGCCTACTTCATAGTCGGGCAATACAATTGTCTGTTAGGAAGGTGTGAAGGGGTCAGAGAAATTTAGTCTCTATGAATTACTGAAACTGAGAAAATAGTTCCACACTGCGTGGGGGGAAACAAAATCAACTACTGAGAATTGAATTAAAACTTAACCAGGGCAATAAAAATGAGGACAAAAATGTCTACATAAAAGTGAGGGAGGGGCCTGCTGGGGCAGAAGGAGTGGCAGTTAGGTGGGCTATGCCAGATGATCTCAGGCATCTCTGCTGCCACCGGTGAGCAAGCTTTGTCTCTAGCTGTATCATCATGTTACGAGGCCATCCCATCCTGTCACTGGCATTCTAGTGTTCCTGCCGGGATTTTACCCCTGTGCATTACCTACCATGCATCCAAAGGCTGCTGGGATTACTTTTATGCTGTCATTTCAGATTTTGATGACAAGCACCCATCTCAGACTTGAAGAGAAGTCACAGTGGGACTACGCCCAGCTTTAAGATATTGAGCAGAAACTGCAGCTAAGGGCTAAGGAATTGTGCAGTTTGCAGATGTTTAACAAAATAATTGCCAGATTTTATGGGTCCATTCCAAAGATGTTAACTGAGCTTATAATTAGCTAATTAGGACAAGCTCTGCTTTTCATCTCCTGGTTCTGGCAAAAGCTCCTGACAAATTTTTCCACATGAATATGTATCATGGAAGAATAGCAATGTTAATTGCCTGAGAAAATGGGAGTTTATTCTTTTGTGGAAAGTGTTGCCACCACCACTCTCTTTAGAGTTGAGCATTTCTTTTAGATAGTCTTCACTGTGAATTTGTTCTTGCAGCAAGTGGAAGAATGCAGTGTGTCTAATTTCTTATTACTAAGTAATTTATTTTTAAAATATCTAAGTAACTAATCCCCTACACTTAACTTTACCTTCATGCTGTAGTGAAAAATCTTGGTAAAATCAAGTATCAGTGTGAGTTCATCTGTAATATTTTTTAGTCGCTTTCTCATTGACAACAACTGGGACTTTATTTTCTTAAAATATTTTTTAAAGTTCTGGGGTACAAGTGCAGGATGCGCAGGCTTGTCACCTAGGTAAACTTGTGTCATAGTGATTTGCTGCACTTATCAAACCATAACCTAGATATTAAGCCCAGCATGCATTAGCTATTTTTCCTAATGCTCTCCCTCCCCCCATCACACCCTCCAACAGTGTGCGTTGTTCCCCTCACTGTCTCCAAGTGTCTTTCATTGTTCAGCTCCTACTTACAAGTGAGAACATGCAGTGTTTGGCTTTCTGTTCCTGTGTTAGTTTGCTGAGGATAATGGCTTCCAGCTCCATCCATGTACCTGCAAAAAACATAATCTCATTCCTTTTAATGGCTGCATAGTATTCCATGGGTATATGTGCCACATTTTCTTTATTCAGTCTATCATGGATGGGAATTTGGGTTGATTACATGTCTTAGATATTGTGAATAATGCTGTAATTAACATATGTGTGCATGTATCTTTGTAATAGAATGATTTATATTTGGTGGGGGGTATATACCCAGTAATGGGATTGTTGGGTTGAATGGTATTTCTAGTTCTAGATTTTTGAGGAATCCCCACACCATCTTCTCCCGCCCATCAGAATGGCATTTATTAAAAAGTCAAGAAACAACAGATGCTGGCAAGGTTGCAGAGAAATAGGAACACTTTCACACTGTTGGTGGGAATGTAAATTAGTTCAATCAGGACTTTTTAAAATCACAGAGCAAGGTTTCAAAATGTAAACATTCACTATTTACCAATCCTTGGCCAGCTTTGATCTGTCTGCCAGGTTTGATCTGTCCAAAGGTTGGACAACATACAATTTGGGTTACTCTGTCCTTTGTAGATCAAGATGTTCTCTATATCATGTCTTTAAGGACTAGACTTTTGGCCATTTCCTAATGAAAAATACAGATAAGTTGTTACTATTTAGAGTCTATAACCCTATTGCCAGCATCTTCTATTATGATGTCATTCTGCTAACGATTGCAAGACTCAGCCTGGATCCTTACAAGACTAGATTGCCTTAGGTTGATTATGTTTCCTAGCTTGGAAAACGTGACTTATATTCAAAAGAAATTAAAGTGTTGAAATCCAAATCCTAAAAAAAAAAAAAATGTGAGGCAGGGGAATTAAGCCAGAATAATCTTATATTTTTAAATACAAAGTGGAAAAAAATATGAGACCTCTGTAAAGTTAGAAAAGCTATTCTGGTAAAAACTGGCTTTTCAAAGTCAAGAAATCTAATTTTATATAAAAATCAGCATATGAAAATTAGCCTTGGGTATATCATTAGCTATATAGAAATAAGACTAAATGAGAAGAGAATATAGAGTATAAAGGCTATATGCTAGGACAAAGTAGGTATAGTAAAATCAGATATAGCTGAGAACAAAAAAGAACACATGCAAAACAATTAAGTATACCCAATCATTATTTTAGTTTTGGAAATATTTGCATTGTTATTCCAAAACTATTGTGAATATGGTTTAGAATAAGGCAAATGAGAAATTATTGAATACTGAAATCTTATCACAAAACCAGTATTCTAATGGCAAAAGGAAGAAAGTAAAGATATAAAGTAGAAAATGTTGAGTAGTCCTGAAGTCCTGAATTTGAATTGGAAATCAGGATGAACTCATTAGTCTTTTTATCCGTCTATTGATGAATTAATTATTCTCTTTTTCTTTCAAGCTCCATAAACAACATAGTAAAGGAAAAAAGTGGATGAAAATGAGCATTCCTAGCACCCAGACAGTAGTCTTTCAATACATTTTTCCACTAAAGAAAGTGAAGGCCTCTTGAAAAAATGGCTGATTCCAGGTCTGAGGCTAAGAATAACCAAAACAAGCCTGGGGTATTTTGTCTGTTACTATCACATCAAAAGGAGACAGGACCCAACTTGAAGATGTGCTACTAGTCAAAGATAGACAACTTAATAGAAAAAAGATAGGACAATCTGAACTCCAAACTGGGTTGAATTTATATTCATAAATGGAAACCCATCAAATATGTTTAAATGCATGAGTTCCTAATCATACTTTAAAATCTAATTAGTTACTTTCAGGAGATGAGATGGAACAAATTTTCTAGAAATATGTAAAATAAAGGGAAGGACCAAGAACTTATTCTGTTTTCTCCCCTAATGTTAATTTTATTAATATTTTATTGTTACTTAAGAATGAAATAAAATGAGTATTAACACTTAAATATAATAAATAGTACATATGCTGATATCCAATTAATAGGTGAGGAAAAGTGAAAACTTTACAATGTATCCCAGCTAATAATAATTGTAACAGAAATGATCGGATTCAATTCTCAATAAATTAATGGATCTAGGCATTAAGCATGACTAACAACTAACACATAAAAAGAGACAAGGTGGAAAAATAAAAATCATGTGTGATCTTGCCAAAAATATCTCACCTAAGTCTAATTTCTTCCAAGTTGGAGAAAATATAGGGGACAGTGGAAACAATCATTAGTGTAAAATTAGCAAAATCCAGATGGGGGAAATTTGCAATTTAAATGAATTGTGTTTTTCAATTTGAAACATGGCAAGAAAAAGATGGCATTTGAACCTGTAAATTAACAGGCTTAAGATATACAACGAGTTTTAAGAAAATATGTAATACTAAACATGTCTAAAGATGCATATGTAGATAAAAAAAATAGATATACAAGGAAACCATTACATAAAAGACAGGATTATATTTATTTATTGAGTGTTGTGATCAAGATTGGGCAAATGAAAAGGTTTTAGAGCTTTCAATCTATAGAATTCTCCCCATAGATATAATTTTTTAAAATAAAATAACCTTTTATATTTAGCTATATAGCATGATTTTTATTTAAACATTATATCAAAAATTTTTTACATCAATAACTATGCATGTAAAAAATATACTATATATGTAGTAATCTATTACATGGATATAACAGAATTCATTAATTGTAATTAAATTCATTAATTATTTTTGATAGATTATTCAATTTTTAAAAATTATAAACTATGCTATATTGAAAATAGCTAAAATTTGCAAAACACTTCTATATATGTGATTGTCAGGCTAAAAGATATTTAAAAAATTATTAAGGATTTGGTATGTATTGATAAATTATTCACACAAAAATTTTGTGCATGTTTGCATACTATAGTCTCTCCTATTTGTGGTTATAATCCTTAACATATTCATAAATTTAATAATTCCTTTTTATTTACACATTTAATATGTTCTCACTGCTAAAAAATTAAAAGCAAATAAAAAGTTAAAATTAAATTTTAGAAAACAGATATTCAGGATGGGTCAGTGAACCATGTCCTTGAATCCTGATCATAATATAATTGTATGACTCATGCCAATCTCCAGTCACATGATGTGTCAAATGGTATCTTTCTGTTATTTGATTGTTAGGGTAAAGATTGATTTTTAGCTATATTTCATTTTGTTAAATTTGTTTTCATATTTACCTATTTTTGTATTAAGCACTTCATTTTTATCCTATTCATTTCTAAGAATTCCTTATACATTTAGCATAAATTTCCTGTATCACTTCTGTACAATTTCCAAATTGTTGGCCTTTTATTTTTACTTTCTTCCCCCATGTCATCAGTGTTTTTTTTCCCAATATAGTCCTATATTGCTTTCATTATGTATTCTGCTTTTCTCTTGTATTTGACACTGGTAATGTAATTGTTCTTAATTTTTATATTTAAATATTTTATATTTAAATATTAACACCCTTTGCAAAACTTTCAAATTCTCCCAAATTCAAGTTGTTTCAAAAATAAAGTTTACATTAAGATCGATATTTATTTGAAATTAATAGTAAAATTAAAAAGCACTCAATCATAGATAGAAGTGTATTGATTGTAGGATAAACCAAAACTTCTGTGAGAAAATTTTTGGGATCAGAGAGTGTTTTTCACACTGTGACATTAATAACTTGGTGTCTTGCCAATTAATTCATCTGATCTTCCACCTATTCCCTTGCTGACTATGCTCTAGCAACACTGGTCTTGCTACTAATTCTTGAACATGCTATCTAGGCTCTGGCATATGCATTTCTTATTTATTCAGCCTGGAGGTATCTTTCCTCAGACAAACGAATGGCTTGCTTTTTTTCCATGTTTAGTTCTACATTAAAATGTCTACATTTTAGTGACATTTTCTTAAACTAGTCTCTTTGAAATGGCAGCATCACTCTTTTGACCTTCCATCTCACATAGCATTACCACCATCTGATGGATTGCCTTTACTTATTTATTTGTGTTTGGCCTATTGTTACAACAAGAATCTAAGCTCCAAAAAGAGCAGTTATTTTCCCATTTTATTCAATTCTGTAGCAGCCCAAACCTAGATTAGTGTCTATGACATACCATATTCTCCATAGGTATTTATGGAATTTATGAAAGACTGTAAATTTATTATTACAGCTTATTTATTCTGCAGCCATTATTGACTAATGATTGTAAGGCTTTCCTGACATTAATGTCGTGTGATCTAGACATCCCACTTTCTTAGCATATTAGGACTCTTGGCTATTGGCAGCAACTTACTTGCATCCAAGAGATTTGCTGCCTGCTTACGTGGTGACTGAACCACCTATGGCCGAGGAAAACTAGCAAACTTCTCTCTTTTCTAGTGGGTTGCAAGTATACTTATTCTTTAGTTTGAACCCCAATCTTGGTAAGAAAGCTTTCCTACCAAGTTTATGTTTTCCTGGGGAATCTCTTTCAGTCCTACTCTATCCTTATATCTGAGATACCCTTTCAACAGATTTCAATGATCTTTACATTCAACTTCTGTTTAAATTACTGTGTGCTTTCTTTCTATTGACTGGACCCAGCATAATGCAAATACCATTTATAAAACCAAAAATATAAAATGATATAGATGATTAAAATATATAAATATGTAAAAGATCAGTACACTAAAAATGAAAAAATATTGATGAGAAAAAGTAAGAAATACCTAAGTAATTAGAAAGATACAGCATGCTCCTGAATTTAAAAAGAAAACTTAATTTTATTAAAATACACACTTCCCCCAAAATGATTCCTAGATTTAATACTATTCTAAACAAAATTCTATTATGCTTTCTAGTAGAAATGTAAATTTCATCTACACTGTCAATTTGCTAGTGTAACATTGTTTAAAATTTTTCTTGTAATCTTTGTAATGTAGGTAGAATAGGTAGTAAAATTTCCTCCTTTGTCCCAGATATTGGTGATTTCAGTATTTTCTGTTTCTATTTGTTTCATTATGTTTTACTTATTATTTATCAGTCTAGCTAGGAGATTATGTGGTACCTTTATTTCTGGAGAATCATCTTTTGCCTTTATTAATTTTGCTTACTGTTTGTGTTTTGATTGTTAAAATTTGTTTTCAACCATTCTGCTTTTGTCATCGATTCCTTCCTTCTACTCCAGCACTCTCTATTCTGTTTTATAGACTTATTTGTTTATCTTGATGCCAATACGGTACCATCTTGATTTCTTTAGCTTCACAATAAGTCTTAAAAACAGGTGATTTTATCCCTTCAACTTTATTTTTATTTTGAATGTTGTTTTAGCTACTTTGGATTCTTTGCATTTCCATATGAATTTTAGAAAGAATTCATCAGTTTTCCTAAATATTCATTTAAGGTTTTTATAGAAATGACATTTAATTTGTAGATCAAGATGGCCGAATAGGAACAGGTCCGGTCTACAGCTCCCAGCGTGAGCAACGCAGAAGACGGGTGATTTCTGCATTTCCATCTGAGGTACCGGGTTCATCTCACTAGGGAGTGCCAGACAGTGGGCGCAGGCCAGTGGGTGCGTGCACCGTGCGCGAGCTGAAGCAGGGCGAGGCATTGCCTCACCTGGGAAGTGCAAGGGGTTAGGGAGTTCCCTTTCCCAGTCAAAGAAAGGGGTGACGGACACACCGGGAAAATCGGGTCACTCTCACCTGAATATTGCGCTTTTCAGACCGGCTTAAAAAACGGCGCACCACGAGACTATATCCCACACCTGGCTCGGGGGTCCTACGCCCACGGAGTCTCGCTGATTGCTAGCACAGCAGTCTGAGATCAAACTGCAAGGCGGCAGCGAGGCTGGGGGAGGGGCGCCCGCCATTGCCCAGGCTTGATTAGGTAAACAAAGCAGCCGGGAAGCTCCAACTGGGTGGAGCCCACCACAGCTCAAGGAGGCCTGCCTGTCTCTGTAGGCTCCACCTCTGGGGGCAGGGCACAGACAAACAAAAAGACAGCAGTAACCTCTGCAGACTTAAATGTCCCTGTCTGACAGCTTTGAAGAGAGCAGTGGTTCTCCCAGCACGCAGCTGGAGATCTGAGAACTGGCAGACTGCCTCCTCAAGTGGGTCCCTGACCCCTGACCCCCGAGCAGCCTAACTGGGAGGCAACCCCCAGCAGGGACACACTGACACCTCACATGGCAGGGTATTCCAACAGACCTGCAGCTGAGGGTCCTGTCTGTTAGAAGGAAAACTAACAAACAGAAAGGACATCCACACCGAAAACCCATCTGTACATCACCATCATCAAAGACCAAAAGTAGATAAAACCACAAAGATGGGGAAAAAACAGAACAGAAAAACTGGAAACTCTAAAACGCAGAGCGCCTCTCCTCCTCCAAAGGAACGCAGTTCCTCACCAGCAACAGAACAAAGCTGGATGGAGAATGCTTTTGACGAGCTGAGAGAAGAAGGCTTCAGACGATCAAATTACTCTGAGCTACGGGAGGACATTCAAACCAAAGGCAAAGAAGTTGAAAACTTTGAAAAAAGTTTAGAAGAATGTATAACTAGAATAACCAATACAGAGAAGTGCTTAAAGGAGCTGATGGAGCTGAAAACCAAGGCTCGAGAACTACGTGAAGAATGCAGAAGCCTCAGGAGCCGATGCGATCAACGGGAAGAAAGGGTATCAGCAATGGAAGATGAAATGAATGAAATGAAGCAAGAAGGGAAGTTTAGAGAAAAAAGAATAAAAAGAAATGAGCAAAGCCTCCAAGAAATATGGGACTATGTGAAAAGACCAAATCTACGTCTGATTGGTGTACCTGAAAGTGATGCGGAGAATGGAACCAAGTTGGAAAACACTCTGCAGGATATTATCCAGGAGAACTTCCCCAATCTAGCAAGGCAGGCCAACGTTCAGATTCAGGAAATACAGAGAACGCCACAAAGATACTCCTCGAGAAGAGCAACTCCAAGACACATAATTGTCAGATTCACCAAAGTTGGAATGAAGGAAAAAATGTTAAGGGCAGCCAGAGAGAAAGGTCGGGTTACCCTCAAAGGGAAGCCCATCAGACTAACAGCGGATCACTTGGCAGAAACCCTACAAGCCAGAAGAGAGTGGGGGCCAATATTCAACATTCTTAAAGGAAAGAATTTTCAACCCAGAATTTCATATCCAGCCAAACTAAGCTTCATAAGTGAAGGAGAAATAAAATACTTTACAGACAAGCAAATGCTGAGAGATTTTGTCACCACCAGGCCTGCCCTAAAAGAGCTCCTGAAGGAAGCGCTAAACATGGAAAGGAACAACCGGCACCAGCCACTGCAAAATCATGCCAAAATGTAAAGACCATCGAGACTAGGAAGAAACTGCATCAACTAACGAGCAAAATCACCAGCTAACATCATAATGACAGGATCAAATTCACACATAACAATATTAACTTTAAATGTAAATGGACTAAATTCTCCAATTAAAAGACACAGACTGGCAAGTTGGATAAAGACTCAAGACCCATCAGTGTGCTGTATTCAGGAAATCCATCTCACGTGCAGAGACACACATAGGCTCAAAATAAAAGGATGGAGGAAGATCTACCAAGCAAATGGAAAACAAAAAAAGGCAGGGGTTGCAATCCTAGTCTCTGATGAAACAGACTTTAAACCAACAAAGATCAAAAGAGACAAAGAAGGCCATTACATAATGGTAAAGGGATCAATTCAACAAGAGGAGCTAACTATCCTAAATATATATGCACCCAATACAGGAGCACCCAGATTCATAAAGCAAGTCCTGAGTGACCTACAAAGAGACTTAGACTCCCACACGTTAATAATGGGAGACTTTAACACCCCACTGTCAACATTAGACAGATCAACGAGACAGAAAGTCAACAAGGATACCCAGGAATTGAACTCAGCTCTGCATCAAGCGGACCTAATAGACATCTACAGAACTCTCCACCCCAAATCAACAGAATATACATTTTTTTCAGCACCACACCACACCTATTCCAAAACTGACCACATACTTGGAAGTAAAGCTCTCCTCAGCAAATGTAAAAGAACACAAATTATAACAAACTATCTCTCAGACCACAGGGCAATCAAACTAGAACTCAGGATTAAGAATCTCACTCAAAGCCGTTCAACTACATGGAAACTGAACAACCTGCTCCTGAATGACTACTGGGTACATAACGAAATGAAGGCAGAAATAAAGATGTTCTTTGAAACCAACGAGAACAAAGACACAACATACCAGAATCTCTGGGACGCATTCAAAGCAGTGTGTAGAGGGAAATTTATAGCACTAAATGCCCACAAGAGAAAGCAGGAAAGATCCAAAATTGACACCCTAACATCACAATTAAAAGAACTAGAAAAGTAAGAGCAAATACATTCAAAAGCTAGCAGAAGGCAAGAAATAACTAAAATCAGAGCAGAACTGAAGGAGATAGAGACACAAAAAACCCTTCAAAAAATAAATGAATCCAGGAGCTGGTTTTTTGAATGGATCAACAAAATTGATAGACCGCTAGCAAGACTAATAAAGAAAAAAAGAGAGAAGAATCAAATAGACGCAATAAAAAATGATAAAGGGGATATCACCACCGATCCCACAGAAATACAAACTACCATCAGAGAATACTACAAACACCTCTACGCAAATAAACTAGAAAATCTAGAAGAAATGGATGCATTCCTCGACACATACACTCTCCCAAGACTAAACCAGGAAGAAGTTGAATCTCTGAATAGACCAATAACAGGAGCTGAAATTGTGGCAATAATCAATAGTTTACCAACCAAAAAGAGTCCAGGACCAGATGGATTCACAGCCAAATTCTACCAGAGGTACAAGGAGGAACTAGTACCATTCCTTCTGATACTATTCCAATCAATAGAAAAAGAGGGAATCCTCCCTAACTCATTTTATGAGGCCAGCATCATTCTGATACCAAAGCCGGGCAGAGACACAACCAAAAAAGAGAATTTTAGACCAATATCCTTGATGAACATTGATGCAAAAATCCTCAATAAAATACTGGCAAACCGAATTCAGCAGCACATCAAAAAGCTTATCCACCATGATCAAGTGGGCTTCATCCCTGGGATGCAAGGCTGGTTCAATATACGCAAATCAATAAATGTAATCCAGCATATAAACAGAGCCAAAGACAAAAACCACATGATTATCTCAATAGATGCAGAAAAACCCTTTGACAAAATTCAACAACCCTTCATGCTAAAAACTCTCAATAAATTAGGTATTGATGGGACGTATTTCAAAATAATAAGAGCTATCTATGACAAACCCACAGCCAATATCATACTGAATGGGCAAAAATTGGAAGCATTCCCTTTGAAAACTGGCACAAGACAGGGATGCCCTCTCTCACCACTCCTATTCAACATAGTGTTGGAAGTTCTGGCCAGGGCAATCAGGCAGGAGAAGGAAATAAAGGGTATTCAATTAGGAAAAGAGGAAGTCAAATTGTCCCTGTTTGCAGACGACATGATTGTTTATCTAGAAAACCCCATCATCTCAGCCCAAAATCTCCTTAAGCTGATAAGCAACTTCAGCAAAGTCTCAGGATACAAAATCAATGTACAAAAATCACAAGCATTCCTATACACCAACAACAGACAAACAGAGAGCCAAATCATGAGTGAACTCCCATTCACAATTGCTTCAAAGAGAATAAAATACCTAGGAATCCAACTTACAAGGGATGTGAAGGACCTCTTCAAGGAGAACTACAAACCACTGCTCAAGGAAATAAAAGAGGATACAAACAAATGGAAGAACATTCCACGCTCATGGGTAGGAAGAATCAATATCGTGAAAATGGCCATACTGCCCAAGGTAATTTACAGATTCAATGCCATCCCCATCAAGCTACCAATGACTTTCTTCACAGAATTGGAAAAAACTACTTTAAAGTTCATATGGAACCAAAAAAGAGCCCGCATCGCCAAGTCAATCCTAAGCCAAAAGAACAAAGCTGGAGGCATCACACTACCTGACTTCAAACTATACTACAAGGCTACAGTAACCAAAACAGCATGGTACTGGTACCAAAACAGAGATATAGATCAATGGAACAGAACAGAGCCCTGAGAAATAATGCCACTTACCTACAACTATCTGATCTTTGACAAACCTGACAAAAGCAAGCAATGGGGAAAGGATTCCCTATTTAATAAATGGTGCTGGGAAAACTGGCTAGCCATAAGTAGAAAGCTGAAACTGGATCCCTTCCTTACACCTTATACAAAAATCAATTCAAGATGGATTAAAGACTTAAACGTTAGCCCTAAAACCATAAAAACCCTAGAAGAAAACCTAGGCACTACCATTCAGGACATAGGCATGGGCAAGGACTTCATGTCCAAAACACCAAAAGCAATGGCAACAAAAGCCAAAATTGACAAATGGGATCTAATTAAACTAAAGAGCTTCTGCACAGCAAAAGAAACTACCATCAGAGTGAACAGGCAACCTACAAAATGGGAGAAAATTTTTGCAACCTACTCATCTGACAAAGGGCTAATATCCAGAAACTACAATGAACTCCAACAAATTTACAAGAAAAAAACAAACAACCCCATCAAAAAGTGGGCGAAGGACATGAACAGACACTTCTCAAAAGAAGACATTTATGCAGCCAAAAAACACATGAAAAAATGCTCATCATCACTGGCCATCAGAGAAATGCAAATCAAAACCACTATGAGATATCATCTCACACCAGTTAGAATGGCAATCATTAAAAAGTCAGGAAACAACAGGTGCTGGAGAGGATGTGGAGAAATAGCAACACTTTTACACTGTTGGTGGGACTGTAAACTAGTTCAACCATTGTGGAAGTCAGTGTGGCGATTCCTCAGGGATCTAGAACTAGAAATACCATTTGACCCAGCCATCCCATTACTGGGTATATACCCAAATGACTATAAATCATGCTGCTATAAAGACACATGCACACGTATGTTTATTGCGGCATTATTCGCAATAGCAAAGACTTGGAACCAACCCAAATGTCCAACAATGATAGACTGGATTAAGAAAATGTGGCACATATACACCATGGAATACTATGCAGCCATAAAAAATGATGAGTTCATGTCCTTTGTAGGGACATGGATGAAATTGGAAACCATCATTCTCAGTAAACTATCGCAAGAACAAAAAACCAAACACCACATATTCTCAGTCATAGGTGGGAACTGAACAATGAGATCACATGGACACAGGAAGGGAAATATCACACTCTGGGGACTGTGGTGGGGAGGGGGGAGGGGGGAGGGATAGCATTGGGAGATATACCTAATGCTAGATGACGAGTTAGTGGGTGCAGCGCACCAGCATGGCACATGTATACATATGTAACTAACCTGCACAATGTGCACATGTACCCTAAAACTTAACGTATAATTAAAAAAAAAAATCATAAAAAAAAATTTGTAGATCAATTTGGAGGTGTACTAGACCTTTATCACATTGCTGATAAAGACACACCCGAGACTAGTCAATTTACAAAAGAAAGAGGTTTAATTGGACTCACAGTTCCACATGGCTAGGGAGGCCTCACAATCATGGCAGAAGGCAAGGAGAAGCAAGTCACATCCTTTGTGAATGGCAGCAGGCAGAGAGCTTGTGCAGAGAAACTCCCATTTTTAATACCATCAGATCTTGTGAGACCCATTCATGATCACATGGGTCTTTCTCACATGAATGGGATCATGAACAGCATGAGAAAGCCCCGCCCTCATGATTCAATCATCTCCCACTGGGTCCCTCCCACAACATGGGAGGATTATGGGAGCTACAAAATGAGATTTGGGTGGGGACACAGAGCCAAACCATATCATTCCACCCCTGGCCCCCTCCCAAATCTCATATATTCATATTTAAAACCAATCATTCCTTCCCAACAGTTCCCCAAAGTCTCAACTCATTTCAGCATTAACTCAAAGGAGGAGACAAAGCAAGTCTCCTCCACCTATGAGCCTGTAAAAACAAAAGCAAGTTAGTTACTTCCTGGATAAAATGTGGATACAGGCATTGGGTAAATACAGTTATTTGAAATGGGAGAAATTGGCCAAAACAAAGGGTCTACAGGGCCCATGCATGTCCAAAATCCAGCAGGGCAGTCAACTCTTAAATCTCCAAAATGATCTCCTATGACTCCGTGTCTCATATACAGTTCATGCTGATGCAAGAGGTAGGTTCTCATGGTCTTGGGCAGTTCTGCCCCTGTGGCTTTGCAGGTACAGCCTCCCTCCTGGCTGCTTTCATGGGCTGGCATTTAGTGTCTGTGACTTTTCATGGCACATGGTGCAAGCTGTTGGTGGATCTACCATTCTGAGGTCTGGAGGACAATGGCCCTCTTCTCACAGCTCCACTTGATGGTGCCCCAGTGGGGACTCTATTGGGGGGACTCCAACCCCACATTTCCCTTCTTTGCTGCCCTAGCAGAGGTTCTCCATGAGAGCCCACCCCTGCAGCAAACTTCTGTCTGGACATCCAGTCATTTTTATACATCCTCTGAAATCTAGGCTGAGGTTCCCCAACCTCAATTCTTGACTTCTGTGCACCTGCAGGCTCAACACCATAGGAAAGTTTGGACCCTCTGAAGCCATAGCACAAGCTCTACCTTGGCCCCTTTTAGGCATGACTGGGGGAGCTGGGATGCAGGGCACAAAGTCCCTGGACTGCACACAGCACAGGGACCCTGGACCTGGCCCAGGAAACCATTTTTACTTCCTAGGCCTCTGGGCCTGTTATGGGAGGGGATGCCATGAAGACCTCTGACATGCCCTGGAGACATTTTCTCCATTGTCTTGGGGATTAACATTTGGCTCCTTGTTACTTAGGCAAATTTCTGCAGCCAGCTTGAATGGGATTTTCTTTTCTATTGCATTGTCAGGCTGCAAATTTTTCAAACTTTTATGCTCAGTTTCTTTTTTAAACAATGTGTTTAACAGCACCCAAGTCATCTCTTGAAGGCTTTTCTGCTTAGAAGTTTCTTCTGCCAGATACCCTGAATCATCTCTCTCAAGTTCAAAGTTTCACAAATCTCTAGGGCAAGGGCAAAATGCTGCCATTCTTTTTATAAAATGTAACAAGAGTCACTTTTGCTCCAGCTCCCAACAAGTTCCTCATTTCCATCTAAAGCCACCTCAGCCTGGACTTTATTGTTCATATCACTAGCAGCATTTTGGGCAAAGCCATTCAACAAGTCTCTAGGAAGCTCCAAATTTTCCCACATTTTCCTGTCTTCTTCTGAAACCTCCAAACTGTTCCAACCTCCATCTGTTACCCAGTTCCAAAGTCACTTCCACATTTTTGGGTATCTTTTCAGCAGCACCCCACTCTTCCAGTGCCAATTTCCTATATTAGTCTGTTTTCATGCTGCTGATAAAGACATACCCCAGACTACTCAATTTATAAAAGAAAGAGGTTTAACTGGACTCACAGTCATGGTGGGAGGCAAGGAGGAGCAAGTCACATCCTTCGTGGATGGTGGCAGGAAAAGAGAGACCTTGTACAGAGAAACTCCCATTTTTAACACCATCAGATCCCATGAAACCCATTCACTATCACAAGAACAGTATGGGAAAGACTCACCTCCATGATTCAGTCATCTACCACTGGGTCCCTCCCACAACACAGGGGAATTATGGGAGCTAGAAGATGACCATATGAGGAGGCTAATTTATATCTTAACAATATGTCTTTTGACCTATGAAAAAGTGTGTGTCTTTATTTGGGAGGTTTTCCTTAATTTCCCTCATCAATATTTTGTAGTTGTTAGTGAAGATTTCTTTCCTTGCCATGTCAGATTTGTCTCTAAGTATTTAATATTTTTATCTAATGTAAATGTATATATATATACATATATATTTGTAAATGCAAATATAACAAAATTATATTTTTCAATTTAAATTTTCAATTATTTGTTGCCTATATATAGAAACGCAATTGATTTTTATAATAATCTTGTACTTATTTGTGTTCTGTAACCTTACCTTTCTTTGTAGACTATATGAGATATATAGACAATCATGTCATCTGAAAATTAGACAATTTTACTATTTTCTTTCCAATCTAAAGAACTTTGTTTATTTTCTTACCCTTATTTCACTGACTAGAGTATCTGGTACAGTGTTGAATGAAAGTGATAAAAGTAGAAATTCCTCTTGTTTCTAATCTTCCGGGAAAAGCATTCAGTCGTTCACTATTAAGTATGATGCTAGCTATAAGTAGTTCATAAATGCCCTATCAGGTTGAGAAAGTACCTTTATTTCTACTTTGAAAGTTTTTATCATGAATGTATCTTGAATTTTGTCATTATATTTTTCTGTCTATTAAGATGATAATTTTTAAAGAAATTTAGCTGATGAATATGATGAATTACATTGATTGACTCCTGAATATAAAACCAAACTTGCAGTCCTAGGGCAAAATCTACTTGGTAATAATTTATTATCTTTCATATTGTTGGATTCTATTAGCTAAACTTTTGTATATAATTTTAGCCTCTGTGATCATAAAAGATATTGGTCTGTGGTTTTCTTTTCTTCCAATTTATTTGGCTGCTTTTGATAAAATAATAGTTTTGATTTGATAACAAGAATTGACAAGTATTCCCTCCTCTTCAATATTCTGGAAGAATTTGTGTAGAATTGCTCTTAATTCTTTCTTAAATATTTGGTAAAATTCTAAAGTTCAGCAACGAAGGTCAGCATTTTGGGGGCTTATTTTTAAGTACAAATTCAATCATATATATATATATATAGTGCAAATTCAGATTTTTCTATAATGTCTATAGTGCATTGTGTCTTTAATTTGTACATTTTATCCAAGTTGTCAAATTTACTGGCCAGAATTTTTCATAATATCCCCTTAATGTCATTTTCAAACCTGTAGAATCTAGAGTGATATAACTGCTGTCATTTCAGATGCTGTTAATTTGTATCTTGTTTAGTTTGTTGATCATCCTGGCCAGGATTTTATCAACTTTATTCATCTTCTCAAAGAACTATATTTTGATTTAATTGATTGTCTCTATTGTTTTTATTTTACATTTAATTTATTTTCAGTCTGGCCTTTATTATTTAATTTGTTCTAAAAACCATGACGTTGATCATTTTCTTAAAGTGGAAGTTGAAGTCATTTATTTTGAGATCTTTCTCTTTTTCTAAAATAGGTATTTAGTGTCATAAAATACCAAGTACTGCTTTAGTGGCATTTGCTGTTTTTAATATGTGTTTTTAATTTTCTCTCAGTTTAAAATATTTTATAGTGTCACTTTTTATTTCTTCTTTGACATGTGGGCTATTAACACCTGTCTGATTTCGACTTTAAGTGTTTGAATAATATCCAGATATCCCATGTATTTGAATATATTTTTATTTTCATTCAGTTTTAAATATCTTTAAGTTCCCTTGGGATTTTTCTTTTTTTACGTATATATTTTTCAGAAGTGCTTCAATCCTTTGAAATGTGTTGGGACTTTTTATGGACTAGCATATGGTCTATCTTGGTTAATGTCCTCTGTTTTCATGCTGCTATTGTGGTATCTAGTCTTTCATACATATCAGTTAAGTCAATGCCTTGATAGTGTTTTTCAGATAATTTATCAACTTTGAACATATATCTGTTTTATTAATTCCTTAATGGGTTTAGATACTTACAACTATGATTATGGAATTGTTTATATCTTACCTTAATTCTCTCAAATTTTGGTTCATGTAAATGTGTCTACACAAACATTTACAGTTGCTATGTCTTCCTGGTTAATTTACCCTTTAATCATTACTATTGAGGGAAGAGAGAGAAAGGAACCAGTTAGGCAGATAGCTAGGACAAGTCCTTGGTAGAATTCCTTTTTTGTTTTTTTTTTCTAACAAAGGAACAGCCTGAAAGATCAGGAGGCAAGGATGGATAAGGAGGCAAGGTCCACCATAAAGATGCCTTCTGTGTAACTAACAAGGGTCATGTATACATGGTAGGATTCAGTAAGCACATTCCTTCCCTTTTTTGGGGGACATACACAGGTAAGGGAGTTTGCACAGGGAAGGGAGGTGGGAGACTTGCTTGAAACATGCCTAAGAGGAGTAACACAGAACCTAGCACGTTTGCAATGAAAAATTCCACCCCCTCACACATGCGCAGAAAGGGAAATTAAACAACATAAAGTAACTTAGGCTAAGAGTTCGCATGCATGCTAAAAGGACATGGAATTTGCACCTTATGCAAATGAACACCTAGTCCTAACCAGTTTTTTGCTCCTTATGTAAATGAAATATCTCGCCCTACTAGCCTGTTTATAAAAGCCCATATATTCAATTGTAGAAAAACAACCCTCTTTTGGGCCCCTTCTTCTTTGTGGAGAGCTTTCTCCTTTCACTTATTGAAGTTTCACTCCAACCTCACCCTTGTGTTCATGGCTCTTTAATTTTCTTGGTTGTGAGACAAAGAACTCACAACAAACAACAAAACTGAGAAATTGTGGTGCACTGGCAAGGCTGCTACAGCATTTTGATGTTCTTTACCGTTTTCAGAGATCCAAGTTACTTTTGTCATCATCACTCTTCAGTTTGGGAAACTTCATTTAGTATTTGGGAACTTTATTTTAGTGCAGGTTTTCTGGTAGTAAATTCTATTAGCTTTATTTTGTCTGAAAATGTCTTTATTTTGCCTTTATTTTTGAAGGATATATTCACAGGATGCAGAATAATTAGTTAACTTTTTTCTGGTAATTTAGAGTTTTCTAGCCTTCATATTTGCAGATGTCAGTAGTCATTCAAGAGATTATTCCCAGTATGTAATCTGCCATTTTTGTCTGACTTTAATATTTTTTCTTTATCTTTCCTTTTTGTCGCTTTGATTATTCTGTACCTATAATGGTTTTCTTTGTATGCATCCTGCTCAGATTTACTGAGCTGCTTAAACTAATACATTTATATCTTTTTCTCACTAAGGAAAATTTTTGGCTTTTATATACTGAAATATATTTTCTAACCATTTTTTCTCTCTCCACCTTCCACTACTCCTCTTAAACATATGTCATACTTTGTGTTATGCTTTCTTGAATTCCTTAGGTTTGGGTAATATTTTTCAAGATTTTTCTCTCTGTGTTCTTCAGATTAGTTGGTTTGTATTGATCTATCTTCAGGTTCACTGATTTTTTTCTCTTAACGAATATGTATCTTTTCTTAAAATTTCAGATATCATAGTTCTGTACTTGCAGAATTTCTATTTCATATTTTTTATATTAATATTTTAAATATTTTCATTAATTATGAACACACTTTTTTAAACTTCACTAAGCATTGTTATAATATCTGGATTAAAATTCTTATCTGCAAATTCTTATCTGTGATCACAGATTTGGGTTGGATTCATTGTCTTTTCTATTGAGAACAGAGCACATTTCTTGGTTCATAGTCCTTTAACTAATTTTCCACTGTACTTTGGACAACGTTAGTATTTTCTTTGAAGACTCTGGGAGTTTTCCAAAGAGTGCTTATACTTTAGTGTCAGTCAGCTGTTAACTTGGTTGGACTAAAACTTTAAACTCTGCCCTTTGGTGGCAACTCAGACCTGTAGATTGATTTTGTCTTATTTTTATTTTACTTTAGCTAATTACATTCTATTCATGCATGGCTTAAAGTCAACCAAAAGGTTCTTCAGAGTTTACCTATGCAACTCTGGCATGTGCTCTCAGGCTCTGCCATTTTGCCTTAACTTTCTAGGTGGCTGTATTTGCCCCAAAGTTATTCTCTTTTTTTCTTAATGCCAGATAGACTTCATGCTTTTATCAAAATTTTAACCACCCAACATGGAACTGAGTTTAATCTACCCTCTTGCTAATGGCTATTTAAAAAGCAAGTTACTCTGCAACTTTCATATTTTAACTCCTTTCAGAAGTTTCCTGTTTTGCTTTACTCACCAGTGCCTACTGGTCATTTAGTTTTCTCCATATTTAATGGTTGTTATCTATGGGTGAGTGAGAAATTGTGGAATGTTACTCAATTTACTGAAAATGGAAATTTGAGCAATTAATGTTTTAAATGTTTTCTAATATAATTCAGATGGGGAAATTATAATGTTTCACTGGAACCACTGGACCTTAATATGGAATAAATGACGCCTCAATCCTTATGTAACATGATACAAAAAATTAATCTGAAATGGGTAATTGTCTAGAACTGAAATGCAAAAACTTAAAATAAATGTAAGGACACACACACAAAAATACCTTATGATGTAAAAGCAGTTGAAATTTGCATAGATAGTTCACAAAAAGCAATACAATGAAAGAAATATTAATAAGTACATGTAGTAAGCAATCTTCAAGATAACCCTGGATATCCCCTGGTACTTCCTTGTCTTCACTCCCCAATGTAGTAGTCCCTCCCACCCAATACTAGTGTTGGTGTGTGTAACCAATAGACAATGGCAGAGGTGATAGTATGCCATTTTCTGAGGTTAAGTTTTATCAGACACTATAGTTTCCATCTTGGCCTTTCCTCTCTTGAATAACACTCTAAGGAAATTGAGTTGACTTGTGATAAACAGCGTTATGGAGAAGCCTATGTAAGCAGGAACTGGAGACCATTCAAAAGCCATGTGAGTGAGCTTGGAAGCGGATTCTCCAGCTCCAGTCAAACCTACAGCTTTAATGCAGCCTCATAGGAGATCTGAGCCCAGAACCATCCACCTAGCTACTCCCAGATTCGTGATTCTCAGAACTATATGAGATAATAAATGTTGTTGGTTAAGCTGGTTGTTAAATAGTAATAGACAACTAACAAATGAGATTTTATTAAAAATATTAAAAATTATGTTCTGTTAAAGATGCTACTAAGAAAATAAAAGGCAAGCTATATACTGAGAAAAATTACTCAAAATAAATATATGTAACACGTATTGTAACCAGAATACATAAAGGCCCCTTGGGGAAAAATCCAGCTTAAAAATGGACCCCAAAAAATAGATCACCCCCCCAAACAAATAATACAAGTGGTCAATAAAAACATTTAAAAAGCTTACCATCATTAATCTTCAGGGAAACACCGTGCACGGTGGCTCATGCCTGTAATCCCAGAACTTTGGGAGGCCGACGTTGGTGGATCACCTGAGGTCAGGAGTTCCAAGACCAGCCTGACCAACATAGTGAAACCCCATCTCTGCTAAACATACAAAATTACCCAGGCATGGTGGTGCATGCCTGTAATCCCAGCTACTTGGGAGGCTGAGGCAAGAGAATCACTTGAACCTGGGAGACAGAGGTTGCAATGAGCTGAGATCAAGCCATTGCACTTCAGCCTGGGCAACAAGAGTAAAACTCCATCTCAAAAAAGAAAAAAAAGTCTTCAGGGAAAGAAAAATTAAAATCACAATGAATTACCACCACTCATCAACTAGAATAGCTAAATGTAAAAGGCTGGCTATCCCATATGTTGGGAAGAATATGAAACAAGTGGAATTCTCCTTGACTGCCAATGGGAATTAAAGTGGTCAAACACTTTAACTTTGGCAGTTTCAAACACTTTAAGAAACTTTGGCAGTTTCTTAAAATGTTAAATATACACTTATCATACAGTTAGCATATGATACAGCAATTTTTAAGTTATTCACTATGTATTTACCTGAGATAATTAAAAACATATGTGTAAAAAAGACCTGATGTGAAGGTTTACAGTAATTTATTCATAAAAGTTCCAAATGGTAAATACTGCAACTACCCATTAACTAATGACTATTTGAATGCATTGTTTTATATCCATACACTAGAATAGTTATTATTAATATGAGGGACAAACTACCGATACACTAACTAGATGAATGTTATGTTAAACAAAAGAAATCAGACATAAAATACTAAATACTGTATGATTTAATTTATACTAAATTCTAGAACATGCAAAACAATTCAGTGGTGAAAGCAAGCAAATCAGTTGTTGTCTAGAGGTAGAGGGTGAGGGTCAGGGGTTTGTCTGCAAAGGAATAAGATGGAATGTTTTGAGATAATAGCATCATTGAGGTGCTGATTTCATGAGTACATGTATTTGTGAAATTCATCAAACCGTGCCTTTAAAATCTGTGTATTGATTTATACATAAATTAAATTTCAAATAAGTGTATTTAAAAAGACAAACTTTTCTCGAGTAAATGAAGCTGTGCATTTTTTAATTTTTAAAATAGAGGTTGAATATCTGAGATCATAAGCTGTTTAAACACTTTAAGGTCATACCCTAATTGTTAAATAACAGACATAGGAAGTTTTTACAAGTTCTAAATTTAACATCTACAAATATTTATTCCTTATTTAAATAAACCACAAAGATAAGGATGCTGGCTTTTGTAAACCTTGTGTGCTATGTGATAGCTGTGTATGTGTGTAGAAAGGAATAGAAGAGGGGGAGAGAAGAGACTAATAGCATAAGAAAAAAAGAAATAAAAATAAATATGTCATTCTACACAAAATTAGAACTAAAGTTTGCTCACCTTTATGTCAATAAGAAAATATTTAGAACCCCAATTATTGAATATTTAAAGAGACACATAAACTATTTCTACATAATATGAACTGTAGCTACAAGATAAAAAACATAACATTGCTCCTAATTTAGCTATTTATATACTTTGCATTTTACCTTTTCACTGTCTTTTACATTTGCCTCTAACTTATTTCATGTTAGAGAAAAAACACTAAGGTTGGATACTGGAGAACAAGATCTCTGTAACTTACTAGTTATAAAATAAACTTAGGCAAATAATTATGTGATCTCAGCTTAATCATCTGTGAAAGAGAAAAAAAGGATGCATTTTTGGGGTTTCAATTGAGAGTGTGACCAAATGATGTCAACATTTTTCTAAAGTTTTAGATTTTGTAGTTAAAATTAGATTCATAGTTTATATACAGTCACACATAAATACACACACATGTATATTAATACTTACAGAGGGATAATTTATATTGAATTTGGTTTTGAATTGCATTCTGTATTTAAAAAGCATAATTGTTTTTAAGCTTTATGAAGGTATAATTGAGAAATTAAAATTTTATATATTTACAGTGTTCAAAGTGAGGTTTTGATATAACTATACATTAAGAAATGATTAAATCAAGCTAATTAACTTATCCATCACCTTACATATTTTTTTTGAGTGAGCTGAGAACATTAAGATCTACTCTCTTAGAAATGTTCAAGTATACAATACATTCTTGTTGACTACAGTCACTATAGTCACTGTGCTGTCCAATAGGTCTCCAGAACTTACTCATCTTGTCTCAGTGAAACCTTATATTCTTTCACCATTTCTCTATCCTTCAGCCCCTGTCTCAGGTCCTGGAAATCATCCTCCTCCTCTTCACTTCTTTGAGTTTGTCTTTTATTCATTTTCACATATAAGTGAGATCATGCAGTATTTGTGTTTCTGTCATGGCTTAGCTCATCTTGCATAATGTCCTCCAGGTTCATCCACATTGTTGCAAATGACAGAATTTTAGATTTTATTACTTTTTTAGAGGCTAAATAGTAATCCATTGTGTATATATATTACATTTTCTTTTTCTGTTCTTAGGCTAATTCCACATATGGGCTATTGTGAATAATGCTGCAATGAACATGGGGGCACAAATATGCATTTGCCATACTGATTTTGTTTCCGTAGAATATACATCCAAAAGTGAGATTCTTGAATCATTTTATCCCACACCATATATAAAAATCAACTCAAATTGGATTAACGACTTACAAGACCTGACATCTTAAAACTACTTGAAGAAAACATATGGAAAATATTTCTTGATAGTGATCTCAGCAAAGATTTTTTTGGATATGATCTCAAAAGCACAGGCAAAAGATCAAAAAGTGTGCAAGTGAGATCACATCAAAATGAAAAGCTTCTGCACAGTAAAGGTAACCATCAACAAAGTGAAGAGAATATATATAGAATAGGAGAAAATATTTGCAAATCATATGTTTAATAAGGGGAGAATATCCAAAATATATAAGGAATTCAAAAAGGTCAATAGCAAGGAAAAACTAGCAATTAAAAATGGAGAAAAGACCTGAATAGACATTTCTCAAAATAAAACATACAAATGGCCAATAGGTATACAAAAAGTAATCATCACTAATCATTGGGGATACGCAAATTAAAACATCAATGAGGTATCACCTACAAATGGCCAAGAAGTGTGTAAAGAATGCTCACTATCACTAATCATGATGGAAATGCAAATTAAAACCACAATGAGGTATCACCTTACACCTGTTTACAATGGCTATTATCAAAAAGACAGAAGATAACTAATGTTGGTGAGGATGTAGAGTAAAAAGAAACTTTGTACATTGTTGTTGGAAATGTAAATTGGTACAGCCATTATGGAAAACACTGTTGGCATTTCCTCCCAAAACTGAAAAAGTTATTCTTAGTTTTGACTATTTACATAGCTAATTCAATAAATATTCATTTTGCTGAAGTCCAAGACTTAATTTTTCTCTCTAGGAATCTCTAGGTGTAGACTGTAAAGGGTGAATGAAAACAAAAAAATTTAATAACTTCTCAACAGTTATACACACAGGTTCTTAAATAGGTAATTTACAGTATCCATGCTATCACTATTATCACTATTATTACAATAAACCTACTGCATAAATTTTCTCATGTTCTATAAAAATGGCATTAAATAGAGTTTGAGTAATAAGTTACTGGTTAATTATTTGATCTCAAACATAACAGATATATTCCCTATACATTTTTAACGATGTGTTTTAGTTTTCTGTCCTCAAGACACTGGCAAATAAATATGGCAATTGGCAAAGGCAGCTGTCAAAATAAATAGTTGTTTTCCTCCACACACATACATTGTTTTATTTTAATTGTAGGTGGGATTTTGTGAACTCATCACATTTTGGGAATTTTTTTTTGTCTATTCTAAGAGCAAGACAGCAAAAATAGAATTGTAAATTCCAAAGGTCTCCAAAATCATTGATGCCATTCAATAAAAGTATGAGAAATAAACTATTTGGTGTTTACAAAAGCATCAGTTAGCAAAACTTGAAGGTCAGTATATCAAAATTTCTCTTCAAAGTTGAAATACATGATTTTCTGTCATATTAGTCAGTATTGTTGCAAGTCTTTTAAATATATGGGTCCATAAAAGGGGCCAAATGAGATACAAGAGAAAAACATATACTCTGAAAAAGAAAAGATTCTTAAAAGATACAGATCATACTCACAGATTCATGTTAATATATATTGCACTTTCCCTGTAATTCTAGGATTTTTCTTTCTTTTTATGGGGGGTGAGTGGTGGATTACCTACTGGTAGTTCATATACCCACTGCTGTAAATTAAAACACATCTTTCAGCATTGATATGAAAAATGAGAGTAATTATAAATAAATAGCCATCAATACAGTGTGTTTCCCTGATGATTTACTAATACAGTTCTTGCAAACTGTTGATGGGAATAATCAGAGCCATGCATTTTTTATAGCAATTTTCCTCTGAAACTTCTGTGTAACATAAATGTTACCTAGGAGAGATAGGGGGAATTTGAAAAAACAAAAATTTACAAAAATGTTGGATAGTATTTTCATGTACATTATCACTTTATGTATAACTAATCTTTTTCCTAATAGTTATAAATTTAATCACAATATACGATCCCCTGAGTTTAAATTCCAGGTTCAACATCTTGACCTTAGGCAAGACACATAACTATAAGCATCTGTTTCCCTATCTATTGTTAAAAGAAAAACTTTTAGCTAAATTAAGTTTAAAGTTTAATTGAGCAAAGAACGATTTGCAAATCAGGTAGCCTCCAGAGCCAGAGTAGGCTCAGAGACTCACATGCAGCCTTCTGGTAGAAAAAGATTTATAGACAGAAAAGGGAAAATGATGTACAGAAAACAGAAATGAGGAACAGAAACAGATAGATTGATTACAGCCTGGTGATTGCCTTATTGAACACGGTTTGAACAGTTGGCCACCTTTGATTGGAACAAGTGTAGGCTACAGTCTGTTTATAACTTCATTTAGGTTATAGTTCGTGATGTGCAGAGAAACTTTAGGCCAAACTTAAAATATGTAAGCGGGCAGCTTTAGGCTAAACTTGATTTAACACTGTAGAATAAAACATTTTAGGGTATATATTGTATATTTGTTAGCAGAGAGAAAGCAAATAGTATCTACCATGCCAGGTATAACACCTAGAATAAAATAAGGATTAAAAATGTTAATTTATATTCCTGTTCTTATCCTTACATTGTGATGTGTTATAATATGATGTGCAATATATTATTCAGCAAACATATTCCAAATTACATAGATCAATTTATATCATCTCTCTTACTAAGTAAACAATGGTTGTAGTATTTGATAGACATTATATTTCAAAATGCTCAGGACTAACTTAATTAGTACAATTTCCTAAAAAGTTTGTGACATAATGATCAACCAAACTTGCTTAAATTAATATACCTATGAAAAGTGAATAATAAAAATTCAACAAAGTGACAACTTAAGGGTGACATAAATAATCCTACTAAGCTAAATGGAAATTTCTGAATTACAGGCATAACTTGGAGATAGTGAAAGTTCTGTTCTACACCACCACAACAAAATTAATATTGCAATAAAGTCGGTCACATAAATTTTTTGGCTAGCCAGTCACATAAAAGTTACATTATAATACCCTACAATCTATTCACTGTGCAATAGCATTATGTCAAAAATGTACATACCTTAATTTTAAAAAACTTTATTGATTAAAAATGCTAATGGCCATCTTGGCCTTCAGCCAGTCATTAGCTTTTTGCTGGTGTGGCCTTGCCTCAAGGTAGATGGCTGCTGAAGATGATGTGGTGGTTACTGAAGGTTGAAGTGGCTGTGGCAATTTCTTAAAATAAGACAGCAATGAAGTTGGCCACATTGATTGACTCTTCCTTTGATAAAAGATTTCTTTGTGGCATGTGATGCTGTTTTACCCACAGTAGAACTTCTTTTGAAATTAGAGTCAATCCTCTCAAATCCTGCTACAGCTTTATCAACTAAGTTTTTGTAATTTTGAGATGGGAGAGTTCCCTGGCCCCCTTCATAGGATGTGCAACAGGGTTGTGGCTCTCCAGTTGGCTCCTGCGAGCTCAAACCCGTTACAGGAGGGGGAGCATGCTGACAGGCAGGTGCAGGAGCCAGGGTGAGCTCTTTGGACTCTGCCCCAACATTAATGTCTAAAGGTAGATGTCTTCAACTGCCCAAGTCCAAGTGGGCATGTGCTACAGTGTGCTCTTTCAGCTTTGCTATTCACAGATGGCTTAAGTGTTAACCAGCTCAGTGTCCTGTTGGTACCCAGGTCCTTGTCCGGCAACCAGGAAGAATCAGGTTACACATGGACTTGAAGGATGAATGTAGGGGTTTAACTGAGTGGTGGAAGTGGCTCTCAGTGGGATGGATGGGGAGCAGGAAGGGGGATGGAGTGGGAAGATGATCTTCTCCTGGAGCTTGGCTGTCCAGCGGCTGATCTCCTCCTCGATTGTCCTGAGCCAAACTCCTCTCGGTATTCAGACACTCCTTTTCTTTTTTCCTTCTCTACCATGCTTTTCTGCCATTCTTCTGCTCATCTGCTTCTGGAGCCTGGGGTTCAGGGTTTATATGGGTATAGGAATAAGGGATGTGGTGGGACAAAAGGCAACCTTTTGGATGAGAAAGCAGGAATACCTGTTCTCATTTAGGGCTGGGGGATTCCAGGCTTGAGTGTGGGGACTTTGCTAGGGAACTGCCCTCTTCAACCCATTATTTCTCTGTCTCCTGTTTGTATGAATATTCTAAATTCTTTGTTTTCCATTTGAACATTGTTCACACCATCTTTACCAGAAGTAGAGCCCATCTCAAGAAACTTTCTTTGTTTATCTAAAATATGCAACTCCTTATCTGTTTAAGTTTTATCATGAGATTGCAGCAATTCAGTCACAACTTCAGGCACCACTTCTATTTCTAGTTCTTTTGCTATTTCTACATCTGCAGTTGCTTTCTCCACTGAGTTTTGAACCCCTCCAAGTTATCCATGAAAGGTGGAATCAACTTCTTCCAAACTCCTCTTAATGTTGATATTTTGAATCCTGAATATTTTTCATGGCATCTAGAATGGTGAATCCTTTCCAGAAGATTTTCAATTTACTTAGCACAGATCTGTCAGAGAAATAACTATCTGTGACAGCTATAGCCTTACAAAATGTATTTCTTAAATAAAAAGACTTGAAAGTCAAAATTACTCTTTGATCCATGGGCTGCCAATAGAATGTTTTGTTAGCAGTCATAAAAACATTAATCTCTTTGTACTTCTCCATCAGTGCTCTTGGGTGACCAGGTACATTGTCAATGAGCAATAATATTTTGAAAGGAATATTATTTTGGAACAGTAGGTCTAAACAGTGAACTTAGATGTTCAGCAAACCATGCTGAAAACATTTGAGCTGTTATCTAATCTTTGCTGTTCCATTTATAGAGAACAGGTAGAGTAGATTTAGCATAATTCTGAAGGGCTTTAGGATTTTTAATATGGTAAATGAGCATTGGTTTCAATCTGAAGTCACTAGTTGCATTAGCCCCTAAGGAGAGTTAGCCTGTCATCTGAAGCCTTCAAGCCAAGCACTGACTTCTCTCTAGCTACAAATCATAGATGGCATCATCTTTCAATATAAAGCTGTATCATCTACACTGAAAATCTGTTGTTTTGTGTTGCCACCTTCATCAGCCTTCTTAGCTAGATCTTCTGGATAACTTGCTACAGCTTCTCCATCAACACTTGCTGCTTCACCTTGTGCTTTTATGTTATAGAGATAGCTTCTCTCCTTCAACCTCATGAATCAATCTCTGCTAGCTTCACACTTTTCTTCTGCAGCTTACTCACCTCTTGTAGCCTTCATAAAATTGAAGAGAGCTTGAGTATTGCTTTAGATTATGCTTTGGCTTAAGGGAATGCTGCTGCTGGCTTGATAATCTATCTAGGCCACTAAAACTTCTTTCCTATATGTGATAAAGCTGCTTTCCTTTCTTATCATTCATCTGTTCACTGGAGTCATATTTTTAATTTTCTTCAAGAATTTTTTTTGCATTCACATATTGTCTAAGTGTTTAGTGCAAAAGACCTAGCTCTCAGCCTGTCCAAGCTTTTGACCTGCCTTCCTCACTAAGCTGAATTATTTCTAGTTTTTGATTTAGAGTGGGAGATATTTTGAGTCTTTTTTTCATTTGAACACATAGAGGCTATTGTAGGGTTATTTATTGCTCTAATTTCAATATTGTTGTGTCTCAGGGAATAGGGAGGTCTGAGAAGAGGAAAAGAGGGAGAGAAATGTGGGAATAGCCACCTGATGAAAAGTCAGAACACACACATTTATCAATTAAGTTATTTGTCTTATACAGGTACCATTTGTGGTGCTCCAAAACAATCACAATAGTGGCATCAAAGAACACTGATCACAAATCATCATAACAAATATAATAATTTAAAAGTTTGAAATATTACAGAATTACCAAAATGTGACACAGAGGCATGAAGTGAGCACATGCTGTTGAAAAAATGGTGCTGACAGATCTGTTTAACAAGGGATGCCACTAACCTTTGATTGGTAAAAAATGCAATATCTGCAAAAGTCAATACAGTGTAGCACCATAAAACATGATACTCCTATACTCAATATCTTTGCTAATGAGATAGAGTAGTGTTAGAGGTGGGAAAGTTGGTGTTCTAATTTTAACAGTAAGAAAGGTGGGAAAAGCTAATTGAAGACATTCTAGGTTGATGTTATGGAAGTAAGCTTGAATAAGAAATACTTAAGGGCAGTTTTAGTCACAATATATTCAGGCTGCTGATTGTGAAGTAAGAAAAGTTCAGGAAAAACTCTGGGAATCAGTTGAGATCAAAATCAAGACAGGGTCATTCGGTATTCAGTTCTTCCTATATAAATGAACAACTAAGAATTGTATTTGTTAATTTTGTGATGTTTTTATTACATGTAAGTAGCTCAGAACCCAAAGAAGATTAACCAATAAATGTAATCACTGAATTTAGAAGACATTTCACTATCCCATGTTTATGTATTTATTGAGTCAGTTTATGTATTCATTCTAACTACATTAGTTGCTCTGAGTGCCCCCTTTCTATCAAAGATTCTCAAGATTGTCTATCCAGTTAAATTGAAAATCCTTTCCAACTAGAAGATATCTTAGGGAAGAAACACCATGATGAATTTTAAAAGATGAACTTCAAGGGGAGGTAGATGAGTGATCCTTACATCTGGTCTATTTTCATCTACTGAGATCACAAATGAAGCCTATAGGGGAAAAAAATGAACTTTGTTATATATAAAATTAGGGTTTTTGTGTACCACAGGTCCAAGTTATTTGATGAAACAAGTTATTTCACAAATATTCTTTTACTTTGATATCTCAGAGTGAGAGGTATAGAAATAGTAGACACTGATTGCATCAGATGCACTAGATTGGATTTATCACAGGATGAATTACCATTTTAGAGTCTCTGATTAAATCATCCAGGAGAATTGTCTTCTAGTTTTGGCATTGTGAAGGAAAATCTGAGGCAACCCTATTTTTTACTTTTTAAATAAATAGGTAAGATTTTCTGTTAAGCCAAAATGTTTTGAAAGTTTTTCTTCTCCTTTGTAGATATTTTATTCATTTTTCTTTTTTTCTCTTTTTTGCTTCTCTTTACATTGGATTTCCCTGGAATGTTATAATTTCTTTTAATTAGGTCATGTTTTACCCTGGGATGTATTTCTGATTTTTGCTTCTATTCTGGTCACTATTGTTTCTTTCTCTGGAGTATGTTGGGGTTCAGAAAGTGATATTTCCAAAAACTGGCACTTTGATATTGAGAAGCCTTAGAAGCTGCCTCAGAATCAAGTTTCCTCTAACCCTGTCTCATTCTTCCCCTAAGGGCAGGGAGGGACTTTCTCTGGAGTTTTCTTACCTGACCCAGAAAGCTATCCAGAAGACAAGCAATTGTCCCAACTGTCTTTAGAGATCTCATAAAATAACCAGGAAAGGTCAATTACCTGAGAAGAGACTAGGAGTTATCCCCATGGTCAGAGACTTTCCATCTATTCTTCTGAGAGCAGCTTTAAGAAATTACCTGGGGAACTGAATCTGCATAAGGCTTTTGTTCCTGTGCAGCTCTGCCTCTCAACTTCCTGTAATGACTCCAAGATATATACATTTCTCCGCTATGAAAGAGTATTTAAGCAGTAACCATCTGACCCCTCTCTGAGTTCATATTTTGTGCAACTCCTGTGCATACGTGGGCAGGTTGATAGACTTTGTACATCTTTTCTGCTATTAATCCGTTTTTTGCTAGTTGATTTTTTAGTTACCCTTCAGAGGGGGAAGGAAAACTTTCCTCTTGGCCCCCACAGTTTTGGTGATGTGAGTCGAATAAACAAAACTCCTCTCTCTTTTGTAAGCTGCAGTCGAGGGAACCTAGAACTTAGCGAACTGGCAGAAGTATAAGAATTTGTTATCAGTCAGATTTCTGGTTGTCTGTCTTTGGAATCCCATGAACTGAATGGTGAAATCACGGTTTGTCTCTTTTTTTTTTTTCTTTTTCACATTTAATATTAATGGGAGAAAAGCATTTATTTAGACTAGTCTTAGGTATAGCAACTATGATGCATTTTTTTATCTGAATATTCATATTGTCTGATCCTTTTCTTACCAGAGAGTCTTTATTATTTTCCTTGTCTTTCTGTCTCATTTGTCATGAAGATTCCTTCTCATCTTTTATGTTCTTGAGAGCTTGACTGTGACCAAGTGAGAGTAAACTCTCTTGGTATCCACCATCGGGGTGAGAATATGATTTTTTGTATCATTTCCGGTGGCCAATGTGAAAGATCTGGGAACCCTGAGTCAAGTAAGATATTAAAAGGCACACATTTTTTTCTCTTAGTTTTCTATGTGTGAAACTCTCAAGGGAGTTTGTCTTAATAAGAGCTCCCACCTATTAGGGGCTTTTGTTGTTTCAACCTTTGTTGCCCAGTTAGCCTAAGAAAGTTTAGACCCAGGAGGACCTACTCAGTGTCATAAATTAATAAGTCTGTGACTGGCAGCCCCCAACAAATATGTGAGATAGTGGAGACAGCATATGCACAAACACTGTCCTTATCTGTCCATGGCAACAAGAGTCTTTTGCTATCTTAGCCTATTCCTGGGAGTGAATTTGTGAGGAATCATGAGGGGATACCTTTTATGTGCCCATTTTTTAAATGCCCCTTACATCCATGGTGTATGCTAAACCTGCAATGTTACCCCTGGGACTTTCTGTGAAAAAGGCTTATTGATTTGAGTCACTTATGGAATAAGTAAATTGGTTATATTTAAAAGAATACTTTTTTAGAGGGCTCTCATCTTAAACAACTCACTTATTTGTTTCTATAAAAAGTACAACAAAGGTTTTCTTCTAGGGTTTTTATGGTTTTAGGTCTTATGTTTAAGTCTTTAATCCATCCTGAGTTAATTTTTGTATAAGGTGTAAGGAAGGAGTCCAGTTTCAGTTTTCTGCATATGGCTAGCCAGTTTTCCCAACACCATTTATTAAATAGGGAATCCTTTGCTCATTGCTTCTTTTTGTCAGGTTTGTCAAAGATCATACGGTTGTAGATGTGTGGCATTATTTCTGAGGCCTCTGTGCTCTTCCATTGGTCTATATATCTGTTTTGGTACCAGTACCATGCTGTTTTGGTACCAGTACCATGCTGTTTTGGTTACTGCAGACTTGTAGTATAGTTTGAAGTCAGGTAGCGTGATGCCTACAGCTTTATTCTTTTTGCTTAGGATTATCTTGGCTATACGAGCTCTTTTTTGGTTCCATATGAAATTTAAAGTAGTTTTTTTCTAATTGTGTGAAGAAAGCCAATGGTAGCTTGATGGTGATAGCATTGAATCTATAAATTACTTTAGGCAGTACAGTCATTTTGATGATATCGATTCTTCCTATCGATGAGCAAGGAATGTTTTTCCATTTGTTTGTGTCCTCTCTTATTTCCTTGAGCAGTGGTTTGTAGTTCACCTTGAAGAGGTTGTTCACATCCTTTGTAAGTTGTATTTCTAGGTATTTTATTCTCTTTGTAGCAATTGTGAATGGGAGTTCATTCATTATTTGGCTGTCTATTATTGGTGTATAGGAATGTTTGTGATTTTTGCACACTGATTTTGTATTCTGAGACTTTGCTGAAGCTGCTTATTAGCTTAAGGAGATTTTAGGCCGAGACGATGGAGTTTTCTAAATATACAATCATGTCATCTCCAAACAGGGACAATTTGACTTCCTATCTTCCATTTGAGTACCCTTTATTTCTTCCTCTTGCCTAATTGCCCTGGCCAGAACGTCCAGTACTACGTTGAATAGGCGTGGTGAGAGAAGGCATCCTTTTCTTGTGCCAGTTTTCAAAGGGAATGCTTCCAGCTTTTCCCCATTCAGTATGACCCAGCAATCCCATTACTGGGTATACACCCAAAGGATTATAAATCACTCTACTATAAAGACACATGCACATATATGTTTATTGCAGCACTGTTCACAAAAGCAAAGACTTGGAACCAACCCAAATGCCCATCAATGGATAAAGAAAATGTGGCACATATACACCATGGAATACTATGCAGCCATAAAAAAGGATGAGTTCATATCCTTTGCAGGGATATGGATGAAGCTGGAAACCATCATTCTCAGCAAACTAACGTAGGAACAGAAAATCAAACACCGCATGTTCTCACTCATAAGTGGGAGTTGAACAATGAGAACACATGGACACATGGTGGGAAATATCACACACTGGGACCTGTCAGGGGGCAGGGGGCTAGGGGAAGGATAGCATTAGGAAAAATACCTAATGTAGGTGATGGGTTGATGGGTGCAGCAAACCACCATGGCATGTGTATACCTATGTAACAAACCTACACATTCTGCACATGTATCACAGAACTTAAACTATATTTAAAAAGTACAGCAAAAATATAGCATGAAAAAATCTCTTGGAAGATTTTTTTAAAGGCAGAAATCAAATTTTAAGAAAATACCCCAAAAATATAGCCTTAAAAAATTTCTTGGGAGGTATTTTTTTTAAGGCAGAAATCAGATGTTAAACAAAGGATTTAAAGTTCAAATCCTTTGTACACTCAAACTGCCTGCTTGTATACCCTGCAAGATTTGGCAAAAAAGGCACTCTACCCTGAAGTCTAGTGGCTAGGGTTCCATACATTCATTGACACACCATGGCACAAGCTCAGTTTCCATCAGAGAACCAACCACTTGAAGATGTCATACTTTACCTTGACAAAAAAAGAAATATTTATAAGAATGAGTTTGAATTATTTGTTTTGAGTTTATATTTGTGTGATTCGACTTTTGAGGGCATCCATTTATTATTGATCTTTCTCCCTTTCATAAGCAGCCATTCTTTTCCTGCTCATTGCTAAGTTTCTTTTTCTTTTAGCTGCCTTTGGGAGTGGCTTTGGATCTTGTGAGGACTGCTTCTTTGCATCACTTTGGAGATGCTCACGAGACCTTGGTTAAATAATAAAAGGCTTATTGGTTTCCATTCTGAGTTACTTGGTAAATATCTTTAGTTTAAAATAAAAGAGAAAAGGAGAAAAAAAGGTTAAAATGCAGGAATATTGGCTGTGTGCCCTGGCTGAAGCCTGATAATAAGAAATTTGAAAAAAAAAAAGATTTTTTAAAGAGGTTTATGGTCAGAAATTGGCTTAAATAAAAGCTGATATTCAGGCTATATATATATATATTTTTAGAGATGTTTCTGCCTTTTTAGAATCCTGTTTCTCCTCTGGGGACTCTTTTTAGTCAACTGAAACACTTTTTATAAAAAATTATATGTTTGGTCTCTGCTTTCTTTCTTATTGGCAAAATTTTTACGAGAAAAACATAACATTTTATTGGTCTTTTTAGGAAGATTAAAATCTCCCCAAACTGACTCCTTTAAGACTTGTTGTTGCATCTGCTTCTACTCCTCCTTTTGTCCACCTTCATAGTTCCATCCAGTTGTCTTTAATCATTGATATGTTTTCCTTCAAGCCTCTACCTCCTCCCTTTGATGAGCAGTGAATGGAGAATTACTTACACACACAAACACACACACACACACACACACACACACACACACTTCTGGTTATCACATGAAGGGTTCTAGAGAATCACTTCTAGTGATTCTGAGTCTCCTTAAGGAATATACCCAAGGCACCACTGGCCCCTTTCGGGGTCAACCATCTTTCAAGTGGAGCCCCAAGAGTCATGAGGGACTTCAGCCCTATTTGTTAATGGACTCTGCCCTGAACTCAGTAATCCAGTTAATAAATAAATTAAAAAGCCACCTACTGAAATAAACTTGTTTCCAAAGTACAACATTCTGATATTTAGATCTAAATTCTTTGTCTTTGAGATTTAAATGGATATAAATGTTCTACTTTTTTATGTAAGAATCATCCCATTAAAAGTATAAATTTATGATCGCCTAGCTAACAATTGTTTGGGGCAATGGAACAGGTAATAGGAAGATTGATGGTCTGAATGGAAAAGACAAACTATAAGCCAGCAAATGAAGAATCTTACTGAAAGTTATAAGATCTGCTCCTGTTCATGTCTGTATGTCTATATGTGTCATGTGTGTGTGATATTTCTATGTGATCTGAGATAATATTTGATAAATAAAGCTAGTTTTAAAATTGTTGGCAAAATAAAATAGAAATGTCTTCAGAATTTAATTTAGACATTTTTGCCTAAGTCTATTGGTCAGGCAAATTTATCTTCCCTATGCTAGATGTTAAGGTCATAAAACTGTTGCTCCTGTGATATTTTATACTTGCTTGATTTTTCCATATGCTAAAACTGCAAAAATTGTTTGTTGGGCTTCCCCAAATTACACATCAATGATAGAAAACTAGACTTACAAAATTGCTAACTTAACATCAAGCAGAACTAGAATTAACTACATGGGACTAAACTGATGAAGGACTCAAATTACTTTTTTTACTTTTTAAATTTGAAACACTGCTGATTATTTTTGTTTCTCAGAACCAATTTTTTTAAAGCTACTTATAGCTTCCAGCAATTAGGTAACATGCAAAATGGAAATATTTACTTTTCTCTCTATTGGATCCCTCCAGAATTCAAAATTATTCATGATTATTCTTATTTTATAGCAATACAGTTGTTGGCATAAGTTTAATAAGAATCCGTTTTCTTTTGCAACAGGACACAATTAGAGGCACTGGTTATTTTACTAAGAATTTGAGTGGTGTATCAGTCTGTTCTTGCATTGCTATAAAGAAATACCTGAGACTAGGTAATTTATAAGAAAAAGAGGTTTAATTGGTACATAGTTCTTAGGTTATGTAGGAAGCATGATGCTGACAACTGCTTGGCTTCTAGGGAGGCCTCAGGATACTTACAATCATGGCAGAGGGCAAAGGGAGAGCAGGCACTTTATATGGCTAGAGCAGGAGCAAGAGAGTAGGGGTGAGGGGAAGGTGTTACATACTTTTCAATGAGCAGACCTCACGAGAACTCACTCACTACAAGGAGGACAGTACCAAGAGGGATGGTGCTAAACCATTCATGAAAAACTCACCCTCATGACCCAATCACCACCTCCCACCAGGCCCTATATCCAACATTGAGGATTACATTTCAATATGAGATTTGGGCAGGGACACATATTCAAACTATATCAACTGGAATGTTATAATTTCAAATATGGCCAGACTGCTTTGAGAGACTGAGGTTTACTTTTCTGGGGCCAATTAAAAACCCCAAGAAAAAACTTGACTGGTACCTTGCATGTCTATTTTTTACAGAGTTCTTGACCTTGCTTTAAGGAAAGAACAGCACTTTCTGACCGGCTGAAATATTTTGGGATCTTAAACAGAGTGATACTCACTTGATTCACACAGGAATAACAGACACAGGCTTTAGTCTCAGGAGGCTTTTAAGAAGTTCAATCTGAGATTCCTTATTTTTAAAGTTCCAGAAAAAAGGATTTAAAACTGCCTAAATGATAAATTACTATTCTTACTGCACTTTATGCAAATAATCAGGCCAAGTATAATAGGACTACAGCTTATTTTACAAACAAATTGTTCTTACTATGATTTTGGCTTAAATAGAAGAATGGAAAAACAAAAAGTTGTGTGTCAGAAGAAAACCATAGTGCACCTGTTATTAGATTCAAGCCTTGTGAATTGTTTTTGATTTTTATTATTAGACTAAAATTTGAACTGAATCCAGAATTCTTTCATGGCTGTAAGTCTCCAAACTAACATTTCCACATTTTTCTCCAATTTTTCTGGCTTGGACTCACTGATATTGAAACTACCTTCTTCCCAAGACCCTACAAGATAAAGCTCATGTATAAACAACCTTATGACATGCAAAGTATAAACCAGAAAAACTTTTCAGGTTGCTACTGCCTGCCTGATGCAACTGCAGATGCTTCAAACAGAAATCTAAGAATCTTCTCAACTGACTGCCCTCCAGACTCTAAACAAATTAGTTTATAGACTATTCCAGTTAGTAATTTTTATTTTTCTTTTATTTCCATAGAAATACCTCTTATTTAAGACTTGCTTGTGTGAATCTTATATAGAGGGGTAACTTTGAAAGTCCATTTGCAATGCCATCTCTTTAAATGTGATACAACTGTTTATTTGGACAGGCTTATTCTCACAAAAGGGAGATTGATTTAATACATTTCTTTGTCACTTAGTTATTAACTTGATTTTTCCCTTCATAGTCACCAACTCAGCTTTTAGTGAATAAAACTGCTAAACAAATTTCAAACAGGGCAATGATGGGGCTCAGAAAATGATACCCCAAAGACTCGTGCATTGGCAAACTTTTTCATTCTCATTACATTAAATTTTGCTAAAATGTTATAAGGTTTTTGATATTGTTTACTATGTCATGTTTTAGCCTGAGAAATAATTCTTATTTTGCTTCTTTTCTAGTCACTGTGGTTCTTTTCTCTGGGTATGCTGAGGCACAAAAAGTGATACCCTCAAAGACTGGTGCTTTGACATGCTGAGAGACCTGAGAAGCTGTCTCAGAATCAAGGTTTCTCTCACCTTGTTTCTCTCCACGTGCATGGAGGTGGTCTCTCTGGAATTTTCTTATCTGACCAAAAATGCTTTCCAAAAACCACTAAAAAAATGCAATTGTCTTAAGCCGCCTCATTTACTAACATGAAAAAACCAACCACCTGAGAAGAGAAGCCATTGGAAGTCACCATGGCCAGAAACACTTCTCGTTTATTCTTCTGAAGACAGCTCCAAAAGATTGCCTGGGGGACTTTATCTGCATAATAAGACAACTTTTGTTCTTGAACAGCTCCGGCCCTCACTTTCCTTTAATGTCTGTCTGCTGCCTCCTGGGTCATACGCCCTATGAAGAGCATATTTAAGCATTAACCCTCTGGCTTCTCTATGAGCTCATAGATTGTATGACTGTTGTACACACGTGTGCACATTAATAAATTTTGTACACTGTTTCTTTTATTAATCTGCCTTTTGTCAGTTGATTTTTAGCTAAACTTCATAGAGCAAAGGGAATGTGTTCCCTTTCCCTTACAAGTACTACATCTCCAAAGGTTGGCTATCTTTTTGTTGTTATCATGGTAATAATGATATTTTTTAATTTTTTTATGTTTATAGATTTAGAGGTACAAGGGAAGTTGTGTTACATAGGTATATTGCATAATGGTGAAATCTGGACTTTTAGTGAACCCATCACCTGAATCACCTGAATAGTAAACATTGTAGCCAGTAGGTAGTATTTCCACCCTCACTCACCTTCCACCGTCCTATTTTTTGGAGTCTCCAGTGTCTATTAATTTACTCTATATGTCTATGTGTACCCATTGTTTAGCTCCCACTTATAGGTAAGAACACAAACGTTTTCACTTTCCTTTTCTGGGCCATTTAAATAAAGATAATGGCTTTTAGTTCCATCTATGTTTCTGTAAAAGAAATAATTTCATTTTTAAGGGCTGAGTGGTAATCCACTGTATACACACACATACATTATATGTATATATATAAGACATGTGTATATATACATACATATATTATGTATATATGTATATTACATATCAAATATATTATTTATACATTATATACATATAATGGATTTCATACTTTATTTTCATATATAAAAATGAAATATCTTTCATATGTATGTATATATATAAAAGATATAATCTCATTATATATATATTTATATATACGTGTGTGTGTGTATATCTATATATATGTGTGTATATATATGTCAGTGTGTGTATGCACACACCACATTTTAAAATTCAATTATACATTCCTGGACACTTAGTTTGATTCCATGACATTTTTATTTTGAGTAGTACTGCAATAAACATACAAATGCAGGTGTCTTATTGATATAATTATTTCTTTTCTCTTGGGTAGGAACCAAATAGTTGGAATGTCAGATCAAAAAGTTGCTCTACTTTTTGTTTGTTGAGAAAACTCCATACTCTTTTCCATAGAGACTGAACTAATTTCCACCAACAGTACATAAGCATTCAATTTTCTTCATGTCACTGATAACATCTGTTGTTTTTTGACATTTTAGTAATAGCCATTCTGACTGGTATAAGATGTTATCTTATTGTAGTTTTAATTTGCATCTCTTTGATTAGTAATATTGAGCATTTTTCATGTGTTTGTTGGCCACTTGTATGTCTTAATTTGAAAAATGTCTGTTTGTGTCCTTTGCTTACTTTGTAATGAGGTTATTTGCTTTTCTCTTGTTGAATTGTTTGAGTTCCTTGTAGATTCTTATTCCTAGGTTTTCTTCTTTGATTTTTATAGTTTCAGGTGTTATGTTTAGGTATTTAAACCGTCTTGACTTAATTTTTTGTATATGGTAAGAAATATGAGTCCAGTTTCATTCCCAGCACCATTTATTGAGTATGGTGCCTTCTTTCCATTAGCTGTTTTTGCTAACATTGTCAAAGGTCAGTTGATTGTAGGTATATGTATTTATTTTGGGGTTATTTTTTCAGTTCCATGGATCTATGTGTCTATTTTTGTACCAGTACCATGCACCTTTGGTTACTGTAGCCTTGTGGTATAGTTTGAAGTCAAGTCATGTGATGCTTCTGCCTTTGTTCTTTTTGCTTAGGATTGCTTTGGCTAGTCATTATTTTTTGGTTACATATGAATTTTAGGATTATTTTTTTCTAATTCTGTGAAAAATGAGATTGGCTCTTTGATAGGAATTGCATTGAATCTGTAGGTTACTTTGGACAGGATAGTCATTTTAACTATATTGATCCTTTCAATCTATGTGCATGGGATGTTTTTCTATTTGTTTGTATCATCTATGATTTATTTCATCAGTGTTTTGTAGTTCTTCTTGTGGAAATCTTTTACTTCCTAGGTTAAATGTATTCCTAATTTTGTGTGTGTGACTATTTTAAATGAGATTGAGTTCTTGATTTGCTTTATCTTGAATGCCATTGGGTGTACAGAAATGTTATTTGTTTCTGTTTTGATTGATTTTGTAACTTAAAACCACATATATGATGGTGGTCCCATAAAATTATAATGAAGCTGAAAAATTTCTATCAAATAAACATCATAACATAATGCATTACCCAGGTATAGAAGATGCTGGTGTAAAGAAACCTATTTCACTGCCAGTTGTGTAAAACTATAGCACATACAATTATGTACAGTACATAATATAAATAACAATAAACAGCTATGTTATTGATGTATTTACTATATTATACTTTTAATCTTTTAGAATATAGTCCTACTTATTTAAAAAAAAAATAAAAGCTGTAAAGCAGCCTCAGGTAGGTCCTTCAGGAGTTACTCCTGAAGAAGGCAGTATTATTGTAGAAGATAACAGTTCCATATGTGTTATTGCTCCTCAAGACCTTCCAGCAGGACAAGATGTGGAGATGGAAGACAGTGATGTTGATGATTGATATGGTTTGGATTTGTGTCCCTGCTCAAGTCTCAAGACCTTCCAGCAGGACAAGATGTGGAGATGGAAGACAGTGATGTTGATGATTAATATGGTTTGGATCTGTGTCCCTGCTCAAGTCTCATGGGAGTGGTTTCTCATGAATGGTATAACACCATGACCCTTGGTACTGTCATCATAAATGTGAGTAGTGAGTTATAGTGAAATCTAGTTATTTAATTATGTGGCACTTCCCCTGGCTCTTTCTTGGTCCTACTCCTGCCACGTAAGATGCCTGCTCCCACTTCGACTTCCATCATAAGTAAAACCTCCCTGAGACTCAGGCCTTCCCAGAAGCAGACACTGCCATGCTTCCTGTACAGCCTGCAGAACCATGAGCCAATTAAACCCATTTTATTTATAAATTATCCAGTCTCAGGTATTTCTTTATAATAGTGTGAGAATGGACTAATACAATAATCTTGACCCTGCGTAGACCCAGGCTAATATAGGTGTTTGTGGCTTCATTTTTAACAAAAATATTTAAAAAGAAAAAACAAAAATAAACATTTAAATATAGTAAAAGCTTATAGAATAAGGATATAAGGAAAGAAAATATTTTTGTGCAGCTGTACAGTGTGTTTTCACTTTAAGCTGTGTTATTACAAAAGCATCAGAAAGTTTACAAAAACAAAAAGTTTATAGAGTAAAAACGTTACACTAAGTTATTTATTAAGCTAGGTTATTTATTTAGTAAGCTAATTTATTGAAGAAAGAAAGGTATTTTTAATGAATTTAATGTAGCCTAAGTGTACAGTGTTTATAAAATCTACAGTAGTGTACAGTGATGTCCTTGGCCTTCACATTCACTCACCACTAACTGAGTCACCCAGAGCAACTTCAGTCATACAAGCTCTATTTATGGTAAGTGCCTTATGATTGTGTAACATTTTTTATTTCTTAGACTATATTTTTACTGTACCTTTTCTATATTTAGATATGTATGGATACACAAATACCTAGCATTGTGTTACAATTGGCTAAAATATTCAGTACAGTAACATGCTGTATGGGTTTATAGCCTTGGAGCAG
Organism: Pan paniscus; assembly: GCF_029289425.2. Lineage (NCBI taxonomy): Eukaryota > Metazoa > Chordata > Mammalia > Primates > Hominidae > Pan > Pan paniscus. The sequence continues at coordinate 82,274,078 of NC_073259.2, forward strand.
TAGGTTATATATACCATATAGCCTAAGTGCGTAGTAGGCTTTACCATCTAGGTTTGTGTAAGAATGCTCTATGGTGCTTCCACAATGATGAAATCTCCTAGTGATGCATTTCTCATTCCTCACTATGCATGCATGACTATATTAACAAATATCTTGCTCTCTATGACTTGCTGTATATGCAATGTCTTTCTGTGTTACCCATTTATTCTTTTTACCATTTGATGCATTTTTGAGAACACATGATGCTTCAGGTAGGATGACTGATGAGGATGACACAGAGGTGATAGCAAATATGAACCAGGTGCTACTGCTTTTTGTTTATTTCCTTATTTTCTGCTCAAGTCTTTTCTGAGAGTAGCAGAGATAATAAATATTAAGAAAAGGAAGAGTAAAGAGAATGGAGTGTAGAATTCTAAATGTCTCAAAAAGAGTGTCTCCACAGTAACATATATATTTGTAAAATATTTTTAAAAAGATGTATATGACTGGAAAAAATGGAAGTAAACTATATTTCTTCTATATAGTTTGATTATATATACATGTTTACAAAATAGAATGCAGCAAATAGATGTAAAAAATTATCAAGTAATAAGTAAAATCAGTAATATGTTTTGATTATAAATAACTTAGACAAACATATAAAATTTCATATATGCTAGTACAATAATAATCAGTGAGTAAATAAATTGATTCAAATATTATATTTACAATTGACAATCTAAATACATCAAATGCCCTACTACAAACTCTTTCGGAATAACAAAAATACAAACCAAACCAAAACAAAACAATCCAGAGATGACTACCTTAATAAAAGGTAAAAGCACATTCTGTTATTGGATAGAAAGATTAAATAATTCAAAATGTCATTTTTTCTAAATTAATATTTTATGTAATACTTCTTTATCTGTATCAAGTAAGAAAACTGTTCTTTAAGTTGAAATGAAAAAAGAAATATCTAAGAAAAATTGGAAATTATCTGTCAAAGAGAAGGACTGGGATAATGGCAGAGGAAATAGTACAGCTGGACATCAAATGATAGAGCTCTAGTTAATAAATGGTTGGTATAGAGTAGACTGACATATCAGTGGAGCATAATAGAGAACCTGAAAATCACCTCTCACATATAAATTGCTTTAACCTATGAAAATTAGTTGAAAAACATGTGTAGGTAAACAAATAATGGTGGAGAAATTGGCTAGGCATTTGAGTAAATCTGAATTTCTACTACATGCCCTACTATAAAATTTATTCTAGATGGATATAATTTATACATGTTAAAGTGAATCTAGAAAAAGTACTAGAAGAATATATAATTTTTCTTTATGTCTTCTAATGGAGTAGGCTTTTCTAAGGATGACACAATCTATAAGCCTATAAGCCATAAAAAGGTTTGAAAAGGTTTGCTCATATAAAAATGGGAAAAAATGCAGAAAAATCTTTCACAAACCCATAAAATAAAAACAGGCTGAAAATATGTTTTTAATGCATAATAGGCCAAAAATAATAATTTGTGTTATATATAGTCACTTCAACTCAATAGGAAATAGAAATAGCTCATTGAAAAAATAGGCAAGTGGCCTAGGATGCTTTTGGAAAATCTTAGAATATTCATACATAAAATATGCTTACTATTACTTAATTTTAGAAGGTTAATTAAAACAAAAATGAGAAAATATTTTTCAAAAGTGTAACAAAACACTGTGTTGGAGAGGATGGGTAAAATGAGTATTTTTGTTTAATAAGAGCTGTTGATAAGTTTAGTAAAACTAAAATTATTGCATATATAAAAATCTCAAAAGTTTACTAAAACAAAACTGTTATATATTTTGAAGTCTTTAGAATATGACTAGAAGGAGAGAAGAGTAGTGTCAAAAATAGTGAAAACAAGAATTAAAACGAAGAAAAAATTAAGATAGCACTTGAAGCGGTAAATTTGAGCACTTTTTAATATTGTAATTAAAAATCAAAGTAACAAGAAGAATTTGACAAAGAATGAAAAAAATTAAGTCTGATCTTAACAGACAGTAAAAATTTTTCCTGTTGGCAAGCCATTAAGAAAATGGAATACATATTAGGCTTAAGTTCAAAGCATGAAACAATAGAAAATCTGACCTACTAAGAAAACATCCATTGGAGGAACAGCAAATAATGAAAGTTAGAAATATTGGCATATGTGATTTTTAATTTTAGGTGTCAACTTGAGTGGGCTAAGGGATGCTCAAACAGCTGGTCAAACATTATTTCTTGGTGTGTCTGTGAGGGTGTTTCTGAAAGAGATTTGCATTTGAATCAATAGACTGAATAGAGAAGATTGCCCTCAGTGATGTGGACAGACACCATCAAAGTCATTGAGGGTCTGGGTAGAACAGAAAGAAAAAGGAAGAGTAAATTCTCTCTCTCTTCTTGACTCACAACATCTATCTTCTCCTGTCAGCAGACATCACAGCTCCTCTGGCCTTCAGACTGCAAGAATTACACCAGTACCTCTTGCCCCCTGCTCCCCCATTTTGCAGATCTTTGGCCTCTGATGGCTAGTTACATTATTGGCTCCCCAGGTTCTCAATCCTTCAGACTTGGAGTAAATTTCTCATTTGGCTTTCCTGGTTTTCCAACTTACAGATAACATATTACAGCAGTTCTCATCCTCCGTAATTGCCTGAGCCAATTCCCATAATAAATCTCTTCATATATTTATATGTAGACGGTCTCCAATTTACAATGGATCAACTTATAATTTTTCAACTTTATGATGGTTTTATCAGGATGTAACTCCATCATAAGTCAAAAGCTCCTTACAGCTTACAATGGGGTAACAATTTCTACTGAATGCATATCACTTACACACCACTGTAAAGTTGAAAAATTGTAAGTTGGACCATCATAAGTTTGGGACCATCTGCTCTGTTGCCAGCATTAAATGCATTTTTGACTTATAATATTTTTGATTTGTGATGGATTTATCAGAATGAAACCTCAGTGTAAGATGAGGAGCATTTATATATCCCACTGATTCTGTGGAGAACTCTGAATAATACAGGTTTTGGTGCCAAAAATCGTTTTAGAGGAATAGAATTTTAAGTATGAGTTTTCTGAATTGGTTTTGGGGTTTGAAGAACTTCTTCTGTAATGTGATCACTTAAAGATTATAAGTACTCTATTTCCAGTCATAAAGTGAGCCTTGATACTCTATGATATGAACTGTTTATACAGATATCCAAAATATCTGCACTGGACACTACTAAGCAATCACCTAAAGGAAGCAAAGAGCTAAGTAACTGAATATGATACTTCCAAATATTTTTGGTGAACATTGGTTGGTTCTTCTTAATGTTGCTGGGCAAAGTGGTGATGAGAAAGGAGGAGTTTAAGGAATTTGAATTCGCAGCTCAAGGGCCATATAAATGACCTAAGAGCTTCTAGGTGTGCCCTGAGGGACAGCCTTATCTCCTGCTGCCCAGCGCTGCAATTATTGAAAATCAAATATAGGACCTTAGATTTTCAAGGTCCTTATCCTGTCATTGGCTAAATTACAACACAAGTTAAACTTTCAGCCTCACACAATGTCTGTTAAAGTGAGAGCATTGATTGATTGATTGGGAAAGAATGAGATACTGTAAGTTAGGATGAGGATGTGTAGGAAGACCCCGATGAAGCTGGAGACAATGAGCCCTTAAAATCTAATGAGTCTTCTTTGCCACTGGAAGAGGTCTCCCCATACCCAGCAAAAGTGGTCTTCCCAAACCCAGCAGAAGCTGCTTTCCCACCAACAGTGGCATTGATCTTTCCAACTCCATCTGAAAGAATTAACCCTGCATTGCATGAGAAAAATGGTAATTACCTTTTCAAGAAAGACATACTCATTTCCTCAGGATCCACTTTCCTCCTCTTTCTTCTAGACCTAAATCTCAGCAGGCTCTTAAAGGTGAAGTACAAAGTGTGACCCATGAGGGTGTGGACTATAAATCCAGAAGAACTACTTGAGTTTTCTAATTTACAGAAACAGAAATCCAGATGAACATGTGTGCGAGTAATATAAAGGATGTGTGAAAATGGTGAAAGGAACATAAAGTTGGATCTGGATAAATTTATTCATAAGGGCCTATTAAGCAGAAGTTCTGCATTTTATTCTTCAGCTCGTGGAGTTAGAAAAGGCTCTAACAGTTTGGTTGGGTGAAACATGGATCAAAAGGTAGCCTACAACGAGTGAATTAGAAATGCCTTATCTTCCTTAGTTTAATGTAGAGGAAGAGATTCAAAGGCTTAGGGAGATGTTAGTATTAGAGTAAATTTGCCATTTAAGACCTTCTTGACTCATCCACACTGGGAGAGTCAAGAAGACATATCTTTCAACAAAACTTCAACATATAAATTTGTGAGGTGAGTCCCAACATCCTCGAAGAGCTCAGTAGTTACTTTTCTCTGTAGGGCAGACCTAACAGTGGGAACCTCCACCACTCAATTGGAAATCCTATTGATAGCATAGTAATGGTAGTAGTAACTGGATCACAGGGTGGCAGAGACCAAGTGACAGCACTCAACCACCAAAAGCGAAGTGGGCATAATTACCAAAATGGACAAGAGAGTCAAAGGAGCAATCAGAATAGTATGTCTTGCCCAGATCTATGGTGTTAGCAAGTCAATCATGATGTTCTCAGATATAAAATAAATAGGAAGTCTACTAAATCTTACTTGATCTGTATAAGCAGTAAAGTTACAGGTCCAATGAACAGAAATTTGATTCAAGTCATTAAAATATAGAGTCAAGGTGCCTTTAACAGTTCCCAGATTTCAGCCAGTTTGCATACCCAGGACTCCATGAATGCAAGGGAGGCCAGTTAAGCCTCAAGGAAAAACATCAGTACACCACTGAAAATTTATACTGCTAATATTTCCACCAGTCTTCTCCAGACAGAACAATGTCCTTTTACCAGGTTAACTGTGCACTAAAAAGAAAAGAAAATATTAAGACTTTTTTGAGACTACTGGACATTGGATCTGAAATAAAATTGGTTTCAAGAGACTCAAAACATCAGTGTGGCCTTCCATTTAGACTAAGGACTTATGAAAATTAGGTAATCAATGCAGTGTTAGCTCATGTTCAACTCACAGTGGGCCCAGTGGTTCTCCAAACCCAAACTGTGGTTATTTTTCCTAGTTTCAGAATGAATCATTAAAATATAAGTACTTAGCAGCTGGCAGAATTCCCATATTTTTCTCCAACCTGGAGCAAGAGTTAATATGGTAGAAAAGACCAAATGGAAGTCAATAAAACTGCCTCTACCTACAAAAATAGTAAATCAAAAGTAATACCAAAGTCCTGGAGAAATTATGGAGATGTGTTCCACCATAAAGAACTTAGATGCAGGGACAGTAATTTCCAATACATTCCCATTCAGTTCTATTTGACTTGTGCAGAAGACAGATGGATTTTGGAGAATGACAGTAGGTTATTGTAAGCTTAACCAAGTAGTGACTACAACTGCAGCTGCTATAACAGATGTGGTTCCATTGCTTGAGTAAATTAACATCTCCCCTGGTACCTGTTATGCAGTTACTAACCTGCCAAATGTGGTGTTTTTTTTTCTATAATTGTCCATAAAGCCCACCAAAAGCAGTTTTCTTTCAGCTGGCCAGGTCAGCAATATATCTTCACTGTCTCACCTCAGGGGTGTATTAACTCTCCGTCCCTGTGTCATAATTCAGTTCACAGGGATCTTGATTGCCTTTCTCTTCCACAAGATATCACACTGGTCTATTGCATTGATAACATTACACTGATTGGACTTCATGCATAAGAAGTAGCAACTACTCTAGATTTATTGGGAAGACATGTGTGTGCCCAAGGATGATATATAAATCCTACTAACATTCTGGGCCTTCTCCATCAGTGATATTTCTATGGGCCCAGTGGTATGGTGCACCTTGATGTATCCCCTCTATGGTGAAGAACAAGTTGCACTGGGGCCATTCTACAATCAAGAAAAAGCCCCAGTGCCCAGTGGGCCTATTTGGGTTTTGGAGGCAACATATTCCTCATTAAGTATGTTACTCTGGTCCATTGATGGAATGATAGTTTTGAGCAAAACCCAGAACAAGAAAAGGGTCTGCAACAAGTCCAAGATGTTGTGCAAACTGCTCTCCCCTTGGGCCATAAGAACCAGCAGATCCAATGGTGCTTGACATCAGTGGTGTTTGAAGTATCAGTGGCAAGTAGGGATTCTGTTTGGAGTTTTTGGTAGGTCCTCATAGGTGAATTGTAGTACACCTTTTGGGATTCTGGGGCAAAGCCTTGCCATTATTCATAGATAACTACCTTCCTTTAAAAAACAGATCTCGGCCTGCTACTGGGCTTTAATAGAGACTGAATGCTTGACCATATGCCACCAAGTTACCATAAGACCTGAGCTGCTAATTATAAACACAGTGTTATCTGAATCAATGAGCCATAAAATTGGGTGTGTACGGTAGCATTGCTTCATAAAATAAGAGTTGTATATATGTGATTGGGCTGAGCAGGACCTGAAGGCACAAGTAAGTTACATGAAGAAGTGGTCCAAATCCCCATGATCCTCACTCCTACAACACTGCGTTTTCTCTCCCAGCCTGTACCTACAGCCTAATGGGGAGTTCCTTATGATACTTAGAGGAAAAGAAGATTCAGGCCTGGTTAATAGATGGCTCTGCATGATATGCAGGCACTACCCAAAGCGAACAGCTGTAGCACTACAGCCCTTTTCTGGGACATTCCTAAATGACGATGGTGAAAGGAAATATTCCCAGTGGGCAGAACTTTGGTCAGTGCACATGGCTGTGCGCTTTGCTTGGAAGGAGAAATTACCAGATATGAAATTTTATACTGATTCATGGTCTGTAGCCTATGTTTTCACTGAATAGTGGGGATTTTGGAAGGAATATGAATGAAAAATTGGTTACAAAGAAATCTGGGAAAAACATGTGGATAGACCTCTCTAATGGGAAAACAACATGAAGATATTTGTGTCCTATATTAATGGTCAAAGGGTGACTTCAGCAGATGTCAATTTTAATAATCAAGTGGACAGGATGACTCATTTATTGGACACCAGTCAGAATCTTTCTCCAGCCACCCCTGTCATCACCCAATGAGCTTATGAACAATGGGCTATAATGGCAGGGATGGAAGCTAAGCAGGGGCTATGCAACATAGATTTCCACTCACAGAAGCCAGCCTAGTTACAACCACCTCTGATTTCCCAATCTCCCAGCAGCAGAGACCAAGCTATAACTCCTGATAACACATCATTCCTTGGGGTGACCAACCAGCTACCTGGTGGCCGATAGATTATAGAGGATCACTTCTATCATGGAAGGGGTAGCATTTTGTCCTTACTACAATAGGCACTTACTCTGAATATGGATTTGCCTTCTCTACACCAATGCTTCTGCCAAAATATATATGGATTTACAAAATTCTTTGCCAACTTATATGGCTTGGATATTTCTCCCCTCCAAATCTCATGTTGAAATGTGATCCTCATTGTTGAAGATGGGCCTAGTGGGAGGTGACTGGGTCATGGGAGTGGACTTCCCATAAATGGCTTGGTGCCATCCTTGTAATGAGTGAGTTCTCACTCTATTAGTTCACAAGAGAACTAGTGGTTAAAAGAAGCCCAGCATCTCCTCTCCTCTCTTTTGTTCCCTCTCTCACTGTGTGATGTGCCTGTTCCCCCTTCACCTTCTGCTATGCGTAAAAGCTTCCTGAGGCTTCACAGGAAGCCAAGCAGTTGCTGTTTCCATGCTTGTACAGCTTGTACAACCGTGGCCCAAATAGATCTCTTTTCTTAATAAATTACCCAGTCTCAGGTATTCCTTTATGGCTATGCAAATTCAACTAATGCACCAACCATCATAGTATTCCACACACCATTGCTTCTGACAAATAAACTCATTGAGCAGCCAAATAAGTGTGTCAATAGGCGCATATTCATGCAATTCACCAATCTTACCATGCTCCCCAACACGCTAAAGGAGCTGGCTTGATGGAATGGTGGAATGGCCTTTTGAAGACTCATTTACAGTTCTAGGCAGATGGCAGTACCTTGCAGGGCTTGGGTAATGTGCTCCAGAAGGCTGTATATGTTCTTAACTAAAGTACAACATATGATACTGTTTCTCCAAAAGACAGGATTTATGGTTCTGGAATCAAGGGATAGAAATGGGAGTGGCACCACTCATCATTATACCTATTCATCCACTAGCAAAATGTTTGCTTCTTGTTCTTGCAACTTTATGCTCTTCTGGCCTAGAGGCCTTAGTTCCAGAGGAAGAAATGCTTTCACTAGAAGGTACAATAATGATTTTATTAAACTGGAAGTTAGACTGCCACCCAGCCACTTTGGGCTTCTCATACCTCTGAGTTAACAGTCTTAGAAGGGAATAACAATGTTGGCTGGGGTGATTAATCCTACTACCAAGGGGAAATTTTACTACTATGCCACAGTAAAGGTGAGTAAGAGTATGTCTGGAATACAGGAGGTATGTGAGGGCATATCATATGTTAGTATGGTCACATAATGCATAAAGATGTTTCACTGAATGACAGATCACCATCCCCAAAGTTTATAATATTATATTTTACTATGCCTTTTCTATGTTTAGATACACAAATACCATTGTGTTGCAATTGTCTACAGTATTCAGAACAGTAACATATTGTTCAGGTTTATAGCCTAGGAGCAATAGACTATACCATACAGCTTAGGTGTGCGGTAGGCTATGCCATTTAGGTTTTCATAAATACATTATATAATGTTTGCACAATGGCAAAATTGCCTAACAACAAATTTCTCTGAATGTATCCCTGTCATTAAGCAGCACATGATTATATTACCATGTGCTGTGATTAAGTTCAATGGAAAATTACAACAAAACCCAGACATAACTACAAATGGCCTTGACCCTTCGGAAATGATGGTTTGTCTCACCCTGTCACAGTTGAGGTTTTAGCTGAAGGCAAAGCGATATAAAATGGGTAGTAGAAATTAATTATAAATACCACTTACAACCACATAACCCATTATAGAAACTAGCAGTGTAGTTGTCATTGGTATGGTTGACCTTTGAACAATATGGATTTGAGTGCTTTGGATCTACTTATACAAATTTTTTTCAATAAATACATTAGAAAACCTGTTTGGAGACGGGTTACATTTTGAAAAAAAAATTGATCCACATAGCCCAGAAATATTTAAAAATTTGAAAAAGTTAGGTATGCTGTGAATGCAAAAATATATATACATACTAGTCAATTTTATCATTTAATACCATGAAATATACACAAATCTATTGAAGAGAATTAAACTTTATCAAAATGTAAAACTTTATCAAAATGTACACAATCACAGATATTATTCATAGATCATACATGGGGCCATTGCAGTCAAGAGAAATGTAAACAAATAAATTTGTAGTATTAAATCATAACAGCATAAAATTAACTGTAGTAATACTGTACTAGAGTAATAATTTCGTAGCCACCTCCTGTTGATATTGCAGTGAACTGAAGTATTCTGAGTATCCATTTAAAACACCTGTGATGCTAATCATCTCCAATTTGCAGTTTGTCTCTTCAATAAATTGCCTATCACAGTAAAAAGTGATCTCTTGCAGTTCTTACATATGTTTCACCATGTTTGGAGCAATACTGTAAACCATGAATAACACCATGGGACCAATAGGGAGTGCCATAAATGATGCTGAAAGTGCTCTCAGGAAGCAGAAAAAAAAAATTATGACATTACAAGACAAAGTTGAATTGCTTGATATGTACCAAAGAGTGAGGTCTGCAGCTGTGGTTTGCCACCATTTCAAGATAAATGAATTCAGGATAACGACCATTGTAAAAAAAAGAAAAGGAAATTTGTGAAGTCATCAATGCAGTCACACCAGCAGGTGCAAAAAAGCTTTTGTAAACTACATTTGTATCACATATTGAAAATGCAGCTTTTATATGGGTGCAGAATTCCTATAAGAAAGGCACACCAGTAGACTATAATATCATTCAAGAAAAAATGAAGTTATTATATGACAACTAAAGCAAAAGGAAGATGAAGAATCTAAAGTTGGATAATTTAATGCCAGCAAAGGATGGTTTGATCATTTTAGTGAGATGTTTTGGCTTAAAAAATATCAAGGTAACAGGAAAAGCAGCTTCTGCCTACCAAGAGGCAGCAGACAAGCTCCCAGACTCTGTTAAGAAAATTATTGAGGAGAAATTATATCTGCCTAAACAGATTTTTAATGCAGATGAAAATGTCCTCTTATTAAAATTATGCCACAAAAGACATTTGATATTAAGGAAAAGAAGTGAGTACTAGAATTTAAGGCAGGAAAGGATAGGCTAACTCTACTGTTTGTGAAAATGTAGTCAGCTTGATGATCAGGATTGCCTTTTTATAAAGTTGCTAACCCCTGACCCTTGAAGGGAAAAATTAAACATCAGCTGCAAGTCTTTTGGATGCGCTACAACAGCTCCTAGGCAATGAAAACCCTTTTTCTGGATTATTTCCATTGATGATTTGTTCCTAAAGTTAGGAAATATCTTTCCAGTGTGGTACTATCTTTTAAAGTTATTTTGATATTGGACAATGCCCCTGGCCACCCAGACCCCAGAAGTTCAACAGTGAAGGTGTCAAAATGTTCTACTTGCCCCAAACACAACATCTCTAATTTAGCCTCTAGAACAGAGGGTCATAAGGACCCCTGATGCTCATTACACGTGGTTCTCTATGAGAAGAATTGTCAATGCTGTGGAAGAGAAGCCTGATATAGAGAGAATATCATGAAAGTTTGTAAGGATTATTGAAAATACCATTGTTAATATTTTAAAAAGCTGTGAAAGCCAGCAGGCTTTCAATGCAATACTGGTGAAGAAAACTGTCC